>NC_045699.1:69267826-70467826 GCF_009834535.1 Camelus ferus | reverse complement strand
CACAGCCTGGCACACAGATGGTGCTCAGTAGGGACCGGCGACTGCTCCTCTCCAGAGGGATGTCTGAGTTAGGCCGGGCCCATCAAATCTATTTCCTGCTTTTGGGAGCAATTCGTTTCCATGTCAAGAGACATTAGCAGAGGGTCCCAGGTAAACAGCTCAACTAGACTCATTTATTATCAGGTTGAAAACTAAGAGAGAGATTGACGCTATTAACTTCCTACCCCATGGCTCTGAGATGATACGGCCCAAGAGTCAATAATTATAATAAAGAAGAACGAGCCTAGATTTGCTCAGCTCTCCCGGGGCTGCCTGTAAGCCACCCCAGCAGCTGCGGTGTTAGAGTGCTAAGCTGCCAAGGCTGGCAAAGACTGTGGGAGAGGGAGAACCAGCCTAATTGGCGCGATTGGCTCCCAGGCCTGCTAAGAAAATAAAGGCCTGGTTCCCCAACACAGTGACACTTCCTCAAGCTGCTTGCCAGCCGGCTTCGCTGAGCCACCAGCTCACGCCTTTGATAGTGGCCCAGGCCCTGGGAAGTGTGCTAACAACTGCTGCATGGGGCCAAGGAGTGCAGCCTGTAACCTCCTCCTCTCTCTCCTCTGGACCAGATGCTAAGACCCTACTCCCTGTCCTACGTCCTCCTCCTGCCTCTGGCTGCCTGCTCTCCTGCCCTGCACAGAGAAGAGCCGGTGGACGCCATGGGTGGCGCTGGAGGTGAAACGCGCTGGGCCGACCTGGCTGGGGGACGCCGCTTCCCGTGGGGCTCCCCTGGGTGGCCGAGAGTTCAGCACCCACTGGCCCTGCTCGTCATGGCCGAGGAGCTGCAGACGACAGGCAGAGGAGGGCGTGCCGGCTTCAAGCTGCGGTTCGGGAGGCAGGACGACGGCAGCGAGGCTGCGGGCTTCCTCCCGGCTGACGGCGAGAAGACCAGTGGCCCCTTAGGGACCCTGGCGGAGGAGCTCAGCGGCTACAGCAGGAAGAAAGGTGGCTTTAGCTTCCGCTTCGGCCGGCGGTGAAGGGGCCTGGCGTCCTGGAAGGGGCTCCTCCTTGACCCTCCCTGCCCTCCACCCACCGTTTCCACTCCTGTCTTCTCCTTGAGCCTCAAAGACCAAGTCATTGGGAAGGTGTATTAGTAATGAACTATGATAGGAATTATAATTAGCAGTAGGATTGGTTAGGCGAGTGCTTACTTTCGATTTCCAACTTTGCTGAAGCAAAACCTGGGATGGTGTCAAAGAGGAGGTGAGCAGAAGCAAGTCTCCGTTAGTCGAGATCGCCCGTGGTGGTGCAGCTCCCAGGCAGGCAGACTGTGGTGTTTCAGCCCCTCCCTTGGGGGGCTGGTTCTCAGCAGTCCCCTGGCCCCGGGGGCTGTTGGGCCATGAATGTGTGTAGGCAGAGCTGGCTGCGCTGGCTTTAAGCTGAAGGTGGGTGGGCTGAGTGATTACAGTGGGGTAATGAGTTTTGACTGTCTCCGTCAGGACATCTGCGGTTGACATCCAAACTGCGACTGTGAGTGAGCACATTCCACTCACTGGGTACAGAGGATGGTTCTGAAAGTTTAAAATGGAAAAAAGAAACCTTGTTCTCCACCCCATTAACACACCATCCCTCTGGCAAGAAAACCTTGCTATGGTGTTGAGATGCCATTTGGACCGGCTGCCCATCCTCTTCTGATAGCTGTCCTTCTCAGTGGTACAGTGTTTGACAAGCCAAGAGTCTCGTGGGAGATGAACAGCAAAGGGATACATTTTTGCTCTAGCAAGGCTGCATTTCCAGTGTGCAGAATACGAATGTGTTACTTTTGAAATAAAAGTTGTAACAACTGCAAAACCATAATGGAAAGCTCACCTGACTCTTGCCTACAGGTCCTCTGTGCCCTAGGAACTTCGCTTTCCTGAACAAGTGCCTTACCTTTGGGGAGATGGAAATTGTGTGACAGGTACCCACACACCTCTTCTAGCATCCCCTTAAATGGCAGTTGGTAAAATACCCGTGGTCAAAGGTATAGGAAACACACACATGGTGTATTTTCCCCTTGCACTTGACTGCACTTTCCCTGGTTTTCTCAAAGCGAGGAGCATTCTGAGAACAACTTCTCCTACCCCGGGGGAAGCCAGTGCTCATCCTGGAGTGGCTGCGGCCCTGGGGCAAGGCAGAGCATCTCCTTCAAACATTGCTTTGGTGGGTTCTGATCCTGTCCCGAGTCTGATGAGCAGTCTGATGCTGCTCACTCCCAGGCTGGCATCTACTGCTGAGATGAGAACCTGTATTGATGTTACTATGGCAATGTCTCCCCTCCTCCTTTTGAGCTGCAGCTTACCCCTGTTCACAATTGAATAATTTTCCATTGAGCTGTCACAATTAATTGGTGGATTTTTATTAGCCTTTTAGAACCACACTGGGCTGGGCCCAGCTTGGCACCTCGGAGCATTTCAGTGATTTTTTTTAAGAGACTTACATTCCCCTGTAGCAGCTCTCAATCCTCGACAGCCAGAAAGCCACTTCATTAAGAGGTAACAGATCTGAGCCACAAAAGAGCCAGGCTGACTGGGGAGCAGAAACAGGATGGTAAGATGGGACGGGAACACAGGAGTCAGAACATCGCCTTATGCTGAAGCGAGCTGCCTTCTCCTGGAGCTCCTCTCTGCTTCCCCCCAAGCCTTGGTACATGTGTCCGGGGGCTCTGGGCTGCTGTGACAGGGACCTGACAGTGACACTGAATCTGAGAGGCATATCAAACTCTTTGGCCTCCACCACTGTTGAGGAAGGGATTGATCCACGATGCCTCCTGCTAACATGACAGATGGATGGGGATGGAACACATCTCTGGGTCTTTGTTAGTGGCAAACCTCAAGAAAACGAGCCTCAGTGTGTCTGTAAAGGACAGCCCGGTGCTGAGACTGTCGGATACAGGGTGGCTGAAAGAAGGAAGTGCAGTCCCAGCCCAGGCTCTCACCCCAGAGCGTGCTCACGTCCACTGTGTTACGGGGGAAAGGCAGGGAGCTGGATCACCCCTCCCTTAGCTCATTCACACACACCAGGAAGCCAGAGAACACGCTCATGAGAGGCCCGGCGACACGGAACAGACCAGAGGCCAAGGGCGGAGGGGCGCCCTGCAGCAGGTCCCTGGCCAATGCTCACCTGCCAACTTCTACTCTCAGAATAAAAGGAGCTGCCCTGTGGTCACTAACTGGGAGAACTTGGAGGCCACCGAGGCTGAGACACTTCTGCATATGTTTACACACACTTTGGGTAAACACTGGCTGGTTTTTAATTTAGCAGGATTAGATTAACCTCGATGGAGAAATCTGAGACACAGAGGAGAGGGAGGGCCTTCAAAGCAGAGGATACCCTGTCATTACGCTTTCATCATTAAACAAAAATCAACAGCAGAGCTATTCTTCCCTGTTGCTTGTATATTTGAGCTCAATAACCCTGAAAATCAGAACAATCAAACTGCTAAGGGCATTGATCGGTGAAATCCACTCCCACTACATTTGGCTAAATCTCCTCTTTAACCCCTGCCCCTCTCAACCCCACCGGCTCTGTCAAGTTTTGGGGGCCTCTCATGTCACTGCCACATCCCGGCAGTCCCCTTGGTGGGGAGATTACTCCCCAGATTAGTGAAGGTGAGGCTCTTCGGAAAACATTTATTTTGGAAGCTGAATGAGCCCCCCTGGGCGGCGGGCCCGCTCCATCAGCGTTTTCTCCTCCAGCCCAGACATTTATACGCTCCCGGCACAAAACAGGCTTCATCTCGGTGTGTACATCTCAAGGTACTTAGCTATTAAAGTGGACAGGGAATATTTGTCTACAGTTTCCTGTATTTTGAAATATTAATTAAAATGTTTGAGAAAAAGGAGTTTGTGGGGGCACCAAGCCATCAGGCAGCTGCTGTAGTGAGTGAGGAGCCAACTCGCCCCGACTCTGCCCTGGAGCCAAAGGTACCGCACAACACGCTCCACTCGAGACCCCAGTCCGGACATGGTGCTTTCACCCTCGGGGAGCTGGGGTCCTGCCCACGGTGTTGGGTGACCAGGGATGAGGGCAGGCAGGCACAGGGGACAGTTGGTTGGTCAGCCTTGTCCCACCTAATGTCCTCCGTACCAAGACAACAGCTAGAAATCAACCCCCTAGAGTGCTCGGTTTGGGAACGCCTTCTATAAAATACCGTCGACACCCACGAGGCTGAGCTAGCTGTAACTCTGACTTCCTCCCTTCCATGACGGAGGGAGCAGCCTGGCCCCGGAGCCCACGGCTCCGCCGGTCTCACTGCGGCTGTCTTCACTGTCAGCAAACTAGTCTAGCAGTATGGTATAGCAGAAACAAGCTGGCACGTGCTGTGGGACCTTGCGTGAGCTGCTTCACATTTCTGAAATTAAATGAAAACAGTGACAGAACCTCCCACGTTAAAAAAAAAAAAAAAAAGGTGTGAGGGTTTCACGTGGTAATGCAGAACGCATCTGCAGAGTCGCTAAAAGCACTCATGGGTGAGCTGTAATTTTAAGAGAACTTCCACTGTGATATAACACACACCCAGAACGTGCCCCAATTCTAAGCATAGTTAGATGAAATTTCACAAAGTCACACACCCAGCAGCCAGCACCCCCCAGACTAAGCAACAGAACTTCAGCTGCCCCCAGAGCTCCCTTGCGCCCCGACCAGGCACGGCCCTTGTCCCCGTCAGCCGCCCTTCTGACTTCCACCACCGGACTACATGCCGCTTAAGTAAGTGGAAGCTTACACATCACCGTCCTGTGGAGCGAGGCAGGTCTCTTCACTCTCCCTGCTCCCCGACACTCCACTGCCTGAACACGCTGCACGTGTCCACCCTTTCTTCTCTTGACGACATCTGGGTGGCTCTCAGTTTGGAGATCCTGAGTGTTTTATTTTAGAACTTCTGACACCCTAGGCTTGCGTTTTGTGGCGCCGTCGGTGGGCTTGCCCTTGGGTTCTCACTCCTTGCTTCCGGACCTTGAGGGCAGGACTCAGAGTTACCTGAAAACCATTGTGTGTGCACACAGATATGTTTTCCTGGGGCTAAATCCACAGTTCTCATTAGGTTCAAGGGGGTTCTGTGGCCCCAAAACGGTTAAGAATGGTTGTCCTAGAATGGCCAGACCCAAGTAAGTTTCTCGGGGTCAGGTGACATTCACGGAAGATTCTTACCTTGGAAAACCTTGTTTCACACCGGTACAGCTGCCAAGGTGACTAGAGTGTAGGTGAGGCTGCGCCCTGGCCTCACGCGTGGGAGCCGTGACTAGACAAGTAAGCTCACCGCTGAGTGCTGGGGAACTGGGATAACGTGCCCTGCCTACGAGGCTGCAGCGAAGATTCCGTGACCATCCACGTCTGACACGGAGGAAGCAGCCATCAGTTGTGGCTGCCACTGTAATTGTTCTATGGCTTCTTTCAGACTTGAGAGCTGGCATTCCAGGGAAGAGCCTGTTACCTGTGGAAAAGCCCCCGAGCCAGGAGATCGGGCGTCAAGTGTTGGTTCAGTCACTAACAGACCACGGCCTGGGCCTCAGTTTTTGCCTCTGTGAAACGAGGGAGAGATGTGGTCCCCAGTGCCGCCTGCAGCTCAACTTGCGCGTGCTCAGTGGGCTCCGCAGCCCTCGTCCCAGGAGAGCGTTTTCCCCTCCATCGCCTGACGCCTCGCGGCCGAGGTCTGCGGGAAAGAGGTTTCACTGAACCACGCTCTTCTACATGCTTTGGTGAGCAGGATCTGCATCCTTTGACAAGCCTGCTGGCTTAATAAGTATCATTATCAGAGGGTGCTACTCACTTCCCCGACTTCCACCTTCCAAGCTGTCAGCTGGCGTTAAGTGGAGACGAAGATGAGAAAACGTCACCCCCTGGACAGTCCCCTTGGCAGGGGGACTGGGGGAGGTCACAGCACGGCCCAGGACGTGTCTCCTCCCTCCCCTCACAGGCCAGGGCACCCCACTCTTCCTCATCCACACAAGGTGTGCGAATACGAGTGAGGGGCGCTGCGGGGGGCTGAGGAAGTGAGTCCAAAGGTAAAGAGAGAAAACGTACTTGTGGAGGGATTAACCCTTTCAGGCCAGAGAAGAATCCAGGACATGACCCACTCCCCTCATCTCAAGGACGCTGGGACATCCTGACAGTTGACACAGCCTCCAGCCGTCTCCCCCTTCCCCGTGCCAGTCAGATGTGGCCTGAGTGGTGGCACTGCTCACTCCCGGTGCCCTGACAAGAGCCGGGCTGGGAGCAAGTCGGCATCAAGGGCGCAGGAAGAGCCTGGGATGAGGGCAGGGAATCTGCCTGCAAAATGGCTGATAACCACACAGTGTGCAGGACATCGCCACAGTCCTGCCATTGCTGTTCTGTAAAACCCAACACGGAGTCCCCAGCCCCTTCGGGAAAACGCATCTCCCTCCCTTCCCACGCACATGCCACGGCTCTGAACGACAGGGAAGAATTACAGACTAAAGCGATCTGCCCAAGTTCTAACGATGTAAACATTTATTTAAAAAATACTACAGAGGAGAGACGTGGATTCAAAAAACAGAGTCATGTACAGAAACAAAATGTACTGGACCAAAAAAAAAAAAAAAAAGAAGACACCATAGGCATTCCAGAAGGGAGGATAGTGGAAAACTATTTACACGTCATTTATAAAAGAGCAAGTCTATAAAAGAGTGTAATATCAAAGTATAAATGCAAAATATAGTGGCACATCGTGTGAACAAGGAGAGACCGGTACCTCATAGAAACAGGCAGCTGAGGGAACCAGGGTGGGTCTGTTTTGCTTTGTCTGCAAGGCCGCTGTTCGAGCACCTCCCTGTCTAACAGAGCAGTCGGGGTGGGGGGGCAAAGAGGTGATGCGCTGTGAAAACAGCATCAAACGATCCAGAGGAACCACCTCTACCAGAGAAATAAAATACAAGTTTAGGTGATTAGTGTAAAAAGGGGGCCCGTGTGAGGATACGGGCATGAGAAGGCATGAGGAGTGGAAGGTGGTTTCTCCCAGGTTATTCCTGAGCCTGGCGCCAGGCCCAGGCAGGTGCCTGCCCGCTCTTCAGTAGCTGCTCTTAGGTCAAGGTCAAGGACCCTTGGGCTCCTGCCCCATGAGCCCAGTCCTGGGCAGCCTGGGGTGATTACACTGAAGCCTGCTCTTTGAGACACTTTCTGGGGTTTCATTTATTTGTGGTTTTCTTCATCCCTGATGACCCCGACAGAAACAACCAGGCTACGTGTTGCTCGTGGTAATTACAGAAGACATCTGTTCACCAGGGTGCAGCTGCAGCCCACTGCCTCCTGTCTGTGCACTGGCACAACGGCGGCTCCTTCTGTGTTGGAGGCACCTGTGCGGAAGGCAGGGTTCTGAAACGCTTCAAGAACTCCAGAAAACTGAAGACTGGCTTGTCACAAGAGGAAAAGCCCTTTGTCTGAGAGGAGTACAAGGGAGTGGAAAGAGATCAACCAGAGATCAAGACTAAGTGCCTCTACAGGGCACCTGGAAATTGGGAAGGAAGGAAACTCTGCGCCTCCTGCAGACCTGCCTAGGCCCAGTGCTGGGCCATCTAGGGGCCCGCTGCTCACCCAACGAGCCACCCTTCCTGCCTCCCCGCCCCTGTAGGCTGAACAGCGACCCTGCCACCCCTCAAGACTCAAGCTTTCTATCCAGGATTAGCAGTGCATGTCACAAGAGAGCAAGGAACTGGGCTCGAAGGACATGGCAAGAACGGATGACAAGGCCCCTCTCCCACACCACGGACCTCCCTGGCCTCCCCACTGGTCCCGGGACCCAGAAGCTAGTTGGTTTTAGCACCCCGTTTTACCCCCCAAATCCAGAGCTGTCCTCCACATGAGGAAACGGTGCGGACACGGGCCCCTGACAGCAGGGGTGGGCAGGGTGACCAGCTGGCAGCACTTCCCAGGATGTGGTCCCGGAAACAAGTCTTCAGCACAGGGGGCCTGAGGAGACGCGTGCACAGACTCTGCCCAGGGTGAGTGGACTGACAGTCCCAAGGCCTTGGTGGCAGCTCCCATTCAGGGTACTCCTTCTTGGGGTGAAAGAGAGGTGAAGGCACAGCCAGAGGAGGTCCTCCAGAAAGAAAAATGAAAAGGAAGTGCTCATCCACCTTCCCAGCAGGCCCCAAGAGCTCAGTTTTGAAGCACTATGTGCAGTCCACAGAGCGGGAACTCCACAGACAGAACTCGGGAGAGGAGGCTCGGGGAGCCGGGCTGAGGAGGAAGCAGTGCGGGAGAGCAGCGGGCGCGCTCGCAGGTAGGAGGGCGGGGCTCCAGGCGCCCGAGCTCCGCGCCCAGGTCCCAGCGCGCTGAGCTGTCAGTCACCGGCCAGGGCACGGGGGGTGGGGTGGGGTCCCACGCGAACTGCAGGCTCCTGACGCCCAGCTTCTGCTACCTCTGTACGATGTCACTGATCTCTTTCACGGAGCTGAGGAGTTTGCTGAAGTCCTGAGTGGCCGCCGGGCCACTCCCTGCTGTCGCTGGGCAGATCTGAAGCTCCCGAAGATTATTCTCCAGTTTGTTGATGGCCTCTCGGAAGGCAAACTTGTTCCTCATCTGTTGGATGGAGTCCACGTAGCTCACACAGAAAGTGTAGAGGTTTTTGCCAGCCTCTAGCACGGCGCTATGGCTGGCCATCTGCTCGGAGTTCTTGGAGATGGCAAGGCACAGGGCCTCGGTGCCATCCAGCACCACACCCTTGGTGATGGTGCCACTGGCAATCCGCTCGGGAGGCTGGCGGGTTTTCCGAAGAGACACGCGGGTCGATATGAGAGGGATGAAGGCGGTGGAGGACGGCTGGTCCCCTGCTTGGGCAGAGGATGCTGAGGGCAACGTGGAGGGAGCGGGGGCTGGGCTGGTCGGAGTCCCCGCCGGCTTGGTGGACGACTGTGGCTTTGGCATGGACGGGAGCACGGGCTTTTTGGCACCATCTCCCGGCTGGCTGGGTTTGGCAGCATCACTGTTCACAGCATCCACACCCAGAGCCACGGATTTTGCTTTTCCACTGGCACCTGCCTCCCCGGCTGCTTCCTGGGTCGGGCTCTGAGAGGGCTTCCCGGCTTTCCCAACAGATGCTGGTGGTGGGGGTGGTGGGGCGGGTTTGAGCTTGGACAACTTCCCCTTGTCTCTCCCTGGGGACTCGGAGGAGGGCTTGTGCCTCCTCACTCTAGACTCCTCGGCAGGGGCCTTGCTGGTCCCTCCAGATGCACCTGGCCCTGCTCTGCTGCTGGGGGGCACCGGCTCAGCAAGTGTCCCCAAGGCACTAGCCTTCCCAGCCTCTTCCCTGTGGGGAAGGCCAGAGGAAGGCGTGGCCACAACCTGCTTCCGGAGGAGTTTTGGAGTCAGAGTGGGAGGGCTGGAGCCCGGGCTGGACTCGGCTGTGTCCTTGAAGACCTCATCGGCTGCTTCCTCGGTCTTCTTCACCAGCCTGGGTGGGGGAGTGACTGTGCCTCTGGTCACCTGATCAGACCTGTTCTCACTTGCCCGCTTCCGAGGCAGAGCCGGCTTCTCACTCTTGTGCCCTCCAAAGGTGGATGAGTCAAACTGTCTCCCCGTGGACTGCAGATCCCGAGGCAGCGTGACCGACCGCCACTCTGTGTCCTTGGCCCCGTGGGGCATGCAGGAGGCAGAGCAGGATCTCAGGAAGCGCTTACTGGAGCTGCCACCACTCTCCTCTTCACTGGCTGCTAATCGGCTGCTGGTCAGCGTGCTGGACTTTTTCCATAGGTGGGGAGACCTGAAGCCTGCACCCCCTGACTCCCGGAAGGCTCCATTGGGGACGCCAGCCCCGCTGCTGGGCTTTGGGGACTTGGCTGGCTCGGCTGCGTCCGAGGGTGCGAGAACCAGCGCCCCGTTGCTGATTTCACGGCCTTCTTCCTCGCTGGCCCCTTTGCGCTCGGGCTGGCCGTCCATCTCCCGGAAGGAGCTGCTGCGTTTGGGAGGGGTTGGGGCTGTTTTCTTCTTCTTCTTGATCAAGGCGCTGAACAAGTTGGTCTTCTTGTCTTTGGGGAGAAGGCGCTCATCTTCATTTAGGCTGCCATCCTGAGGACCTCGCTCTTTTCGAGGGAGCAGTGGAGATACAGCGGGCTCGTGGTCCAGAGGATCTGAAAAACACGTTGGGAAGAGTTTAACGACTCCAGGCCAAAGGCTACTGGGTGAGCGGGGGAACTCGCCCAGGCTGACAGGCCTGCATGTGGCCCAGCCCTGCCACTCACCTGGGCAAGTTACTTCTCCCGGCTCGGCCTCAGCTTTCTCATCTATAAAACGGAGGACAAGAAAACCTATCCATAGCGTTGTGGTGAGAACGCAACGCGAGAATGAACACGGAGCGTCCGTCACAGCTCTTGGTGTGAAACTGCTCAGTAACTGCCCCTCATCCCTGCACTGGTTTCCTTTAAAGCTGCGGAGTCCCCCCAGCACCACTACCTGGTGAGCAAACAGCGTGACATGGCCGAGCCCAGGGTCCGAACCTGTGCCTCTCAGACTGGTCAGCCAGCTGAGGTTTGGCTGAGGTTCCTCCGCGGTGCGATCAAGAGGGAAGGGGCCACACACCACAGGGCGCTGTGACAACGGGCTATTATCTTGGGAAACAAGAAGGGCGACCTTTTAAATTTTTAAATGGACATTCTTTAAATATGAATAATAGCTCCTAAGAAGTCTTTCTGGTGTTGCCAAGCACCCGGCTAGTGAATGACGGAATTCTCCCTCCGTGGGCAGCCGCAAGTGGAGCGGTTTCTGTCAGCACCTGTCACTTAGAGTCCAGGTACACGTGGGCATCTGTCAGAGCACCAGGCAGCACACGGGACTTCAGATCAGGGAAAGACAACGATGACCCCCCAAAACTTGAATCCAGCGGAAGAAGGCGGAGACAGTGAAATGCTAATGTTACGCCCAGCTCTGTTTCAGCGCTGAACACGAAGCTGACACTCCTGGCTCACCACGAGATTATGTATCAAAACACCCCTCGGATGAATACTGACGGGCGTAAGTGAACATGACTGCTTATCATGGGCTTTTAATGAGCTCCAAGTTTTTCACAGCAGCCTCTCCTCCTCCCCACTGTTCAACTACCTGAAATCATGACAACTAGCAGAAGGACGAAGGGGCCAGATTCTGGACAGTTTACATACTATCAAAGTGGGGTGAGCAAGATGGCCCAAGGGGCATGCAAGCAAACCACCATAATTTGGATTTATTTCCTACGTAAACCTTTTAAGTATCTATTTTTGGTATATTTATAGTATCCATAATATATTTGTACAGTAGTGTGTGTATATATGAGTTGTACATTCTTTTTAAAATTAATACGGGTACATGACGAAAAAAAAACTGGGAATCATGGGGGCTACAGATTCTGCCGTGACTCAGCCTCCCATAATCCTGGCTCTGCTCTGTCCCTCCCCATGTGCTTAGTGTGTGGTCCACCAGAGCATCCCTCAGGAGCGCTACACACCCAGACGCCTGGCCCACCTCAGACACTTCCACTCAGCTGATGCGTAGCAGAACCCAGACTTCTGTTTTTTGGTTTTTTTGAGGTGAGGGAACTGCCACCTCAGAGCAGCCTAAGTCAGAGTCGAGCCTGGCACACGGGAAGCACTGGGTCAGCGCTTACTAACGTTATTTCTGGTAACATCTTGAGACCCCCCGAACCACTCGCGTGGCCCTTGCTAGTCTGGGAACAGCACCAGATTCAGTCCTCAGAGACCACGAGGACACCAGCTCTCCCACAGGTATCTCCTGGTTCCTCCGTTCCAGTGAGCTTTTCATATCAGTGCTTTCACAACAAGCTGCTCTTCGTTTGGTTCAATATTTATTATGGTTGTATCTGCCCTGCAAGGGCAACCACAAATGCTGTGAATAACACATGGAGGGGTGGGCTCGTTCTCAGTGGGTTTCGTAAGCACCCGTGCCTATTCGACTAGGCTCATGCCAAAGTCACAAACTCCTAAATGGTTCTGGGAGGGGAGGTGCTGTGGGAAAAGGGAGAACCTTCCTCTTTTTGAAGCTGGATCACTAACATGGGGTCTCCCTACGCTTCCGTGCAGGTTCCAGTCACTGCTTCCCATCTGCCTGCACCGGCCCTGAGGGCTGACTTCCGGGGCCTCTGGGGGTGGGGACATACCAGTCTCTCCGGGGCCCTTGGAGTGGGGCATCTCAGGCCCCTCGGGGGAATCTTTGTGTTCGGCAGCTCTCCTGGAGGTTCTCGTCTTGGTGGGCAACTCCGGGGCCTGCAGCAGAGGACTTGCAACCCCTCGTACGCCTTTCTTCCCCAGTTCCTTTTCCACTTCTAAGAACCACCAAAAAATCAATAACAAAACCAGCAGTCGTGAGTAATGATGACATTTTGGTACACTGGTCTTCTTTTTCTTTTTTAGACAACAGTAGTCATCTGTATACAGTTACAGGAAAGAGATACACACGCTGAAGGAACAGCACTTGAGTAGTTTTCAGAACCCTGGCTGCAAAAGACAGAGAGCCACACTCAGCACCTCTGCACAGCTTTCTGGTGTCAGGTGACTTGCTGGCCCATGCACCCCACCAGGAAGTGAACTGAAGGACTGGGCTGGAGTCCCACACGGCCATCTTTCCTATCCCAACCTTTCTCCCCACTGCAGGCATCCCAAGGATGGGCACTTTACCATCTGATATGCTGGATTCCTGGAACATGGTTTCAAAGGCTTGGTGGACTTCAGCAAAGGAGGGCCGGTCAGAGGGATTCCACTGCCAACCTGGACAGATGAGACCCACGTCAGACCACCCACAAGGCCTTGCTAGCAAGCAGGGCGCCAGCAATTCTCAAGGGAAAGTCTGCAAATTAAAGCAGCATTCCATCCTGTTAGCCATCTTTTGCTCTGACTGCTATGACAAGTTAAAGTGATAAATGCTACTGTGTCCTATTACAGACACTAAGAATTTGAAAAAACTTGACATTGGCAGGAATATGGATCACAAAACCCCCAGAGACACACTGATAGCAAGAACTACATTTATAAATACTTTTTCCCCAACCTGCCTCTGTTAAGTGCAGAGAATTACTAAGCCAAATAGCTTGCCTCCTATCTCACCCTTACTTCATGGTTATCAAAGTCTGCATCCCTCATCAGTAAAAACATACAAATTAAAACAAGATCCCCATGAGGACTGAGGACTGGCAGAGCCCGATGCAGGAGGGTGCAGGGCCCCTCTCATGCACTTCTGTTCGGAGTATAAATTCTTAAAAGCTTTTTTGGAAACAATTTGGTAAAATCTACCAAAATTTAAAATGCACACAGCCCTCTGAACCAACAGTTCAACTTCTAGAAATACTAGCATGATGCACAGAGGTATACATATGAGGGTACTGGTTCCTGCCTTGTTTATAATTTTAAAAAGCAAACAAATGTGTTAAACAACCAAATGTTCATTACAAGAGGGAGGACTGGATGAATGAATGAATCATGTAATGGCAGCTACATACAGGTAAGAGCAGGGATGGGGGAGAGAGATCCCTGAATTACAGACAGGGAAAGATATGCCTGTTATACTAAGTGCAAAAAATGTTGAGGGAATAAATTTTTCTCTAAATATTTCTCTATATATACACATATATATATATATATATGTAAAACCAAGTAGATAAATGTCACCTGGAATATTTACCTATTATATCAGAAATTTGTATTTATTGATAAGAAACCCAGGTTCGATACCCATCAGTCTCATTTTTGCACTAAAAATAAAACAAAAAACTCTCACACATAAATACTATGTATAAATAAAGGTATACAATAACACTGAAATAAGTTTAAAAAAAAAAAAAGTACCAAACTGTTTGCATTAGTTGCTCAGGAAGAATGGGAGTGAAGAGAGGAAACAGAATACTTTAATGTTGCACTTTACAGGTCCCCCCCTGCGCTGGGATTTTGCACAGCGCCCACAGATTATCTCAGAACCAGCAGTGGAGGCTCACATGCTCGCATGAGTTCGTAGACCTTCTCTGGGCAGCCTTCTGGGCGCTCCATGCGATAGTCCTTCTCTAGCAGCTCATACACCTGGGACAGGTCAATTCCTGGGTAAGGTGACATGCCATAGGTAGCAATTTCCCAAAGCAACACTCCAAATGCTAGGAGAAAAAAGAAAGAGAAAGATTGTTCAAGATGCGTAAGATTTAACTACACATTTAAAATTGGTCAACTGTGCAGCAGACATCAGAAGTTACACCCTCAGAAGCAGGTCAGGCACTGACATTTTACCAGGCTCTTAATTACCAACAGCCTAGGACAGAAAAGCACAGAATGAGGCTTTCCCTTTACTCACCCCTACCGACTAAAAGGGACTGGGTCAATCAGCCCCTCCACGGTCTTTTACGCAACGTGACCATCTTGTTGGGAGATGTGGTGGAAGGCCCCTAGGACTGGAATTTAGGAGGCCATTTCTACTCATAGCTCTGTGATCAACTAGCCATGTGCCTAAGACAGGCCACCTCTCCTTTCTGGGTGTACAAGACTATCCCTAAGGTCCCTTCCAACTCCAAAAATTTCATTAAAATCTTACAGAATCCTTGAAACTCCAGGTCTCATTAAGGAACTAGGACTCCTTGGGCAAATGGGTGATTTAGGGGTGGGGCAGAGAAAGAATCTGGAGCATTTTATCATTCCAGACAGCACAGACACTATTGAAGACTACAGGGCTTTGTCAAAAGTACCAGGAACAACCTGAAGTTCCCATTGGCCAAAGATGAGACAATCTGAATAGAATAAGAAAAATAACTGCAGTGGATTAATCAATAATATAATCAAATATTTAAATCCAAGAGTTCATAATATCACAAAAGAAAAACAACAAAAACCTAGATGGTCATCACTGGAGGGCATTAAGAAACCAACTAATTATTGTGGAAACTGGTAAATAATGACAAGGAAGCAAACACTTATCCAGTCTTTCCTACATGAACTGTATCCCTACTGTAATGAAACAGCAGATGAGAGGAAATCTCTTCTTACAGAAGTGCTGAGCTAACTGATGAATAAGGAATGACAGAATTAGAGAATTATCATTTGGCAACTCCTAATAAATTAGTGGATCTGGGCAAAGAGAGAAAATCACGAATTATGGACCTACTGACGAAAAAGCACACCACTTTTATTAAAAGAAAAAGTACTTTTATTAAAAGAAAAAAAGCCAAACCCGAATGTGACCAAGCTGTCCATATCCAGCTACCCATTTACTAGGAACAGTGAAGACTAAGGAACATGTTAAATCACACCACAGAGGCACAATGAACAGAATCCAGAATGTGGGTGGCAAACTTTAAAGGGCAAGTGACAGAACTTCTTCAACAAATAAATAGCAAGGGACATAAGGAGATAAAGAAGGAATTTACAGATCAGAGGACACCTCAGGGTCACTGTTAACTAATCACACTGTGGGATCTGTATTCCCATCCCAATTCAAACAGATTGTATATATGTAAAGGTATATTGTATATATATAAAGGTATGACTTTTATGATTTAATCGGAAATCTGAACACTGACTAGATACTCGATAATATTCAGAAATTAATCTCAATTTGTGGCTATGCAAATAAAAAAGCCATCTTTAAGAGACATATGAAATACGGATGAAACATGATGTCTGGGCTTTGTCTGAAATAGCAAGGGTAGGGGAGTGGGCAGGTGCAGAGGACGTGAGGGCACCACGGGTGATGAGGGTAAACCCTGGGGAGGGGCACACGAGTTTATTATGCAACTCTGTCTTCTTTAGCATATACTTAAAATTTGCATAATAAAAAGTTCTTTGAAAAAAGTAAAAATAAAATACTGTCACAGGAGGCTTCAGAGGGCCATATTCTAGTTAAAGCCCAAGCCAAACTACAGGGCATTCTCTCACAGAGGAAGACTGAGTGCCTGCAGGGTTGGTTAGCGCCGCCGCAAACCTATGCAACAAACTGGGAACGAAGACATAAAGATAGTGAGTGGGGGTAAAAAGCTAAGCTGAATTATTTTGGAAGAAAAAGCTCACTCTTACTTCATTTTGGAGAGAAAACAGGGGAGAAATGATTTTAAAATGAAGAAACAAACAAAAAAAGAGAAGTAATGAAAAAGAAATGAAAGAACAAAAAAGAGGAAGTGACAAAGCAAGGAGAGAAAGACAGACGAGGAAACAGCCCACTCTGGACGGGCAAGGACAAGACTGGAGCAGCGGCCCTTACCCCAGACGTCCGACTTGATGGAGAACTTGTTGTAGGCCAGGCTCTCAGGCGCAGTCCACTTGATTGGGAACTTGGCCCCGGCGTGGGCTGTGTAGGTGTCCCCTGTCATTAACCTGCTCAGGCCGAAATCAGCCACCTTCACCAAGTGGTTTTCCCCTACCAGGCAGTTTCGGGCAGCAAGATCTCTGGGAAAGGGAAAAGTTCATCTGTGAGAGCTGCTGGCTAGCTTTCCAGCTTCACAAATCCGCCACCGTTGAGCTTATAAAGGTGCAATACCGACAATGGGAAAACGGAGTCCAGTCTCTCTGGGGAACAGTGCCCGTCCCTCAGCACCCACCTGAGCTCCCACCACGGTGAGAGGCAGCAGGGGGCAGCTGGCCCCATGACCCGGAGCAAGTCAATTACCCTGGGACTCAGTTATCGCAGCCATAAAATGAAGACGATAGTAACAGTGCTTAGTCTCAGGGCTGTTGTGAGTCGTCAGGAATGAACACAAAGGCACTCTGACTAATGCCTGGAGAACAGTGTCACCTAAGTGTCTGCTCAGTTACTGCTGCTCTATGCGAGGCACAGGGAACAGTCCTCCATCTCGAGAAACATATCAGAGTGTGTCTCCGCTTGTCCTATCCAGACTTGATAGAGCAAAAATTTAACAAGCCTGTAGCATTCTTTACCCAAACTGTATCCCCTACTTTCCTGTTTCTCCTTGATGTTTATCCAAATGTATCCTATACATTCTCTCCTATATAATCAGCTTCCTCTTGCCTCCTGATTCTCCCAGGGAGGCAGGAGTCTAATCTTTGGTTCATGGATGTTAACCATGAAATCGCAAGGCAAACAGGAACGAGGAATGAGAAGAGGCACCAGCTCAGTGCGACGGCGGCGTGAGAGCCTGATCATCAGCAATCAGAGAGGAACTAAATACAGGGGAGTTGTGCCTAATAGGATTTTGGTAAAGCATTTTAAGTCTGCTTGAATGAAGAGAGAACAAACCTAGCTGTGCAAGACAAACTGGGAGTCAAGAAATCTCAATTTGCAGCCTCAGAGGGTTCACTTTCTTGAGTGACAGGAGCATCTGAAGCAGGCTCTCACGAAGCACAGAAAATCTGTCTTACAAGGAACCGCCAGCATTTCACACATGCTACTCTTACTCCTCACTATGAAATCTCATGTACAGGTTTCATACTTGAGTTAATTGGGTAGGAAAGGTCACCATGGTGGCATGGAGAACATCTTGTATAAAAGACTCCGGCAAGGCCCGTCAGGCTCTGTCCTGCACAGGCCATCACTCTGCTAGGAAGCCCTTTCCACCAGCAAAGAATGTGAAGACCAAGATAATTGTGGCACACTTGAAGGTCAAAACACTCTAGGCTTTAAAAACAGCAAAGACGCTTAATTTAGAACTGCATGTACACAATTCTGACAATTGCAGAAACGTCCTTGAACCAGGTGACAGTAAGTTAAGTGGAGAATGAAGTGATAATAAAGAGAAGGGAGGGGACACAGGACACAGAAACAAACCCATGTGTGGCTGTTACCGAGCGCCTGTGTGACAGCAGTGCCGACGGCTCCCAGGAAGCGGTCATTACTGACGCACTCCAGCCTCGGACCAACAAAGAGCGCTCTACTTAGAGGAGCTGTGACTGTCAGAAGGGGCACCTTTTATAATTTTCAGTCAGTGTTCCACTTAGACCAAAATGGTTCCCAAGTGAAATGTTCCCCAGCCTGGGATTAACTGCTGTGGGTCCAGGGGCTAGGCCTGGCCGAATTCAGTCCTGGACACACGCCCAAAGCCGGCTACATCAGGAACCTGGCATCTGCCAGGTCCAGTGAGCTGCCAGCACTAAAGTCAGAGACTGAGCCATAAGCCCTTGCAGGCTGGGGCTTTTTCTGAAAGGATGCTGGGCGACTGGTGGGGAGGCCGGCCTGGCCAGGCTCCTACCTGTGGATGAAGTTTTTCTTCTCCAGGTACTCCATGGCTGATGAGATCTGAGTGGCCATGTACAGCAGCACCACAGCGTTCACCTCCTGCCGGTTACACTCTCTCAGGTAATCCAGCAGGTTCCCATAGGTCATGAACTCAGTGATTATATAGAATGGGGGCTCCCGGGTGCAGACCCCTGCCAACAAGACAAGGGCTTCAGGGTGCTGCCCTTCTCCCAACTGAACAAGTATCAAACAGACGAGCACTGAAGAACAAGGCTTTGGAAATGGACTTGGACTCCGCCCTGTGTCCTGGGCCCAAGTTGTAACACGGTCCCATGCACCTGTGGACTGAGATTATGTTCCTGCGGGCAGGACGTGGCCACGCCCCTTTCTTCCTCCCCAGCCAATGAACTTCAACAGGAAGAGGCTGCCACTGAGTTCATAAGCAAAGTCCGGGCCACATCAAACTAAATCACCGTGAGTTTTCCCTCTAATGGTTACATCTACTTACAGAATCATGTCTGTGAAGGAACTCTTGAAATTCTTGTTTCAGAAGCCAGTTTGAGATTTGCAATTGACTGCTCCTGGGTATTAATTTAAAGCAGTGACATTCTCTCACACGTGAATGCGCGCACACACACACACACACACACAAACCATCCCACACAGACCTCCCTTCACCAAGGGCTGAATGCTGGTAGAGAACAGATGCCCAAATCAGAAACCTTAATGCAGTGAGCCATTCATCTCTTCTCTAATGGCACCTGTATCACCCCAGAGGGTTTAATTAAACGGTCTTCTCTTCAGAGCTCCACACACTCACCGAGCAGCTGCACTAGGTTAGGGTGCTTGATCTCTTTCATTACTGCAGCTTCTTTCAAGAACTCTTCCACCTCCATGGTATCCTCCTGCAGAAAAAAAAAAAGTGATGAAATTATTTGAGCGAGGAAAGTGTTTAAGTGGGAAAGTACAACTGGAATAGTTAATACAAACTGGAGCTCCAACAAACAACCATCCTGGTCTATTAGTTTCAACCACGACATTGCTCTGGACAGGTTCCAAGGTGGCCGGTCATCACCCCAATGGCACAAAGAATTTTCCCCTTTGGGGCTGAACTTCTGAATTCTCATCCGGAGCAATACACCAAGGTTGGCTTGTATATGCTGGTGACTTGCTCTGGTGACTCTGTGCAGACTATTTGTTTCCGTCACCTTGTAGAGTTTAAGGGAAGTAAGGGAGATGTGCACAGGTAAATAACGCAAACACAATACTACTTCTCTAAGGAACAGATGGTTTCCAAGGGCTCTTAAAATGCTTCACCAACTGAAATGCACCTGATTTAAGAGAAGAGACCTTGTTGACACAAAAAGATCTATAGCACTACCAAAGAACAGCACCTCAAAATACGGCAGAAACAGAGGGTGCTGAACCCCTTAAGCATGCGGTGCCATGGGCTCTAAACGAAGCGATCACTACCTGTCAGGCCAATTACTCAGACTGTAAGACAATCCTCACTAGCTGCTCCCTAACAACGGGTTCACAAGTGCCATCTGTACACATCACGTTTTAGCAAGTTCACAGTATTTAAGCGCCGAGGGGAGACAAAGATATTAGCAAATGCCCAGACAAATGTGATAGTATTTCTCCATTTCCTCACATATCAGTCTGGAGCGCGATGGGGCCTGGCCCCATGGGCTTACATCAGGTTAGAGCCTGGCTGTAGGCTTACACGGGGTAAAAGGTCTTTTTGACTTACAGAACCTACCATCCTCTGAACTGACCATCAAAACAAGGAGCAGGCAGGTGGGATATGACACAGTCTCACTGTGAGAACCCAGCTAAAAAGGCCGAGGAGGAAAACAAGACACCACCCGCCAAGTTTCAACATCAAGTCTGATTCTGTTTGACGAGCAAGACTGCATGGGAGACGGGGAGTGAACGTCATGAAACTAGACTACCCCAAGAGGAAAGCGGTATCCACCTGGTTTTAAATGTGGAAGCTCACGTACACTGTACCTGCCCCTTCGGGAAACCAAGAGCTAAAGTGCCGTACTGCAGCACTCACCCACCGTGGCTGCCCGGTCCCCGCCCCGCGCACGGGGAAGACTTCGAGGACCGGCCAACCTCGACTTCGCGCTTTCTTGCCTGGGTCAATCACGCACACAAGCGAAGCATGACCAGTGAGGACGTGCGCCGGCCCAACATCACTTCACTTTGGGTTTGATGAGACTGAGACTCAAAACAATTTATTGCTCTTTAAAAATGGTGAGCTGCTCTTAATGTCAATTAAACATCTTCTGTAGTCTTGGTGTCGAGCTGCATGGGTAGGAAAAGAACACATCCCTGCCACCACCTCATTGGCTGTTTAATTCTTCTGAGTCCCCTCTGCTCCTTAATATGCTCAGCAGACCATGTGGTTTTCGGTGCAGAGTGCTCTGATTTACCAGGGTGACATGCTACTGTCAAAGGCTGGAGAGCAAATGCCTGTCAGAACCAGGCGAGTCAGTGCCACTCACGTAAGGACCAGGGCCTTTAAGAATCTTGCTCAGCCAACAATATGTTCAAATAGTGGCTCTCAAAGGAAGCTTTCCAGACTTAGAACGCTGCATAATGAACCATGCACAGTGAAATCCATTCAGAAATAAGACTGCGCTTGGAGGTACTGACTCTTTTCTGCAAGTGTGTTCTAGGTCTTGAGAGGCATGGACATGCGAAAGCAACACTACAGCTTTCAGAGGCATCCCTCCTCTCTCCCTCTCTTCATCACACACGTGTGCACGTGCGCACACACACACACACACTGTGGACAGTACAAATAATTCCTTGGTTTTTTTTCTTTCAGGACAATCGGTGTGAACTTGTCTCCCCCTGCTGGAATCAGACCCGGTTCAATGTATAATTTAAACTCCTAACAGCATCCTGCAGCTGTGTTAGACTGGAAATACCCCTGATGCTATCCTATTATATTCCTTTAATTTTATTTAAAATTTTTCCATCATCTTTTTGAAGAGAATCCTTCCATTTATACAGTAAAATAAAACTAACTCTGAATAACTAGGGCCAAGGCCACACTTTGAGGAAAAGCTGTGAATTTCAGCCTTGTCTGTCAAGGAGGGAGATGGGCCAACTGGCCTCTCTTCACGAGGGCTGGCTGGCTGACCGGAGGTGGGTGGATGCTTTGGCTGGCACAGCAGAATGGTCAGGAGGACGCCTGTGGGATACACCGACCAAGCTCTGCTGGGTAACCGTGGTAAGTTACCTACGTAACAGATAACAGATTAGCTCTGAACCTGTCTTCTCATCTACAAAACGGAGACCACAGCAGTACCCACCTCCTGCACAGGGCGCCGAGTACAGGGCCCAGGACACGGCCAGCACTCACTCGGTGGTACTCACTTGTATTAGGACAGCTGCTCTCTGTTTCTGAGAAGCAGACTAAACGTGCTGCTTGTACAGAAGGCGGGCTGGTTCTGTAATTAACATGGGCTTTTTTTCCCCCCTGTCTTTCTGACAGATACATTCCTCCAGACTCAACATCTCACAGGTATTTTCTAACCAGCTTCATTCTGTTTGCTCACTGGCCTCATCCCCAAGAGGAGGAATTCTACAGCATAAAAGAGAACACTATTTTTAAAACGGCCCAGCACCCCACTGTGCGGCACAGGTTTTAGCACTCGCCAAGCCTCCCTCTCGGGGGGGGGGGGGGACGGGGACACACGCCTGGCCGCAGAGCAGGTCTCGTGCCTGAGATGGATCAGTTTCCACATGTTTCCGGTTCCTACCCGCTGTCAGGGGAGCAAGGTTACAAGCACGGTGAAGCCCGCCCTGCACCTATCGGATGGGCCGGATTGACGCACGGAGAGATGTAGCGGTTTCTGAGCTAGACTGAGGAAGGTGGTTGGTTCACTAACCAGAGTAGGGACCTGAAGCTTGAGCGAAAAGTCCACGAGAAATATCTTACAGAGGAACCCCACAACTCTGATCCTCAAGTACTGCACTGTATCTAGCCCCACAGCCAATAGGGAACCCACTGCAGGAGCCAAGGGTGATGTGGCAGCCGTGGGCTCTGAGTCGTGCGGACTCTCTCCCCAGCGCACAGCCCCCTCATGAAGTCAGAGAGCCACTGCGTGTGACTGTCCAGTGTCAGTGCTGCATGGAGCCCTTCCTTCTCTGCCATTCCTGGAGCTCTCCAATAAAACCAATTTCCGGGGGGGATAACAAAAATACAACCCAAACCAAAACACACTGCGCTGGTGAGGGTAGGGAAAACAGGAGTGCAAATTCGTATGAGTTTTTTGATCCAGCACTACTTGGAGACGCTGACCTACCAGGATCCTCTCCCATGTGTGCAAACAAGGAGATTCCCTGTGAACCGTACTGGAAGGAACACAAGTGTCTACTGAAGGCTGGTATCTAGTAAAATACATTCATACGTGCACTGTTAAGGAACAACTGTAAGATACATCATGGGGCAGCGTCTGCAGCATGCTGCCATATGGTTAAAAGATACATGCACGCGGACAATTTCTGGAAAGACACAAAAATCAAGGGTGGAGGATACTGTGTGTATATATTACCTATTTGAAAAATAGGTAAAGAATTAAGTACAATTTTTAGTATCATGTTGTTTAGTCTCCAGTCATTTTTTGAGTACAATTTTAAGTCTCAACTTTTTTAAACAATGTTATTTTTTGCTATTTTAATAGTAAATTTGTCAGCTAGCTTATGAGTCAACCTTAATAACATAATTAGATCAACAGTAGTCTTTTCCAAATTCTATTACTTACACAACTGTTTTATAGAAAGAAAAGTGACTTACAAAACTTTTACTACACAGCTCACCTGAAACTTGGGGTTATTTATACCTGACAGTTGGTTCTCTGAGACACATCCTGCCTGTAACATATAACCTAACATAAGTGTATGGGTCAAAATTCAAACTAGCAGTTTCCCATCGGGGGCCTTTGCTGTAATTCCCGTTTCTCATCCACAGGGGTCAACCTAGTGCCCTCTCTTTTCCCTTCTGGTCTCTCTCTGCCCTGAAGGTGCCAGACCCAGTGCCGCCTAGCAGATCAATAAGGAGTGGTGGTTAAAAGTAGGGCCTTGCTCCCCCGCTTGTTAAGGAGGATCTGGTTCTGTCTGCTGAGGTGCCAGCAGTACCAAAAAGGCAGGACAGGGAGGCAGGAGGAGACTGAGGCTCCAGTGCCTAGCGGGGGTCCGGCACAAAGAGGGGCTTGGTGAGAACTGGCTGAGCAAACAGAAGCTTGAGCTAGAACTGCACAGAATTCCCAAGGAGTTTTCAGGAGAAAAGCAGATCATAGCTACAGCCTGTGAGGGAAGTGAACTGGGTGGGGGGGGGGGCGCGGGGTGTGTGTGTGATTTTTAGGATGCGTAACTGTGGTTCATGTGTATTTTTCATGGTGTATGAGGAGGAATCAGAACTGAGTAACAATTTAATAAAAGAAGAACTGGGCTTTTGGAGCAGGATGCCTGGGTTCAAGTCCTGGCTCTGTCGTTGCTGCCCACGTAACTAATGCCAGGCCAGTCACTTACCCTCCCTCTGCTTCAGTTTTCTCAACCTTGAGATGGCAGTAACGTCAGCAGCCTTCTCTTAGGGTGGCTGTAAGGATTAAATGCGATGCTCTATGTGAAGCATAAAGCACTCAGACTCTGGCAGGCAGGGAGTAAGAACTCAATATTATGTTAACCATCATCCCCATTTAGAACCACTCAGACTCTCAGCTTCTACAATGGAGATGAATGCGCCAAATGCTGATACGGAGCTATTTGATAAGTGGGAAACATACTGCACAGACGTTTTCTGTGCAGGGTGAGGTGGAAGGAGGGATCATTTATTTAGGAGCTGCTTAGTACCATGTTTTGGGTTAATATATCCTAGAAAATGACATATTCCCTTCCCCCTAATTAGCTACCGCCTGGAATGACTAGTCACAGAAATTTATGCAACTACATTCTGTAATTTTTTATGAACTGTGGGATCATAAGTTAATAAGGCTCTTAGGGGAAATCACTAAAAGTATAATAAGCTAATAACATGTCACTAGAGGAGTATACTCTAGAAGGCACCCATTTTGAGATTAATTCTGATGTAATGGTATAAAAAAACCACCACTGAGCTCCAGGGGGTCCCTCCTCTAGAATCCCCCTCCTCAGCTGTTCAGAAAATAATGCCACAGCACCACTACTGGGCTACGGTTCCCCCCAGTGCAAACTCCATCTCTTTTTGAAGTTTTTAAACAAGTCTTTTCTGGACTAAAATCTAGGGTGTTTTGTGCTTTTACTCTTGCTTTGTTTTGGCAAATCCTGGCCAACGTGCAGGTAATGCTGGGCCTCCAACAGCCTGGCAAGCTGGTCAAGCGCAGTTTCCCTGGGTCTGGTCCTCAGTCGTGGGCCAAACTGAGACACCGGAGCACAGGCACACGCCTCTCCCTGCTCCCGCCCGGGCTGTGGGAGGCGGGGCAACGGCTGCTTAGCTCATTCTAGGGCTCGCCAACACAGCCATCCTTGTGCAAAGAAAACCCAATCATCTTACTCCTGTGCATCAAACCTTTCAATGCACCCCACTGCCTCCAGGATGTTCCCCCAGCTCCACAGCCGGGTTCAAGCCCTCTGTGAGCTGCTGTGCCCTCTCTGCCCTCTCCCTCACCCTCCTGGCCCTGTTCCTCAGGCCAGGTCCTGCTCTTCCACCACGGGCCCGCTCACGATGCCCTTCGTGCTTTGGCCCCACCAACAGAGCTCACAGGCTCCACTCTCCTCCCCACGTGGAGCCACAGCCCTGAGCCTGGGCCTCTAGCTCAGCCCTCCACGCACTGCACTGCAGTTGCTGTCAGACCTGCCCACGTCTCCTACTGACCAACCAGACGATTCTAACCACCTCGACCAGCCTGATGGGAAGAGCTCGGTCCAGTGCATTTTCACAATTCCAGTGTTAAGGAATTTGATAGCTGCTTATTAAGCTAAAAAAGAATTCTATCTAGAGAATATCCAGGAGTCCTTAAGGTGACCCCACATCATGCCACCACCACTCCTCCCACCACACACACAAATCCTGCCCCAAGGACCAAGCTAAGGGGACACAGTCAATATGAATGCCAAGAAGCCACCTGTGGTTTCTAGGACTAAAGAATGCAATCTTTTCTCTAAAGTGTCACTTCATATCAACCAGAAATCATAATTTCCATTTTACTGTGCCTCTGAGGGCATCAGGGGAGTGACTGAGTCCCCAGAAGGCAGAGATTCTGGCTGCGTGCACCTAACCGACCTCTAGGAAGTGCGCACACACTTGGGTGCACCTTTCCCAGTGGGGCTGTTTCACTTCTTCTTCTCTAGTAGCTACAAAAGGGGCTCCCTTTCTCAATTTCTGTGCACAGGTCAATGTAATTGGAGTTCATTTAAAACAAGTGAAAATCACACAGGTCAACACTAGGGGACACTCTTGCCATAGGTAAAAACGGGGATCACATCTTGAAGGAGGTGGAGGACGACACATGAAAACCTCTTCCCCTTGGCATCCTAACAACTGCCCGGAAACTACAAACACCAGGCATTCGCTGAGAGTGAAAGTCACAGCGATAAAGAACAGACAGTATCTGCGTTAGAAGCCTCCCTGCTTCCTTAACGCCCTCCTAGTGGAGGCGGCCCCATGCTTGAGTTTCCACAAGTCCGGACACATGATAGAGAGACTAGAACCTGCTAGAACACTCAGCGCACTTGACTTTCAAATCTACCAACAAAAATCCACACGAGAGCCAAACACATTTTGGTTAAATCTCCTTCTTTCAAAACTCAGAGATTTTCTACCCCCACTCTCTTAACGCAATAGGAAGTGATCCAAATGCCACACAAACAGAACGGAAACCCACAGCTTTAAAACAACCTTGCCACAGAATGAAAAAAACTCCCTCGAAATGTCTAATCTTTTTACACCAAAAACCGCAGCACTTCTCAGCTCTCACCATGTGTGGAAACACAGACGGCAGGAGCTGAGAGTCGCCCTGGGACCTGTGCGCAAGGCGGGGACCTGAAGGAGCATCACCGCGCACCAGCAGACGACAGGCATGGCTAACGGAGTTATCCGGAGCAGTGGCGGTGCTCACAGACGTCTGACCGGGTGGTCCCAGGCTTACCTTCAGGGTCTTCACAGCCACCGTCAGGCTGTACTTCTTCCACACGCCTTCATACACCTCCCCGTACTGGCCTCCCCCCAGCTTGTGCTTCATCGTGATGTCTGTGCGCTCCATCTCCCACTTGTCGTAGTTGGGGGACACGCCGTAGACGGTGGGTTTGTTGCGCTTGGGGGCCGGGTAGTGGAGGGTGGTGATGAGCCCGTCTGCCACAGTTGAGTGATGATGAACCAGCTCGGCCAAGGTGTTGAAGCGGCTCTCTGAGGACACGTAGAGCTGAGGAAATCAGGGCAGCCTTCAGCCCATGGGGCAGATGCAACTCAAACAACTCGACAGGCCAGCTTTACTGAGCCTTCATTTAATGCACAGCAAAACCTCAGATAAACAACTCGCTCTCTACACAGGACCAAGTGTTTAGAAAATCACTCACACTGTTTCTCCGCGAAATCCTCCACCTGCTTAATTTTCACATGCCTGGTTCTCTGTGACCATTCTGAGCCCAATGTGAATGTCCATGAAGTATCCCTGATCATCTGGCACCAGTCATCACACTCGTCTTACTTCTCTGCACCGTACTCACCACTAGCTGATCATTCTGTTTACCTGCTTGACGATTATCTGCCTCCACCTACCAGAATGTCAGCTTCCTGAGAACTGGGCCCAAAGCTGTCTGTTTTAATTCTGCATCCCCAGTGTCAAGAACAAGGGATGAGCATGTAAGAGGTACTGAATAAATGTTGTTGATTAAATTAAAAAGAGTAGAACTCAGTATTTGCTGATTGGAAAACAAAATAATTTTTTACAATTGAAGTACAGTTGATTTACATTGTTGTGTTAGTTTCTGGTGTACAGCATAGTGATTCAGTTATATATGTATATTTTACATACACACACACACACACACACACACACACGTACTCTTTTTCATTATAGGTTATTACGAGATATTGAAGTAGTTCCCTGTGCTATACATTAGGACTTTGTTGTTTATCTAATTTATTTATAAGTTTATATCTGATGAAAATAATTTTTAAATCATTATGTTTATTATCTAAAACCTGTAATTACATAGTTACCTAGGAACAAATAGTGATCAGAGATGAAAATCACTAAACAAAACATAAACCTCCTTCTCATTCCTACCTCTTTGACTTGGGCTCAGTAAGAAGCATCAGAGGCCAAGATCTGCAAAGCCCAGCAGTACGCCCTGGCGGGAAGTCCGTCAGCGCTCTCCTGGAACTGAGTGGGGCCTGGAGGGCTGCACAGGGTCATACGCCTTCCCCAGCTCAGGGAAGCAAGGAGGAGGGACAGGAGACACACGTGCACGTGAGTCCTAACTGAGGCCTACGGCGGGTGCGAGCCTGCACAGGGGACCCCCTCCGCATGGAGTTCTCGTCTGGACGCTGCAAAGGGGATGAAGGCAAAGGCGCAGGCTGGTGGAAAGCAACAATGGGGATGGTGACAGCTATCTTTCTTCTCCTGTCTCTTCTTTAATTTGACTCAGTGATGTAGTGAGGGAGTATTTCCTTACCCAAAACAACTCACATTAAAATTCACATACAACATCTGGGCTCCAGGCACATAACTGAATCTACTGGCTCACTAAGGGCAGCCAACAACTGCTGAAGGTGGAAAGGACACTTAAAATCAGAGCTAGGTGTTCGTAAGACTTGCCCCAACTGCACAGATGTGGGAAGGAGGTATACAGATTTGGGACAGCAGTGATGCCCGAGGCCAGAGGGAGGAAGAGGAGGAGCAGGACTGGTAGCTGATTATTACTCAAAAAAAGAAAAGGGAAGAAAAAGGCCGAAACACATGTCAGGCTCAAGGCCTTGGCTGTTGGTTATGGTAGGTTCCATTACTTTCTGTATGTTTGTAATATTAGATAATAAAAATATTTTAAAAGGAAATAACAGCAGATATACAAGTTGATTCCATCTATAAACCTCAAGAGGGGTAGGATTCCTTAACAAGGAGGTTCTTTCTTTTCTTTCTCTTTGTTCCTTCCCTTCCTTCCTTGCTTTCCTTTCTCTCTCTCTCTCTCTCTTTCACTTGGGGAAATGACTATAAACAATTCTTTTAAATCAAACTTTGGGCTTAGAGGTTTATAATTTACAATTTTTATGTAGCAATCCTACTAAAATAAAATTCTGAGCGACCTAGGAATAGTCCAGAAGGATTTCGCAGCTCTGGGGAACTTGTCCCTCTAGAAGACGGTGCCTTTGAACAGCAGGACCTTTCAGGGTGAGGAGGTGGCCCACCAGGAGGCCCCACTTTTGTACCTCAGAGCCACAAGGAGAAACAGCTAAGTGAACCGCCCTAGGGAGACACCAGGGGTCATGCTCAGGTCCCTGAACTGCATACCAGAGTGCTGGGCGCTGGGGGGTTGGGGGGCAGAAGTCAGAAGTCCGCTGAGCCTGCCCTCAGCTTAATGCCCACACACTGACGACCCGGCACTCTTGTCAGGTGACTCTAGTCACCAATGCAAGTGCAGTTCAGAAGGACTGAGCGGGGGTAGGGGGAAAGCTCCTAGCCCCCAGCCCTCTCTGGAAAGGCCCTCAGTTGTCCGACTGCTTCACTGCAGGCTGCACGTGCCCCAAGCCCTCTTCTCTCTGGCCAGTTAGCTGATGGGCATCTTCCCTGTCGAGGAGTGAAGAGAGGAGAGTAAAGCCATTCCAAGAAGGCACCCCCCTGGAACCAGAGCTCAACTCCCACCTAGGAAATCACTAGCACGGCACAGGCAAAAGAGCCCATTTCGCTTGCTGGGCTCCTGGGGCAGGTCACCTGGGAGCAAGGCTCATTACCTATTTCTCCCTGTCAGCTTGAAAGGCGCACTCCCCAACCTAAAGATCAAGTTCACCCTATTGCACAGAATGCTAATGGCTCCCCTAAGCCCTACTTCATGCAGAATTTGTTCTTGGTTTCAGCTGATTCCCTTGCAGGCTCCTTTGTTAGAGATTTCAGAGTTATGGGAGGTTTCTGTGAATGGGCAAACTTTATCCTTTTTAATAATTAAATTTACAGACCCTGAGACTTAGTTCATCTTTCAACATAAAATTTACATAACCGACACTTATTAAATATTGAAACTACTCTCCCTTAAATGTACTGTGCAGCCATCTTCTAACAGTCACGTCTGGTGGCTTCCTTCTGAGTAGGGCTAGTTTTTGAGCAGCATTTTGCTGGCGAACTGGGTAATCTTCATCAGGAATTCATGGCATGTTCACAGAAGAAAGTGAAATTAGTGTTATGAATGGTATGTCATTATGCTATGCACCCAGTTACACAAACACTCTGGGTGCTCAGCCCGGGCTGTGCCTCTTCCTAATCATGCAGGGACCCGAGAGATAGGACTTGTCAAAGAAATTCACCAGGAATGACAGCCAGACTCACAGGCTCAGTGGAGCCTAGGCTTGGGCACCTTTGGCTGCCTCAGACCCCGGAGTCCCGTCTCGGACATACTTTACAGGCTGCAAGGCCCAGAAGCCACGTCCTCCCACCCCACCCCCGGAGCCACTCACACACCAGCAGGAAGGCAGTAACTTGATAACTACACAGTACTTAGCGGTAACGCTCCCAGTCTCCTTGACAAGGTAGAGTCAGCCGTGGTTTAGCGAGCGGGTTTTCCACTGGGATGCCTGCACCTGCTGAGCCACTGCCAGGGCAGGTAAATCTTGTGTCATCAAGAGGTTACACAGCTGGTGCCTGTCCTGCCACCTCTGCTAAAGCTTAAGCCCAAATTCCACTCCTGTCAATCTAAACCTGTCACTTCAGCGGACCATAAAAATAAATGTCAACTGGGCATCTCTTGAAGGAAGGAAGGAAAGGAAAGATTCTATCAAGGTCCATAAGGAATTGTGGGGCTTGGCAGGGGCATCTCACCAAAGTAAGTAAGGTATAATAAACCAAGAATGACTGGGGGTGGGGGTGGAGGAGGAAACCCAGTCTTTAATTCTGGACAGTGGCAGAGGATTCCAAACTCTAAGAAAGCACCGAGGAGAAGCAAACCCCAGCATACCTGAAGATTAAGACTGTGAAGACTCCTAGGAAACGGCAGTGGCTCAGTCTGGAATGGCCCTTTCAAGAGTCTAGCTTGGAACTCCCAGAGTCCCGGGCTCTGGGCCCTGAGCTGGTGGCCCTGAGCTGACTGACCAGCCACAACGGCTGCTGAAAGCTTAGGAACACGGGGAGGGAAGTAAACCAGAGCCAAGAGGGTGGAGGCAGAAAGAAATCCCTTGGGGCCTCAGAGAAGAATCTTCTAAATTCAGTTGTTTTCTAAAGATTAGCTGATTTGAAAGTAAGAATTAAACTTTTTCAACCCTAGGCTCTTCCTTTCACCAAACTTTAAATTTTCCCCCTTAGAAATCCAAAAAAGATTGCATCAAAGCTCTGCTATGTGAGCAGCTTTTTTCAAAGCCAAGCCACACTGCCTCATGCCTCGCTCTAATACCGCCCCCAATCCTGATGCTGTTACACTCATTCCAAGCACATGATCCCACCCAACATAGCCCCCTCAAGTGTGGCCCTCAGAGAGAAGCCTCCGCAGATGGCTGGCCTGACGACTCCATGGGCCGAGAAGTCTCCAGGTGCTCAGACAGCTGAAGGGAGAGTCTCCGCCAGGGAGGGAGGAGGAAGGCGAGATGCCTAGGGCACTCTGACGAGCTGCCCAGCAGTGGATACTACCTGATCAAGTGATACTCCCTCTATTCTACCTGGAATGAAAGGAACCCACCTGGCACATACCAACTTTTAGACAGAGCGCTTGGCTTCCTCGTCGGATGACTCTCAAATTCTACAGATCGTGTAACCACGCAGGCCTTGCTCTCCTCCTCCTTTAAACATTTTAGACCAGCCCCCAGCTAATAAGTTGTCAAACCAGATCATGCCTGCCTGCATCTGCTCCAAGGATGCTGATTAAACAACTCTAGGGAAAAGAAACCATTATCCCGTTCAGCACAAACCTCAACCGATTACCGTGGTGCAGCATGACTTGCCTTGGATAAACAGCACAGATGGGAAGCAAGCTGTCAGCTCCAGGAAATCACCTCCCTCATGGGCAGTGCACTCTGGAGTTCTAATTCACTAAAAAGGCACCCTTGTGGTCTGAAGGCTAGGTTTCAAACGGCCTAGCACCCTGGAATTCATCTTGTAGAATGGAAGGACCCAGCTCCAATCTGGGATGTGAACATGACCTGAAAAGCAAGCTGACGAGGCCGATCTCTGGTCACGTATCAACAGCAGACTGTGCCGTCTGTCGTGCAGACTACAGTGCTGGTATAAAAACACGTCCAACGAGGAAAGCATCAGACACTTGCAAAAAGGACTTCAGCCTGAAGACTTTGAGACGTGTGGAAAAAGCAACAGATAAGAACATTGAAAAAAGAAACGTGTTGTACATCTGGGTGGGATAAATGAATGCGTGAGGACAGCCACAAAAGGCCAGCAAGATTAAGACAAGGGGACGAGCCCTACCAGATACTAAGACATGAGGCCATAACAATGAAAAGTCGAGTACTGGCGTATGAATAGACAGACCAATGGAAGAGAACAGAGCGTAGATCAACAGACCTAAACACACATGTACATTTGGTATATTTCAAATTACAGGAAAAGATGAGTTTAGTAAATGGCAAAGGAAACACTCAAAATTCGACACACGCATATTAAACAAAACGTGATGGCCTCTTTACTCATCAGTGACAGAGATGTTATCACAAGTCTGATGGTACACTACTGACGAGGGTAAGGGAAACACACCCTCACAGCACTGCTGGTGAGCAAACCCATTTGTACAGTTTCTAAAGAAAGTGATATCTATACAAGCTTTTAAGGCACACAATCTTCAATCAGTTCTAGCAACTTATCTCGCATATGCTTAGACTGTACATAAAGAATGTGCAGTGTACTTTCAAAATGCAGGTCATGACTCACTAGTGGGTCTATGAAATAAGTTTAGCGGATTATGATGAGAATTAAAAAAAATGAAACAACAGAATGAAGCAAAAAACTATCAGCATGCATTACATACAGTAAGTGTAAGCAGGATTTCATGAACCTTCTGTTACTAGTGTGCGTATGGGGTGGTGATATAAAGCTTTTTTTATGGTGGGCTGAGATTTTTTTTTTAAAGATTTGAAATCCACCTCATAACAGCATTATTTATAATAGCAAAAGATTGGAAACAACCTGAAAGTCGGCCAGCAGGGGAATGCCTAAATAAATGGTGGTCCATTCATGTTATGCAGTCATTAATAAGAATGAGGCAGCTCTAAATGTGTTGCCATGAAACAATCTCCAAAATATGCTATTAGGTGGGAAAAGCAAGATGCAGAACAGTGGAGATTATGCATCACTCATGTTTTTTAAAAATATAAACACAAATACACGGGAGAACGCTGGAAGAAACTAGTTAGAGGTTGCCTCTGGGCAGGGGAACTGAATTAGAAAATAGAATTATGTTTCACTGCAATTCATTTTGTTCTTTTTTTTAAACCATGTGCATGCATTACATATTATTAAAAAACACATACACCATCTGGACCCAGCCTGACAATCCACCTGTCTACACCCTCACCGACAGCATGGTGCAGTGGAGTGGACAGTGAAATCTGAGCCTATTTCCAGCAGTTACTCACAATGTGATCTTCAGCAAGAAATTCTGTCCCTCTAAGCCTCCATTTCCTTAATGCAAAAATGCAGGTAAAAGCAGTATCTAATGTGAGTTTTAACTAAGATGAAGATTGAAAAATGTCCCAGTAAACAGTAGGGACTTGGTAAACGTTAATTTCTCCCTTCCTTTCATGGACTCTTAAGGACTGTTTATGTGAAGATCACAAAACCATATATATAAACTCCTTTACAAAACTACAGTTTGGGTTTGAAAATACCTGGGCATAATGTGATCCCATTTTTGTTTAAAAACTGTGTATATATACAATGTAAACTGACTATACTTCAATAAAAAAAGAATGCAAAAAATACACCAGTGCATTTAGATTGTACACACACACAAATGTGATTTCATCCATAGGAAGAAGGCCATTTATCAGATTTATTTTGAGGAGGTGCTATTAAGCTGGTCTTTCACTTTAAAAATAACCATCTATTGTGTGACTTTTTCTCATCTGAGGGTAAATTACTATCATAGTAAGAGAATTTTTAAAAAGGAAGAGTTTCAGTATAAGAAGTATGTCCAAAACCCAACCGGCAGTCCACTTATCTTATGAAACTGCTAACAACAAAACTCCAGCAGGACAATGAGAAAACCCCATCAGCCTGTGGACCTTCAGTATCACGTGACGGGTCCTCAACAGTGTGTCTTTATTAAGGCTAATGGGATGATGCCTGCTGTATCCTCGAAAACTTCTTCAAACACCTTCTTGGTTGAGCTTTGCTGCAATAACTTACCAACCAAGCAGCAGGACCTCTGGGTTCTTCTGGCCAAAGACTAACACCCCCACCCCCAGCCATGCCCCCCAGCTCCCCACCTGGGGCCGCATACCTTGCCATCAGAAGCAGTGTTGATCCTGTAGTGGTACACCCTCCCCTCATATCTCAGTGAGATGGACCTCTGCCCAGGGCTGCTCTCGCTCTCCCGAACCAAGAAGCTGCCGTTGATCCCGCTGCTCAGCAGGTACTCAGCGGCGTTGCGGGACACGGGCCCATGGTACCAGGAATGTTTCTCCAGACTGTTGACTGGTGTGATGTAGTTGCTCGGGACCCACCCTTGGCCATTTTTGGTTTGGGCTTCACACCATTCCCCATTGTGATTGTAGCCTAAGACTCGGAGCTTTTCACCTTAGAAGAAAAGAACCAAATCAGACGCAGCAGTTTTAAAGGCTAATTTGTTCATTCTCACTTACTCTCCCATGATTACTAAAAATCTCCAAATTCCTAAATACCTCATTTTAACAAGTCCACATAAATATATGCATTTATAAGTGTTTAAGAGTACATGTTTATATATGAAGCTTCCTGTTTACATTGCATATATGGATAAACATATAGCCTCAGTTTTTATAAATTTTTTACTCAAGTGTTCTGTTCCTAATATAAGGAAGCTTTTTAGGGGAGAAATACTTTTTCTTATTAAAAAAACTGCTTTCAGTGTTTGGTCCAGGTGTCTTTTTTAATATAAAAAAATATTTGCTAGAACTGTACAGGAACTTTTCTCCTTAAGGAAAAGTGATTCTCTTATAAAGATGCTGTTAGTTTTTTTGATCTCCTGTATCCCAAACTTTAAAGTTGTTCTCTCAATCAGCAAAGGGTGGCCAGTCAAGCCACAGCTTCCCCTGATTTCTGTCTCTTGCAACCACCACCAGCTGCCCAGTTATTTTACCTTTAGTTATGCTTAAAGTGTTATCCCCACTGGCCACAAAATCATACAGTGCAACGAAAAGGTTGGGGTCATTTTCACTGGGACCAGCAAGAAGATTTTCCTTAGAGTTCCAACGAGCTGCTTCACTCAGACCTTGGGGTTCGAAGTCAGATGCTACTGGCCTCTGAAGGGCTTCTGGAAGAGAAAGAAGGAAACAGAAGACAGACAGGAGAAAGAAGAATCAGGGGGAAAAAAGGTTTATTGTCTTTATTGGAACAAAAAAAAAAATCTGTGTTTTCAACATTACACGTTCCAACTTTATTTCATTTCTTCACAAACATTTGTACACATTATCTATTAACAAGTAAGGTGGTTTAAAAAAAAATGGACTCTTCCTTTCCCAAATCTTGTGGAAAACACCAGGTATTTTGGCTCCAAGGTGGTAACTAGTGTTCTCAAGTAGTTTAAACTTTTTAATTAAGTTCATTAACTCAAAATGAATTCAGTTAGAAATGGAAACAGTCCATTTTCATGTGTCTTTGCCACCGTTTACGCTATCATATGAAGCAAAAGTTTTTGCTTTTAAACATTTTAAAATATATGAAAGCTAATATATGCACATAATTTAAAAATCAAATAGTCCTGAAGGGCTTACAATGAAGGACAACATTTTCCACCCCACTCTTCCCTGCACCCAGAGCCAACAGCTCTACCTGTGCTGACCCCCCGGCTCTCTAAGTATAAGCGGTTTCATGATGGGCGCTGCTCCCTTTCCCCGTCTCCCCTGTGCCATTCTCTCCTGGCCACCTCTGCGTCTGCAGCGACAGACTGACACCTTTATTTCTTGTTTCCTCTGCTGGAGACAGTGTCTCTCAGCTATTTACCTCCCAAGATAAGGCTATTACATCCGACCCTTCCTTCCAGCCCTCCTGTTTCTATACTTATGCTCAAGTATGGCTTTCTTTACATTTTCTTTTACTTTGTGTAAAAGAAATTCTATTTTTCTGCAATAATAAAGTCTTTAATTTTTGCCTATAGGTAGGTTCTAAAAGTTGCAAACCAGTCGACATCTTTTATATTCACTACAGGGTTAAATACAGTTCATTATTTCTTCCTGAAATTTCTTGTCTTTTTTCTCTTGGACTATGTTCAAACTCTCCACAATTTCTCTGCGACAACGACAATATGCACAAGTGTTTTTCCAAGCCAGCAAATCTACTCTGTGTAGATTTTTGAATTGAAATATAGTCAGTTTACAATGTTGTGTCAGTTTCTATTATACAGCATGTTTTAGTCATACATATACATACATATATTCCTTTCCATATTTTTTCATTATAGGTTACTGTAAGATACAGAATATAGCCCCCTGTGTTATACAGTAGAAACCTTTTGTTTATCTATTTTATATATAGTAGTTAGTATCTGCAACCAAGTAGACCTTAACAGTTGTGGAATATTACGGAGTGAAATCCAAATGCTCATTTAAGGAAACTACAATAAGAAATCATACTTTTAAAAAGGAGTAAAGAGGAAAATTCTAATTTGAAAAGAATGGAAGAATCTACCATATGTTTAAGCCAAACACAAATGGCAACAAAACAAAATTGTTTTAATTTTCCCTTTTCATAGATTGAGGGAACCCCCAAATGTCTTTTCTTGGGCAATAACACCCATCTCAAGGATGGGCCTGATTCTGCAGTATTCACTTCAAAAAAGACACTGGAGGCACCTAAGACATCTGAGGGACTAGGCTAAACTTCCAGAAACACGACTGGAGAATTCCAAAATGAACATTCTTTTACACAGCTCTTTGGAATAAACCAATAGAACATAAATAAGGTCTTTCGATTCCAGTTTTTGTGCTACTGATGAAGTAAACCTTTAGGAATTGTTTCTCTAAAATAGCAAATCCCAAGTTATGAAATGGTAATTTCATTTTATGAATCATGAGGGCAAAGATAATTTCAAGGAAGACAGTCTCAAAACACTACCATTTCCTAGAAGGTGCAAAAGGTTTAGTGATGTGTTAGACTCTGTTCTCTGAGTATTTACATTGGTTTTAAAAGTATATCTAGTGCCACTGTGATCAGAGGTTGATCAATTAACAAAAAAAAAAAAAAAAAAAAAAAGCTGGATAAAGCAAGGATTTTTAAAAATTAAAATATGTGATCTCCTACCCCCACCTGAATGTACATTGATTTGCTAGTCTTGACTTACAGGGCCAAGGACTGTTCTGTTGAGTGTGGGTATGTGATCAGAACCGGATGTTGTCTTACCATCCTACCTGTCACGCACCATCTCACTTCCAGCTTCAACTTGCTGCAGGCGGAGGGAGGAGTCAGAGCCACGTGCTGTGGAATCCCAGCATAACTCCTCCCAATTGTTTACCGTTGTGCCACTCACACGCAATCCTGTGGCAATTTTTAAAAAGTTACCTGCCTTTACTGAGTCTATCTAATGCAGTCATCTAAGTTTTCAAAGAAACAAATCTCTTTTCACATTTGGATTTCACTCGTTTCATATTAACCAAGGAACTGAAACGACATGTCTACTGAAATAGAGAGATGTGGGAAGAAACACAACTGACTGGGTGTGGTGGGACTCAGGTGGCAGGTTCAGCGTGCCACGTGGACGGGCTGCCCTGTCCTGTGGGCACTAGAGAGGCATGTTTAGCAAGTCAGTTAAGTGAAAACAAATCAAAAGAGCTTCTATTGTCGTTATTTTAAGCAAAACTAATAGGCAGAGGATTCTTAAAGCACAAGAACTCCTGCATATCAAAAGGAAAAGAGAAATCCTTCCGCTAAGGAAAAATGGACATAAACTATGAATAAGCAATGCACAGAAACTTTAAATTACCACCAAACAAGGAAAGCATGTTAACCTTCCTAATAATCAAAGAAATGCAAATTCTCCAGGTACGTTTTCTGGAGGCTAACAGTATTAAGACGTCAATGAAATGGGCATTCTTATACAATGAAAGTAGTTTAACTCAGTTTGGTGGGATTACAAACATCTACAATTTTCTTTATTCTTTTCAAGATATTGGCATATTTCACATAATGAATATGGTTTTTATAATCAGACAACCATTACAAAAATAAAAAAAGCTGTCATAAATAGAAGACAGCTGACACTTGTATAATTGATAATCTAACACGGAAAAGTACACTGGGGGAGGAGGGACTCTCCTCAAACTGTCCTGAAGTACGTGTGCCTTTCCCTCCAGGGGTCCCAACCTCATGGCCATGAGCATACAACTTTGGCAGATCGGGCCTACACAGGAAATTAAACCAAAGTCATGAATACAGAAATGCTTTTCTTCTCGAATGCCATTTGACCTCTTCTATCAAACATTCTGAAGCATCTGGATTTGATCAAAGTTACATAATCAGGGGAAGAAGCCTGGAAAACACCTGGAACAGGCAGAACACAGATACTGGCCAGGGGGTACTACAGATTTAAAGCATGGGTTAAAGGACTGTCCCTAGCACAGAGGCAGATGCTGAGAATTTCAAGTGAGGGGATGAGGCCTTTGTCAGGAAGGAAAAGGCCTCCCACTGATTTTTGATTCAACAGGACGTCAGGAAATCCAAGGCAGTCTCTCAATTTTCCTCTCCAGCTCTTGCTCCATTCCACAAATTAATGGCCACAGCCCAAAGGGAAGTATTGCTCATGCATGCCTCTGGATCGAGGCACTGAAGTGCAGACACAGTTCAACACCAAAACCTTCCAGTCAATTCCCAATCCAGGCTGATGTCAAAACTGACTCACAATGTATAAATGCCAAGTTCTTTGCTTCATTTCATAGTGAACTATGCTCATCAACCTTAAAAATGGTCACGGCTTACAAGGCCAAAGTTGCAGAATGTACTTAAATCTTCCTTGCTTAATGCATGAACTTTCTGCAAGTCCCACTGTCCGGATGTTAGACCCCTAAAGAAGTCCAAAGGCTTTATTCAAAGATGATATCCAAAATAGCTCCCCTCTTCCGTTCTGCTAATGGATAAAGAAATTTCAGCATCTATTATTCTTAAAAAGTTTTAGTTAACATTTTCTACAACATCTTAAGTTACATTTTAAATATATTTAAGATTTACATCTTCAGAAATACCTCTCATCTCATCAAAAACTCTTTTGTTATTTCACCATACGGTTAATGAAAAGGTTTCCACTCACCAACAAAACTCAGGAAAAGCCATTAATTAGCCAGTGGAGTACCAAGAATGGCGATGTCTAAACAATGCCTCCAAACCTCTAAAAAGCTATGGCTCCAACTATGAGAATAACCTACTGAAAATTCTGTAGGGACAATGCCACAAAATTCACTGGATCTGTGCATGATTAATTTATTCGGACAGTATTTTAAGAAAATAGCTTGGGTCTTTAAGGTACAACTTAAAGATTGTTTTATACAAAAATAATCCTTTCTTAGAGTTGTGAGTCACTGATCAAAAATGCTTACAGAAGATTCTCCGATATGGCATATCTGATCTAGACTTTCAGGGGCTGCTGCTGCTGAAGCTGCCACCAGTAAACTGGAAGAGGTAAAATGCTACTTGAGTTGGCGGGGGGGGGGGGGGGGGGGGGGGCGGGGAGGGGAGACTCCACTTCCAGGAAAAACATCCCTGGGAAGCTTCCCACCTTCCTGTTGGCACTCATGCCCAAGGTCACGGTTCCCTCTAGACTTCCAGACTTCGGAGCAGCTGGCAGTGGGCAGTCATCACCGTCCACACCAGGGCTCTCGGAGACAGTTGAGTGTGGGGAAGGGGCAGGAGGCGGGGTGTGTCACACATGACAAACATTTCCTTTACTTTTGCTCATATTCAATTATTTAAACACTTGCTGCTTTGCTCTTACTTCCTTTGTGGGCCTTTCACTATTATCCTCCAATTCAAGGAATCTCTGTGATTTAAAAATGTATAAAACAGAGCCTTCCAAAAAGAGGGAAGGCTTCGTGTTTTATTTCATACTCCGTTCCAGCTGATGAGATCATGCTCAGACTATTCTCAAGTCAGTTTATCACAGTCTAATACAACATTTTATAATATGAGCTTAGAGGAAAAGTATTATTTCCCACAATCTGAACCCGATGAAAGTCATTTTGTCTACATTCTACACGGTTCTTTATTTTGTAATTTACACCCTCAACCAGAGCAGTTAAAATTATTTTAAAAACAAGTTTAGCTGAATACAGCCTTGGCATTAACTTCACATTCTGAATAAAATGTTCCCAGCACCCCAAAACACAGTGTCAGCTGCTGGGGAGCAGGGCTAGGGCAACCTGGTAGCGATGCAAAGAACCATTGCACAGCTTCTGCTCCTTGTGGGAGAAACAGTGCTCATGAAAACTTACACACCCTCATAGCAAAAGTTTAATAGACAAGGGCTGACCTGTAGATTAATTTATAAGGACAGAGACTCTGAGGGCCAGGAGTTGTGAAGTGGATGAGCTCAGTAGGGTTAGAAAGGAGGCGGACCCTGAACAAGACCATGCCTGGCAAAGGAAGCAGGGTTAACGCAGGGATCCAAGGTGAGCCTGATACTAAGGGAGGGGTCTTCACCTGTGCTGTGGACCCTCTGGTGATGCCTAGGGATTCCTCAGAATAAAGTCTGTAAATGCATCAAACAAATACAGAGCATTGCAAAGGAAAGCAACTGTACTAAAACAGTTCTCAAAGTATTTTTAAAAATTAATTTCAGAGACAATGCTTCTTTATGAATGCATTAAATATATGCTTCTCTTTAAATCTTTTTTAAAAGAAATTTTTGAGGCGGGAGGTAATTAAGTTTGTTTATTTTTTTAGAGGAGGTATTGGGGATTGAATCCAGGACCTCGCGCATGCTAAACACGTGCTCTACCACATGAGCTATACCCTCCCCCAAATATATGCTTCTTTATTAACACATTAATAACAAGCTCTAATAGTAGCTACTGTCATTTCACAGTAGTGATGAGTGTAAGTAATAGTCCCAATTGTTGTGCGCTTTGAAAATATTTGATTTCTAATGGTGACAAAGTAACAAGTACCGCTAATATTATTGTAGTCTGTCATCTACATTCTTTTAAAAAATTTAATTTTCAGTTAGCATTTAGTGAAATAAAATTTTAATATTTTTCCATGCAAGGACACGGAGCCCCTGAACTCCATCTCAGACCCCAAGGGCCTTCTAGGCTCACATCCTCTACACTACAGATCTGGTTCAGGAGAACCCCCATCATCTGACAGGGAGAGGGGCCTAGAAAGGGGGCTGTAATAAATTAGTGCAAAGTCCAAATTATGCAATTTTCTTTTTAAGTATATGCAGTTTTATTACTTCCCACTTATAAGCATTATGGGCAATAAATTAAGTGGATTTCTAGAGAAACCTCCTTTAAAAAATAAAAAGTTAAAAAATAAGTTATTTAAATTAGCCCAAGGTGTAACTATTTCCCAAAATCTTTTTACATTGTAATGTTCCTAGCCAATTTTATAAAATGGAATTCTCTACCCTAATCTCTGTCCCTATCTGCAGTCCAAATGTTAGCCTTTCTGAAGATAAACAGTCCTTGTCCCCCTCCCTCCACCAAAAAGCAAAACATTAATAAAAGGAACTGTGTATCACCTAGCAATCTATTGTCAAAGAAGTCTACGACTGCTGAAAATGGAGTAGAAACATCAATACAAAATAAGATCCCACCATCTCCAACCATTCTGAACCTGTCACTCACATCCCCTCTCCCTCTTACCCCAGTAAGTTCACACCCATATTCTGGCCACTTTTCCTCCTAACTCTCTGATAGGTCCTGGGCTTTCCATGTCCCACCACACCGTTGACTGGTGCCCCCGGCACCTGTCCCCTTCATTCCACCTCCAAACTGCCATCAGGGGAGTTGGTCTTTTTAAAATGCAATCTGACCAAGGTACTCTCCTGTTAAAGTCCATCAAGATGGCTGCTGGCCAAGAGGCAGAAAACAAAGCAAGGTAGCCTGCCTGTCAACCCTCAGTCACATTTACTAGCAGTGTCACCTGTGGCAACATAAGGAACAGTGTTACCTACTGCGTGCCTTGCAGGGTAGCTGGCAGTTTGCAGACTACGTGGGAGACACTGTTCTTAGCATGGAACAGGCCTGCAGAGAATGGCTGGGGCTGTTACTACTACCACCTCTACAAGAGGAGCCCCAGCTCCAGAAGTGAGTACATGAGGCCCTTTGGTGTCTGATCTGGGACCATCTTCCCCCATGACACCTACTCTTCATCCCAGCCTCCCTAAACGGCTTGCACTTTCCCTGCAGCTGCCTCACCTGTGTGTGCGCACCTTGACGCGTGCCATTCGCTCTCTCTGGAACGCCTCCCCAGTCTACCCTCATCCTCCGGCCCTCACTACCTCTAGCAAACCTCCCACCGGTCTTTCTGCCTCCCTACCGCCTCACGCCTCACTGCTTACTTCCCCTTCACCTCATTTGGGGAGGACATGGTATCTGTTAAGGACAAGTAAGGAATCTGTTCACAAGTCCCTTGCAGTACAGCAAGCCTGGGCTCCAGGGTGGACAAGCCTTGCTCAAATCTTAGCCCACCACAACGTTAAGATATTAATTTTGGAGCCTCGGCTTCTTAACTGCACAATGGTATCAACCTAGTCTGGCTTCAGGAGGGCTCGACACCTACTACATGTAGAGAGTTTTTGCATGAATGCAGGAGTGGCACTGCACCACAGGGCTGCTCCACAAGAATGTGAATCCTTCGGGGCAGACTAAGCACCCTTATCACAGAGCCTTCAGCACCTGCCTAATGCAGTGCAGGACAACAGCACCAAAGTTTCTTAAAAGGAACTCAACTGTGGAACACCCTGCACTTACTTGTTTGTTTTAGCAACACAGTAAAATATTAAGTCACGACTGAAGGGTGCACCTGAATTATCTGTTAACCTGAAATGACAGACAGTAAAGATGAAAAGCAAATGCAACCTGACCAGGAAAACTTTTATCAAGATCTAGGAAATACAATCATTTTTTAATGGAATGTAAACCAGGCCAAGATCCTAAAACAACGTGTAACACGAAGTACATCTCTCTGTGCTTTCAAAAGAAACAGGATTTGTTACAGTCCCCTAACAGGCAGACAGCTGGGTGAGATCCTGGGGCCTCCACACACTTCTTGTCTGTAGGGGAGGAAAGGTTCCACGAACGCCTACACTGGCCCAAATTCAAACTGTCCACAGTGAGCCTGCTAACCATAAAAGCATTTTAATTCTGTTACAGGCCATTTGCAACAGACTGAAAGCCTCCCCCGGGGTCTGCCAGGCCTGGGATAGTTTGAAAGCACTCATTTCACATGTCCTATTCTCTTTTAAAGCATCATCAAGGCTCCTGGGTCAGTTTAGACCTGAGTGACTGAAGCGAAGGTGCTACTCAGTGGCAGGAATTTTCCCCAAAATGTTTCATTAGCCATTATTATTCCTATCGCGAATTTGAGTAATAGAACGTGACCAAAGAAAAGGTATTTTGGCTCCAAAAAGCAATGGCTGGCCTTTAAATTAAATTTTAAGTTATTCAATATAACAATGCTTTTAGCTCAATTTGAGGACTGGTGAGATTGATAAGGATTAGGTCTCTAAAGAGAATTTAAGAGCAATAAGGCTAAAGTGTATGCAACTGACTGTGACAGAATAATAGCTAGTTCGTATCGATCCCTTGCTGAGTGCCAGCGCTGTGCCCAGCACTCTGTCTGCACTAAAACCCCACAACCGCACTGAGGAGCCTCTATTACAAGTGCACTTGGGAGGGCAGGAAATGGAAGCAAGAGGTGAAGTGACTCATCTGCCTCTCCCTCTGGTTATCCATCCATCAGCTGCCTATCTGTCAGTCTGCTGCAGTCTCTAGCACCCCTCTCTCACCATCTTGCTCACCCCCCCACCCCACCCAGCACCGAAATCTCTTCTCCCCCACCCCCATCCTCCCTCTGTCCCTGTCTCAGCCCCCTGTCTCCTTCCCTCTAATTTCTGTTCACCCCTTTCCTGTCTCAACTTGTCTGTCTGTATCTCCCCCTTCTCTGTCTCCTTCATCTGTCTGTCTGTCTTCTGTATCATTGCCAACCAACACACACAGTATAACAAAGCACCTAAGGTGTGTATTAAGAAAGAAAGAAGGATTTGAAAACCAATTCCAGAGAATAACAACTGTCATGATCTGAGGACAATGTTAGTTTCTCAAAAGTCAGTAACTAGCAAACTATTCTTCCAAATGGCCAACTATAACTTCACTAGGCAAGAAAACAAGACTGACCATAAGATGGTAATTGTGAAAGCCGGGTGATGAGTACAAGGGAGTTCATTATGCTGTCTGCTTTTGTTACGGGCTAAAATTTTTCCATTAAAAAAAGTAAAAATCACAACACAACTAACCTAAGAATTTATTTTATAAAGCATTCTTCTGTGTGTCTAATTATGATTCACCATTACAAAGGAAAAGTTAAATTCTTCCAATGTCTCATCTGATCTTTAGTTCTTGCTAAAATACGTTTTTATTTTTTCCAGTTTTATTGAGATATAATTGACATACAACATTGTATGAGTTTAAGGTATACAACATAATGATTTGATATATGTGCATATTGTGAAATGATTACAAGATTTGGTTACCATCCATCACCACAAAAATTATTTTCCTTGTGATGAGAACTTTTAAGATCCACTCCCTCAGGCATTTTCAAATATCCAACATAGCATTGTTAACTATAGTCATCATGTTGTACAATGTTACATCTTTTAAAAACCTATCCATCAATAATTTTTCCTGTTTCTACTTCAGATCAGTGATTATACCGGCAAAATTACCATTTGATTTTACAATAACATAATAAGTAGTATGAAATTTTCAGTTTTCATATGTTTGGAGCTGTGGAAATATTGCCTCTAGACAGAAGAAATAAGATGCCAACCATGAACCAATGGGATTTTTTTCTTCCACAAGGAAAATACCATGAGAACAATAAAGGGTCAGATGAAGGGAAAATACTTTTCCTTAAAACCAAGGACAAGAAGTATTAACTATATGCATCAAAGCAAACTTGGAAACAAACTGTTTTCTTAACAACAAGAAAAACTATGGGTGGGTTTTGCTCATTTCTATCATCACTTAAGGCGCTAGTGAAATTGGTAATACTATTTTAGACTATGAAATATTTACTTAAAATATCAGCTAACATATGCTAATATCCTGCTCTGTGCATAGTTTAAATGAAATATCTCATGTGAATCTCCCAACACAAGAAGGTAGGGACCACGCTGAGCCTTATTTTAGAAATGAGAACACTGAGGCTCAGAGAACAGGGTGGCCGGCATTCGGGCCCAGGCAGACTGGCCCCGGAGCTGCGTGCTTCACATGGGACTGAGACTTCAGCAATATCTCGGTCATATAAAACTGCCTGGATTTAAGGACATCTCAAAAGAACCACACATCAGCATAAACACACATTTAGCACTGTACTGGTTTCAAAACTTTTACTTGAATCATCTCCTAGATCATCAAAACAAGCCTCTAAGGTGGGCTGGACAGAGAATGTTTGCTCTGTCACAGAGGTAAGGAAACAAAAAGCTGAAAGCCAAAAACTGGGATCGCCTGCCTCCAAATTCAAAAGTATTTCCAACCAAAGTGAACTGGGGCCCTTCCTCCTCCTCTTCCCTAGAAACCTCATAGTGTTGGTATGAGAATTAAGTGAGGATGTCCATGAAGTGCTTGCTGCCAAGAACTGTCACATCATAAATGCTCAACAATTTCAATGTAACCCTAAATGAAAAGGGCTGACTGGCTTTCTATTAAGTTACAGAAAGAGCTTCAGATTTTCTTTGTTACTAAAACAAGGGAAGCATTTGAAGACCTCAGGAGAGAGTATTTAGAAAGAGAGCATAAGCTTCTCTGAAGCAGAAGTTCTAAAAGTATATCTGTGTGGCTGGCACCACATAAAGCATTCGCCAGAAAGTTAACTGCTGAAAAGAAGCGTTTAAGAGCGGGCCGGTAAAGTAAATTTTCAAAGTTCAAGAAGAGTTCACTTCACAGACATTAGTTTTTGAATCCACAATACAGAACTAACATGCCCATGTACAATATTCATGTACAATGTATGCAAATACAAACATATGAGCAAATAAAAGTAAACTGGAAAAAAAAAAAAGAATTCAGTTGGCTAATGTTCACGTTTTCTTTCACACTTCCAGGATAGGGATGGAATAATCAGAAAATTCTGTGCTTGAAGCAGACCAAAGAAACAACCTTAAGCTAAATGTGGTCATGGTGAAGAGATACTGCTATAAACACATGTTTTCACAAAGCTGGAGCACAAAATTCAAATGCTATAAATACTTACATTTGCATAAAATGTTTCTAGAAGGACACACAAGAAACTTAAGTGAGGCTTCTGGGTAGGGAAACTGGATAAGGGAAAGAATTACTTTTCACTATTCTTTTAAAAATTTTAAATCATGTACAGCTATTTTAATATACATTTAAACATTTTTAATTCCATGGCTAAAGGTAATCATTTTTATCAGTATTAGGTTTCTAGAAGAGAAAAAAAAAACCCTTATTTTTAGGCATCAGAGTGTTTCTGAAGATACCATTTTAACATCCACAGAGAGTTCCAAAGGAGATAAACAGTCACAGCGGGTAAAGCATATTAGTGGTTTAAACTGGGCTCTTTGGAGCCAGACAGCAACGGGCTCAAATCCCAGCACCACGTGCTAGCTCTGTGACCTCAGACAAGTTTCCTACCTTTTAGATGCCTCAGTCTCCTCATCTATAAAATGGAAAAAAAAAAAAAAAACACAACACCTTCATGAGAAATAGCAAATTAAATCCTACAGAAGGCTGAAACAGTGCTTGGGACACAGTAAGCATTTAATAATCGTTGTTATGACAGCTAGACCCAAGTAGCAAACAGATGCATGATCAAGTTGCATTTATGGCTGAACTTTCTTTGATAGAATGGAAAACTTAACCATATTCAATTTTCTCTGTGACCTGGGATGCCTGGGCCCCGAGTGAGTGTCAATAAACACTGATTGATTGATTTAAGATGTCAGTAAAAACAAAAAGGCTGGATTACTTATCCAGATGTTGGCAAGTGTTTCTCCCAAGCGACTAATAGCACATCTAGTCTTTAAGAAACGATCACTGAGGTTTGTTAAGTTCTCTCAACTACAAAACAATAATTCCATTTACTTTCTCCAATTAAACGTAACAACCAAAGAAAGAACTCAGTAACAAGAAAGAATTGCTAGACTGATAACCCTCCTTGATGAAGCCTTAACCCAAGGCAGTCTGCTGTAACCAGAATTTTTCTTTTGAGACTTGAGAGTCAACATTATTTCAAAACATGCTGGAATAAGTTTAGATTCCCCTCCCCCACCAAAACTAATAATTAAACCAGCCAGGTAAGAACTAAATCTCCTGTTTACCCTCCAAAACAACAACAACAACGTCACAGCATTTCTGTGACCTAAACTTTCTTGCAGCTTTGCAGATACAAAAGTCCATTCATCTACTCCGCCTTAGGCAGCCATCTGCAAAATGGAGATGATAACGCCTAACACTAACTCGTTACAGATGTAAATGAGAATGTGTCCAGAATTTGGAGCAACTTGGAAAATAAGCAACATACTAACTGAAGATGATTTGGGTTGCTCAGATGCCAACTTTTAAGGACAAATAAACCATCTTCTCCCTCCAAATGCTAGATTTTGTGATCCTACTCCATCTGGATGCACCTTCTCCAAGGTTCAAAATCCCAGAGAAGGAAGGGGACCAATGTACATATCTTGTGGCAAAAAGGGCTAACAGGTTTCACCTGTATCCACTGGTATATGGTTTGAGCCACACACGTGACTCAAGTCAAAAAGTTGGAAAGAAAAGCAAAATAGGTCAGACAATTGACAAGGCCTCTGTTTATTTCTCCTTCATTTTAAAAAGAAAAACATTACAACTTCATGGCACTTAGCAGAAATTCTACCTCTTCTAAAATGAGCTTTACATTTTGGTTCTTATTTTAAGTCCTAAATAAAAATGACAGAGAAATGCAACAGGATTGCACCTCTGAAGTACCCTTTCTGCTGAAAGCAAATAGTCTGGGTGGACCAGTCCCTGAATCAGATAAACTTCAGATTCACCCTAAAGCTACAAAATGAGGACAGACCACTCAACATCCTCAATTGTTTTTTTTTTTCTTCCCCCGTTGTCACCTTATTGGAATAGGAAAAAAAAAAAAAAAAAAAAAAAAAGACCAACAGGAAAGGGAAAAAATGGGATGAGAGAAGAAAGAGTAGAATGGAGAGAGGGCGAAAGTGAAATGCTCTAGGTTGAGGCTTTATTGGAGCAACCTAACATGGGGTTACCCTTTTCCCTTCCAAGTACTCTGGACTCATTCAAAAATGCCTTCTTAAAATGTGTAATTTCTCTTTTCTCCTCCGAAAAGTGAGAGAATTTCTAAGACCTCTTTGTGGTCTGAAGATAAGATTGGGGGGGGGGGGGAGGAACGACAGAAAGATCATTTGAAATTCTGTATCCATAAATGGTAGAGCAGTGTTCCCTTTGTACACGAGACTTAATGAAAATCGTATGTTTCACAAACACAGGTCGACCTTTTTGACACATAATTCCCAATTAACGGTGGAAATTCCGCAACGTGGGCTCCCAAGGCGGTTCAGGCCTGTAGAGTTCGCTTTCTCAAACTTTTGGGTGAAGCCCTGCAGTTGGGGGCCCCGCGACCTCGCCATCCCGACGTGGGCTCTCCCGGGGTCAGTGCGCGGGGGCCGGAGCCCCGCACCCTCCCAGCTCGGCAGCAAGGCCCAGGGGCGGGCGAGAGGAAGAAAAAGAGAGAGAGCGAAAGGGAAAGGGAAAGGGAGGGAGAGGGAGGGAGAGGAGGGAGCGCGCGCGGGCGGGCGGGCGAGGCCTAGGAAGGCCCGGCGGCGCACACGCGGCCGCCAAGACCCACTCCCGGCGGCGGCCAGGCGCTTACCTTCCAGGTAACAGCTGGAGGACGACGAGAGCCCCTTCTTGGATTTGCAGCCCACCAACTTCAAGCAGATTTCCAACATTTTCGCGTGCGGGCGGCGTCGGGGCCGGCGCCCTCGGCTGGCTCCGCGGCGCGGCTCAGGCGCGGCTCGCCCAGCTGGCCCCGCGCGCCCTCCCGGGCCCCCGCGGCCCCGCCACGCCGCCTCCCCGCCGCCCCGCGCGCCCGCCCATGGCCGCGGCCGAGTCTCGGCCTCCGCTCCGGACGCGCCTGTTAACAAAGGGCCCCGAGCCCGGCCCGCGAGGCCCGCCCCCGCCGCCTTAACCCTCTCGGCGCCGCGCCGCGAACCAGAGCTTCCCGGCGTTCTCAAGGCCCGGGCCGGCCCGAGGCCTTCACCACCGTCCCAAACCAACCCGACCCCCCCGCCCCGCTCCCCTCGCCCACCCCGTCCCCCCGCCAGTCCCTAGGTTAGCGAAAGCGGGGGGGGGAGGGGATATTTTAAGGGCGGCATTTATTGGTCTCAACGTTGGGAAGTGCGGTCCCGGCCCTCCAAGAAAGACGCTAGCAACTAGGATAGGGGAGGGCAGGCCTGCTCAGCATCACTTTAGGAACCTCGTGCATCTCTGTGGCAGGAGATGCCCCCAACCTGCACCAATTGAGGCCGAGGTGCCCCACCGTGTGCGGTGCCCTAGCAAACCCTATGTCCTGAGACTGTTGGTGAATAATGCAAATTCCTCTGGAATTACCAATACTGCTCTCATTTATGTTCAGTGAGTTTATTGTGATTAAGGCTAACGCAATGGGTGTCTGAGGAATGAACAATCAGAGAGCTGGAACCCCCATGACAACGACACAAGCAGGCAACACATCCGTCAAATCACATCCAGTCTAGGAGGCAGGAGAGATGTACAAGTTCACACTTCAACATAATTTCTGATTATCTGTAAAGGGAGTTTAGTCTCCACAATGAAAACTCATGAGAGGCAGGGCCTGTGTCCCTTCTTTAAGAAGGCTCCTTTTCTTCAACAGAGAACTCTTCCCTTGTTTGGTGTGTGCCATGCGGGCCCATTGTTTAAAACACATTTCATTGCTGTACTTGGCCCAAATCTTTTTATAACTCTGGTTAGGACTGATAATAGACAATATCATAACATAATGTAAAATAGCAATAATCACAATAATGTGTTTACTTGGCACAAAACCAGAAACCTAGAGCAATGGGAAACAATATGGAACTCAATCATACCAAATAATTAAATAAAATCAGATAAATTTCAGTAACTATAGGAAAGGGAAGTTATTTAATAGTGTTAGATAACTATATTAGAGAGAAAAACTAAGTCAGTCCACATCTTAGAGCACGTGAATACTAAGAGTTGACTTGTACTGAGATCTTACTATGAGTCAGACTTTTGAGAGAAACATGGTCTGTTCATTACCACACTTTATTTGCACAATTTCCTGAGGAAAACTGAATTATTATCCTGATTCTTCAGGTAAAAATCTGAAGTTTAGAGAAGTCAAACACCTTGCCCAAAGTCCTGTAGCTGGAAACAGGCAGAGCTGGACTCAACCCAGCCCTGTCTGGCTCCAAGGATCAGGCTCCTGACCAGTGGATTATGCAGCTCCTTCCCACCAAAAATAAATTCCAAGCACATTACAGTTTTGGATACCCGTATCTTTGGTTAAATAACTAAAGTTGTCATATGTTTCAGAAGCAGCCTTGGTTAAGAGACCCTGGCTACGGTGATCAGCCCCAGAGGCAAAGCTGGCCTCATTTGTTGTCTAGCCTATCCTATAATGACAAACACCTGAGTACCTTCAATACAACAGGAGTGGCTGAGAAACAAGATCTTCACTCAGGTCTGCCAAAACTTGTACATAAAAGTTCAGGATTGAGGGAGAAGGTATAGCTCAGTGGTAGAATGCCTGCCTAGGATGCACAAGGTCCTGGGTTCAATCCCCAGTACCTCCATTAAAATGAATAAATAAACCTAATTACCCCCCCCAATAATAATTAATTAATTAAAAGAATATATTTCAAAAAAAAAAAAGTTCAGGATTGGACTGGATGTGACTCGTGTATACCACAGGGTTTCTCAGCCAGGGCATCATTAACTTTTTAGAGATGTCCTGCCGAATTCTGATTCATGTACAAAATGTGTTTTTACTGCAAAAAGTGGACCTATGGTTTGTGTTCTGGTACCAGGTGAGGCCTCATGAGCACCTAAGAAGACACAGCAGTTCCATCTCCTGGAGACAAAGGGCTACAGGGTCACCAGGTGACAAGTGCAATGACTGTGGGTACTATGTAGATTCTGGAAGATACTATCATTCTACTAGAGAGCTGTGTGTGATGATGGCCAATTTGTTTACTGTTACTTGAGCTTTTCAACTTTCAAGTGTAATGCCAAAAATAAAATTCCCCAGGGTTCCACCCGTACAAACAAGCTGAAAACTGCTATCTGTGTTGATGCCATTTTAGAAAGTTCAAGGGCTTTAGATTAGATTATAATAAAGTCTGTCATTATATAGCATTTCAGATTTAATAGGCTGCATTCAAATAGGCAATTTAATGCCAAGAATTACATACATTAATGGGCATTTTTGCAATTCTAACCATATCCTTGAATGCTATCAATTAATACAGGCCCAGATATGTGTTTGCATATGTTATTAGGATGTAAGTTTATTTTTAAAAGCTGATGACTATTACTAATATTCTGCTCTCTTTGAATCTAAAATGACCTTATCCTTTTAATACCTCTTAAAATGAGTAATGCTTATAAACTGTGTCCAAATCTTTTAAAATATAGTTATAAAACCATACATCAACAGGTCTGGCAAAACACTCTGAATTAGCAGCAACAAATATTGAAAATATCACCAAGCTGCACACTATCATATTAAACCAGGATTCTTTCCAGATCTAGCTTTTGAAGCTTTTGAAACTCACTTGCAAGATACAAAAAACATTCCGTTACAAGCAAATAAGAGCCTCAATCTTCTTACTACAATGAAGAAAGGCCCAAGAAGGATTCTCCCTAAGCAACCTTAAACCTAAAAGCCATTAGTTTAAGAAAAAAAGAAAAAGAAAAAGAAGGAAAGAAAGAAATTAAAAAGACGGTGAAGTAACTTGTTTGCTGTGTTACATTCTGTTTGAGAAAGGAATAAACTTTTAATGTGTGCCTAGTATGCACCAGGCACAAGCCTCACAATAATCCTACGAATTTGGTGTATTTTAACTCCATTTCACAGGTTAGGAAACGGGGGTAAACAGGGATGGGGAGGAGTAGGTGTTCTGTCCAAGTTCACATAGATGGGAAGCAGTAAAACCTAAAGCCCCTGAACTTTCCAAAATGGACATAATTTGCAGTTTAAGTGAAAGGTGGATAATAGGAGCAAAGCCAGAAGGTGAAATAAAATCATTAACTATTGAAAAATGTCTTAAAAGAAAAACCATTCATGGAATTAAACTATTTAAGAGTATTTTTAAATATATTAAGAATGTTAGGAAAGAATGAATAAAGGTCCTACATGACATTAAAGTATGTGATCTGAGCTGTGTTTCTAAAAGCACAGTCCATGGACAACCTATTTTGAATTGCCTGGGGTGTCTGCTTACGATGCAGACCCTTGATCTCCATTCTAGACCGAAAGAATCAGAATATATGGAATGAGCTATATCTTAACAAGTTCCCCAGATGATCTGTATGCATATTTAAGTTTGAAACCCACTGTTTTGGAAGAGGGAAGAGTTGCTTCTCATTTTCCCTGGGAATAGGACAAACAGGAGTGGATATTTCTAAAATTTTTTCATTTGAAAGCAATTTCTGAATTTAAGAAATGTATAACTGTAAAAACAAGTTACTAAAAGAGGACTCTTCTCTGAAGATTCTAGGATAAAGACTGAATTTTTTTAAAGTTTAGAGTTCAATACTATTTTTTAAAAAAGGGAGGGGGGTGGGCCCACCAGAGAAGTGAGTCACAGGAAGAAAGCAGGATGCAGATGCAGCATGGGGAAGCTCCTGCTGGGAACTACAGGATGGGGGTGGGGGGTTAAGGGAGACAGAAGAATCTGACATGGTGCCTGGTAAGGGACCCCTAAGACCAGATGATCCCAGATCTGACTGATCCCTTCACTGTTTCCAGGCCAGCCAATAACTTTAGGAGGACGAGGAAAGATCTGGAGTCATGTGCATGCTATTTTACACACAAACAAAGCCCACTTCCTCTGATTCCGCAGACACTGTCCAGCGAGAGCCTGCGAGGCTCCCTAGTTCTGTGGGTCCAACCCACTGGAGAATAATGCAGCTTAGAAGATCACATCAATCATACCCACTTTTGCCCCTGTATAAGGGCACACATGCATCTCTTTAAGTTTCATAAATTTTCAGTGAGATAGCACTATTTATTGGTCAAATGTCACAAAGGCCTGGTGACTGTGGTGTGCAGAAACCAGGTAAGAGGTGGAGGCAACACAGTAGAGGCTGAATGAGCTATGACATCACGCAAACTTATTCTCAGTCTCAGATCTGCCACTCACTGTGGTGGCCTGGGCAAGTGACCCAGTTTTCTAGTCCGTAAAACTGGGCAGTGGTCTTAAAAGTAGCTATCTCTCTGGGTTATGAAGATTAGAAATAATGTATGGAAGGTGCCCAATGCAGAGAAGGTGCTCAATAAACAGCAACTATTGTTATTTCCAAAAGAGGCCTCTGACTACATCAGGTGATGGTCTGTGTGCCTGCGTAAGTCTTACTGGGACTAAGTCAGGAACTAAGATTAACAAATGTGATATGTGGAAATGAAGCCAGAAAGCATAGTCTGAGGGAGTGAAAGCAGTCCAGTGGTTTTCCAAAAAAAAAAAAAAAAAAAAAAAAAAATCAACTTACTTTATTAAGGGAAAGAAACACTAGCTATGGGGCAGGAGTAGCAACCAAGGTTCAAATGTCACAGAGAGCCCAATCTTTAATCCTAAAGCCAAAGCTTTGCAACAACAGCTTTCTGGCAAAACACAAACTCCACACCCCACATATTTAGTGGGAGCCTACTTCAGGCCCAGGGCTCGATGTACAGGCCACACATATGACTGGCTTTCAGATAACACTGATTGCTTTGTTTTTGCCTTTGGTATTTCCAAAGCTGTAATTCTCAACTGGGAGCCAAATCTAACTGCTTGGGAGTAAATCCACTTTCTAGAAAATCTCATTGTAGTAAGATTTGACTACATTTTTATAATTAACAGGTCAAATATAATTATTAAGGAATTTTTCTCCAGAGGGAAACTAATATTGTTGGTATGCCCTAAATATTTTTATTAATTTTTATTTTTAATCAAAGTAATGTATATACATGGCTAAAAATCAAATAGTATTGAAAGTCTTATAATAAAACCAGAAATCCCCTGACTCTGTCCCCTTGCCAGTTTCACCAGAAGGAGTCTTTTTCAGATTTTTAATATCCTCATATTTTTCTGGATTCATCAGCTTTCCACATTATATATCACCTTGTTGTGGTAGAATTAAACCATCACCATCCCCAACTTCCCATGACAATAAAAATCACAGTTTTTGGTTGAATCCATTGTCAATGTTGACATTACTATGATGATATAAATACTGCTTACTGCTCCACCAATAATATACTATGAGTCTTTCCTTTATTATTTAATTTTATTTACCCTGGAGATATTAATTGCCTTGATTTTTTCATTTGATTAGTCTTCTATATACCTATATTACTTCTTTCCCCCCAAACATTTCAAAGATCTTTTAAACACCTAGTAGTATATTTTCTAAATACTAAAACATTTAAAATAGTCTGTTTTATTTACTGACTTACATCCTCATTTTGATGGAATTCATCATCCAATAGCTTCCTGGAGGGAAAAAAGGTACATGTCTAAAAAATGCCTTTCTGTTCTACTCTGACAGTTTGGCTGGGTAGAGAATTCTGAGTTGAAAGTCATTTCCCTCACTGAATTTTGAAGGCATTGCTCCACTATCTTCTGGTTTTCAGCATTGTAGTTTAGAAATGCAATTCCACTCTGACCCTTGATGCTTTATGTATCACATGCTTTTTCCTTTGGAAGCTTTTACGGTCTTCTAATATTCCTGGTGTTTTGAAATTTTACAATGACATGGCTTGGAGTGAGTCTTTTTTCATATATTATGCTGGGCACTCAGGGAGCCAATTCAATTCAAAGATTTAGGTTGTTTAGCTCCAGAAAACGCTCCCTTCGCTGTGCTCTGAAAATTCTCCTGATACTTACTGTCTCCTAAATTCTCCTCCATTTTCTCTCAGTTCTCCCTTTCCGGAATTCCTATCAGATAGAAGTAACTGAAGCTCTGGGACTGAGCTTCTAACTCCTATCTGGTCTCTCCTGTTGTCTAAGTCTTTGCCTTTGTGTTTTGCTTTCTGAGATAGACTGTTTTCCAAGTCTTCAGTTGAATTTTAAATTTTGGCTATCATGTTCTCAGTATTAAAGAGCTCTCTCTTATCCTGATTGTTAGTTTTTAATAACACTGTTGTTTGATGTTTGCAGTATTTTTCTCTGAGGAGAGCAAACAACAGTTCTTCTGAACTCTTCTGTTTCCTGCGTTGTCTTTATTTCCACTATGCTCCCTTTTTCTGTGAATTTGTTTTACCCCTTCTCTGTATGTAGAGTCGTTTCTCTAATGTTTGGAGGAATGTGGCTGCCCACGCGTTATATATGAGATAGGAACTAAAAGTATGCACGGACGGGGCACAACAACACGTGGGCTTCAATGAAAGGAGGTGGGAACTCAGTTTTCCATCAAGAGAATCCCCAGATGGGCTTTTCTCTAGGGTCATTCAGTTTTTCCCAGAAAATAATCTTCCCTTCTCTCCTCTGTTAGGGCCGTGGCCAGCAGGGATCGGAAGAGGGCTGAGATCTCATTATTCAGTATGCAGACTTAAAACTCTGCTCTTGCCCACCCACTGTTTTCAGCCCAGGGGCCTACCTGCACCTCTGCTGAAGTAATACCTCTGAGTCTGGAGCCTTTATAGGGCAATTTCTTAATAATACCTCTAGTCTCACGTAGGTAGGAAGGGGAAGCAGTCATGTGGCTGTGCAGGGTTGGGGAGGGGTGTGAAGAATCTAAACACTCCTTTTACAGACTTTCAGTTGAGCCCCTTGATTTCAGTTAAAGGCCTCACTCCCCCCTGCTTTCCGTGGTACTAATGCCTCTAATTTCTGATTTTTTTTCTCTTAGGTTCTTACAAGTAAACTGGCTTACTTCTAAACAATGTCTGTCTCAGAGGGGTTACGCTTCCCCTTCTTCGATTCTAGTAAGCCTATTACCACGCCTTCCATTTTCCAAAAACATGTTCATTTTTCTTACCTACTTTGCCTTTTGGGTTCTTTTTGTCCTTATGCATTCTTCACTTTTTAAAACATCTTTTTACGTCTCTGTCATTTCAGTGGGATTTGGGGAGGGAATAGAAATAAAAACAGGTCTGTAATGTTTAATCATTTTAAATCAGAATCTAGTTTGACCATTTTACAGATGAGACAACGGAGGCACAGACAGATTAAGTAACTTGCACAAGGTCTCACAGCAAGTTAGTGGCAGAGCCAGGAAAAGAACCCAGTTCTCCAAACTCCCTTGTTAGATTTCCTTTCCATTATATGACACCCGCTAGGTACCCATAACTAAGAGCTGACAGACTAGTTTTAGGATACCAGGCTAAAAAAGTATTTAAACTTTGTTGCCAACTACAGGTCTCAAATCTTAATGCTGGTGGTGAAGAAGCAACCAGATCCTAAATTCTTAAATCTGGCCACCTAATTTAAAATTAAGCTATAAGCAGATATGTTAAAGTTGGGGACATTCTTATTAACTCTAAGTGCTTCAGTTCAACTTAAAGAGGTTTTGCATGATTTCACAAATTGTCTTTGTCCCTTTACTTTGGTTAGCTTTTGAAATAAATGCCACAGAATTTTATTTTAAATCATGGAAAGTCTTGTTTGTTTGCTTTTAATCTAAATACTGATTAAAGATTAAGATATATACACAACAAAAATCTAAAGGCTTCAAACTATTATCTTCACAATAAGGTAAATTTAGCTCACTTAAGTAGAACCAGTTGATAAAAGAAAAGTCCCAGCATTGGTTATTTACAAGCAATATCCCTTCTTTCAAACACTGGCACTGCTTTTGGCTTCTGTAGTTTTGTTAAGCTTGAACTGGGAAACCAATGGTTAATTTTTTTCCTCTCTTTCTCTAAGACTAAAAGAATCTGCGAAAGCAGCAGACCAGGCCTAGGAGATCACGTTACTTTGGGGGTGGGGGACGAAGGCAGCTGGAGGGGAGTGTAGAGAGAAGGGCCAGAAGGGAAAGAAAACAAGCTGTCTGACCCTCCCTACAGTGTAAGACCCAGCAGGGATTAGGAGGTACGTGGAGGAGCCCGTGTTTATCCAAGTTATCTCTGGGGCAGCCGAAATGAGCTGTACAAGAAAGGGCTCCCTCAGTATTAAGATCCTCCCGGCAGTAGAGCTGCACCCAGGAAAGCAGATTTCTTGGTAATTGTTACCAAGGCCTGAAAACCTAGAAACACTCAGGGAACATTAATGTTTGTTTCTTCAAAACATTCAGTGCCAATTTGTTTTGTTGTCAAGTTTTTAAACACACAAAGGACAAATGGATCCAGAAGATGTCTTCCCGACACTTGTTAGAAATTACTGCCGTCCTTAGAGAAGCAATAGCATCTCTAAATGAAACAGCACTGCTCTTTTTCTTCCTAAAGAGACAGACCTGGCATGTTAATCCAGAACCACATATTAACTAGAGGAAAACAGTTACAGTTACCAGTGGAGAAACTGCTCATTAAATGGCACCACTGGGGGAAAGAATCACTTGAAAAGAAAACTACAAAACAGAGTCGACCTGGCAGAGCTGTCCCCGTTTGCCACCCTTCCTACTGGCTGGCATATAAAATCTATATTCAGTAAAGCAACTCCAGAATCGTATTTAATCACTAAGTTATTTTCACATTCCCTAAGCAATAATAATTCATATTTACAGCTACATTACCATTAAGAACATTCTGGTGCAATTCTAAAACAATAGTAAAATGAATTCCTCAAAAGGTTGAAGCCAATAACCACGTATCAAGTAGACTTTCTTTGATGAAAAACGAATGGGAATCCCACACAGACTAGTTACAGGAAACCTCAAGCCCAACAATGGCCCTAACATCTGTTCTTTCTTGCTGTCAATCCCTAAACTTTAGACGGACACATGGCCCCAAAATGAAGACTACATTTCCTAGTCCCTCTTGTACCTAGTCAGGTAACTGAGTTTTACCCAGTGATATGTGAGCAGAAGTGATACATGCAACTTCTGGGTCAGGTTCTTAAAAGCAATGGGAACAACCCGCTTTCTGCTCTTCTACTTTCCGGTGCCTGCGAGGAGACAGGCTGCTGGAGTGGCCATTTAGATCCTGAGGCAAAATCACACCTTAAGGAGTAACAGGGTAGAAGGTGTCTGACCCTGTGGAGTCCCCATACACACCCGGCTCTGCTAATGTCAGTTGTTATGGAAGCAAGAAACAAACATCTGGCTGTTTAAACGGCTGGTATTCTGCATCTGTCATAACAACCATTTAATCTTTGTGGCAATTCTAAAGGACCAGTTCTAACTCGCATAAATCTAAGAATTTCCCAAATCAACTGTTCTCTTTTCTTTATTTATTAAAAACTGTTCGTTGGAGACCAAGTATTTGAAACACTCCTATCTCCTTTAGAAAATGAGAAAAGTATCTTAAATAATCGCTGTGAAACACACAGTCCAGCGTCTAGCTCATAACAAACACTCAAAGATTACACGTTAATTATTATTACTACTGAACTGTCCCTTTCTCTTTCCACAGCCTCTGGTACTGGTGTGAGGAAAATAAAAAATCCATGTGTTCTATCGTACATCTGATAAAGAACTTCTATTCAGAATATAGAGAATTCTTACCACTCAATAGTAGACAGTAAACAAACTAATCAAAAAATGGATGAAAGATTTAAATTGATGTGTCACGAAAGAAGAAATACAAATGGCTAATGACCACATGAAAAGATGCTCAGCATCCTTAGTCATTCAATAAATGGAAACTAAAACCACAATAAGGGACTTCTTCACAGCCACTCGAATAGCTATGATCAAAAAGACAGACAAAATCAAGTGTTGGTGAGGATATGGAGAAACCAGAACACTCATACATTGCTGGTGGGAACATAAAATGGTACAGCCCTACTACAGAAAAATAGTTTGGCAGTTTCTTAAAAAGTTAACCATAAACTTACTATAAGACCCAACAACTCTACTCCTAAGAATCTACCCCAGGGAGTGAGAACAACATATCCACACAGAGACTTAAACACGGAAGTTCACAGCAGCATGATTCATAACAGCCCCGAACTGGAAACAGTCCAAATGGCCATCAACTGATGAATGGATAAACAAAATTATATATCCAAAGAATGGAATAATATTCAACGACAAAAAGGAATGAAGTACTGATATACACTACAATATAGATAAACCTCAGAAACATGCTGTGAAATCAAAGAAGTCAGTCACAAAGACCACATATTGTATGATTCCACTTATATGAAATGTGCAGGAAAGGCAAATCTATAGAGACAGAAAGCAGATTTAGTGGTTGCCTGGGGATGGGGGTGGAACCGACTGCAAAGGGGCACAAGGGGTCTTTTTGGGATGATGGAATTGTTCTAAAACTGGACTGTGGTAAAGGCTGCACACTCTATAAATTACTAGAAATCAATGAATTGCACACTAAAATGGTGAATTTTATGGCACATAAATCTTATGTCAAAAAAACTGTTAATAAAAAAGGGAGAAAGCAATGGGTTCAATGATTTTGACCCTACATACAAAGGATGAGACAAAAATGAGAAATGCAACAAGTGTGGCTGCTCAGTTCCACGCTGTGAACCTATAAAGACCACGCTCTATGTGTTGTGGGTACAGGGCATCTTACTTAAAGATGCTTCTAGTGAGAACCACGTTCCTGGAGAGTAAACATGAAACAACTCGACGCAGCTCTGACACCTCTACTGACTCCCAGCATAATTCCTGACTAAGGAGTGTGTGTGAGGGGGAGGGCTGGACATACACAACTAAGTTGATCCAGCCTGGGTGGGAGTGGGAGGTGTAGCTCAGGTTGATTAAAACAGAGATATCTGAGAAAGCCTCAAAGGCAGAAACACATCGCCCATTCATAGGAAGCACTTGGATACTCTCACAAGTAACTGCAACTTTCCAGTCTGCAGCCTTTACAGAGGTCTGCAGGGCCACAACTCTGACAGTTTCCAAATATACACCTTGGTACCACCCATCTTCCGGACCTAGAGTCCAAACTGTTAAACTTCTCATAGAAACCAACTGTCATGGTAAATTAGTCTAGGTCAAAATGTTAAGAAGAGTATTTAAGATCTATTGCAGGAATATTTCTAGGTAGTAAAATTTCCAGGTAGTAAATATTATGTTTCCAAAGTGTTAGAAGGAGAAGCAACCTGTTAAACACTGGAATTAATTAACAGTAAATATTTCAGGAGTCTTAAGCTTCTGAAAAGCAAAGGAATTGCAAAAGTTAATCAGTCAATAATTCTCAACATTGTCCAGCTTTTTCCCTTTTCTCCCCAAATTTTTTGTTTTGATCTCCAGAACAACTCAAGAGAAGTAAGGGAGGAATGGCTAGATTCCCAATGAAATCACAGTGACTGAAAGCCCAGCATGACGGAATCCCTTAAGAAGAGGGACTTAAGAAGCCAGGCATGCTCTGGAGCTGAGATCCCACCAATAATCCAAATGTGCCTGGTGGAACAGACCCACCCCACACCTGCCTGGCAAAACAGATGTCACACCAAGGTAGAATAGGAAACAGTTCCTGCTTTAAAGAGAACTGAGTCTTTATCTTCACTTCTTGGTCTCATCTGACTGGTACAGTGCTCATAAAACTCTTTTGACTTATCAGTTGTCAATCAAAGATCTGACTTGTCATCAGGATTTAAGAATGGGCCATTCATTCAACAAGCATTATAGAGCCAGCAGTGATGAAGACGATATAAAGGGAGAAGACACACACTTCTGGGCCTCCAAGGACGCTTGGTTCTGAGGGAGAGGGAGAGAAGCAGACAGTGAGGCGAGGAATTACAAGGGTGAGAAAAATTCGGTAATAAGTGTATGCATAATAACTATAGGAGCCCAGGAGTGGCTAATTCCACCTAGGATGTTAGGAGAGGCTTCCCAGTGGAGAAACCAGTAGTGCAGAAAGAGTGGAGGATTCTTCATTTTTACTATTTTCCTTTCAGAATTTAGAAATCAATTAAAAGCATACAAATGACCCACAAATGTGCTAATTGATTCTCCACAAAGATGCAAAGGCAATTCAATGGAGACAGGACAGCCTTTTAAACAAATGGTGCTGGAATACTGTGTATCCATATGCAAAATGATGACTCTTGGCCAATATACACCGCATACAAAATTTAATGCAAAATGGATTATAGGTCTAAATGTTAACTAAAAACTTATAAAACTTCTAGGAGAATATTGCTGTGACCTTGGGTTAGGCAAAAATTTCTTAGGTACAATACCAAAAGTATGAACCTTAAGAGAAATAACTGATAAATTGGACTTCATCAAAATTAAAAATTTCTGCTCTTCTAAGGACACTATTGAAAGAATGAAAAGACAAGCCAAAGACAGGAAAAAATACCAAGTGCTGGTAAAAATGTGGAGCGACTAGTATGAATGCAAACTGGTAGGAATTGCTGGTGGGAATGCAAAATAATACATTCACTTTATAAAACAGCTTGACAGTTTCTCTTAAGTTAAACATACACTTAACATATGACCTAGCAATTCCATTCCTAATTATTTACCCAAGAGAAATGAAAACTTACGTCCTCACAAGAACCTGTATATGAATGTTTATAGAGGCTTTATTCATAATCATCAAAAACTGGAAATAATTCAAATGTCCTTCAATGGCTATAAACACACTGTGGTACCTTCATACAACAGAACACTACTCAGCAATGCAAAGGAATGAATCATGTTGATTACATGCAACATGGATGAATCTTAAATGTACCCTGACTCAAAAGGTTATATACTTTTTAATTCTATTTATGATATTCTGTAACAGACAGAATCCTAAGGACAGAAAACTAAAAAGTGGTTGCTGGGGCAGGGTGGTCAGGCTGACAGCCAAAGGAATGATGAATTACGGGGTGACGGGACAGTTCTAGATCTCAAGTGTGGTGGCAGTTACATGACTATAAGCATTGTCAAAACTCATACACTAAAAGGGGCAAATTTTATCATATGTAAATTATACCTCAATAAAAGTACTATTTTCCTTCTTCAAGGCCCCATTCCTCAGGCAAATCCAGCCCACCTTGGCGTTTCCCTGTGAATAATGTCCCTCTGGGACTGTGAGAGGGCACTGTCTTACTGGGCTTCGAGTGATCTGGCTGGTAGGAATTATATTAGTGACCCTAAAGGAGAGCGTGCAGTCTATACCATTTCGTTTCTTTGCCTTTGTTCCTTTTGCCCTGCAAGACCCAAAGTAGAATGTGTATCAGAAGTACAAACAGCACCAGTAAGCAGCTTTATCCATGGTCATGGCAAGGTGGTAGAAATCCATGCTAAAGGGCTGTCTTTCTCTAATACAAACCTCCCTGTACCTGAATGGGAAAGAACTGGTGATGGTGGAGGAGGCAGCTGTGGGTAATAGAGAGAAGCCCTGCAGAAGAGCAGGGTCCTGAATTCCAGTGGGTTCTGTGAGGCTAGTGAAGGCACTTGCCCCGTCTGAGCCTCATTCACCTGCAGAATGGAGGCTGAACCAAACGGCTGTTATGATCTGTCCAGGTTCTCAGTCTGAGAGCTGATTCAAGGTCAAAGGTAATTTTTTTGTTGTTTCTCCTTGTCAAGGGCTTTTAAAAAAGGACCATGGACATTTTTCTTGACTAGAAAGAGTAAGTTTGCTAACTTACAAACGCCAGCACTGTACCCAAAGACTGGGTTCCCTTATCTAGACTATGCCCACAACCAACCAATCTTCACAAACAGACTTAGGAGCCTTTGGGTCACAGGAGGAGGAGAGGCAGGTCTTTAGCAAAGCACATCAAGAACACGGACAGTCAGCCCTGGCTGGCTGCAACTCATCCTATCTCAACATTTCCAGAGCAAGTGAGCCAGAAAGTTTTATGAAAAACTGTGTCCAGAGCAGTGGGTGTTCAACTTCCTGCCAGTGAGTTGTACAAAGACAAGGCAGGGAGGGGCTTATCAAGCTTGTACATGGTTCTCCTAAGGACTTCAAGCACTGTTTAATTAATTCCACAGCTTTCCACTATTATAAGGTGACAAAACTGCCTTTAACTTTGCCCTATAGTTGCACATCATGAAAGGAATGTGAGCTCTGGACTCTGCCCAGGGTTTGCATATCTGATTTCCGGTTCTCAAAAAGCCCAACAAGGGGAATTTGGCAATATTAAATAAATATCTATCAAAACTGCAAATTTGTTTACCCTTTGAACCAGCAATTCTATCTGGGGAGACTTACTCTACAGATTTACCTATACGTACACATACAAGTAAACAGGAAAATGCACGGACACATACATTCATTGGAGCACTGTTTAAATGGCAAGTATCTACCACTGAGTTAAATAAACCTTGATCTTACCCTTCAAAATGGGGCATATTTATGCCTGGATGGGGGTACATGAAGCTTTCCAAGAAGTATGCAAATATTTATTTTAAAAGGAATCAAGTTCATACATCATCCTTTCTAAAACTGATCTGCCTAAGAATGCCCCCCTCAGTTCTCCTTTCCTGAGGCTTCCTCATAAAGGAGAGGAACATCTCTCATAAATCTGTGGGTTTAAAAAATTCCTGGTCACCAAACTATGGAACAACCTGAGAATATAGCAGGGGAATTTAGAGGGGGATTTTTTTTTTTTAATTTTTTGAGAGCAAAGAAAGCTCCATTAAGAGATAAATAACAGATATTCTGCAAATGTTTACTGAGTACCTACTAACAGCTAGATACTGTCCCACACTCTAGGGTTACAACAGGTAGAACACAGGGAAAAAATCCCTGCCCCTCAATAGTTCACATTCTAGTTGAGGGAGACAGGCAACAAAATAAACTAGTATATTACAGGATACATACGACGGTAAAAACTGCTAGGGAGAAAAAGCAGGTAAGAAGGATGGGGATACTGAGATTGAGGAGTGGGGACTGGGGTTATAATTTTAAATAAAGTAATCAGAAAAGCCATCACTGAAGATGACAATTGAGCAAAGACCCAAAGGGGGTAGACTGAACTACAGGGGAAGCACTTTCCTAGCATAGGGAACAGCAAGTACAAAAGCACTGGGGCAGAGAGGGTGCCTGAGGAAGGTTCAAGGAAGAGCACAAGAGGCCAGTGTGGATGGGCAGAGTCAGTAAGAGGGAGAGTAAAAGGGGATCAGTCAGAGGTTGCAGGGAGGTGGGAAGATCTTGTCTGCGTAAGGTGATTGCCAGAGCTGGGAAGGCCCTGGAGGTTTGGGGCAGAGCGAAGACCAGGGTTTGATTACATTTAAAAGCATTACTCTGGCTGCATCGGGCAAAGAGACTAAGGGAACATCTGCACAGTAATGCTGATCTCGAAGAATGAGCTAGGAAGTGTCTGTTCTCTCCTTTTTTACTTTCTGGAAAGGTTGCGTAGAATTCACATCATTTCCTTCTTAAATGTTTGGTAGAATTCGCCAGTGCAGCCATCAGGGCCTGGAGTTTTCTCTGTGGGAGGGTTTTAACTACAAACTCAATTTCTTTAATAGACTTGGGGCTATTCTGGTTGTCTGTTTCTTCTTGAGTAAGCTTTGGCAGTTTGTGCGTTTCAAGGAAATAGTCTGTTTTTTCCAGGTTGTTAATTAGGTTGTTGATTTATTTAAAAGTGTGCTATTTAGTTTCCAAATAGTTAAAAGATCTTCCAGATATCTTTCTGTTACTGATCCTCATTTAATTCCACTGTAGTCAGAGAACATATTTTCTATGAATTGAATCAGTTTACATTTATTGAGACTTTTTTTTAATGGCCCAGAAAATGATTTACTTCAGTAATAGTCCCATGTACACTGGAAAAGAATGTGTATCTCATTATTTTGTCGTAGTGTTCTATAAACACCAATTAAGTCAAGCTGGTTAATCACATTGTTCAAATCCCCTATATCCTTATTGACTTTTTGTCTACTTGTTCTATCAGTTGAGTGGGAGGTGTTAAAATGTCCAACTATAACTATGGATTTCTCCTTGCAGTTCCATCAGGTTTTGATCTATGGACTTTGAATCTCTAATAAATACTTAGGATTATATCTTCTTGTTGGGCTGACCTCTTTATCATTATGAGATGACTCTCTTTGTCCTCGGTAATATGTTTTATTTTGGATTCTACTTTGATACAGCCACTCAGATTTTCCTTTCATTAATGGTACATCTTTTTCATCCTTTTGCTTTTAATATATTTATATCTTTATATTAAAACTGAGTTCATTGTAGGCAGCATATAAATGGGTCTTGCTTTTTTATCCAATCTGACTATCTCTATTTTTTATCGGGACGTTTAGGCTTTTATATTTAACATAATGTCAATACGGAATTTAATCTACCATCTTGCTATTTTACATTTATACAGTCTGTTCTTTTTTAAAAAATAAGTTGCAGATGTACTGCTATTCAATCTGTTTCTTTGTTCATTTTTCCAAGTTTTTCTGTCGTTTTTTGGCTTCATTAGATATTTCCATGATTACATTTTGTCTTTGTTGGCTTATTAGCTGTAACTCTGCTGCTTTAGAGTTTATCATTATACATCTTTAACTTATCACAGTCTACCTTCAACTAATATATTACTTCACACACAGTATAAGAATCTTACAATCGTATACTTCCATGTTGTGCTATTGCTGTCATAAACTTTACTTCTACAGAAGCTATAAATGCCACTGTGTGTTGTTTCTGCTTTTGTTTAAAAGATGTAGTTTTTAAAGAGAGGTTTAAATAAGAAGAAAAACTATTATATATTTACAATGTTGTTACCCTTTTCCAGTGTATTTTCTTTTTGTAGCTCCAGTTTCTATCAGATATTGTTTCCCTTCTGTTTCAAGGTCTTTCTTTTATATTTTTTTTTGTAGTACAAGTCTGCTGGCAGTGAATTCTTCCGGTTTTTGTATGTCTGAAGAAGACTTTATATTGCCTTTGTTTTTGAAAGATATTTTCACCGAGAAAAGAATTCTAGGTTGGCAGTTTTTTTTCCCTTCTGTTAAAGATGTTCCACTGTTGCCTGGCTTACACTATTTTCAAGGAGGAATCTGCTGTCATCCTAATCTTCATTCTTTATATACACAGTATGTCGATTTTTCTGGCCGCTTTTAACATTTTTCTGTATCACTAGTTTTAAGCAATTTGAGTATGATGTGCCTTGATATCATCTTTCTTCATGTTTCTTGTGCTTGGAGGTCTTTGAGATTTTTGGATCTGTGGGTTTGTTACTTTTATCACATCTGGGGATTTTTTCAGTCCTTTCTTTCTTCTGTTATTTCCTCTAGCCCTCACACTCCCTTCCTCCCAACTACACATTTACTTGGCCATCTGATGTTGCACCACACTTCACTGATGCTCTCTGTTCATTAATTTTTTTCAGATTTTTTCTTTCTGTGTTTCACTTTGGATAGCTTAAGTCTTCAAAATCCCTAACCTTTATTTCTACGTTTATTCTGACATCAGTTTCATTCAGTGTATTCTTCATCTCAGCCATTCATTTCAGTTTTCATCTCTAAAGGTTCTTGTGTCTAATTAACACAATCTTTCCTCCAGCTTCTTAAGAATATGGAATACAATTATAATAATTACTTTAACGTCCATATTTACTAATTCTGTCATCTGTCACTTCTGGTCAGTTACTGGCTTCATTTCCTACTTCCTTACATACCTAGTAGTTTTTGAGTGGGTGCAGATACTGTGAATTTTACCATGTGGGTCCTAGATATTTCTGTGTTACTAAAAAATATTCTTCAGCTTTGTTCTGAGATACATTTTGGAGACAGTTTGATCCTTTTGGGTTTTGCTCTTAAATGCTGTTAGGCAAATCCAGAGTAGCATTTATTCTACAATTAATTGAGGCAGGACTCTTGTGATGGTTAATTTTGTGTGTCAACTTGACTGGGTCACAGAGTACCCAGATATTTGATCAAGCATTATTCTGGTTGTTTCTACGAGGGTGTTTTTGGATGAGATTGCCTTCCCTAATGTGGATGGGCTTCATCCAATCAGTTGGGAGGCCTGACTAGAAAAAAAGGGCTGACCCTTCTTGACTAAGACAGAATTCCTCCTGCCTGACAGCCTTAGGTATGCTAGCTGTTGTGTAAAAATGGGATTTAAAAGTATATGAATTCATTTTTGCTTACATTTGCACAAAGAAACAATGAATTAAAGTGTTTATTCATGGGAGAAATAAAAGTGGAATAACCAAGCAGAAAGGCACAAGGGTCAGAGTAAGACTTCTCAATCTACTTTTTTACATAATAATTTTTAAACTAGTGAATACATTATTTTATTTAAAAAAAAAAAAAAAAAGACGTCACAGAAAATAGGGCTGGCCTGGCTTACTACCCTAAGAACAGAAATCCTAATATTCTGCAGAATGCTGGAATCCAACAGGGGGTTCTCTGGAATTCAAGTCTTACTGGTGTAACTATTTCACAGTAATTAAATCACTTTGGATTAATTCCAAGGCAGGTTTATCCTACCATTAAGGCAACAACTTAAGCAATATTTTGCTCAAAAGAAGAGCTAGACTGTGAGCTCCCAGGGAGCTGAAACTATCTCCCATGTCTGATTCATCTTTGTGTATAACTAGGGCCAAGTCCTATATACAGCCACTCATTACTGATTGGTTGGGTTGGCCGAATTAAGGTCCTTAAGAGTGGTCCTCATCCACTCTTAAACAAATGGTGTTAAAAGCAAATTTCTACAAGCCTTGTTTTCTAAGGATAGTTACAGACATCCATTGCTGGAGGGTTTGTTGGGACTCCACTTGGTGATCCCCTGGCCTTCGACCAGATTCTGGAAGACAAGAGGTTTGCATAAGCACCAGTCCTTTTTTTTTTTTTTTAATTGAGATATATTTGATTTATAATATTATATTAATTTCAGGTGTACAACACAGTGATTCAAATTTTTTTATAGATTATACTCCATTTAAAGTTATTATAAAATAGTGGCTATATTCCTTGTGCTGTACAATATATCCTTATAGCTTATTTGTTTTATATATAGTAGCTCGTATCTTTTAATCCCCTACCCTTGTGTTGCCCCTCCCCCTTCCGCTCCCCTCTGGTAACCACTAGTTTATTCTCTATGAGTCTGTTTCTGTTGTTACAGTCATTCATTATATTTTTTAGATTCCACATATAAGTAAAAACATACAGTATCTGTCTTTCTCTATCTGACGTTTCACTAAGCATAATATCTTCCAGGTCTATCCATGTCACTACAAGTGGCAAGATTTCATTCTTTCTTATGTCTGAGTAGTATTCCATTGTGTGTGTGTGTGTGTGTGTATACACACCCCATATATTCTTTACCCATACATCTGGTGATGGTCACTTAGGTTGCGTCCATATGTTCACTCTTATAAATAGTGATGCTATGAGCATTGGGGTGCATGTATCCTTTTGAATTAGTGTTTTGTTTTCTTTAGATATATATTCAAGAGTGGAATTGCTAGATCATATGGTAGTTCTATTTTCAGTTTTTTTGAGATTAATTTTAAACTTTGGAGATTAGTCATAAATAGTTGTTCTGTCTTTATGTGCATACTTAAGAAGTATCTAGTACAAATTAACAATCCAAAATTTCCATAAGAAAGAGAAGAAAATTAAACTATTTATGCTTCTACTTTCCCCTTGCTGAAATTGTAACTCAAAGTTTAAATGTGGGTTTGGGGAATAATTTTGGTTCCTTTACTTAGAGCTTAGTATATCCAAGAGTCTTAAAAAATCTTTTTGGATATATGACCATAGGAGGTTTATTTATATTAAAATATTTATGTAATATTCTTTCTTGATAATTAGATGATCCTTTGGACTATATATTAAGAGTGAGATAAGTCAGCTTAATAATTCTATGCTTCCTGATTTTATGATGATGTAAAAATAATGTAATAATTAAATCAATAGAAAACTTAGGTTTAATTTCTCATAATTCAAACTTTCCAAATTAACTATATTAGTTCTGTGGATCCAGTAAGTTATCATTGTTTCCACAAATTATTTAAAATTATAAAAATATAAAGCTGAGTATAACTGAAAGAATTTAAAGTATCTTTTTAAAATGATTTAATCTCATGAATCCTTATGATGCTTTAAATCATAAAGATTTGATGTTTTGGCCTAAATTTTAATTTCCAGGGGTTTGGTCAACTTAAAGATCTCTTGAACTAATGATAAATTGAGTTAATTAATAATCTTTGGATATATGGATAATTTCTAATTAAAGGAAAAGATTCAAACATTGGGCACCACATAGTTTTAAATTACCCTTCTTCCTTATTTTTGTATATAAAATACCTAGAGATTAACTGGATGTGTGAATTTCTCAAAATGATACATCCATGCTTATTTTGCCATCTTCAAGTTTGTGAAAGTGATATAAAGTGTATGCTCACGGAAAGATGTGCTAGATGGTTCTTGGCTTCCTGTCTTCTGGTTTTCTTCTGTGTCTAGAAACTTGAACTTTAAAGTTGGTGTATAATACAAATAGTTACAGAGAAACAGAAATTTGCATATAAGAAATAAATGCTGGTTTGTCTGACTTTTCATTAAGAAAATTATTAGTTTATTAAGATAGTAAATCAATATAATCTATATATTGCTTTACTTAATGTGCTGATATAATTAATTAGCTATACTTGACAACTAGTTAAGAGCTTTAATTTTATCATCTATTCATAGAATTATCTATTTCTATATACCTAAACATATACTTAAGAAGGTACATTAATTAATTCAGAAGTTTATAAATGATAAAAAATACCAAAGACAAATTTGAGGGTAAACTATTAATGGTAAATGTAAAGGGTCTGAGGAAAATGAACTATCTAGATTTATAATGCCTACAGACAGTGAATTTGAAGACAGTATTGAATTGTGTTTAAAAATTCTGGCAATATTCAATCAATGTTAATAAATTTATTCATTAAGAAAAGGACTTATAAAACTTTTATTGTAAATATTTAAATGAATGATAGACAAAAAGTAAGATTAGAATTTGGGTTTTCTTTCTGTCCAGTGACCAAGTTATTCCACTGCCAGATAAAAGATTCCTTCCTTTTTTATCATCAAAATATTATGTTAACTGTCTGAATTTTCTGGCATAGTCAAGAACCATTTTGAAAAACTGTTCCGTTTTTTAAAAAGTTAAGTTCCTATAATCAACAATTTCCTGTCTTTGGATACTATGAATTATGTCATATACAAAGGGGGCAGAAACATGCACAGAAAAACTCACAGCATTTCTGACTTGGTGACACTCAGAAAGTGAAGTCAGGAAACTATGAATGCCAAAGAGTGTAGGGTAATCCTAGAAGGGAGAGAGACAGGGGGGCGATCTCCAAAATCTCTACACTCTTATTTCTGACTGACCCTTCCTTGAACTACTCGTACTCGTGTGTGGGACAGACTCAAAGCAGCTCAGCTAAAGACAGAAGATCTAAGATAGCAACAACAACAAAACTCCTCGAATTTGGAGTATTTGGAGAAAACCCTAAGCTACTAGAACTAATAAGCCAGTAGAACTAATAAGTGAAATTAGCAAAAAGCAAGATATAAGTTCAGTGTACATTTTATACATTAGCAATCAAAAGAAAGATAAATTTAAAAAACAATTTTATTTGCAATATCACTTAAAGACACTTATTATACATTTAATGAAATATGTGCAAACCCTGTACACTGAAAATTATAAGACATTGCAAAGGGAAGTTATAAAAGACCTAAATACATGAAGAGACACACTATATTCTCGGACTGTAGAATACTGATTCTTCATGAAGCCAATATTAAGATGGCAATCCCCTCCAAGTTGATAACAGACTTAATGCAATCGCAATCAAAATCTTAACAGGCTTTTTTTTAGAAGAAACTGATAAAGCAATTTTAAAATTTATACGGACAGACAAAGACCTAGAATAGCTGAACAATTTTTATAAAAAGAACATTAAAATTGGAAGACTTACCTTAATTCAAGATACAGTATAAAGCTCCAGTAACCAAGACAGTATGACATTGGTAGAACAGACATATTATCAATGGAACAGAATAGCGTCCATGTGTAGGGCCACATTTACACTTGTCCTATGACCCAGAAACTCCAGTCCTAGGTGTTTCTCCAACAGAAATAGAAATATATGTCCATATAATGATGAGTATAGGATCCTCACAGCAGCAGCATTCATAATAGCCCCCGAACTGGAAGCAATTCATGTGTTATCCACTGGTAAATGGATAAACAAACTTAGCAAGGAAAAGAAAAGATACAGTAGTACACACAACAACACGGACGCATCCCCCCGAAATCATGCCAAGTGGAAGAAAGTCAAACACAAAAGTCTATGGTTTTTATATTATTCCACTTATATGGATTTCTTGAAAAGGGAAAATTACAGAGGCAGAAGGCAGATGGGCAGTTGCCTGGGGCCAGTGGCTAGAGAAGACATTCAAGTGGAAAGGGGCACAGGAAAATTTTTAATGATGAGGGAACTGTTTTAAATCACAAGTGTGACAGAGGTTACCTAATTATACACCAAAATTCATCAAAATGTACACTTAAAAATGTGTGGATTTTATTACATGTAAATAATACCTTAATTCCATGGGTTATTAGACACAGATCACTTTAAGGAAATAAACCCCCAAACCTCACCCTCCCTGTGTACTCTTTCCTATAGCCAATCGACCTGAGCCGATGCTCCTGCAACCCTCCGAATGGTTCCTTCCCACAGGCCTTTCACCATCACTCGTCACACACTGTACAAAGGCAAAGCTTACCCTCACCACGGAGCACCGCTTAGTGGTTTGAACACCTCTGGGAAAACAAACACAGCTCCAAGTACGGGCGTTAGTGAAGCGTCCTTTCCTCATGGTACCTTAAACCCACAGTTTTATGACTCTCCTGGCTTCATCTGCATTACCCGCATCAAGGGTAAAGCATGGGGCTAGAAGAGGGGCCTTTGGAGTTGCTCTGAATTCATGTACTGCACAGAATGGGCTGGTATGTGTAAAGACAATTTTTGTTTAACCACCTTGCTTCTTCCATCCCCCTCCCAGTCTTAAAGAACCCACTGCTCCTATGGGAAGAGGCCTGGAAAACAAAGGCAAGAAAGGATTGGTAGGAAAGAAGTACAGGTGCCTTATTTTATCCAGATAACAAACAGTGGCAAAGTGCTGTAGAATTTTCAAAAAATAGAGAAAGCACGCTGGGAAATGCCAATCAACCTCAGAGCATGGCTTCTCTGCATTTTCACTGTTCTCCGGTAGTGAGAAAGAGCTTGGTCATCACTCCTGATTTGCCAAAAGAGTCTAAGATATTGTAAATCCCTATTTATTTTTCACGCAGGCACAAGTCTCCTGCTCCTTGTTACCTGTCTACCTTTTCTGATTATTGGAATAATATACTTGGCAAATTTAGATTAAACTAATAGGAATATGTTACAGACTCCACTGCAAGCAATAACTCAGTAACAGTTATTAATATACCTTTTGTAAGTTCCACACTTAATATTGGGCCCAGTGTCTTCTCTGCCTTTTATTAACAATGTCTACAAAGTAAATTAAATTGTACTATGAGAAGTAGTTCCACTTGTACATATGCATTTCAAAATGCAACCTAGAAAGAAATTCCTTAAATATTCAGGAAGCTAGGAGGAAAAGATCTGATGAATATTCAACACGCAACAGGGGTTACTCACTGAGGGGGGCGATGAGGAGAAAGAGACACATACTTATTTTCAAATAATGAGCAAATACTACCTTTGTAATAAAAACAACTACAACTAAAAAGTATTCATCAGAATAAGAATTAAAAGGTAATCATTTGTTTATTGGAAGCTTCTAGAAGCTGTATCACTTCTGACCTGCTGAAGAAATGAAAATCAAAGGGGGAAAGGGGAAGGAGAGAAACAGAGAGGGAAAAAAGGAAAAGGCACCTGGTCTAATGTTTGATGCAGTGCTTGAGAACAGGTCCATAGGGCCTGACAACAGAGATTTGCACCTGGAATCACAAACACACTCGTCCTGGGAGCAGAAGAATATCCTGTGTTCTTTTATTATCAAAATATTCCTATGTAGGAAATGCCTGGAATGACTGTCAAACACAAATAATAAAGGTCTTGGCAACAAAGAGTTAAATGTTAACCAGTACATGGTTGAATGTTTTATATGCAGTCACCACTCCATACTTACGGAGTTAACAGAGATAAAGCACTTAGAACACGGCCCGACATGGTTAAGAGTGATGTAAGTTTGCTATCATTATCATTACACTGCACTCCAGCAGTACAGAAATGTGAAAAGCATTTCACTGACTCATTCTTTCATTCAGTAAGTTTCTACTAAACATCTACTGTGTGCCAGGTAATATAATATGCATGGAGATTTAATAAAGCACAAGACGGACATACTGCTGTAGGAAGGGAGCTTAACAGTCCAGGAAGGAAGGGCAGTGAACAAAGTATCACATTAATTAGTGTATAATTATAAACTGAAATAAGTTCTCCAAAGACAAAAATAAATCCCATGAGAGAATATAACAAAATGAAGGTTTATACAAAAAGTTCTTATTGAGTTGCATATGTTTTATAAATTTCTATTTTTAAAAGATTCTCTCGTTAAACATTTTTTTGATAAAGTAATACAAACTTATTTTAGAAAAGTCAGAGTAGAGACTACTAATCTTATTTTTTTTAATTTCTATTCACTCTTTTTTAAAACTTAATTTTAATATTGTGGTATCATACCTAAAATAGAAATTTATATCCCACTTGAAAATATATTGATTGTTTAATCAGCCTAGCCATGGCTTTTGTTAAGACTTTTTCATGTTTACAAAGTGAAATATACTTATTCTCTGATTTATCTATTTTGTCAGTTGAGATTTCTAGACATCAAAGTCCCTCAAAAGGAAATATACTTAAATAACAAAGAAATTTGACCAGTTACTCAAAATAAAGGCACCAAATTAAATCTTTAAGCTATGAGTATGATAATCAATATATCATATCTGGACACAACTCCATTCATAAGGACCACAACTTAGAGCAAAAATTTTGAATCTGTCATGCTCATACACATATGATATCGTTGGGAAAACATTTTTAAAAATAAGAGCAAACGAACAGCTACAAAAACAGTCTATTCTGAAACTATTTCCAGAAACAGGGTTTGTTTAAACGAAATGTATTAAGTAAAACCAGCTGCATTAAGGGTCAATGCCATCTGAAGTGGAATTCTAAAACCACCCACTCATAATATCAGGGGAATTTTTCCTTCCTGCTGCTATAAACGAAATACTCAATCACCAACTAGCTATAGGCTAGTATGGCAGGGAAGAGTTCACCAGTGAACAAAAGGCCCGGCTGTAGTACAAGTGGATGCTCACAGGAAACCCTTGGGTGTCACTAGCTAATCCAACTAGCTCTGTGCTTCCATATCACATAACAAAGTGCTGAAGAAAAGCGGAGGGAGTCGCTCCTTTAAGGGTATCAGGAATAATAAATATTCTGCCAGGGGGTTGACTGATGTTCCTTTCACACAAACTAATGGTAAAAAACTCCATTAATTAAAAATATGCTCCAGGGAATTCCAAATGTACAACTTTTTCCCACCTGAAAACTAAAACAGATCTCAAGAAAAATGGAGCCTGAATCACCTAAAGTTTCATTATTTAAAACAATTTTCCTTAACTTATAACAAAAGCACAAGAAAGAGCTTGCTCCTTTGAAGACTTCCTAGTGGCAACATTATCAGGGGACTCCTTCATGAAGTCATGCGACCCAGTCAGCAACATCACCCATTTTTTAAGTGTTTCCCAGTGTACCATCAGTACTGGCAATAGGACTGTAATCAAAACAATGCAGTTGAGAAATGTGGCCATTAATCATTTATTTTGGAAACCAATTAGGGGATGATGAAGGAAGAAAAAACAGTGATTCATTTGTTTTGATGAAATCTGGCCTTCGAAAGATAGAACAAGTCAGGAAACACACATATTTTTATGTTCTAAGGTATCCTAAACTCGGCCTTTAAAAAAAGATTCTTCCTAAGCTCACTAAATGAATAAAATAAGTCAGCTAGTCTATGAACTTGACTATGACATACTCTGCAAACTTTACGGATGTAAGCTCACAGGTAAAACATACACATGACCTAACGGCAGTCACAAATCTTGCAGTTTGAAGCACCGAACTCAGCAAGGCAGCGATGCACCATGACCCAGTGTCACCTGCAGGATCACGGTGGCTCAGGTTTGAAACTGCACTCATTAGCTGGGTTCACCTGCCTCTTTAAAAAGCAGGCAAAGCTCAGTACTGAAATTCAAGTCAAAATGTGCAATTCACAACACAGCTTGTATGGACCAGAGTTGTTTCTTAGAATAGTCTGAAACTTCTAAAATGCATGGAGAAGATAGTATCAACAATGCCCTGAAAGGTTTGAGAACATTCCAATTATAGGAAATCCCAATTAGTATGACTACCACCAGTTAAAAATTCGTGATAACTTGGGCCCAGGTTAGAGTTCACAATACTTACTGAGAAGAAAGGGGGTAGATGCTAAGTACTTGGAGGAACTGGGGGAATGTGGGGCAAAAGAAATCTATGGAAAAAACTTTTGAAGAAATCCATCAACACGGACAGGAATACTAAAACTTGCTGCAAGATGAAAATGAAGACTTAAGGAAACTTGCAGAGAATGAAATAACTTCGTGTCAAAAAGAAATAGCTCAACTGAAGCATCAGGAACGGTATTTGTGCAAAGAATAAAGCACTTGTGCTATTACTTCTACTGTATTTTACTAGAAATTTATAAAAGCAAGTCAAGAACTAACCAGCTTGCTCAATTTATAATTATAAGCTGGTTTTTAAAGCAGGAAAAAGCATACTCCCTGTGGTCCTGTTTTTTACATGCTAAAAGGACTGCAGAACTCTGAAAGATGAATGTCACATGAATAGGATTTGCCAGAAAGGCAGTGAAATGTTGGTATTATATTGTCCCTCTTTTGTTTTTTTAAGAGAGGTGGGGGAGGGGTAGACGATGAGCAGACAAGGCTGTGCAGTGAGGGTGGATGGAAGCAGGAACAGCTCTTGATCTTTCTGTCTCTGACACCATGAGTGCCAGCCTAGAGTAGGCCCTCAGGATTCTAAAAATGGAACTGCACTGCTCTGGCTTTGTATCTAAGAGGACTGCAAAAGAACATATGCAGTTAGATGAAGAATAATGAGATAGATCCACTCTTTAATCCTATAAAGCAGAGCTGTTATCTCTGGAGACGTGAGAACATGGTAAGGTGAGCAAAGAGCCTAGAAAGGAGATGCTTAATTTAGAGAGTCTCTCTCTTTACCCAAGTGTGGAACTTACCAAAAATTAATGTCCTCGCCATCTACTCTAGAAGAGAAGTTCCACTCTAGAGTGAAAAGTCTCATGCAGCTTGCCTTCTCATCTTCTAATTTCTTTGTGAAGTAGGAAGACATTTGTATTAACCGTTTCTGGTCACTGGTGAGTAATTAACAAACAGATGTAAATTCTATCATCTGCTAGTTCAGAGTTTGAACGATCACAGCCTACTGGCTCAGGCTAGAGAGATGGAAAAGCAGGAAAACAAGGCTAGCTCCTGGCCAACACAACACAAAGTATGATAGTTCGAAACTCAGGTTGACTTGGGTTCAAATTCTAGCTCTTTCATTTTCCTGTCATATGATATTGGGCAACCAGAGTCCTCAACTAAACTTAGTTAAACTTAGTTTTCACATCGTAAGGTGGAGCTGTTAACAGTACATGCTCAGATGTTTTAAGAATTAAAGTCCATAAAGGGCTTAGCAGATTGCCTGTCAATATTAAAGAACCAATAAATGTTGGCAGATTTCCTTACTTAATTTCTTACTAATTCACCTCACCTAAGAAGTCTTTATTCTATATCTCCTCAGTTAGTACATACTGATAGTATATTTATTAAATAGTATACTATTGTAATGGAAGGAAGACTGACTTAGGCACAAAACTGCCTGTTCTGCCAGTTAAGTAACACTTGGCTCATTAACAAGTCACTTAACTTCTCTGAATCTCATTTTCTTTTACATGTAAAATGAGGGAATTAGACCAGATCATCGCTAAGGGCCTCTTCAGTTCCAAATTGCAAGTTTCTCTTTCATATTAAAGAAGCTTAAAAAAATTCATCAACAGTGACAGGAATACAAAAAACAAGCAAATTTCATATAAGTCTTGGTAGCTGATTAAAGTGTTGTTCCTTAGCAACATTTGCAAGCCATTACCGTGTAGAAGCAAGATGGTACTAGTCGAGAGCATTGATTAGAAACCAAAGAGAAGGCATGAATTCTACTCCTGGGACTGCCACTTCATGACCAGGCAAGTCACTCAACCTCGCAAAGCCCTACAGACTTCATCCTTTCAGACAGCATAATATCTGCCATTGCACATGACACCCAACGAGATGATGTCATACGACCAGTGTCGCCAAGCACATCTATGTAAATGGAAGGATAGTATTACTTGAAATATCTCTTAAAACATCCTATTTAACATTTTTCACACATCTTAAATCATCTTATTACCCTCCCCGACTCAGAACTTCCACTCCTGTGCTGCCCAGGCCCCCACGTCAGAAATATTCGACATGGCTACTGGCTTGTTATAGGGAAAGGGTGCAAACGGAGGACTGGGAGAATGAAGAAACTCTTGGAGGACCAGTAGGTGCAGGAAGTAGCTGATGGAAACTGAAAATGAAAAAGAAGAGAATCAAGAGACAAGCAGTGAGATGAGAGTTGGCAACAGTGGAGCGACTTTCCATTACTTGTGGCCTGAGGCTACCACGCGGCCTCTTGAAGAGCAGAAAGTAGTTTTCAGTTTGAGCAACCAACTCAGTGTCAGGAGAAAGGGAAAATGACACATTAGCAATGGGAAGCTCAGAGCAAATTCCCAGAGGCTGTCAAGACTCAACTTAAGTGATGGTGTGTCCTGGCAAAAATGCAGGGCTTACCTCGGAAGTGAGGGGCAGGCACCCTGGGTCAACTTTCTGGATGGAAATGCTATTCTGTTTTCAACTTTTATTTCTTACTCCTACTCTGTCTGGCTAGGAGAAAGGTGATTTGGGTTTAAGTCCAGGCTCAGTTCTAAATCAACTGGGATCTTTAGGCAAATTAATCCACCTCCCTGGGTCTATTCAATGTCTTCTTAAATGTTAAACCTTCTTTCTTGGGGTCATTTCCCTTCTTGAATTATATCTTTGAGGATGTTCTTTAGTGGTAAGGTCTTGGTGGTTAATTCCCTTTGTTTTTATTTATCTGAAAATGTATTTCATCCTCATTCTTGAAAGACAGTTTCATGGCTATACTATTCTACGTTAATACTGATTTTCTCTGCCTACTTTGAAAATATTATTCTACTGTTTCAGGGCTTCTACTCTTGCTGTAGAAAAGCCAGCAACCACTCTAATCCTCTGCAGACAATCTGTCTTTTTTCTGTAGCTACTTTAAGAGTCTTTTCAGTCTTTGATGTTCTACAGGTTCACTATATATTCAGACATGGGTTTCTTTCTTTTTGTTTTTTTTTTGACTGCTGTGGATTTTGATGGGCTTCCTAAACTTGAGAATTTTTGTCTCTCTACCACCCGTGGGACCTAGGACAAGAGAGGACCCTGTCCTCAATTCCACGATTTAACAGATTCTAGGTCTCCCCACAGGGCAAGGGGTCTGAAGGCTCAGGGGATGTGCTTACCCCAGAGCCTACCACTTTCTAGGTACCCAGGACCCTGGAATTTCCTACCTAATCAGCTCCAAGCCCACATTCAAGGCCTACACGGACCTCTTCCCCAGGTCTACTCTGACAGTGGAATACACCAGCAGTGTGGGCACAGGCCAGAGGTGTCCTCTAGTGGCATGTTTGTGAGAAGTGTGAAGAGAGATTATATACGTAGGGCTCATTCCTGGTCATGAAATCCACTAGTTAAGTTACAGCCAGCATTTTTCAAATATGAAATAAAACAGAAAATATCACTGTACTGCATAATGAGGGTATGTATTAATTCACAGACTTTGTTCAGACAGACACACACACACACACACACACACACAGAGTCAAAGTAAAGTATGTACTCCTCGTGTAGGTTGCAACATTTGAAGACCACTGCATTACTCTATATTGCTTCCTCCTCCAAAGAGAAGACATACAAACTGTGTGACCTTTCACAGAGCTCAGGAGGAAGAGGTGGCTGCCATAAAATTAGGTAAGAGGAAAACAGCTTAAATTTTAATGAATTCTTATAAAGCCAAGTGTGGCTTGGGATAACATATCAAATCCCTGAGAGTTCCAGGCACCAGGGCCGTCTAAATTGACTTGCAAGCTCTTTTCCATGGGGCCTCTACCAGATGTCCATGAGAAAGACTGGGAGCAGAGCAGGAGACTAGAGAAAGCCCCCCAATACTGGACTGGGGTAAAATCTTACCCACTTTCTGGACTCTTCTCTCACACAGTACAAACGTCTTACTCCATTGGGGGAAGGGCAAGAAACCCTCCCTGCCCTCAGGATCCAGGCAAAGACCTATTGTTTCTGGGGGTGGAGGAGAAGCAAAGTCATCTTCTGTTGGATCCTGCACTGATGCGACACAGAAGTCTGCTACTGCTGGGGAGGGGGCCACACGAGGAAGTCTATCCCACCCAAGCACAACCTCCCCCTACAGAAGGTAAGCAAGTGTAGGTGGCACACAAGGTGGAAGTGCTGGGGTGCCAAGAGAACCCCACCACAGGACATGTCTAAGACTGATGACTAAGAGGGCCCAGAAATTCCCTGCCCCCTCCCATGAGCCTGGCTCCAAGTAGAAAGCCACAGCAATTTAACACTAGGGTAGTAATATATGTAGTTAAAAGTGAAAGAATGGGGAAAAATAATATGCAAGCATTAACAAAAGAAAGCTGAAGTGGAACAAGAAATATTACCTGGGATAAGGAGGGATGTTACAAAATGATAAAAGGGTCCATTCAACAAAAAGTCTCAACAATCCTAAGTGTGTGTGTACCTAATAACAGAACTTGAAAATATAAAAAGAAATAATATAAATAAAAGTAATTTAGTCTTCTCTTTAATTCTGATTAGTCATTTCTTTGCTTTTCCTCCATCTTTTTGAGTCCGAATTAGCTTTTTTACTTATTATTATATGATAACCAGCTTTTAAAGTTAATGACTAATTTCAAAATATGCCATATTTTTTTTTTATCACAGCACTGTTTATGTTGGCAAAATAACTTAAATGCCCTTCCATGACAAGTTAGCAGAGATGTTTCCTGCATTAGGGAAGAGGGAAGAAATGACATAAGAGGAGCCCCATCCCACCAGAAAGAAGTAGAAGGTCTAGACCTTCCATCACATCAAGCCATGAAAAGAAGAAGAGAGGAAGAAGCAAGCAGTCAAACAAATGTGTCATTACTTCTCCTCCCTGCAAATTCTGAGGGAAGAGAGGATGCATCAGTCAGGGTCCAGTCAAGAGACAGAAACCACACCAATAATTAGTACAAGGAAAATTTAACATTAACTAGCAAAAAGCTGTTAACTGATAAGAGGGGTTTTCTGTGTTTTCTTAGGGTCTATATTTCTCTATTTGGCATCCATTGATCACAGAGCCAAAGTAATTGGCCAAGTTGTTCGCGTCTGCCCTGTGATCCAGAGCCTGCACTGTAAACCACCTCCTTACCCAACTCGCATACGCCTAGCTAGCGTTCCCCCTGGCCAGAGCCATCCAGGGCCAAACACCAGACAACTAGGGCTGAGGGCAAGCAAACAAGGAGGAGCTAAGAACTCAGAAGAGCCTCCCCTCCCCTCCAAAGATGAGGTTCAGACGTCTGCAGAGAGGGCACAGCTCCACAGGAACACACAGCCTGCTAGAGGCAAAGACGTTGCCAGAGGGAGTAATCCACAGGTCTCTGGGAGCAGCCCCGCCACGCGGCGGAGACATTGTTGGAGGGTGTGAATGGGCTGGAGCCAGGCCTCAGTCCCGAACGGCCTGTGAAGGCTGCTGAGTGTCACTGGGCACCCTGCACAGCAGTCCACTGAAAACAGTACCCCACTGAAAATCAGCACGCCAGAAATGGCGAAGGAAACCCTCCTCTATCTATGGCCTTACAACGTCCCTTCAGCTCTGTTCCTCTATTGACAAAGCCCAACATTAAGCCAGCTGGCAGAGGAGAAGTGTTTTCGAGTCCAGATCCCATGTCACAAAACAGGGCAAAGAAATATGGATTTGGAAATGAAAAGCAATAAACTAGTAAGTGACATAGTGAGGGGAAGGGAGGCCAGACTGGTAGATTGAGGGGGAAATGATGGGCTTTCGCCCCACTTCCTACTCGACACTCTGGGGGAAGATCACCTTGCAGGATGCAATGTTCTCCCACCCATATATACACTGATGGCCACAGAATGAAAGTGGTGGGTAGTATGGCAGGATAAGGCAGAGTCTGAATCTCAGCACTGTGAGCCTCCCTTAGTTTCTGTGTGGTAAGAAAGGAACTCCAAAGTTCTTTTCTACCCCATGGGAAAAAATCAAGTCTAGAGCCATGACATCTGCCACAGGGTCAGTGTATTGAAGGGCAGACAAGGATAGTCCCCTGGACCTGATGGAAACAAAAGAACAAAACACAAGGTCATCAAACACACCTCCAGGGGACATCTGCACAAAGGGCCCGGGGACCAGACCAGACTAGATCAGCAAAAGCAAGCAACATGGCCAAGGAGCCCTCCTTTATCCCGATCTCACCACCCCTCAAAACACTCAGATGTCATTTTTTAATAAAGAAGACCAGGGGGAAGGTAGGAAATTTGAAAAACTCAGAATTTATCCAAAAGATAACATTTAAACCAAAAGGATGTGAGACTTTCTTAACTGGCTAATTAAAACGTTTCTCTTTACTTCCCCCCACTACAAGATGGTAATTTATGAGGAAGACAGATTGGTGATTTTTTGAAAAAGGCTGTATCTCCGCACAGCTGGGTAGTATTACATAAATCTATGACTCTGCTACATTACCATATGTTTTAAAAAGGCAAAAAACACAAAAAGAACACATAAACTTGCATATGCACAGAATATTATACCTCATCAAATCTAAGATGCCATTATAAGATACACCTTTACTTTATGTGCCACTAAAACATGGTATTCTATTATAACAGAATTATTGTTAAGATCCATCCTGATTTTAGAGATATTTTCCTTCACAACTGGTTTTTATTTTTTAACCATCTTTTAAATTAAAGTATAGTTGATACACAACATTATATACGTTATAGGTATACAATGTAGTGATTCACAATCTTTCAAGGTTATGCTCCATTTATAGTTATTAAAAATCTTTTCTATAGAGTTTTTTTAAACATGAAATAATGGACAGTTTGGAATTAATTAAAGTAACTCTGAAAAAGCACAGAATTCTGAGTAGGGAGGGTATAGCTCAAGTGGTAGAGTGCATGCTTAGCATGCACGAGGTCCTGGGTTCAATCCCCAGTACCTCCTCTAAAAATAAATAAACCTAATTACTTCCCCTCGCTAAAAAAAAAAAAAAAAAAAAGTTAATGCAGAAGAAACTAACAAGGTGGGCTTACTTTCTACTGAATGTCTTCTTCTGTTGCTTTAATTTCCTAACTGTATTTAGTGTATTTAAAAAACACATGTACAAACTTCCATACTATTCATCTTAAACTCTCCTTAAAAGACATCCTTCTCATTTTCAATTTGAGAAAAGAACTTAAATTCCTACCTAGACTCATTTTAATTCCAACGAATACATATTTCCAATTCACAGACATTTAAATTCAAATGTAACCTACTGCTCTACCACTTTGTGTTTTGGGTTGTATCTTTTTAGTGCCTCATTTTATTGCCAGAACACATCTGTATGAACTGCAAAGTAAAGGATACAATCTCTAAAGCAGGTGTGGCGACTGCCCCACACAGAGTACACAACTACAGCCTCCATCTCATCTTACCAGTCCTCTGGAGTTCACATAAAAGGAGGCCAAAAAGATCCACAATTGATTTAATACTCCACAGGAGAGTTACTTTTCAGGCGGTTATTTTCAACTTCACAGGGGTCTTCAGCTCCTTGAGGAACTTCGTACGCCATCTAGTTCACCCTAAATTCTCTGAAGGATTCATGTTTAAAACATCACTGATTACTGGGGAATTCTGAATATGGACTGCATGTTGAACAATGTTACTGGGTTAATGTTGATTTTCTTATGCGTGGCAACATGCTGTGGTGGTGTAGGAGAATGTCCGTATTCTTGGCTGTTCTTGGAGTCTACAACCAATCTCCAGGTATTTGGTAAAAGGGAAGTGTTTGTATGTAAGAGAGATATGGAGAGGGTATAGCAAGTATTAAGAATTGATGAAGCAAGGTGAGACAGATTGATGGTTCTTTGCACTATTTCAAGATCTTACAGGTTTGAAAAATTTAATATAAAAAAATTAAGAAAACAAAACAAATGCTCTTGAGAAGTACAATCTATCCTTGTTCACATCTTCAGGGAAGGAAATTCTGCGACTTCCCATGAAGCCGGCACAGCTGCATCATCTTCGTAAGGACAGTCACATCTACCACTGCAGCAGCTACAGTCAGCGGCGGCTCTCCGCAGGCATGTGCTGGGAGCCTTAGTGTATTACCTCTTCGCATCCTCTCAATAATCCCATGAGATGGATGTGTGTTATCACCAATTGTATCTCACAGGAGTCAGAGCCAAAGCTTTAGTAACTGTGTGATCTTACTCAAGTTAGGGTAGAGCCAGGATTTCTGGGTAGACAAATTCTGGAGCCCACACTCTTTATACTACCATCTCTTCAAACTTGGATCAGGACTCATTCTTGGTCCACTAGTAAGTTATAGCCAGCATTTTTCAAATATGAAATAAAATAATTTACTGTACTGCATAATGAGGGTATGTATTAATTCACAGACATTTTTCAGACAGACACACACACATACACACACACACAAGTCATAGTAAAGTATGTATTCCTTGTGTAGGTTGCAACGTTTGCAGACCACTGCATTATTTCTATATTGCTTCGTCCTCCTCTTTCATTTCCTGTCCTGAAGCCTCATTGTTTAGGAGACTAGAGGGAAAAAAAGCAATGCAGATTTAGACAGTTAAGAGAAAAATTCCACTGGGAATTCTCTAATCTCAAAATAAGCCCAAATAATATACTTCTGGTACACACTAATAGATAATAATGCAGCTAGCAAATCTGCTAATATAAAAGACATTTTCAAGTAGGAATTTGGATAATCCTCTTGATGTCTGTTATAGTAAGATGCTATCAGCAATTCCATTAAAAGATATCAACTTAAAATTCTGGCTGAAACAGTATATATAAATAGGTCAATTGTTAAAATTAAATGAAAAGCCTCTTTTCTGGTGATTCTTCACTGAACATGTCAACAAGACTAAGGTCAAGAATGATCAGGGAAAACCAAACCAAGAAGTCCAAAAGCAGCTGAGGAGTGTGTGTGTGTCTGTGTTGCTGAGGGCAGGTGAGGAGCGAGGCAACGAGTAGTGGAGAATTATTTCAATAGAGTCCCCCACCCAAACCAAACACCCGACTAGACATCCTACTCTAAAAGGTTAAATGAGAAAAGTGAAGGAAAAAAAACATTCCATATGTGTTTAAGGTCCACCATTAAGGGAAGGTAATCTGTGAATTAATTTTACCATTACCAAATGAAGTCATAGGAAGAAAGTACTATGTCTTTAAATCTACAGCTATTTTTCATTCCAAGTTTCTGTTTGAGGCCGTAACTGCTCTCTTGGGACCATGTTGACTCACTGCATCTTCAGAATGACGCAAGTGAACTTCTCTGTACAACTTCAAAACAGACTGTGAATATATCCAGGCAAAGGCTGTCTTAGGAGCCAACAGATCAATCAAGCACCCGTTAGTTCGCAGAATCACTATGACCGGGCAGGTAAAGAGAATGTTCTGCTCCTCATCTTCAACACCATCAGTCCAACTACTTTCTTCAACTGGTAAAATAGCTTTACCTCTTTTTTCTAAATCTTTTCTTAACTTGCTCATCCTTTTGGGAAGCTCATATCCACCTTCACTGCCCATTAGGAGTCCAATTTACTTTCTTGGACTTATTTGATCATGTGGTAAGAAAAGATGAAAAGAAGAAATCTAGTTAATATTTCTCCAGCGCTAGGTATCTCACACACTCCACTTCCCTCTTGTATCTTTTTTTTTTAACCTAAAAAGAAGAAAACTCCTTATGGGGCGTGGGAGAGCAATTTCAGTTATCCACGCTCTCCTCCCCCACTTTTAAAAATAGAGCTTGCTATAACTCAGTATTTCTTCCAGCTAATAAAGATGACACTGAACGGCTCACCGAACCTCCTAAATCAGTCCCCATCTGCATGGACCAACAATGGGCCCAAGTGGATAACCTAAAGGACTGGCAGTGGCAGACCTCCACCCAGCCATTCAAAATGAACAGCATCAGCCCACGGCACGTGCCGGCCTCAACGCAGGCCGTGGAGACAGATCAGACTGACCGAGACAGTCATAGCCCCTCCCTGCCTGGAGCTGACAGCCTAGTGAAGGAGGGAGGCTTTAAATAACTGAACCACAAACAGGGTTCATTACAAGTAAGGAAGGTGCCCACAAGGACTAATACAGGTGCCAGAGAATCTGACTGAGACTGGAAAGGGCTCAGTGAAGGTGACATGTCAGATGAGACCTGAAGGAAGAGGCAGTGTTAGCCAAGGAAAGGAGGTGTAAGATACGGGCAGTGGGGAACAATTCATCTAAAAACAGCAGGTGGAAAGGTCTAAGGCATGGAAGGGCCTGGTACAAGTATCGATATGGGGTGAACAGAACTCAAAACTAAAGCTTCAAGAGGTTTCATCTGGGGACTGGTCAGATACAGATGGTCCAAGATCACCACCAATATGACAAAGACAAATAAGGCCGTATCCGCATGACCTGTAACTTTGCTGTTACCTGGTTTACCACATTTCCAAAAGGCCCTACAGCTTCCTTCCCGAAACAGACAACCAAAAACCACAGGATGAACCATCAGAAAATGTGTTTGCTTTTTTAAAAAGTAGTTTACATTTGGGGCTGATCATTTTCACATAGTGTTCTTTTTGAGAACACTCAAATTATAAAAGGTCCTTGGTGCCAGAAATCAGACTGGGCTCTTTTAATACAATAGCCAAGCAGCTGTAAACAATAAAGCCTCTAGTAACCAAGGTAAGTGTTGGGCTTTGTCAGCAGCATCTCAAGATCAAATGCAACTTCACAGATAAATATTTTTATTTTATCATTACCAAGGCATCAGGTACCTAAAAGCATCAAAAGTATGACATTGCTTTAAACCCAAAGTAATTAACTCCCCAAATAACAGATTACTCATAAGATATTTTTATATTGTTGTTTGCTTAGTTGAGGCATTGCAGTATCAAACACACCACTCCAAACCCACTTCTCTATATAAATTTATAAGCTCCGCCTCCCCAAGCGTAAAGGGCTAAACAGTACAAGATCCTTTCATGATTTCCTGTGGGGGACTAAGTTTTAACATATCTCGAGACTCTACAGACTCCGCTTCAGAGGTGAAATTGTCCTGCATTATGCCATAAATCAGGAAGCTCTAACATAAAGTAAAAAATGGCGGAGGGCAGCAAAGAGGCAAAGAAGGATGGAATTTTTATAGTAAACAACTTTGCCACTGTGAATAATGACTGTTACTAAAATGTGCTGCTGCTTTTCCAGTATCTCTCTCTCTCCCCCTCTGTTGATCTTCGTTGCCATAACTACCATTTGAATCATCTTAACAAGCTGCACACGCATCTCCAGTGCTGTTCTAGCCACTCCATCACTCCAGATCAGCTTTCATTCACCTGGCAGCTGCTTAGGCCAAAGGCTGTTATCACGTCACACAGGAGGGCTGTTTTGTGAACAAGTAATTAGAAATTAATTCTTAGATTTTAAAAAAATGTCATAGTTCTCATCAATATATAATATTTAAATCTCACTTAATCATAATTCTCAATTAACTAGAAATTTTTTTCTTCCCTAATTACCACAAACTTTTTTAATTTTCAAGGAGCAAATGACAAATTTGCAAAATATAAGGAACATTAAAAAAATTCTAAGCTCTACGTAATACTGCAGAGGTTCATGTGTATGTGGCTTGAGGACCTATGTTTACGCTATCTGCAGTAATCCATAATCAACAAAGATATTAAAATAATGACTCTGAGTTTCTGGAGAAAGATGGGTGGACTGAGCACATGTGCTTATTCCCTCTTCTGCCTGTGATCCCTTTGAGTTACAATAAAGGAGTTTTTAAAAAGCCTAAACTTACAACAGTGAAGAGAACAGAAAGAGGACTGTCAACACACAAGAAATTTCAATGAATGTTTTAGAATCTGAAAGTGGATGATGCACCTCGCCTGGTGAAGGAGAGCAGGGGAAATCACAGCTGAGGAGAGTCGTAGAAGACTAGAGTGACAGAGGGAGCCTGTCTGCCAGGAAGAACCCTGAACATGAAGATGGCCAGTAGAATGCCGGTGGAAGGGAGACATGGGGGTGAAAACTGAGGATTCTAAGTCTGTGTATGAAATGGTAGCCAGCCAAAATACACACCCAACCCACGCCTGCACACCCCGACATTCACCCTCAGTAAGGAGGAATCTTCTCTAAAGAAACTGAAGCAAAGTCTGGAAAGCACTAACGCAGTGTGTTGGTGCCCCAACGTCGCAGAAGCCATCTGAGAGGGTTTCCTGAGTGCACCACTCATTAATCCAGAAGTGTAACCCGTCAACCTACAGCCCCATCCTCATACACAGAACTCCCAGTTAACCTTCCTGTTCCCCACTTTCTTAACCATGAATGGACAACGAGGATCACCGGATTTTTGAGAAAAGCCTAGAGCATCACAGAAAAATACAGATAAACCCTGAAGAAAACAGATAATTCAGGAAACTGGAGAAAAAATTTTAAAACACCAAAAAACAAAAAAAATCACAACTCCTCTAATTCATATCCTCAGAGAGACTAATAAAGATTATATGCTCAGAAACCAAGAATGCGATGCTATGAAAAAGATTTTAAAAACAAGAAAGAACTCTAGTAGTTAAAAATATAACTGCCAAAATAAAAAATGAATAAACAATAGTCAAGGAAATCTCCCCAAACCTAGAAAAAAGACAATGATCCAGGAGGGTAAATATTAAATTAATACGAACAAATAGCCTTTTCTAATTGCAGGGGCCAGGTTTAAATTCAGGTAACCTAGCTCTCAGTTCAATGCTGTTTCTAAATAAATTTCTAGAAAATTGTGACTTTCATTTTTCTCTTTATTTTTGCTATCCAACCCCTGATGTCAGTGAATTTTGGGCACAAGTATACACTCAAAAAGTAAAAGTTGCAAACAATTACAAAATGACTAATGCATAATGTTAAGTTTTACTTCTCCTTGAAGGAATAACAATGAAAATTTAAATGTCATTATTACATAAAGAAACTAAGTGTTTTAATGTGAGCAAAAATTAATACAAATATACATTGCAATTGATCACTCATTTCTGTGTAAGATGATCAGTCAGTAAAAATTTTAAATTGAAATGCAGGTAGTTTTTTTACAATTAATATCACTTTAACTTGGTGCTTTGAGTGATGGGCTAGTAATCCAGAGATTAAAATTTTGTTCTCAAAAAAAAAAAAAAAAAAAAAAAAAAAAAAAAAAAAAGCCCTTTCTAAGGAGCAGGACCCTGTTTCATCACTTCTGTAGCTGTCTGCACTATCCCTGCAACACTGCCCAGCCCCTCCAGGGCTTTCTCCTGCATACCATCCTGGCCACCAACGCGAAGCCTCCGAAGACAAGAAATCAGTGATCACAACTTCTTAACTTAAGTTAACTTAAAGCTCACTTAATTCAAATCTCACAGAGGACACCTAGAGCAGACTGGCAGAGTAATAGTGGGACTCTAAGGTTTAACTCCTCTATCTTAGAGTAGCTTCAGTATTCAAGAGCTAGCCTTCTGGGCATCGCACAGACATTCCCTCTTGCATTGTAGACACTCTCCTTTTATGGGGTCATTCCCCCCCCCCCTTTTTTTAAGTATAAAAGTTTCTTTGAGAGAGTTCATTGGAGGTTAAAACTCAGTTTTTGTTTACCTAAAAATGTTATCATTCTCTATTACTAAATTATATTTTAGCTGAGTTTCAAATTCTAGGTTGGCAATAATTTTCTCTTGCCACTTTTAAAGATACTATTCCACTGTCTTCTGTCTTCCACTGTGGCTGTAGAGAAGTTTCTTTTTAGTCAAATAGCACTTCTTGGGAGGTAATCAGTTTCTCTTCCATTGCTTTAAGACTTCTTTATGTCTTTGGTGTTCTATCATGCTCCAATTTGTCTGGATAAGGCTTATTTTTAATTCTACTTGGTATTTACTCTGATTCAAAATCTAAAGATTCTTGTTTTTCAATATTTTTGGAAATGTTTAGCATTACTTCCTTAAATATTGCCTCTCCCCTCTTATCTCTATTATCTTCTGCCGCTCCATTAATTTCAAATCATCTCACTCTGTTTCTTGAGATTTAATTTTCATGGCTTTCATCTTTGTATTGCTATGCTCCATTCCACGTAATTTCTTCAGCTTTACCCCCAATTTACGCAATCTCCCTTTAGCTGTGTCTAGCTCATTGTGTGACCCATCCATTAGGTCAACTTCATTGATTACAGATCTCGGTTTGTTTTTAATTCTTCCTGATCTTTCTTCACAGGATTTTAGTCCCTACTTGTTTTCTGTTTCACATTTTACTTCTTTAAAAGTTTTTAAACCATTATTTTATATTCTGAATCTGATCATTCCAATATATAAAGCTCTGTTCTAGTTCTTCTATTTGTTTTTTCTCTCTCACTCATGGTTATTTATTTCCTTGTGTTTTTAAGTTTTGTATTGTGAGCTCATGTTTGGAGAGGCTTTATCTGTGGGAATCCTGGGCTAAGGCAGGGATAAAGGTAGGTATATCCAAAAAGGATATGTACTGACTATTCCCAGATACCAGGTATCTGTGAACTCTATCAACCTAGTATCTCTAAGAAAATTTCTCTTCTTGGAATTTCCCAGACTACATAGGTCAGGTAAATTCAAAGTTCAAGAGAAGGCAGGCTTAGGGTAAAACTTATCCAAAGAGATTTTTTCTTCCATTCAAACTACAGGCCAAATCAGACATGTTTAAAGAAATGAAAATCTGCCAATGGCTTATTTTTTAATTCTACCGTTTTGCTAGAGACATATAGATAGCACTTCAATAATCCCAGCTTAATATGGTAGTCTCAGTTCTAACTCCCTGCTTAGCATGAGCCCAAGGCTTTATCTCTTTTGCCCCAAATAGCCTTTAAAACCCAAGTCTCACAGACACCCACCATAAAACTGAGCCATTCTACAAAAAGGAAATAAAATCATATGTCCACACAAAGACTTGTTCACAAATATTTTGGCAGCTTTATTTATAATAGCCCCAAAATGGAAACAATCCAAATGCCCCTCAACAGGTGAACAGATTAACAAAGTATGATGTACTCCAGACAATGGAATAGTACTTAGCAAAAAAAGGAACAAACTATTGATACCCACAACAGCATGGATGAATCAAAATAATTAGATCAGGCAGGTAAGAGTATATAGTATATGACTGTATGTTCTAGAATTTTATATAGATGAAAACTAAGATAGAAAACAGGTAAGTGGAAACAGAGACTAGGAAAAGACTGCAAAAGTTCATAAGGAAACTTGGTGACTAATAGTTCCATTATTTTAATTATGATGATGATTTCATGGGTATATACATATGTCATAATCTATTAAACTGTATACTTTATATATATATGTAGTTTATCATATGTCAGTTATACCTCAATAAAAGTATCTGGGGAAAAAAAGCCTCCTAGTTACTGAAATCAGCAAATGACTCCAAGATAGCTGTAGTTTTAGCTTGTGCCTCTTATTTTCAGCTCATTCTTTATTTTTTAGGCCTTGAGGAGTTCCCTCCATTCTTGAAAGCTCAGCTACTCATTAGAAAGATATATTATATATTTAGGCATCATGTCTAAGTGATTTTATCAGATGGATTTTCAGAACAGATAATCTGTCATGAAGCCAGCCAAAGTCTCCCTCATATCTGTCTGAAGGCAATGCTAAATTTCCCTACAGTTCTATCACATTGCCCTCATCCCATCCGAAAACCTTCAGCAACAAAACCCCTTAGGCAAGCACACAGAGCTGGATCATAATCTCATCCCTTATATTTTTCTTTCCTCGGGCTCCTACTCAAGACATTCCCTTTGCCCAGAATCTGTGTCTTCTTCCTGTACCCTTTACTCCTTTCAACAGTCATATGTAGGCCGCGGTGAGATTCTACCTTATCACTCTGGGCCTCCATATGCTCAAATGCTCTCTCTCCTCATCTACCCCACCAAGCACCACTCCCATATTTCTCCCTGACCAATCACACTAGCAAGGAGCAGTATCTCCTTCCTCTCAACCACTGTAATTCTTCTTACCCATATTATTAATGTGAACTAAATAATGCCTAAGCATTTGAATTAAATGTTTGGCAGTTTCATCTTCTTAATTTGATTCCTGAAAATCAGGACCATCTTTGAATCTCCTACAGCTCTAGCACAATGCCTTGTACTCGTGTGAAGAAACAGTAACTACCTGGCATACGAATCAATGAACATACACAGGAATGAAAATCCTTAAGAGAAATTAGTATGATAGGAGAGACCTCCCAAAGGTACACAAGGACCAACCACCCTGACAGTCTGATGTAAACGACCTAGATCTAGTCACTCACAGCAAGAACTGCTTAGAAGTATCCGCTTCAAATCTATAAGGCAGGTATACTTGGCTTCAGGAGAATCACAACTAAAATGTTAAAACTGCACTCCCAATTTTTTTTAACAACTATTTTTGAAGGAGAAATATCTACGACATTTTCTTTACTGATGACTTGTTTTCTTGCTAAGCCCACAAGCTTCTGAATGAAGATAATCTCAACATTTTAAAAGTATAGCATAGGTTCATGTACTGTGAATATGTCACAGTGCTTAAGAACAAATGCTCCCACATTCTGACATCTGCATAATTTATTAAGCCAACAAAATGAAAGGACTCTATTTCCCTATCTGTCCCCTAAAACTCGAAGCACAAATGTACAGAATATAAATTGGCACTCCAGCTGCCTGTACTTAATTCCATGCCCAAATCTATCATTGTTTTAATTTAATTTTTTAAGGGAGTGCCACCATGTGGTGACTAACTTTAGTACACTTTTAACATAGACAACAATAGGATGTGTTATATACCTGAAAACAGGGAAAGGAACAAATTATACAGGCCCAATATGATGTAAAATAGATAGAACCACATTTTACATGATATTTTGTAACAGATTACTTTTATAACAATCAAGCCTTAGAGTTAAAATATTAGAGTTAAGATAGTATCTGTTCCTTTTAGGAGGATTCAGATTGTGATTCTTATTTCATGTTAGTGAGACCCAGAAAAAGTCAGTTAATCACCAGTGGTACCAAAGCCTGTAACTGGGAGCGAGGTGAGGTGAGGAAGAGCATTGCTAGGGCCAACAAGACTGGCCCTCTGCCTCTCTTTACTGTCCACAGCCCCTCTCTTCTATATGAAAGGTAAGTTATTTGGCAACTTTCAAATGTTTATGTATTTAACAAACACATACATAGCACTTACTATGTGTGGGCAACTGTTCTAAGCACTTTGTAAGTATTTGTAAAGCAATATTTAGAATAGTTCCTGGCACATAGTAAGCACTTTATGTGTCAAATAAATAAACATTTAAAACCTCCAAGTAATTTGTATTTAACACAGTTCTTCTCATCTGAGGATTCTGAAATAACAGCCTGTATCATAAATCTCAATAACCTTCTAGGATTTAAAAAAAAAAATGGAGGCAAAATTGGTAGAAATAAAGGTATCAGCAAAAGCCAGAAGTCTGTTTGTACTCTAAAAGGTTGGAGCACTGTCCTTCAACTGGTGACTGGATAAACTAGCCGCAGTATAGCCACACAAGGGGATACCACTCAGAGATATAAAGGGAGGACTAAGATAACAATGTGAATGAGTCACAATGCATGATGCTAAGTCAAAGAAGCCAGACTCAAAAGGCCATTCCATTATAAGACATCCTGTACATATAAGGACAGAAAACAGACCAGTGGTTGCCAGGAATTGGGGGTGGGTGAGGGGAGGGAAGGATGACTACAAGGGGCAGCTAAGGGAATTTGGGGGAGAGGGGGCGATAGCACTGACGTGTATCTTGAATGTGGTAGTAATTTCACAACTGTATGCATTTGTCAAAATCCACAGAACTGTACACTAAAGAGTAAGTTTTATACTATATAGAAATTATACCTCAATAAAGCTGACTAAAAGATAATGAAATAAAACACAATAAAAGACTAGAGTCATAGTCTAGCTCTCCAAATTAAAGACTGGGTATGTTTTCAGAAGCTAAAGAAGTTGTACTCTATAAAAGTTCAGTAAAAACTGATTAGACTTTTTCTCTGTAGCTGACCTACTCTAATTAGACTCCTATCCTTTATTAACTTTATAACTATCCTTTATAATAGTTACAATTTATTGAATGTTAACTATGTAACAAGTACTATTCTGTTTCTTTAGGTTTACTGTTTAATTTTGTGTCAATTACAGATGTATGTAAAATAGAGTGAAAAACGCCCCCTCACCTCTCCACACCATACTCTCCCATCCATTCCATTCCCAAGAGACAAGCTCATCAATAGACCTTTTTGTGCACATGTGCAGACCCACAGATTTCCCTGTAGCATGAATGGCATTATCACACTTGCTTTTCTATTGAACGCTTTGCACATCTCTCCATGTCAATCCACCTAAAGCTACCTCAATCTCTTTAACAGCTACAGAATGTCACAGAGAACCAAGGCCACAATTTATTCAGCCATTCCCTATTAATGAATATTTAAGTTATTTCCACATGCTCTAAGTTAGGTTCCTCACAGAGGTTCTAATTTAATTCTCCCAAAGACCCTACAGAGTAGGCCTATTGCATATAAATACCTCCAGGCTTAGAAAGACTCACTAATTCGTTCCTTCAACAAATACTACTCTGTGCCAAGAACACAACAATGTGCAGGATCAGATACTCTTGACCACCATATAACTCACTACCTGTCTTCTCCACTGGCTGTAACAAGCAACAATCCCCCTGGACCAGTACAAGTCAGGGTGGATGGAAGAAGGGTTCTGGGGCCCTGCAGAGGGACTCTCAGTCCAGACTGGGTGCAGAGTGACCACTAGGGGAGGGCTTCCTGGTTCTGCTAGCTGGTGATGCCTGTCCTCCATCCTATCAGACTGAGGACACATGGTGAGAGTCGTCCCTGGCTTTACCCTAGAGAGGCTTTGTTATTGCTGACGAAAAGTCTTCCACGAGCTGCATGTTGCCGCTAAATGCCCGTTCACATCAAGCCTCCCAGGAAGTTGTATACTCAGCATATCATGAATTATTTTACATGTTCACAAATGCAGTCACCAAGTAAATCCTACCACCAATCTTTCAGTGAAGAAGGAAACAGAAAGAGAGGAGGTTGCAAGTTCTGACAGTTGTACACGTGAATGAAATGCGTAAGGGAGAGCTCTCCCATTTTAAGAGATGCTGCTTAAGACAGAAGCAGCCACTCAGCTCCAGCAGACAGCTGCAAGTGAAAATGCAAAATTTGGGGGGTAAAATCTCCAGTTCAAAAAAAGTACTATAGAAATTTAAAAATATATCTCAAAGTGAGAGAAGAGCATAAGAACCTTCATGCACCCCCACGTATCCCATGTACCCACGTCCTACTCCACCTGGCTTCAGTAAGTATCGATTCCTATCTGACCATCTTTCACCTGTATCCCCGACCTCTCCTCCTACCCAGGTAATTTTGCAGCAAATGTCTGATATTACATCATTTCTTTCATAAATATTTTAATATATGTCTCTAAAAGATAAAGACTAATTTTTAAGCATAATGGTTCTTTTGGTTGTCATATTTAAAAATTAACAGTAAGTCTTTAATATCATCCACTATTCAGTTAGAGTTCAAATTTCCCCAGTCAGCTCTTAAATGGATTCCTACCTCCCCAATTTTTATAGTTTGTTTGAATTCAGATCTTAATAAGCTCCAGATATTGTGATTACATCACCTTTAATCTATAGGTTCCACTTAGTTTTTTTCTTCCAATTTATCCATTAATTAAACCAAGTCTTTTGTTTCAGAGTTCCCCTCTGTCTAAATTTCAATGACTGAGTTTAACAGCTTAGATGTATTTTAATGTTCTTCTTTGTGTGAAAACTCTTCGCTTAAATGCAGGTGACAATTTCTGTTGAGAGATGCCCTATTTCCTATGTGTGTGTCCTCACATGTATGTAATGCACACTTTATTCTGGAGGGCTGTGCTGTGCTGATTTGAGGAATCAAGTGTGCTTCCTTCTCATACAACCTGCAGCTCTTCTGGAACTAGAACTTGGTATTCCCTTATGAGGTCAGACTCTCCAGGGCATTCTGAGGCCAAGTGAGCCTTTAGAAGAATGGGACTGTGAAGGGATCCTCAGCATTCTAAGGAGGGCAAACAACTAGACGATTTTCAGATGGCATGTTCTGGGAAGAAATTAAAAGGCGAAGGATACATGGAGCTGGTGCTGGTGTGGTCCTCTGCCAGCACAGGTACCCTGCTTGTCAAAGAAGGTCTTTCTGAAAGGTGCCACATGAGCTGAAAGCACCAGGCACCAGACGTTCCGGTGTAATAGTTCCCCAGCAATGGGCAGGGCAGGGCCCGGGCAGGCACAAACGGAGAAAAGGATGCCAGCAAACAAAGGGAGTGATGGGAGATGGAGTCTGAGATGGAAATCAGGCCCAGACCACACAGGGCCTGCAGGCTGAGAAGTTGGGAATTCTGTTCTGAGACGGGTTCCCACTGGGGGACAGAAGCTGGGTAAGGAAAGGGCTAACATAAATGTCTGAGGAAAGGTATCTCTGATGGCAGGAGAGCAGACACAGATGGGAACAAAATCAAGTTGGAAGGCTGAGAAATTTTTCAGGACAACAGTAGTGCAGGGCCAGGGTGGTATTTATTTATTCTAGGATTTACTCTAGGATTCTAGGATTTATTCTAGGATTTATTTTAGGATTTATTATTCTGGAGTGTTTGCTGCTGCATCAGATGTGGGAGTGAGGTAAGAGAGGGGTCAAGATGACACCTAGAGGGTGGCAGGGTACCTGGGGAGACGATGCCATGGTCAGAGGCTGTCACCCTTTCCCCAGGTCCCAAGCCATAAAAAAAGGACAGGGTGACACTGTAAAGCCCAGGATTGGTGAGAACCCATTAACTCAAAAGAAAAAGTCCCTGAAAGCACCTGCACTTCTTCATCTACATAATCACAGGCCATGTTCTCATCTGAGCTCTAATGAGCCAAGTCCAGTACAGCCTACTCGGCTCTCTAGTTTTCTGCCAGAAGGCACGGTTAGCTACAGGTTTTCCATTCTGTTTCTAGGTCCTTCTCAGAAGTTTGTCTATGATCATCCTTTCTCACCCTGAGCCAACAGTAAGGCATCTGTCCCGCCCGGCCAGACCCACTTTCCATGCTGTGGTCATGTGGCCAGCTCTGGTTATTCAGCCTGGCCATGAGCGTGCTGGTGGGGGGCGCTGGGGGAGGCTGAGTGTGCTTGGTATGTGCCTGTGGAATGCCCCCACCACATTCTTCAGGGCACACCAACGCCCGCCACGGCCCTGGGGCCTCGCAGTCGGAAGCTCCTGGGCAGCAGTCTCTCCACAGCCCTGGGAAACTTGTCATGGGCCATGACCCGCGCCCACTTGGTCTCCAGGCTGCCAAATACAATCTGATGAATTCACCCAGTTCTTTATCTTCTCTCTCCTCAGGGAAGGACTCAGTAGGAGACTGACACTCCTTGTGACGGTCTCCTTACCTAATCCTGTTGATGAGTGGTTTTCCCACCAGGCTGCCACGTACGATTGATTCGTCTGGTCAGTGCTGGGACTGGAAAACATGCCAGGCTATACAGCCCTATTAGATTTACAAAACTTTCAAAAATTTCAACATTTATTAAAGCACCAAACTATGGTGTAAAAGAGAAAGCAAAAAGGACTCTTGGGGGCCTAAGAGACAGAAACACAGAAGCTGGCGGGTCGAATCACAGCTCCATGCCACAAACTGACGTGGATTCCCTCCCTTATGAAGAGAAACAAACACTAATCGCTTATAGTCAGCTCACAGGTAAACTGGTCTACTGGACACACCTTCCGGGGGGAAGTCCGCAATATGTGTCAAAAGCTTTTAAAAGTATCTATTCTTTTGATGCAGAAATCCCACTGCTAGAAATTTATCCCAAGGAAATAGTAAGAACATACAAAAATGTATCATGAAAAAGATTCTAGGAAGAAAAACTGCAAACAACTTAAGTGCTCATGAATAGGGTTAGGAGAATAAATCCTGACATGTCCACATCCACTACAGTCCTGTCCCGCCACGTGCTTGTATGGCGCTCCCTCCTGCAGGGACTCTGCAGAGCAGCAGGCAAGCAGCACACAGGTGCCCGGGCTGCTGGCTGTAGCACCATCATAACCACACCAAAGCCTCGCCCTCTGTCTCTGACAACCCCTGTGGGAAGCTGATAAAGGCTACAGACCATCTCGTCAAAAAAAAAAAAAAAAAAAAAAAAAGAAAAGAAAAAAAGTGAACATACAAATATTTGCATATAATTTCAGAAAAGCCTATGAAGTCCAGAGAGAAGCTATCATTCATATTTAGGAATAAAAAAAATCACCTTGGCAAGGTAACAAATTCTGAATATGGGGAACTCCAGCCAAAAAGAGTAGAGGCGGGGAACTTCACTTTTTGGAGCGGCTGGTTAGTCAGGCAGGCACCAAGCATACCACGAATTCTGCTTGTATCCTCTGAAACAATCAAGTTAATCCAAACAAAGTGTCAGGAACACAAAACACAAAATACTTGACCCTACATATAACAAGCACAAGGAATGGAAAATCTGTACCGATTTCCAAGGTTTCTGCATACGTTCACCAAAACAAGAATCTGATCCTGCTAAATAAACCAAAAAACACTGTCAAGACAAAGAAAGAAAAGCGCAGACCCCTAATGGAAGGGGGAAACTTGAACATGTGGAAAGGTCAGCAGCAGAGTTTAGTCTGAACCAGGAGACCCAGATACACGCTCTCCCCAGGGGTAAGGAAACAGAACAACTTACAGAGCTCTGGGGAGATGCGTGGTACACAAAAACCTCACTTTGCAGGGTAAACGCAATCCAGAAAGCTCCACTCTCATTTTCTCTTCTGGTTTCTGGATAAACCCAGCTAAATTCCCAGAGAAGAAATTTTCCCTAAAGCCTCTAGCTGGGTGTGACCTGGTCTCGGCCCGCTCACGGCCACTCTCTCTCCCCACTCAGGACCTTCGTATGTACTTCCCCTTGGCCTGGAATGGTCTTACTTCTCCAAAGCCTGCCCCTTGGTCCAGTCTCAGCTTAAATGTCTCCTCCTTCTGCTCTCCTCCCCTACCCCATTATGGGCTGGCAGACGGGGTAGTGGACTTCTGGAGTGCTTACTATGCACCAGGACTCTTCCTTACCCACTTTATACAGACAATCTCATTTATTCCTCATTTTAAACCAAGGATGTGGGTACTGTTATGATGCTCACTGTACAGCGGATATCACAGTCAGCCTCCAAAATGGTCCCCAATGACTCCCACTGCACGTACTTAGCCCCCTTCCTCTGTCAGTAGGGCTGACCTGTGTAACCAACAGGAGACTGCAGAAATGACAGTGTGACTTTTGAGGCCAGGTCATAAAAGACACTGTGGCTTCTGCCTTGTGGCCTCTTGGACTGCCTGCTGTGCAGCTACTCAAGCAGCCTGTGGAGAGACCCATGTGACGAACTGAAGCGTCCTGCCAACAGTCAGCAGCGCCTGGCCAGTCCTGAGTGAGCCTCCTTGGAAGCAGATCCCCCAGCCCCAGTCCAGCTGTCAGATGACGGCAGCCCCAGCAGACATGAAGTCTGTACACTCAGTGAATACCACAAGCCAGAACCAGCCAGTTAACCCACTTCATTCCAGACACATAGACACTGTGAGGTAACAGAGACTTGTTATAAGCCACTACATTTTGAGGTGATTTGTCATGCAGAAACAGATAACTAATGCTGATGGGAAAACAGACTCAGAATGTAACTAATTCACAGTTACACAACTTATAAGTGGTGGAACCAAAATGTTTGAATCCTGCTAGTCTGACTCCAGAACCTGAGTTCTTAGCCATTACACCACACCGTGCAGCCTTTTCTGTGGCAGGATTAATGCCCCTACGGATCTCACAAAGGCAAGAATCATGACTGTCTTTTTTAATGCTGTAACCCCACCAAACACCAGTACAATATGCCTGGCATCTAGCAGGTATTTTCTTAAGAGAGTCAATGAAATGAAAAGAATCACAAAAATGTTAAAAGTCAATGGTGGGATTACAGGTAACATGTTCTATTCTGTACTTTGCTATATTTAAAATTTTTTCTACAATGTACATGTGTACAATGTACAGGGGTTCACCTGACTTGAATTCAATTTGAACTGGAATCTGAAAGAAAAAGAACCCAATCATCCAAATATCCCAGGACAGAGGAACTAGAAAGCAGTGCAAAGATCCTATGGTTGAAACCGATTTGTCATATTTAATGAACAGAAAGATGAGCCAACGTGGCTGCGGGGGGATACGGGGGACACAGGCTTGATCTCAGTGAGGCATCTGGCTTTTAGTTGAAGTGAAATGAGAAGCTACTGGAGGGTTTTGAGCAGAGGAGCAATATGATCTCATTTGCATTCCTGAAAGATTATTCAGGTTTCTGTATGAAAAATAAGTTGTAAAGCAGAAAGTCTGAAAGCAAGAGGAGGCCACTGCACAAGTCCAGATGAAACGAGGATTTGATGAGGTGATTCCTACACAGTACTTAGCATGACACCTGGCACACCGTATGCACCCATCAACTGTTACTTTTCCTTTGTAAATGCTCAATTTGAAAATCACTATAAACATACAATCACTAGACACACACATGCACAACAACACAAAACAAAAAATTACCATGTTCTTATATTCAATGGTATGGAAAAATGCTTACAATATATTGTTACAAGTTTTTTAAAAAAGCAAATAAACGGCTTCTGTGTAAGAGGGGCATGGCTCTAAGCAGAGAAAAAATTCTGAAAAGTTCCCACAAAATAAACAGTGGTTATCCCTAAACAGGATTAGAGATCTCAGTGAAACTGCAGGTGATTTCTCCTTTCTTCATTATCCCTTTCTATACTTCTGAATTCTTTTTAATGATGAGCATTTATTTCTTTTAATAGAGCTAAATATAAAATTGTTTTCACTGGTAGGAAAACACTTAACTTATCCATATACAAAAAAAAAAAAAAGAAAGAAACAAAGAAAGAAACGTGAAGAAATGACTGGACAGTCCACTAAATGAAGATTTACATTACTTCAGAGGAGAAGCAATATTAACTGGAAGAGTCTTCTAATCATCTGTAGCAGGAATGGCAACACATGTGCTGGAGCACAGAAGAGATGATGCTCTCGACGCTGGATGAGAGCGAGCAACTTCTTGTCCATTAACATGTAACAAAGCCTTTTTTTTTTTTTTTTAAAGCTAAAGGGAGAGTTGGTTAAAACAGGATGTTTCAGCATTTCTTGATTTTGTTCTCCTAGTCCTAAAAATGCTTCAAAACAAAGACCTTTCCTTCAAAAAGAAAACAGAAAAGGCTGTGAGAGGCTTCAAGGTATGGAAGGACTGACAGGTTGGAGAGAAGACAGATGTCACTTTGCTAACCAAAAATCAACGATCAGATTTTAATAATAAACCAAAGACCACTTATCACTAAAAACGAGAAAAAATAAACTTAGCCACCAAAAAAATTGAGAGAAATTTTCTTCCTTAAAAAGCAGAGAAGCAGTATAATAAGGATTTATTATCCTAATGTTTAAGCAGAAAAGTCATCTCCTAATATTTTCAGGTCTTTTTACAAGGATCAGTTATGCACCCACTTGGAAAAGACCAGAGTATTTCCTGCCTTCAAGAACCCTTGACATTTGTAAGACTTGGAAGGGTCTGTGTTGAGAGAACAGAGGAAATCCAGGAACAAAAGATCTCTGGTTACAGGGTGGTAGTGCCTACTACAAACCCACGGATAACAGGAATCCTAATTGATAACAATGTTCCAGTTCTTAGTAGCATAAGTCCCCACACTCAAGGCCTGACTTTAACGAGGGGTGAGAGACCAAACATAGCAACTGTTCATCCTTGGAACAGCAAGATGACAATCAACAGCACCAGGATCTGCAGGCAAGGCAATGACAAAGTCAGCCCAGTCGGTCTGTGACCCAAACATAAGGTGGCCACACATCAACCAGGTTAAACTGTGAAAACTAACAACTGCAGCGTGGTCTGGGGCGAGCTTTCCAAGTCTGTGACAGGAGCCTGGGCTCCCATCCTGGCCCCACCACTGACTAGATGAGGAGAGTGGCTGGTAGTACCAGCCCTGCAGCGCTACTGGGAGGATTAAGCAAGAGACTATATGCAAACCCCCAGGAGAATCCCTGACACACAGCATACGCTCAACAATTATTACAGTAAGTGCTAGACATCCTGGGAAACACTCACCCTTGCTCCGAGGGAGCCTGCAAGTTGTACGGTTGCCCCAGGCCTCCACAGCCTGGAGAACCTTTGAAAGGCACCTTACCAGGCCTCCCTCTGCTCTGATGAATGAGATAAGGCCCTCTCTTAGTCAACCTCCCAAACACAATGAAACAGGCATGACTTTAGCTGAAATAACTAGCTAGGTCTGACAGCTTCATAAAGACAGAGTCAGAACTCCATCCCAGGTCTGTCTGACTTCAGGGCCCAAACTCTTAGCCACTCTGTAAATCAATATGGAGGAACTATGTCGAGCACCCAGCACACTGCCTGGCTCGGCGTAAGCACCCAGTGTAAGTTAGCTAATCACCTAGTGATATTAACAACATCCCTTCAGGGAAGGCAGTATGAGTCCCATTTTGCAGCTAAGGGAGCTGAGATAAAACTCCTGGGGGAGAAAAGACAGTTCTTTAGGGATGCCCTGGATGGATCATGCTTCTTAGCTTTCTCAGAGTCTTCATCAAACTCCTCCAGTTTTCTTGTATGAAAGTAAGATTTTCAACAGGGCCTGTATGCATCCCACCACCTGGCTGTCTCCTCCAGGAGTCAAGGAGCCCTTCCCAAGTGGGCTGATCTCAGGGCCTGTCTAGAATAATCTTCTGAGCTCTGAGAACGTATACTTGCACCAGGCTCAGTTTCTTAACTTATAAAGCAGGCTTCTAAAAGGGCCCAGACTGCCTTCTCACAAGGTCAGGAGAGAATTGTGCAGAATAAAATGGCCCGAGACCACTCTCCTGTCCAGCGTTCAGGATCCACCCCTTCCCTGAGGAGCAACCATGCAGACAGCACAGCAGGCATGAGGGGCCCAGCGCTGCCCAGGCTGAGGGCCTGGAGGATTCCAAGCGCCCAAATTCCATAACCACGAGTGCAAGGCAAGAAAGAGCGTTGCTGTCATGTCCTTTTAAAACACCCCAGAAGCACACACCTCAAAACCTTCTCACAGTCAAGTCAGAGTGGACACAGGCCCGTGATCACACATTAGAACGCAGCTGGCCAACACTGATGCTGCACAGGCCTGCAGCTGGCTGGCACCGCGGCCACAAAAGTTCCCTCGGACATCTGGAGACGATCCGGCAAGTAGCAACAACAGAGACACCTTCCCCTCAGCTCCCACAGCACTAACTTCTCCAGTTTGTCAAAATGCTGTCGGGTTGCATTAGACACTGTCAAGATAACTCCAAAGGTGAAGAGAAAATGTTAGAGTAAAATGTATTTCAATGGCTTGGAAGAGAAAATTTTCCATTTATAGCAATGCTGAAAGATAGCTGGAAAAGGCATGAACTTTGTTGTGTTTAAATCTGTAAGATGTTTTAAAAGTTGTGAAGAATTAAGTGACCCACTGAATTAACTGGAAACCTAAAGACTGCTGCAATTTCATGTGGAAAATCTGATGTAAATGACCAAATAATTTGACCAAATAATTAACTAAACTACCCATCCAAATGCAGAAAGTCCAAGAAGCAGCTCTCTCCAGGAGGAGAACTGAGGAGGAAGCCTCGATGCTAACCTAGTTTGTCAAAAGGAGAAAGGAAAGAGGAAAAAATGCAAAACCTCCCAAACTCAGCCGCTCTTCTAAAGCAGTATAAACCTGGAGGCAGGCTACAGCAGGGAACCAACTCGTATTTGTTGATCTTTGTATTTCTAAACCCGTTCTTTTTCATAAGAAAAGCAGAGGCCCCTTTTCTCACAGAGAAATACTAAATGGTTTACATAACAGGACAACTACAATGTTTACAAGTCACTTTTTAATAAATGAGAAGTTAATCAACACTTTTCTGTGTTTTGGGGGGAGGGTAGAGCTCAGTGGTGGGGCGTGTGCTTAGCATGCACAAAGTCCTAGGTTCAATCCCCAGTACCTCCATTAAAATAAACAAACAAACAAACAAACCTAATTAACTCCCTCGACTCCCTCCCCTCCTAAAAACCCCCACTCCTCTGTGTTTTGACAAAAACTTATCCTGACTCTAAAGAGCGTTCTTTCTGCACAACGAAGGTCCTAAAAGGCATAGGTCCTGGAGCGTGTCCTGGTCCTTCTCAGTCCCTTAGAGCAGACATCTACAGATGGCAGGTCCAAGACTCCATCCCTGGAGGCCAGGCAGAGCAGCATTCAAGCCAAGGCCCCCTGTGCTGGGTCTGCGTTATTCCACAACCCCACATGCCCAGGGAAGGGAGCTTCGGGGCTGGTGCCATGACTCAAGAAAATAACTTGGTCTGTCTTTTCCAAGACAGAACAAAGGGGAGAATTGGTCAAAAGAGTCTCCTAATTTACACACTACTATAGCTAACACATTCAAACACACTTTTGAGTGAACAGGAAAACCATGTGAAGGGGTGTGATTTACTGGACCCACAGGAAGTAAGCCCTACCAGGTACTTTCTCTGATCATCACGTTGACTCTCTCCAGAGACCAAGACTTCCAAGTCATGGTGAGAACTGTAAATAACACGTAAATAAGTGAAGAGGCAGTGGCATACGAGTACGAACACAGTGGGAAGAGTGGCTGGAGACTGTCAGCCCAATACCATCACTGAAAACTCTCCTTTTCCTTACATAACTACAAGGAACCGCCCTATTTCTGTGAATGTCACCCCCATGTCTGGTCACCGGACTGAAGCTCACAGAACCGTCTTTACCTCCCCCCCCCGCCCACCTGACGGTCCAGTCAAGGCTCCTGGTGTCATCTCTCTCTCTTCAGGCTCCCTTACCTCCTACTTAAGTATCCTCTCTTCTGCTCACAACCTGAACTCATATTACAGATTAATTTTGATAAATTATGGCTGTGATCTTCTGACAAATGTCTTTTCCACAAATACTTATTGAACATGTACTATGTGCCAATCACTGTTCTAAGCACTGGAGATACTTTCATGATGCTAACATCTTACTGGGAATTACCTGTAACTTTCACTGCCTGTCACTTATCTCCAGAATCTCTGGCTTGGCACTCGAGGTCATCTCTGAAGTAGCCCAAACATGCTTTTCCTGCCTTAATCCATGTACTACTCTGAAAATCCCAGCCAAGCGATTCCTAGTGTACTTTGCCCTTTGCCACCCGAAGATATCTTCTCTCCCTCACAAGATAATAATCTCCCTGAGATTATTCCCTCATGTACTCATTAAAGATACTCAGAAAAGGAGGAGTCCTGAAAAGCCCCACTGTCTTCAAATTCCTCTTTATCTTCATATCTTGCCTCCTCCTGAATATCCCCAGTGACAGAATAATCACTGTCTCCCAAGGCACCTACTCTATTGCTTGTCTGAAAGCTCTTTTCACGCTGAGCCCAAACATGTCTTATTTTGTGACTATCATCCACTTTTCCTAATTCTGCCTTCCAAAGTAGTGCAGGGTGAGACCAACTCCCTCTTACGTGACCATCTTTTAAATATTTTCAGACAGCTAATACACCTTCCCTTAGTCTCCTCTTCACTAAGCTAAAACATCCCCCAGTTTCTTTATTCATTACTCACTCATTCACTTAATATTTACTGAACGTACTATGTGACAGGCACTATGACACAATCTCTGCTCTAAAGACATTTAAGAGGAAGTGAGAGAGAGGCAATTATAGGAGTGTGATAAATACCACAGTGGTAAACAAAGAATGCAGGGGGAGCAGAGGAAGGGACACCTAAGTTTAATTAGCTATCATACATAGCAGTTACGAGGTGGTATTCGTAACAGAAGCAGCAGTGCACCGTAATTTTCATGTTGGCCACCTTCTGAAGAATGAATGAATGAATGAATGAATGCAACAAACAATTATTGGCTGCTTATTCAGGGCCAGGCAATATACTAGGCATTTATTATATATGCATTCTATAATTCACCCTCATAACAATCCTAGGAGATAGGTATTACTATCGCCATTTTAAAGATGAGAAAAACTAAGGCTTAGGGAAGTGAAATAACATGTCCAAGGTCTCATACCAAGTAGTAGCAGAGACAAGATTCGAAGCAGGTCTGTCTGATCTCAGAATCTGGGTGCCAAATCAATGAACTATCTGGTCTATGGTGCTTACACTTTATTAGGTCATTGTTCCCTTAAAGAATCTAATGAAGGCATAGGTTCCTTTCAAAGGAAAATGTTTTTACGCACATTCACAAAAGTGTGCATAAAATTCCCGGGGTCAAAGACTCCCTGAATTCTATGCATACATCTTGCTGTCAGGGTAAGAACGTGGAGTGAATATATGATGCTCAGTATCCATTCCATCCTCCTTCTAGTGTCCTTTCTTATATCGCAGAGTCTGGAAAGCTAAAAACAACATGTCAGCGACTTCTCTGCAGCTAGGTTTGATTACGATTTAGGTTTCACCCACTGGACACAATCACATGAGATTTAAAAAGCTCTGCGAGGCAGGGCACACCTGTGCTGCTTCTGCTGTTCCAGGGCGCAAGTCCAGCTGTGTAAGCATTTGGTTTCCTGAGGCAGAATTACGGGTCTGGTGTTCGGGCATTAGCTTCAATGGCTGGGTTGGGGCGACCCGGCAGGCCCATGTACAGCTGGGACTGGGCCTAGCCACACTCACAGATGACCTTGACGACACTTCAAGTGGCAGTGTGGAGAAAATCTATTTTGCTCTGGAATCAGAAGCACAACGTTCTTGATTGTGGCAGTGGTTCCAGAGCTGGCAACTTCTAATGACAGAAGAACCTGCAGCTTCCTTTGGTGGCCCAGGTTTGTCGGGTGGCTTTTGGAGTCATTCATGAAGCTAAACCTAGAACCTGCTTTTTCGGTCCTCCCGATAACTGTTAGCTGTCTGATGGTCCACTAAAATTAGTTACAGTGGGCTCTTTTCTCTGTACTGAACCAGGACCAGCAGAAAAAAATCCCTATTCTAGACTCTTAAAAATAAGTATGTGCTGTACTAAATTCAAATCCCAAAACAAAAGGTTCTAGTCTCTACCTTCTGTTAAAAAAAAAAAAAGTCCATGATCTACAATCAGGCTGTAATTTAAGACTAAAGGATTCCCAAACTCAGAATTTCAAAATTAACTAACTTGGGGAAGAACTGGTGGCCTCTTTGGGGGCCTGAGGAGCAGTTGCATACAGTGTATTCCATACACAGTGCTAACAGTATAGAGCTACTCTCCAGGCATCTATGGTGCATATTACTCACGCTCACAAATAATTGGTAAAACCTCCCCTTCCTGAACACACAGAGGATAACGCTGCCTAGGCCTCTGCAGTGAGGTGGGACTGTGAACCTAGTTCTGGATGAGGGATGTAACTGGAAGTGACCGAGTGTCTCTTCCTAACAGAGAAGTTAAGAGCCAGTCAGTCCACCATTCTCCCTGCTCACTTGTTCTACCTTGATATCAAGGAGGCTGCCAGAAGACACTGGAGACTTTATCAGTCTGGGTCCCTGCGAAATTACATGGGGCACAGCACCCTACAACCACAGCCACAAGAGAGAAACCTCCTGATGAAGTGGCTGGGATTTGAGGGTTGTTTATTCACCAAAGCAAAGCCCAGCCTACCTGGCCTAATCCACCACATCAGAGAAACCCTCATATGTATGCACAAGGATATTCAATGCAGTACTGCTTGTCATCATAAAAAAAGTGGAAACAACCCTACCGGCCATAAATGGGAGAATGGATAAACTATGGTTTAATCATATTACAGAAAAGTGCCTAGATTTACATGCATCGACACAGGTAAATCTTAAATATAATATTGAAATTAAAAAGGCAAGTTTCTGACGAGGGGGTGTAGCTCAGTGATAGAGCACATGCCTAGCACGTACAAGGCCCTGGGTTCAATCCCCAGCACCTCCAGTAAAACATACATACATACATACATACAAACCTAATTACCTTTGCCCCCCTAAAAAGGGGGTAAGTTTCAAAACGTTGTGTACAGGATGATACTACTTATGTTTTCTTAAACATTGTATGATTGTGCTTTGCATGTTTCTAAACATGTTTCAACAAAGAATAAAACCTCTTTCCTATTCTGCCAACACTCCCCCTAAATCACCCCAGTCTCACCAAAAGAGTAGCTTAATAGAGAAAAGAACATACTATACGTAGGATTTTTTCTCCTCTCTAATTCACCCCTACTATTCAACTGTCAAAACTTAGAAGAAATAAGTTGAAAAGTCAGTAATGGAAAAGCCTGTACCAGCCAACCTCTAAATATCTAACTTTACTTGGCAATAATTTTTAAGTAAGTGAGAAGATCCTCTACAACCATTATCATTTGAATAGAGATCTTGTATCTCAAATTATGAAGACACATGAACAACTTCATGAAATAATAACAAACAATCCTGTACATTCATAAAGCATTTTACAGCTTCCAAAGCTCCTTCACAAACATCAACTCCTCTCAGTCTCCCACCACCCTGGGAGGGAGCAGAGAAAGAGTGTATCATTCCCCACTTGACAGATGGGGAAACTGGGGCTATTAGCTAAGAGCTTTCTCTAAGATCACATGGCTTTAAATATCAGGCCCAGAACTAGAAGCAAATATTTATAAACAGTAAATGTTTGATCAGGTCCACATCCTAAAGCCCATTCTATTAATAGCAACTTAGCAAACAGAAATGCAAAGCCCTATAATCTCTGGAGGGGGTGGAGTCTGGTAGGTAGCAAGGAAACGTCACGTAATCCCATTTTCTAAGCCATGACGATTTTTAGGTTAAATAATGGGCTCTTCAATTTGTGGAGAAAACTGGCTACTATTTATTTATATTAAACCCAAAATGTCATATTAAAAGGAGTACAATTAGAATAACAATATAAAGATATGTCATTTACTTTGCATCAGCTTATTTATTCTATTCTGCCACGCCTTTCTGAACTGAGGTCTTTAATTCTCAGATAATGGTCACCATCATTCATTTAATTGCCCCTCATAACTCAACAAGAACTCAAGCAACAGAAACTACTGTGTTGGACTTAATCAAGGACCAAAACAGAGCCTGGCACAATTTATTACTATAAGCCACTGCTTCAAGAGAAGATAAATGGTTAGTACTTAAAAATCTAGCCTAAGTGTTGATTAAATGCTCCTAAAAGTGACTTACAGCAATATTAAACCAGTGTGAACTGCAGCCTGACAGCAGCAAAAAGATAAGCCCTTAACATGCTTGGGGGTCATGGTGGTGGTATGGCTTGTTAGAGATTTTTCCATTTAAAAAGATAATTTGGTAGAGAATCAGCATGATTTAGATTTTTTATTATTCATTAGGAAGCTACATAACACTTGCCTCTTAAAATAGAATAAAGCATATCATTAACTCAAACAAAACTTTATAAAGAAATTTAACATAACACAGATGAAATGGAATAAAAGAGACTTGTAATGTGTTACTGTACTCTAGTGTATAACAATGCTGTTAGGCAAGATTCTGCAATAAGACTATAATGTTCTTCTTTCTTTAGCTATGATTCACTTTACTCTTTTCCTCCTCATATAATAAAAAGGACATAAAAAGGAAAACATTAAAAGGTATGAAGTTTTCACATGAAAAGATGCTCAACATCATCAGCCATGAGGGAAATGCAAATTAAAACCATAATGAGATACCCAACAAAAATGGCAAAAATAAAAAATAATGATAATACCAAGTGCTAGCAAGGATGCCGGGAATTCTGGCAAGGAAAGGTGCTGGTAGGGATGTAAAATGACAGCCACTCTGCAAAACAGTTTGGAAGTTTCCCCAAATTAAATAATTTATCACATCACCTGCTAATACCCATGTCTAAGTCTTTACCTAAACACGGCAGGCTGAAAAAAGGTCCTCCAAAAGATATATATATAATCTATTCCCTGGAACCTGTGAATGCTACCTTATATGGCAAAACGGGGTCTTTGCAGGGGCAATTAAATTAAAGGTCTTGAGATAGGGAGATTATCCTGCATTATCCCAGTGGGACCCTAAGTGTAATCACAGCATACTTATAAGAGGGAGGCTGAGGGAAACTATGAGATACTGATGAAAGAAATTGAAGATGACACAAACAGATAGAAAGATACAGTGTTCATGTACTGAAAGAATTAGCATTGTTAAAATGACCACTCTACCCAAGGCAATCTACAGATTCAGTGTAATTCCTATCAAAACATTGAGGCCATTTTTCACAGAACTAGAGCAAATTATTAAAAAATCTATATGGAAATACAAAAGACTCTGAATGGCCGAGACAATCTTGAGAAAGAAGATCAGAGCTAAATGAATCACACTCCCTGACCTCAGACTCTACTACAAAGCTACAATAATCAAAACAGAATAGTACTTACATAAAAACAGACACATAGATCAACGGAAGTGAAGAGAAAACCCAGAAGTAAACCCATAAGCTTATGATCAATTAATCTACAACAAAGGAGGCAAGAATATACATTGGGGAAAAGACAGTCTCAACAGTAAGTGGTGCTCAGAAAACTAGAAAACTACATACAAAAATAAAATTAGAACATTTTCTCACAGTATCTACAAAAATAAACTTCAAATGGATTAGAGACCTAATGTAAGACCAGAAACCATAAAGCTCCTAGAAGAAAACACGGGCAGAACATTCTTTGACATAAATCTTAGCAGTATTTTTTGAGATCTGTTTCCTAAGGCAAAGGAAACAAAAGCAAACAGAGCCTAATTAAACTTAAAAGCTTTTGTACAATGAAGTAAACCACTGACAAAATGAAAAGACAATCTATGGAATGGGAGAAAATATTTGCAAATGATATGACCAATAAAGGGTTAATACCCAAAATATATAAACAGCTCATACAACTCATTATCCAAAAAAACAAAAAATCCCAAACAAAAAACTCAACCCACCTGATTAAAAAATGGGCAGAAGACCTGAAGACATTTTCACAGAGAAGACACACAGATGACCACCAGGTACATGAAAAGATGTTCAACATCACTAATTATCAAAGAAAATCAAAACAAAACCACAATGAGGTATCAGCTCACACCTGTCAGAATGGCTATCACCTAAAGGATCACAAGTAACAAATGCCGGCAAGGACACGGAGAGCAGGAAACCCTTGTACATTGTTGGTGGGAATGTAAATTGATGCAGCCACTGTGGAAAACAATATGGAGGTTCCTCAAAAAACTGAAAATAGATCTAGCAATTCTACTTCTGGGCATTTACTTATCCAAAGAAGACAAAAACACTAATTCAAAAAGATATGTGCACCCCAATGCTCATAGCATCATTATTTACAAGAGCCAAGACATGGATGCAGCCTAAGTGTCCATCAACAGATGAATGGATAAAGAAGATATGGTAAATGTATATACAATGGAATACTACTCAGCAAGAATGAAATTTTGCTATTTGCAATGACCTGGATGGACCTGGAGGGTATTATGCTTAGTGAAGTAAGACAGAGAAAGACAAATACTGTATGTTATCACTTACATGTGGAATCTAAAAAATAAAACAAATGCATATTAAAAAAAAAAGAAGAAGAAGAAGGCTGAGGGAGATTTGACCACAAAACAGGAGAAGGTAAAACAATGGAAGTGAGAAGTTGGAAGGATTCCAGGAAGGAGTCACAAGTCAAGGAGTGCCCTTGGTCTCTAGAAGCTGGAAGAAGCAAGAAGAGGTTCTTCCCTAGAATCTCTGAAAGAGCAAGTCTCTGCTGACACCATGACTTCAGCCCAGCAATACTAACTACAGACTTCTGGTTTCCAGAACAGTGGGAAAATAAATTTCTGTTGTTTGAAGCCACCCAATATGTAGTAATTTGTTATACCAGCAATAGGAAACAAGTATGCTAAGTGAATTGAAAACGTAGAGTCCCATAAAAACTGTACAGGAAGGTTTACAACTCTATTCATAAGCATCAATAACTGGAAGCAACCCAAATGTCCTTCAACAGATGAGTGAATAAACAAACTGTGGCATATCTGTACAATGGAATACTACTCGGTAATGAAAAGGAACAAACTGTTATATGCAACACTTGGATGGATCTCAAAGACATTATGCTCAGTGAAAGCAGTCAGTCTTAAACGGTTATACACTGGATGGTTCCATTTATATGACATTCTCAGAAAGACAAAATACAGTGGCAAGAATAGATCAGTTGGTAGGGGTGGGAGGAGGGAGTGACTGCAAAGGGATAGCATGAGGAAGGTTACTAGGATCATGGAACTATGTTGTGTCCTGTTGTGGGTGGTGGTTGCACAAATCTTTACACAAAAGTTTTATCCATAGTTTATTCTATATCTTTTCTTTCTAAATCAGCCCTAGTGCAGTAATGAAGATGAATGAAATAACTTTTGAGCCAGAAGAATTCTCCAAAGACATCTGGGTCAGCCCACTTTCACTTCATAATTAAACACAAACTTAAGAACTACAGAGTCAAGAAATGCTCCTATAAGGAAAGAGCCTCAAAGAAATTCACCTGTTCTCTTCATCCTATGGCTAGCGAGGATGCTGGCAAAAAAATAACAGGGCTGAATGGTATAAAGGGAGGAGGCAGAAAGCAACGGCCTAGAAAACCAATTTCCAAATAACCAGCCTGGAGCAGAAGATCTACTTTAAATTCCTATACACTTCTTTAAATTGGCAGGTTCCTAGAAAGTCATGAGGAGAACTAGCCATCACAACAACATAAAGGAAAAATGCAAAGACTCTGGTAGACCAGTAAATTTCTCAGGCTTTTATCCATACTAGAAATCCTTCCGACCAAGGAAAATTAAAAGTTTGCTAGGTTGGTGGCCACATATGCTATAAACCTCAGAACTTACCTCTGTCAAACTAACCACAATATATTACACCAAACTGTGCTTCACGGATCTGTCTTCTATACAGGTTCATAAATAAAAACCTATGCAGACTCTGAGAAAAGAGCTGGAAAAATGTGTGCTAAACAAGAAGCAATAGATTTAAGGATTAGAAAGAAACAATAAATTGCACGAGGGAAAGAAAAGTAGCTGTCCGGTCAGAGGATGCTGCCTCTCTCAACAAGAATGGCCTGAAGGCTCTCAGGAAACCCTCAGAGAAAGTCACCAGAAGCGCTGATTTCACGTGGCAGAGATGGAGAGATCTCCATAGCTCACATCCTCCAATCACCCTATAGGAAGTACTTTTTAGAAAGTATTTACAGTTCAAGCAGAGGTTTTCTCTAGAATTTTCTTGAAGAATTGCACTCCAGTGTCATCATGTGTTCATACACAACTCATGGATTTTATAGATAATCCTTAATCACCAACATTGTACAACCCTGTCTCAGGCAGGCTGCTCATCACATTATTACTACTACAGCCTCTCTCTTACTCTTCCTCTGCTTTAGTCCTTTTTGGCCTGCTCCTTATTACTGACAGAGATATTATTCCAGAATTATAAACAGTAACAGCAGCAATAATTAATACTTGTTAGAGGCTAACTACATGCCGGGTGTTATTAGGCTTTTTTATTATCTCATTTAGTTCTCTTGTCAATAGCACAATCAAGGTAAGCACTATGATTCCCATTTTGCAAATCAGGAACCAGAGGCTCAGAGAAGTTAAAAAGACTTGCTGTGTTACCAGTACTCAGCAAAGTACACAGCACAAGAGGATGTGCTCAACTAGTGTCTACTAAGCTACCGTTGGTGTCTGCAGCCATACTGCTAGTAAGTGGTAAACTGGGATTCGAGTTCAGATAAAGCCATGACTTCAGTATCACCCTGTCTCCCCTGGACTGGGAGACAGACACGGGAGCAGGACACTGTCAAGGGCCAAAAGAACTCCCCTACGTTCTACAGCGTGTACTTTCGCTTCTGGGCAGGCCTGGTCTGACACATACTGTCACACCGTCAAGCCTCACTTTTCCAGGTCCACTTTTATTTATTAACTTGATATCCAATTTGCTGGGAGCACATTCTACTCTTTTAAAAGCAGAATTCAGCCCCAATCAAACAAATGGGAATTTAATAATCAGACAATTCAGGAGTTTCATGAGATTAAAAACGTCAAATTTCAGCACTGACAAACATTTTTCCATAAGCATATCAGAGAATAAGAGCTAAGGTCTGTTATCAAAAGAAGTCAGCCTGAAATCTGAGGGAAAGAATATTAGAAGGAGAAATCTAAATATGAAAGTCATTTCCCCCTCATTCTGGGAGTTTCCATTTCCTATAAGCCAGAACACGTAGGCAGAAGGGAGGAAGGGAGAAACGAGGTACCAAAAGCTATGCTACTGTTTGTTTCATTTTTTTGTCTCTCCTTCTACAGAAAACTGCAAATCAAAACAGCAGGGTTCTCTCTTAGGCAGGCCAGTATGCGACCACCCACACACTAGACAATGCAAAGGTTCCAAGGAAGGGACAGTACCCTCTCACCTCCCTACCTCTACTCCTTGCCTACTTTGTCTCCATAAAAGCAAAGAGGTGAGAACATTTCAACTCCAAAACTGCAAACACAGCTTTGGCACAAAACAAACAAAAAACAACAATATACACAGGGTATGCTTATTTTAAAAAATTTTCCATGAAAGCACATAATCCTTTACAAAAATAGAGACTGTTAACAGCTCTATATAATGGGAACCACCAGGGTTTTAAGCAACAAAACCCCAAACTTAGATTGTTCTTTAGCATAAGGGCTCAGGTATTATTTGGTGGCTTTTTAAATTAGTATGTCAAGGACTGTGCACAGCGCCTAGTACAAAGCACTCAGAGGGCAGCTCTAACAGGTACGAATCTATGACAATTCCTGGTGTCTAAGACGGGTTATTTATATGCAACTCTTCACCTGTGAATCGGGAATGGCTTCTAGCTCTCCTAACGCACCTCAGGAGAGACAGAAGTGCTTTTGCTGAAACAGACCTCAACTTCCAGCCAGTGGAGAAAAGTTTTAAATGTAGTCATCAGCACTGCTCAGAGGCACGTCAGGAGAGGGCAGCGCATTGGGTTAATAACTGAAAAGCCATGTGTGCATCCCATCTGACTCACTGCTGAGCGTACATCCGCACAATGACATCCGCGGCAGCTGGACCACGTAAGTGGTAAGAAGTACCAATATTCTTCACAAATGGCCATCCTCTGAGCTCAGCCAAACCCAAAGACAACCAGAGGAACCTCAGTGGACATAGGAATGAGGCTCACACCACAACAGAGATTAAGGCTAAGGGGCAAAAGGCTGGTTTCCTCCCTCTTGACAACTGGTCTGTAAAGGGCACAGAGTCCCCTGCTTGAGAAGGTCTGGGCCAGAGGGACCACAGCCCCACGGCCCCAGGGCTAGGCAGTGGCAAGCAGCTGTGGCATCATCAATCCCAACCACCCCACTACCTGTTCACTACATTTTCCTTACCTTGCTCTTGTTTTCCTCTGTACTGGATTGTAAATGCCTGAGGACAGGCGTGGTCTTGCCCTCTTCTGTGTAACCCACAGGTCTTGGCCAAGACACGCACTCCAGCACATTAACTGGATGCAGGCAGCGGATGCAGGCAGCCCCACGACGAGCACTCACACATAGTAGAGCAGCCACCCGCTTAGCTTGGGAACTTTGTGCCTGAGCACAGAGAAGGAGCCAATTTCCAGTCTTTTCCAGCCCTGCAATTAAGGGCATCCCAGGTGCAGGGACATGGCTCTTTAGACTGTGTATTCGGGACCATTCATTATGGGATTCATTATAAATTCACTGATAAGGCTTTCAACAAGCAAATTTCAACAAAAACTTCATTTCAATTAAAGAATCATAAGTTACTGACCCTTCTGACTCACTGTCAACATGATGATTACACATTCTTACAAAGCAATGATGCAGGCTTACATAGAAAGAAAGTCATACCTGGGTTTGGGCAACTTATAAAATCCATCTAATAACTATGACTTCATAATTTGGAAACACTATAACCCAGATGCACCCTGAAAATTGCTCTTATGACGCCTACATTTTTCTTACTTTGATTATGTATTACTTTTACTAGATTTTCATTGAACATGACTAAAAGTAGCACTGATCATGCTGACTGAACTTCAAATTACTTTCCGAATCAACTCTTCATTGAATAATTTACAGAAATGCATGTTGTTTTTATAAAAAAAAAATGTAGCTATTTTTAAATAATAAATCTTTCTTATATGTCCTGAAAGCTTTTCTCCATTATGCCTATATCTTAATTAAACTTAAAAAAAAAAAAAAGCCCTCAAAAAAAATTTCAGGCAACACTACACATTTAGTTTAACTGACAATGGCATGATCATGAATTAAGCAATGCCAAGGAGGATGCTACCAATTAAACGTCACAAGTCACAGATCAGCCAAAGCAACACAGAGCTTAGCAGGCAGCTAACACATAACATAAGCAATACACTTTTCTGTATTTCAAGAGCTCTGTGTTCCCTGCTAGACTGAAAAGGCTCACATATCACCAAAAAAAAGATATATTTCTCTAAGGGTAAAAGTTTTTGCTTGCCTTGTAGCCACTAAACAATACATTTTGTTTTGAATAGTGGGGGGTGGGGAATAATAACTATTACTATTACTTATAATAGCATGTTTTAACATTTTTATGTATTATTGTTCATCCGCACAAAACACCTGATCCCAGCAACTACCTCAAATGTGCTTCTCAGACAAACCAAACCTTCTAGATGTGCTAATTCTCAATTTCCATTTTCCTTGTTGTTAAAAATATCTGAGGGGGGCAGGTGTAGCTCAGTGGTAGAGCACATGCTTAGCATGCATGAGGTCCCCTAGAACCTCTTCTAAAAATAAATAAAACCTAATAAACTTCCCCCCTTCACCAAAATAAAATAATTAAATAATACAATAATAAATAAACTATTTGTTAAAATATATTAATATTACAAGTGATTAGACTAGTGCCTGAATATAGTAAGCACCCATCAAATGTCTCCTATGTTACTGTTGGCCTCAGGAAGGAAGGGCAGATGAAGGACACACATTATGAGACATTTCTTTCCCCTTAGTCAATGTTCTGGTTATATCTTAGGCTATGAGGTTCTTTGCATTGGGACTTAGTCCTCCTAATCGACTATCGTTCCTCAAGAATGGACACTGTTCCGAGGTAGCTGTTTTAACACTTAGGCAAGCAGTGGCCACAGCAGGCTTCAAGGAAGACACTGGAACTGAGCTGAGTCTTGGACCAGTCATTCCCCTTGTGCACTCCACAGGCTCTACCACTCTGCCTGTGGCTTCCTTGGAACACAGTCTGGAACAAACATAAACGCTCCTTAAGCCAGAGGTCCTGTATTCTTTAAACATGCTCCAGAGCTTAGCACATTAGCTGGAGGTGCCAACTGCAGGACAAGCCATGTTGTAGGAGCACCGGACGCTGGCACTGGCTATTCCACTCAGACCCCAGGAAGAGGCAGCAGCCAGGCCGCACCACCAACCTAGGACTGGGTTTCAAGGTAATATAAATAATGTATTATCTCTAACAAAGTGATGTGATAACAAGGCGGTCTAGCAATATACCTCAGGGATATAATTAGTACACTATGGTAGGGAGAGGAAAGAATATCCTCACAAGACAGGATTTTGCCAATTTCACAAACCATAAAAACAAGTGTGCAGGTAGTATGTAAATTAAGAGCTAAACAAATAAAAGTAAATGTAACATCATATGTCAATGGAATTCGCCATTTTTCTTTCAACAAATGGAAAGGCGAAGTAACTGATTGAGTTAAAATGCATTCCTTTTTCAGTGAGAACTGAAATAATACAATTCAGTAAATGCTGCCAGTAATAGTAAACTCAACACAAGATGGCTTACACTAAGGAGATGTATTATGTCACATAATTCGAAGTCCAGAGGTGAGCTGGATGTAGCAGCCCCACACTGTCCCCACCCTCCCTACCACTCCCACCTCACCCCCATGCTTTTAGCCCCAGCCTGAGGCCAGCTGCCCTCATGGTCTACACAGGCTACCAAAAGCAAAGACTACCCACCCTCAACACCAGGGAAGAAAAGGCCTTGCTTTCCATCAGGCTGAGTCATCCAGAATGCTATGACTGACAGACCACGGATGCTCAATCCTGGCTGCTCGTTAGACTCACCTCGAAAGTTAAAAACAAGGAGACACTTTGTAGACCTTACGGTCAAAGCATTCTCTCTATTGCAATAGTTCCTTCCCACCCTTGTACTAAAAAGAAGAAAAAAAAAAAGATGCTCAGGTACCTCCCCAGACCAATTAAATCCTCCTCCCTAAGGGTGGGACATGGTCATAAGCCTTCTCAAGCTCCTGAGGAGATTCTAAAGTACAGCCAGGGCTGAAAACCACCTGATCAGGACCCCATTAGAGCCTGGGATGGGGCTGCTCCTTGTAAGACACACAGGCAGTGAAGGAGCAGAGGGCAGTGGATGCTGTACAGGCAACCAACCCAGCCGTGCACAGTTACTTAGTTCAGTATCTGCCACACAATGAACCTGGTGAGATGGTTCACAGCAAGATAAATATGTATGTCCCTTAAACATGTTAAAAATGCTCAGCCTCACTCATAGGACAGCTACTAATTAAATCCATACTAAGATACTATTTCTTACTTATCAGATTGGTAAAAGTCTCAACACTGGATAACACACTCTCGGCTAGGCTCTGGGATACAGGCACTCTTATGCATTACTAGTGATGGGAGTGTGTCTATCAACACAGCATCCATATTAATATCTATCTACTACTCTTATCTACTAAGTAATACGTAGCTGCTAATAAAAATTACAAATGCATTTACCCTTTAGCCCAGCACTCCCATTTTTAGGACTCCCTCCCACAGCTATACCAGCACAAGTACAAAATGACAGATATAAGGTGATTTTTATAGCATTGTTTCTAACAGCGGAAGACTGAAAACAGCCCAAATGTCCAGAAGGAGAGCTAGCTGAAGAACCTATGGTATTTCAACATAGTGAGATACAACATAGGCCATAGGAAAGAAGGCAGATGTTTATATTCCAATCTGGAAAGATCCTGAGGATATGCTAAGTAAAACATTTAAAAAGTAAAGTACAGAACAGTATATAATGTCTGCTGTCTTTTGTTTAATAAATATATATTTGCTCATATTTACAAAAGAAATACTGGAAGGACAAAAGAGAACTAAGAAAACTGGTTTCCACAGGGAGCAGTGGAATGGAAAGGACAGAGAGGGCTGGGGTGGAAGCAAGCTTCTCATAATATACATTTGTAATACAGTTTTGTAGCTTAAATCAGAAAATGTACCATCTATGCAGTATTATAAAATTTAATTTAAAAATAAATTTTAGGGGGAGGGTATAGCTCAGCGGTAGAGTACATGCTTAGCATGCACAAGGTCCAGGGTTCAATCCCCAGTACCTCCTCTAAAAATACATAAATAAATAAACCTAATTACCTCCCCTCCCCAAAATTAAACAAATAAATAAATAAATTTTAAAATTGCCACAAAGCTTGTAGGAAAATTTATAGGTTTCTAAATTAATGAATTATTAAAATTTAGTCATGAAAGCATAAATTACAAATTATGAAAGCATAAATAAGGTATGTTTGTTACACACAACCATCCCTAAATACCCAATTACCAAAGGGTAAGAATATAACAAGAGTATCAAAAACATATTCTACAAAACAGTGAAAAATAAACTTCTTGATTAGATGAATTCTAAATCTAAACCCCCCCTAATGTCAACGTTGTAAAGATTTACAAAAAGCATTAGTCCATCTTGCAAAGTAATGTTTCTGACAGAAAAAATACTCAAGTATCAAGAAACACTTGATTTCAACCCCAGTTCTATAATGAATCAGCAATGTAACCCTAAAAACACTATTTTAACACCCTGAACCTCAGCTTCCTCTACTGGAAAACAGGAAACATCTATCCTATCTATACCACAGATCACCCCCCGCCAAAGTATATAAAAGTGCTTTAAAAATATTTAGATCTTTACACATCCATAAGAGACACTCTTTGCGATTCAGGATGCTACAGAATCACCAATAAAACCATGACTTGCTAAATGAAATTGCAAAAGAAGAAAGTACAGAAGTTTATGCTGAATCTATTCAATACCAGGGCAAATTTGGGAGTTGTCTGTTTTGACTAAACTCTTAATACTGGATTGGCTGCCTTTTTTTCTTCCTCATAAAAGTGGAAATGCCAAAAATGAAGTCTATTTAAGTGAAGGTTCCAATTAGTTTAGATATAACTATAAACACAGCACTATATGCCTGTACTATACTGCATCTCCAGATTCAGTTAGTAGCCACAAGCAGCCCTTGGCATAAAAAAGATGACAACCTAGGTGAAAGGTACTGCTGGTACCAACAAGGGTCTCCCCACCACTTAAAACCATGATCAAATTGAACAAGTGACCCCTCCCTCAGTCCACTGGCTGGACCTACCCCACACTGTTGATTCAAAAGTGATAACCATTTTCCCAAGCAGATGGCCAATGGTGGTCCTTGGGATTGCAAACTGGACACAAAGGCCTTTTGTTGGCCAGTTATCTTGTCCCCTTGTTTTGGGGTAGTCTGCTGTCTTACCCCAGACTGACACAGTTTATGATACAGAGAAGGCATTGAGAAAATCAGTTAATTAGATTCAATTCCATATTTACTGAGTATCTAGCCTATACAAAATATAGTGCTTGACCCATGAAGATGTATGAACATGGTCTCCACCATCAAGGAACCAAATACTAAATGTCAAAGAAAGACAGAATTTAAAAGAAAATCACAGAAGGGTGAATCTGAAGAAGTAGACATTTTGAAAACTGCAACAATTTATAGGAATTATTTAGCCTTTATCAGTAACAAGGAAAAAAAGGTCTCTTGAAATGGCTTGCTTCGACGCATACAAATTCCTCAGTATAAGTCATCACTTATTCCTAGGATGAAAGTAACCTAGCACAATCCTAGTAGAACATCCTGACAAGGTGTTTTTGTTTGGATATGGAAATTGATTAAACTGATTCTAAAATGTACCTGGAAATGCAAGGGAGCAAGAATAGCCAAGACAATCTTGAAGAACAAAACTAGAGGTCTTACTCTACTGAGTATTAAGACTTATTTTAAAGCTACAGTATTGAGTTAACACAACACTGCTGCAAGGAGAGACAAATAGAACAGATAGGTAAAACATTCTCAGAGAGACCTACACATATATAGATGCCTGATTCATGCAGCAGCACATGTTCTTTTCAATTAAAGAACTAGGTGAATATGGAAACATAAACAAATAAACCATCATCCCTACACAGAAAAATCAATTCTGAGTGAATTATAGATCTAAATATGAAGAGTAGTAAAACTTTTTCATGACCTGGGTACACAGACAAAGATTTCTTATATAGGCATAAAAAGCACTTATCATAAAGATAAAGATCGTTAAACTGAGCTACATTAAAATTAAGAAATTTGGTTCATTAAGGATACCATTAAGATAGCAAAAAAAGGCAAGCCACAAAGTGAGAGAAGATATTTGTAATAAATATATTCAACAAAGGACCTGTATTGAGAATATATACATAACTGCTACAAATCAACAAGAAACATATGTGTCTTATTTTATGCATAAGTTTGTAACTATTATGTATAAAATAAATTACAAAGATAACATTGTACAACATGGAAAATACAGCAAAAAAAAAGTGTATATATGTATAATATGCAAATAGCCAATAAACATGAAAAGGTACTTCATTTCATGAGTCACCAAGGAAGTTTGAATTAAAACCACAATGAGATACCACTGCATAGCCACTTGAAATGCTAACATTTAAAATACTGACAATATCAAGGTTTGGCAAGAATGTAAAGAAACTGGAAGTCTCCTAAACTGCTAACGGGAGCTAAACTGATACGACTTTGGAAAGCTCTTTGGCAGTATCTAAAGAAGTTGAACTTGCCTATACCCTGTGATCAAGCAATTCTACTTCTGAGTTTATAGATACACACAAGAATGTTCATGGATGCATTATTTAAAAGTAGCCAAAACTGAAAATAACCCGAGTGGCCATCAATAATAGCATGTGTAAAATAAATTATTACATATTTACAGAACAGAATACTAAATAACAATGAAAATGAACAAACCACTAATACCTGCAGCAATGTGGATGAATCTGACAAAAATAATGTCGAGTAAAAGACGCCACCAAAGCATAGAAAAACCATATATTGTTTGGGTCAAAAATACGCAGAACTGAACTTTTGCTTCTGGCCATAATGCACTAAACAGTATTAGACATCCTTTTGCCCTAAGGAAACGTATAACTGAACAAAATAAATGAGACAACTGTTTTCAGGCATAAGAGAGGAGGCAAGGCACGGCTGTGATTCTTGAGAAAAAACAAGGTGAGCTCCAGTTTCCTGCCTGGGGCACTTTCCCAACCACAGTGCAGGGAGATGGTACCCAAACTGACAGCAGCAGTCCCCTTGAACTGAGGAAGCCAAGAAGGTGATCCTAGGTTGCCGAGGCAGCCAGAATTTGTAGGATGGGATAACTGAGAGGAAGGGGCTTCAGAGGGGTGGAAAGCATGAAAAAATGGGAGGTGCCTGCGGGTCCATGGCTGAGAGCTGGGCAGCACATGCGCAAGGTGAGACTCTGTACAGCTTAACAGACAGGAGTGGCTGCAAGGGTGAGAAGTGAACAAAGATACAAAGATTTCACAGCACCTGGAAACATTCGAGCCACCAGTTCAGAGCAGAGAGACCTTGCTGAGCACCTCTCTCATTTAGTTGAGATCCCACAAAGGCCAAGCATTAAAGAAAGCCATCTAGAGTAAGGGCTATGCCTCGGACTAAGGAGAAATTCAAAACAGACTCACTCTAACAAAGCGTAAAACCAAGCCTGACAGGGTCAAAAGAATATATCAGTAACTTAACTGCCTGTCAGAACAAAATGAAAACCTCTTTAAGATCGAAATCCCTACAATTTAACATTCACATGTCTGATATATAATAAAAAATTATTAAACATGCAAAGAAACAGAAAAATGTGCCTCATAATGTAGGGAAAAAGCAATCATTAAAAACAGACCCCAAGATGACTCAGACACTTAAAGGACAAGGTATTTACTATAAATATCTTCAAGGATTTGGAGGAAAAGATGGACCTAATGAGTGAAAAGGTGGTGAATCTCAGTAGAAAAATGCAAACTATAGAAAAGAACCAAATGGAAATTTCAGAATTGAAAACAACAAAATCTGAAGTGAAAATTTTAAGGAACTGAAGATGGGAAACTGCAAAAGAGTTAGTGAACTTGTAGATCAATAGAATGTATCCCATTTGAAAAACGGAAAGAAAAAAAAAAAGTTTTGGTGACCTGACGGAGCTTCAAAATATATGAAACAAAAACTGACAGAATATTTGTAGTTATAGTTTCATTCTAAATATTGCTCATTTGTGTCTTTTTTCTTTGTCAATCTTGCTAGAAGTTTGACTGTTCTACAAATTTCTTTCAAAGGCAGCTTTTGGCTTTTCTGATCATTTCCACTTCTTAATTTGTTTTTATTTTTACCACTCTCTTCCGTGTACTGTGGGGTTACTTTATTTTTCTAGCTTCTTTAGTATTGCTTAGTTCCCCCTGCACCCCACCCCTATTCCATCTTTCTTATTTTCTAATAAATGCTTAGGGAAAAGAAGACAGAATTAAAAGGAAAAAAAAAAACCCCAAATCTATCATCATAGCTGTTGATTTTTAACACCTTCCTCTAAGTAACAAAAGTGACCAAACATAAACTCAGCAAAAGTATAGATAACTTAAGTGTACAAAAATAAGAATGTAGAAGATTTTAAATAACACTGTCACCCAACTTGATCTAATTTCACATTTATAGAAAATTACAACTGCAGAACACATATTCTTTTCAAGTACAAATGGAACATTCAGTAGGATGGGTCACAGGCAGGGCCATAAAATTAATTTCAGTAAATGTCAAAAGACTACAATCTTACAGAGGATGTTCTCTGACGACACAGAATTAAGTTAGAAATCAGTAAGATATCTAGACTCTCCCAAGTATTTGGGAATTAAACACTTCAAAAACAACACACCTCAAAATCTGTGTTCAAGAAGGAGGTGGGACTCGAGCAAAGTTTTGAAAGGCAGGAAGGTTTTGAACACACAGAAGAGTGATGTCAGGGGCACAACAACCAAAAAGGCAAGGAGTCAGGGAACTGCAGAATATGCACAAAGAAGGCCTTAAGGGAGCACTTCCTTTTACTGAAGCTCATCTTCTAAAAGTAGCAACTTTAATCTTTTTATCCTGTAGACCCAGATAATATGCCTGACATACTCCTATGGGTATAATTCCTAACTCAATCATGTTAGCTCATCCCTTTTCCTCCCTCTTATAAAACGCATCTATTTGCAACACACTTCACAGCATACCTTATCACAGAGATCTGAAACATGGGAGAAGTCCTTAATGAATACAAAATGATTTCTCGTTTTCTCTAATTTCTATCTTTTCTTTGATAGGATGCCTCATTTAAATAAGGTAAAAACTTTTTTGGTTAAACCATCTTTTATCATTCTCTGTTACTTATCTCATAACTGAAGTTTCTGTTTTCTTCTATATTATAAGTTTATTTCCTAAAATGGGCAATAAGGTTTCATGAAAAATGAGAAAGCCATACAAAATGTATCAGACTACGGAAAATAACAGGCTGGCTTAAAAAACAATACACACAATTCTTCACAGTTCATGTATCACAACCCAATCCCTAACATAAGTACATGAATATAATCTTTCTAAACAGCCTCTTTTTAGGAGATTGAAGGATTTGATTGAATTTTAATACCCATCAGATTCAATAGCTGTAACTTCTCCCGCTTCCTGATGTGTATGGATGCGTAGCATAATTGAACAGCGATGGAAACTGCAGTGTTGCTCTATCACGTTCCTATTCTGTTACGACGAATAGTTTTATTTGAAAACCGTGAAGTAGTTTTAAACCAAGAGTAAACAATTTCTTAAACTCATTTTTCAGTTAAACTCATAGTAAAACATCTGATATAAACAAATTAAATAAGTAATACCCTGAAGGATATAGATGTACTAACTAAAACTTTGAAAAATCCAGAATTCATAAAAAAAAAGCTTCAATTTTTTACGCATTAACTGGAAAAGCATTATAAAACTTTAAAAATTGAAATGATTTTATATTAAAAACATCCACGACCAAGAAAAATAGCAAAAATTGTGTGCAATTTTTTAAAACTCTGCAACTTTCTGATTTAGGGGGGAAAACTGACAGAGAAACAATTTAAAACTTCAGCATGACTTAAAATCATTCCTATGCAAAATTTGAATGTCAGCCCCCCTCCACCAAAAAATGACTCAAATGAATTCTATATAAAAATGTAAAGTCTTAATTTCATAAACTACTGAATATACATGGAGATTTCTCCCTTGGGGATGTCATCCATTCTCATAGCTTTAAACGCCTGTCTATAACCTGCTGATTCCCAGGTTCTCTCTCCAGCCTGGACCGCTTCCCTGAATTCAAACTGGCAGGCTCAACTGTGTATTAGATATTTCTGCCTGGATGCCTATTAGGCATCTAAAATGCAGCACGCTCAAAAAGAAGCTCCAGATCTTCATCCTCCCCACCCAGTTCTCCCAACTCCCTCCTCTAGGTTACATTTCAGCAAAAGGCAACTCTATTTTTCCAGTTATTCAGTCCATAAACCCCTGACTTCTCTCCCATTCCACATCTTGTATCTATATAAGGGCAAATCTAGTCAGCTGTGCCTTCAGACAGTCACAGAATCTGACCCTTCACCACTGCCACCACCCTGGGCCAAGCCATCAACGTTCTCATAGAGATTAGTGCCACCAATCCCTAAGTGGAATCCCTACTTCCTCCTTTGCTCTCCTTGAGAACATAGCAGCTGGAGAGATTTTATTAGAGCATAAATCAGGTCCTGTTACTCCTCTCTCAAAATTCACCCAAGACCACATGAGTAATAGTCAAAATTCAACAAGGCCACATTCTTCTCTAGCCGACTCCCCTACCCTCCTCTTCATCTCCTACAACTCTGTCTCTGCTGCTCTCGCTGCTCCAGCTACTCTGGGCTTCTCCTAGAACAGGCTAAGCAAGTTCTGCCTAGGGCCCTTTGAGCCCGGATTCCCTCTGCCTGAAAGCCTTTATTTCCATGGTTTGCTCCCTCACCTCCCTCCTTCAGGTCTTTATTCAAAGGCCACATTCTCAGAAGGGCCTCTCTGGTCACCCTAACTAAAATGAGCACCCTTTTCTATGTTATTCTCCTCAGCACCTGCCATCAACTAACATTCTATATTTTACTTGCTTATTTATGGTCTGTCTCCACCTACTAGAATGTAAGTTTTAGGAGGGCAGGGCTATGTTTTTGTTCACTAATGTATCACCAATGACTAAAACACTACCTGGTACATAGCAGGAGCTCAATTAATATTTGCTGAAGAACGAAGGTCACACTAAGGTACAGAAGTTTACTAGTGAATTGTTTCAATCCTGTTTTTACCAACTCTCCTAGAAGTGAATTTTCCTAGTTAAGCCGTTGAAACTTGGAAGGAACATACGGTCCCCAAAATAACATCATGGTTTCCTTTTCTCCCCCTGTACGTATAACTAGCCCTTCTGAACCTGAATGATCCTAGCAAACAGTTGCCATCAGCCCACTCCTTCCAGATCCACCACCACCACAACACAACAGGATTCTTGGCTTCCAGATTCATGTCTGATCCAACACTGTATGTTATGACTGCAAGCTTTTTAATCCAGCCTATATGGATGTTAACCAACTCTAGAAAGATCAGCCTATGAAAGACCAAGAACAATTTGTAACACAAACACCTTGTTCCCCTAAAAAAAGAATACCCAAAGTACAAGGAATTGTTTTGTCTTCAGTAAAACATGACCTAGGCAATTTCTCTGATTAAAAGGTGTCAGAAAGAAGTGACTATTTGGTTGCGCTGCCATCGATTTGGTTAATAATCCTCATATTTCTTAGTATTACAAAATAACACAAATTTATGTAAAAAATCTGCAATTATCACAAACGCAAAGTAAAAAGTAAAAGTTTTCTGCCATTCCGCCTAAATTCCAGTTCCCTAGAGATAACAACTATTTCAAACTAAATTCTTCCACACTCTTTTCTGTGCGTGTACATATAGTTAATTTTTGTTTTATAAAGAATGGGGCCATACCACACAGACTGATCTTCAAACTGCTTTTTTCCACTTAACACTACATGAACATCTTTTAGTGTTGGTCTTCTACAGTATGCTAGTAATAAACATTCTGATACAACTTCTTGATAGACTTCTTATAGCAGCAGTTCTAAAATTTTTTTCTCTCATGATCTCTTTACATTTTTGAAAATTATTTAGGACCCCAAAGTGCTTTTGTTTATATTGGTTATCTCATCGATATTTACCATATTATAAATTTAAACTGAAAAATGTAAGTTATTCATTTATTCACCTAAAATAAACATTTTTATTTTTACTAGAAAATAACATATTTTCCCTGTTTTTAGATAATTGTAGATATTCTTCTTTGAAGCTACACCAAAGTCAATAAGTGGTAGTTTCTTAAAGGTTAGTTTTGATGTAGAATCTAATACTATACCAATGAATTTTTGTATTCTGTTACATTGAAATCTATTGGTCCATGTCATACGTTGATTTGATCTTTTACCTGTGTGTCATTTTATAACATCATGTATTGATCATTTAGAAAATATTGGTTCACTGAATTACGTAGATCTTCCAAATAACAGTCCATTATGAGATATCAAAACAGCACATTTGTAAATATTACCACCAATTTCTACTTCATAGTAGCAGATACGAGTTTTCCAAAATCCAATTTTCATTTGAAAGCTAAAATTTTATCACTGGCAACAGATACTACTAGCTGTTTTCCTTTAAAGACTCCTTCATACATTTTTTTTAGTCTGAATAACCATAGTTTGTCAGTGGTAGTTTCGAGTTACAATGGTAGTTCCTGAAAAAAGCGGCAGTTCAGCTTGCAACTCCAACTGCCCAAGTGCTCTTCCTAGAAACCATTATACCTCAGCAGACAGCAGGACTTTCCAGTTCATCCACAGCAGATTTAAAAGATACATATACAAGTGTTAAAAGTTAATAAAATTAATAATTTTGCTGCTTCATCAGGAAAATTCTTAAGTGAAAATTAAAATTTTGTGTCTGTGTGTATTATGAGTGCATGGCATGAAGAATACATGGCTATTATGGTTAGTTGCCACAACCCTGATTCATGATAAGGAGGCTGTATTACTTCTGCACCATTAGTGCAAAGAGTGCAAATAACATCTTAGTATTGTGTGAATATGAAAACAGTTTCAACTTCTGGACTCCTCAAAGGGGTATAAGGGACATCTAAGGCACTATATTGTTCTATACCAGAATAATTTCATAGAAGTGAAATCACTGGGTCACTGCTATGTACATTTTAAATTCTGATTAAGTTTGGCCAAAGCTCTCCAAAAAGTCTGTACCAGATTTCAATATCTAAAGTTGCATGAGCATCACTAGTTAACAACATAAATAATTCACTTTAGAAACCCTTAATTTGGGAAGCACCATAACACCTTACTATATTTGCCTGTCTAAAGCCAATGCTAAGATATAACTAGTGTTTCAAGGAAAAGTAAAATCCAAGTACCCACATTATTTAGATGAGGTGAATACTGTTCTGTAAGAAAATCAAATCTCAACCGTCAAATGCAACTTCACTGAATAAAGAACTTGGTTTATTGTAGTCACCCATTGTTAAGGGTGCTTGTGATTGAATTTCAAAGTATATGTTACCTGCCTACATCTTACATTTGCTTACAGGATGGGTGGACTCAATTAATATTTTAATATAAAGTAGACAGTCTGAAAACTGTCCAGCTGCAACAGCACAATTAGGACCCTAATTAATTGGTGCATGGCTGGCCCATCACAGACATTAGTCTAGGCCAACCCTTAGCTTTAAAACTTCACGCAGAACTACTGGACAACCTTTCTTGCCCCAAATGTCATCTGAAACAGAGAGAGGAGGAGGAAAATCTCCATCCATGGGGAAAGGATTACTCCTCATGTCAAGTGAAATAACTGGAAGCCAGGCATCCTCAATTCACAAGGAACGCTGCTGCCGCCTAGACTGTTTGCATGTAGCTCCAAAGTGAGTCAAGTTTTACTTATGATTGGAAAGGTCAAAGATATTAGTGTTGAGGAGGACCTGTGGTTTTTAACCTCTTGGGGAGCACAAACCCTTTTAAGGATATGATAAAAGCTCTCTGTAGATAAAGCAGTAAAATATCTATGCACCTCAGGGGAAGAGCCCATGCCTTAGCTTAGAGCAGAATCATGGACTATGGATCCTGAGAAACTACTTAAGTACAACCTCCTCAGGAAACTGGAAGAGTGAAATGGCTTGTCCAAGGTCAACAGCGAGTTAGAAAGCACATCAGGCAAAAAATAATCAACTCAAAGAGATTTTTGAATAAAGCCATACAGTGTCACCAAGTAACTTTTTCTTATACAAAGTAAGTGCCACCAGAAACTAAGAGATAACTTTAACAGAAGTTTTAAGCAGAACTGGAAGGAACCAACCCAAGTGCTGTGGTTCAAAAGTTCCTTAAGCATTCCGAAGCTGAAAACAGGACCAGAAAGCTTGAAAAGCACTCACCATGTTCCACAAAAACATTGCAGTGTGGACCCCCATGCCTCGATGATTCCTTCTTCCCTGCTCCTTTGATAAAGTGCAGGGCAGGCAAACTTGGCCTTCTTTGGTCCCCAAGAACTTTTCCAGGCTGCTGCCCCATAAAGTAAAATAGGCACCCCTTTCTAGAAGAGGGTTCAAGATCTTTCAGAATGGTCAGTGAGCTTAGAAGGAAAACGGTATATATGTGGGATTTCACATTCACCGCATCTCCACAAGTCAGTAATTGAGGTCAATCACAAAAAACGACGTCTTCCATAAGGACAGGAAGCGAAGTTTTTAAGTTGACATATGTAAACAGGAGTTCCGATTATTTTCGCAGTTTGTCAATTTGAAGTAATGTACTTGCAATGCTACCCAAACGTTTCTTGATTTTAAGTGTCTTATACTGGCTGAATAACAGTTTCTTCCCTTTCAAGGAGAAAAACCTAAACAGAACTATTCACAGGGGATTCTGTAAAAGGGTCAGTAAGGCTAAAGTCATCTTGATTCCCGTATCAAGGAAATGCTGATCGTCTTTCGATGCTTCTCCAGAACTTTTCCTGTGGAAGTCACCCACCCCCTATCTCGGTGTCTTCTTCATCTTCCAACAAATTTCCTGCTGCACTAGCTGCCGCTCCTGCTTCTCTACCCTGTTCTCCGGAAAAGGACACGGGTCACCCCGACTTCAGCGAGAGCTTGCCCTCGACTCTGACGAGAAAGAATGCATCGCCAGCAACTTTTAAGTCCGCTTTTTAAAGGGCCTGTGAAACCAGTCCAGGCTTTTCCTTTGCATTAAAGTTTTTGGCTGGGCTGAGACTAAGGGGGCCGTAGGTGACATTGGAAGAAGTCAGGGCATTAGAGGCTCACGGGAGCAACCTGGGGGGAAGGGGAGGCCAGTTGACAGCAGGGAGGGGATTTGAGTGGGGGGCTCCGAGGCCAAACTTGGGGCCCGGAGTCGGAGAAAGGGGCGACTTGGGGGTAAGAGGAAGGCTCCGGGGATGGGGCACGGGCGGCTTACTCCGGGGGCGACGCTCCTCCAAGCCTCAGGAAACGGGGTGTCCCAGGTCTGGGGAAAGAGACCACCCCCAGGGTCCCAGAGCCGGGGCGGGGCTGTAAGGGACGAAGGACTCTCGCGGCCCCGAAGGCGGGAGACGGGCGGAGCGGGGAAGAGGCCCGGCCGCCTCAGCTGCCCCGAGCCTGGGGGTCTCTGCCCGAGACACCCCCTCCCCCGGCCCCGGACGTTGCTACGACCGCCGCCGTCAGGCAGTCACATCCCCCGAGCTCCGCCGCGGAACCCGACCTCCCCCCGAAGGCAGGGGCCGTGGACAACGGAAGGGCTCCTCAGCCGCAGGACCCGGGGACCGGCTCCGGCTCCAGCGCTGCTCAGGGACAGTCACCGACCCCCGCGGCCGCCATGATGGACTACGAGCCTCTCCACAACGAGGCCAGGCCCCGCCCCTGGGCCCGCCCCCAGTGACGTCCGGTGCGCGCCTCGCGGGGACGCGGACTCTCCTGGCACCGCTTTCCGGTCCTCCGCGGCGCTCTTTGGCTCTAGTCTCCCTGCGCGCAAGAGCCCGGCTCCGCACGATCTGTTAAATGTGGTTTTTCCCAGCGCAAGGTGAGTGGTAACGAAGCACCCGCCTCCCCTGTACTTCCATTGGTCCCCGAGAATCCGGGTCAGCTCTCTCTCCTGCACTCCATTGGCCCGTAAGGACAGTAGGGCTCTGGCTCCCAGCCAGTCACTCTCGGCGTAGCCCGCGGGGCGTGCCGGGAGTTGTGGTCTGGCGGAGCCCGCCCCCGTCGGCGCTCACCAGAGACTTCGTGCCCTCTGCTCCCGGCTCCTGAGCGTCGGTCCCGCCCTCCTGCGAGCCGGTGGACTCTAGCCGGCCTCGCGTAGGACTGGCCAATGTCTCCCCTGAGCCGGTAGTAAGATCGGCGAGGAACCACAGCAAGGGGAAAACTGCGGATTGGATTCTCCTAGAACCGGAGTTGGATTGCTTCCTTGAGCCTCTTTAGGAGAGAAAATCTGGTTCGCTCCTGGAAACCGAGGTATTTGCTGCCTTCATCCCCACGTACACACACACACAATTTCCACCTTTTCTCCAAGAAGCACAAAGGCTAGAATTAGCGAAAAATAAACGAGTGGTAAGCATCCGACATATTGCTAACGAAGTTTCTTTAAGTATCAGGAGGCTCACTCAGAAAAGAAACAGCATTTGTTAAGAACCTTTCCGAGACTAAGCCAGGCACAATCATAGATGTTTGGGCAAGAAGGAACCGTCAAGATTAAACCTAAACTCATACAGTGATGTATGTCAACTTTCTCTGGATAAACCTGGAAAAACAAAACAAGAGAGATTAAACAATCTAATTTCATAGGTGTACAGGTAGTCACTTGAAAACCTCTATGTTAGCCGAGATAACGCCCAGATTGGAGTTTAACAGGCCTACAGAGCTACGCAATGACCCAGACACACCAAATCCACACCTGCCATGACCCATCTTATGCAACTAAAATGTACAGTGGTCCACTGTTCTTCACGCTCGGTGTCTCCCCAGAGCAGTGCACCTACCGGACCTGGATATACCATTTCTAAGGGAAATCCACTCATCACAACACCTAGTCTATATACCATGCTCTGCTATGCTTTTCATAGATTGTATTCTCATTTAATCCTCACTCTAACCCAGTAAGGCATGAATTATTCCCCATATACCGATGGGGAAACCGATTGAGACATGACTTACTCAAGGTCACTTGCCTACTATGTGATAAAGTCACTGAGCCCAGACTGATCTTGCTCCAAAGCCCTTGATTGTTCCATTGTGCAATTCAGTGTCAAAAACTGTTGACCTAATGTTAAACAACTGATTTTTCAGAAGTTGCTACTGATACTAGGACACTACAGTTGCATTATAGGTATTGTAGTTCAGTTATTGGGTTGTGTATTTTAGAAATATTTCTACTGGATTGGGAAATGGTACTGATTTTATAGCTATTGGCTTCAAGGAAAAAATAGTCACTTGGAGGTAATGAATGTGAAGCATATAAAATATGTGCCCAAATTTAGAGCTGGAATTTATATGCAGATGTTAATTGGTCTAGCTTCACCCTACCACAAAATACTCTGACAAACGTGGTCCTAGCTTGTAGATCACTCAACACCCTCGTTCCCTTTACTCACCCATTACCTTATCCTGACTACCAGCCTAATTCTTCTCTGTGAAGATTTTGCTTTTTATTACTATTCATGTTTTAATCATTTCTTACACACCTTCATTCTTCACTCTCTAGTTTAGCTTAACATTGAGCAGTCAAATCAGAACTCTTATTAACCCACACTTCTTGAACTAATAACTCATTCACAAGCATTACTGAGACACCCCCCCCCCCGGCGTGCCAAGCACTGTGCTAGGTACTGGGATACAATTGAGGAAGGGAGGAGGCTCATCCTTGTCCTCCAAGAGCCGACATGGGAGGACAGGCAATAAGCAAAATGAGTAAAAATCCAAAGTATTGGTCTCAATGCTGGAAATAAAATTTCTGGACCCCCTATCCTTTCACAATCAGTCCAACCCATTCTCTAAAGGGCTGCTTTATGATACCTCTCTGGAGCTTAAACCTATTCCTGATTCATAGTTGCTAATGAGCCCAATGAAGTCACTTAAATTCTCTGAATGGCTTTCATTTATAAATGGAGGTCATATCGCTTTACAAGGTTATCATGGGGATCAAATGGGATCTTGTTTCCCACAAAGACTGAGACTGTGCTTCCTAAGTCAGGGTAGAGGCCAACTGCGTTGATTTAAAGGTTTATCCCTCATCTCCACTTCTTACTTTCTACCATTTTCTAGTTTTAGGTGAACCCCAAGCCCAGACTGTAATATATTTTTTCCAGAGATGCACGGTATAACACTGTAGAATGATACTCTTGAGGACTTAAAACTAGAGTCAGAGCCCAGCAAATGCCTGACAGTCAGAAGTAAATAAACGTTGCCAATTTGAATAAATCTCTTTAAGCTTATGTTCTATCAAAAGTGATTCAACTCAGTCTAATTTTGTCCTCACTTTTATAAAGCAAAGCAACCCACAAGTTGCTACAGGGATTCAGAACCAGTGTAAAAATTTCAGCTTATTTCCTTTTTTTTAAGCACCTACTGGAATTACACTTTTACAAGGGCACCCTCTAGTGGGCCACAGAAAGTGGATAATCACCAAAAAGTGCTTTCAAGCCTTCATGTATTTCCATTTAGTAGGTAACCACCATACAGGATACACCAAATGAATGGCATAGGCTGGCAGCTTGGGAGACCAAGTGAGGAGACGCTTTCAACGAACCCACACCCGGCCCTGGCCCAAACCACCCCAAACCAGGGATGCAGGCTCCCCTCCTTCCCCATTCCCTTCTCTCCAGGGGAACAGGACCTGGAATGTGTTCTCAGAAATGACAAGTGAGCAAATCTGAAGTTGCAACACAGCCTACACAGTATTCACTTGTCTGCAGACTCTTCAAAACAGGTGATACACTTGGGAGAGGAAGAGAAAAAAAAAAGATAAAATTTGTCGGAGTAATGTTATAAAGACCTACAATTTAATGAAAAAGACCCGAGCTGTATTCCAAAACTGTCAGATGCAGCGCTCAGCGTTACTACTGAAACTGTCCTAGGTTTAAATTTTACTAAGTGACCCAAGTAGTTAGGGCTTCTGTCATTTGAATTTCTATCTCCCAAGCCTTCCTTCAGCTGTACTCAGCTCCCAAGTATTACACACAATACAAGAACAGAAATAGTGAGGTTAATGCCACATTTATAAATATAAAAAAAATACTTCAGCAAATAGCACCCTCATACAGTGACTTTTAAAAAATGCTTCCCAAAACCTCAATCAGGACACCATTTTTAGACAGTCATCGGGAAAACAATGCACAGGAATTCTAGCCCTTTTTCAGTGAAAACTTCAATATCTTGTTTTTACCTTTTAACCTTGAATTATTCAAAAGTTCATGCATTACTGCTTCAGTTATAGGAGGAAAACACTTCTCTTTCATTTTGTTATTGATAATTCCAACTTCTTACAAATCCTCCTCAAAGGCAGGACAGATTGAGGCAGGCTGGCGTGGATATACTCGCATCTCTCACTGGGAGGAACGTGCAATGGGAAATAAGATCCCAAGCAACAAACAGCTGCTTGGTGTTACTTTATTCTTCCATTTGACTTGGGGTTAACTTTACCAACCATACTCTTCAATGCTGTGCTTGCGATGTAGGGGAGGTGGGAATGGGGGCCAAAATAGCAATCTGCGGGTTAGGGAGGCCATGTTTTTCACAGGGGCAGTTTCACGGGGCACTGTGCCTTGTGAATTGATAGTGGGTAAAAGACAAAAGATTCTCCGTATCACTGCAGGATAGGAGTCCACTCGGCTGGAACACTGCGTGCTTTTAAAGGCCTGAGACTGCCCCTAGTACTGAGACTCTGTGGGTGACCCAAGGGGCCAGCAGCACTGTTCACCTTCCCCCAGGCTTTGCCTTAAAACAGGAGAAAGCAGGTCTTCGGGGTGGAGGCGGCCTGATGGAGGTCAAGTGATGAGTTTCCCAGGCCCTCACTGAGCCACACATGGAGACCACACGTCAGACCCTTCACCTTCAAGGACTGCTTCAGTCAGGTACACACAGTCCTGCACCTTAAATGCCTCTCCTTATCCCTCCTGTTCTAAAAGCCTCTGGCGTGTTTCCATCACAATTTCCTCCAGTACTTCTGGCTTTAAGATGTCTTTGATCTGAAAAAGAAAGGGAAAGGGTATTTGTTCAACCATAAGCAGACCAAGCCAATCCAAATGTGGAAGCCAAGCATGGTTAACGTAACTTTCTGTTTTCCTCTCATTTATCTGAGGCTAAGAATTACAAGATATGATCTTCTAGAACCAGCTTAATAAGTCAGCAAGATTCTCTGGGCTATAGCTGATAATACAGCCAAAGATATTACTCTGGCATTCACCAGAAAGACAGCTAAAATCTGGGATGGACAAGATGAAGTTCAGAGGGTTGCTGTCATAAACTAGCCCCATGCTGCACCCCACCCCCACCCCAAATCCTTAGACTGCCGTCAGACATTGAGCGTATTACTGATTCCTTGGGGAAACCTCTATCAGGTACTCGGTGAGGCTGTCCACCAGATCAGTTCACACCAGTGGACATGGGCAAGGTACCTGGGAGATGTGCCTGTTATCACCAAGGAGACGGGGTCAGAGGACACGTGAGGCCCGCTCACAGATCAGTGAGGAAAAGGGGAGCCCTGGGGGGAGTACCTGATGTGGAAGGGAGGCTTCATAGCAGTACAGGATGCTGGTGTCATACAGCAGCATCCTCTGAGTGACCAGCGAGACGATGCAGTTCCGAAGCCGGGAGATCACCTCTCGATCAGCAAGGGAGACAGGCTACCAGGGGATGACAGGGGAGGGAAATATAATTAGAGCCAAATTAAGCCAATAGTTACAGCCAATCACAGAAATCATTTATAACTTAGGCAAAAGCAGGGAGGGTATAGCTCAGTGGTAGAGCGTGTGCCTAGCATGCACTAGGTCCTGGGTTCAATTCCCAGTACCTTCATCAAGCAAACAAACAAACCTAATCCTCCCCACAACAAAATTAAAAAATAAAAATAAAAAATAACTAATCAAAAAGCTAACTCCCAGGGAGATTAAAAAGGATGGCTTCTTCAGTGGCTCTTCGACTGTCACCCTGCAACTTTGCTGCCTCTGCCAACAAAGATCAAACCAGTCGCTGATTTCACCTCCTCAGAACAAGACAGGGCAAAACACTGTTTTGAACACGCCTCAATGGAAATTCAAACCAACTCGAACTACAGCAATGCAGTAATTACACAGTGAGCTCCACCTGCCACAGAAGCACAGCACAGACCACGTGCCGCTCCGTCCCAGCAGCAGCCAATGCCATTTACTCACCTCCAGGTTTGCGATGAAGCCCCCTGCATCCTCCTCTTTGTGCTCACGTGTTGGGTAGATCCAGATGAAGCCGTTGTTGCCCAAAATCACTGAGGCGCCACATGGCAAGTCATGGAAGTGAGTCTTCTGCCGTTTCACCAGGGAGGGGGAAACCTGAACCAAAACACCCTGACCTAGCTAAAAAAATACATTGTAAATTAAGTCATTGCAGGATCATCAGTGAAGTGAATGAAAAGTGGATTATAGACTATGTGTCCTAGTTACACTGGAATCAGGGCCCTTCCTGTTAATAATTGCTCCTATGTGCACATACATAGTAAATAGTAACAGAGAATGCTTCCGGATACATTAAGTTGTTTACATATCCCAACAGAAGGTGACTTTCAATCCTCCTCTACCATTTATTTCCCTTTGCAATCATCATCACATTCTAACCCAGGGCTGGTGCAATGGCTGTTAGAGAAGCCGGAGTCAATGGGGACGCAGGCTCGATCCCCTTGTGGGCCAAGGGGCACTGTCCTGTTCCACCTTGACCCCAACCACCTATCTTGCCAGTGAGGCGTGTGCGCTTGGACAAGGGGACTGGCCTAGGGCTGGGTGCAAATCCGCCCGGGCCCTGGCAGGTCAGCTCAAGGCCCACATCCCGCTGAGGGAGCGTCTGCGACACGACCCAGGCCCGGGAAGGTCAGCACAGCGCAGCTGTTCCATCTCCTGCTGCAAGAACGTGGTTGGCTGGAGCCACTCCATTAAGGAGAGAGGTTTCTGTCCCACTCAGAAAATGAAAAAGTTCACCCAGATAAAGCCGAGAGAGACTAATAAATTATAATTTCTTTTGGAAGATATGCTGTCATTAAAAAAATAAACAGCCTCAACAATGTCACCTTATAGAAAAGCAGTGAAATTTCATTTAGAGGCTCAAGTGACAAACCCACCTTCCCTAACAATAATGTCTATTTTATCAACTGGACATTTGTCTAAGGGCGAGGCCATCCTGTTCCACCAGTCCACGACCTCCCTCTGTTCCGAGTGCTGCCTCTCAGCACAGATACAACGCAAAGCTGCCGCGCCCCTTGGGAGACAGCAGGGACAGCAGGCCCACACGGGCCCCGGTCACACGGGCTCTTCTGCTAGAACGGTCTCCTCAGGAGAAAAAGGGTAAGAGTTGTCGTCCTTTACAACGCCACCCACCATGACTGTGAGTCAGTCTGTGGGATGACAGCCTGTTAACGCTTAACTTCTGGAGTTCCCTAGGTCAGAATCCCAGAGCGCTGGGGATTTGGAAATGGACTTGAAATCTCAGTCAGCAAATGGGAACAGCCAGAGCCCAACTTACTTTTCCATATTTGAGACTCCTCGTGTGCAGAGAGACGGCTCCATCAGAGAACACTGCCTGGACCTCAGCCTGGCCGCGGGGATGAAGGAACAAACACTTTCATGTCACCTGCGTCCCTGGCTCCCCCCTCCATCCTCTCCTCTCTGTCCAGTGGTCCCACTTGCAGTCATGGACAGACAGACCCACACTGCTGTGACCTGACCTCTCCCCCGCAGCTGTCATGAATATCCTGACATGAACACTACCATTTCTATTCCCTGGGGTAAAAGTTAACATCACTAAGAAAATCTGAGTTAGCTTATGGTGGCATGGCCACCATAAGTTACAAGTCCCAGAGCCATGACTGAGCAGCAGCAGCTCTGAACAAGAGCTGGAGGTCAGCCTGGGTTAAGGAGACGGAGAGAGGCTGCAGCAGAGCCCTCGACACTTGGTCAAGGACTCAGATCCCTGCCAGGATTTCATGTCTCTGCTGTATGAGACCTGTAATTTAGACCCCATTTCCCAGCTCCATAGAGAACAAAGATGCTTGAATGCGAGGTGCAGGATACACTGATAAGGTCCCCTTCCTGCAAGAAACCTCTCATCGCCAGCTCATCTTCTGCAGATCTTCTCCTCTGAAATACAGAGATGGCCACGTCACTGAAGTCAGATCCTAACAGAAGATCTCTAACTCTTCTTTCTCTTTTACTTCCTCCCAAGATCTGAGCCAGCCACACTGTTAAACACTAGAGCAGTTAATGTGTAATACTCAAGGAAAACAAAGCCATAACCACTACTTTCCATCTTATTGACCTTCCCACAGCTCCCCTTCTTCTTCCTCTGAGTAAAATTCAGACTCCTTACCTGATATTCGACACCTTCCCAATCCAGCCCGGCCCACCTTCCCGCACTTAGCTGTGTGGCAGCCCTCCACGCCCCACAGAACCAGACCACCTCCGCTTGGCTGTATCTTTGCTCACACATTTCCCTTTGTCTCAGATTCCCTGAACTCATCGTTTTAAGTCTGTCCATTCTTCAAGGATCAACTCTAACACCCATCTTTCCTACAAGCATCTCTCAGTGAAATTAATCACTCCTTTTGCACAATCACATGCTTGTTTGTTCTCTGACTGCAGGGTCTTTGGATCCGTTATCTCACACCCCCACTAGTCTGTAAGCTCTTTCAGGAACTCAGTCATGCCTCCTTTATCTTGGCATTCTCCAGAGAGCCAGGCACAACGAGCCTCTCTGTAACTACGTGCTGGACTCAAGATAAAGCTGAACCATGGCATTTACAAAAGGATGCAGCTTAGGTACTGTGGTTGTCTGGAAAAGCCAAGTAACATTCAATTCATGAAAAGCTAATCTAAACACAACTTTCCAAGGAACACCTTCAATGAGCAAAGCTGATACATCCAGAAAAGGAAAATCATTAGCACCAAGCATCTGAGAGCTTCTCTCGACTCTTTTGGGATCACTCCCTACGGACATTCCACTTGCTGCCTAAGGTGGGAGGCCTGGGCCAAGGGAAAAGCCTATGTGTACATCCTGGCAGAAAACACCACAGCACACAAACAGGAGTAAAAGTGGCAAAGTTCAGTGTAAAGCAAGTTCTCCGGTACAGCAAAGGACCCCAGAGCCCTCGCCAGCAAACCATACAGTACCAGCCGGAGACCCTTACCAGCTCTCCTCCGGGAAGGTTCATGGACGAGAGAAGCAAGACTGAATCCAGCCTGGAGTTGGTCTCCACCTTCCACCTCTTCTGTTGAACCTACGAACAAAGAAACCCCACACCTAGACACATACTCCAGGGGCCAGAGCTGACACTGTAAATGACCAGTAATACCAAATGTCACAAGACAAATGTTTACATCAGAGGTCACGTAAGAGCCAAACACAGCAAATACACAGAACAACTACCCCATTCATTAGATCACCAGCTTGCTTCTGCTTTGTAAAGACCACTGACAGACTTTACCTCCGTGATTCTCCCCACTACAATGTCTCCCACTTCACCATTGTATCTGAAAGATAAAACAAAAGGTCACCCATCCATCAGTGAAAAGATTTTATTTTAAGACCAAGTGCCATTTGAGATTTCAGTTAAACAGGATGAAGGCCTTGATTAAGCATCACATTTACTAAATTCCCATAACTATGCTGTTTGGACTTATTTTCAGGAACTGATAACTTCTAACATTCCTAAACATATAAAGTCTCCGTTAACTATTATTAAATCGTTTGTTGCAAGTAGTTCGTTAAGCCTGAAACCCCTGTTTTGTTAATTACGTGAAAACGATAAATGGAATATTTTCTGGTGGGCTCCGGAACACAGACAGCTTCTGCATCAGCCAGAGGAGGAGAAAGGAAATTGAGACAGGACACCACCCAAACCAGTCTACTCACTGTCTCCCCCAGCCAGTGGCTGCTGGTCTCAGGCCCCTTTGCTAGTTCCTCATCCCCATTCTAATGATGAAGTGTTCCCTGCTGAAGGCTCAGTCCTTGGACCTCTTCTCTTTTCAGCCCACACTCGGCTTGGAGCTCACCCAACCTAAAGGCTTCCAATACCAGTGATGACTAGACCATTCCCCTGAATTCAAGACTAGTCAACAGCTGGGTACCCAGCACCTCCATCTACACAACTAACAGGAATTTTCAAATGCTGCAAACCTAAAACAAAGCTTTCTAGCAGTCCCCTTTCCTCCCCCATAGCAAACTGATCCTCTCCCAGTTGTCACCATCTCAGTAAATGGCAACTCCACCCCTCCAGTTGCTCAAGCCAACATCCTCAAAGTCCTTGGACGATCTCTCTCTCTCTCTCTCTCTCTCCCTCGCAGGTGCGCACCAAGACAAGTCCAGCAGCAGATCCTACTGGCTCTACCTTTAAAAAATGTGTGCAGAAAATAAAAGGCATCCAAGTTGGAAAGGAACAGATAAAACTATCTCTTCTCACAGACATGGTCCTATGTATAGAAAATCCCAAAGAATACAAAATCCAACACCCTTCCATGACAAAAACGCTCAGAGCACAAAACATATGCAGAATGAATCGCTACTCCCCACTTGTACTGTTACCACCTTAGTCCGAGCCACCACCAGTCCAGATGATGAACAGTACATGAATCTGCCTCTCTAACCCCACCCCCGCAGCCAGAGTGATTTTAAGAAAACAGAAGTCAAACCATGTCCCTCTTCTGCTCTACCTCCTCCAATGGCATCCTAGATTACACAAAGTGGAAGTCAAACATGCCTATTGCAGCTACAGGGTGGGCTCACTGCCCACCTCCGCTCTCTGCCTGCCTCTGCTCCTAGTATTCCCCTCCACGCACTCACTGTTCCAACCCCACTGGCTTCCATACTGAGGCTAGCCTTTATTGAGCCCTTGAAGGTAGCAGGCTTTGTGTAAGTACTTTACATGCACTGTTTCAATGAATTCCAATGAAAATCTGACAAGGCAGGGGTTGGAGGTATAGCTCATTGGTAGAGCATGTGCTTGGCATGCATGAGGTCCTGGGTTCAATCCCCAGTGCCTCTTTTAAGGAAAAAAAAAAGATCGTACAATGTAGGTCATGCTAATTCTCATTTCGCAAAGGAGGGAACCAACATTTGGAGAGGTCAGATAATGGAAGGAAACCTCTGAAGCCCCCACTCACCTACAGTCATCTATACCTTTCCTACAGTCATGTTCCCCAAATCACAGACCTACAGAATGATAGGGCAGGCAGGGATGGGGGTGCGTGGTAAGCCATGGCAGAAAAGACTTGGTTGTGCAACGCGGATGCCACAAGAGAATACACACCTTTTGTTCTCACCTGGTTTTCAAAGCTTTCACACAGATCAACTTGTTTACTCTCTCCACAGGGCCAGCCACCGATGCAATGAGTTTCTCTTCCCCCATGTAGGTCCCATGGCCCCTGTTGCAACAGGAAGATACAAAGGATACCAGGGTAACCCTTGAGGTGCCCTTTCCCTTCAAGAACAGTGTGTTCCTCAAACCTAACAGGCTCCTCCTGCCTTAAAGCCAGGGTTTTGTGCTGGTTGCTCTCTCTGCCTAAAACCACTCCTTCAGACTTACATGGACACCCCCCTCGTCTTACTCAAGTCTACTTAAATGTCACTTTCTCCACCAGGCCTTTCTAAACTATCCATTTATAATAGTTCCCCACCCTGCTGCTGCCACCCCCACCATATTCCCAACGACACTCCACTTACCTGGCTCAACTTTTAATTTTTCTACGGCATTTATAACCAAACATTCTGAATAACTTACCTATTTCTTGTGCTTTAGTGTTTATTAGATAAACTGTCTCTCCCAGTTAGAATAAACTCCACCAGGACAGGGATGTCCACTTTGTTCACTGTTGTACCCCAACCACACATATTGATGTTAAATGCATGAAAAAAGGACTGAATCATGACTTCCTGGGATCCAGTAGTCCCAAACTAAGAGGTTAAAGGGCAATGGTATAAATGCTATATACCTGTATATGTGTACCCCCCCCCAAAAGTTGAGATGCCACTAGTGTTTATCTATGATGGTGATAGAATGTTTAAGTTTTGCTTCTTTTCTTAATCATTACCTCATTTAATCCTATCGAATAGTTAATGTTATTGTCACTATTTTACAGATGAGGAAATTGACCATGGAGAGGTAATACAGACAATAATATTGTGATGGCATGACTGGAACCCCTGCTGTCCAACTCAGGAGCTGCCCTCTTAACTACAACATATGGTACTGCCCTCAAATTCAGGTACGGAAACAACAGGCCAGCAAAGAAACAAGCCCCACTCGGAGGGTTGGAGTACTCAGATGTATTACGCCGGCGGGCTCAGAGGGGCTTCTGCTCCGAAGCTCTGAGCACCTCTAAGATGTGCTCATGAGGTTTCATAGAGTAAAGTACAAGCTTGGGGTATTCGGCCAATAGCCATGGAGCAGCTTTAGCAGCATCATTATCACCAAAGTGGCGGCAGGGAGGCAGCAAACCAACATTGCAAAGCCAGATATATATCTTTGAAAATCCCGCTGGCTAACAACAACAGAAAAAAAAAAGAGCAGCAAACCAACACTAATTAACTTAGATTTACGAGTTAGTCCAGCAGAACTCAGATCAGTATAGATTTGTGAGTTATCTTGTTAGCCCAGCCCAGCTTTTCCTTCACATTCCCCCCTCTTGATGCTTTTACAACCCTAGCTGGAGTAAGCATCATCACTTATCTGTTGCAGGGGCTCATAATTGGAGGCCAACATCTGAAGTTTTATAGCCTCTATCCACTCACTGACAAAGCGGGTCAGGAAGTTTAGGACACAGGGCCCAAATAGCAGAACTGCAAAAATCAGGAGCAAGGGACCTATGAACGGTGCCAGCCAGGAGGTCTAGCTCCAGGGGCCTGTCTATGGGCTCTTATCTAAAACGTTTTCTCTTTTGGGTGCATGTAACACAATATATTTGTATGCCCTAAGCCCAAACAATGACTGGTTCCCAAACCATGCACCTGGCAGGGAGATCACGCTGAGGGAGAAGGGGGCCAAGTCAAAACGCCCACAGTCGACTCAGCGGAAAACTGTTAACAGGCCCCAGCTCCTAGTCTAACCCTCCCCGGTTTTCAGAGTCTCCAACGATCAAGGCTCAGAATTTGGGCCTCAGGAAGAGGACCCAAGAGTCACGGCCAGTAGAGATCAGGAGAGGAAGGTTTGGGGAAGCTGAGACAAATGCAGACGGGGACACACAAAATGCAATGAGTGAGAAGTCCCAGGACTCGAAAACGAGGCGACTGAGATGCTCAGCTGATATGCCTCGGGTACCGCGGGGACTTAAATGCGACAGGTCAGAGGCCCACGTTTCGGCCAGCAAGCCACGTGCGGAGAGCAATGCAGCCGCCCCCTGTGGCCCAGAGTCCCCCACGTCCCCACGTACCGCATGAAGCCTGTGTCCGTGGTGATCGTGTCCCCCGGCACCACCAGGTGTTTCTTAGTCTCGCGGCCCAGGCTCTCGCTTACAGGCTTGCGGGGAACAGGAAGCCTCATCTCCATCGCCATCTTGGCGCCAATAACTCGCGCAGTCGCAGCCCGGGCCGGAAGCGCTATATCCGTCTCCGCGATTCCCGGCCGTCGCTCGGAGGGGCGGGGAGGGGCGGGGAGGGGCGGGGAGGGGCGGGGAGGGGCGGGCCTCAGGGCAGCCGCCAATGGGAACTCACGGTCTGGCGGCCATGCTGACTATTGGCAACCATTAGGTTAGCACGAAGGGAAGGAAGGAGCCGAGTTGCCATTTTTACTATTGGCAAGGCTGCTCCTATGCAATACTAAAATCTCAGGTTGTGTGGCGTTCGACTTTTCACCAAAACTCACTTTGTACTCATCATCTCACTTGTTTTCCAGGGTTAAAGATAATTGAGAAATGGACCTTCCAGCTGAGTTTCCTTCCAACTCTAAGCTGCCAAAATCTGATTTTTTGAGGAGGGAGGGGTGTACGAGATTGCTCAGGAGGATCAGGAGGTAGGATCTACAGAAAACACTATTTGGACAGAGAGAAGAGCCCCTATAGTCTGCATTCCTGCCGCCCCGTGGGTGCTGACTCAACACCAGCCATCACCTACAACCCCAAACAATGCCCGAGGTGCTGGTTTTATTCTCAAGTGAGCTGATTTACCCTAATATCGCTTAAAACAAACAAACAAACAAAACAAGAAACCATCTAAGGAAACATTCAAACATTGCCAGGTGGGTGTATTTGATAAGGAGGACAAGTGCACACATAATACAGTGATCTTCGCTGACATTTACTCATACAGCGAATTGAGCCAAGAGCTGTGCTAAGAGTTCAGTGAACAGAGAGATGGATATGTGGCTTTATCTCTGGGTCAGGAGCACTTCCCTCGTCCCTCTCCCTGCTTCCACTACTGTCTCCCTCGCCCTTGCCCTGCATGCTTTGTAGTATCCACGACAAACTGAATTTCAACCTCAGGGAATTGTAGATGACAATTCTTCACGCACAGGGACTCTAAAGAGGATTAAATTAAATAACTTGCATCAGCACCACACACTGAACTCAGTAAATAGGTCTACTGCCTCCTGGATCCAATTGTTGGATAAATTTTCAAAAGGACACATTTCTTTCACCTAAGCATGGCTCACAACTACACTTGTCAAGAGAATCAGCCCTGTGAGGCAGTTAATGATATAAATTCTAGTGCCCCACGGGTCATCGGTAAGTGGTCGGGCGAGACACTTACCCTCCTCCTTGACTGGAGGAAGAGACTAGAGCCAAGAAAGTATGAGAAGGGTCCATCTGTTGAACCCCGCCTCAGCCAGAAGAGGGCGGTGGGTCAGAGTAGCTCAGTCAGCTGGGGCGGTAGGTCTGGGGGCATCCCTAGACCAAGGCTGGGTATAGGCTTGACATCCCCCAGTTTCATCCCAGGAGGGATGGATACAACTTCAACCCCTCCCATTCTCACGGCATTGCCTTTATGGAGCCTGCCACAACGTTGTGATGATAGATACGTCTTAGTGTAGTGGCAGATTCTGTGTCCAGTGAGAGCTCACTTCCTGGTTCAGAGAGCTGTCTCTTTATAAGGGCATTAATCCCATTCATGAAGGCTCCACCCTAATGATCTAATCGCCTCCCAAAGGCCTCACCTCCTAATATCATCACCTTGGGGGTAAGGATTTTAATATATAAATTTATGGGGGGACATAAACATTCTGTCCTTTGCAGATACCTTTTTAAAGAGGAGGAAACCAAGACCCAAAAAGCACTAGAATTCATGTACCAGTTGGTGACAGAGTCATGTTCTTTCTGACTGTACCTGCTCCACCCCAGAGCTTGCATTTCTTGAGGGCCTTTGCTGATAAACACTTTACAAGCATCATGTTATAAATTCCTCACACTCAGCCCATCCGGAGGTGGGCACTGCTGTCTTTGATGGATGTTTGGGGCCGCGGAGTCCGAACAACAGGTTTGCAGCTGAGACTAGAACCCAAGACTCCAGACTCCTCACTAGGGCCCTTTCACTGCATCACACTTGCCTCTTCACATGAGTGGGCACCTGGAAACAGCCCACATCCCAGAGAGGCTTCTTAGATATACTGATTCCTGAACCCAGATTTAGGCACTGGGGCTCTGCAAAGCAGGGTCCAGGAGTCCGTGAGCGTGTATTTTAACTCCCTATGGGATTTTTTTAAATTGAAGTGTAGTTGATTGACAATGTTTCAGGTGTACAGTAAAGTGATTCATTATATATATGTATATATACTATGTATACACACACACACACACACACACACACACACACACACACATATATATACACACACATACACATCTATTTTTTCAGATTATTTTTCATTATAGGTTATTACAAGATATTGAATGTAGTTCCCTGTGCTATACGGTAGGATACGAACTCCCTGTGTGACTGTGATTGCCGATCAGGTCTAACATTCACCAATTCCTCCCACATCCGTCTGCCTCCCCATCTGTGCATCTCTGAGGCCATCACCCCAAGCAGGTCAATGTCATCTCTCCCCTGGGCATCACCTCCTAACTCAGCTCCCTAATTCTACATTTGCCCCTCCTACTTCCCAGTTTCCATACAGCAGCCAGAGGGAGCTTTTAAAAACAGATCAGATTAAACCACTTGCTTAGAATGCTTCTGGCAGCTTCCCTGTCCACTAAGAATAAAATCCAAACTCATCTTTGCCCTGCTCTGCCCATCTCTGACCTTCCTCACCTCCTAATTCGCTCCCTTCCTCACTACACAACAGGATCTGCGTGCGTGGAATTCTCCTCCCCTGGTCTTTCTGTAGCTGACTGCTTCTCACTCAGATCTCAGCTCAAATATCACCTCCTCAGAGAAGCTTTCGCTGACTACCTTATCTGGAATAATCCTTAGTCCCTTTTTTATCCCTTGATTCTGTTTTCTTTCTTGTCACTGAATTTTCTTATTTGTTTATTGCAGTCTTCCACTACAACGGGAGTCCTCTGAGAACAGGGCCTTTATCTGTTTTGTTCATTTGCCATAGAGAGGACAGTCATAAAATATTTGTTTAAAAATTAGATACATTTACAAATATATGTTTGCTTGCTTATTTACTCACCACGTGTCTTCCCCACAGGATATGAGCCCCGCAGCACCCAGACTTCATCTGTTTTGTTCGCTGCCCAGTCCCTAGAACTATCTGTTGTATCTTCTATTTTCTCTGCTCTGATGTTTGGACATTTCGGGGCCTTGCTGACCCTGGAAGGACTGCCCCTCCCAGGGTGAGCCAGTTCCTAGAGATGGTGAACAGTTGGCCAGGAGTGTGTCTTTCCAGCCAAACCTATGAATCCAGAGCCCACACCACCACCACGAGGCTCTCACACTCTGGAACACTACGTGCCTGCCCTAATCACTCCAGGGCTCTGTACCAGACAACTAGGGGTGGGCCCTAGGCCTCAGAGCCCACCGAAATTATTCAAACCTGCCAATCCTAAACCTGCTTTCCCTGCCTCCCCCGTTCCTTCCCATGGAAACCCTAGTAAAGGCTCTTCCCCGCGTGCTCCTTGCTTGCTCTGCCTCCTGATTGACCGCCCAGGTGTTTCCCCGTGTGGCCCTTCCTTGTGTCTGTGTGCTGTGCCTCCTGTTTCTAGGGAATTGTGAGTATAATGAACTTCTTCCTTCACGACAGTCATTTCCATGTTTGCATGTCTCTCCATACCTGATTAAAACAAATCCCAGGTATCCTTAGAAGAGCACCCAATAGGCATTTGTGGAACAGGTGAATAAGCTTATTCAGCAAGCATTTCCTGCATATTTACTGCCCCAGACCTCAAGGTGCTGGGTCAGGAGCTCAGGGACAGGGGCTGAAAAGAGGACAGAAAAGGTCTTGTGACTGAAGTGCCATTTGAGTGAGCCTTGAAGGAAAGGGGCTGTTGACACTGGGGAGTTGGGTTGAGGGGCACAGGTGAACTTGGAGTGAAAGTAACCGACAAGGAAATCTTGGAAAGTGTGAACACAGAGGCAGCAGGCACTCTCAGGCCCTGAGCTCTTACCCAGTCCTGATCTATCCGCTGGCTTCATCTTCAGTTCCATTAAATGGTAAAAGTTACTGTAGAAATTTTCTAATCAGAGATGGACACAAAGATTTCTACCCAACGACCTTCATTGAAGCACTGCTCTCCTTAAAATGTTAGAAGTAGTCTTGATGTCTGTGGCAGGCTTTAAGCACATCTACAAAATTTTTTACCCTTTTTCAATCAGTAAGTGGGGTCTGGGCCTCTCCTCTTGCATCCAGCAGGTTTGTGACTGCTTTGATAGTTCACACATATCAGAAGTGCCTCTATGTGACTCCAAGCGTGGGTCAGAATAGACCATGCAGCTTCCACCTAGTTCTCTTGGAACACGTGCCTGTGAAGCCCTGAGCCAACGTGCAAGAAGTCTGACTTCTGGAGGCAGCCATGTTGTAGGTCAGGACAGGTGCTAACCAGCCACCATCCATAACTTTCCCCACCCCCCACAGGCACATGTCCCAGGAGACCAGCTCCAAGGTGGGAAGGAAGCTGAAAGCTTATGGTATCTGTTCCTCCATTTCAAGAAATCCGAGGATACTGGCTATAGGATAGGGCAGGAGAAGAGGGAGGGACAGCTGCTTTAGATGCCCTCTGGGGGATGCCCAGTAGAGTGTGTGGTAAAAGTAGCTACAATCTTTCTCACCCACCAAAGGCATCCTTGTATCAACAACACCTCCCATTTATCGAGCACTTACTATGTACTAGGTACCAAGCCATGTGCTTTATTCATTTATCCACATTCTCCCACTTAATCTTCCCAATATCCTTAGGAGCTGAGTATCACCCCATTTTCCATTCCATATCACCTGAGGCACAGAGACATTAATTGATTTGTCCAAGGTCACACAACTAGTGAATGGTCAAGCAGGGTTTCAAACTGGACCGGTGGCCTCTACCTAGAATCCTCTATGCCTGGAAGTCTTGAACCATGCAATAGAAAGGAAATCAAAGGCATCTGGATTGGAAAGGAAGAAGGAAAACTGCTTTTATTCACAGACAACTTCTGTGATCGTGTACTTCCATAGAAGTCATAAAGAATCTACCCCAAAAAAGCTACTAGAGTAAATAAGTGAGTTTTGCAAAGTTCAATGATACAAGGTCAATAGTGCTGGTCTACACTGGGACATGCAGAGCAACTTCGGACTGAATCTGCAGGCTGACTACGAGGTGGTGTGGCCTACTGGTCATAAGTATGGCTTCTGGGGTCAGTTGCCATGGTGAAATCTACTCTGCCACTCATTGGCTGAGTGACATGAGGAAATGACTTCCTCTATACCTCAGTTTTCTCATACGTCAAATGGACATAATAGAACACGGGGGTGGGGCGGGGACGGGAGGACGGGAGAAGCAGCAGGCTCATGGGTTTATGGGAAGTGTTCCTGGAATGCATACATTTAAATCCCGAAGCCCCCAGATGCTGTAGCTGTGTTTGCTCTTGTGGGGAGAAGGGGGCGTGCACTGTCAGGAAAGGAGCCTGAGACCTCTGCTGGAAATGCAAGCAAGGTAAGAGATGAGGTTCCCACCAGTGTGGCCTGATACTCTGCTCATGGCAGTATCTCCAACGCCAGCACACTTCTGTAGAAACAGGTCAGCAGTAGGCACAGCAGATGCACTCTAGTCTGCAATTACAGCCTGCTGCCACCAAGCGGGTTCTGGAGTCAGGGCTGTGGCCCCTGTGACCTGTAGCTGGGACTTCACGGAACAGAATTACCTACAGAGATGAATTTGATTTTTGATCAAGGGACCACGGACTTCCCCGAAGTCTGACACTTGCAGACCCTTCTTCAGGAAGCCAGCATTATTCTGGAGGCACGACATGCGGGCCAGGAAGGTGCTTAATTCTGCTTCTCCCATCAGCACCTGGAGGGAAGGGGATTCAGGACAGATAGCTTTGGTCGTGGAAACAAGAGACCTGGGTGGGGGCTGCAGTGAGAGGAGGGTAAGGTCAGGTGAAGGTATCAAAGGAGAGGCAGGGTTTGTAATGGGAGGAGGAGTACCAAGGGTGACTTTCCCCACTGGCCCAAGGAAGGAACTCTCAAGGGAACCTGAGGTGAACGCATCAAGGGTGCATCTCTGCCTGTGCCATCGCCAGGGTGCAAGACCAAAAGTATGGGGGTCTTTGGGAGTACATGAAGCTCCAAATGGTAATGGCATGTGTGTACAAGTGTGAATTTCAGTGTCTTCAGGTGTATATCTGTGTGTGTATGTATGTGTGTGTGCATGTGCATGCACGGCTAGATGAGGATGCACAGAGAGGTGTGCCTGAGGGATGCCAGTGGGTTAGGTGACAGCCTCACAGCTGACACATGCCTGAGAACAGGTGTGAACTCACATTTCCCAGTTTGTACTCCTCCTCCTGGCCAGGAGGTGCTGCAGATGGGAGCCAAGGCCTGGCCCTACATTGATGGCATCCTTGCTCTTTGTCTTCCTCAAGGAGGATCTGGAAATGGGTGCCCAGAGCATTTGGAAATTCACGTTGGGAGGGCACCTGGTGTCCATCTTGGGCCACCTGCACTGGCTGCTTGGATTCCTTCAAGATGTCCATGAAAATGAAAAAAAAAAGAGAAAAAAGGTAAGTAAAGATGTGGGGGCCGTATCAAAGCAAGACACTGATATTCGAGAGTCAGCTGGAACCACGGGGAATATGCCCAGCCCCTTGCTAGGTTTCTGGTTGTTCTGCACTGTGGCTGTCTCTTTGAGAGCTGACACCCCAGTTGTGACAATGGTGGCTTTCAAAGCCAGTCAGTGGAACAACTCTTCCTGCCCTCTCTCCAACTTCTAGGCACTTTCCATATTTCCTTTTCATGCAGATGAGAGCGTCAACTCATTCAGATGCCAAGTGATAAATGTTCCAAGTAATTTTTATTTTAGAATACAAGAGAGGTACAAATGTATTTACAGTTGTACATATACAATCAAATAATATATATCACAGTTTCGTAAATATCATTTTAGATAAATATTTACAAAGTTAAAGTGACCATTTTCTGGAAGTAGAACACAGTTTCTTGAAAACTCTATACACTTTATACTTTTCATTAATATTATTATAGTTTTTTTATTTTACAAAACGCCCTACGGGAATTCTAGTAAATGACTGCAAGATGGGGAAGGCGACACCAGAGGGCGCCCACGGCCGGATTTTTGGGAAACGGGACCGGCAAGGGAGTGTGGACCCCCGAGCGGAACCTTCCGGGATCCCGCGCAGCTTAGAAGGGCTTTCCGGGCTGAGAAGCCAGGCTTGACCTCCTCTTGCTGGAGAGTGGCGAGGAGGGGCAGGAAACTTCCCATTTCCAAGCTTGATGTCAGAGCTGAAGGGGAGGAGGCATTGTCCAACTCTCTTTTTGCAGATGAGGAAAGGGGAAACGGAGTCCCAAAGAGGGGCAGGGTCTTTCCCGGGTCCCACAGTGGATTTCAGTTTTGCCTTCACTCAGCCTACCTGGCACACTGAAAAGTATTCGTGCCTCGTCCATCCCCAGGGAGCCGACTTTGGGGGGGGGAAAGTGGCCCGAAGGAGAGAAGGGTCCGCTTGATAGGGAAGCGCAGGGCTCTCCGGCCTCTTCTGGCTGCCCCTAAGCCCCGTCAGCCCCCAACTCTCAAGGTCGTGTCCGTGACTCCCGACACTGCAGGATACCAGTCCCAGAAGGCCGGGGGAGGAGACAGATGCGCCTACTTCCCGGGGCCCCTGCTCGCACTGGAACGGGGAGGTCGCTCTCCATTCCCAACACGCAGCTGTCAGTAGGGGTAGTGGGTGGGGGACCTCTTTGCCCGCTGAGGACCCTCGGAGACTTTCAGTCCCCTCCCCTGCCACCCACGAGAAAGACATCGGCCTGGGCAACCGACTCAACAGGAGGAGGGAAGACTCGGGGATGAGGCTAGGCATGGGGATCCCCTAAAGAGGAGGCGGGCCGAGCAGCTGCACCAGCTACTCGGCCTGGGAAAGGGACGTCGCCCCTCCGTGTCCGCATCTGCGAATCCGACGAAGAGCGTATACCTGGGGGTCATTTCTGGGGCGCACGTACAGCGCCGGGTCCAGCGGCCGCGCGCGACCGGGAGGTCAAGTCCCGAGAAAGAGCAGCCCCGCCCCGCGCCGCGGCGGGCTGGCCGGAGGGGGGGCGCGCGCCCGGGGGCGGGGCGCGCGCGCAGGCGCGGCGGCGCTCACAGCACCATGGCCGGCAGGTGGTGCGCGGCGGCGGCTGCGGCGGCGGCGGCGGCGGCGGCGAGCGCGGGCGCGTGCGCGTGCGGCGCGGGCAGCGCGGGCGAGTGGGCCTGCAGCGCGGCGCTGGGCGGCCGGTGGCGCGCGCTCTTCTGGTGGGCGCGCAAGCCGGCCAGCTGCGAGTAGGCGCTCTGGCACACCTGGCACTTGTAGGGGCGCTCGCCCGTGTGCAGGCGCACGTGGTTGCGCAGCGTGGACGACTGGCTGAAGCGGCGGTTGCAGAAGCGGCACACGAAGGGCTTGTCCAGCGTGTGGATGCGCATGTGCGAGCGCAGGTTGCTGCGCGAGTTGAAGCCGCGGTGGCAGATGACGCAGCGCATGCGGCCCGCGGTGCCGGCCGCCGAGTCCGCTGGGTGGAAGTCCTCTGGGCGCGCGGGCGGGGCCCAGGGGGTAGGCGGGGAGAGGGAGAGAGAGCAGCCTCGTTAGAACCCGCGTGGCCGAGGCCCCGCACCTCCACACCCCTCCACACCCCTCCCCATCGCGCGCCCCTCCTACGGCCCAGCCGCCTCTGACTGATTGGGGCACTGGCACAGGGGTGGGAGGGGCAGCAAAGGATCGAGCAGAAGCTCACCATGCTGTGAGATCTCGGGGACTTAGTGACTTAGCTTCGGGAAGCCTCAACTTTCTCATCTGTAAAATGGGAACCTACTACGACTCATGGGGCTATGCATGACTCCACGGGATGATCACGAAAAGTTGACATCTTTGAAGGTTACTCTACACAGCACTTTACCTGCCTGAGCCCGGACATAGGGAGTACCTGGCTTAGAGAAACCTCCCATAAATGGTAGTAACTGTTGTAACTCCTCCCCCCCCCGAAAAAACCTTTCATTTATTCATCGCACAAATATTTACTGAGTGCCTACTATGTAGCAGTGAACTGTGTCTCACATTTCTCATCCCTGAAATGGATGTAATAATAGCACACCCCTAGAAGTTTGCTGTAAGGATCAGAGAAATTGTTTGCGAAACATTAGCTGCAGAGCAAGGGCTGGTTAAACAGTAGTTCATGAGCCTCAGGTTCATCCTCTAAAAATAAGGGTAAACAAATTTCACAAGGGTTCTATGAGGACCCAAGTGGGATGATACCTGTGAAAGGTTTAGACCAATACTTGGCAGGAAACAGGTCTTGAGCAAAGGGTCTCTTCCATGATGATCAGTGTCCTTCCCAACACACACATAGGCACACTCTGCTCTGCCTTCATTCAACAGGTTTATACTGAGCACCGCTCTGTGCCGGGCCCAGCACCGGGGACAGGGCAGGGAAATGTAGACTGTCAGAGCTGGCAAGGAGCTTAGAGATCATCTCACCTGACATCTGTCTTTTACAGATGGGGAAACTGAAGCACAGAGCCGTTTCCAAGTTCTGCACAGCAGAACTGGAACTCAGTCCAGGCTCCTTACTGCCCGGCCCCTTGCTCCTCCTACCACACCTCTTACTGCTCCCCGCCCCCAGTCTGCCCCTAGACAGTCTATTTTGTCCAGAAAAGAGAACTGCCTTTCATCTATGCCTGGACCATGGGCATTGGCCTCCTTGATCCAGTAGCCCCATGTGCTTGCTGCTCCTAGAGGTGGAACCAGGTCCCCAGAGGCCAGGAGCATTCCTACCCCGACCCCCACCCCGGGTTCCATGTGTCCCTTGTCATTGTGCCCTCCTGGGAACCACCTACCATGCTTGTTCTTTTTCTGCTCCTCCTCTAGCCCAGGCACACCGGGGATGCCCAGGAAGGTGTTGTGTGAGTTTCCATACCACACTAGCAGCTCCTGGTCGGGAGGGATCATCTACAAGGAAGGAGGCAAGAGGAGGTCAGGGAGGTAGTGTCCCGAGGGGTGAGAGTCAAGGCTCTCTGCACCTCCCCTCACAGCCAGGAGGGGCTCCCCTGGTGCCCACGATGGAGATGTGGATACAGTCTCAGCCCTGGAAAAGTCATGCTCTGGTCCCTTCCCACCAGGCTATCCCCGGCAAGCTGCACACACATGGAAGGCCCTGGGATGCTCTGCTCATCTGCTTTCCTCCGCCCTACCCTTCTCACCATCTCTGTCCTAGCTCTGCTTCTGGGAACAGAGCTGCCTTCCTGCCACATGGGAGCTCCCAAACCGACAGCAGTGGAACAAGCAAGCAGAAGTAACGGGAGAAGGAAAGCTAGAAAACTTTTCATTTCTCTCCAAGGGGAACCAGAATCAGCCAGCTCTCAGGTCCGCAGGGCTGAGCCAGGTGTTTCCCGTGGGCTGCAGGGCACCCTGTAGTTCTTGTTTACTCCCGGCCTGATAATGTTCTGAAAGCATCTCTCAGTCAGAGCGTCCCCAGGGCAGCACCACGTCACACATGCTTCTCTCTCCATCGCAGGGCTCTGCGTGACTCCATGCATTAGGCAAATCTAAAAAAGAGGCATTCGGATGGATGAACGCCTCCACCTCCAAAAATACTGGGGCGCATAGCCTTCAACAAGATCTGGTTCGCCATGTCCTAGGTCTGTGGCAGAGAACTCCACCAATGGTGACAGAGCTCTGCTGCTCCCAGGGGAGGACCTGTCCCCTAGGAAACGGTGGAGGCTGTCAGGAGGGAGGACTCTGAGTGACCACCCAGGGAGGCCCTGGGAGGCCAGCTCCTGACCCTAAACCCCTCACTCTGGGACATCCCTGGGGCCTGCCACACCTTTGGTGGAAGCCAGTTACTCCTCAGAGTAAAGAACCTTCAGGCCTCAGTTGGTTGGAGCAAATAAGAGATAAGGATGGCCCATCACCTCCTGAGGCCTGGACCCCAGAGGAGCTGACTTTGGCACCCACTATGAGGGTCACTCTCTGATCTGCCCAGAGAAAGGTGGACACCCCCAGGCCATAGCTGGATTGTTTTCCTTATGGGTCCTCTTTTAGTTGAAGGACAGAAGATCACAGGGTTCCATCTAGGGCTGTCTGAAATCACACCAGAGTGTAACCCTCCTCCTTGGCCTCTGTGGTCACAGAGAAGGCTCCCACCCCCGTCCTTTGGTTGTGGCCTGCAGACCCCTGCCATACACCGAACCGTTCTGTTCACCACACCTTCCTCCTCTGGTCAGAGCCAGGAAGAGCCTCAGACCATCACAGCCGGCCCTGCTCGACCCTGAAAGGAGAGGGAAGTGGAGAGAGGAGGGTATGCGAGAAAGAAAGTTTGAAGGGGCCTAGGTAACGTCCATGGCCCTTCCCAACAGGCCCCATGGCCCATGGGGTGTCATGTCAAGCCTCAAGGTCAGTGAGTGACGAGGAGCTGGGCAGAGGGTGCCCGTGCTCAGACTGACGAGGTTTGATCATGGAAAATCCAAATGCATCCCCTGAACTGATGGAAACCTGGGCAGCGGCTCAAAGAACGGCAGATTAGAATCTGGCACCACAGCTAAGACCTTGAGCCTCCCTGGTCATCCAGGAGGCTGGTGGGTCAGGGCTGCTGGAAAAGGGGCGGAAGAGAGAGGTTTTGAGAACCCCTTTGCAAAGAGGACACTGGAACTAAAATATTCAAGATAAATTCACTGTGAAGGAAGCTGCTGAGAGACTGTGCTGACGGGCCCTCGGTCACCAGGTCCCTAAATGACCCTTAGGCAAGCATTTTGTCTCTCCTAAGCTTGTCTCCTCCCTGAGGTCCCCCCACCTTAAGAATTCTGACTGTAAGTCGCCTCCAAAATTGGCCCAACCCCTGGCTTCAATCCTCAGACGACACCAAATGGTTTACACATCACAGTTCTTCTAGAACAACCACCGCCTCCATCCAACTGTCTGCACACGCCCCTTCCTTCAGGAGACGGTGCTGCCGAGGGTTCCAGCCCAGGCCCTGGGGTCACACGTGCCGGGGTCCACTTGGGCTCCCCACCTGCTGAGTGTGCCAGCTTGAGCAAAGTCCCTTCTGCCACTGGTCCTCAGTTTCCCCAACGGTAAAACAGGGACAGCACCATGGCTCTGGCCTCGCTGGGTGCTTGTCGTGGTTCCACGGGGCTGCGCGCACAAAGCTATTGTTACTATCTTCCGTGAGCTTGCCAACCGCTCGGAAAGCTGGCGGTCATCTCTGGTGCCCGGGGTCTCTCAGTTGTCCTCACAGAGTCTGGCATAAAGCCCAGGATGACTGATGGCTTTGCCTTCGGTGACCAACGAGGAGAGCACAGGCTGGGCCCTCATGCCCCCAGGACAGCAGTCCCATGCTGGTGCCACTGCTTCCCCCACCCAGTCCAGTGTGGGGTGAGACGTCCAGCTAGCGCCCGGCGGATGTCGCCTGGAGCTGCACCTGCACATCCAGAGTCTGGGAGTCAAATTATCTAAGTCAACGCTGGCTTTTCTTTTTAATTGACAATAAAAAAATTATTAAGTATGAAACAAATATAGCACAACAATAATAATGGTGATGAAGGAGGAACCAAGAACATCAGGGACTGCACAAATTCTGGAGATTATTCTTCAAAGTGGTGGCTGGAAGTAATATTTTTTTAAATAAGAGCTTCAATATTGACTGTTTCAATATAATGGTCCTTTCTTTACTTACACATTTTTAAATGTACTATTATTCATTTTACTAGTGAAAAAATTAAAAGTGATAACGACACAAAGGGGTATATAATGAAAAGCAACCCTCTCTCCCCCTCAGGGTGCTCAGGACGCTGTGGCCGGTTTCCTGTGCATCCTTCCTCGGAAGGGTTTGTCATTTTAAGACCATTTTTTAAAATTCTGACTTAAGGTCCTTGGGGAGCAGCATGATGGGGCAAAGTGACTTCCATTTTCTAGCTGATGCATCTGAGTTTTTAAAAACTAATGAGCCCATATGACTTTTCTACAAAAAAGAATATTTTTTTAAAGAAAGAAAATCTATCACAAAGAATCTAGCAGAGTTGAGAATGACACACATGCCCACAAGAAGCCTCTAGCTCTTAATGCGGCGCTGGGGAAGGTGGCCTCGCCCGCACAGAGGCCGGGCGCTGGAGTCGCTCTCCACTCTCCGGAGCTCCGGGAAAGCAGAGGCAGCTTCTGGCCTGGACCTCTGGCCTCTCTCTGCTCCTGGACCCCCTCATTTAATGACCAGGAGAGCTCGGGGAACCAACAGCCTCTTCCCTGAGATCCTGGTACTATTGTCCAGAGGCTCCCAGGGTCCCACCAGCTGACCACTGAAGAGCAAAGAACGGCCACAGGTACCCCCCAGTTCCCTCACCAGTCCTATTTCTTTACGGCCAATACTCTGGCCTGGCCCCACCTGGGCTCCCTTCTGGGGCTCGGAGAACAAGAACCAGCTGTTCATTCATTTTTCTGGGGAGCAGAGACTGACTCAGGACACACAATAAACAGCACAACTCCCAAAGAAACGAGTCCCCTACCCCATGACCCACATCGCCAGGACTCCGGGTCAGTGTCCGCACCTGCCTCTTGGTTGACAAGTTACATCATCTCCCAGCTTGCAATTCTTCACCTTCCCTGTTATCCCAGAAGTTTTGTCCTGACCCATTTCTGAATTTGTATTATAAATTGAAAATATCTGGAGGTTTTGGTTTGTTTTCCTAATATAAATTCGTGTCACACTATTGAACATGCTCCCAGGAGGCTCTGACGCCCTCCCCTTACCCTGGCAGAGCAGAAGCCCTAGTCTAGAAGGACCTCCGTGTCATCTGGACGAATATCAATTTCCATTGTACCACAGATGTCCTGACACGCCAATTAATAGAGTTCCATCAAATAGATATTGGCCAGGGAGGTCCCACGGCATGGTGACCGGGGGCTCCGCTCTGGGGTCACATCAGCCTGGATTCAAATCCCAGCTCAACAATCTCCCGAGATCTCCCTGAACCTTAGTTTCATCATCATTAAAATGGGAATCGTGATAGTGCCAGGCAGAGGGGATTTGATTTTTTTAAAAGCTGCTATGACCTTAGCACAGTGCTGATGCCCGGCAAATGCTCCATGTTCGGTAACATTATTAATGATGCTAATTATTAATAATCAAAGGGCCTGCCCCACACCCACCGGTGAGCAAGATCAAAAGGCAAACAGTGCTTGTCCTCACAGAGCCAAGGAAAGGAGAAATGGGGCTGCGGGGCTCTAGGGGAAAAGAAAACTCAATTGCCTGAAACGAGAAAAAAATTAGCAGAAAGAAAAAGCCCACACCTCAGGGCACAGCCATTTTGCCAAAAATTAGGGAGGAGAAAGCCTGGGAATTTTCTTCCCAGTTCCCAAATCCAAGATTTTCCTGACTTCTTCCTAAATCTTTTTCTCGTGTTGAGTTTTGGGGTCAAAGTTCTTAGTTTTGTTTTCCTGGGAGAAACAGGTCCACATGTTTACTTTTGACCCAGCCCCCATCTCCTGGAGAAAGACTTACTCGTTCAACAGTTAGTGTCCATTTGCTCTGTGCAGGGCACTTTCTAGAAATTCTAGAAATTTCGTTTTTGGCACCTGAAGTTATAGTAAATGCTTCCGTGGCTGAAGTGAGCAAGGGCAGGTTCCAGGGGATAAGATGCCAGTAGATGCAGCTGGATGCAAAACCCGCCTGGGGGTTCTTCACGGACTGGCTGGCCTGGAAACCCATCACCCTCGTCTCCATCAGGAGGGCTCTTATTTTGTATTTGTGGACAATTTTAGAGCAGCAATAGTATATTCTGCTTCTGGAATGATGATGTCCCTTCCCATTTTGGGGGGGGTAAATAACAGGTTACTGTCAAGAAATATAAACAGAAGTTCTGAGTGATGGAAAGATTAGGAAAACCGTCACGGCACCGGCCCGTCCTTGCTAGCTTGCACACAGGCACAGAACAAGCAGCCCAAGTATTCCAGAGGCGTCCAGGGAGTGGCCTGGGGCAGCAGCAGTCTCTCCTGGTGGAGCCCAGTGGTCACACACACTCAGATTCCACAGCTGGCCCTGTAAGTGGCATCTGACATTGCGACATAATGGTTTAAAATGTACCCAACCTCACTTATTACAAGTAAAACGGGTGATATTTCATGCTTCCTTATCCCTCACTCCAGCAGTCGGCTTGCTAGCTCTGTAAAAGTATTGATAGCCCAGTCGGTGACATCTTGCCATCTAGATGAGTTAGGGGGTGATATATTTTCCTGATCCTGTTTTATCAACTTAAAGTCCCAATCACACGTGGATGACTTTTTTCAGTCTTACAGATTGCTCAGGGAGATACACTGCACACACCTTGCTCTCTGACTCAGAATTTCTATATAAAAGCCTATTAACGTTTCCTGACTCTGTTCAGCTTTCAGCCAGCATGACCTGGACAGCGAGATGGGACTCAGGCTCCCGCATCTGATGCAGTCGGGAGGCCTTTACCAAAATCACATCACATTCCTACCCTGACTCCTGTGTGTAATGCACGTGTGTGCGTGTGCATGGGTCTGCGAGGGAGGGATGGAATGAGCATGTGGCCCCCATCCCGTCTGTTTCAGGCTGGCCGGGAAGCTGGGTACAAATGTGAGCATGTGTGTGAGGCTGAGCGGGGGAGGGTGGGGGTGAGGATCTGGGGAGGTGCTCTCTGCCAGACATGGGGTTCAGCCACATGTGAGGCCGATTCTAGGATGTCTGGTGGGAGGCCCTTGCTCCCACAAGGTGGTAGCCCCGCCAACAGTCACAAGAAACACCTCTGTCCGCAGCCTGGGCCACTGTCAGTCCTGCCCTCACACTGCCCACCACACTGGAACCCCAGCCCAAGACTGGTCACCTTTCTTTACCCTTTTCCTGGTTTTCCCAGGGCCCACCCCACTAAAGTCACAGGAAGTCATTCTTGGCCTGAGGTCAGGGTCGGAGGGCTCCTTCAGAACATCCCCAAAACTCAGCCAAGCCCAGCCCCACCCCAAGAGGCCCTGCGCTTCTTTGCACGGAGGAGTGGAAGCGTGAGGCCCAGGGGAGTGGGGGGGCAGGAAGCAGCCCCACCGCCCCTGCACAGCGCTCAACGCCAGCCTGCCACAGGGAGGTCCAGCTGCTGCCCCCGCCTGGGCCAGATGCTGAGCAAACTTCCTGCCAAGGGACAACGTCCAGGGAGGGTCCAGCAGTGTGGCTGCCGTGGCTACAACCACCCAGCTACCAGCACTGGGCTAGCTTCGTGCCATCATTCCTTCCCAATCACCGTGAGCCTGTCTGCCCCTGCCCAAGCATTTTGCCGCCTTTTCCCATCCTCCTGACCCTCCCCAGGCCCTGGGCCTGGCTACCCCCCACCCCCCACCCCACCATGGGATGTTATATTTATCTGTCAGCTATCTCTCCCTTTCTCTCTCCTCTGTGAAGCTTCACCGGGCACAGGGCACAGGCATTCCCTGCCCCCAACTCCCAGTGCCCGTAAAAGCTCCTGAGTCTGCTGGCCACCAAATGAGACCCAATAAACTATAAACTGGAGATGATCAAAGAATCCTCCCTTGTGGATTCAATACAATAATGCACATACGGCGTCTAGGAGAAGCCTGACGCCACAAGCGATCAGCTGAGACTACAATCGTGGTCCACATGTCCACGTTGGTGGCCCACGCATGCAGAACGCTGGACAATGCACAGCTAAAAGGCTGTCAACATCACGCCTCTCTCCCACCCGGTGCTTTCTCTGGACTGCCTTCCGGCGTCTTGCTCTGTCACTCTATGGCTTCTCAATCCCCAGGCACCCTCAGCAGATATCCAGGGACCTCACTGTTGAGGTGCTCACGACATTCACAGTGGCTTGAAGTTGACAGTTCCATCCTTTCTGATCTATAGCGGAGAGTTTGCCGTGGAGGTCCTGCTCCCAGAGACCATGATGCTTGGGCCTCAGTCCCGAGCCTGCGCAGGGCCAGCCGGGCCAGCATCAATGTCCCTGTCTCCACCTCAGTCCTTGGACACGGCTACCCTGCACCTCCTCCCCCAGCTGCACCCACTGCTCCCTACACAGCAGTACACACACTCACCTCAATGGCCTTGTAGAAGATGCTGGTGCCAATCTGGACTACCTCCAGGTTCTGCTCCTGCTCATTACGTGCACACTTGATGTAGGTCATCCAGCTTCGGTGGTCCTCCTGGCTGGCATCGATGAAGTAGCGCACCGTGCCATCCTCATTGAATACCTGGGTGCAGGTGAATCGGGGACCAGGTGAGGCAGGGCCGTGTCACGTGTGCTGCCCATGGCCAGGGCTAGGCCCCGTGCCGGGCACATCCACACACACCCTCTCTCCATCCTCACAACAGCCTCAGGAAGTGGACGCAGCTATTATTGTCTTGATCTTCCAGCTGAGGAAAGGGAGGCTCAGAGCAGTACGGTGACTTGCCCGAGGCCAGTCAGCTAGAAGTGGCCAATAAGGAGTCACTGACCAGACAAAGTGGCATCCACTCCAGCTATCTCTCCAGGGATGCAGTGGAGAGCGCTGGCCAGGACCTCAGAAGGGGACACAGAGGAGCCTAGAGAGGGAAGGCTGGCCCACTCTGGCACCCTGGTCGGGCCTAGGCCCCTTTGTGGGAGCTACCAAAGTACTCAGAGATCAAACTGGACCCCAACTTCCTAACCCAGCAGCAAGTGGAGAAGGCAACCACTGGCCCAGGCCTCCAGAGGTGGGAGGAGGTGAGGTTAGGAGAGGCCAGGTGCAGGATTTGTCCTATTCAGCTCCTTAAGGGTCTGCCAGGTGGAGGCTGTGACAGGGAGCCATAGGGGAGGGAGGGGAAATGACATCAGGGAGAGGGTGCACCAGCCTGGCCTCTGCAAGGTGAGAGCCCCAAAAGGAGGAAGTGCTCTGGGAGTGGCTCTGTCCTAAGGATGGGCCTCCCTGGCATCTGGCACTGTTTTGGGGGAGGAGGGTCAGAAGGTCTTGGATGGAAGGTCAGTTTCCTTCTGTAAAATGGGAACAATAACTCAGAGGGCTGCTGAGATACCCTGGTGGAATGCAGGCCCCGCATGGCACTCAGAAGGCTGACTCAGTGCTACTTCATCAGTGATCATTTCCAGCGTCATTATCCTGCCTGGGTTGAGAAACTGGCTCCCAAGAAGCAGAGGCTCCCTTCATGCTCCATTCCATCCACCCTTACTTCAAGGCCAGGGCTGGCTTTAAGGGCTTTCCCTGCTGCTTCCGGGGTGAGGGGAAGAATGCAGGTAGCTGGGAGATTGCTCCTAGGGGTGGCTTCCCAGCTCTGTGCGGGACCCTGGGCAAAGCACAGGGTCTCTCTGGGTCTCAGTGCCCTCCTCTGTGAAGTAGGGCCAACAGCAGACATGCTCCACAGGGTTGGCCAGAGGAGAGCTCCTTGGCCATGAGACTTGGGGAGGAACCACCAGGCATCAGGCGGCATAGGATCCCGCCTCGGGGCTCATCACGGGCTGGAGCGCACGCAGCTCCCAGCAAGGGTGGAAGCAGCGGCCGGCCAGACGCCAGGGCCCTACCCGCGGTCTGCAGCCCGCCCTCCTCTCTCGCAGCCCGCGGTACCTCCCACATGAGATTGTTGTTCTTGCAGATGTCCACATGCTCTGGGGCGATGACCCGGCCGGTGAAGGGGCCCATCTCGGTGCCCGCCTTGATCCACGTCTTGGAGAAGATGCCGAGGCCCTCGCCAGGGATGGAACTCTGTGCGATGATCACCTCAGCGGGCAGCACCAGGCTGGACAGCTTCTGCACCTCTGAGGTCGCAGGGCAGGGGGACTGGGTCAGAGCCTGAGGCTGGGGAGGCCAGGCTCTCCCCCGGGGGGTGGCGGCTGAGCGACTAGAGTCTCCTCTGTTTGCAACCCGGGACCCTCCGAAAGCCCGAGGTGCTTTGGGACTCTTTTCTAGGAGGGTGGTTGTTGTTGTTTTGGTCTCGCCAGGAATTCTCAAAGCATCCACAACCTCCCCCGCCCTCCATCCCGGAAAAGTTTAAGAACTACTCAGCCGACCACAGTACATGGCTTTACAAATGGGTAAACGGAGGCCAGCTCCCATGAGGGGGTGACGGCCCAGCCAAGACTCTTTCGCCCCATCTGACTCTGGGCTCTTCTGTTGGTCACTCGGCGCTCACTGCACACTGTCGGAGGGCCCAGGACTCGGTCTGGGGCTCTGACTCCTTTTTGGTGCGGGAGGCCCCGGGCCCGGGGCGGGCTGGCAGCGCTGGGAACTGACCTCGGGCTTCCAGGCGGCAGAGGAGAAAAAGAAATGCGGGCGGCAGCGAGTTATGTTTCTCGCTCTCTGGGTGACCCCGGCGCGCCTAGGTCCTTTGCTGCCGCTAGGATCGGGGGGGGGGCGGGGGGCCTGTAAGGGCAGTGCTCGGTCCTAGGCGAGCCCCAAAGTCGCCTCTCTGAGCGGACAAGAGCTCAGGCGGCTGCGACGCCCGGGGGTCCCCCTGCTTGGCTGGCAGCCGGGGTGGGAGCACCGAGGCGCACAGGGGCCGCCTCCATGTCTTACAAGGTTCCCCTCTAAGCTACCTGGGAAAATACCCAGCGAGCGGGCCGGTTGAAAGGGGGGTTAAACGGTGTCCATTGCGGCGCGGCCGGCAATTTGTCACGCTGTTAAAGTGATCGCATTCATTCGACTCCATTCGAAAGAAATTGCTAATTCTAAATTCATTAGCCCTGGAAGAATGCTGTAGCAGTAAATTGTAGCTCAATGCGGAGGAGACTTGTTTAAAAGGGGCCGAGGAATTCCCCTTACAAAAAGGGGGGATTAGATGGTTGACATAGCGTGAATGGAAGTGGAATTAGTCTGCACGGTAAATTAAGAGAGGAACAGAAATCGTAAAGGGGGAAAAGGGGCGACGCGCAGAGATGCCAGCACCGGGGAAAGATATTGTTTGCGGGTTGATGAATGAGGAGTAAGAACTTGAGACATCTTAAAGAAAAACTTTTCTCGCTCTCTTTCTCTCCCTCGCTCTCTCCGCGGCTTTCTCTCCCGCCTGCCCGCCCTCCGCCCCTTCCCCAGCCCCCGCTGCCTTTTAAAGTTCTTGGTTTAAGTGGGAACCTTCGCGGGTCAAGCCCAAGTTAACTAAATGAATTTAAAACCCCTTCTTTTTGAGTCAACTGCTATTACACGCCTAGTAAGGCTTTAAATGCCAGGAACCCGCCGGCTCAAAGGGCTGAGGGGCAGACAGAGAAGCGCGGGGGGCGGCGGGCCCGGCAGCCTGGACTCTGAGATCCCTTCTCTGAGCTGCTCCTGGTGCGGAGGTGCCCTCCGTCCCACCCAGGCTTGGCTGCTAGCTCCCTGTGAGCTGCTCCTGGTGCGGAGGTGCCCTCCGTCCCACCCAGGCTTGGCTGCTAGCTCCCTGGATCGTCTTATGGGAAACTGAGTCACACGCAGCATCTGGAATGCCTAGGTTGGCGGGAGGGTCTGTGACGCCCCGTGTCCCCGCCAAGTCCCGCGCGTCGCGGGTCCAGGAATCAGGGGCCGCGGGGAGGAGGGGACGCGAGTGGCCTCGACGGTGCGACTCACCGCCCGAGAAGGACTGCGCCAGGACCTCGGCGGTGAAGGCTGTCTTGGGGCTGGCGTGGTGGCTCTTGTCCTCGAAGAGCTGCTCGCCCAGCACGTTGCGCCAGCGGCCGTACAGGAAGCTGTGCAGGATGTCGGAGGTGATGACCTCTGCCAGCGCCAGCCCCGGCGCCTTCAGCCCTGTCTTGAGAACTAGGGCCTCAGCCGGGAGCACGGAGCCCATCATGGGCAGCCAGGGGCTCGCCGGCGCCGGGGACTGACGGCCGGGTCGAGGCGGGGATGTGGTGGGCGACGGTGGAGCAGAGGAGCGAGAGAAGAGGGCTGTGATGGAGGAGGAGAAGGAAGAGGAGCAGGGGGAGGACGAGGAAGATGATGACGAGGATGCAGGAGGAAGCGGGAGGTGAGGGGGTGGCTGGGAGGAAAGTGAACAAGGGGGAGCGAGGCTGAGAGGAAGAGAGAGATGGAGAAATCTGCAGAGATGGCAGAGGCAGCGCGGAGGGCTGCAGAGCCAGGGGTGGAGGCGGAGGCGGGTGCGGGGAGAGGGGGCGGTGCGGGGTGAGTGGGAAGCGGGGTGGCTGCAGAGAAACTGTGGCGAGGGGCTCTCGGCCGCGCACTAGCCTCTCGCACACAGGGCCGGGACGGTCTTCCCCTTGGCAAAATCTCAGCGCCTTTATAGGAGCCGCAGTGACCCTCCTAATTGGTTATTAATGACCCCCTGACGTCGGAGGACAGACTTGTACCCGGCCCAGCTCGAGGAGCCTTCCCCTCGAGAGCTCAAAGGGCGGGGGCGCTCGGGCCGCTCGGAGCGGTCCCCCTGCGCTCCTCCCGCCCCTCTCTGGCCCTTCCACCCCCTCCTCGTCCTACCCCCCTCTCCCCGTGGGAAGCGCCAGGCAGGGAGGGAGGCTCAGCCCCGGGAGAGGAGAGGAGGGGATGGAGCAGGGCAGGGGGCGCAGCGAGGCTCGAGTCTCGCTCGGACTCCAGGGACCAGACTAGGCGGGGGGGACGGCTGGCCTCGGGCCGGCGCTCACCCACTGTCCCAGACAGGGTCTGTCCTCAGTATCCCGGCCCGGCCCAGCCGGCTTTAACCTCCTCTCGCTCCCTGGCCCACTTGGCCGGCCGGATCCCGCCCCGGGCTCTGCCAGGTTCCACGCCCCAGGCTGCGGTAGTCTCCGCGGAGCCAGCAGGCCCCGCGCAGGCCGCGCTGAACTCTTGCGCAGACCGTGCAGCAGAGGCCGGCGTTTCGCTTCAAACGGGCCGCTGCAACCGCCCGGCCGGCTGCCCGCTGCCGGCTGTGAAACTCCTCCCGGGAGAGAGCTGCCGGGGCGGGGCTGTGGCCGCCGTCGGGGCTGAGCCTGGCCTGAGAAGACTTCTTGGGCTCCCGGCTCCCGGTCCTAGGGGGGCTAAGTCAGGATCGGGAAGAGTGGCCCAGAATCCGCGCTAGCTGCGGCTCTCTCGGGAAAGGCTTTCTTGCCGAATTCAGGGCAGATCGAAAGGGGTCCCTGGACCGTCGCGAGTGGGAGCAGCGGCGTCCGGGAATGGAAGTCCTCCGAATCTGCATGCAGCCACGGGCCAGTCCGCCGTACGCGCTGGGCTGGAGGCTCGGGCCTCCAGGCTCCTTTGCTCAACTGCGACCTAGGAAGCCCGCCGCAGCCCGCACTCCTCCCTTCTTGCCTCCTAGCTCCTTTTCTTTTGGCCTCCCTCTTCTCTCCCTTCCTCACTTCTTGCTTTCCCACACCTACCCCTCTCAACCTCATCCTACCAATAGACTTTCTTTACGGAGGTTCCAAGGCATCCTGATCACCAGCGTAATTTCTCTCCGGAGACAGGGAGCTGCTGAGCCCGGAGCCAAAGCCGGAAGGCCACCGCTTCCTGCAGGCTTTTTCTGCCTCCTAGCTTTAGCCTCAAGCTACCCACCTCCAGTCCCAGACAAGGGGTGGGGAGCACAGGAACACCTCTTCCATCTGCTGAATTCTTCAGCCCTTCTCCCCCTGCCTACATCTCAGATTCCATTCACAGAGCCAGGTTTTCTGGACTCTCAGGGCAGTGCATTAGGCTCACAGGTTAGCTGGAGGTATCGGACTCCCCAGGCCTTCTCCTCAGAGAGGGGACTTAGGTGGAAGGTCAGGGGGTCTGGAGTCACTGTCCCCATGCCCCTTGGCAAAGGGCTTCCTCCAACGCGAGGTCGGCCTTTGCAAAGCCAGCCTCACACCTGGCGGCCACGGACACCCAGCCTCTGCATGCCCGGTTTCAGCCAGTGGTCTGGCATCCCAGGGTCCGCGTCTGGGCATAGAGTAAGGAAGGCGGCAGGCTGATGCTCGGCGGAGGCTGCATTGGGCAGCACGGCGACCGTCGGACCTGGCACCAGCAGAGGGCAGAGCTGCGGAGGAGCGAGCACAGCTTGTGGGTTAGGGTCCTGGAGCCTCAACTTTCTTCCAGACGCTGCCGGAGAGTCACAATGACTCTGGCTTGAGCGGAGAGTTCACGTCCGAGGGGGCGGACAGAGTCCGGGCCTGGGAGCTTTACTGGCGTCTGAACCTCGGCTTCTACGAAGAATTGGTGGAGGGGAAAATGTGCCCAGGGGCGGAGGAGACTACGTCAGGGAGAGCCACCAGGAACCGCGGGATCAGTTCCCAAGTCCAGCAACCATCCTCAGCGACCCCCAGAGAGCGAGGCGGCATGAGGACTGCTGTGCGTCCTTGAGATGGCCCTTCTCTCTGAGCCTCGGTGTCCCTGTGTGTCAAATGGTTTGGGTTGGACTTTGTGAACTGAGGTTTTTTTCCCGCCTTGTCTCTCCGGGTCAGGTCACTTTGAGAGCCCTGAGAATTTATCCATTCCTGGGCAGGTTACACCCCACTGAGAAAAGTACTCAGCTCTGCGTGGTCCCTCTGTCCTGGGGAGCAGCTCTTGGGTCCTGGATCTCAGCTCGGGGTCAGAAGATGAAAGGACGAGGGCTCGGACTATGGCGGGGAGCCCTATTCCTTTCCCGGACCCGCAAACCCAGGGATTGGCGCTGGGGTCGGGGCGGAAACGAAGTCGGCCCCAAGCGTCTCCACTGCGCTCTCAAATTTTGTGCTTCTGGTATAGCCGCAGACACACTCGACCGCGCCCCAGGGAAAGGGGGACCTATAAAGAGAGCCCCAGTCTCAGGGCCTGTTAGAATTGGGGAGAAAGGCCCCTGCGCTTGCATCTCCCCTGCCTGAGACTGGGAGGGAAATAATTGCACGTTCTGGAGTTTCTCCGCAGATGAACCGTGTCGTTTTCTGCGGAACCCAGGCGCGGAGTGTGCCCGCGCCAAACCCCCTCCTCTAGCCCAGGCCCGGCCTGAACTCCCAGGCGCCGCCCCACCTCGCGCCCGCGGGCCGCCGCTCCGAGATCTTTTTAATATTCATGGGCGTTAATAGAGAGGCCCCCAGTATATCGGTCCATTGTGGGAGGCTCGTAGGACTTGAATAGGCCCCGGCCCCCTTTCTTCCGCGGGGCTTCCCGAGGGGTCGGGCCAGGAGTGAATGGCCCCGCTTCCCGCCCCGCGCTCCCTCCCCCTTGCGGGGAGAACATCTTTATCCCCGCCGCCGCCGCCGCCGCCGCCGCCCAGACCCCTATTCACGCGGCCCGGGCTCCGGGCGTAACGAATCAATCGGCCACGGCTCTTCGGAGGTCATCCTCATAACCCTGGCTCCCCTTTTCCCTAGCGCCCACGAGAGTGGAGAGAGGGAGGTGGCGGCAGGCCGACGGACCCACGGACTGAGGGGCACGCGGGGAGGGGGAGGTGGCAAGGGCAGGGGAACATCGAGGGGGGGTTGGCCTTGTCTGGGCAGGTGAAGAGAAATCTAGTGTCCCGCGGCCGCCGGAGGCTGGCTCATTTCTACTTGTTGCCTCGCGGAGGGCGGAGCGCGAGAGAACGGGGGCCACGGCCCAAGCCCGGAGACCTGTCCTACCTCCCCTCGGGGCACCTGCGCGCGCTCCTTCGGGCCCAGCGGCCACACCCGCAAGGTTCAGGGCACCGGGCGAGGGGCAGCCCAGGGTTTCCCCAGGCCCCGCGGCCCGGCTCGCCAGGCACTTTCTTTCTCGCCGGTGCGCCCAGGTCAGGACAGCGCTCTTCAGGGAGCGGAGGCCGGCTTCCCGGTTCCCGCTCTCTCGCTCGGCGGCGTGGCTAGAGTGGAAACGGGCGCAGGTCGGTCAGGCGAGGCCAAGGCGCAAGGGTCCCCGCCCCTCCCGCCCTGATGGCCCCGAGAGGCGCAGAAAGGAGCCCATTGTCCGCCGGGAAATACATTTTTGGGGGCCGAGTGAAAGCCCGTCTTTCTTTTGAACTTTAGAAGTCTTCTGCCTCGCCCCTCGGAGGGAGAGATTTGTTCCCCCTCCCGAGGGCCCCGCGCGCCTTCTCCTCCCGAAACATCTGCCAGGGGAAAATCCACCCTGGAGGGCAGATCGCTCTCTCTCTAAGCCCCGCGAACTCATTAAAAAGATATTAGCGGCGGGGGCAGGTCCCGCGCAGGTATCGATCGGTCGGGTCGGAGTGAGCCCGAGGAAGAAAAGGCGAAGAATGTGGACGCCCGGTGCCCCGACCCCCTACCCGGGTCCCCCGGCCCCCTGCGCTCTAGCCCCGCGGCGGGAGCGGGGCCCCCGCGCAGTCCGCGCGTCCCGTAGTCCCCGTGCGTCCGGCTGCCTCCGGTGGCTTCTCGCCCCCTCCCCCTGTCCTCCCCAGCCCCCGCCCCTCATCGCCCGAACGCAGATTCGCGTCTCCTCCTGGCACTTCCCTCCTCCGCTCGCTCGCCGCCACCGTCGCGCGCCCCCATCCAGGTCTCTCTCCTCTCCCTCCTTCCCTTGAGCTCTCTCCTTTTCCGCCTGCGCTCCGGCTCCCTCTCCAGCCTTCTCACACCCTCTAGGCTTCCTCCTCCTCTTTCTCTCTCTTGCTGTCTGAGTCTCAGTCTTTCAGGTCCCTCCGCCCGCGTGGCCTAGGGAAATTCCTTCCTCGCGTGGGACCCGTGTGCCCCGTCCCTCCTTCCCGCAGGACGGTTCAGGGCTCCGGGGGCCCCCCGCCCGCGCATACAAAGGAGCGACTGCTATCGAAGTGGGGTGGGGGACGCGGGCCGCAGAAACTGTTTCAATAGACGTGACTCGGGCTGGCCAGCGCGGGGCTGCCCGGCAGAGTGGCGGCCGCAGTGCCGTGAATAGGGACATCACCCCTCCTTCAATCTAATTAGCCTTCGCGGCCCCGGAGAGACAAAGGCGCGCCCCGGGGCGCCCACGTCGAGCACGTCGGCCCAGAGCCGGCGGCCGGGCTGGCAGGTGACTGGCACGCGAGTCTCTCTGGGCGCAGGGGCCCAGGTGCCCCCTCCCCGGCGCCTCCAGGAACCTTCCCCCACATTGCCCACGTCCCGGCCCCCAGCGATGCCAGCGCCGAAGTCCTGGCTGATCAATGCGGCGGGACGGAGGGATGAGACACCGGGGGAAGCTGGAACTCCAGGAGAGAGAGACGCGGCATCGCTGGAGAGAAGGCACAGGCTTCTGGGGGCAGAGTGAGGGCGGAGACAGAGGGAGACTGAGGCAAAGAGGCGCCGAGATGGAAAGATCCAGATAAAAATCAGTCTGAAACTTGGAGACACAAGGACGTAGAGAAATGAAGGAAGTGGATGCAGGGACTCCAAAAGAGACTGAGGCTTGAGGAGACTTTTGAGAGAGCAATGGCAGAGAGGCAGGAAGGGGAGGAATGAAGGTGACTCAGACACAGAGGTGGGGCATGGGGGGCGGGGGGCTGCAGAGAAAAGCAGGCAGGAAGGATGAAGAGAGAATGAGGTGCGTGGGGTAGGTGGAAGATGGGTGGTGCCCCTCCCTGCCCATCTTTTTCCAGGTCCTCTGGCCTGGCCCCTCATCCTTACCAACTTTCTGCCCCTCCAGGGAGTCTAGGGGCAACCAGAAGGAACCATCCGTGACTCGTTCACAGCCCCTTCTTTCTCCAGAGGTCCTTCCCACCATGCGTACTCAGCGTGCTGGACTTCCTCCACCATCTCCTGGCCCTTGCACCTGCTCACCTTCCGCCTGGGATGTCCCCAGAGCAGAGGGGTTGGGCAGGGAGTTGTGCCCTAAAGGTGCTGCTCTGAGCCGCCCCCACCTGCCTTTCACACCATCTCCTGCCTCATAGGGAATCCCAGAGGCCCTGGTCATTCCTTTGTTCCACAAATATTTATTGAGAGCCTATGTATGTCAAGCTCTGTACAAGGCCTTAGGGGCACCCAGGTGACCAAGGCAGGCCGAGTCCTTGTTTTCTCCCCCAGCTTCCCAGGGTGGGGGTACACTCTGGTGGGGCCAGAGGTGGTGGCAGCCTCTCCCAGACGAGCCTGGTGGCTTTGACACCTCTTTGGTTCTGAAGCTTCTGTCCAAGTGGCTTCGAGCTCATCTGTAAAGTGGGAACAATCACCCTGCCTGTCTCATAAAGCCTGATGTGCCTAGTGAGTGAGCGCACACTGAAGGGATGACTGTGGCTGTCATTCCTGATACTATCACTTGGCCCCACATGGATAGGTCCTTTGGGCCCATCAGACAAGGCTCCAGGCCCCAGAGACCTGAGGATGAGTTCAGTCCTGACTCCAGCAGGTGCTGTCTTTGACTCAAAGCACTCACTTCCCATCTCTGAGCCTCAGTTTCTTCATCTGTACAATGGGGATAACACTAGAACCTTCACTGGGAGTGCTTTCTTGAGGGATAAAAGACATCATGCATGAAAATCTCACAGGACAGAGAATGTACTTGATATATGGAAAACATTAGCAACTTTATTGTATTTAAAAGTAACATGTGGCCATGCTTGAAATTTTGGGAAAAAATGAAAGTAGGAAAGTGAGTACCAAATATGGCCTAGAAAGGGACATTGAAAACTGTATGCTAAAGATGTTGACCAGTATGCTAAGGAGTCTGTGGTCTGGTCCATGTCTCAAAAAGTGGTTGGAATGAAAACAACAACATTAATAAAATAGTTAACATTTGCTGGGCACTCACTAAGTATCAGTACTTTTAATTACTTCACATGGATTTTCTTAGTTGATTCTCACCCCAACATACTGGGTAGCTGCTATGATCACCCATTTACCAGAGAAGAAACAGCCACAGAGAAGCTAAGTGTATTACTCAGGAACACTTCTGCCCCAAGCAACAGTGGGCTTGACCTCAGAGGCTTGCTGTAACAAGGGGTTTATTTTCTCACATAACAGATTGTAGAGGTAAGTTGGCATCTGTGAGCCTTGGCTTAGCCACTTAAGGCCTGAGCTTTCCTTTGTTCTCATGGTCACAAGATGGCTGCTGTAGTCCTGCCATCACAGGCAAAGGAGAAGGGGGCAGTTTCATTGACATGCCCATCACATACAGTGAGCAAAGAGCAGAGCTGACGCTCAAACTCAGACAACTTGCTCCCAGGGCTGGGCCTTTACCACTGTTCTATACAGCCTCCTGGTTGGGGCTGCTGAGGCCAGAGGAACAGTGACAGGAGCACCCATGCACTGTCTGCTAATCCTAAGAGGCTGTTCCACTGGTCAGGGAAGCAGCTTTCACTTGCTGTGGAGAAACTAGGCTTGAAGTGTGTGGAGATGAACTCCATGGTCCCTTCTGCCCCATCCAGCAGCTGGGTGATTGGACTGGGAAGTGCTCGAGGGCAGGGACCTTGCCTGAATCTTCCTTGGTCTCCAGGGTCAGCTCTGGGGCCTGACACACACTGGATGCTCAGTGAAAGAATGACAGGGGTGGATGGAGGCATGATGGTATGAATTAGCTTGAAGGACAAAGACTTGCTTACCTTCTCTGGGCGGCAGGAGGGAAGCCTCTGTGTCCTGGCAGAGTGGCATCTGGGGACCTCCAGCCCCTGTCAAGCTGGCACAGCCAACAAGCAAAGGTGGCCCAGAACCTCTGAACCCTGGGGCCCAGACAGGATGTGGGAAGAGAGGCTGAGGCCCAGCCACAGATGCTCCCACCTGAGTAGACACAGCCAGTGGGACAGCCTAAGCCAGAGGGACCCAGTGCTGGAGGCCAGGCCTGCTCAAGCCCTTTCTCTCCCACTGGCCCTAGTCAGGGCCTCAGACTCCCTGGGCCTCCGTGCCTCCGGTCAGTATCCCATCCACAGAGAGACGCCTCTCCTGCCACACATTTATCTCCATTGCCGTCCTAGCTCCCAAACTGTCAACAGCACAGAGGAGGAAGTGGTGATGCTCCGGGACTTCGAGAGCTCTTTTTGCCCCTGTGCTGTGCTGGGTTAAGCACATGCACATGAGACTGTCAACAGCTCATACAGCATCTTGGCAAGAGGTGTCCCGACATTCACCCCACTTTACAGTGGGGGAAACGTAGGCTGTGTGAGTCACGCGTGTCCTCCAAGCCTGGGCCCCTCTGCCTTCTCTATAACCAGAGAAGCAAGCCCTCGGGGTTGTACCATCATATCCCAGTGCCCCCAGGCAAGCCTGATCCTTGAGAATCTGGAGGTGTCAGAAAATGGGTGTTAAATGGGGCTGGCTGGAGAGTTCTTATTTTAGATTCATTTACACACTTCCACCTCTCCCCTCTTCTTTGTCCAGAGGTAGACTTTGGACAGTCAGGGAAGACAAACTCATCTGAAGACCAGTTAAATAAAGTGTAGTTAAAACGAAGGGAAAATGTGCAGCTCCAGCTGTCCAGTGAGTCACAAGTTGTATTTATTCTGGAGGCTTCTGGACACCTCAAATCATCATGTATTTATTTTGATTATGCACATGTTAAACATACGCCCACAGTGTGCTAGGTTGGACCCGGAGCTTGAAGCATTGAGCAAGGGAGTGTCATGTTCTCCAATGTCAGCCCGACCCTAGTAGCTTACAGTCCTGGAGACTTTCATTAAAGGTTATTTAGTCCAACCAGCATCTACTGAGAACCTGCACTGAGCCAGCCCTCTCCGAGGACTGAGAGGCTGAAGGGGACCCAGCTGGTGTCACCCTCAAGGTGCTGATGCTTCTTGAGCAAGCCAGGCACTTCCGTGGTGCCCAGGCCATGCCATGAGATGTCAGCTGGAGTGGCAGAATTCTTCTCCATGGAATTTCAAGGACAAAAGCCCCACCTCCTTGTTCTCCAACTGGTCGGAATGTCCTCTTCTTCCCCATAGCTCTCGTGAAGGGGGTGCTCGGAGCCACTGGCCCATCGTTTCCGGTGCTGTGCTGGTTCTCTGTCTCCACCATGAAGTGAAAAACTGCACTTTTCCACCCCAGACGATGGGGGTGGGGGCTTCAAATGCTTGGTGAGCAGTGAAATGCTTTCTTCATACAAAATCTTATGAAGGAAGCTAATTTAGAAAACCAGCTGTTGGGGGAAGGGTGTAGCAGTTGTAGAGTGTGTGCTTAGCATGCACAAGGTCCTGAATTCAATCCCCAGTACATCCATTGAGTTCAAGTTTACATATTTACTTGCTGGTTAATCCATGACAGCAGTGAGGCTGATGATAGATTCCACAGAAGGAGTTTGGGGACAAAGTAGCCACAACATCCACATTATTTCTGAATTGGTTGCACAGTGTGGGTATGACCCTGATTCAGACAAATAACCAGTTGATCATGACAACAGTATTTGAACTGCTTACCTTGTTATCTTTAATAAAACCGATTCAGAAGATTCAAAGAGAAGGTGCAGAAAGAACTTTTGGTTTCAAAGTTGAGTTGTTAAGTAACCACTGCCAGGGGCAAGGGTGCCCCTCTCCTGGATGGTGAGCTCAGGGAGGGAAAAAGTGGCTTTGCTTTATCCAGGGCCAAGGCTCGAATATGGCTGGTGCTCCAGCAACATTAGTTGTGAGTGGTAATTGCACAAGGACTCCTGGCCATGGTGAGATGATCTGCTTGCTGGAGTCTTGCCTGGATTGAACTGATCACGGAAGTCAGTAATAAACTGAGTAATGAACGTTTGGGTACAATCTTGCTGGAGCAGGTACCTGTAGGCTTGAATTCGAAGACCAGCCCAGAGTGAAAACATTCTTCATCAGGAGTGTGAACAGTGGTGGCACACCCAGATGGAAATGAGTTAAGCCAGGAGCATGGGTGGACATGTTGCAGGTCTCCAGTGGGTTACATTTTGGTATAAATTATAGGTCGACTGTTCTCATGAAAGCACATGCAAAAATCCTAAACAAAAAAAGCAAATCAATCCAATGACATACAAGAAGGATAGATAATACTTTACAACCAAGTGAAGTTTATTCTAGGAATGCAAGGTTGGTTTAACATTTGAAAATCAATCTATGTGATTCACTATGTTAAAATTAAAAAGGAGAAAAATTATGTGATGATATTTGTAGATGCAGAAAAAGCCTTGGAAAGATTCAACAACTGTTCATGATAAAATTTTTGGCAAACTAGAAACAGAAGGAAATTTCCTTACCTGATAAAAGGTATGTACAATGAACATAGTTGATAGTGAATTATTGAAAGTGTTCCCTCAGATGGCAAACAAGACCAGGATGGCCACTCTGACTACTTTCTGTCAACAACATACTGGCTGTCTTGGTCAGTGCAATGAAGTAATAAAAAGAAACAAACAGCATAAGGACTGGAACCCCCCCAAAAGGCACCATCATTATTTGTAAATGACATGATTCTGAACACAGGAAAGCCAAATGAATGTACAAGTTACAAGAATTAATAGGAATTTAAGTAAGGTCATTGGAATCAAGGTCAATGTGTAAGAATAAATTATATTTCTATAACTATCAACAAAGAGATTAAAAATGAAATTTAAGAAATGCCATTTTTTTTGAGAACAGCAGATCAGCAAAAACCCAGGAATCAATGGAAAGACGCACAAGACCTCTATACTGAGTAGTACTAAAGTTATAGAGAGAAATCCAAGAACTACGCAAAAGAAGAGATAGGGATGTATTATGTTCATGGATTGGAAGACAGTATTGTTAGGTTGTCGATCCTTCTCATAGATTCAATGCAATTCCAGTCAAAATCCCAGCAGCTTGAAAATCATTTTTGTGGGGAATAGGGGATTGGTAAACTGATTCTACAATTTATATGGAAATGCAAAGGGCTGAGAATAGCCAGGGCAGCCTTGAAGACCAAGAAGGCTGGAGGACTCGTTACAAAGGTATAGTAATTAAGATAGGGCTGCAATCGGCATAAAGGTAGTCCAGCAGATTGAAAAAAATGGAAATCCAGCATACGACGTACTTGAGTGCATGACGTTTTACAAAAATTACAAGGGAAAATGTTTCAATACATTTAATGGATTTTATTAGAATTTGAATCAAACAGCTGGATTGTGTCAGCTAGAACCCTGACACAATTAGGAAACCACTGGTGTGGTACAGCTCCCAGGGAAGGGCAACGGAGATGAAGAGATGTGATCTGCTCAAGTCACAGAGCAAGTGAGCCATTCAAGCAGGGAACACAGGCCAGGTCTCTGGATGTCCTCGCAGGAAGCTGTCTCCCCTTGACTGAGGAAGGGAAGAAACTTTTGGTAAATATACTCAGACAGGTGACCTAGTGGCATAACGTCAAACCCCAGGACAAACCCATGATCCCTGTCCTGTCTGCACCCAAACTTTATCGTTATCCTTCTGTTAAACACAGAGCTGCTGCTGCGTGCACCTGACTGCCCTTCAGTGAATGGAAGGTATTGGATTTGGGGGCCTTGATCTGAATGCAGCAGAACGGCTGGAAGTAAGGGACAGCTGGGACAGGTGGGGAGCTCAGGTCCCTGCTCAGGGGCCAAGAAAAGTCAAGATTAGAGAATCTGACGCAAGAGAGAACAAAGGCTCACACATTCCTTTTTGATGTACTTGAGAAGGGCTTCCTTAAATGTCATCTCGTGGGCCAATATGGAGCAGCCTTGACCCGCCCAGCAGTTGGCCCAAGTCATCTCGTCACCCACACATCTGTGTGTGTGGGAGGGGGTTCCTGGTTCTTCCCAGAGTTGCCTTGCCTGCCTCTCGCGGGCTGATCTGTCCTGTTGGCTTAGCTGCCTGGACTTCAGGGGACAATGAGCTGATTCCCTCGCACACGTCCATTTCTGTCGGAGTGGCAAAGTGGGCAGGTTTCACAGTCAAACTGAGGTCCGAGCCCTGCTCTGTTGCCTACATAACTGTGGTATGATTCTGGCAAGAACTATTAAAACCTGTTTGCTCATCTCTAAAGGGCACCCCCAGAGCAGTGGGGCTCTCCCAGGAAAGTAAGATGTAGTCAGTTCTCTGATCAGTGAATACCTACCCCTCACTCCTGGGGGAAGTGCAGGGTCACTGCATTTTCACCCACCAATCAGCACATAACTGTGTTTCTGTTCAAAGATAACTTATTTAAGACATATGGTTGGTTCCTGCACATTGAACTCATGGCCAACAGCACTAGCACTGATGCTTGAATAAAGCTTATCTAACGCCTGCATATCTCCGTACTGCACATCATTAGACAGCACTACACTTAGGGGCCCTTTTAACTGCAAAAGCACCAAGAGAAAGCATCAAAATGCAAAATATATGACACTAAATAGACTGCAGGAAGCTAGCCTGGCTTAGGGGATGAGCTGGGACAGATGGTTGCCTGGTTCACTTCAGCTGTGAACATGTGCATCAGGCAACTTTTTTTTTTTTTTGCTAGGAATGACCACAGAAGTATAGTGAGTGTTGATTTTAAGGTTATAAATACATTTTAGTGAGCAGGTGAATTTGCAGATACGGATTTGCAGAGAATGATTGACTGCGATGCACTTACAGGGGACTGGCCTGTGGTTGGCAAGCAGTGCTAACTTTTAGGGCCGTTTCTTCATCCTGTCGACTGTCTCACTAGGTGGTGACTGTAGTGTCCCTGCTCTGTGACCACGAGCTCCCTGTGGGCAATCATGATGCTCTGGACTGAAGTCCTAGCATAGAATTTGGCACAGAACCGGCTCCACATGCTTGTGAGGACAAGGGCAGTTGGCTTAGCTTCTGACTCTGAGCCCTCATCTGTAAAATGGGAAGAACAGACCTGCCTTTTTCCCTAGTGTGGAGCTCCTCAGCAAAGGAGATGCCTGGAAAGGGCCAGAACTTTCTTTGTAGATGTTACTAAAAGTCCCTCCAGACAAAGGCCAGCAGGCGATCCTCACTGCTTCAGGGCGTCTTCACTTCCCCATCCGCCCCACCCAGGATGCGGCCCCAGGACCAGCACCCCCTGCGGAATTGAGTGTCAAGCCACTTTCTGGCCATTAATCTCGAAGAGTCTATCAGGACCATTTGCATTAGCCCATCTTAAAAACCCCAGCTGGGCCCCAGTGGGCCTGAAGTGGGGCTCGGGAAACAGTGCAGCCGTAGCCAGCTAGCTAGGAGCTGAGGCCCCACGGTGTCCAAACTCCCTCTTGGACCAAGCCCTGCCACACGCCACCTGTACCCCAGCCAACCCGACGGCGGGGGCTGCAGGACATGGTGGATGGTCGCTACTTGGCAGGGACCCTGGAAAGACTGCGCCTCCCACCTGAGGAGAGGCTGGGGGTGTTGATAGGAGCACACTGGCTAGAGACCTCCCCACCCCCAAACTCTTGGGTGGGTTGGGAACAGCCCAGCTGGTTCTTGGATGCTGACCCTGGGCAGTCAGCAGAGACCAAGTGTGCATGTGCAGCGGAGTATGGGAGGCGGGGCAAGAGTTCTGAAGACAGACTGGGCACTCGCCCCGCCCCCCCGCCTCCCCAAACACACAGCTGTCCTTTCAGTGATGACCATGCAGCTTTCTTAATGGAGCACAATCGCTGGACCTGGTACATTTCAAGCACTTTAGCCTTCCAGGACACCAGACTGCTGATGAAACCATCTTCCGTGGGCGCCATGTTAATGAGAGGCCAAATTTCATATGCTTGCAAACTTTCCCCCCTGCCTCCTGCTGTATTGCACCCTGCCTCCCCGCCCCACCGCCCCTCAGTAAAAGGTTGCATCAGAGAGAGAGAGAGAGATTTCCATAATTTATAGTATGGGCATTTCACTGGGGACAAGCGCTAATCTGTACTTACCGATACATTTAAGAAAATGCACCCTCCCGCAAGCCTGCACCATTTATGACTCTTGGCACAAACCGCAATGCTCAGTCTTCAATTAAGGGACACCTTAGGGTTCATTATCACACAATCGCTCCCTGTGAACCATGCCAAATGCTGTTTTGGCACAGAGCTTGGAAGATGAATTAGAAGGAAGTCTTCTCTGTAATGCCCTCTCCCTAATTCCCCTTCCATCATCAGCGTTTATGCCCTCCTCTTGCTCGACCCCCTCCTTCTTTCCAAGTGGCTTTTACTATTCAATTTCTCAACGTCAAACTCGATTCTCTAGAGGTGTAGTTAAAGATGCCACATCTCCCTTTTGTCTTCCGGCTCTCACCAGGCCTCGGGACGGCTGCAGATGGGCTGCTCTCCACACCCCTTTCTGGCCTAAAGGAGCCACAGATGCGTTTTTCCCCTCCTCTAAGAGCCTGGGGTAGAAAAAAGAAACAGGACCAGAGCTGCAAGCACACGAGCACGAGCAGCCAGAAGGAGCGTTCTACACGGGGTCCTGTCAGCAGCACTGTGTCTAACTGGATGACCCACATGGATGGCTGGCGGCGAAGGCAGGGCAGAGGCCTGTATTAAAGTAGAGCGTTGTGTTCGAAGCCAGTCGCTTCCATCAACGGGAAAGCAAACAGGAGAAAAAGGAGTCGAAGTCTCATCTCCTTTACTCAATGACCCTCCAGTCCAGGGCCCACACTGTCCCCGTGTGTCCCAAAACCACAGGACCCTCAGTGGTGTCAGCCCATGGGTAAAGACACCCTCTTTTGGTCTCCTTAATGAAAACAACAAAACGAGCACATTTGCTGGCTCTGTCCAGCTCTTCCAGCCAGCCAGCGAGCACGGCGGGGCTGGGGCTGAGAGGACAAGCACCCGCACCCGGGCAGGCGCGGCCGCGGGCAGCTGCAGCAGACCGGGGACAGAAGCAGCAGCCACGCGTCCGGCCCATCAGGCCGAGACCGAGACCGGATCGCCGGGCTGGGTGCGCCCCGGCCTGGGGGCCGAGCTGACTCAGGGACAGGAAAGTGCGCCGATCCCCACCGCCTCCCGGGACTCCCTTCAATGAATCTTCCAGCTCCACTTATGATGACAGCACCTCTGCGCCAGGAAACTCGGTATTGACTTCTTGGTGTCGCATCCACATCAAGAGACACGTAGATGTGTCAGGTGAGAGCGACGAATGGTAACCAAGGCTCTCAAGACAAACTGTCAGACTCTACGAAGCCATTCAAAGAAAATTAGCTTAATGATGGCGACGTAGCTGGTGGCGCTCCAACTAGGTGGGGCCGGGGCAGCGCAGGGCGAGGGGCTGGGAACCTGCGAGCCGGGCTCATGTGGTGGTGGCGGCGGGCAAGGGCGGCGGGGTGGGGGTGGGGGGACACACGCGGACAGAAAGCAAACAGACTGCAAATACTCGGCCCACAAGATGCCTTGTGGAAATTTTATTACGTAGAGTGTAAAATGAATTGTCAGTCAAATAAAAAGAACACTTTTTTTTTTAAAACATCATGCATAACATTTTCCAATTGCCTTTTTTAATAGTTAGACATTTCAAGCATTATAAGGAAAACAAGGAGAAAAAAACCTCAGAAACTCTAACTTCAGTACATCTCAAACGGAATGTCCCTCAGGTCAATTGAAAAATGCAGGAAAAAATATCTTCAATTCCGTTTTTCTTTCCTTTAAAAATACATGTTATCTGTACAAGATACACTACAGTAAACACTGGAAATCATATCCCTTTTATTAAATCAAAATTATTTAATTCATATTGTGGTTAATACTATTTATTCATCTAGTTAATTTGACAAATATTAAGAAAATATTTAAAAGAAAAAAGCAAAAAACACCTTGGAATTAAAAAATAGTTACTACATTTTTATGCGGTTTAATGTTCCACAGTGTTTGTTAAAAGTTATACTGAATTTATTTTTAATATTAAAAATAACAGTATTTATATTCTGAGAGAATAGAGAAAGGTTTTTTGTTTTGTTTTTAAAACAAGCTTGGAGGTCTTAGATACACAATTGCAACTGGTAATGGAGACATTAAAAAACGTCTGCTAAACACACGAACACACTTTTATATTATTACCCCTTTAGAACTCTAGAAATTATACAAACCCTATAAAATGCCCCCTCCCAATCCCTGGTGGACAGCAATACAATTATCTGTCTCAATTCAGAATTCACATAATTAATTACAATACATAATAGTTCAGTTTTTTAAAAAATGCAATAAAACCAGACAGCCAAGATACAAGAAATTAGAAGTAAAACATTTAATGAATTTACACATTTAAGAATATTTAAATACTGTTCAAAAAATTTTTAAAAGAAATTTGTTACAAACCACCTAAGACTTCCAAGCCACTTTCTGTTGCAACAGAAAAAACTGTAAATAAAAAGACATGCAAAACAAAACAAAACAAAACAAAACAGAACAAAAACACACCATGTTGAAATGTCACTGCTCTGAGGCACATTCTGGTGCCTGAATTTGCAGGTATTGCTCCAAAAAGAATCCCAGAGCTTACACACTTGAAGTAACAAACAAAAATAACGAAACAAAGATTATCAGCAATTTTTAGTAACTAATTTTCCCGATTTTTAGAAAAATTCTGTTAATCTAAATATAGTGTTTCACAGAACAAAAGTTCTTCAGAAAATTTGCAAATCTAAAAACCTGTTACAAATAGGTTTTGCTCATGATGATCTCAGGGGCAAAGGAGCCGAGGGTCACCGTCCTACTGTTCCTGCAGAAGGAAGGGGGAGAGGAGTCAGTCTGGTGGGTGGCAGGTTCTGAAGTGCTGGCCTTGCATCTGGGGCTTTGTCTGCAGTGAGGTAACACGTCGCCCTCTCCCCTTGGCCCCACAACAGGCGTTCACACGTGCTCTTGCGTGTGCACGCACATGCACACGTGCACCCCCCCCCCCCAGCACCTTCCTGGCACCACTTCAAGGGGTCTGGCCTGGGCAAAACCTCTCTTGCACAGGAGGCTCTGGGGTGTCTCCTTCCACAGGGATGCTGGGCGGGAGAGGGGAGCGAGTGACACTTCTCCTCTGTCACCCCCAGGCCTGGCACCTGTTCCCACCGGGCCCAGGCACAGAGGGTCAATCTGGCAGCGAGGTGACCGACTGGCTTCGGGCTGTCTGTAGGGACCTGACTGGCATCAGGTCATCTGAAATACGGCCTGCGGTAGCTCTCAGCCTTCTTCCCTGCATTCGTAAACCCGTCCTCAGCGCCTGACTGGAGAGGCCTCCAGGACCCAGCCCCGCTCCTGCCGCCCCTCACCACTGGCTGAGGGCAAGTGTGACAGCCTGGCCACACTGCCCTCTTCAAGGACAGTGCCGGGGAGCGGCCTCCACAGTCCACTCGCAGTGCCATGCCTGCCCGGGGCCAGCTAGGCGTGGCACTCCTATTTATTATTGGGGACTCAGGTCCAGAGGGAGAAACTGAGTGCCTCTCGGCACTTGGTCTGGGGTCCGGATGTGAGGGAAGATCAGGCACTTCCTTGGAGGGGCTGCCCAACCACTTCTGCTCCCACCTGGCTCAGCCTTGCTCTCCCTGGGGGGCGGGGGGCCGGGGGGCTGTGCTGAGCGGGCTGGGCCCGAGCTGTCCCTCCACAGCCCGGGGGGGCCCGGTGCCCTTGCCCTGGCATCAGGAGTGCATAGAGGCCTGGGGGGGGGGGGTACTGGCTGGGCGGTGGCAGCGGTGTCACTAACGGGCTACGGACCTGGCCGTGGGCCTGAGCTTGCCCCAGCGTCTGCCCGTAGAAAGCGACCTGCTGTCTGTAGTACTCTGCCCAGGCCATCGTGTAGTCCGGCGGCGAGCTGGCCTGAGGAGCGGCACCGGCGGCGTGACCTGATCGACAAAGGGAAGAATGGGTTATCGGGAGCAGGGATGCACTTGTGGGAGGCAAAGGACACTGTGAGCCGGGAGGGGTCCCTTCCCAGACACTCGGAGAGTCTGGAACAAGGGCCCGGCGCACAAGCTCTCCCTCTGGACGTCGGCCAGACGCTAGAGCAGTGGTCTGCCCAAACGCTCGCCGCAGGAAGCGCTGCTGGCCCTCCCTCGCTGGGCCCTGCTCCCCTCCTACAGGACTTTCACATGTCTCCTCTTTTCAGTCACTTCTCCGCGTGTCTGCCACCCTGCCTGCTCCCAGTCGGTGCCCCAGGCAAGAGGGAGAGAGAATCGGGGTGGGGGGGGGGAGAGGGAGTGCTGGCTTGTGTGTGCGCCTGAGCAGGGCGTCCCGCCCCAAGGGGGGCTGGAAAACTGGCCATGGGGACTTTCACCAGGTGCTGCCGGTGACGATGACCCCCTGACCCTCACCCTGGCCCCAAGATGGACTCTCCACCTGGTTAGGATCGCAAACACCAGGGTGAACATTGCTTTGACAGCCTTTGACCTGAGCTCTTCCAGTCAGCAAGTGACATCCTTCCGACTCAAGACATGTGAGCCGGCTCTTCCAGCAGCACCCTGTGCTCTGGCTCAGTGGTTCTGGAACGCACACAGAGGGCTTAGCGCTAATTTTAAATGATTCGCTTGGGGTTTTTTTGTTGTCGTTTGGTGGCTGTTATTAGGTTTCCTTCTTCTCTTTTTAAAGAGACTGGTTAAATTAGGAAAACTGGCAGAGTTAAGAAAAAGAGCTTTCTATGGAAGACAAACATACACCTCAGCACCCACTGCCACTCCAGACCCCTTCCTCTGAGTTTCACCACCTCCCTCCCTTTCACCTGTCCTGAAATGGCAAAAACAGCCAGGCAGTGGCAAGACAGCAAGACAGTGGAACAGGACTCCCAGCTGGTCTAAGTCCTGACCAAGCAGTTTTAAGGCTGGGACTGTCCCCGAGTCTAGATGCCAAGCCCACTTCCAGGCCCTGTGGAGTCCAGAAGAGGGAGAAGACGGAGGAGAGAGGACAATAATGTGTGTGTCTCCCCTGACAGACACACAGCAGGGGGGTGAGGGGAGACACTGAGATGGGAGTCACACAGGGAAAGTGGTAAAGAAAAAAGGTGACAGGGAAGCACAGATAATTAAGTCTACAGGATTGGGGGCTCTGTGACTGGGGACCTGCTGTCAGGAAGGCCAACGCACTCACTCTGTTTTTTGTAATAGTCTTCCCAGGCCTTGCTGTAGTCGGACTGGCTGCTCTGCGGCTGGCTCTGCTGGCCTGTGCGAAGAACACAAAAGCAGTCAGGCCTTCGGGCTGCCGGCCCGGCCCCCAGCCCAGCAGACTCCAGGCCCTGCTCTGCACTCACTCACTCGCCCCGGGGGCCACTCCAGACACTGTGGCCTGGGAGGGAGAAGGCAGCAGGCCGGCTGGGGGAGCCAACAGGTCCACACCCAGGAGGGCCTCTGCCCAGAGTGACGGGGGAGGGTGAAACCAAGCCCCCATGAGCTGGCTGGGCAGACTGCCGCCACGGAAGGGCAACTAGCGGGAAGAGCCTCAACTCCCCTGAGACAGGGACCTGAGCGGCCTGTGAGCAGAGCCCTGAGGACCAGAGTGTTATCTGAGGCTCCCTGGATTGGCCTTCAAACAGGACAATGGATCCAAATGGTGCTGACCACTCCCTTCACCTGGCCCCTCTGTTCAAAGGCTGACGGCTCTACCTGTGGACAAGGACAACTACAGGAAACACGCAGGGAGAGTGTCCGGAGACTGTGCTCAAGGTGACGACAGAAGATGAGGTACACACAGCAGAGGGGCTGACGCCACGACGGGCACCGGATCCCACCCAAGCCTCGCGCCTGTCTGGAGGGGGAAGGCGGGGACGTGTGCGTGGCTGTCTGCCTCCTCCCTGCATGGCTGGGGAGAGCTCTCTAGGGGCATCGGCAGAAAGGCTGGGGTGGGGGGAGCAGAGCATAGCACCAGCCCAGGGGCCTGGAGAGGGTCCAAAGACTGAGCACAGTGACAAGCCGGGACCTTTCTTCCGCCAAGGGCCCGCTTACATGTCCCCGAGAAGGTCCCCGCCAGTGTCCTTTCTTAGGTTAGAACAGTCCGTCTGCAGCAGGCGGGAAGGGCATGCTCACAAACACATTTCGTGGCAAAGTGTTTCCCCAAGTGTTAATTCACTGAGGACGGAGGAGGGCATGTGCGTGAGGACAGACGTGTGTGGGGCCGGGGAAGAAACGAGGTGGGGAGAGAAGGGGAAAAGAGCTCCCCTCCCCGCACTGGGGCAGGGAGGGACTCAGACCTGGCTGCTAACGACAGGAGGCCCTGGTTTTGGAGCAGGCTAGGCGCCGGCGATGCAGCCAAGAACTCCGCCCTCAATGTGGAGGGTGTGGGCCAGCGGGCTTTTCCTTCCAGACAAGATTTCACTGACCAAAACGACTTCTCCATTCCCCTGAATAAACAAAGCTCGACACCACAAAGGCTGGTGAAAGGTGAGAGAAAGCAGGCCTTCACTGAGTTTTCTCTCTGAGCCCATCTGCCTTTGTCGACTCTGGGCCTGCCTGGGCCTGAGATGGCAGCAGGGCCAGCTCTGCAGAACCAGCCCCCGGAGTCTGTTTCCCCTCAGGGAGATGGATGTGCCCACTGGGGCTCTGACGGAAAGCCTCCCACAGTCTGAGGCCATGGGCACGTGGGAGCTCAACCCCGGCCGACCCCCACCCAAGGGTGAGCTCTGATCTAACGGGAGGAAACAAAACACGCCCCGACCCTGGGGAGAGCAAGCACAGTGAGATGGGGGTGAATCTAGGTGGTGCACACGGTTCGCGGTCAAGCTCTGTAAAATACTCTGTATGCGTAAGATGTTTCATAAAAAATACTGCAGAAGAGAGAAAAATACCACCATGCAATTTCATAGCTCGAAGGTGCTTTAGAAATCAAATCCAAACTCTTCACCCACAGATGGCAGAACTAGAGCACCAGAGAAGGGGGGGACGCACCCTGGCTCAGCCCCTCATAAGCAAAGCTGCAACATGCGTGAGGGAGCAGCGGATATGCTGAAGGGGGCTCTCAGATTGGAATGCTGGCACTTCAGTCAAGAGAACCTAAGGGAAGCTTTTTGCTTTGTTTTTGGTTTTTCTGGAAGGCTGTGCAAGATGGGGTCCACCAGCAATAAAACCCCACAGTGACTCCTGAAGCCCATGTGGGGGCCAGAGAGTGGGGACGGTCAGACTCCAAGGAGGGCTGTCCCCTTTACAACCAGTTTTCCTGGGGAGGTGTCACTCTGCAGAGCCAGTTCTCTGTGTGCTTTCTGAAATTCTGGGGATAGAAAGACTCCCTTCCTAAGGTGGTGCTGGATAGAAGACAGGGAGAAGGCCCCCTGAGGCCAGAGGAGGGGAGTGGGGGGCGGGCACCGATCAGGCAGGGACTGCTTGAAGGTGGAGGGCGAGGTGGGGGGGTGGCGAGGAGGGGAAGGAGGGACTCAGGTCAAACCACACCCTCAGGGAATGAGTGACAGAAGCCCGCAGCTCAGAGCAGGAAAGAGAAGCCAGGAAAGAAAGGTCTGAGAAGGTGGTCCAGAAAACAGCCAGCCCCCTGTCCCTGCCCAGCTGGAGAAGTGCACCCCTCCTCCCCCAGCACAGGGCCCCTGGTGGCTCCTGAGACCTCAGGAGACCCCGTGACACCTCTGGGGAGGGACCCCATGCATCTGTCTGCAGGCCAAGCAGCCCCACCTCCTCCCCAGTCACTTACTTGGAAGCTGCTGTGTGGGCTGCTGCCATGCCTGGTAGGTGCTGCCCCAGCCCTGGGTCAGAAAGGCCGGAGGACCGCTGTGGAGGACAAGAGCCACTCAGTCCCGTGAAGGCCACACCCCCTCACCTGGGCCCACCTCCCCTCACCCACCTCCCCTCTCACCCCCACCCCCAGGCAGGCACAATGGTCTCTGCTGACTGTGGCCAGGTGACACCCCTGGCCCCACCTGCCCCCACCAGCACTGCAGGGGCAGAGTGAGGGCAGGTGACCCACCTCACAGGAGCGCTGTGGGGGTTTCCGTTCACTTTAGCAGCAATGTTTGGGAAGCACCCTGAACTCCTTGGAGGGAAGGTGCTAAAGAAAGTGGAAACCAAACAAAGGCAACAGCTGAAGACCTGACAACAGAAAGGCTTTTGCAAAAAATCCACCTTTCCCCCGATCCAGCCCTGGGGTGGTGAGTTCCCCTTGGGGAGGCTGGAGGCAACCAGAAGACCCTCTGCCCTCCGGGAGGGTGCTCACGCCTGCACTGGCCAGGGAGTGCCAGAGAGGACCAGGGACCACTGGTGAGAGGTAGAGATGAGTCCTGCCCCCCACCCAGGGCTCTGGCTTTTGGTGGGCAGTCCTCAGAACAGGAGCAGGAAAGGAGGACCTCCTGGGCGGGAGTGGATTCATCCGATCAAGACTGGTGCGGAGACTCACTTCTGATGAGGCGCGGCAGGTGGCTGGCTGAAGGGGCTCTGACCAAAGGCTCCAGGCGCTCCGAGACCGGTACCCTGTTGTGGGCACAGAGGGAACTCTCACCTCCTGCCGGCTGCACCTGTGTGCTCTGCCCAGGCCCGCCCCAAGGCAAACCACAGCTTTCGGGGAGACGGAGACAAGCAAAGTGAAGACACCCTAGGGCACTCACACTAGCCTTCCTTCCCCATGGTGGGCTTACGTGCAGAAATGGCTTCTGCCCCGAGTGACGGTACCACCATGCAGCCAATGCTGGCACCACCACAACTGCCCTAGCATGTCACCCTGGGGGTAGGGACCAACCTGCTTGACTCTCCCGTCAATTTAGGCTGGCCCATGGCTCTTTCTGCCATTCTACGTCCCCTTTGAGGTGAGCAGTGGCCAATCTGTCCTCCATCAACACTCCCTTTCTTTATCTGCTTTGAGGTGCCTGAAACTAAAGCCAGAGTCAATGAAAGCTGCCTGCAGGGCTGGCCGCCAGGGCAAGGCCAGTCCGTGGGAGTGCAGGGGTGGTGCTGGGGAAGGCTGCTGCCCCAGCTGTTCATCTAAGCCTGCAGGGCCACGGCTCTGGGCCTGAGCTGCGGTGGCCTAGGTGAGTTCGGCCAGAAGGCTTCCTTCAGCGCGACTGGGCCTGGCCCTGGCATCCCTGGGCCCCGACCGTCCCCCTCAGCCAAGTGGGAGGGGGCTGCTGCCCTCATATCACATGAGGACTGAAAGGCACAGGAAGTACAAGGTTCTGGGGAAAAACAGGTACCTTGGACATCCAAAAGAAAGTCCAGCTATCATTAAGCCAGTTGGGGAAAGGACCAGTACGTACGCCAACTTTCTCATCTATGAGATGTCTGGCCACCTCGATCTGCTGAGGGATCCCCCTGATGGTGAATATCCGCAGGTTGGGGTCGGTGTTGGGAGGGGGGTTCCGCTGCAGCTCCACATGTGCTCCCGACTGCTGGTTTATGCTCTTGATGTTCTCGCCCCCTGCGGCCGGAGGACACAGACAGGAGAGTAAGTGGCAGCCGCGGTCAGCCCCGTGGTCTCCGGCACCCCCCCACAGGGGGAGGGGCGGGTACTTGCCGCACACCCGCGCCTGTCCTGACAGTAGGCGTGTACTTTCTAAATTATTTACTTTAAAACGGTTCTAACAAAACCCATGACTGTCTCATTTGTAAAACCAGGCTTATGAAGTTAGGCTGGTCCTTCTCTCTGAGCTAGGCTGAGGCCACAAACGCTATATGGCACTAGCTGGTCTCCACCTCGGTGTCCTGGAGAGGCCTGGAGTGGCCCACACAGATTTGCACACAGTGGAACTCAGCCCTTGGACGCCAGCTCCGGAGCTCCCAACCCGGCCAGAGGCCTCAGCCTGGGGAAAGCACTCCATCCTTCTCAGCACAAGAAGGGCGACCTGATGGCCCCACCATGGCACAATGGGGGCCTTCAGCCCCGGTGTGGGCCACCGCGCTGCTGTCTCCCTCCCTCCACAGGTCAAACAGGCTGCCACAGCCCCCAACAACGCCCAGAGCCCACTCGGGCCTTTAATATCCCAACCTGTCACTTCTCAAGTCTCTGCCTCCTCCGCTGGGGGGACAGGTCTAGACAGAGAGGCAGCCGGAGGATGGGGGTCACAGAGGCCTGGGTGGAGCGGGGCTAATGAAAATGTAGTTGGATCCTTTGAAAAACCTGTGAGAGTCCCAGTCTCTTAACGAAATTTGTGTAACAAAAGCTCCACCAGTTTAACAATGGTTTGATTCTTCTTTTCAAATTTCACAGAACTTACGGATCAGCTCTGCTCAATCAGGGCGGGGGAGCCACAATACGAGGAAAACTTGCAGCACGGAGTTTTACAATCTGTATAAAATCTGGTGCAGGGTACCAGGGAGCCCCAAAAGAAAGACTAAAGGCCAGTCTCTGTGTCATCCCCTCCCCACCCAGAGTCTAAACTAACCCCAAATGACACTTGCCATTTCACTGGAACTCGTCCACAATCCTTCAAACACTCCAACCTGCCTTCCACCCGCACTGCTGGACAGCCACGTCTCAACACCCCTCCATGGAGGAGGTAAGTAAGGGGCACCAAGCGCAGGCAAGCCCGCATCTCATCTCATCTCATCTCATCCTGAAAGCACGATGGGGCTCTGCAGGGGTCAAGAAGCAAAGAGGAGCCTGGGTCCAGCCGTCCTTCCTGAAGGCAGCGCAAGTGGCCCTTACACGGCAGGAAGGAAACCAGGAGATGCTGGCATTCAAGAAAGCTTGGTTCAGTGTCGGTTTGGGTAGTTTAAAATTTAAAAGCAAATTAAAAAAAAAGAAAAAAAGAAAAAAAAAATCCAGCCGACCAAAGTACCGTGCGCATGATTTTCTTAAGAGAACTGCTCCAGTTAAAGACAAGTGTCCTTACATTTTCCACCTTGAGCAAACACTGGTCACGGGGACAGCGCTGGCCAAGGTGGAAAGTCACACCGTCTTCAGCAGCTTCGCTTTGCTTCCAGGTACGTGCAGGCACCCCCTCCCCAGCCCTGTAACTACTGATGTTTGCTTGTCGGTTGTGAATTTTATCTTCTTTGCATCATGAAAAGCAAGCAGCTTCGCTCCTGAGCGAGCGTTTTGGGGGAGCAACAAAGAGCTAAGAACACACGGAGCCGTTTGCACTGCACACCCAGGGCCCGAAGGAATCCTCCACCTCCACCCAGACCACTGGGTCAGCGAGGCAAGAGCACAAAAGGGCATGCATGTCTGAGACTGAGAACCCCAAGGGCCCGGCCAAGTTCCCTCCATCAGGCACTTGGACCAGCAGCTCCACAGACTCTCCCCTGAGGCCCTGTGCGCATGCTAATAGGGTGAGGAGGTACTGCAAAACTGCACAGGGCCGGAAGGAGTTAATTTAAGTTCATCTTCCTTCAAAATGAGGTCACCAGCTTGGCACATGGTGGCTGTCTACAGACACATTCAGCAGCCTGCTCCATTCTTTCACCTGACGAGGGGCAGAAGCGACTCACCAGTGGCCCCCCGGCTGGACGTGAAATCGTAAAGCAATTAATCAAACCTGCTAAAAGGCTTGGCTGACAAGTGCGGGGCTGGCCACACTATCTGTCACTATTGCTGTATTTATCATGGAAATCCAGCAGGGGCCCAGGGAGGCGCAGCGTCTGTCCAAGGCTGGAGCCGGGGGGAGCAGGCCCTGCCTGCGTGTGGCTCCTCTCACCCACGCACCTTTCCCAAAGGGAGACCTCAGACCTGCCCGTTGGGGGAGGGGGTTATAGAAGGACACCCCCACCCTGAGCCCCCCATCCCAACACAACTTCCTGGACTTCTGGAGGCTGCTCCTGGAGCACCAGGACACAGCTTCAGCTACTGCTCCATTCTGTTGTCACTGCCTCTGGGGATCACTTAAGATAATGTGGCAGAGGACAAACTAAGAGAAACTGTCACAGTGAAGACAGTGAGGCTCTGCCAGGTCTAAGAAGACATTTCACACGAAAACCTGACAAAATGTCTCAAAAGGCTCGGAAACCTAGGTCTGATTCTCAAAGTATACGCATCAACTGGATTTAACAGCACGGTGCCCCAGATGCTGGTCTGGGTGGCACGTCTGGCTCAGCACAGCACTTGGGCAGCTGCCAGTATCCATCAAACACCTCCCAGCACGCACACCCTGCCAGCAAGTTACAACAAACCCACACTGCTTCTATCACCTCTGAGAGGTTAATAACCCAAGGGTCGCACAGATACAGGAGAAAAACATTATAAAAGAGCGTAAAACACACACTGTCCAAGTGGGGCTGAGTGCAGATTCCGGGAGGTGAATGAGGGACAGGAGGAATCCAACCCCGTGCCAGCTCGTGAGGACGTGCCCGGCAGGCTCAGCGCTCTGCTGGTGACGGCGTTCCCAACCACACTCTGTCCGTGGGATGCCAGCACCCCTCCAACAGCTAAAGATGTCTGGTGAGCACAGAAATTGGGGAAACTCCAGGGAGAAGACTGTGTTTATTTCTTCCATAGGTTGTTAAGTACACATGGAGGGAATAAACAGACAAATACAAAACCCAAGGCCAACTCTAGTTTCCTGCCAGCTTAGAGGGCAGTGAGGCCAAGCCCACTGCTCCCGTGTCCTGCTCTCCCGCAGCCTCTGGGGCCCAGGGCCAGCCCAGACAGACCAGCAACGAGGGCCTAGAAACCTGCCTGCTCCCCTCTGCCTCTCCTGAAGGATGGGAAGGAGCCACATTAGCCATTAACGAGGGTTTCTACCTAATGTTCTCTGAAATGCCTAGAAACAACTAACAAATCAATTTTTATTTCCCTCCACAGGGTGTCTGTTACTCATGGTGAATATGTTGAAAAAATAAAAACCATTTTCATGTGTCGTGTCAATAAAGACCAAACATCCAAATCCAGGAAGGAAAAAAGTGACGCACTTGTCAGAAAGCAATCTCCACCTGGGGAAATTATCTTAACGGTTCCTCTAAGTCCCTTGGAGGTGAGTTAACCGCCAATTAGTCGATCGACAAACATTCAGAGGCCCCTCATCTTGTGCAGAGTGCCTTTCAACAACCCCATCTGCTGCTCACACGTGGTGATGAAGCCACTGCTCTGCCCCATGCGCGGGAAGACCAAGCAAAAGAGGGTTCCTGTGGAAGGCAGCTGAGGCCCCAGACCTGGCCCCTTAGCCAAGTGCAATGAACAGGATGAGCCTCCCGCTTTAAGATATTACATGTGGCCCGTCTGCTCTCGGGTCAAACAGCTGGAGGGGGGACGGCAAACCACAGCAGCTGCCTCTTACCTTTGCCTATGACGAGGCCACACTTATCTGCCGGCACCGTGTATGTTATCTCCTGGATGCCACCAGGGGCTCCCACGCTCCAGTCACCACGGCCACGGCCTCTTCCTCTCGCTACTGCCAAGCCCCCAAAGCCATCTCTTTCCTGGGAAGGAAGCAGAGCTCAAGTTATGATTTCTGCCACTGCCACCAGCACTGTTTTTTTGTCTCCAGGGAGGAGGTTAAGTGACAGGATGTAATCAATGGCACGCATTAGAACCTGAGCACCTTTCCACATTTCAGATTCTGAAGTGTTCTTCAAAACCAGAATTAACACAAATCACAGGCGTATTCAAGGAGACATGTGCAGATAAATGCATGTGGTTACATAAACAGAACAAATATACACAACTAAAACAGGCAGTCAGATATAAATTTCTAAGTCTGGAGCTCAGTGCCCTTATCCCTTGAGTTTTAATTACTGGGCCCTCACCTACAGGTGTTGGATGGTTTTCCTCTCGATGCTGAGGCTGCCCTTCCCTGTGGCTAATGCATGCTGGGCCTACCAGAAGCCAGATATTAGATGCTGAAGAACTATGAGCTTTTGAAAGTGACACATTAAGCGGCAACGTATGACATCTGACCCTCCCCCGACAAGTCTGCTATAAAGAACAATCCAGACACTGCTGTGAGTCAGAACACCTTGCAGTCCAACCAGCAAAAGAATAAAAGGGTTTTAAAGAAAAACTGGTTGCCCCACTTCCCAAAACAAGGAGGAACAAGCCAGGTGCTTCGGCCTGTGGTCCAGGGCTGGAGAAGTCTGACTCATTCTCACACTGCTTCCCCACAGAGAGCAAAATCCACACCCAACGCCTAACAGAGGAAGACTCCTTTCATTCAAGGGTGACACATCTCATTCCAGCCTTGGTCTAGCCTTGGTCCTCTGAGTCACACTGGAGCTGCAGCATTTAAAATCGTTTTAATGTTGAGGGTAAACCTGGGCTGAGAGCTCCTTCACGGTGAAGAAAAATGTTGGGCAGAACCTATTCCTGTCCATTAAGGGTAAACCGAACATTTACCTAGAATCTAACCCAGTGGAAAGCCGAGCTAACTGGAGTGCTTTCTGACACACTCTGCTTTTATGAGCAACAAATGACAAGTCGACGAGGTACTTTTCAATATCTGTGTTAAAACACACGCACACAGCCAACGTTCTGGGTATGCTGCAGTTTCTCTAAGACAAGGCTGTCTCCTAAACACCTCACAGCCTTTGCAGCTCTGGGTTCATCAATTCTCACAACTAAAAAGGACGTTAGCATCAATTAGTCACCCTCTCCTAAACTTCTCTAAGAACTGCCTGGGACTGTACGTGAAGCCCAAGCACTCTCTGGGATACTGTGATTCAGGAGATCTGGGGTGAGGGTCTATAAATCTGTAACTTCAGCAGGTACCTCCCCCACCCCAGGTGACTTAGGGAATCACATACACCACCTGGTACAAACTACTTGGTTAGCTGCTAAGAAAACTATGCCAAGAGGGGTTCAAAGGTTTGCCTAAGATCACATGAAAAACAGCAGAGCTGGGATGATCTCCAACCTCTTGCTTCTTTCTTCAGCTCCCATCATTCTCAGACTTTCCTTGGTCCTACAAAGCTGGGGGACACACCATGCCAAGCCACCACCAGTTACAGTGGTTCCCCAGAGCAGTTCACAGCGGGGACAGGTGGATCCTCACAGTATCACAAAAGCCGGCTCACACTCTAGAGAAAGATGTGCATGGAATCAAGTGCATGAAGACAGTTTTAAAAACTTGGAGGATCGTGAAGTGCTTTCTAAAGCTACGATTAGACTTTACCTGTAGTTTATAACAGGGACACTCAATTGTCTGAAACGTGGCAATTTGCATTATCTCCCCCAAACAGTTTAAACAATTGTGAACTTACTGTGTAAAGAAAATCTAAATCCTAGGATGATAAAGACAGAAAAGTAATAACCTAGCAAGAGAAAAAAAGGCAGGAAAGAGACAGATGTTGAGAAGGCACTGGCTATAATCTTAGAGGGAGATAACTGACAAGAGCACTGGTTTCCAAAAATGTGACTTGAGAGGCGGGTGACTGCTTCACGGTGCTGCCCTGAGAGCGGGTGGCACTTGCTGCTTCTGCGGGTGAGAGAGCTCAACTCCAGAGAGCCAGACCCACCTGCGCTGTGAGAATAAGCTCGTTGATGGCGTGTGCTGCATGCTGGCACCGATCTGGGGGTCCCATGACCTGCGCAGCTCTCTCTGGACTGATGCCATCATCTGTGTGGAACAAGGTGAGAGACGGGATTAGGAAAAGCCCAACCTCAGAAGGAAACCAAGATCAATCTGATTTACAATCAGTATTCCCATCAGTACCAGAGGGGTGATAATCAGAATGTCACCAGAGGGAACTGGTGACCTTCACATGAAGAAGGGGGCTTTGAAGAGCCTGGAGAAGAACATGGTTTCGGACCCAGAGCTGGCAGCCATCTCCCCAACCAGGGTGTTGGGGAGTCTGAGGCCATGGTAGGGTGGAGGGTGCCTTGCTATGTGGTGGGGACTCCCTGGGACAAGCAAGGGTAGTACTGTGATGGCCACTCGATTAAACAGTGTTGCAGTGTGGTGACCAAAAACAAACGAACAAAAGCATCACCAGATTCGGGGAGACTTTTGGATAAGGAAATATATTACAGCCACATAATTTTGCATGGTCCATGTCAATACTCATTTCTTATGCAATTATATTTTAAAAAAGATATTATAGAAACTAAATTAAACTAAAAGTAAACAAAACTCAAGGAAAACAGAGTTGCGCCATGGCACTAATTTCTAAGTAGTCCATCATATTTTCTCCTCTTCAGAGAACTAAGAAAAATACATTGTAGACAGTTCTGCTCACGAAAGTAAACTTATAAAATTTAAAGAACTGTCCTTTACTCTAAGATTTTTTATGGTTTTAAGTTACCTTTAAAGTTATGAAATCAAAATAACAATTTTTTTTAACATCTTTATGTGGCACAATTAAAGGCTGGAAATGCTATGTTGATTTCCTCCAATTCTATCAGTCTAAAGGAAAAAAGAAAAAGGCCTGGAAACCCTCAGGCTAGAGTGTCCTGGCACAAGAAGGATGACCCGGCCAGCAAATCAAGTGAAGAAATGAGGGCCAGAGGAGAAACCCAGACTGAAAAGTTGCAAGAGAGAGGGAGAATGAGAGAGAGCACACACACGACGCGCTAGTTACAAAGCCCTCGTTCTGTGAGGTGCGTGTAATTCTTCATCATGCTGAGGACTTTCAAAAATCATCAAAACCAACCTGGTTTGAACTGAATTCTCACACCGGCGTCGTTCTGGATCTTCTTGATCATCTCCCCATTCCTTCCTATTACAATCCCAACAGCAAACCTAGGCACAGACACCTAAGTGCAGAGAAAACAAAGCCTCATCAGAGCTTTTCTGCAGACCCGTCTCTTCTGCAAACCTGTTGTGTATATACAAACAACAACTTGATTTTTATTACAGTGCATTCCTGGAAATGATACAATAAAGCATATTTTTTCCTCTTAGGGGAAATATTATGTTTGATGACTACATTCCTGTGCATTAAATGCATCCAGTAGGTCTGAGGTTTGATTGAAAAATAGTTACAAAAGGCAAGTAAAACAAATATAAACCTGATAAAGATACCAAAAAAGTTTTAAGATTGAAAATTAAAATTTTATCTTCTAAGTTCTATGTAATAAGCATAAATATACTATACACACTGATTATACTACAACCCTTTAAAATGGTTTCTTTCTTCTCATTCTTTTATTGTGGTAAAATATATACAACATAGTATTTATCATTTTAACCACTTGTAAATATACATTTCAGTGGCATTAAATACATTCACACTGTTATGTAACCATTGCCAGTATCTATACCCCAAACCTTTTTCATCACCCCCAGCTGAAAACTCTATCTATTAAACCACAGTGTCTCCTTCTCCAGCCCCTGGTAACCGCTACTCTACCTTCTGTCTCTATGAATTTGCCTATTCCTCACATAAGTGGACCATACAATACTTGCGCTTCTGTATCTGGCTTATTTTACTAAGCATAATGTTTGTAAGGCCCATCTGTGCTGCAGTGTCTCATCAAGGATGCATTTTAACCCCACTCCACTTCATCAATATAACAGGCTTCCAAATTTGATACAATCACAATACAGATCACCATGAAAACCTGGACTTTGGTCTTCACCTGGGCAGTGGGATAAGCTTTGAAGCACAACCCCAAGCCAGGGGGGGTGGCCCCACTCCCTGAAATGCACATGCTGGCTGGCACCCCTCACTACAGCCGACAACCCCCTACGCCCCCACCGCCGGAAGCATGCGTACTTGCAGGGTTCTGCAGGTGAGACAAGCGTTAAACAACTTGCTCAAGGTTCAAGAGCAAGCAGAAGCGTGACTTACAGCCTCAAACTTGCCCGCTAACCTGTGACTCCAGCATACCTCTATACTGCCTCCTCCCAGCCGCGAGCTGAAGTCACCACGGGCGCCGCGAAAGTCGGCTTGCTCTTTTTCCCGGATGATCTCTAATACCATTTCTCTCGCTTGCTGTGGAAACACAGACACAAGGCATTATAGAGACCAGTATCCTGAAAACAGACTTGACATCAGGGGAACTTTCAAGATCAACCCCTTTTAAATTGGGCTTAAGGCCTCCAAAGGCACTCAGCTGCGGGAGAACTCACTATATTATTACCTTATTTTGACACAGGGCAGGCTGGCTGCTGGTGAGCAGTGTATCGTGTACATTAAACCTTAAATGACGTATTCTTTACGTTTCCCAAAATGTCCACACAGATAAGGGTTCACTGTCTTCTACACTACAGTTGGGTCAGCACATGAGCTGGGTCAGGGCTTGATTACGGTCGCCCCAACGTATTTCTGATATGCCATTTTTTTTCTAGCGAAAAGAGGGTTTTCTGAGAGCTCTGAATGTGGACGGCGCCACGGGAAAGAAGACCTCCCCAAGGCACCCCGTGGCAGAGGAGCTACGGGGAGGTAACGGGGAAAACCTTCCAGCGTCACAGCTCGAAGAGCTCTCCTACCAACTGGCAAACCTACCACCGCACCGACGGTCTCCAAGGCACATTCAGTGTCCTCTCCTCCAAGAATGCCCAGTCAGTCAGTCCACCCCGCCCAGACTAGCACCAGCCCCACGGGAACCTGGGCTAAGGAGCAGCCGTGCAGGACAACTCAAGGTCATGTGGGAACCCAGACTGAGTCCTGGTTCTGGAAAAACCAAACCAAACCAAGAAAACCCAAAACAGCAACGTCTTAGGACATTTGGAGAAAGCTGCATATGGACTGGCTCTAAGACGATGTTACAGGATTAGTTATTTTCTTAGGCCCGGTGTTACAGGAAGAAATTTTATTCTTAGGAGATAACACACTGCAGAACTTAGAGCTGGAAAGTCATAATATCCATCATTTATTTACAAATGGTTAGGCAAAAAAACTAAACTAAAATATACACACAAATGTGAAATAAGTAGGTCGGGGGTATACAAATGTCCACTGTACTAGCTCTTTAATTTTTCTATATATTTGAAGTTTTTCCACAATAAAAAGTTGGGAAGAGAAAAAAAACAAAACAAAACCCCAAAATCCCCAAACAACAATTTAAATACAGCAGACAGCTTCTCCCAAATAAAAACCACAAAATACACAGTTTTAAAATTAAAAAAATACTAAAAACCTTTCTTTATGGTAATTTTCCTGCAAATTCATGAAACATCAATGAAATAAGCTCCTTGCCCGGGTATTTTTCCTACAAAAGATAAGTCAAAGAAGGCAAGCGTGGAGGGCTTCTGGGAGGCAGGCATCCTGGCGTCCAGCACAGCTCTCCACTCCGTCCACAGAGCTCTACGAAACCACAGCGGCAGAGCCCAAAAGCTGGACTGGACGAGTTGAGGGAGGAAAGGTTGGTGCAGCCTGACAGGTTATAACGCGGGGGGACCCGACCAGGCAGGAGAGGAGCGAAGGGCTGCACTGCTGACTGGAGCCTAAGCAACGAAGCCATTGTAATCACTGGCACTCAGTTCTGTTGTAAAATCATTATTTTACACACAAACCTTGACCGAGAAAAAACTACCAACAATACCATTTGAGCTGAGCTGAGCGACAGTGTTAAAAACTACGGGAGCAGAAGTTGATGCAACATTGTACACTGACTGTATTTCAATTAAAAAAAAAACAAGAAAAATCAGGGGAAATCATCTGCCAGAGACTGGTGACCTCCACTGGATCTGAGCCCCAGAGCTCCTACAGGGGGACGGCTGTGGCTGATGGCTCGCAAGGTGCATCACTCTGGAGCTACTCTAAGTGCAGCAGAGGCAATGCGGGCTGCAGGGGACAGGAAAGAGAGCATTCCTGTCTCGTGGGAAGAGACACAATCCTACACCCACAGCCCACCCACGCTCCTGCTAACGGCCCAAAAGCTGGAGGGTGGAAGCACCTCAGGTGATTCAGAACTAAGCCCCTTACTGCTGTCAGCACCTGGGGCCGTCCTCTGTGGCACACAGGATGCCTGCTACGAGGCCACACAGGGCCTCGTGTGGTACTGGCACCTCTGGTCACCTCCCACCTCAGCTAGAGTTCTTACAAAAACAGGTTTAGAAAGAGAACAAATAAAAGCCTAAATGGAGCCTGCATCTGAGCTGAATACAGGTCGACACTGAAAACTGCCTCTAATCAGTGCTTCGCCATCCAACAAAACCTTCTGTGTTTACAGAAAAGTTCTGCACACGGGCTGTCGCTGACGGCAGCCACCATCCACACGTGGCTCCGAGCACTCCAGGCCAGTGTAAACGAGGAACTCACTATGTAATTGGAATGAATTCCAATGGCCACACATGGCCAGCAGCGCTTGCGCTGGCAGCACAACCCGAGTTCCTTTCATTGTCAAACTTGGTTTGGGAAGACAGCTTACCTTAAATCAAGGAACACCCAGTTTTGTAACTTTCTGAATGACATAAAAAAGTGCTCCAAGTACTCCTACTCTGATTGATACTGCTCCCCCCCGGGACCTGCTTGACCCAGTTTCTCTCCTACCTGTACTTTAAACGGGTCTCCAGTGATGCGAAGAGGCTTGTCTGCCCCCGTCGGCAACGGGCCATCCTGGATCATGACCATCTTCACACCTGTCCGCTCCTGTGGGCACACACGGGCATGGCTCTCACTGTCACGAAGAGGAATGAATACAGGGCGGCACCACAAGCCGCAGGGGGTCGGTCACGTCCACGCTAAGACACATCCACCTACACAAGCACTGCCCTCCGAGCCGGCCCGGGAAGCCGGCCTGAGAACACTGCCACGCCAGCCGCGCCTGAGAGCTTCCAAGCGTGACACTCAAAACCACTTCCCCAAACTCTCCTCCTTTTCTGGTCCCTGGAATACTTAAATATTACAGAGCTATCTTCACATAATGCTAGGCACTGAGCCAGGTGCTCTACTGAACAGCATCTGGTCAGAGCTCCCGCGCAGCCCTGAGAGGGAAGGGCGCCGAGCAAGCTGCCCGAGGTTCCAGAGCCGATGAGGTAGGCACCGAAGTTTGGATTCTGGGCTTCTAAACCCTGAACTCTTAAAAGTCCATACTAGAGCACCTTCCACAACCCCAGAGCACACAAGCAAGTCACAACTCCGATCCACAACTTGCAAAGTCCAAAAGCTCTGAATTAAAAATTTGTTCCTAACTGAATTTGGCTCCAAAACTAACCTGAACTCATGTAAGTGAATTTCAAGACTTCCTCTCGTTGAGTGTGACTGTTACTACATTTGGCCATGGGAAGATACATTTGATTACGGGGTGCAGCCCCAGACCTTGCTGGGGGTATTAAATTCGAAAACACAGTCAGCCCCAAGCATCTAAGATGAGGGACTCTGGAGCTCACAGCAGCAGATGCTCACGGAGTACTTACTCAGTAATGGGCTCTGTGCTGAGGGTCTTATATAATATAAAATACCGGGTATTATTTCAGCTCATTACGACAGTGAGGCTGACACTCCCTGCTCTTACAGACGAGGACCCTGAGCCTTAGAAAAGTACCTGAACATAGGTCTAAGATCACACAGCCAACGAGCGGGAGTGCTGCTGGCTGAGGGCCCCTGGCTCTGGACACAGTACTCCTGTCCGAGATGTTGTCACCTGACGGTAAAAGCAGTCCTGCCAGGGCTTCATGGCCGTGGTGGATGCTGCAAGTTCACGGGGACCCCAGGACTTGGGAGTCATAGCTGGCATCAATCAAGCCTGGTCACAGTAAACGTTCAGGAAACATCTGGAATGGAGAACTGTGGAAGCACCTGGGCAGAGACTCTGAGGGAGCTCTGCACCGTGGTGCACGGCCTGCCCAGCTGGGGAGAGCCACAGCCACAACAAAACCTCCCGAACAGGGAAGCTGGAGAAAGGTGAAGGCCTGCTAAAGCGCCACTCTGCGAAGGGCTCACGTACCTGCAACTGCTTGATTGTTTCCCCTCCTTTGCCGATGACCAGACCCACTTTCGAGGCGGGGATGAGAATCTCCTGGACTGTGCTGTTGCCGTCTATGTCATTATGAAAGCCGGGTCCATTCCGACAGCGGTCCACGATCTGGCCCAGGAGCCGTTTGGCTTGTCTTCGGGAGGGAAAAGAACCACAGGAGAACCAGCATGAAATGAACACTCCAGGCGCCCGGGAAGGGGAAACACGAAGGAGTCAAAGCAGCCCTCCAGCCAGCTCCAGCTCCTGCCCCACAACCCAGGAGGCCTCTGCCATCCGCCACGCTACTGGGCTGGAATTTAAAAGCAACACACACCGTAATGCCAACGTCCCAACGCAGCCCCCTTGCAGTCTGCCCTCTGCTCATGCCTGTGTCTTGTATTCATTCCACAGACACGTCTCGTCTCTTACTGGGATGCCCTCTGCTCTGGTGGCAGAGTCTACCTTCAATCCCTCTGCATCTCTCTCTGCTCCCCAGTCCAGCAGAACCCTTCTCACAGAGTATACGCTCAACAGACGTTTGTTAAATAAGGGCAGGAGAGAGAGCAATGAGATAGATGGGAAGAAAGGAAGCAAGGGTTAGTAGTCACCGTCAGAATTCCTAAACTCTGAATTTCTTCTCCGTCACCAACCAGAATGCTCGATGACTTTTAAGCTAAGGCTACGAATCACCAGTTTGGTTTCAAGGGGTGGGAACAGGAGGCAGGGCTCGATGCAGCTGTACAGTTATAGTCACCTGCTTTGCTCTTTCTCATGTCAGATTTTTAAGATCCCACATTTCATGTGGAATTTTATGCTGCTTTCTCTGGAGATGGGGGAGGGAAACCACAGTGTTAAAAAAAACAGCACAACCCAGCCTACCGAGGTCATCTGTGGGGCCAGTTTCCTTTTCTGCACCAGAATCTCCCCGGATGTCACTTGCAGTATTTATTCTTTAAATCACCATGCATAATCTATCTTGTGGTTCCTTTAACAGGGAAAAATTCAGCTACTAAACAGGCTGGTTGTACCATGCACTGAGGAAAACAAAATTGTTTCCTCCTAAAGTTATAATCCCACTGTCTTGACTGCTTGGGTAGAACAGGAAGCAGGAATATTTAGAAGAGTAGGAAGAAAGAAGAAAAAGGCAGGAAATACTGCTGCCTTTTGTGGTCTCGAGCCTTTGTGTATAGAATCAGCCTTGTACTCGTCTCAGTTACAGCAGCTTTTTAATATTTTGCTTGTGTACTAGATTAACCTGTGTTGGAAGAAAAATGCCTTGACTCCAGCAAAAGCATCCTGCTCGCCCTATAATGCACACCTGCCAGCGATATTTATTCTGGTTCACTGCTTGCAACGTTACAGCAGAACAAGAGAATTTAAACTCATCTAGACTCCCTGAGAAATGGAAACAATAAAACAGCCCTACCTATTGAGCCAGATATAATCTCAGCATCCCTGTCCCCAAACGCAACACTACTCAGTAGATTGAAAGAGGAGAGCGAGCAGACTCTACGTTAGTACATGCCCCTTCCCCAGGAGGTTCTTGGATTTACGAGGCCTACATCTGGTACAAGGCTCCGAGCATGCGTGTACCAGGGTAGGAGAGCAATGCTGGTCTTAAGGCTGTTGTAAGGGCCCCAAAAGTCAAGACACCCTCTAGCCGGTCTGTATGGCCCTCAGAGTACAGCAATGGCCACAAAGAGTGGATTCATTTGCTTCACAAATATCAGTGGAATCGGCCCCAGCAAATGACCTGACACCAGGATTCTCAATGGTGCACAAAGTGACAGGCTCACTAATCCAGACCTGCTCAGGCAAAGGAGGTATTAACAAGGAAGAAGTAAGTTGATTAGAGCATTCAGGCAGGGTGAACGTACACTCTTGAGAACCTCATTTATGAAGGAAGTGTTATGACAGCTGTGAGAAATCTGTAGGGTCTGAAAAAAAGGTAACACCCTGCGTGTTTAAGTAACGGAAAAACTCTCCTGGTGTGGCAACCTCCCAGATCCTTCTCTATAGAAGCACCTGCTTTTGGGGCCAGACTGCAGCCCAGCTCAACAGTGTTCGGTAACAATTTTGCCCTTCCATTTCTCCCCATTTGGGGAAGGAGGAAGAAGAGTGAAAGGAAAAAGTAAATAAAATAAACTTACTCAATACTTTCTGGGGTTCCGGTAAGTACACAGGGCCTCTCTGGAATCCCAGAACTCTCTATAAGAAGAATCAAGAAGATGAGGTGTGTTGGTGGGCATCAGGCAACCTGTACCTTTGCCTCTGTGTACAGACTGTCTCTCTGGGCTGGTTCCTACATCAGCCCACAGAAGCCCAGGCTCCCAAAAAAAGACAGTTTGCCTCCACTTGTGGAGAGGATATCAAGCTGGTAGCTCCACCCTAGAGTCTCAAAATAAAAACAGGTCCTGCAGGGGAGCTGGGAGGACGCAGCAGAGGTTTCTGAGGTGGTCCTAATCACCAGTCTCAGGTTCGTATCTGACCCACTTGTGTGCTCGTCAGTGCTGAGTCACTTAACATGCTTTTCCCTCAGTTTCTCCGTTTGCAGAGCACTTTGATGCTTATTTGTCTGCAAATAGCTCTGAGGAACACTAGTAAGGAATTTAATGGTATGCACATCAGAGTTATTACCAGTTATTGCATGAATATCCCAAAAGAACAGTGACATCTATGTGGAACTGGTTCTGGGCTATTCGACGGGAGAGGAAAAAGATCTTACTTTCCAACACCACACATGACGCTTTACTTTGACCCTAAAAAATTGCCTCTGAAAATTCTTACTCAAAGGAAAAAAAAAATTAAAGAGAAATAGCTAACAGCAGTAACGGCCTTCAAAACACTATACTAAGCATCTTTTAAAATGACAAACATTTCTGTAGTTGAATGTCCTCCAAACCCCCTCCTCCGCTGTGGAAAGAGGTCAAACTCAGATGATGAAACTATAAATAAAATGAAAAACTCTTCTTCCTCAATTTGTCTCTCCATATCACACGGTCAAAATGGACTCAACTGGGAAAGGTCCTGAGCTGTGTTGAACATGTGCTAATTTAGCCAGAACCTCCAGCTGGCCTCTTTCCACAAAGGGCAGGCACGGGGAGCTGGCGAGCAGTCTTCCGGCGTGAGCCCAGAGCCACAGGACTCCTCCACGCCCCACAATGTCTGGCATAACATTCTGGTGCAGAAAACAGTGGTCCTAGACTGGCAGGTGTGTAAGGGGCGGGGGGGCCACGTCGGGCCGAGAGCTGCAGAGGGAGGGCCTCCCCAGAAGCCAGATGGGCAGCACCATGTCTGGGCCCACTTCTGCTCTGGCTTTCCTGGTTCTCGGCTGGGAGGCCAGCTCTAGAAGTGCAAGGACCACGGCAATCACATACACTTACCCGAGCCCCTCAACTTCCAAGCAGCAAGCAAAGGTACTAAATCTGAAAGCTCTGTAAAAAAGACTGATTTCAGCCAAACTGAGATCTATGAAGAAGGTAGCCCTTACCTGAAGCAATCTGAATTTTGCAACCAGATTCTGCTTGAATTCGTGAAATCTGCTCTCCTCCCCGGCCGATAACTGAAATAAATTGAACAGGGTCAGAATATGCCCTTATGCTGTATTTAAGCACACATAAATGACTTAATTTAACAAACATTTACACTTGGCTCCACAGCACAACAGACGGGGTTGGACTCAGCGAGCCCGCAGAAATCGTACATGAAACACAGCAGACGATAAAGGGGGCTCTGGCTGAGGTGAGAAGAGAGGGGGGAGCCCACAGCCCAACATTCTGGTCTCCCCCTCAACCCAGAGAGAGACCTGCAGTGCTTCGGGGCTCCAGAGAACACAGTGTGCATGCAAAGCACCTTACGACAAGTAACACTCACACTGAGAGACAGGAATTAGAGAAAAAGTAAATAATGTGGCTACTTACTAAATCCAACCATTTTATCAGGTACTTTGAATTCTTCTGTTATTACTGCCCTAAAAACAAAGAACATTTTTGGAAAAATACATAGAATAAAGAATTCTGCAGTCATTTTAGGTTCCCCAAATTTCCCACACTGGCAATGTTAAAAGATAAAGACTTAAAATAAACCCTGCCAATGGGGCCAACAAGCCCACAAGCACCCACAAAGACTGTCACCTAACGAGCCCCTTGCCGAGTCACTCCTCGAAAAGATCTAAGCCTCCTCTTTCCTCATGTCACAGGAAGAAACCTCTGTTTCTTCATTAAACCATTAACTCCACTAACACCTGCCTTTCCTTCATAGAGCTACTCCCAGCACTGCTCACACCTGAAGACTTTTTGGGGTTTGGGAGAGCATTTAGACTTCTATTCTGGTCTCCTCCCTAGATGAAGAGAGATTGGACTACTCTCCAACATTCCTTGTTTCCCAATCTAATTTACTGCTTTCTGGCTTCCCTCCAATTTGTCTGCCTTAAATTAGGGTGAAACGCCCCAAATGGAACCAGTATCCAGCAGAGGCCTAATCAGTGTTGACCAGTACGGAATAATTACCTTGCTTACTCTGCAAGGTACTTCTGTCAAATGCTATCCCATCCATTATGTACTTTTTTTTTTTTAAACTACTGCACTGGCTCTTTCAAACAAGTCTTCAAATTTGCCATAGAGTGAGTGTACTGTGGACAATATCCAATTTGCCCAACACCCCAGAAAGCAATTAAATCTAAACATCTACCTTAGGAGGAAGCTAAATGCAAGCAGTTTAAGAAAAAAAGTAAGCATTTTAAAACATCTCTCACACAGCTGGATTTTTACCCATCATGGAAAGGACTGAATAAAGTGCATGTGTTCCAGGGAAGTGCAGCATTTAGCAGAAATGCAACAGCATAAGGAGCATCGCACTGCAGCATTAGGCTGGCAGCAGAGTCTCCTTGCGGTTACATGCTCAGATTTCATACACACAGGGATTCTCTCCACCTCTTGGGATATCCGAATCCACACCGAAATCAGGCAATTCCTGGCTTTCTAAATCAGTAACAGTGTGGACGTTAATGTCAAGCCTCAGCTGACCTAACAATATACCCTGCAGTAAGTGTGGGGTCCCTGCTGGGACGTCCCCTGACTGTGGTGAAGGGCAACGGTGCTCCTGCTTGTGGAGCCACGTGCAGCAGTGCAGCAGAAGCTGCCTATGCTCAGGAAACAGTACTGGGGAATTTACTAGAAGGGGTTCAACACTATCACAACTCCGAATGTCACAAAACTCAGGCAGTTCCTCAGCCCCCAGGAACAATTTCAGCAGACTCTCTTTGAGGAAGACACCTATTAAGATGAATTGCTCTGGGCTTCCTGGAAGACAGAGCTCTACTACTCTAAATGCAAGACTGAAACTGGTCTAATGTACAAAGTATAAACATTTTGGAAAGTAAAATCCTGATTAACTATGGCTTTATAGGAAAGTTACATTTGATATTAACACAACCTCATTTAAATGACTGTATTTTTAATTCATTAAAAATGAAGCAAAGAAACAACAATAACAAAAATCCAGGATAAATCTTCTGGTTAATTGATGCCTAGTGATATCCAGAAACGCAAACATTTGCAGAGAATACAAGAGAATATAACTGTATCACTGCTGGCGAAGGTTAAGGATAACATGTTACAGTAACAAATACATGCAGAAAATCTCATCCCTTAGGGAAGAGAAGCTGCAGCAGCTTGCTGTATACTTTACCCTTTTCGAAGGATAATACTGTGACCACAAATAACCCATCTTACAGACTGGTCTTCTTAAAGCCCAGAGGTCTCTGGATCTCTCTAAAGCCTCAATGTTTAAGGGAAGGTTGTGAGGGGTAACTAAGGAAGGAATCAACTGGGCACCCATCCAAGGTTCTGTGGCAAAGCCTCTCACCACAGCAGCGGTGGGGCCCAGCTACCGGCTCCCCGGGCTGTGACTCCCGGAGAACCACACACTCTATCTTGTGGAAGTCCAACAAGTCACGCTTGTTCAGCGCATCTTTTCTCAAGTGACGAGGTTAAGGATTCACAAAACACTGGGAAAATCATCACACCAGGAGGAAAATTTCATTCTCTCCTTTTAAATTCAGTGTATGTGGGCAGAAACAGCAGCTCCAACCTCCTAGAAGTCTTAAGTTTACATACAATAATAGCAGATTTTTAGTACCTTGCATTAGTTTACCCCTTCAGCTTACACTGTCTTGGGAAGGGCTACAAAAAAGTTGAGTCTTAAAGAAATCTAGCCCATGGTTTTTCACACTCTCAACCTCTGACTTTCTAACACTCTAGTACAGATGGTGGATCAATAAACAATTAGAAATGATCAATAAATAATAAAACATAACCCACTGCTTACCTTTGATGTACCAAGGCCCCTAACTGGTTACCTACTGTGGCAAAGAGAAAGAGAAAAGAAAAATCAAAGCATTAGCACGGATAAACTAACTTCATCCTTACGTGAGTTCTTACCATTTCAGGGGGAAAAAATAAAGGCAAAAAGAAAGCAAACAGTAATTTAGGCTCAGTGGCTGAAATGAATGCGTTATATGATATGAAACAGGAGGGGACGTCTTGATCAACACAGTGTCTAACACAGTGTCCAGCTGAACGCAGGATAAGACATTGATCTGTGTGTCCACATGCTGAGAGGCCTGGGAGAAAATCCTGCTTGCTAAATCCCTCTCAGTTCCTACCTCCCTCCTGCTCTGGGTCCAAACTCAATGTAAAGATGGTGAGGGTTCCTTCTCTTTTTAAAACAAATGAGAAGATTTAACCTCCTAGCTTGGAAGCATCGTTAAGGACGGCTCCAAGGCAGCTGGAGTCACTAAGAACGCGCACATATGTTCCTGCCAGCCACACCCTGCCCCCCCTCCCCTCCCCAAAGCATAAGTGTCCCAAGGAGAGAATCTGGCCTCCTCCCTCCTCAGGCCCCTCACTGACCCACCATCGCAGTCCGTACGCAGTGGACGCTAAGAGTAAGCAATTGCCTTTCAAGCCCATTTCACAGAGACAACAGTGCCCAACAGCCTCATTATGAAAACCAATCACATTCCCACAAAACCACTTCAGCTTTGCTTATTTTGTTCATTTCTCCTCTTTTCAGCTATCGATGAGTGTCTCCACCACCCATCAGCAAAAAATGATTCTGTGGTGTTTCTCTCTCAGAAAATGCAGCCCAGGAAACACAGTCAGCAGCAGACAACGAAGAAGTATAACTTCTAACCATATTACAAGGAATTGAATGATCCGTACAATATGCTAACAAGAGCATCCAAAAGTATGACTCTGGGGAAAGTTATCAGAAGGACAGATATGAGCTAAGTGGGGAAGGATCAATTACATCAACTTCAGAACAAAGAGTGAAGAGTGAAGTGGTTTGACATCTGAAATACAGGACTCTAACTGCTCTTTCTGCTTGAACTTAACCCTGTCATCCTCTGACTGGAGAGGAGCTGACCATAAGAAGACCAAGGAAAAGAAACCATATTAATGATGTTTTAAAAGGAGAAGAAAAAAGCATAGAGAGACATGCTAGCTAAAAGTACACGAAGCTATTGAGTCAATACCGTATTTCTCCTGGATCGATAGCAAGATAATGGTCTGCAGCCAAAATATTGACATTATATACTATTAATCTGCTTATCTTGGGGAGAAGAGAATTATTTTCTATTGAATCTTAAAATTTTCTTTTTGCGTTTCCAGTTTGAATATGACAAAGGCCCTCACCTGGGAAGGCACTGCTCACGATTCCTAGTCCACGTGAACACTGGACAATCACCAGCTTAGGAAAGGAATCCTCATCACACATGCAGCCCTTGGATGTCGTGAGAGGAATGTCTACCGCCTAAGGCAGCGGATGTGAACCCAACACGCTGCAGGAGAAGGCCCAGGACGGAGTGCTGGTGAGTTTGGTTACTGTTCCTATTTAAGGGTCAAGCTCAGCTTTCCGGCTTCCTGTCAGAACTCCCCTCCTAAGGGTAAAGAATCTAGTGAAGACAGAGGAACTAAGATGTCTTGAAATGATGCAAACACAGAGGAGAGGTGCCTATTCCCCACATGGGGCAATGTGGCCGGACCTTGGCTCCTGGTCCCCTGCACTGTTCGCTAAGAGATGTCAAGGCTGATGATCTCCCGATATTTCAGCCAAAAAAGCCACCGTAACAGAGTAAAGGGTAACACTACCATAAGGAACTTCATGAGATTCATGAGAACATTCAGAGGGCTCACGGTCAAAAGCCATTTGAAATTCTGTGCTCATCAAAAAGAAAAAAAGGAAATTCCTTTTTGTTGGCAAACTACGTGTCACAGGTGTCACACACACCTTATCATTTCTGACAGCCAGCTGCTCTGCTGACAAGCGGAGGTGACAGCCAGCTGCTCTGCTGACAAGCGGAGGTGCCTACAAAGATGGAAAATAAAAGCGCACACACTGTCGTCCCACACATAGATGGGACTGCTGAGAGCCACACCACCGAAGAATGAAATCAAATTCAAAACCAGATTCAACTCTCTGAGTTGGCGGACTCTTAGAAAGGACAAACTGCCTCCTCCTCCATGCAAATGCTGGAGCCCAAAGGCTGAAATGCGTGATTTAAAGTTTCATTCCTTTCAGAAACATTCCCATTTGGTACCTAAAAATGAAAACCAGGAGTCAGATAAGGGGCATTGGGCATTCATACAGCAAACTAATAATGTCCAACTCCACAAACGGGCGCCTTGTCCCAGTCTTCATGATGAAGTGGGGTAAGATGAGGGAGGCACGTGGGAACACCTATCAAGCTCAATTGAATGGTAACTATAGTCATTTTACTGTGAAAAAGGAAAAATGCTGAATAAAATCAGTCCCATTTCCTGTTAATAGTACCTGCTGGTCGACAACGGTTCATTTGCTTCCAAAGCTCCCCCGTGCACCCTCCCGGCACAGGTGCGCACGCGCACACGGGCGTGGGCCTCACTCGCCCTGCGCAGTATGTAGTGGGAAGCTGCCTGGGCTATGGAAGAATAGGAGCTTCCCAGAGAAAACATTCATGCCACAATATGAGAAATCCCTTCTGAAGAGTAACAATACTCTGCCATTTCAGTAATGATCTTTGAAAAAAATAAGACGCTGGACACATTTTTTCCCCATTAGTGAGGAGGAAAGAAGCCTCCATCTTCCTTGCCTCCAAAGAAATACTAACAAAACATCACTGAGGAGCACATCCAACTTTATAATACACAACAACTTTAATACTTAAGTCCCTACTCCTCCCCCAAAAAAAGCCCAAGGGAAAAGCAGCCACCACCCCTTGTAACAGCGCGGACGACACACGCTGGCCTGGTGCACAGAGCAGCAGACCCGCGGCAGGTGAACGCGCAGGTCGGGAGGGGGAACGTCAGGGTTTCTCCATGACTGGCAAAACAAACTGATAAATCTTCCGCTTCAGCCTTCGAAAACAATCTTCCTGTGCCCTGCTTGGATTCCACTCTCCCCTGACTCTCACCAGTGCCTTTCCAAACCCCAGTTAAGGTCAGTGATACTTATAGTCAGCGAGCTGCAGTGACTTCTGCAGTTCTCAAAGCATTTTTTAAAAGCTTTTCTCCAAGGACAATACAAAGGCTTCCTGTGTTCTAAGACAGCAACTCTCGCCCCAAAGCCACAAAACACTGGCATGCTAAATTCAGCTGAAAATCCCGAGACAAGTAACCTGTTACTAGTTTTGCAAACTATTATTTTTGTAAAGTGAGAGTCAATTCAAGTTTATCTCAATATCGTCCCTCTCACTTGCAGTCTCACAGGCTCTGTGAGTGGAAAGAACACCGCCACCAGCTTCAGAGAGTGCTTCTCGAGGGGCCTCACCTCACCTGCACGAACCCACTTAGTTCCACAAGAGGCCCAGGAGGAAGACGCTGTTATTACCAGTCACACTTCGCTAATGAAGGCGCAGTCACACCCGAGCCCTCAGAAAAGGGTCCGCGTGGCCTCTGCACCCCTCACGCCTTTCAGGCACTGGGCACTGTGCCAGGTCCTGAGGATAAAACGGTGAGCAAGGTCATCTTTGTCTTCAAGAAGCTTCAAGTCTAGTGGGGAAAGGAGAGCACTCCACGATGAGCAGCAACCTCGCCTCATCTCCAGGCGGCGGCGATGCTAGGAACCCCACCTGCACCCCTCCCTAGTTCAAGGGCCTATCCAAGAACCTCTGGAGGAAAATTAAGAGGAAAAATAAAGGCTAGAATGCTTATTTACAGCACTATGCCCTATTTTCATTTCATCCAGTGGTTATGAAATCAATTTCGGGGGTCATGACCAGGTTTATTAAAAAATAAAATAGCTTTTTGGGGTTGGCTTTTTTCACTCAGCACAATTCCCTGGACATCCAACCAGGCTGCTGCAGGTATCAATGGTTTGATTCTTACATTGCTGAGTGGCATCCCGTGGGTACCATGGATATACCAGATTGTTAACCATTCACCTGTTGAAGGACATCTGGGCTGTTTTCAGTCTGGCGCTATTAGGAAGAAAGCTGCTATCAAGATCTGTGAACACATTTTTGTGTCAACACAAGTTTTCCTTTCTTGGGAATAAATGCCCAGGAGTGTAACTGGCCTGAATGGCAAGTGCATGTTTAGTTTTTTAAGTTTTCCAGAGAGACTGCAACATAAGATGTGTTTTTAAAAGCTTATAAGGTGGTTCTCACATCTACCAGAGTAAAGAGCCACTCTGGGTCATATATTCCCTGAAAGAAATTCAAAAAGCTATGAACCCCTTTTGATTTGAAAATTAAATTCTTCCCTAGGTTAGCAGGTACAAATAACATTCAGGGACTGTATACACTTCAATTACAGCTCTGTTGCAGCACAGGAGATATAGCTCATTCATCTTCATGGAAAATGTCTACCATTTCATCTACTTGGCTAAGCCAACCGTCAAACCAACCAGTCAGATCATACTTTGCCAGGGAAGAGAAAACTCACTTCCTGTTTCCAACTCACACCTATGTTAACGTGAAGCCCTGTGACTCTCAATCACTTCTGAATTATAATTCTAAAATGGACAGACCGTATGGAGGGGAGGGAGGAGGGGATAACACGAGCCTTTGCCGTGAGTTGCTATCTGGATAAAAATAAATTAGGCCCTGTCTTTTTTAATATCTCTCACCAAGACTCTCATGCTTTATCATCTTGGGATTCCCCACTCAAAATCTTGGACTCACCCCTTTTGAGGCATCTGAGGATTTTACCACTCCCAGTGATGAACCACCACAAATCAAAGGTGATGTGAAAAAAAAGGGGGAGGATGGAAAGAAGGGCCCGTGTGGTGTCCCCAGTGCAGACACACTTCTCAGAGAGATCCATTTTAGGAAAGGATGCACAGAAGTACAAGAGGTGGAGAAGGATTCCGTGAAACCAGTGCATCCCCCTAACCCCGGGAGGACGTCACTGCTGACGACACCCCTGACCCCGTCCCTACTCTGTGAAAAGCAGATCTTCCCCACCGCTCGGACTCTCAGGAACTGAGTTTTACTCTTGGCTCTTCACCCCTGCAGCATCCATGATTACCCTCCAGGTAGGGAAAGTACCCACATCCCTGAGATGCATTTTCCTCTCACTCCCAAGTAGAGACTCAGGCACTCGCAGGGCCTGGCCTGATGAGGTGCGCACAGAGGCCACAGTCCAGACGCCCCACTATGCGCCTGCAAGGACCCTGGCCCGCACCACCGCTGAGCTCGGGAACCTCTCTTCCCTCTCCTCTTTCTCCTCTCCTTGAAAGCCTGGAATTTGAGACAATGTTTCCTCTTCATTCTTTTTCCCCCCCTCTCTTTGCCTTTTGCCACTGAGTGCTGAAACAAAACTTGAAATATTCTATTCCAACCTTCCTGTAAATAATTCGTTAGTACACCTAAAACTCTTCTTCCTTCACTCCACAAGAAGATCATCAATACAAACAATATGAAATTAGAAAGTGTGGTAAATCTAAAAAGGTACTACATAAATATCAAAGAGAAGTCTTTGGTAGAAAGGGCAGGGATATTTTCAAAGTCACCAGGGTTACACCTACCCCTGGCAAAGGCAGGAACAGTGCTTTTTCCACCCGAAGTTCTGACTTTGATGCCACCCTCTACAGAGAGGACAGGGAAAGAGTGTGGTCTGTTTGATTCAACTCAAAACGCTCAAGGGGACATGGTTACCTAAAGCTCTCCTGGGGTGAAAAACTGAAGATGCTTCCACTGCTCCTAGAAATATAGAGGGGACAGTGGGAGAAGAGCCTTTTCCAGCTGCCAAACACCTCTACAGTGAACATGAGAAATCATGTGTTCTGTTGGGTAGTCGAGGCAGTTAGAGAATGGAACCTGAGACAGGGAGATTTGTTTAAGGAAGAGGAAGGTGGGACCCTCTGCACACCTTCCTAGATTAAGAGTAAGCAAGTGTTAGAGTTAATCATTTAACAAGGCTGATTTTAGATCAGAGGTTGGCAGACTATACCTGAAAGCCCGCTGTCCGCTTACAAACGAGGCGCTGGCACGCAGCCACGCTCACTGTTTACGCATCATCCGTGGCTGCTTTCCAGCTCCAACGGCAGGGCTGAGTGGGTGGGACACAGACCATCGGGCCTGAAAGCCGAAAATATTTACTACATGGTCCTTTAAGAAAAAGCTTGTCAACTTCTGATTCTGATTAAATTTAAATCTGTACTTCTAAACAACTTAGCTAGTACTATTCTCTTACGTCTGGTGCTTACTTTTCCAAAATTTCCTAAATGCTAATCATAGGATATGCAGAGGGAGAATTTAAGTATCAAGCGTTTACTCACCCACTCTATGAGGTAGGTAGGGAAATAGAGAAACCGTCCCTGTGATCACAGCAGGTAGAATGTAGCAGGAGAGGGAGGTGATGTACCCTCATACCTGCAGAAACAAAGCAGAAGCTATGTGCCCCAAGGAGGGGACAAGTGAACTGCTTTGGAAGTCAGAGCAGAGTGCAATTTACTAGCCCCTGGTGAGGTGGGTATGTGAAAAAGGGAGGAAGAAGGGAAAAGGGGATGAGAGAAAATAAAGAGGCTAGGTGGCACCTCAGCAGGGCACTGAAGAAAGTCAAAAGATGAGGATGAGGACAGCTTTCCAGGAGGAAGCCGCATCAATTCTGAGACTGAAGGCTGGGAGTGAGCCAGGTGAAGAGCTGGGATGGGGGAAGCGCTTCCGGAAAAGCAAAGAGAAGAATGTGACCAGGCTGCTGCAGGGCGCGAGGCCAGAAGGGCAGGGCTGCGCTGGCCAGCTTAGGAGGGGCTGGGCCCCTGGTTACCGAAAGCAGTCACAGAGCAGAGGGATGCAGCTGGCTTGACTGGCTCCAGGGGTAGCATGAAGAAAGTACCAGGTGGAAATGTTGCTGAGATCAGCAGCGAGCTTTCTGAACTGGTAGGGTGCACCTCAAAGGCTTAAAAACATAGGTGTCAAGACTAAAGATGCTGATAGTTAAAACTACCTTACCTGAAGCTGGAGGCCAGTAGAATGACTGCTCTTCCCAGGTCAGGGCACCAAGGCGGGGTCTAAAAGCTGCACTCTGAACTCCTGCTGGGTTCTGCGCAGGCTGGTGAGGCAGTCGGACAGACAACTCAAAACTGCCGTGGAACACAACTAGCCCAAAACCCCTTCTATGTCAAGAACAAACCTTCCCCTGTTTGACCGTCTGGCACTTTTTTCAATCCCTCTCATTCATACACTTGTTTGCCAGCCTCAATGTCCTGAATAAGCCCTACGTTAAGGTTCTTTCTGGTTAACTTAAGAGTTGAAGCACTTTTAAACAGACACAAAAATCACCTCCAAAAACTTCTAGGAGACTGAACTTTAACCTCCAAAAGGTTAAAGAACCTGGCTTCACAGGAAAGTTAGAAAGTTCATATTGCCAAAGAAGTGATCCTGTCCAAAAAACAAAAACAAAAACAAAAACAAAAACAAAAACAAAAAACAAAACAAAAAACCCCCAACAAACCCAAGCCAAAACAAACAAAAAACTTGCAAAGCCTTTGGAAATCTTTATTGCTAACAAAAAAAGTGCCAGGATTCCTGCTTGTCGTGGTCTCTGCTTTTCTTAACTTTCATCTCACAAACAACATGACTGTAACCCTTAGCAAGCTGCTGGGTAAACACAAGCATCCCTTTCCTTGACAGGATCTGTTTATCCACGTATTTATTCAAGAGAATACAACTGGCCCAGTGACCTTATCCCTGTCAGGAGACAGCTGACAAAGAGGTGGTGGCTGGCCCAAAGTGCCCAGCTCTCCCTAAGCTCAACAACAAACCTCAAATTCTACACGTAGAGACTCACTTGGAGAAAAGTAATCTCTGTAATTCTGTTATTTAAACAGAATAGAGGATTAACTTTATCAAATGCCAAGTGTAGTGCAGAATGTAAAAAGCCTGAGGGAAATTTCCTGTACTTCAAATACAGTCTGGTGTTACTTAAGACACAGGCCTGGGGATGATGGGAGACCTGGCCTGATGCAAAAAGGTTCTTTCCTACTGTAAGAAGACTTAATATTTAGAAGGAGGACGAAGAGAAACTGTGTTCATCTTGTGAGTACGAGGACTTAGTCATCCAAAGGCAGACATGCAAAAAATTATGGTTCTCAAAAAAAAAAAAAAGGTGACAATACACAATAAAACAATGAACTGGAACGTTAAGAGACTCTGGATTTACTGGTGACTTACCAGCTAGAGTGTGCACAGGATTAATGGAGAAAAAAGGCTAAGACGTCAGAGGTTTCATCTGCAAACTCTTAGGTGATCATTTTACAAAGGACCTAGATACAAGTTCTGTTCTCTACGGCACAAGTTTTACACTTTGACACCATGCAGTAGGCAAACACAAGGCCGAGAGCTATGGAATGTATTGATCTCAATTTCTGGAAACAGTGGGCCAGAGAGACACTGTCCATTAATGAGACATGTGCTCAGAGCCAGACAACTTAGTGTAATTTTTATATTGATGTCCCATAAGAGGGACTGAAGCATGATTGCTCCCAAAAGGTAGAAAGGTTACTTTGAATAACAGCTTCTTCCTAAGGCAAAAATGCAGATAATGCAATCACTCGTATCTGGTCTAAGAAATCACAAATACGGCATCACTAACATCGGGTACCATTGCAGAGTTTAAATGGTCACCTTAGTTCCAACGGCCCTGGGGTAGATTTTCTGTCTGTGATCATAAACATAATTTTTTTTTATGTAGACAAGAACTTTTACACCCAAATGAGTTTTGTCCCCTTAAAATCTGCATAGTGTGAACCTATACAATTATTCCAAAAAGGTTCCCGCATCTAAAAACAATGGCAATCTTTTCTTTCAGAATACCCAAAGAGATCAGAGCTGCCAGTCATGCCAAATTACATTTTTTCTATGAAAATAAAACATGCACTTTTTTTGGGAGAAGAAAATTACATAATACCTACTGCTGTATACCTTGATTTTTTTCACTTAATACATCACAGAAATATGAACACACATACATGACATGTGCAGACTGAGAGAAGGACAGAAAGAGAAGACACTGGCCCACCCACCATGTGCATATTCACGTGCAACTAGTACATTTCAGCGCCCCCTCTACAGTCACACTTTGTGAGAGACGAAACATGATAAAGGAAGCCCAAGTTTTCTGCAGAAACACATCTGATCCTCTTTGCCAAGTGCTGGTGACAGGTACTTCTAAGTGGCCTCAAATTCTTTGAGGGATGGAGCAGGGTATACAAACCAACCAATGAAATAAATGAACAAATGGATGAAAGAACAATGGATGCTTCTAGAAAGAGCTTGTCTTAAATGGGAATGGTGAAGTAAGCAGACAGACTGCAGAAAGGTTACTGCTCCCCTTTCCTTTCTTTAAGGTCAGTATATAGCCACAGCTTCCCCACAGCCATGCACCAAATCTTAGCTTTTCTTTGGAGAGAAGTGAAAACTTCGATTCCCACGTGTGTGCTGGAATAAGAGGGCTAAATCAAACAAAACTCTTGAATCAGTCAAATTATTTCCCAGCTGATGCTCAAAAGACCAAGTCTTTTACCTTACAGCCCAGATGAAGTGATTCCAGTATTATTAAGGCAAATAAGAACTCAAATGCTGGAGAATTGCAGAAGAAAATCATCTTAAATATTTCCCCTGAACCATTCTTCTTCAGAGAGTGACGCTGGAGAAAGCTGTTAAAGAAATGCCTGACAAAGACTCCAACCTAACTGGCAGGTTCACCTGAAAGGCAAAGATATTTACAGCAACTTACCTCCATCATCCAAGGGCCGTTTTTGTACTCCATAGCCATACACTGAGGGGTCCACAAGAGGTGTGGAATTATTCAAGTGAGGAATTGAATCAATTTTAGCAGCAATCTACAGAGAGAATCAGATTTAAATACTCAGTAACAAATCACAGCTCCATCGAGGGAGAAAGACAAGAGTCTTTTTCAAAGGGCTGTTACCCCATTTCTCCCCCCGACGGAGATGAGTGTGAAGCAATGTCGTGACAGAACAAGGACTTTGCGCTATTAATTTTATGCTTTTGGTCTTGATAATAATGTGCCTTTAGAAATATACTTCCAAAAATTTGTCTTCTATAAGCAAATTTTTAAGTCATTGCTTAAAATACAAGAATATCATTTAATACAAAGAATTTTGTCCAAAAGGCTTTGACACAGGAATCCCTTAAGAAACAAATTCCCCCCAAATATTTAAAAGGCCATGTTTGCTCAAATGTGACAACTCTTTAGGAATGTATTCGTCCTATTAACTTTAACCCCTCTAAAGTGATGATGCAATCTACAGAAACACACAACAAGTTGCTCTTGGCAGTCCAAACGGCGAGGGGAGTGACTGTGTCCAGACCAGTTCAGGAGGATTCTTGCACTGGGGAAACTGAGATAACCTCTGAGAGCTATCCTAACTTTTAATATTTATTGTCAGTTAAAGAACAGAACATAGCTATTAAATTTTTCCCCCAGAAACAAATGCTATGGTAGAACTTCTTATACTTATCTCCTTTGTTTTCATTAGGAATTAAACGCGATTTTCCACAACTCCTTGATTTAATCAAAGGAATGTTTACAACGGCTCTTGAGGTTAGTCCCTAAGTAAAGCCTAACAAGCAGGGGTGGGTTGGAGCGGGGAGCAACTAGCACGAGATGCCTATAGAGCCAAGTCTTTACTGGTAGATTTCCCAACGTTGTACAAATGTGCCCAGGAGTCTGAGACCTTCTGGGACTAACATGAATTACTTTAAAAAAATAACAACCAAAGGTAATCATGATACTGAAAACCAAAGGAAGAATTAAAATGCCAGGTATCCCGGGGTCAGGTCAGGTTTCCTCCCTCCATCTACTACTTCTCTGATGCTGGGCAAGCCCCTTTTCTCACTGCATCAGATCCTCTGGATATAATACCATCTGCTTCACAGTTTTTGAAAAGATCTGCAACACACTCTGAACACAAAGGAGCTTTGTACACTAGAAAGCACTTCACAAAACCAGGGCTGTAAAACAAGGCAATTCACCTGACAAATGCTGAGTGCCTACTATGTGCTGGGCTCTGCAGTGAAAGAGAATAAGCAGGCCCCTACTGTGAGTCAGCAGTCAGTGGGGAGTCACAGGCACACACGCTAATCAATAAATTGATCATTTCAGCTGGTGATAAGCATGATACTAGTAAGAATAGACAATGACATACAGAGTCTTCAGGAGAGCTACTTTAAACAGGGTGATCAGGGAAGGTTGCTGTGAGCTGACATGGGATCTGAGACCTAAATGATGAGGAAGGGCATTGCAGGCAGAGGGAACAGCATGTACTGCTGCAGGAGCAAACTTGGTAGGTATGAACCTGAAAGAGAAGTTAGCATCTCTAGAATAGAAGGAACTAGATGGGTTCTAAGGGGTGGGCAAGGGCCAGTAGACATAGGGCTTTACAGGTCATGGGAAGAGGCTTGGATTTTATAAGAAGGGGGGTGGGAAGCAACTACAGGCTTAGTAAGGAAAGTAACTTGCTGATTTATATTTTTAAACGATGCATCTGGATAAGGAAAATAGATTCTAAGGGGACAAGAGTGGGATGACCATTTAGAAGGTATCCTAGGCCAGGGGTCAGCAAACTATGGCTGGCGGACAACTTGCTTTTATATATAAAGTTTTATTAGAACACAGCCACACCCATTTCACAGAGACCATATGGTGTGCAGAGCACCTCCCCGGCACATATATATAATTTACTATCTGGACCTTTAAAGAAAAAGTTTGCCCTGTCTAGGCTACAGATTATAGTAGTCTGGATAGGTGCTTATTTTAAAATATTGTTTTAGGTAAATAATTAAAATACTAAGATTGACTGCTGGTAGAAACCCCATATCTTATATCCAAATCTCAGGGCAAGTGGCCATTTGCTCTAAAACAAAATACTGTATAAATCTTGCCTAACAGCATTCTACTACCAACTTGCAATCTTGTTCTCTATATTTGTTTTGGATGAGCTTGTGGAGGTCAGCTACTTACATAAAATGCAAAAATTATCTTTAAGGACTCAGCTGGGAAAGCAGGTGGATTAAAAGGTGAGAATACTGCAGGGGCTTATGCCCCACAGAGACCCTTTCATCTGCCACAAAAAACTGAGCAGTAAATGGCTAATGGCGGGAGGGGGTGTGCTTCACAATTATTGGTCCAGTTGTTTGTTTAAAGGCAGACCAAAACATTCCCTGCAGACAGTGAGGATGACCTCAAACCACAAAAGAAAGGGGTATGACTATCAGTGGAGTCCCCCTAACAGTGTGCATGTCAAACCACTCTCAAAGACAGGACCCCGAACGTCAGCTCTACACATGAGGCGCTCTCTCTATCCCCTTCTGATGAAGCATCTTGGCTTCCAGATTTTCTCCCCTCCTTTCAAAGTAGCTAAGATGTTATTCCTGAGTCCGTGGCCTTCCTTCTAATTGATATAGTTCAATTATGTTGCTTGAATGTAGTTTTTTTTCCCAAAGCCAATATGCTAAAAGTGTTACAGTAGCTTTCGGTTCCTAATTTTGATTAAAGCAGCAAGAAGCCTCCTAAGTGACTGAGGCTTTCAAACTGTTCTTAAATCATGTTTGCTTCAGGTATCTATAATTTGGGAAATTTCCACTAAGAGAAAGGTGTATAGAATAATGATTAAGAGGTGTAGCTCTGAAATCAATAACTGCATTTGAACCCTGGCTAAACAAATGTTAGACGTGAGTTTAACATTATAATAGAGAAGATCATAATTTACATTGATATTACACTATATATTATACTATAAAGAAACAATGTATTCCTTTATTCATATAACTGCAACCTTGTCCTAAGAAATTATTTTAAATGCCTACTAAAATAATGAGAGTTACAATTTTATGAGTGCTTAGTATGCGCTAGGCACTCTGCTAGGAGCATTTTAAAGATGCTATTCGTTTACTTCTTATGATGATTCTTCAGGTTAGCAGTATTATTTCCACTACAAAACAAGGAAAAGTGAGGCTCAAAGAAGCTCTGTGACCTGCCCAGAGTCACACATTTATTAAGTGGCAGGAGCAGTCCCGAAGCCCAGGCCTGCCTGACTCCAGCGTCTATGTTATTAACCACAGCACCAGGCTAATCCCCTTCCCGCCACCTAATACTTTCTTAAACACAGTCCACTTTCTGAGGACTTAAAACCTAATGATTTCCAGTGCACAAAACTCAAACAATTTCTCATATCAGTAAGTGATTATTTTGCACAGTAGCTGCTTAAGGGAAGTCAGGTACATTTTCAACTAATAATGGTGTAGGTCAGGAAATAAAGAGTCACAGAAGTCAGGATATTCCAAGAAAACCAAGGCTACTCCAGTGCTTATCTGAAAGTATGCCCTTGGGGGGGCCTCTGCTTCTTATTTTCTACTACTTGATTCACTTTCCTCCCATTTTCTGGGGGGGGGGGCATCGAGAATGGGTTATCTCACTACCTGTGCTATTTTAAGCACAGTAATAGATGAAATATAAATCAACGTCGTAGACATTTAACCTCCACTGCCAGTAAGTTAGTGGAAATGTGGAGGAGGGGAGCACTGGACCAGGAGTCTGTCATGAGTCCTGGTTTTCCAGCTGGCTGTTCCAGTGTATGACCTTGGGCAAGATCTTCAGTGGTCTTGCTCCCTGTAAAATGCAGGGATGAACTAAACCAGAGTTTTTCAAAGAGTACACAAGGCAATTTTGGGAGGTGCATGGATGAATGTTTTCTCTCTCTCTCTCACACAGTTACCTTCTATGCATTGTAAAGGTTTTCACTTATGACAGTGATTTTGTTTCCTTTAAAAATATTTTAAATAAATTTAAATTTTAAAACAATTTTAAAATATGAAGTAAATAGCATATTGAGGGTTCTCACTGATATGGCAAAAATCATAAGGGTGGTACACAAATCACTAAAGTTAGGAAACATGGTAATTAACTATTCCTAGTGCAAACCTTCAGGTTTTGTAATCAAGAGCAGTTCACCCTATAAATCCAAACAGAAAGCTGTAAATACTTCGACAACTTCACATTTGTTAAAATGTGACTTATTCCATTATACTAAATGGAAATAGGCAAAGCCATCTGAATGCCAGCAGGTCACCCGCATGCAGTGTCCATGTTATTCAATAAAGCTACTGTCAATCCTCGATTCTTGTAGGTCCAGCAAGTAGAGATGAGAGCTCACACCTCTACCCAGAGGGGAAGAATCCATCTTGCTTCCTCGGAACTTCTGCTCTGCAGTCATTCAGAATGGCCCTGCCTGGGCCCTGGGCTGGACTGAAAGTCTCTACCCCCCAGGGCAGGAAGAAACAGTATGTGGCCAAAGGACTTGTAGCCAGTGGCTAAGAGTAACTAAGAGCAAGTTCCAGGGGGCATGGTCTGGCGTCACGGTGCAGAGTCAAGTCCAAGGTCTGCACCTACTAGCTAGGTTACGATGAAGATGGTAGTCTATCAAATCAATAAATGTACTAAGTGCCTGATGGTACCCTCATTTAATCCTCACAGTGTGACCTTAGAAAGTAGCTACTATTCTCAATTCTGTGGGATTTGGAGCCAGTCTGCCTGAAATTGTAGCCATAGGGATACCAAGATAACAATATAAAGCACCCAGCACAATGCTGTGCACATCATAAGGAACAAGAAATGTTTGCTATTTTAACCTTTTATTGAATAATAATAGTAATAATACAGAAAAGTACATGGATAAGTCTATAGCTTGAATTTTTATGCACTAAAATGCTTGCATAACTAGCATCCAGATCAAGAAACAAAACATGCCAGTAGCCCCTAAAGCCTGCCTCATGCCCCCTTCAGTCACTACCCACCCTTACCTCCCAAGGTTAACTTCCTAACTTCTAACATCAGCTATTTAAAAATATATATATCACCGCCATCAATGACCTCCTTTACAGATGAGGAAACTGAGGCTTAAAAATGTCAGATAACGTCCAAAAGTCACTAATCTAGTAAGTGGCAGAACCGGAACTTGAACTCATACAGACTGACTCCAAAGTCTTAATAACCACTTCACTATACTACCTCCTGGGTATTCTGCAACCATCAAATGAAAGGACTTACAGGAAAGTCCTTCCCTGGCACCCAGCACAAGTTCAATGAATGGCAGCTATTGTCCTCAGAGTTGGGGCCCCGGCTGATCCTGCCCTATTAACTGACATTAACCAAAATAAGGAATTCTATATACCAAGTAAGATACCAGTTCTTCTTAGTAGCTTTCCCCGACAACTTCATGGTACTCACATTTGGGGAGAATTAAATACTCCCTCACCTATATTTTATACACTAACTTTAAATAGCATGACCTCACTGAGGAAGTTCTTGATTATGCTGTTTCCCCAATATAGGGAGCTCTTCGGGGAGTGGACCTGTCTCAATCGTCTTGGTACTCCTAGGACAAAGGCTCCTTAACTGGGACCTCCAGATATTAGCTTTAAAGAATTCATAAACCTCTTGAAATTACACACAAAACTATTTAAATATATCTGAGGAGAGGTTCACAGTTTTCAACAGTCTTAACAAGATCCGTATTTCAGGAGTGGTAAAGAACTTTCCTAAAGCATAGCAAAGTGTTTTTGGCACATAGAAGGTGCTCATTAAACGGTTTCTAAATTTAAAGTGGATGTGGAGAAGCCTATCTGCAGGCAAAATGCTAAGATGATCAGCTGAGGCACTAGGCTGAAATATAGTTCCAGCTAGGATCCCCCCACCAAAGGCCCTCAAGAGGACATGTCCATTAGTTTTCTCCCCTACATTCCTCCGAATTCCATCAGCATCCCTTCCACACTTTGTTTGAAGATTCTACTGCAGATATCTCACTGAGACGGAAAACTACCCAACTACCTCTGTAAAGGGACCAAGTCTCTCTTAGAATGCAGAAGACATGGGTCCAAGAACTACTGCATATATTAACTATTTGTGTGCCTCTGAGAAAATTGCTTTATATCCCTTTGGCTTATTATTTTCAAATATGAAATGAGAATTATAACCCTTGTCCTGACTATTTCATTTGGTTGTTGTGAGGATCTACTTCCACGATTAAGATAAAACCAGCAGCAAACTTCTATTATGACTGGCCCAGCATCCAACAAGAGGCCTTAGACTTGAGAGATCCTCAAATAATGACAGGTAATCCGAATCACATACTATTTTCATTAACACTACTCAGTCTTGCGAATGATTTGCTATCATCTGATATTAGCAATAAAAGCATAGTTTATGCCTCCAAAAGAAGTACTGGCTATTCTTTCCCAAGTGTCTTTAGAACAAAACTCCAATGCAAAACACTTTCAAGAGGGATGATTCTTAACAGAGTAAAAGGATTGCATACAAAACCGAAGAAGAGAGGAGTCTGAACAGACACCCAACGTAACACACTAGAAAGTAAGAGAACCAAAATTATACAGCCAAAAATTTTCTTCAGATCTAGTGAGATGGAAGAGCTGAATGTTCTTGAGCTTTAAGGGACCATTGAGATTATCTAGCTTAACATTTCCTGAAGTTTGATCCACAGAATGTGATCTGGTTTTATGAAAAGAGGGTATTGAAGGGTCTGAAGTGACAGACCCTGGGCCTATTTACAATGCATATCCCAAACCCTTAGGACTTAACACACAGCAGCATATTAAGGACTCTGAGAAGTCCTGCAGTAAAGAAGCCAATTCACCTTTATTTAACCCTGTATTCCCCAAACTTATCTGTCCACAAGCCCTTTTCCACAGAGGATCTATGAACAGCCTGTGCATCATATACTGGGAAAGGCCAACCAAGCCCAAGGTCATGCAGCTACTTACAGGAGACCCAGATCTCCTAACTCCCCATCCAGAGTTCTTTCCATTAGAAATTTCAAATAAGGGTATGGGCTCACAATTTGGGAAAAGATGAGGGAAAAAACTGCTGAGTAGGCATCCCAATGGGCAGTGTAAAACAAAAGCAAAGTAGCGGGAACAAAAGCAACCAGAAAGTCAATGCCCTGTGCAAAGGGGCAGCTGCTACTCAGCTCCTGCCAAATAAAGCCACTGCAGAACGCGGGAGCAGTGTGGCCAAGTCTAAGCTAGAAATCTCCATTTTTATGTGAAATCATTCTAGTTTCTCAATACTGGCACTGGGTGGGTTAAGCAAAGCATGCCTGCAGGCACACTGTGACCCTTAACCAGCCCACCGGCCACAAGTGCGAGAACACTGGTCTAGGCAAATTTGTATCTACAAATTTGTATCTTAGTTTGATGATACATATGGGCCATCAGATTTTAAAAGAAAGATAAAGAAGTCTCAGCTGAAAATGAGAAAAAAAAAGTTAAGAGTCATACAGTGGAACACACTGTTCACTTACATCTACTTTTCAATACCATATATGAAGTTCAGCGCTTCCACTGAAGTGCAGTGACCCAAATGGGCTCATTCACATCACCAAAAAGCATTTACTCTTTGCAAGGTACTCTACTGGGTCTCATCAAAACACAGATACAGAGCAGCCCACAGATGTCCCGCAGACACTGGTTTTCCTTAAGTGTTTGAGAAAGTTAAAACGAATGTACATGCAGGAGCTAGTCCCTCGTGAAATGATGATTTGAGCTACTTAACCACTGGACATGTCTGAGGTAGACTCAGTGGAGTAAAAGTGACAGCATTCAGCACACATGACTTTGTCATGAGGCACAAACATCATGTATTAAGTGAGCAAAGGCAGTATCTCTCAAGCAGTACCCAATAGCCAGTGAACACAGGCCTTCCCTTTAAATGGTGGATGCACATTCTCTTAAAGGAAATTTAGTGCTTAGTGTACAGCACACATGCCTAATCATTCACTGCTCAGGCTCAAAGTGTGAAACAGAGCACTGGGAAGCATTTTCTGGAGGACTGTAGGACTTCTGAGGCCCCATACCAATCACTAGTTCCAAAAAAAAGCACTGGTAAAGAATAGGATCTTGGCCTAAAAATCTGTCAGGTTACTTTCTTATTGACTCTACGCTGGCTTGGTCACACTCATTTGGGTGCAGAATCACCATGATGGCCAACTTCATGAGGCACCAATTACACTGTATTGATGTGAACAGAACACTCTGGACTCACACAATGCAGAGGCACCGACTGGGTCTAGGGCAAAATAGGAGCTTAAAGTCTTAAAATGCACTAGCAGTTTAGCAAGAGAACTTCTATGTGGGTGATGACTGACAGTTGGTTCAGCTTGTGGAAGGCTGCTGGGAATCTGTAGTACACTGTGGTGTGACACTGTCCTGTTAACGTGCAAATGTGTGCACTTGAAGATGGATGCTACCGAATGGTAGCAGTGGGCTTTGTGGGAACAGTTTTATATTTTTAGAAACACTAAACAAAACAGATGCATACCTGTTCACCCATAATCTCCATGAGGTCCCCTGTAATCCTGACAGACAGCAGACAGGGTACGGCACAGCATGGCCACAGAACAGGATGACCTAGTCTGGCTCTGAGACCACATCCTACTCTTATTAGGATCCTGCTCTCCCTAAACAAGGAGCTAAAGAAACACTTAATTTTACCTAACCAGCCAATGAAGAACTGGATATGATGATTTTAGATCTTCACCAGTGGGACTAAATCAGATCACATTTCTATATTTGTGTACCTCCCTACAAAACGGCTGTATTATCAGTTTGTGCCAAACACTATTAACTCACTGTACTTCATACTGCTGCAGAAATTTAAAATTCTATATGACATCTTCAGAGACTCTCTTTTGAGCCAGGAATACCACATTCAGAGTGAACTAATAGCAATAACTGGTCCCCTTTGTTGGAAAGAGTCTAAAGGATATACGAGGAGGCTTCAAGATGCCAGGAGGGAAGCTTAGTGGATTAGGTGCTGGACTCCACATACCAGACTTAATAGAAACTGCGGGCTCAAATCCCAGCAGGGTCAACTCAGATGCTATTGTGATCTTCTGGATAGCTGAGCACCAGACAGCTTACTGCTCCCTAACCAACTTATGAGGGCCTTACAGACTGTCATGGTGTTTATGAGGACATATAAGAGGGGGAAAGCTTTGCAATCATAAGTAAAAAATACACTGTCTTTTATCTCCAGTCACATCTCTGCAACATCCCGTGTATACAATGCTGAAGTAGAACCATCATCATTAGATGCCCAAATAGTATGAGATCCTTTGAGGTAAGCTTTACTATAAGCACACAATATTTTAGATTTCTAACATTCCATTCTTGTCCAATATAAATCTATAAATAAACCTAAAATTAGCCACAAACCTGTTTTTTCTTTAGTTTTTAAAGGCCATCAAATCCTTGGAGATAGTATCGACCTCCAGCTGTTAATATTCAGAATACACTTACAGCACTGTCTCCATTGGGCTTATTACTGCTCCAGTCAATGGTGCATTTCAGAGCTGGGAACATTTCCAGTGAAGTTTTCTCTGCTAGTAGTAAACACCACTGCTTCAACAATCCACATTAGGTCAGCATTTAACAGAGGGTCTCCCTCCCTCTTGAGCAGGTTGTCCAAGAATACGAGTTCAACCACTGGCTCAAGAGAAGCAGAAAGTCTTCTCAATGGTTCAAAATTCATTTTATGTTCAACTACAGGCCTTCTGCAAACTGAGGAGCTGAGCTCTTTAGGGTAGTGACTATAATTCTTCCTGGATACAGAGGCCAACAAGGTGATTGTCACACATCAGCACAGGGTGAAAGCCATTACATATTAGTAGCCAGTGAGAACAAGGTTCAGGACCCTGTACTGTAGAGGAGAGCAGTGTAACGCCGTCAAGCAGAGTGGTGGAAGGGGAGCTGGATGGCATGTTCATCCATTACAGCCACTGGTTGGCTCTGAAGTCTAAGTAAGATGGATACTCACTATTGTATTGGTTGGCGCCTAGGCAGTAAGTAACAAGTCATCGGATAAAATTTTAGGCAGAACCACAGGTTTGGAAAGTTCTGGGATCCAATGTAATGTCTATAGGAGCATCAGTATTAAAATGAAAAGTCAGTATCTGGGAAACAGGTAGGGTTCCCTTCCCTGGAATACTGGAAAGAGATGTAAAGACCATATCTTCAAGCGACCGAGTGGAGACTTTCTTCTAATACAATGAGTCCTGTGGCTTTCTGTTAGGAATCAAGCAGTAATTAGTTATAGCCCAACTTTTACAGTATCAGTTAGTATGCCTACAATTAAATAGGAAGAGATGATGAGTATAAAACACTCAGCAGAAGTTGTTTAAGTGTTAGAGCTAATTTATCAGTAAGTTTCACACACAATACAAGGACATGTTCTGTTCTAAACACCATACCAGAAACCAAAGAGTTCTTTCTGGCAGGTCCAATATATACTCTCCAGGGAAGTTTGCAATCTCTTAAAAGTCAGTTTATTTAACTCTGACAAAATTCACGACATTGTCAGATGGTCAAGTTTCACTGCTGGAATGACTCCATAATGCCACATGCTCCCTGAAAGAGGAAAAACTATTGCCCATCAGGAATTTCTATGTCTTGTGGACCACCCACACCCATTTAATATCCTTCTCTCTCTCCTCTCCCAGAGCACCCTCAAAAGTAAAATACCCTCGCGTTCCTTCCACTCGACCCTTAAAATACAGGAAGTCTGACGAGGATGTTTTCCAAGTTTTAAGAAGCTACTGGGCCTGAGACAGCTCCCTTCTGTCTAGACCTAGGTCCTCACGTGAGCTCCCCAGCCCCCAATTCTGGTCAACCTCAGAATCCCAGCTGGCTGCCTTGCGGGTCCAGCCCCGGCGCGGGAGCGCGATGGGGTAGGAGTCCTGGGCAAATCCTTTCCCAGCTGCTACAGGCACCTGGGAAACCCGCCCGACAGGCTGGGCCTGGGCCTCACGGCGGCGTCTTATCCCTCGACTCCTGGCTAGAGGAGTCCCAAGGAAAGGACGTGCCCGACTGAAGCGTCAGCCCAAGCTACCTCCCGCCCCTAGGCCGGACCCTCTCTTCCCCGTCAGGCCCGGCCCGGCCCCGCCTCAGACTCCCGTGCTCCCGCCAGCCGGCTGCGCCCGTACCTGCCGGACCCGGTGCAGGGCGTCCACGAAGCCTTCGGCCTTCATCCCCACCGGAGCGCTCTGCCCCTGCACCAGCTCCGCCATTACCTCCCCCTCCGCCGCCACCGCCGCCGCCGCCGCCGCCGCCACCGCCACCGCCGCCGCTCGGCTCCCCCGTCCGGCCTCCCACTCCGCTTGGGGACCCGTAGCCGGAAAGGGAAAGTCGCCCCACTTCCGGCGGAAGGGAAGCCAGGACGCTCGCCGACGCCGGAGGAGCCGCGTCTGTGGGGCGGGGTCAGGGCACGTGACGGCGGTCCGGCCGGAAGTGGGGGCGGGGCCACGGGCGTCAGGGCGGGTCCCACGCGCGAGGCTGCTGTCTGATCTCGAGGGAGAGGTCGCGATTCCGCCTGAAATGACCATTGGTTCGGAGTATTGGGACTGAGCGCTTTGAAATAGCACCGTGAGGACCCAGAGGGAGGCTGGGGGACAAAGAGCAATACCACAAAATGTCAGTGCCCTACGTTTGCATCGTCATCACTTTGCACGAGGATGGTCTAATGCCACACCTGGGGTTGCCTAGCGACACGGCTCAGGAAGGACGCTCCGACTGGAAAGCCTGCGTGGTGTCCTCTTACACATTCCTTCGCAAACTCTGAGACTCAGGGGAAACAGGAAATACCACAGGACCATCATTGCTTCCCTGCCTGCTGAGCCAAACTATTGCAAGAGGGCTTCTTGGAATGCTTAAGTAACTTTTGAAAATGGTAGTGACTTGGTATAAATATTTCAAAGCAGAGGATGGAATCTTAATGCTGGAACACACTTGAGCTTTTGAGGTGGATTTTACAAATGAGTAAACACACCCTGCCCCAAAAGAAACAAGGCATTAGGGGCTTGACACACATCTTGTTAGTGGCAGGTCCAAATCGGGGTGCCCACCTTTGGATTAACAAGGCTGCCCTCATGATTAGTATTTCCAAGCTCTGTGGTGCCAAAGAATGGGATTTTAATGAGAGTGTTGTTGTCAACCATTTTATGCACATCGAAGTTATAAGGGAAGGGAAGCACTATGAGATGGAAAATAAGGAAGTAAAATCCAATGTGAATTCTCTTAATCCCTTGTGTCAGCATATTGGGAGAGCTTTGGAAAGTGGTATAAGGAATAACTGGCCAATAATCAAAGAGCAGCTCTTTGTTAAAGACTACACTGCTAGACTGTGAGTTCCTTTAGAGCAGAGAGTGAGTCTTAGTTTTCCCTGTATCCCTAGGTGCTTAGGAAACTTATTTTGAATTGAATAAAGCCAAATTGGATTAATTCCTAGATCATGGTAAAATAAAAGAATGTGGCAAAATTTGCTATATTCAAGATTATCACTTTCAGGCAAAATGTTTCGACCCATGTAGGAAAGCACCTAGTTGGCTGTGTTTCTGTTGTTGAAGTGCTATTGTGAGGCAGGAGCAACACATGCCAACACATCTATTTGTGGCCCAGCCTGGGTGTGTTGAGTGTTTTAATTGGCTGTCCTTGTAAAAATCAAGCATATGACATCAACCTTCCCCAACATGGATGGTTCTACTGATCCAATATCAGTGATACTTCTGTTTTGAATATTTTTAAAAATCTGAGGTGAGTATGTTGATTCATCCAAATTCCAGATGACTCCTTCTATGAATATAAATAATGAAAGTAGGGTTATTGGTGCAAATATAAGGCACATATCAAGGTCTGGCCACAGAATGCCTAGGTAAGAAGACAAGCTTCTGATTCTCCCCCTTTTACTGGTTGAGGAACTTTGGGCAACTCACTTATTTCTGGGGGCACTGAAGAGAAAGATGACCCAGACCGAGGTCCACTGTTATATGTTCTACTAATACCCTAGACTTTGTCATCTTAGCATTTATTGCAATTGCTTTTAAATCACTGTGTAATTATTTGTTTATTGCCTGTCTTTTCCACTGAAATAAAATCTCTACTGAAACAGGAACTGTGCTTGCCTTGTTCAGTACTCTCCCCAGCACCTAACACAATATCTGGCATTTGATTGGGTCCAAATATTTCTAAAATGAATGAATGAGAATGATTTTGTCCAAACTTGATAGGAAGTGATTCTCAGAGGTTAAAAAAAACCTACATACTTTTGGTTGTGACTAGCTTTGCTTATGAGACTGTCACCTAAGTAAGCCATCCCACTCTGAGATTTAGAGATACATTACTGATGACATTGAAATGCTTCCTTAGGTATTATCAACTAGAAGCTGCTCTAAAATGGAATTGTATCAGTAAGGAAAGTCTAGGTTATTCTTCAGTAACAAACCTCAAAATCTCAGTGTCTTGTAACGAGAAAGATTATTTCACATGTGAACGTGAAATTTCATACTACATGTTGAACACTGCTGGTAGGTTGTGCCTCTGCTACACATTGGCTTCACTCTTCAACCAAAGCTGATGTAATAGCCTCTGTCTCAAACGTTAAATGTTATCGAGGCAAAGATAGTGTGGCAAAACATGAAGTCTTTCAAAGCTTCTGCCTCAAAAGTGATATGCATTACTTTTGCTCACATTTAATTGGCCAAAGCAAGCCAAGTGGTCAAGAAGTGGCCAAGAGGCAGAGAAAAATAAGCTACCTCCAGGGAGAAAAGGCAAATATTTCTGAACAGTGATATGATTTTTCTAAAGAAATCAAGAGGAAAAAAATATGTATGGGGAATGCTGAGAGGTAGACTCTTAACCTAAAGGATGTAGTGTGGGTATCTTCAGTATTCATTACGCTAAGGATCCTTGGCATCTGGTCATTTACAATTTGGGGAAGACTTGCATTCCCATCCCAGGATCTTCCCTTCTCTCAGTCAGAAAGAATTCATAGCAGTAACTCTTTGTAAGTGAGATATTCTCAATTTAGAAGTTTTCATAGGTCCCCTTTTCTCATATCAAGCATCCACTAGAATTTCAAATGTAGACTAAAGAGCGTGTCAGCACGAAATCTAAAAATAAAGGAAGTTATCAAGAATCTCCAGCACTGATGAGGAATAAGGACACTCCTTGGAGCAATGTTAAATGATCTGATCATTAGGAAGGTACACTGTGTCTTACCATCAAAGTAAGAGTACCCATCTTGCCCTCATACACCCTACTCTTCATAGAGTAGCACTACATCCTCAAGGAAGTTTCTATGAGAGTACATGCAGGTAAATTTTCTGGGTCCATGCTTGGGTCCAATTTTTATTCTGCCTTCTCAATGAACGGTTTAACTAGTTGTAGAAGGCAGGATTGCAAATAATTCTTCTTTAGGACATGGAAGTCATCACTCATTGTCTTCTAACAGCCAGTATTTTATTACAACAGTTTTATTGTTAAAATTTGACATACAATATACTGCAGGTGTTTAGGTATATACTTTGATGCTGTGTTATATATATAACACACACACACACATATACACACACACATACATACACCCCCCCATGAAACCATCATCACTGTCAAGTCATGAACAAAGTTTCCTCATGCCCCTTGTAATTTTTCCATCCCACTCCTCCCCAGTTCTCCAGCCTTCCTTCCTTTGGCCCTCATCCACAAACAACCACAAATACATTTTCTGTTACTACAGTGCCACTATAGTTTGTGTTTTCTAGAATTGTATATAAAGAAAAGCACACAGTATGTACTCTTTTGTCTGAGTTCTTCCACACAGCATAATTATTTTGAAATTCATCCATGTTGTTCAGTGTATCAATATCTCATTCCTTTTTATTGCTGAGTAGTGTTCAATTGAATGGGTATACCACAGTTTGTTTATCCATTTACCTGCTGGTGGATATTTGGACAGTTTCTCATTTCTGGCTGTTATAAGTGAAGTTGAATATCAGTCTTTATGTGGACATATACTATTGTTTCTCTTGGGTAAATACCTAGGAGTGGCTGGATCACATGGTAAGTGTACATTTATGGTGAGTTATTGTTTAATGGGTAATGTTTGGAATGCTGAAAAAGTTCTGGAGATGGATGGTGGTAGTGGTTGCACAATGTTGTGAACATTTTTAATGCCATTAAATTGTGCATTTAAAATGGTTAAAATAGTAAATTTTATGTTATATATATTTTACCACACTAAAAAATTAATCACCCTAGGAAATAAAATTGAGGTGTCACAAAGGGGAGATCTGTTGGACTGTTGCTGTGGAAGCTTGTGAAATGTATGCCCATGCCATGAAAGGAATGGGGTTGGCAATGGAGCATGGCTAGCAAGTCAGGAAGGGCTTGCTTTACATCTCTAACCTGGGTGACTGTCTTGCACCTTTTGGGGCTTCATCCTTTCTTATAGCCTACTTGCTATTTCTGCTCCTCAGACTGGAAGATGAAATATTGAAGCAAACAGCACTGGAGTTCACACAACACCATTCCAGCCACCTGAAGAGAAACTGACTTCTTTTTATCACCTTTCTAGCTTTAGAATCCCAGGGCAAGATTCTGATTGGCTCAGAAAAGTCACGTGTCCACCTAAACCAGTCAGCTGTGGCCAGGAGTGGAGCTCCCCATCAACTTCAAAGTTCATCATTGTCCTTTGGTGGAGCTGAAACAACTCTATCTCTCATTCTCTTGACTTTCCATCTTTGTGAAGCAAAGTTGGTGAACATCAGGTCCATTTCATTAGTGGAGAAAGTAAGGCACAGTGGAACCAAGTGACATATTCAGATTCCTAATAGAAATACTGCACTGTATGTCTGTGGTCCCAACACAAATATCTGGTCCATGGTGACACTAATTTATGTTGAGTAGATGAATCCCAATTTATCAAATTCCAAATGTTATCACTTGGATACAGTTTCCCTCAGATGATCTGTTAGCATTGAAGTGGTAGCATCAGTTCCATCCAGAGCTGTTCCACTCCTTTCTGACAATAGGAAAATTTCTCTAGATAGTTATTGCTCACCCTCACCCCTGATGGATATGTTAGCTGGGTATAGAATTTTGATTGAGGTAGTAATTTCCAAGGCATTCTTTCATTATCTTCTAGCAAGCATTGTTGCTGTTGATAAGCCTGATGCTATTCTGATATATGATCCTTTTTGACATTTTCCCCCTTTTCTTTGGAAATATAATAGAATCTTCTTTTTTCTCCACCGTTCTGAAATTCCAAGGTAATGTATCTTGAAGTGAGTCTCTTTTCATCCATTATGCTGGTCACTCAGTTACCCCTTTGATGTGGAAATTAATATCCTTCAACTCTGAGATATTATCTTGAATTATTTCATTGAAGATATCCCCCATCATTTCCTCTATTCATCTTTCTAGAACTTCTATTATTTGGATACTGGACCTCCTCTACTGATCCTCTAATTGTCCTATATTTTCTTTTTCCCATCTCTTTGTCTTTTGCTCTTATTTCTGGAGGTACTCCCCCAATTTGATCTTCCAGTCCTTCTGTAGAGTTTTTCATTCATGCTGTCATGTTTTTAATTCCTAAGAGCTCTTCTTTGTTCTCCCAACAGTCCTTTCTTTAAAAAGTAGCATTCTATACTTGTTTTGTGGATGGAATACCTTCCAGTATCTCTGTGAGGATGATAAAGATTTTTTTTTTTAAACTGCACAGTTCATGTTGCTTGCAGGTCACTGTTATTTTGTGTATGTGTACACAAAATACACTATGCACACATACATACATATATACACATATCTAAGTGTATAGGCTTTCTGGTTCCTATCTTTCATGTTACAGACTTTCCTCATATGTTTGGGGTTGTTCATGTTTCTGTGCAGCTGATTAAAAGTTGTGTATGGGTGAGGATTGTTGACTGTGGGCTTCAATGGAGAATGGTCCAGCTGGATTGTCTGTTGGGCATCTCTTCAATGCTGGCGTTTTTAAGTTGTTCCTCTTGAGCCAGTTAGATTCCCCATGGAAAACTCTCTCAGTCTCCTTCCTGGAAATCACCTATTTTAGTTTAACTTATACATTCATTCACCTGATTATCTGATTGATAGTTGTCTCCCCTACAAGACCATCAGCTTTGGAGACAGCAGCACTGCGTCCATTTTGTTTGTCATTGTGTTTCCAGCATTAAGCACATAGCATGTGTTCAATGAACAATGATTCCTATCAATTAATGAGCAGATCTTTTGGGCAATGTCCTGTCATATTCTTTTAATCCCTGCTGTATTTTTTATTATGAAATATTTCAGGCATACAAAAAGCATGTAGAGTAACATAATGGACAGCCATGTATCCAATGCCAACATCAGAAGTCAGCACTGCAGTTACTAGTGAAGATCCCTGTGTAGCCCTCCACGATCCTGGTCTACTCCTTCCCTCTCAAGTGGTAACTGAGTCCTGAACCTGACGATCTGCATTCTAATGGATGCTGTATTGTGTGTGTGTGTGTGTGTGTGTGTGTGTGTGTGTGTGTGTGTGTGTGTATAATGCTTTTAAACATTGTATAAATGGTATCATGTTCTATATATCCTTCTGTCATTTGTCTTTTTATTTTGGGGCCCCACATTTTTGAGGTTTATCCAAGGTCACATATTTAGCCATATTTCAGTCACTTTCACTCTATTATTCCACTATATGAATAAACCAGAAATTATGTATTCTTTCTCCTGTGGATCACCATTTAGATTATTCCCATTTTTTTCTCTGTTACAAAATGATGTTGCAACAAATGTTCTTAAACTTGTCTCCTTGTATAGTATTTGGCAGATTCTTTAGGATAACTTCACCTGGGGTGAAGTTGTTGGGTGGAGGGAGGGGGTGAGGATGGTAAGGAATATGCTACCTCAGTTTTACTAGATAAAGTCCAATTGCTCTCCAATGGGGGCAACGTCTCCAAAGCGGACACACATCCCACCAGCTGCAGATGAAATCTTGTCACTCCTTGTCTTTGCAGACACTTGGTATTATCATTTTTATTTTTTTGAAATCTAATGAGTCAAAAAATTTAAATGAATATTTAAAATTTAATTTTTATATTGTGGTAAAATTATTACCTAAACCATTTTAAAGTGTAAAGTCCAGTGGCATTTGTTACATTTACACTGCTGTGAACTGTCACCACTGTCCCTCTCCAGAACTTCTCTCATCTTCTCAAACTGAAACTCTATACCCATTAAACACTAATTCCCTGTTTCCCCCTCTCCCAGGCCTTGGAAACCTCCACTTTACTTTCTGTTTCTGAATTTGACTACTTTAGGTACCTCATATAGATGAAATCATACAATATTTGTCCTTTTATGACTGGCTTATTTCACTGAGCATGCTGTCTTAATGGTTCATCCATGTTGCAGCATGTGTCAGAATTTCCTTCCTATTAAAGATAAATAATATTCCATTGTATGTTAATGATTCTGATCACCAGTTCGAATATGTGTGGAGGTGGGGCAGGGGGTTCCCCACACCTACAAGCACTGCTCTGGTCATCAGTTGGGTATCAATTCAACTATCTCCAGGGAGATAGTGTCACATGCCGCAGGTTAAGGGCTCTGTCCCCCCAAGACTGTCCCACCTCCCACTTCAGATGCCAATTGCAAGTCCAGGTTGTCACCTGGGCTTATGACCCACCAGCTATACAGTGGTGGCTCCAATGACTCTTTAGGTTTGGTTAATTTGCTAGAGTGGCTCACAGAACTTGGAGAAACATTTTATATACTAGATCACAGGTTTACTATAAAAGGGTATGACTTAGGAACAGCCAAATGGGAGAGATGCACTGGGCAAGGTTTGGGGACAGGGCATGGAGTGTCCATGTTCTCTCCTCAATTCTCCATCTATTCACCAATCCAGATGCTCTCCAAACCCTGTCCTTTGAGTGTTTATAGAGGCTTTATTACAGTGGCATGACTGATTAAATCACTGGCCATGAGTGATCAATTCAGCCTCCAGCCCCCTGTTCCACATCAGAGGTCAGGGGATTGGGACTGAAAGTTCTAACCCTCTAAAATTATGACCGGTTCTCCTGGCAGTCAGTCCCCATCAGGAGGTGCAGTATAAAACTCACCACTCAACATAACAAAAGACATCTTTCTCATCACTTAGGAAATCCAAAGGGTGCCAGAAATGGACAAAGATCAAATATGTATTTCTTTTTATAATCACAATGTCACATATGTATATACCACATTTTGCTTATGTATTCTTCTGTCAGACACTTGGGTTACTTCCACCTTTTGGCTATTGTGAATAATGTTGCAATGAACATAGGTGTGCTGATATCTCTCTGAGTCCGTGCTTTCAATGAACTTGAATTTCAATTCACATTCTCTTTGGAGGATGTGTAAATACTAGCTCTTCAGGAAAATAAGTCCCTTGAGGGCTCTCTCAGCACTAGGAGATGGGCCTCTCTATTCTAAAGATAAGGAAACCAAGGTTCAGATGGGCTGAGAAACTTGCCACAGCCACCTAGCTTTCTCTTATATGGAAGAATGCCCTTTATGGGATGGTATTAGTTTTCTATTGTTGTGTAACTAGGGATCGCAAATTTAGCAGCATAAAACTAATATATTACCCCACAGTTCTGTAGGTCAGAAGTCATGTCACAGTGTAGCTGGGCTCCTTGGGGTTTCAGAAGGCTGAAATCAATGTGTTCGCTGGGGCTGAGATCTTATCTGAGCCTTGGGGTCCAAGCTCACTTGGTTTTTGAATTTACTTCTTTGTGGTTGTAGAGGTCATGGAAGCTGGATGATCATGACTGGCAGGAGTGCACCACTCAAGTCATCTTTGAAAGCCTCACTTGATTAGGTCAGGCCCATCCAGGATAATCTCCATTTTGATTAACACAAAGTCAACTGATTTGTAACCTAATCATAGGAATCCCATTATATTCCCAGATCTCCTCTACGTTTATATAGGGTGTCTACACCGGGGGACTGGAGCTTGGCCATCTTAGAATTCCGCCCACCACAGGAACCAATGAACTCTTCTCTTCTGTGTAATGAAATAAGACTGATGGGTTTGGGGGAGTGGGGAGGATGATCAACCATTCAAGTCTGCCGGGAATGAAGTTTCTTGGGTTGTGGGACTTCAGTGCTAAAACCAGGAAAGTCCTAGGGAAAACTGAGATGAGTTGGTCACTCAAGGAGTAGCAAAAACAGACCCATAAAAGATCACGTTCCTTATGTACCAGTCTGGCTACCTTAGCCATCCCTGATTGTTGTTTTGGGCTTTGGGAGGGAAGAGAATTCAAGGGGAAATAAAACAGAGTAAAGAGGAGGAGAGCAGGTGGGGAGATAATCAAAAGGGGAAATACAGCCTTGCTTGCATCCCTGTAGAACTCTGGGAGTGGAATTAAAGCTACTAAATACACTCGGTTGTTAATGCTTCCTTCAATGAGTTTTTAAAATTTTTTTCCTGAACACAAAAGCAACACCTGCTTTTCATAAATAGTCCCATATGGAAAATTAAGGTTCCCCGTGTTCCCACATCAAGAAATCTCTACCAGTTAATATTCTCAGAGAATATATTATGTGAATAATTCCAAGATCAGACACAGGCACAAAGGAGCTTAGAGTTTTATGTATTTAAAAAAGCATAATAGTAATACACGGTTTTAAACATATGCTAATAGACGCCAACAATAACTCCCAGTGAAGAGGAAGTCACTTCAGGAGGAGTTCAGAGAAATTTATAGAAGTAAGAGAAAATCTGATAAAGTAGCATCTCAGATGAACAGTTGGAGCTGTGGCAGAAGGACATTAGTGGTGAAATGAGCAGCATGAGCAAAGGACTAAAGGCAAGAAAATGTGGGGTCTGGACAAATTTGACCTGGCATCTGATGTAAGGACTTCATGTCACTGAGGCCTGGTTTCTGTCTCTGGGCTCCACTTCCCTGGCTTGAATCCATTCTCAGGATGGGTCTCTCCATAACATGGCAAGAGAGACATCCCCTCAGGCGCATATCCAGCCACAAAGAGCATCTGTTTTTGTCCCAGCATTCCTCAAAAGTGACTCGCTGGCTTGACTGGGTTATGTACCCATGCCTGAAATAATCTTGTGGCCATGGCAATGAGATTTACTAGTTAGCGTAGGTCCTGATTACATGCTCATAAAACTCACAATTAAGAAAATGGAAAGGCAGGAGAGTTCCTAACCACTTCTGGTCTGGCGCTGCCCAACTGAAGCCAATTTTTGCTCAAACTTAAAAAAAAAAAAAAACAAGAAAGAAAAATAGAAAAGCAAGCCACAGACTGGGAGAAAGTATTTGCAAAACATGTATCTGACAAAGGACTAGTATCTATCATATATAAAAACTCCTACAACACAATAATAAAAAGACAAACAACCCAATGAAATGAGGGTGGGAATTTAGGCACATCACAAAGGAAGACGAATAAATAGCCAATAAGCACAAGAAAATGTGCTCAACGTTGCTAGTCATGAGGCAAATACAAACTAAAATCACTGCACACCCACCTGAATGGCTAAAACTAAAACTAAAAAGATACTGGATTTGACAAGGTATGGAGCAACTGGAATGCTCACACATGGTTCTTGGGAATGTAAAATGGTACAACCACTTATAAAAAGGAGTAGAAGTCTCTTAATAAACTAAAAACGTACCCACTAGTTAACCTAGCAATCCCACTCGTCCATGTTTACCTAAGAGAAATGATAACATGTATCCATTAAAAAAGTTGTATGGTAATTGTCATAGCAACTTTAAGATTGGAAACAGCCCAAGTGGAAAAATTAGAACAGTAGTCACCTCTGAAAGCTGAGGATGGAGATAGACTGGAAAGGGGCACAAAGGATATTTTCTGGGGTAATGATAACGGTACTGTTCTATATACTGACAGACATTTGAACTGCACAGAACATACAAAACTCAGCACTGTCAAGACGGTGTATTTTTTTGTATGCAAATTTTATAATGAAAGAAAAAACATGTAAACAAATGTACTCTATTCAACGATACACATTTAGGAGGAAATGTACTGATGTCTGCGATTTACTTCGAAATGCAACAAAAATAAGATGGATTAATTGCTTGGTGGAGGAACAGATAGATCAATAGACATGCGATGAGGTAAACTTAGTAAAATAATAGAATGTAGGTGATGGGCTAATGGATGTTCACTATTCAATTCTTTTGATTTTGCTCTGCTTGAAGATTTCACAATAATATGCTGGGGAAAAAAAGATTACAGAAGCCATCTTTGGGGGAGGAAGCTGAGCCATAGAGCTCAGGCACAGAGTTCTGAGATCTCAGAGCCGTAGATCTGGAGAGTGAGTGAAGGGATGAAGGCAAATACAGCTGTTACCAGAAGAAAAATGGATGTAATGGGGATAAACAACTCTAGTCCACTAAAAATAGTGGCACAGAAACAGCTCAAGGGTGTGGGAGAAGAAACAGATTTGGCTGAAAGAGGATGACTCCAAATGGGTCACGCTCACACAGCGTTTAAGGATATGTGTGCCCTGCTGGACATATCCATCCTCCCTCAACCTTAGCTAAGCGTTGGACAGACTTATCTTCTTCCCTGGCTAGACCAACACAAAACAATACAGTTGCTTATAAAACTGCTTCTTTTCCTTCTGCATAGAGAGTAAATAATGACTGCTAGGGATCCATCCATCTAACCATCTATCCATCTACCTGCCCACCCATCCATCCATCTGTCCTCCCATCCGCCCATCCATCCTTCCAACAAAGGCTCTTTCTGTGGCTGGATTATTGAGGGATGGTCTCTGAAAGGTCCTTGCCTTTAATAATCTATCCTCACCAAGAAGTATCAGGAAAAAGATAGCTAGAATCGGGGCTGGAATGGAATCCAGAAAAGAGTTGCAAAGAACACAAGATGATAACAAAACCATAAAGAAAGCCGACAATTGGTATCTATGACTAGAGAGAGACATGAGCCAGGAGATAGAAACAGGCTGGAGTGGTGGTGGCAGCCGTAATGAACGCCGCCCTGAGTCAACTAGGCACGGGGGCTGAGATGCTTTTCCTACGAAGGAAAAAAAGTTACTGGCAAAACATATGCTCCATTTGTTACGTGGAGATTTCTAGAGATTCTAAATCTTGAGAATTTTGTCCCACAAATTAGGAATAGAGTTAAAAGTGAGTGTGTGTGTGTGTGTGTGTGTTTGTGTGTGTGTGTGTGTGTGTGTGTGTGTGCGCGCGCGCGCGTGCGCACATGCATGCTGAATCTAGCTGAGCCTGGGTGTATCTGGAAGGGAGAGAGGCAGGCAGGCAGGGTCCCCTCGCCCATCTTGTAAGTATCCCGCTTCTGGTCCATGTCTGTCTTGGGAACACCAGCTTTGCTCTGCAGCTTGGCTGTTGTGCTTGGCTCAGCCCTGGACCTGGAGGCCAGGGAGAGGAACAATGACTGCTTCACTAGAATGAGGCTGCCCTGAAGCAGGAAAGATGCGAAGTTTCCAAAGACAATTCTACCCATGTGGCAGCAGGAAGGAACCTAGCTGCATTTTGGGTATTTCATCTCTGAGATAAAATTAGTGTCCGGGATTGCCTCAAGGGTCAAAAAGTCCTAAAGGCCAGGTTGTGGGTTATCTTTTCTCACCCCAATGTCTGGGATGAGGTCTGGCTCCAGGCTGAATCACAGGCTGCTTTTGTGACATTCGGGTGCATGTTCCATGCTTCGCAGGGACACGTAACTTTCTGGTTTTTTCCTTGTTGATTCTCACAGCTTCCAAAGACCTGGGGCTCCAGAAAAGAGGTCTTGACCACGGGCCTGGGCCTGACAGCCACAGCCCCTGTGCTGTCTTTTCCTAATCTTGAAAAGAAGAAATAAACACACAGAAAGTCTCTCTCCCACTGACAGGGTCTGATGGATAGTCTGGCTCAGCTGCGTGGGGAGAGAAGGATGTTTTCATGTTTTAGAACCTGAGGCTTGCAGGTGATTCAGACAGAGAACAATTGTGGTTTGTTTGTAAAGATAAAATAGATAAGCCACAGGGAGGGCAAAGATGAGCCCAGCAAGTTCAAGTGCGCCGGTGGATGAACTAGTCCATGAGTTGCAGGCTTTGGTCCTGAAGTCTGCCTGGCTTCCAGACCTGGGATCCTCTTCCTCCTTCCTTTCTCGCTGACATTAGTAAATCAAAACAGGTGTCACTGAGCAAAAAAAGCAAGTAGTAGAAAGGCATGGTCAGTCTGATCCCTTTATGTAAAAACAAATTAAATGTACACACAAACCACTCAGTTTATTTCAAAGGATATGTACACGTACTTGCAAATGCATAGGAAAAAAGCCTGAGGCAGAGACGACAAAATGATAATAGAGGTTGCCTTTGGAGAAGGATGGAGAAGGATGAGGTGGGGAGGTGGGAGGGGGTGAGGAGTTGCGGGAGCCTACGGGACAGGTAGTCAAAAGAGATTTTCGTCTTACCTAAAATGGTAGTTTTTTAAAAAAAAAACAAACAAGTAGTATGTATTTGTGCATTGTTCATGTAATTAAAAATCGATTTTTAGAAAAGATCTTATTCTTTAGTGCAAAGTGAAAACATCAAACTGCGTGAAAAATGTAGGTTAGAGATTAACATTTGCCTGTCATCCATCCTCATCAAGAAGAGTGATAATGGTGATGGTGGTGACAATGATGTCAGGTAAGGTTTGTTGAGCTAGGGGCAGCTTTGTGTTAAACTCTTTACCTATATTACCTATTTAAGTTTTATGACCTCATGAGTTGGGTACTATTAATTATTCCCATTTTACAGATGAGGAACCCGAGGCTCAGAGAGCTAAGGGGATTTGACCATGGTTAGTGCAAGGTTAGTATATGGTTAGTACTTGAATTTCAGGGCCAGGTCTTTTGGACTTCACAGCCTCAACTTTCAACTACAACGTTACGCCTTCTGCTAAAAAGTTTCCTCTGCTACTCAGACTCCCTTACATTCCAAGAATGTTAGGAGACTTAGGGGGGCGGGGGTGAGGCAGAAGGAGGAGAAAGGGAGACAGGGCAGAGAAAAGAGGTGCTAGGAGCACTGTGGGGTGAAGCCTCAAGAACCCCGAGGGTCCTGAGCTGCCAGATGCCCACCTAAGCCCAATGGCTGGGAACACAGGTTCTGGAGTCAGGCCTGTCCCCAATCCCAGCTCTGCCACTGAGTAACTGGGTCACCTTGAACAAGCCCCTTAAGTCTCTGATTGAGCCCAGGGTCCTCTCCTGGAAAATGGCCATGTCCCAGGGCTGCTCTGGAATGCATGTGGGATGCATACAGAGTACTCTGGCAAAAATGGCAAGAGGATGCTCAGAAGTGCCTGTTCTTGGGGTTGGCATCACCAATGGGGCAACAGGTTGGGCCTTAAGGAATGAGCGACCAAACTGAGTACCTCCACTCTGCAGCAGAGACCAAGGCAAGGACAGGGCAGGTAGCACAACATAGAAGGTGCCCCCCTCCCAACCAGGTCTGCCTCTGTTGTCTGAAGGTCCTGAGAATGGGCGGAGGTGTCCTGAGGGCAAGTCAGTCCTGACCTGGGCTCACACAGGTAACATGGTCCTTCAAGAGACACAGGCAGATTCTGCCCATCCCTAGTCCTGCAGCAGCTCCCCCTCACAGGAGTGCCAAGGGGCTGAGGGGATTCCCTTTGGAAGGCCAGATGGAGGTGGTCCAGATTGCTAAACTCTGGTGTCCAGCTCTTAGCAAGAGATTGAAGGGGCATCAAATGATCCAGCACACTTTAAGCCTTTGGAGGCTGAAAAGCCATGGCTTTTGGGACCATACTGCATTGAGTAAAAGGGCTGGGAAATCATGGTGTATCAGGGCTGACCTCCTCTCAGTTCCTGCAGGCATGATTGTCTGTCTCAATGAGAGACAGCAGCAAACTAAGGGAGAGAAGATTTTGTTAACCAGTTTCCCTGCTACAGAACAGCCTCTTAATCTGTGCTCTGGTTACTCCTGCTAAATAACAAATTGCCCCAAATGTTACCGTTTTTAAACCACCATTTTGTTTTGCTCATGTAGATCAGGGATTTGGGAAAGGCTCAGCTGGATGTTTCTGGCTTGAGGGGGTCTCTTGTGCATGGTGCTGCAGTCAGAAGATGACGAGCTGGACCAGCAGGGCAGGGGCAGAAGCCACTGTTGGGTGGTGGGTGGATCTGGCAGCACTCAGGGCTAACTGAGCATCCCGCTCTCATGTGAAGTCACAGGTCCTCTCATGTGGTCTCTCCACGTGGGGGTGGGAGACATTGTTGCAATTATCTTTGGAAGATGCAATTGCTCACATCCTCTCATATTCCCAAGCCATAACCTTAGCCCCTTCCCCCAGCCACCATTGGGTTGGCCGCCTGCTATTATCCTTAAGGGAGCGGCCAGCCAGCTGCAGGTGATATTTGGGACACAGGACCCACCAGTGGAGTATCATCAATTCCTTTTGAACAGATATGGGCTCCATTAAAAGGGCTGGCTCTGGCCAAGCTCATAAAAGTAGTCACGCTCTTATTAATCCTCATACTTACTCTTGGAGGAGGGGCCATTACTATCCACATTTTACAGATGAGGAAACGGAAGCTTGGAGCGGGAAGGGACTTACACAGTTAGTAAGCAGCTGAATTGCCCCTAGAAACAGATCCCGAGACAAGGATCTGGGCGCAAGAAGTTGTTGATGGGGGGGTAGCCCCGAGACCAGGGCAGGAGGAGCAGCTGGGTTGGGTGGTTTTTTAAATGGCCACAAATTTCCATAAAAAGGTGAGGTCTTCTTCACTATCTCCGCCAATATAGTAAAGTAGCAGTGACGCTGTGAATTCCGAGGTGAGGTCATATGAGGACTGCAGCTTCCTACCTGGTCCACTGGGAGACTTGCTCTCGCAGCCCTGAGCTGCCCTATAAGAAGCGGGACTTCTCTGAGGAAGCCCAAGCTACCAAGAGAAGCCACGGGGAGGCTCTTCTGTCAACTGCCCCAGCTGAGCTCAGTGACAGACATGTGAGTAATGACACCTCCAGATGATTCCCGTCCCCGGGCGTTGAAGTCTCCCCAGTCCTCTCGATACTGACCCTTTCATATCTAGAGTCCCAGATTTCATGGAATAGAGTCAAACCTTCCCCTACGTGCTCTGTCTGAATTTCTGATCCATAAATCTGCAGGCATAATAAACTGGCTGTTTGGTCCCACTACATTTTCTGGTGGTTTGTTTTGCAGCAATAGGAACTAGACTGGGGGAAAGAAGGGCTCAAATTTTCTGGGGGTCCTTTAAGCAACTGAGCGGGGTCCTACCTCCTCAGAACTGCCCAACTCCTGCCCCTCGTTGGTTTCTGGTTTGCCTCTCACGTGGGCTGAGCACACTCTCTCGGACAGAGCGTGGAAGGAAGCCCGTGGACATGCTTGGGAACGGTCTGTGGATGACGTGTGGAGGGGGCTGTGTGGGGAGGGGCCGGCCAGACAGTGGCAGCTCAGTGGTGAAGCTGGGACTTGAACTTGAACTCTCTGCCTTCATGGAGCCCAGTGCTGCTTTCAGAATCTTGTGAGGACCATGAGAAGTCCCGGACACAGACAAGTTGTTTTGTGACATTAACGTGTTGCACGTGTGGGGCCACACGTCAATGTACAGGGACCAGCTTGTCCACAGATGCATCCCAGAACCTCCCTCTTCCCATCCCTTGCAATTCCTGTCCAATGTCATGAAAGCAGGAAGCAGACCAAGGTCACATTCCAAGATGGGCTTTGTATATTCACCGCCACATCTGTCTCCCCAACCAAACCAGAGGCTCTGGATGGGCTAGAAGTGGGCCTTCCATCCCTGGTACCCTCCTGATGCCCAGCTCGCTGCCCTGCCTCTGGCATCCGGCTGGAATCTTGAAGGCAGGGGCTTTGCCTGTCTTGTCTGCACTGCAGCTGTGTGCCTGGAACAGTGCCCAGCACACAGTAAGTTCTCAGGGATTATTTTTAGGGAAGGAAAATGAGTGGGCGCTCACTTACGATCCATGTGTGAATAAATAAATGTACGAGTAAATGAATGAAGACTTCTCTGAGACAGCCTGGCCCATAAAACCTCTGCTTCTGTTGTGAGATTTTAGCATTTAATGTCTATGAAGAGACACTTCTCTAAGTCTTTCTGGTTTATTTTTGCAGCTTTGGCTTTATCTCTAAACAGTAAGGGACTTTCATGCAGTGCCTGTGTCTACAAGAGATGTGCTATCGCACATAATTTATGGCTCATATTTTTATATTCCTCCCCTGCATTCTACATAAAAGCGCTGGACATTTGAACAATTTTTTGAAGATGAATTCCTGATGCACACACAGAGCATGTTATTAAAGGAAAGATAGAAATGGTGGTTGCCAAACTCTGATTTTGTGACAATAATATATGGGTGGATTAAAATTGCCAGAATTTCATATATCCGGAGGAAACTCTGATTCAAAAAGACACATGCACCCCACCGTTCATAGCAGCACTATTTACAATAGCTGAAATGTGGAAACAGCCTAAATGTCCATCAACAGAGGACTGGATAAAGAAGCTGTGGTATGTTTATACCATGAAATACTACTCAGCCATAAAAAAATTAAAATAATGCCATTTGCAGCAACATGGATGGACTTGGAGATTGTTATTCTAAGTGAAGTAAGCCAGAAAGAGAAAGAAAAATGCCATATGATACCACTTGTATCCGGAAACTGGGGTGGCGGGGGGAGACACAAATGAACTCATTTACAAAACAGAAACAGACTCACAGACAGAAAACAAACTTATGGTTACCAGCGGGGAAATAGTGGAGAGGGATAAATTGGAAGTTCAGGATTTGCAGATACTAACTACTATATATAAAATAGGTAAACAACAATTTCTACTGTATAGTACAAGGAACTATACTCAATATCTTGTAGCAACCTATAACGAAAAAGAATATGAAAAGGAATATATGTATGTATATTATGACTGAAACATGCTGCACACCAGAAATTGACACAATGTTGTAAACTGACTATACTTCAAATAAAAAATATTGCCAGAATTTAACCCATGACTTTTGCATCTATATTCATCAGAGAAGTAGCCTGTGGTTTTCTTTTTCTGTGCTCTGTTACCACTCAGCAACGAGGTTGTGCAAATTTCATAAGACACATTGGGAAGATTCCATCTTTTCTCTGCTGGGGAAGAGTCTGAATCTTGAGATTACCTGTTCCATGGATGTATGAAATAATCCAGACGTAAAACTATCAGGGCCCGGAGACTTTCTTTGGGGAGGGAATTCTTTGAGAAGATTGTCTATCTCTTCCATAGTTGATGTATAATTTGGTTTTCCACTTCTTTTCAAGTCAATTTTAGTAATTATAGAATGTCTTGGAAATTGTATATCATTCATCCCATCCAGATTTTCAGTTTTACTAGCCAGACCTATACATGTGATCCTCTGTTATTTTTTGAAATCTCCCCCATGATTGTATTCCCTTTCCCATTCCTAATGTTTATATTAATTTTTCTCTTTTCTTCCTTTTTAGGTTTTTTTTGGAAGCTGAGTTTTCTTTACTCAAAATTTAATTGTAGTAAAATATTCATAACATAAAATTTACTATTCTAACCATTCTTAACTGTGCAGTTCAGTGCCATTAAGTACAACACATTGTTGTATAACCATCACCACCGTCCATCTTTAGAAGTTTTTTTCATCTTGCAAATCTGAAACTCTGACTCATTAAACTCTACTAGCTCCCCATTCTTACGTCCCCTCAACCTCTGGTCACCACCATTCTACTTGCTGTCTGTATTAATATTTGACTTCTCTAGGAACCTCATATAAGTGGAATCACACAATATTTGTCCTTTTGTGTCTGGCTTATTTCACTTGGCATAATGTCTTCAAGATTCATCCATGTTGTAGCAAGTGTCAGAATTTCCCTCCTTTTCAAGGCTGAATAAAATTCCACTGTATGTAGACCACCTTTTGTTTATCCATTCATCTGTCAGTGGGCGCTTGGGTTGTTTCTACCTTTTGACCCTTGTGAATAACACTGTGACATGAGTGTACAAATACAGAAGCTGACTTTTGAAGCCTTTGTTATGGCAGGCGGGGGTCGGGGGGGAGCAAATCAAGAACTCCCCCTGCTGGTTCGTTCTTGGGGAAATCAGAACTAGGGGAACCACTGGCTGGTAAAAACCTCATCATCCCTTCCACGGATGAGGAGTTGAGGCTTAGAGAGGACAAGCAACACTACTGCAGCCACACAGCCAGGGAGTGGAGGAGTTAAGGTTTGAGCCCAGATCTGCCACCGGAAGCACTGCTTCCCAGCCACCTGGCCTCTCTTGTCCCTCCCTCTGAGCTGTGCTGGTATCTGCTCAGTGACGGGCCTGTCACTGGCCCAAAGTTATCCTGCAGGGACCTGCTTCTCAGTGCTGGGCAAGCTGTCTGTGGGAGTCTGAAACCCATTTTGTTCATTACAAATGAAAAGCAGATGAGATTTTAAATGTTTTGCTTTGGCTGCCAGTGCTGGGTGGAGCAGGGCCCGTGAGCAGTCACACCAAATAAAACATATTATTTAGGAGTGATTGGAAGGCAGACAAGCTGAAAACATTGTGCACGGAAGGACTACTGCTATCCGCTCCTGAGCATCCAAATCACTTTCCCCAGGCTCGCACATGGATTCACATTTAGGGCAATTTCCCTCATGGTAGCGCAACTCTGACTGGGCTCGGGCTTGTGGACAACTGATTTCCCAGCCAAATGACTTCCAGCCCCAACACGGAGGATGGGGCTCAGTGGGGCTTGGCTTCCCTGGGTCTGCCCTGAGCTGCCTGTGGAGACGTCATCTCAGCACTCAGGACTCATCCTCCCAGTTTCTGCTGGGATGAGAAGGGTGGACAGAGTCTTGACCCCATGCATTGGTTGAGCACTTATTCTGTGCACTGTAACGAGCAGGCTGAGCCGAGGAGCAGCAAAGGAGGAAACTGAGGCTCAGAGAGGTTAAGGTGCATGTCCAAAGTCACACAGCTCCCCAAGGAGCTCCTAAATGGTAGGAAGGCAGGGCTGGCTAGCAGGTGCCATCCTGTGTGATGCTGGCATCTTTCGCACAGACGTTTAGAGGGAGGAGGCAGGGTAGAACTGCCCAGCGTGGCATATGACATAGTGGGTTTCAGGCCCTCTGAAGCCAAATCCTAGGAAGGTTCCTTAGACACCAGCATAGGAACTCAGAGCCAGGGCTTGGAGGAATGGCCATAGGTGAGGGGGAACCTGCAGAGGTTATTAGCATATCTTTCTCATACTTTCTACTGTGCGTGGAGGCAGGGCTGAGTCTACAGCTATACAGAGGAGGAAGGTTGCAGAGGCCAGGAGCCACCAGCTCGAGGCATCCCCAACAGGACAGAGAGCCCAGCTCTTAGAGACTGGAGGCCTGGGAAGGGAGCACTGACCCAAATGCCAGACACAGGTACACAAGGCATCTGACATGTATGTATGAGCACTCAGTATGTGCCGGGCCCTTGTGTAATAGGGAAGAACAAACCTGACTCCATGTTAGATCTGTTCCTTCAGCCCTAACCCTGTGCTCTGGTTCCTGTGCTGAGTCATACTGGTTCTTAACCTTTTGTAAAAGAATGTTGCCTAGAGCCTGAAATATGACAGCCCATTGTCAAGGCTCTGATCTTAAGGGTATAACACTTTTCCATTCATATAGAGATAAAAAGTTGCAGAACAGAGAATAACATTTGTTTCATTGTAGGTTTACAGGAACATCATGACCTGACCCACCTGGACAGCTGCAAGAATAAAGGATTCCAACACCAAGAAGTTTGCAACAACCAACCACGCCCCATCCCCTTTTTAATACAAAAGGAACCTGAATTCTGACCTGGGTAAGACGGTTCTTTAGGACATTAGTTTGCGATCATCTCAGTCTGCTGCGTTTCTGAAAAAGCTGTTATTCCTTGACCCAACACTTGATTTATTGGCCTGTCGTGCAGCAAGCAGAACGAGTCTGGACTCGGTAACATTTGGGGCTCACACTCCAGCAGGAGGGAGCTGCAGAACAATGATGGTAACTCATTAACCAGAGCTTCACAAGCACCAAGCCCCGTGCTGAGCAATTTGGAGAGATTCACTCTTCAGCCCTCCTGAGAGCTTGATGGGGGGATGTGTTCATAAAACCAGATTAACTATCTTAAACAGTAAGAGCTCATTTCACAGTCCAATGCTGGGCAGGGGTGGCAGGTAGGGACTCTGCTCCACACAGTCATTCACAGCCCAGGGTTGAGAGCTGGCAGCAGGTTTCTCCTACAGTCTATTGGCCAGAATTCTGTCACAGGGTGCCTGCAGGGGCACCTGGAAATGTAGTCTGGCTGGGAGTACCTGGGAGGAAAAGGGAAATATTTGGTGGACAGTGGCCAGTGCTTGCCACTGATAGGAGCCATTAGGATTCCAATTTTGCATTGAAGAGATGGAAGCTCAGAGTGGTCCAGTGGCCCAGCTGGGAGGGGATGGAGCCGGGATTCAGCTGTGGGCAGTCTGACTCCAGACAGTATGCCCCAGGGTGCTCTGGGAGGGCCATTAACCAAGGGAGAGATGAGGGGAAGAGCTGGGGAACTTGGAGCTGGTTGACTTGTTTCTTCTTTCAACAAACTCTGGCTGGGGTGATGAGGGACAGGTCCCAGAACCCACTGATGAATAAACCAAGCCCAGCCCCTAAAGTGCCCACGGAAGGGGAAGAGAGAGCCAGGGAGTGGGAGGCAAAAAGACATCTCGGCCCCTCAGTGCTTTCTCTGTAACCAGGGTGTGCATTTAACAAAGTTCATTCCATCCCACCCTCTTTCTGCTTAAAACGCTTTCATGCCCTCCCCCCACCCTCCAGATAATGTCCCCAATTCTGCAGGATCTGGCCCTGCTGCACTCCAGCCCCACCCCTTCCAAACTCCAAGCCCCCACCTTGCTGAATCACGCACACTCAGAACATGTTGTTTCTCGTTCTCCACGCATGTTAGTTTGCTGGGGCTGCTGCCATAAAGCCCCGCAGACCGGACGGCTTAAACAGCAGCAATTTACTGTCTCCCAGCTCTGGAGTCTGGAAGCCTGAGATCAAGGTGTCGGCAGGGTTGGTTCCTCCTGGGGGCTGTGAGGCAGAACCCGTTCTATACCGCTCCCAGCCTCTGGCGGCTTGCTGGCCACTGCTGGCATTCCTTGGCTTGTAGAAGCATCGTTCTGACCTCTGCCTTCATCTTCACAGGGCCTTAGCTCCCTGTGCGTCTGTGTTCAATCATATTGGATTAGGGTCCTCTCCTCCTCCAGGATGACCTCATCTTAACTAATTACATCTGCAATGATCCTATTTCCAAATAAGGTCATATTCTGAGGTGCTGGGGGTTAGGACTTTAGCATATGCATTTTGGGGGTCACAAGTCAACTCATAACACTATGCTTTGCCTATGCTGTTCCCTCTGCCTGGAACTCCCTTCCCTACATTGTCTAGCAGGCAAGCTCCCAAAAGTCAGCTCAAGCACCGCTCCTTGGCAAAGGCCTCACAGTAGCCGAGCTAGAAGTGACCCATCCTCCGTTGTGCCCCACTGTCCTCATACAGCCACCGGCCAGCACATCAAACACTTTGTAACCATCTGTCTGCCTCTTTGCCTCCCTGACTCAACTAGACTGTCATTTCCTCAAGGGTAAGGATGGTGCCTACTAACCCTGGGTGTGCCTGGCACCAGGGCAGGATCTGCACATGGGAAGTAGCCCTGGCTCAAGGCCCATTGAATTGATGCATAAAGTGAGAAGGAAAGAAAGACGAAAGAAAATGAGAGATGGAGAAGCATGGGGAGTGAGCCAAATCAGTGTCCCTTGCCCCCTCCGGCCCTCCCCTCTACCAGGGCAGACTTGGGTGCTTTCCACGATTCAGGTAGAGCTTCGAGAATCAATGTTGTATTTGAGGGCTGGATTTTCTTCTGTGGATGGTTGGGGTGGGGGCAGTCTCTGGGGGCTCAAGGTAGTGGAGGCGGGGGTGTGCACAGTTGGGGGAGTGGGAGGGAAAGTGGAAACCTACCTACAAGGCCAGGCCCAGCCTCCCAGAGAAGCAAACTGCCATCCTTAAACACTCCCCAAACACATTTTTGATGTAAATCTGTTTTTGAAATAATAACAATAATGATAAATGAAAAGAGTGAGCGCACGCAAGAGGGAGGGAAAGGGGACTCAGCCAGGCCCCTCCCCCGGGACACCAAGCGGGGAAAAGCCCATGGAAAAATTGAAATTAGTTGTGACAGCTGAAATTCTCCGCTCTGCAGACGACATTTGACAGGGTACTTAAAAAAAAAAATAAGAAGAAAAGGGAAAGTGGATTGGGCTGCCGGGGAAGGGGGGGTGGGGGATTTCAAGTGACACAAGACGCATAATTCAAGCTTCTTAGATTGCAAAAGCTCTTCTTACCTAAGGGGCCTGCTGCCTTTATTTTTATCCAAATGGCTCAATTACCGCAAAGCCCCACAGAGAAAATTACGGATGTTTGCCTCTATTTTTCTCCTCTTGTCTCGACAACTGTAGATATTTTGTTTTCCTTCTTTCTCTTGCTCTCTCTCTCTTTTTTTGGGGGGGGGTCGGGGGTGAAGGGAGAAGGGGGGTGTTTAGATGGGCTAAGGGGCCGGTGGCTTTTGAATTGCTCCTCCAAGGCCGCATCACACACACACACACACACACACACACACACACACACACACACACACACAATCTCAGGCCACACCACAACTGGTCTTTGTGTGTATGTCCATTTTGATGTCTGTCCGTCTCTATCTTGCAAACGCGTCCTTGCTGTGCTGGTCCTTCCCTCCTCCCTCCTCCCCGCGGTTCCTGCTCGGCACCCGTGGCAGCAGCTTCCTAGGGCCCCTCGCTGCCCAGTGGGCACCCCCTCCTGGCTGCTCTCCTTCCGTCTCAGTGATTTCCAAACCCTGCAATAGACACAGGGAGGCGCAGAAGTGCCCATTTTCCAACGTTCTTACTGGGTCTCCGTTTGTCATTTCCGGAATTGCCGCTCCAGGGAGCCGGGCCCGGAGGCTGTGGCGCTCACACCTGCCGCTCCTCGGGGGACGTCTCAGCCTTGGAACCTGCCTCCAGCTCCAGAAAGCTCTCTCTGGGGCTCGGGGCTCCAAGGAATGCTGTCTGAGCATCAGGACCCTGGTCCCTGACTAGGGGGCAAATGGGGGATTTGACCTCTGACTTGCCAGTGGGGCTGTGCCTCCTCTCCAGCCACTTCCCTGGCCTCCCTCTGGGCCATCCTCACCGCGCCTCAGCCTCCCTACTTGCTTCCCTGCCCTCTTCTGGCCCCTCCCACAAAGCCAGGCTCCTTCCTTGCCTAGAACCTTTTCTGGCTCTTCGAGCTTGGGATAAACCCCTCATTGGCCTTAGGGTAAAAACCAGATCTCCTCCCCGCACCTTATAAAGCCCTGCAGCTCCAGCCCCACCCCTCCCTCCTGCTTCATCTGGGAGTCTCTCCCTCCCATCCCATCGCCTTCCTGCCCTGGGCCGTTGTAGCTGTGTCTCTGTCCACCTAGCTTGCTCTCCGCTTCCCTCTCTTCACCCATCTGTCTAACTCTCACCCAGCCTCAGGTATCACTGAAATGTCCCCTCCTCAAGAAACCTTCCCAGCTCACTCCTCCCTGCCATCAGGCCAGACCCTGCTCCGAGCTCTGGTGGCGCCTGCACGTGGGGTAGGACACAAAACACGGAACAGCTGTGTGGACCGGGTCCAACCAATCAGAATGCGTGCTGGCTGCAGCCCTGCAGCCGGGGCCTGGAGGCCCCTAGACTGGGCATGATGCTGGGAAAACGGATGTGGCGCTTGAGGAAGGCCGTGTCCCAGGTCTCGGCTGAGACACTGGGATGTGCCCCGCCAAGAGTGGGTCCTTGTCTTCGGGCAGGAAAGAATACAAGAGCGAGCCACAGCTGAGTAAAGGTAGATTTATTTAGAGAGATGTGCACTCCATGGACAGAGTGCAGGCCATCTCAGAAGGCAAGAGAGGGAACGACCAAGAGGCTCCTTGTTGCTAAGTTTTTATAAGCTGACAAGTGAGAGGATTATTCCAACTACTTTGGGGAAGGGGCCGGGATTCCCAGGAGTTGGGCCACCGCCCTCTCCTGGACCTTTCACGGTCAGCTTCAGAACTGTCGTGGCGCCTGTGGGAGTGTCATTCACCGTGCTGGTACATTACAATGTGTGTAATGAGGCTCAAGGTCCACTGGAGGGTGCGTCTCCGGCCGTCTTGGGCCTCCAGGTCTATTGGGAGTTGACTTTTCTGCCCTCTTGGTCCTAACTGCTGCGCCATTCCTTCAGTGGTGGTGCCCTGCCCCTTCCTTCCCGTCTCAGTGGGTCCCAGGTGAGGGAAGTGGACACAGAAGTATACCCATTGTTCAACCTCCGTTCCTGCCGGTGACCGGCAGCTTGCCGGTCCCTGTCCGACACGGCTCTCCGCCCACTAATCATTCTTGGTTTGATGCCCATCACCTCCACTAGCTGTGAGCCCTTGCGAGCAGACAACACTCCCTGTTGTATTTACACTGTGGCGCTGGATAAATAGCTCTTGATGGACCAAAGGGCCACTGGGACCTGGCCCTTTTTGGGGACCACTGATTTCTGTGCCCACCAATCCCGTCCTATGGCCGTATGTAGCTTAGCTGCCTGTGGGTGGCCAACAGGCCAGTAAATCCAAGTGGCACAGGACATTGGTAGCACACATGGCATCATGGTTGTACTTCAAAGGTTCAGGGTCAAAGGGCCTGGATGCAAATTCCAGCCTCAGTGCTCTCTCTCTGAGTGGTCTTGGGCAGTCAACTGAGCCTCACCTGTAAATGGGGCAGGGAAATGCTAATGTGTGTAAGTTACTTAACCCCTTGTTCCGGGCTTGTAGCATTTTGATTATTGAATTGGCTTTCTCATTATTTTATCTCCTTGCTTCCATAATCAAGCAGGATCCCTGGTTGATCCCTGCTTGCCTCTCCAAACCACTGTCCACTTCTCCACTCACTTGACACATATCTACTGAGTGTCAATGATTTTCCAGGTGTGAAGGGACAACAGTGAGCAAATCAAGTGAAAAACCTGCCCTTGGCAGGTCCACAGGGGACCCGCTACATGCAGGTAATGGACTGGAGCTTCCGACAGTGACTTACTGCCTCCTCCCTGCATCTCTTGGTTGTAGAAACCATGATTGCCCCCATTTTATAGCTGGAGGAACTGAGGCTCAGAGCTTGAGCAATTTGCCAGTCACTGGGTTAGTGTCAGAATTGAGATTTGAACTCAAGCCCTTCTGAAGCCAGACCCTGAACTTTGCTCTGCTAATCACTCATCAGATTGAGACACTCCTTCGTGTAATCCTTCTCAGTGTCCTCCATACTCTTGAACTTGGGTCCTACCAGGCCTGACCCCTGACTTCATTGTCTCCTTCAGCTCTCTCCTGTCCCCCTTGAGCCCCTTCACCCTGGCTGGGTGCCTCCCCCAACCACACTAATCCTTCAGTTCCCCAGACAGGCCTAGTGCTTTCTTACCTCCTAGCCTTCGCACATGCTGTTCCCTCCACCCAGGACACCCTTCCCTTCCTCTTGGTGTGGTTAACGTTCCTTCTCCTCCAGGTCCCAGCCAGACCTAACCTGCTCAGGGATGCTCTCCACTTCTCCCCAAGGCTGATAGGCATGACCTCCTCCTGTGGGCTCCTTCCTGAGGCTGTTATTCTAACTGGCTAATCCCGCTACTAGCCTGTGAGTTCCCAAGGCCAAGGCCTTTGTTTGCCTTTTTCAAAGTTATATCCTGGGCACACAGCACAGGGCCTGGGACACAACAGGAGCCCAACAGTATTTGCCGAATGAACAAATCAATGAAAAATCGCTGAAGTCACTCTCCCGGCTCCCTCTCGCCCAGACTGCAAGAAATGAGATGCAACATGAACAAAGCAGATCTTTCTCATGCTAAATGAAAACGGGCAGACACACGGACTGTATATAAACTTGTTAACAGATGTACTGACTGTATATAAACTTGCTATATCTGGGGAGCATGACTCAAAATGAGCATTCCCCTGAAAAAAGATGCGAACACCCAGGGAAAGAGCAATGAGCTCGCTGCGCTGAGAGAATATTCTGTAAATGCACGCGGGACCGCAAACTTCGCAGAGGGAGTAGCGCTGCGAAGCAGGGCGGCTCTTCCAGAGGGGAACACACTCCCCGACCATGGTATGTGTTACTGCGCAGCTTAATCCAGCATTAGTCTCACAAAATAATGTGTTCTAGGGTCACACTTATTGGAACTGTTGTGCCAAACCCCACAGCAGCCTTTTGCGCTGGGCTGGGTGAGAGTCCCAGCAGGGGCCCAAGACATCAAAGGTGTCAGGAGCTGCCCTGCGGGACAGAGGGAGGAGAAGGTGGGGGTCTCTGGGGCTGGGGGTGAGGATCAGAGGAGCAGGGAGCAGCCCATGCCCCCTGGGACTCCAGGAGAGGCCGCAAACCCCACAGCGGCTGGTGTAAACGACCCTATAGCGTGAGCTGAGGATGGGACTGGGGCTCCCCTTGGAGTTGCTGTGTGTGGGGATGTGGACCCCTGAGAGGCAGACCAGAAGGCCAGGACTGAGGGTCCTCATGCCACCCCCAGCACAGGCATCCTGGGCAGCCCTCAGTGCCCACATTCTGGGATTGGAAGTCACTGCCCACAATCAAGGGCAAGGAGGCCACAGCAGACATCCATAGGGTCACCTCAGAGTTGGGGCACAAAATTGGGAAGAAGGGGCAGCAGGGGGCCCCCGTGTGGAGCCCCAAATGTGGAGATCCCCAGATTCTCCTGTGGAGGCCAGGATGGGCCTGGATTGGGGGGGTGGTTGTGGGGCAAGGAAAGTGAGGGAGATTGTGCTCAGCTAGTCTGTGGGTCTCAGCTTGCGGGTCCCAGGGCCCCCCAGCAGAGTCAGGAGTCAGAAGGTGGGAACCAGGCAGCCCCAGACCCCATCTCTGAGCTGCCCACACTCCAGCAACATCACTCTTCTTCCCCTCCCCTCTAGCACAATCTCCATCCTTCCTCTTTCTTAGAAACGCTGCCTGCCTACCTGAGCAGATGGGTGCCTATGATGGTGCACCTGGGAGCAGCACAGCCCAGAGGGGCCCCTGATGGGCGTTTGCAGCTGGCGCCGGCCCAGCATCCCCGCCTTCTGCTGGCTGTGGGTGCAGGCCTGGAGTCACAGGCCTTGGCTTTGAGTCCTGCTTCGTTGCTCTGTGTCTTTGACAGCTGACCTCACTGCCAAGCCTCAGTTCTCCCACCTGTAAAATGGGTGGTTGTGAAGATTCAAAGGGACACTGTGTGTGGGGTGCTTGTCCCAGAGGATGTGCTGGGTTCTGGTACTGGCAGTGGCTGCTGGGTTTATCCTGGTGCTTTTTCCACTCTGGGAGGCTCTGCCTTAGTCAGCCTCTGATCCATCAAGAGAGGGCATCTGCCCTGAAGAGAACTGACTGGGGATAAATTTATGCCTGATTTGTGGCCACAGGCACAGATTAAGTCCAAGGTTGAGGGCCAGAGAGGGGGGACTTACACACATTTCAGATAAAGCCAGAATTAGGACACAAGGATCCTGACCCCAGGCCCAGGACACAACATCCCCAAGACTGGAACTGCTGAACACACCCTCCTGGGAGCCTGGGTCAGGAAGGGTGGAGGGTGAGGCTCAGCCAAAGTTTGTGAAGAACAAACAAATCATAAAAATCTGGTCATGTCACTCCGGCTGAAAACATCCCCCAGCTTGCAGGAGCAATTTCAAACATGTTTGCTGCAGAACCTTCAAATGGAATCTTACACCAAAAATCTAAACTGACAGCTAATGAAAGCGCCTGTCAGAGACCGGGGTGCGGGCTGAGTGCAGGACCTGAGCCGGACCCACCTGTCTTTGGTTTATCTTCTTTCAGGTTCCTGGGGTGCCTCTGAGGAAGCTCTAGAATTCCAGGGAGCTGTGTGAACCATTGGCCTAAAGCTCAAGTTCAAATGCTTGAGCAGAGTGTATAAGGCATGTCATGGTGCAGTCAGCTGGCCTCCCTCACCTCACCTCCCAGCCTCCCCCACATGCCCCCTGCACCACTCAGAATGGCCCATGGTCTTCTTGCTCCAACTGACTCACATCTTTGGCCATTCCTACAGATTGTTCCTTCCTCTTCTAATACTTTCCACCTGGCTCACTTCTATGCATCCTTCAAAACCCAGTCAAGCACCACCTCCTCCAGGGAGCCTTCCTAGGTTCCTGTGGATGATGGCACTGTCCTTCCAGTCCTGGACATACCTTGCTAATAGCATTTATCACCTGCCCTGTACCATCACTGAGTTGCACAAGGAGGCAATTCTGTGTAGGAGCTCAGAGCTGAGGCCTCAGAGACTTGGGCTCAAATGCTGACTCCCAGCTCAGCTGCTGTGGCTCCCTGGGCAGGCTTCCTGACCTGTCTGAACTGTTTCCTCATCTGCATAATAACACCCACCTCCCACAGTCAATATATGAATCAGACAAGATAGTGTGGGCAAAGAGCTTGGCCTGCTGTACACACGTTTAATCCACAGCAGCCGTCTTTCCTGCAGGTGCCCGGGGAGTCCAGAGAGATGCTGGGGATGGGGCCACAATGAGACAGAGGCTGAGGATCTGCCCTCAAGGAACTGACAATCCAGGCTGGGGAGCAGAAGTCTAGACGCAGGGCAATGAAATAATGCAACAACAGTTAAACACAGGCAGAAGGAGATGAGTGCATCTGGCTGGGTCATGTGTCTTGGCCTAAAACAGATGCTCAGTAAATGTTTGTTGAAATGAAAAGAGCTGCACTCTGGAAGGGAAAAGCGCCCGGTCTAGGGAGCATTTGTGGAGAGCGAGAATCTGAGCTGTGATTTAGAGGGTGAGCAGAATGTGGATGGGTGAGATTCAGAGGTACCTGGAGCCAGGGAGTCCAGGCAAGGCTGGGGGCTGGGCGAAGAGCACTTCAATTTTATCCCCAACTCAGCTACAAATGAACTGCAGCTGCTTCAAAATTATCTCATTGTTTTTCTCTTCCCTCTAACCTTTCTGTATTGCCTGGATGTTTTTCAACGAGCATGTGTTACTTTGAAAATCAGTAAAAACCATTAAGTTATTTTCATTTGCAAGATTTTTTCCCCTTAAATCACACGCACCAAGGACGGTTAAAATAAAGTTTTCAAAGCAAAAATAGAGGAGGCATCAGAAGCAATGATGAAGAGAGTGGTAATTATACCAGACACCTGAGAAGAGTGAGTTATTTTTGACCAACGGTTCACTTTGACTTTGAGCTTCCAAAGACAAGGCCGAAAGAGGAATTGGCAGAGGTGGGAGACAGGTAATAATAACCAGCACCTTGCGGCGTGGAAAGGCGGGGCGAAGGAAGTAGGGACTAAGATAGAGGCTCTGGTTTGCTGGGCACTTCCTTGAAGCCTCCTGCCTCATTGAAATCTATCCATGGCCTCCTGGGGAGGTACCATCACTGTCTTCACTGTGCAGAAGAGAGAATCAAAGCTTGCAGAGTTGAGCATCACCTCCATGGCCCAGGAGCAGGAAGTGGCTGAGGCGGGCTGCGGAGACCTGAGCGCATGCACACCAGCTGCACCCTGGGGAAGCAGCAGGTGGAGGCTGCGGCATCGACCAACGGACAGGGCTGTCCTCAAGTGCAGGTGCAGTGGGGTGGGGACTTGCCGGCCTCGAGACTGCCGGCCTGACAGCTGGGGGCCAGCACCTAAGCCTCCTAATGGAGTCTGGATACAGTGCACGGCGGTGACAGTTGAGCCCAGAGATAGCAGGGTGCGTCATGCCTGTTTGACAGAAGGGACAGGTCATGGCAGACCTGTAATCCCCTGATTTCTGGAAGGCTGTGGTACTTAACCCCTGCCTCTCCAGACTGGACAGCAGCCACACCAGCAGGGCTGGCAAGCTAGGGGTCCTGAGGATCCAGAGCAGGGAACACCGCTTCCTCGTCCCACCCCAGGGAGGACCTTTCACCTCTGCCATCTGGCCAGCGCCTACTTGGGCAGTTGGAGCTGTGGAGGGAGAGCTCCCTGCTTCAGCTCTCAACCTCTGCCTCCCAACTCCTTTTCCATGTGGAAGCCAGTAGGCATCTTTGAAAAAGAGAAATTTAGTGAGAACTAAATCCATTCTGTGGCTCCCTATTTGCCTTCAGGATGAAGCCAGTCTCCTTACTGTGGCCTCCAGGGTCCTTCCAGCAGGCTCTTGCCACTTCTCCAGCCCTTCCCTCTGGGCTTCTTTCTGGTCCTCCAGTTCAGCCCTGCCTCAGGGCCTTTGCATATACTGGTCCAGCCAGCTGTGATCCCAACTCTCCCTCGCCTCTGTCCATTCGATGAGCTGGCTCAGCGCTCATCCTTCAGGTCTCAGCCTAACCCACCTGAACCCTGAGACTGGGTCATGGTGCGCAGTCATGGGCCCCAGCAACCCCCATCTTTCAGACTGTGATTCTCTGAGGGCTGGGGAGGGCCTGTGCTTCTGGCTCCAAAATCCACACAGGCATCGCCTCAGTGAGTTCTTGCGGCACCTATGATGGCTGACCTTGCAACCCCACCAGGAAAGTAATGCTCTGAAAGGCTAGGGCTACAGGTGACACGGCCAATCCTGAGCAGAGTCAGGATTTGAGTCCGGGTCTGTCTGAGGCTCTGGAACCCTACATCAGACCGTCTCTGGGAGCTGGAAGAGACCTTAGAAGCCACAGTCCAACGTACTCAAGGGACGTATACGGAAACTAAGACCTAGAGATGGGCGGTGACCCCACCACTACCCCAAGGCTCCCCCAGCAAGTTGGTGAGGAACTGGGAGAGAATCCTGCCATCCCTAGCCCAGGCCTGGGGTCTTCTCCGCCCCCCACCCAGTACGTCCAGCCTCTCCTCTCCTAGCAGCCGCCTTCCGGTGCAGAAGAAGGGGAGCGAGGCGATGCCTGGGCTAGGACCCTTCCCCAGCTGCCGGGCTCTGGCTGGGAGCAGAGGGGCTTCTCGGAGAGGCCCCCTCCCCACCTGTCCCCCAGCCCTGCTGGCAGCTGCTTAGCACAATTAGCTAACAAGTGGTTGTTTTGTGGAGTTACTGCTGATGTGTTTTAAGTGGCTCTCTGAGTGGGAAATGTTTGGTAGGAGAGTCAGGCAGACAAAGGGGAGTGAGTGCATTAGGTTTTATCGGTCTGTTCTGCACACAGCTGACATCACTCTTTGAAGCGAGTTCTCTTCAGCCCTGGGAGAATGATAAAGAGACAAGAGGGAGAGAGTGCAGACAGGCAGACATGCTCGCTCACTTGCACACGCGCCATCCAGTCCTCCGAATGGAGGCATAATGGCCAGAGACATTGGACCAAACTGTCCGACAGATGGGGCCCGCCCTGCTTCCAAGGAGAGGCTCTGGCTGCAAAGACAGTCTTCAGGTGAAACAGAATAACTGAATTAGCCAACCATTGTGCTGTGAGAGGGTAATGCGTCTGCCTCTTCCTAATGGCCACCCAGTTGCCAGAGAATGAGACCTCTTCTGATCACGCAGGCGATTCAAGGACAAAAGTCACTGAGAGATGGCAGAGGGAGTGGGGAGGAGGGAGTCCCCCCGATCTGGGCTGAGGCTTGGACAAAGGGGCCATCTCCTGGCCACCCTCATGCCCAGAGCTTCTGCTCTTGGTTTGGTAAGAAGTAGTGAGCAAGGAAGTAGCTGTGTGGAAGGGATGCTGGCAATGGGGGTAGGGGTCCTGGGAGCAAGAAGGAGTGTGGCAGACAGGCAATGGTGACATGAGGGTAGACAGTGGGATGTAGTCTGGAGTTAAAGCAGCTTTCCTTAACCTCAGTTCAATATAGTCATCTTTATCAGTCCCCCTTTCTCCCAGGTCTTGTTTCTGCTTCCTTAAAGGGAGGGGATTTGATTTAACCCATTGTCTATCTATCTATCCATCCACCCTTCCACCTATTCATCCACCCACCCATCCATCCATCTGTCCATCCATCCATGCAAATATTCATCCATCCATCCTCCCACTCACCTGTCCATCCATCCATCCACTCACCCAATTATCCATCCATCCAAATGGACAGTCATTCACTTAATAAGTATTTTTGTTCAATAAAGGTTAAAAATATTGTACTTTGCTGTGTGTACAGCTTTGAGTACTGAAGTTGACATGCACTGCCTTACCATCATTCCTTTTTCATGGGGAATTCTCTCCTTAGAAACCCCCATCTTTCCATTTTTGTTTGTTGACATTTTCTACTTTCAAAGCCCATTTTGCATGGTAGCTCCTGCTTGGCGCCTTTTCAGATGCACTCACCTCTAGATAAGTTAGATATCATTTAATAAGTATTTTTTGAGCCCTGATTATGGGCCAGGCATTCTGATAGGGGCTGGGAATACTGAGTGAACGAGAAGCTCATAGGCTAGCGAGGGACAGATGATAATTAAAAATCCCAGAGATAATCATTAATGATAGTCATGATGTGTGTTCCGTGGAGAAGATGCAGGAGCCTGTGTGGCAGCTTGGTGGAGGGTGGGGAACACTGCCTGGGGGAGATGACTCTGGGGGTGAGACTTCTGGGGATGGGGCAGGAGAAGGAGGATGGTGGACACTGAGAGCCTCAGGTGGGCAGAAAGGGAAGGAAAGGAGATGTCCGGCAGAAGGAGGCTCTGAGGAGGGACAGAGCCCCAAGGAGTAGAAGGGGACCCAGTGAGCCCAGGTGAGGCTGGCCACAGGGGTGAGACCAGGAGGGGTCCAAGTTCCCCAAAGCTCAATGGTAAACACTGGTGATGACAGAGGAGGGGATGAAGGGAGAGGCTAAGGACAGACCTTGTCCAGGAGGAACTGGTCATGGAGGGGAACCCAGTCTGGGCTGGGAGTCTAGTTGACAGAGGAGAAAGAGGCACTTTTTACCAAGAGAAAGAATTTCATTCAACTCACCAAAGCCTCTTTGCTGTGCCTTGTCCTCACCCCCAGTCCTCACCTGACCCCTGAACTCTCCCCTATTGTTCTTCCATCATCTTCTGAGATGAGCCCGGCTGATACAGGCTCGTTGCCACTGTCCAGTGTGGGTGAGGCAAGGAAGCAAGGTGGTGGCTGGACACTCACAGAACTTGTGGGTCAGGGAACACAGGTTTTAGTTTCCTGAGGATAGTTCATCCAAATGAAGGAGGTATGCTTTTATTTTCCTTCTCCTTGGCCTGACTCAGGTAACACAGGGGAGATTTAGAACACCAATGACAAAATGGTTTCATCTGAGGGCACCAGCTCCAGCCCACACTGAGGGAGCAACAAGAGACATAAGGGAGATGGAGACCCTCGAGGGCCCTGCCCAGCATTCTCCTGGTGCAAACCCACAGGCTAGGGAGCCCAGAATTGGGATTGCCACCTGCAGTCACACTAAAGTAGTCTGAAGGCTAGGAAACAGGCCGGGTTTTGGGCTCCTTCCTCTTAACATCTCAGACAGCTCAATGAATAATTTTAGCAAAACAGCAGTGAGACCCAACGATTCCACTCCTGAGTAACAGATGAGTGCCTATGAAGGTTAATGTACAAGAATGTTCAAAGGAGCTTTTCTCCTGTGCATCTGGTAATTTTTGGTTACATACCAGACATTGTCATGATGCCTTGTAGAGACGTTTGACTCTGTTACTTTCTTAGGAAGACTGTTGGTTCTTACTGGTGGAGGCAGTTTCATTGCTGGCTGCTCACCTTGGACTTATGCATGCTTGGTTTTGGGCATTGTTAGAGCAGATCTGTAGAGAGCCCAAGGTGATTCTCAAACCCCTCTGACTTGGCAGAACTTAAACTCCAAATTTTGCCTCCCCTGTGGATCTTGCCAGGGCTTGTTTTTGTTATTAGGACACGTAGGCCTTACTGTAGGGCTTGGTCCTTATTCCTAAGGGGGAGACTCTTCTGATGTCAGAACTGGAGGCCATGATACCAGTGAATTCTGTCCTCTCTGGCTGGACCAGAACATCAATACCTCCCAGCACTGCTTGATTTCAGTATCTCTGTTCCACTCCTCACTCCCCCAGCAACTGCTGTCTGGAAAGACGCAAGTAGTCTTGGCCTGAGCACACACAGCCCAGATCTGGACCAAGGTCTTGCTTAGAAACCCACCCCATTGCAGCACCCTCTTCTCCAGCCCCACAGACTCCAGCTGCTGTAGCAGCTCTAAATTCTGACCTCTGCCTTCCCCACTCAGTGTGATGGCTCTGTTCAGCTAGGACCCCAGCTCGCCGATCTGGGGTTGGGACACGGGCCCCAGGCAGACAGCCAGGTGAGTGTGAGGCTCCCCTCGCAGGTTCCCTTTCTCCCAGGGATGGCAGTCTCGTGCTTTCTGAAAAGTAACTACCTCATATATTTGATCCAGTTTTATGGATGTTTATGGTGGGAGGGCTAGTTGTGTACCCATTACTCCACCATGGCCAACAGAAAATGGTTTCTGGCAGCATTATTCATTTCTTCTCAAATAAAAATTTTATTAAGGAACCATTTTAGCTCTACGGAAAAGTTGCAAAGATAGTACAGAGAGCACCCTCACACCCTTCACCCAGCTTCCCCGTCATTAACATCGTATGTGTAACCATGGCACATTTGTCAAAACTAAGAAATTAACATTGGTACAATATAATTAAAGTACAGACTTAGATCTGATTTTATTAGTGTTTCCATTAATGTCCTTTTACTGTCCTAGAATTCAGTCTAGAATCCCCTACATTAGCAGCTCTATTTGAATAGCCAGGAGCTGGGAACAACCGAAATGTCCATCAACAGAGATGGGTAAATAAATCATGGTACATTCATGTAATGAAATACTATGCAACAGGGGAAAGAAACAAATTACTATATAGGCAACAATGTGGATAGATGTCATAGACAGTGTTGAGTGAAAGGAGTCTGACGCAAAGGGACACTGCGGTTCCATTTTATAAAGTTCTAATTAATGAAGATAGAGGTCAGAGCAGTCATTACCATTTGTGGCAGAGAGCCCCTAGGACGACCCCCTTCCCATAATTCCTGGTGTTTACACCCTCTTTAATCCTCTCCCCTTGACCTTGGGTGGGACCAGTGAATTGCCTTCAGCCAAAAGAGTATGACAAAGATAAAAGAGTTTTTTGGATGTAATTAAGGTCCCAAATCAGTTGGATTTTGAGATCATCCTGCGGGTAGGCTGGACTTAATCAAGTGAAAGCCTTAAAAAAAGAAAGAGATTCCCCTGCTGGCTTAAAGAAGAAAGCTCCTGTGGTGTTAACTGCCTGCGAGAGGACCACATGGCAAAAGCAGATGAAACTTACAACCAGTGAGAAAATTGGGACCTTGGTCCTACGGCTGCAAGGAACTGAATTCTGCCAACAACCACGAGGTCCTGGAAGACCGCCCTGGGCTCTGGAAAGGAACACAGCCCAGCTGATGCCTTGACAGCAGCTGTGGGAGACCCTGAGCAGAGGACATGAAGCTGTGCCCAGACTCCAGACCCAAGGAAACTGTGAGATCATAAAGGGATGTTGTTTCAAGCTGCCAAGTTTGTGGTCATTTGTTACACAGAAAGAGGTACCCAATACACCATTGGAAGGAGAGTGACTGGGAGGGGGGCATAAGGCGGCTTCCAGGTTGCTGCAAATGTTCTATATCTGGATTTGGGTGATGGTTATATGGGTGTGTTAAGTAGTAAAAATGCATCAAGTGCACTTAAATTCTGTGCAGTTTACCATGTGTAACATACACCTAAATTAAAAGAAAAAAAAGATTCAATGGCGAACACAACGGTTCACCAACGCTGGTTTTCTATCCCAGCCTCCTGCCCTCCCCCTATCCATCACCTTATCTATCCCAGGACTCACCTCCAAGGGTCAGGCATCCCCTCTCCTCTGTCCCTGTTAGTCATTGCTTGCATAAAATCTCACCTACTTGGGCAGCATTTAGAGAGCAGAGGCGGCAGCTCTTTTCAAGTGATCATCTTTCCAAACATTTAAACCGGATCACGTCACCCCTATCCAAAATCCTCCAGTGGCCTGAGATCCTGAGTGACTGGGGTCTTGCCCAACCTACCGCCCATCCAGGGCCACCCCTGTCTCAGCCACCCCACCGCTCTCTGCTTTTTACTGGTGGGATCCATTTTACTCTTCTTTAAATGAGTTGCCATGTGCTGCAGTTCTGAAGTTACTTCAAATACTTTTGGACACAGAGTACCCTCCCCCTGCCACTTCCTCCTTTGTTCATCTGTACCCTCTTTCTTTAGGGTAAAGATCTTGAAGTGTATACATGCACATACCACACACACGTATGCGCACGCACACACGGCTCCTAATTTAACTTTACGAGACCAGCCCCTCTCACACCTTAACATGACTATGAGTCAGCTGAGGACCTTGCTAATGATGCAGATTCTAATTAGTAGGTCTTAGGGGAAGGGACCCCAGTTCTGCCTTTCTGGTAAGTTCCCAGGTGACCCTTTTGGTCCATGGCCCCTGCTTGGTGTCCAGGATTGGAGAACCACCTTCTCTTCCTGATGGCCCTGCTGCTGGGAGTGGGGGGTGGCGGGTCACATGAGGACTGAGGAAAATTTGGAGGGCCCTCCAGCTTTTGGTACCTTCCTCCCTAAGTAAAGGCCACTGTTCTCTCTGGGGAGTGAGGGGGTGGCTCGATGCCTCTGGCCTCTGCCCTTGGTGGGCTGTTTCAGCTGAGTCAGGAGACTGTCCTGAGGTTTGGCTTCTACACTTGGAGTCAAAGGCAGTGATCTCCGCCCTGGTGGCATGCTGGTTCCACTGGGGTCCTACTCGAAGGCTGTGGAAGAGACAGGCTTGGCCTTCTGAGGTGCCAGTGACACCCCAAGTACCATGCCTGCCACCTTCGCCCACAAGAGCAGGCAGAAGAGCTGAGCAGGGAGAGGGAAAACCGGAAACCTCCTTGAACTTGCTCTGTGGCCTTGAGGAGCCTCCTCGGCCTCAGTTCCCCATTTCTGGAACCGAGGAGCCTGGCCTCATAGCCCTCGGCTCTTGCAGGCTCGTGCCTGAGACACTTTGGTGGGTGGTGGACAAGCCCGGAGTTGTCCTGTGCCAACGGGTGCGTGCAGACCTCAGCTCAGTGGCTGTCACGTGGGGTTTCTGGGGGAGGGGGTCCCCTGCTGTCCTAACTGGCCCACTTGGGGCTGTTTTTCACAGCACCATTGATCCAGCTAAACCAGGGAGATGCATCACAGCTCCTCCTGAGGTCAGGGGTTGGGCCGCCCAGCTGGTAAATCACCCCGGGGTGGTGTTTTAAAGCCTTGCTCTGTGTTTTGGCTCCTTGGGGCCTAGCTTGGGAGCAGCAGGGCAGGGGGGAGGATGCTGAAGTTTGATATGGCTCTGGGGGCTGGTGGGGGCAAAGGGCTCCAGCCAAGGGAGGGACAAATAGATCGATGGGAAACTGCCAAGACCTCATGACCTCAGTGATGGCTTCAAACCATGTTCTTAATATGCCCTAGTAAATCTGGGGGTGGACTTACCTCCCCTGGGGACAGTGGGGACAGAGACAAGGGGGAGGCCAGGCAGGAGATGCCAGGGAAGTGACAGACAATGACCCAAGTGGCTAGATGCCCAGTATCCCCGGGCAGCCTGGGTTTGTCTGCTCTCCTTTGTCATCTATAATGGGGTCACAGCACTTTACAGTTTGCACAGGACCCGCCATGCCCTGTCCTTGTTGCAGCAGACTCCGAGGGAGTGTGGTTCGCGGCCAGTCTGACAATGGGGAAACTGGGCTCAGACTTGGCCCACGTGGCCCAGCTTGATGGTGGCAGAGCTTCTGAGGAACAGCAAAGGGGTCATTTTGGCTGCGGGACAAAATACAAGGAGGTCCAGACAGGTAGGGGGACCAGCTTCACTCCTTAATGAGCCACAGGAGGGTGTCAGTTCGGGGTGGGGGAAGGGCATGGCATGATGTGATGAGAGGTCTGGAAACCACATGGAAGTGGAGAAGGCTCCAGTGGGCATCAGGGGGCTCGTGTGATGGACAACAAGCTTAGACTTTCTTCCCAGCACCACCCACAGCCGCCACCATCTTCCCAGGCAACCACCTGCAGTTCCTAGAGTCTGACAGACCTGGGTTCGAATCCCTCCTCTGCCCCTGACATGCTGCATGGATGTAGGCAAGTGACTTTGCCTCTCTGAGCCTCAGTTTCCCCAACCTTACCTCTTCGAGTGTGAAAGAGCTAGCAGTGCCTGGCGTGGGTCAGTGAGCAGGGCCCCCGTTATTCCATTTCCCCTTCCAGCTGCCTCAGCGTCCCTCCCCAAGATGCCTCCGCTCTCCTGGCCCTGGGCTTCCCCAGCCGCCCTCCAAGGGAGCTGTGGGAGGCGAAGACATCACACCTGTGGGTCCCCGGCACCCAACACTATGGGCTGAGGGCACAGACGCAATGCAGAACACAGGGGCATCTGCCCCTCTGCCTCTAGGCGGCACTAATTGTCCCTGCTGGACCCCGCCCCCCCCAGGCCAGGTGCACTCAGAGGCCAGTGGCCCGGGTTCCAGCCTGGGCCCTGCACTACATATCCTTTCTGGATCTCGGTCTCCTCATTTGTGCAATGACTGGTGTTTCCCCAAAGCAACAGGCCCACCTGCTGGCCCACAAGATGAGTTAGGATTTTGCATATAATAACATCAGACCTTGTTGTGATAAATATATTGTCCTTTTAATTCTCTTCCATCCATCCTTGTGTCAGGGAGACTTGGGTCGGTGCTGATTTCTCTTTAGCGTCTTCTTAATATTCGCTCAACTGACTTTTTGAAAATGTTTCAACATTTAAAGAATATTTTAAATTGTGGTAAAATCCACATAACCTAAAATGTACCGTCTTAACCCTTAAGTTTATAGTCTGGTAGTGCTAATAAACTCACTTTTTTATCAGAGAGAGCAGAGTTCCTTAGAGAAAAGACCGGCGTTCCTCCCAATTCTTACACCTCATGTGTTCAAAGATGTGGGTGACGCGGGCCTTCCGCACACACCTGCTGGCGGCCGGTGGGCAGACCCAGCTCGGCTGGGAGGCGTGGGGTTCTGGGCCCGGGCTCTGGCTTCAGATGTTCCTGGGCTTCAATCCTGGCTCTGCTTCTCTCCAGCTGGGAGGCTTTAGGCAGTGAGTCTAGCCTCTCAGCCTCTGCATCCACACCTGCAAAATGGGGCTGCTGTCCACTGCCCCAAAGGGTCTTGTGGACCTTAGATGTAACCCCCAAGGAGGCACCTCATGGTTGCCATTATCCAAGAAGGATAGAGCCTGCTCAGTGAGCACCAGCCCTTTGATGTTTCTTCTCTCTGATTCTCATCCTCTCCAGTCTGCCCAGTGGTGGCTTAGGAAATAGGTCTTTCCTGAAGCACCCATTCATTTGGAAGGCTGCCTCCTTGACAGTTTGTTCCCACTGCCTGATGCTTCCCAGGACCAGAGAAGGAGGGAGAAGAGCCAGCCCGGGAGATCTGGTTACAGGCTGCTCAGCATTACCTGCCTCCCTCCTCCCAAAGGGCAGGGGTGGCACAAAGGGCCATGTCACTGACCAGTGCGATTGAGCGACCAGATTGCAGGGGCAGGGAGGGGACACGGGCGGGGGTGGGAGTGCCTATGTAGTTCTTGTATCTTCCTCTTGGACGGGGTTTTGACGGGCTGCCCGGCTGCCCCCGGGGAACTTGTTTGCCCCTGGCCTCTTTCTGCATCTGTGGCCCCAGGAGTCAGGGCTGAGGCTGTTGCCTGGCCCTGGGGCCAGCCCCGGCCATCGCTTCCCAGCAATCTGCCCCGGGACATAGATAAAGCCGCCTTTCAGAGCTCCATCCAGGACCTGGTAGGGAGCCGGGGAGGAGTGCTGGGGTCCTTGGAGCTGCCAGACAAAGCCGCCTTGTTGGGAGGGCTCAGAGGGAGCAGGGATCCCCCTCCCTGGTGAGACCCTTCCCCTCAGGGTCTCTCCAGGGTGCATGGGGCCAGCTGCTCCCAGGGGCAGGGCACTGGCCTCAATAAGCCCTGGGCACAGGAGGGCACAGAGGGTGGGGCTCAGGGGCCTGGATCTCTGAAAGCAGGACTACCCTGGGTTTAGGGGTGTCCCAGCTGCCTCTTGACCTGGCTCTTCTTAGCCACATGAGCCCTCATATGTTCTGGCTGCTCTTAGAACAAACCCAAGGCCTCATGAGGTGCTGGGTGACCTAGCCGCGCCCCCCTCCCCAGGCCCTCATTCTCTCTCTTTCCTGAGCCCACTCGACCCTTTCGGTTGCTTGAACCTCAGGTCCTTGGGAGTGTTCCCTTCTCTTCAGTCTTTTGGAAGAGTTTGAGTAGGATCAGTATAAATTCTTGTTTGTAAGTTTGGTAGACTTCCCCAGGGAAGCTATCTGGTCCGGGACTTTTGTTTGCAGGGAGGTTTTTAAAAAATTACTGATGCTATTTCACTTCTAGTGATCAGTCTGTTCAAATGATCTATTTGTTCTTGACTCAGTTTTGGTGAACCGTGTGTTTCTAGAAACTTATCCATTTCTTCTGGTTGTCCAGTTGGTTGCCATATAGTTGTTCATAGTTTTGAATCTCAGATCTTTGAACACATACTGTTCCCTCTGCCTGGAATGCCTTTCCCTGCACTTCTCACATGGCCGGTTCCTGCTCACCATTCTCAGAGGCCACCCTGACTCCCCTGTGCAACCTCCCCCACCACCTCCTATCCCGTTTACTCCTTGCAATGTCCCTCTAGTACCCCGGGGAGCTTGTCTTCTTCACCTGTGTTGTCAGCAACTAGGCAGTGCTGAGCACCTGGGACATGTGCAGTAAATAATTGTCTAATGAAATAAATGGCCCTGTTCCCCAAGGGGGTGTCACCCAGAGAGGGGAAACAGCAGCCGGGCCTGGCGCCTGTTGGTGTTTTATTTCAAAGTTTTTCTAGGGCTTCACAATCTCTTCCACATCTGTAGAGGGTCGCTCTTAGGCCACTCCCACCCTGAGAAAGGGGAGAGGTCCCTGTAACCCTCCCTCTGTCTCATCACCCTCCTACACCATCCTCTGAGTGGTGCCGAACCGCTGGGGGCTGCCTCGGACAGAGCCACGGCAGAGCATCTGTCTTCATGAACAAGGGGCCGGGTGAGGCCCAGGGGAGACCATGAAGACGGATGGGAGGTGGGAGCCGACCCCGGCCTGTGTAACATGGACATAAATAAATGATCACCCCAGGCGTAAACAGCCGGGTTGGGGGGTTTGGAGTCTACACGGTGATTTCTCAAACCTCGGGCAGGAGTCGGGTCAGCTGGGGTCCCAGATGGGAAGGCCTCCTGTTTTACAGTCGCTTCATTACCATCTTAACTGAGTGGCCGGCTGGGTCCCTGGGAGCCCCAGTGGGGGTGGCTAATGTCACAATTAGTCACAATTGGTGCCTGCACCCACCCCAGGGTCAGGGTGCGGGGGAGGGGTCAGGGGAGGCAGTAGCGTGTGGGGTGCCAGTGGAGTTGTGATAATTAATAGTAACAGAACAACAGCTCTCATTTGTTGAACGGTTACCAGGGGCCTGCCCTGTTGTGAGCTCTTTATGTGAATGATTTATGCCTCAGGCCAGCCTCATAAGGTAAGTACTATCATTGGGCCCATTTTATAGATGAGGAAACTGAGACTCAGAGAGATGAGGTGATCAGCTCCAAATCCAGGTTGGCCTGAGTTGGAACTGGAATTTGCAACCACTGTGCTCCCGGTTCTTACTGTGGCTCAGCAGGGAGCCCTCTGCGGCCCTGGCAGCTCTGACCATCTCCCTCAGGGAGGCTGGGGAACACGGCCCGTGTGACTGCATCTGCACAGCCTTGGTTGAACACGCAGGTACTCAGCCCCTCCCAGAGCCTATGGAGGTGAGACAGGTAATGAAGAACCATCACAGAGCCCATTTATCAGGCCTCCCCTTTGGTGGATGCAATCGGTCTCCATCTCTCCAGGCCTACAGTTTTCAAATTTCAGCAAGCATCAGAATCACCCAGGTAGCTTGTTAAACAGGTGGCTCTCCGGGCTCCAGACTCGGAAGGGCCCAAGTCAGGAATCTGCCTGTTTATCAAGAAACATCCCAGGGCAAGGGTAATAGCTCAGTGGTAGAGCGCATGCTTAGTGCACGAGGAGCTGGGTTCAATGCCTAGTACTTCCATTTAAAAAAAGATTAAAAGAAAAGAAGAAAAGAAAAAAGAATCATCTCACCCCCAGTGGCAAACACAGCTCCAGCATTTCAAAAGTCACAAAGGAAATCAGCCCAGAGTCCTTTCTCACTGGCCTGCCTGAGCTCGTCCAGGACGCAGACAAGTGGGGGGAACGTGTCTAAACCCTGACCCGTCCTCACTGCGCTCCCCTGGATGTTGCCAGCTGGGGCCCTGGCGCTTCGCAAGGAGACCGCTGGACGGGCTGTCAGCCTCACAAGCTCCCGGAAGGACATGCGAAAAGGAAGGGAACCTAGAGGTCATGAAATCCAAGCTCTTTGTTTCAGACTTGGGGGAACAAAGGCTCCAACCGGTTAAGGGACCTGCCTGAGGTCACATAGCAAGTTAGTGGCAGAGTCAGTTCAACAACTTCCCATGACGTCAAGCTGCTTGGGGCAACAGGTGTCTGGGATTCCATCACTGGAGAGTCAGTACTTGCTGCCAAGTTCCCGGAGGTGCACCCGAAGCCATCAAGATAAAGCGCTTTGTGTTAGCTGGGCTGATGTGGTCCAGGGCCTGGCAGAGAGCAGCTGGTCGGTTAATACTTTCAGAGCATATGCACTGAACATCGCCCACAGCAGTGGGCAAAACAGACGCAGACTTTGCCACCAGGGGCTCAGTCTGTCAAGCCTCCAAGGCCTGGGAGCCAGATAAGGAAGCTCCGGCAGTGGCTTCTCTCCTCCGGGGAGGAGGCTGATCCTCTTCCTCCTTACCCCGACTTGGCCGAGACCTCACTTTTGCTGATCCAATGTCAGGCGGGACGAAATGAGTGAAGCCGATGGAGTGTGAGACATTAGGGTGTGGTAGGGACTCCAGCCTACATGGATAGCGTTTGAATTCTAGGTTTTTATTTTTTCAAGATGCATTGAGTCAGACACTTGAAAACCCTGATATACATAAGGGCCAAGCCACGTATGACCATGGCCTTGGCCATGGTTGGCCATGGCCAGCATGCTATGTAGTACTGGCTGAGGAATCTGGAGACCAGAATTTATTTCTGGGCCTCAGGTGAGTGAGTGATCTTGGGTGAATCACTGGCTTCAGTGTCCCCATCTGTGCTCAGAAAGGGGTCAGGGTCACCTCCGAGGCTGTGTGCCGGGAAGCTGCTGGGAAACCAGGACAGACACCAGCATGCAGTGAGGCTGCTGTGGCTTTAAAAGTGCCTGGGCAGCCCCAGCGGCAGCAGCAAGCAGCGCAGGCCACCTGCGGAGCCCACCACAGCTGGGAAGATTAGTCTCTTCCACTAGACAACACCCATTACCATGTTCCAATAGCCATCACTTCCGCTAGGAGAGCTGCAGATGAGATATCGATTGCACTGACCCCAGGCGAGCCCTTTCCCCAGCCTGAGAGGCGTGCAGATCAGCCCTGCGCCTGGCTGGCCGCTGCCAGGGCCCTGCTGCCTCCTCCCTGCAGCCCCCCAGTGCTCTGCATCCAGGTGAAGCAGACAGCGGCCCCACTGGGTGGGCTGTTTGGGCCAGCAAAGGCCGGACTCCGTGTGCTCTTCGCTTTCAAGAAGGGAGTTGGGGTGGGGGCAGTTCAAGCGAGCAAAGGCGTGGAAGTGGGAAAGGACGGCCTGCAAAGGGCTTTGAGAGGTGGGGTCTGGCCAGGCCATGGGGAATGGGAGAAACAGGAGGCCAGGCTGCTGGCTGGGGAAGGGGGCCTGATGCCAGCTTTCGGGTGGGCAGTGCAAGTTTTGGGTCAGGAGGTGACACGACTTCAACTCCACCATTGCCCTTTAAGACTCCAGCCTCCTCTCCAGGTAGCCTGGCCTGCTGGCAGCTCCTAAGGGCTGCCCCTTCTCCCTCTGTTCGGGCACTGGAGTGCTGGAAATGGAAAGAGGGTGCTCTTGGACCTGGGCCCTGGAGGCAGCCTCTTGAGCGAGGAGGCTGTGCCCGCCCCCGCCCTGCCTGCCCCGACCCCAGCTCGGGGCTGGGCGCATCGCCCACGTGAGACTGAATGTCTTAGCAGAAATCAGCTGGGATCGAGAGTCAGCGGCAGGTGCAGCCTCCTTCATCCGTTCACTCATTGGTGGAATCCCGCAGGGTAGGAACCAGTCACAGCACAGAGCTCTTATCAGACAAGCAAGATGCCCTCTCTGGCCCCTGCCATCAGCACCGTGATGGGGGCAGCCCAGGTGGCTTGAAGCTTTATTTGCCCAACATGCCCCCATACATTTTTTCAAAGAAGGAAAGCACTCACTTTTTCTTTTTTTAACCCTATAATTTCCACCAGAGTCACCATGGCACCAGGGAGCCTTCTGGTGCACTGGAAATGTCCCACATCTTCATCTGGGTGGTGGCCACGCAGGTGGATATGCAAGGGAAAATTTATCAAGCTGTCCACCTAAGATTTATACACTTTACTCTGTGTGTGTGTACACATGTGTGTATGCGTGTGTGTGTGTGTGTGTGTGTGTGTGTGTGTTTGTGTGTGTAGATTTTACTTCAACAAAAACCAACTCCATCTTCTGCCTTTGGACAGGAATGTTTTGCATCTTCCAGGGAGGCAGGAGGGGCCTGGAAGGTGGGCCTGTCTGGCTGGTGGCTTGGATCCCTCCTCAGCTCCCCAGACCCAGAAGGTGAGAGGGCCTGGGGTCCTTGCTCGGTATATTCTGCTGAGCCCAGCCTCCTAGCTCCTGATTTCTTAAAATTCCCCCAGACATGAGAAACCTCCCATCGCCCAGCCAACTGGAGAAAGGAGTGTGTGTGGGGGGGATTTAGAAACAGTAATAAAATAATAAAATGATAACCAAGATGGGTTAAGAGAATCCCACCATTCATTTATTACAGTTTCCTTGAGAGCCTCTTATCTGCTGAGCCCTGTGCTGGGTGCCAGGGGATACAGTAGTGGGCACAGGGGACATGGTCACTGGTCGCTGCTCCCAGGGGGCCTGCCGCATGCAAGTAAATGGAAGCCATCTCAGGAACATCCCGGGCTGGGCATTTAGGGAAGGCTGGAGGATGTGGTCCTCCACCTCAAAGGCCGAGAAAGTGGCCCTGCAAACGGCCAGGTGCATCAGGTCAGAGGCAGCAGCTACCGATAAACAAAATACACCCAGTTGCCAAGCTGTGACTTTATAACAAAAAATCGAATTGTCACACGGGCCAAACTCACACCACAGAAGCACCTGCTCCCTGCAAGCATGCTGCACAGGCTGAGACACTGTCGGTGGGAGCCAGGAGCCCTGACACCCGCAGTTGCTGCATAAAAATGTGCCCCTGCAGGGTGGGCACTATTGACAGCCTGGTTTTATAGCTGAGGACGCTGAGGCCAGTTAGAAATTCTGAAGTCACCCTAGGCCACCAGTTAGGAAGGGGCAGAGGCAAGATTGGAACGCAGGTCCGCGCAGCCTGCCCTATAAGATGGGGGCTCGCCTCCCCCTTGCTTCCTTCACTATGATGGTTGTGAGGCGCCCACAGCATAAAGGAGAAGAAAGGGTCTTCTGAACTGTCCACCCAGGGCACACACTAAGGGCAAGTTTTATTTCCCTTGACCAGATTCTGTGATGTTCTCTCTATGCGGAGCAGTGACTGAGACCAGGCTCCAGGCCCGCTGTGTGCCACAGGGGGGCCTCCAATATTCCGGGAAGAAGGGCCCATTAAGATCCCATCCTGCAGGGAATGGGAGGGAGGGTGTAGCTCAGTGGTAGAGTGCGTGCTTGTCAAGCACGAGGTCCTGGGTTCAAGCCCCAGAACCTCCATTTTAAAAAATAAATAAATAAACCTAATTACCCACACTGCCCCACCATCCCACCAGCTTGCACACAGCTGTCTTGTGAGGATCCGATGTTCTACTCTGGCCAAGTGCCTTCTCTGTCCTCCCCATAGACTTACTCCAGCCCCGTGCATTCCTAGCCTGTGCTCTTCCCAATTCCTTTCCTTTACATTGCCCATCTTCCCCCAGCCCCTTCTCTTAAAAAATGTATTTTTGTGGGGGAGGGTATAACTCAGTGGTTGAGTGTGTGTTTAGCATGCACGAAGTCCTGGGTTCAATCCCTCGTACCTCCACTAAATAAATAAACCTAATTACTCACCCCAAAAGAATTTAATTAAAAAAATGTGTTTTTGAGTTTTAATGGAAAAGAATCTGAAAAAATATGTATGTATGACTGAATTGTTTTTCTGTACACCTGAAACTAACATTGTAAACTGACTACACTTCACTAAAATTTTTTTTAAATTTATTTTTAACCGCTTTATTGAGATGCAATTTATATCTCATGCAAGAGTCATCCATTTTAAGTATACGATTTATTTGTTATGAAGCCTATCAACAACATGGAAAGTTAATTATGCTATTATGTTAAATGGAAAAAAATGAAATAAATGTGCAGGAATGCAACATAAACTACGTTATATGCATGAAAACAAATGTGCATTTGCAAAAATGACTAGCTGGAAAAACATAAAAATATTAACCAAAACGTTTTGGTTAACATGTTGGATTCAGAAATGATTTTTTTCTGTTCCTCAAAGTTTCTATAGTTTTCAATATTACTCTACGAGGACACTCTGGCTGAGCCCAGGTAAACAACATTGTGTGACACTGACAGTCCCATCTATCCCCCAGTATCTATTTGCTTTTCCTGATTGAGTTGAGCTAGGAACATGCCCAGATAAAGATCTCCAATGTTGGGAGTGACCTGATCCAGACATATGCAGCCTTCTGTAATGGTCTGGGAGCAACTCCACAAAAGCCTTATAGCCAGGAGTGGGGAGATCTAGGGTCTCCCAAGGACAGACTCTACCCTGAGAGGCAGCAGTTAGTCTGGATGAGCTAACCCCTGCAATAGGATCTGATGGAGTATGAGGTGAGTCTAGTGGCAGCTGGGGGTTGTTGACTGAAACTATTGCCAGCTCAGACCGTTTGGCCACACCTGCATGCTCAGGTGGAAGCGGGCTGTGTATATGAAAAAGTAAGAGCTCTAACATGTCGGTGTTCAACAACCCTAGTACAGATCCCCTAAAGGGGTGGTTTCCTCCCTACTACTCAGTGGAGCTGGGGTCAGTGGTCTTGAGAGCTGGGGCAGCATCATGTCAATGGCATAGGCAGTGACACAAGGGACAAGAAGGTGAATGAAGGCAGGTCCTGGGCTGTGGCAGGAGGGCTGGGGTGGAATGGCTCCTGAGCACTTAGGCACTGCTCCTTGGGCTTCTAGATCAAGGAAAACCCTGAAGTGAGGGGGAGGGGAAAGGGGAGTACATGTTCCTGTAGTTCCTTGGATGTGGCTTCTGAGCTAGTAAAGACTGGGTAGGTATTCATTCACTCAACCAATACGTCGTGAGCACCTGTTATAGACCAGGCATGGTTTTGGCACCTGGGACACAGCTGTGAACAAAATAGACCTAGTGTCTGCCCACGTGGAGCTTCCTGTCTAGCGGAAGAGACATTTAACAATGCCCAGCGCCCAATAAAAACTGTTAGACACACAAAGCAAAGCAAGGCATAGAATGACAGCTGGTGATATGTGACAAAGAGAGGCAGGGCGAAGTGTGTAGTAAGGGCCAGGTGGGGGCTCTAGATTGAGCCTTGTGGCTACCTGTGGGAGGAGGAAGTTCCAGGCAGAGCTCTGCTCCTGGGGCTGAAGCAGAGGGAGAGGGAGAGTGAAGGGAGGTGAGAGGGAGCCAGATCAAGAAGGAATAGTCAGTGTACCAACTATCTTTTGCAGCATAACTAATGCAGACTTAGTGTAATAAAGCGAAACCTTACTGATTCATTCTCATGAGGCTATAGGTTGTCCGTCTGGGTGGTTCTTCTGCTGGCCTTGTGTGGGATCATTTAGGTCGCTGCTGTCATCTTACGGCTTGCCTGGTCTGGAGGTTCCCACGTGGCCTCACTTCCATGTCTGGTAGTTGGTGCCAGGTATAGTAGGGACTCTGGATTTTATGCTGAGTGAAATAGGAGCCATTGTGGGTGGGTGTTGGTTCAACAGGAATGAGAAACTGAGTGACTTAGGATAATGAGATACTAAGTGTGACCCCAGGCCCGGGTGGCCTAGGGGTATTTGGATGATATTATTGTTACATTGAAAAAAAAAATCAACTTCCACTTCTGTCTATGAAGGAGTAAGATGCCCTGGAATTATACTCCCACTGTAAACAATGGACAAAACACAGGCACATTTTTAGACATTCAGCAGCAGGCAGCACAGAACTGTGAAAAGAGAGAGACAGACAAGGGGAGCCCTGCTGCTGCCTAGCTTTCTGCCTGGAGATAATTCCCAAACTGCAGAATGGAGAGGGGGAGACAAAGAGTCCAGTGATCTTACTGAGCTAAGAAGGCAGATGGCCCTTGTGGAGGCCAAGGCAGCTGGGATTCACGGGGCCGATGACCAGAGAGGAGGGAGCTACTAACAGAAAGAACTCCAGCCATCTGCATAGCGGCCAGTGGAGTCTTTGGTAAATGCCAGTGTCGTCCTAGAGTGAAATCCCATGAAGCTGCATAAGAACAATTTTCAAGGAAAGAAAAATGACTGGGAATCTCATACAGGACTGGGAATTGTTCAAGTATCCTCCAGCATGAGTGGAGAGACCGCACTGAACACAAGTCATCAAGTAAGACTCCTAGAAAGGCCACACCTTAAGAAGTAGAGTGAAATTATCCCTAGAGTAAGAACTAAAGCTGCCCTCAAAGAGCTTAAAAACAAATCTTTAAAGAATTAAACTAATCTACAAGTAACTAAACTGCCTTCTCTGAAGAAGTCCAATACTGTTCAAGGGAATACAAGGAAATCCAATGATGCAAGGAGGTTACAATGCCCAGTGTTAAAGATTTTAAATCATGAGCTGTACAAAAAAGTAGAAAATGTGACCCAAAGTTAGGAGAAAAATCAGTCAATAGGAGCAGACCACGCAGCAACAGGGATGATAGAATGAACAGAAATGGACATTAAAGTAGCCATTATGAATATGTTCCATACACTCAAGGATGTAAAGGAAAATATAAGCATGGTGATGAGAGAAACTGCATATATAAAAATGACTCAGTGATGAAAAATATCTGAAATAAAACATACACTTGGTGAGATTAATAGCAGATTAGCACAGAAGAAAAGAACAGTGAATTTGAAGACATAGTAACATACACTGTACAAAATGAAGCTCAGAGGAAAAACAGACTTAACAGAGAAGAATTAACTGAGTCTCTGTGATTTATGGAACAATTTGAATGGTCTATGATATGTATAATTAGAGTGCCAGAAAGGAGAGGTGGGTAGACAAACAAATTTTAGGGAAAAATTCCTGGAAATGTTCCAAATTTGATTTAAAAAATCCACACTCTAAAGCTCAATGAACTCCAAGTGGAATAAACATAAGAAAACAGTAACATGGCACCTCACGATCAGGTTGATGAAATCAGCGACCAAGAGGAAGTCTTAAAAGCAGGCAGGAAAAAAGAGATAACTTTTACAATGATAAAAGTTTTTAGCTACTTTGATCAAGAATAAGGGAGGACACAAATTACCAAGGTGAGTAGTTAAAGAGGGATGTTACTCTCAATCCTAACATACAATTAAGGATAATAAAAAAAATTATAAGCCAATAAAATCAATAACTTAAAATGGAATGGGCAAATTCCTCAAAAGACATGAAGTGCCCAAGAGGAAATGGACAACATGAATAACCCAATATAAATCAAAGAAACTGAACTCATACTTTAAAAGCATCCCACCAAGAAAATTCCAGGCCCAGGTGGCTTCACTGGTGAACTCTCTCAAATATTTGTGAAAGAAAGATTATCAATCCTACACAAGGATAAGTATAAAATACATACCTTCCTTATTTTTAATTTTTAAAAATGATATTTGACTACCTAAAGAAAAAAATAGCAACATATTGTGAGGTTTTATAGAAGCAGTATATATGACAACAAAAGCACAGAGTGAAATGTTCTAAGATTATACCGTTGTAAGATTCTTATGTCACGAGATGGTATAACATTAATGAAAGTAGACTGTGGTAAGCTAAAGCTATACAATACTGCAAACTCTAGAGAAACCACTGAAAAGGCAAAAAGTATAGCTAATAAACTGACTACTAAAAATACTCAATCCAACAAAAGTGAGGAAAATAATTTAGAATGGAAAGAACGAAATCTATAAAGGAGGAAAGTTTAAGTAAGTTGGGGGTATCAATATAATGGAATATTAATGTAGTTGTTGAAAATGTTTGAGTTTTTTGATGTAGAAAACGACTTTTATGATAGAATGTTAATTTAAAAGCAGAGTAAAACACTTGCTTTTAAAATCCTTTAACCTAAATACCTCTGCAAAAATGTTTACAAGCATAGAAAAATATGACTGAGAAGAAATATATTAAGTATAAGCAGCATGTATAATCAGGTGGTGATACGATGGGTGATGGTTATTTCTCAAAGATTTTTTTTTTAAACTCAGATGCAGCCTGATGATGGTTAAGGACGTAAACACACAAGATCTGGGGGTCAACCAAGCCAGGGTTTGGTTCTTGGCTCTGTCACTTGCTAACTGACTGAACATTGGCAAATCCACTTCTCCATATGTAAGTTGCCTCCTCTGCCAAGTGCAGATAAAAGCATGTCGTTTTGGAGATTTTAATGAGATAATGTAAATAAAATGCATAGCAAAGTGTCTGGCACAAAGTTAATATTCATTGAGTAATTCACTGATAGCTTTTATAATAAGATGAAGACAAGTTTTAAAAGACAAAACTTTTAAAAGAAACCCTCATTCACAAGGGCAGTGGAGTGGAGATCAGAACCAGGGCAGAACCCACAGCGACCAGCAACCAAGTCTTCCCAAGAACAGTGCTTCTGGCTGCAAGTACCAGAAAATCTCTCACCAGGTTAATTACTCTAAATGGTAACTGGTTACGAGAACACCACAGCGTCTTAGAGAATCCAGGTTAAGAAATGCCACCAGCTTCCATGACACGTTACGGGAACTGGGATTCTAAACCGGAGACACTCTTCCCATCACTTCCTGCTTGCTTCCTTTTTCCTTTCTGTTTGTCCCCGCACTGGGCACCACCCTCAGGCCTAAGTTCCCAGGTCCTCACTTCTGGCCATTTCCCCGGGCCCAATCCCTGGGACTGAGATTCTGATTGGCCCAGATCTAGTCAGGTGACCACCCAAGGTCCAATCAGATCTGACCAAAGGGGTGGAGTCAAGTACAAACATGGCTGCTTTAGGCTGCAGTTTGTGGAGGAAGGATAGAGAGCCTTGTAGGACAGGAGTAGCCCCCTTCCCCCCCCCAAAAGTCCTCACCAGATTCTGTCCGCTCTTTTTCTCCTCTCTGCTCAGGCTTCTCTTCTTGCTCGGGTTCTTCCTCCTCCCTAATGTAGGCTACTTAGGGCCGCGCAGCCATGGTGGGGAAGCCTCGTGTGGTCAGCCGTGGCCACCATTCCCGGGAGTTCACTGTGGGCTGTGGGCGGGACCCCAAGGATGTCACCGAAACTCTCCTCGGTTCCCCTGGCACGTGCCACAGGGCCACAGTCGGTAACAAAATGTCAGGCTGCTGGTCTAGGGTCTGACGCAGATGGGCACTTCTGGATTCCATGGTTTTTGCTGGCGAGAGGGGTCTATTCTTACAGATAAACAGGCTCTCTGGCGGATGGCGGAAGGTGGCCTTCGGCAGCACTTAAGTCAGAAAACACAAAGGTTGGTCTAAGAAAAGCATGATTGACTACACACACACACCCTCTCTGTGTAGAAATAAAGAAACAAGACTTAATGTATCATTTTTTTAAATCGTCATTTTATAGCTCCTCACTGTAGCCGCACCCTCTCCTTCAGTTTGCTGACCACTTCTGCAGGCTACAGGGGACCAGGGAACAAAGCTAGGGCCTGGCACCCCCACTACACTGCCAGCCCTGGAGAACAAGTCACAATTACAAATTATCACAACAATTAGCAGCTGTACTTGGGAGACAGGCAAAGGGAGGGGGCCCAGCTCCTCATTGTCAGCGGGTCTATTTGGCGGTGACCTTGCTCTGAAGGCGATGATATTCCTTCAGCCTGTAAACCAGATTCAAAACAAAGAAAAATGTAAATTAACAATAACAACATGCACTTAGTTCAATTAATTCAGGGAGGGCTTGGGGGTGTGTGTGTGTGTGCAGGGGGCAGCTGTTTGTTGAGATGTGTGTGAAGTTGCCTTTTTTTCCCTCCCTCCCTTCCCTCTCCTGACCCGGCCCCTCCTGCCTCCCAATCAGGATAATGTTATTAATTTATCTTAGGGGGAAAACATTGCTTGCCACTGTTGAAGACAAAGCGTTTAACTGGCAGTGGGAGAAATGAAGAGGCCATTATGAAAACCCGGTGTGTTCGGAGCCATTTAAAAGGGTTTATGGAGTCATAAAATACAAGACAGGGTGAAGAAGCGGGGAGGTGGAGGTGACTGTCAGGAGGGGAGAGTGCCCAGGACGGCTGGGCTGGATTCGATGTCTTTCCTGGTCTTGGCTTCCCGGACAAGAGGCGGGCTCGGGGAGAAAATGGGTCTGTTATCAGAGATAGGAGAGTCATGCTTTCTTCTTGACCCCAAGCCCCATGAGAAGGAAGTTGGTGATTAAGAACCCAGAGCTGACCTAAACATTATCAAGCTAAGTGAAGTAAGCCAGACAAAGACAAAAACTATACGATATCACTTACATGTGGAATCTTAAGAAACTTATTTTATCAGAAACAGATTCATAGACAAAGAAAATGAACTTTTGGTTATGGGGGGAAGGGGGAGAGGGATAAATTGGGAGTTTGGAATTTGCAGATACTATTACTGTATATGAAATGGATAAACAAGGCCCCACTGTATAGCACAGGGAACTATGTACAATATCTTGTAATAACCTATAATGAAAAAGAATGTGTGTGCGCGTGTGTGTGTATGAGTCGCTATGCTGTACACTAGAGACTAACGCAACATTGCAAATAGACTATACTTCAATTAAAAAAAGAAACCCTCAGAGCTGGACAGACAGGCCTTCTGGACTCGGCCCCACGGAGCCCTTGCTGCTGGGCCCTGCGCCCATCCTGTGTGCCAGGGTCCGGGCAGAGTGCTTCATGTCCGCGGACTGATAACCGAGCTTTCACCGCACCTGTGACGCAGGTATGGTTGACATCCCCGCTGTGATTTCCAGAGGTTCGGAAGGGGCCTGAGACCAAACTGCAGAGCCAGGATTTGAACCCAGGTCTGAGTGGCTTCAGAAGTGTGTCACCCCACTGGGCCATGGAGACCCACGTTTCCAGTTAGACCTGCAGACCTGCAGCTCATGTATGGCGACATGAAGGCAGGCGCTGGCTGGGTGACCATCTGAGGCTCCTTTCTACGTCTCAGCCATTTCCCTTGCTAACCTGCCCAGGAAAGGGGCTCCTACTGGAGTCCCTGTGGCTGGAGAAGGTGGGAGTGCATGTCAGAGGCAAACAGCAGAATATAGAGACCTGGAACCCGAGTGCCCAGGACCTTCTGTTGCTCTTGGCTGTCAGAAGGCTGTGCTTCAGGCAGCAGCCTGTCGCTCCAACAGCTCAGGGGGGCTGTTTGATGTGACCTCCCACATTCGGGGTGCATAGATGTCCTGGAGCAGTGTTAACCTGAGCAAGTTACTTAACCTCCCCGTGCCTCAGCTTCCTCAGCTGAGGAGTGGGGGTGATTCTGCCCGTCTTATAGTGAGGACGAAATGCATGGATATTTGCAAAGCCTATAGTGGCTGGCATGGTCTCCAAGTGTGGGTGCAGGAAACTAGGGCCTTGCCTCTCTCTGGGTTTATGACCAGAGGATGGGAGCAGGCTGGGTCCAAAGCAGGCACTGAGGGTCTGCGGGTGGAGGGACAGGAAGGCGGGGCTTTTCTAGGGCAGGCTAGTAGTCAGAGCACTGAGGTCCCATCAGAGCCTGCTTCCCACACCTGGAGGGTCCGAGGACCCATCAGGGCCCAAAGCTGCTCACCTGAGGGAGTTGATGTTGATGAAACCAGTGGCATCGATCGGCTCGTAATCGCCCTGCACGTTCATGCTGCAAGGAGGGAGCAGAGGCTTGTTAGCATCCCCCGGGTCTTGGCCCTGGCACTGGAGGGACCTCAGCCTCTCAGACACCCAGGCGTTTCCCCTCTGTTGATCCAACCCGCCCTGCTCTTTGGCTTTTCATTCCATTCCTTCCAATTCAGGGAGCCCTACCCTGGGCCAGGCATCATGCCAGGGCTGGAGAGCAGGGAGCCGCACCCCTGCTATGCAAATGGGTGGGTTGGGTCCTGGCCCAGCCAGTACCAGCCTGGTGAAATCCTCCTACGAACCAGAGCGCTGCGTCTGTGACCCGAGGACCCATGTTGGAGCCAGCGCTGCCTTCAGGCTCTGGGGGGTCCTCGAGGAGTGCCCAGGGACAGCTGATGTGGCCAGTGGCCTGAAGGCCTAGGAGGCCAGAGGTTACACACCAAACAGCCTCCGATATGCATGAAAGCATTCCTCAAGCTGCAGGGAGGACCCAGCATTCAAGATCTGCCCACTAAGTCGCCTTTTACCTTGTTTGCCCAGAGTGCGTCCTCGTCCAATCCCTCCTCAAACCTGGGCACCCACCCCATGCCAGCTGGTCACGAAAAGTGCCCAGTCAACTCCTGCCATACTCAATGAAACAGATTTTTTTCCCAATCTACAGTTTCCATTACTAGATTCGACAGCCTCCCTCTCTTGGGTGTTCTCATTTCTCTGCCCTTCAGAACCCTTTCCAACCATGGTCCAGCCACCTGGGTGAGCATCCTGGCTCCACCCCCAACCACAGAGCTCAGGGCAAATGCCCCTGCTCTTTGAGCCGTAGTCTCTCACTTGTGAACGGGGGCTCTCAGCATTACCACTGGCTCCACGTGCAGCGATGTAGCTGGCACCTGGCACACGGTAAGCATCACGATTACCAACCTCATTCATTCACTCACTCATATACCAGGCATTTATTAAGCACCTCCTATCTGCCAGGCGCTGTGCCAGGTGCTGAGGAAGTAAGAACAAGACCAGAGTGGCACCCGCATGGGGGTGGGGAGGGGTGTGACCAGTGCAGACAGAAGCAATCAATCATCCATCTGCCTTTGATAATTACGACTGTGATATGCTCTTTGAGGATAAGTTCAGGGTGCTGTGGTCTCAGATCTGACTCCACAAGGCCACTCTCTGAGCCCCTTGGGGAAGGGGGTCCCTCCCATTTCTCATGGACCTACTGTTGTGTCCTGCCTTGAATCAGCCCCTTGTCTTCGCAGCAGCAGAACTCCAGCCTCAGGATAAAGCAGCCTTGGGGTTCTCGATGACAAGGAGATGGCCTGTCCCCTCAGGAGCCTTCCTCAGGGAGGTGAGAGTGGGGCAGGGAGGGCAGAGGAGACCTGCCGTTTTCTGAGGCCCTGAGGCTGTGCCTCTGACTGGCTCTTTGTGGACTGTGGACTCTGTACAACAACAAATGGGGTCTCGGCGCCTCCCCCGCCACGCCCTGGCCCTGACCTTCATGGGACCTTGATGCTGGCACATGGCACTCCCACGCTCCCTGCCCTCCCTCCTTTTCACCTCCACTGGCCCCTCCAGGGCTCAGGTGGCTGAAGCCACCGAGAACCGACTAGCAAGCTCCCTGTAAGGGGAGAAGACGTCAGACTTCCGAGGGGCTGCCGCTTGGGCAGGGGAAAAACTGGCCCACACTAAAGCATCAGCTTCCTCGAATGGCTTGTGCAGACCTTGCCGGGGGTGATAAACGAAGCTTAACATGAGCCCTCCCTCCACATACACACGCAAACCACGCAGCTGGCTTCGGACACCTGGCCTCACTCCCACTGTCGGAATCGCCTCGTCCCCTTTGGAAGGAGCCCTGCGCTCAGCCCAGGGAGAAAGCAGGGCTTGGACCGCCTTCCTGCTCCCCCATGTGCATCTGTCTTTTCACCTCCATCTCCCAAGAGTCAAAACAAACTCTCCCACCCTCTTCCCCCAAGCAGGCCCTTCAAACCCCCGCCCTCCCCCAGCAGCCCCTGCAGAGAGAGGCCCACATCCAGAGGCAAACTTGTCCCAGGAGATGGGTGAAGAGTTCCCAGAGGTGTTTCTCAAAAACTGAAGACCTCTTTTAAAAACTGTGGTTTGGGTGGGGTGGAGGGGGTGCCGGTGGAAAAAAGAGTTTACAATGATTTTTTTTTTTTAACCTCCCCTGACGGTCTACAGAAAACCTCTGTGCTTTTATTTTTGCTCATTCGAGTGGCTCTGACCTGCTCTATAATTACGTTACTTTCTACCTACTGTGCCGCGGCATTTCCAGTCCTGCTACCTCTCGCGGCTTCCTCGCTGGTCCCTGTGACGCTGTCACTCAAGGGCTTTCAAGTCAGCGATGTAGAAATCAGAAAGAAAGGGGAAATGGTCGGAGACACAGTGAGAATAAATGCTCCTGCTTTTCTCTCTTTTTTCCCCCTTTCCCTTTTTACTTTATTCATTTAATCTCCCCGAGTGAGACTGTAAGGCTTAATGAAGGGTTGGACAGATTATTAGGGGCTGTGGATTTGGAGGGGGAGGGAAGAAAGAGCCAGAGAGAGAAAGAGAGAAGATAATTTGACATTTACCCCGACTGATCTAAACTGATTCGGTTATATTTATGGCTTATAAAGTGTTTAGAAAGATTGAAGGGGGGAGAGAAATGCAACACGGCAAAGAGAAGAGAGAGAAAAAAAAATAATATTGACTGCCAAACAAAACTCGTACTTTAATCGCCGACTGGCTTCCGGAAGGGGCGAGCTGGCCGCGGCCTGAGCTAGGCTGGGCCTGGGACTTGAGTCAGGTAGGGCTACCTGTCCCCCTCTTGTTTGGCCAGGTGACCTCCAAAGGGAATGCCTCGCTTCTCGGTCAAGGCCACTTTCTCGGTCATGATGCAGACACAGGAGCACCTAATAGGCCGCCGCTGCCCTTGACCCAGCCTGCCAGAGCTCCCCACCGCTCCCGCGTCCTTCTCGGCACCCTCGGCCTGGCCTGCTGGTCCTGTCCCACTCTGATGCTCCCCTCGGCAGCCTCCTCTTGGACTCACTGTCCAATGCCCTCAACGCACATTTCTCCTCCACTCTAGGCCCGTGTGTCCAGCAGCTGACTATGGTTCTCCTGGCTGATCTCAAAGAAAACTCATCCTCAAGATGTCCAAATCCAAATGCACAATTTTTTCTCCCATTCCCTCAACTTAGTGATTGCCACCAAAGTGTACTTAGCATCTCTTGCCACAAAACCCAGGGTGATTCTGCACTCTTCCATCTCCCTCGACACCCAAGCTCATTCGATTCCACCTCCTAAATACCTGTCAAATCCGTCTGCTTCTCTCTAGTCCCAGAACCATCAACCTGGTCCAAGCCACCAGCACGTCCCACGGGAGCCCTGGTTTCCACCCCTGCCAGCTCCCACCTCGCTCAAATCTGTTCTCCAGAGCAGCAGGAAAGGCCCCTCAAAAACCACAGGTCCCTTTAGGATCGGGCTCCAAAGCCCTCACACTCCAGTGTTCTTGTAGTGCCTGTGGTGCTCTGGGTTCCTCCAAGGCTCAGAATCTCTACACAGCACGTAGTCTCTCTGGAAACTCTCCTGTCCCCTCTCTACCTGGCTCACTTTTTTCTTTTGGAGATCAGCTCAAAGATGACTTCCGAGGGGAAGCTTCTGCACATGCCGGTTATTATACCCAGCCAGAGTATCCAGTACCTCCACACGGCCCAACACCACCTTTCCTCACCCTACGCTCGGCCCTTTGACTGGGGCCTTGCTCCCATCCAGCCTGTAAGTTCCACGAGGGCAGAGGCAGGTACTCTTCAGGACTGTCTCCCCTGCGCCCTGCATGTCCTCAGGCACATCTTTGTTGAGAAAGCCAGTCAGAGAAGATGTTGGACTGAGGGTCTGTGCCCAGCTGGGGCAGGTGTGGGGGTGCCTACCTCACCAGCTCCTCATTGTAGAGGGACAGTGGGGACTCCCGGCCGAGGATGTACACCTGGCCCTTGAAGACAGACACCTGCACTTTCCCTTCCACACGCTCCTGGGACTTGGCGATGCAGTGGCGGACAAACTCACACTCAGGGCTGTGCCAGAAACCTGCGGGGAGGAAAAAGAGAGGGTGCTAGGGAGCCAGGGTGCCCACTGTGCTGACGGCCTTGGGCCAGGACACAGGGAGGACTTGGGCACATTGCACCTCACCCCATCATGGCAGACGTGAGCTTGGGAGGGCCGTCCCACATCTGCCTCATTCACTGTGAAGTTCTGGCACCATGTGCTCTTGTAAATGACTGTGTTAAGGATCAGTCCCGCCAGCTCCTGTCCTGTAACCTTGCTGGACTCCTGTGGGTGAAGACGTGCCTGCGCAAGACTGCAATGCAGTCAACCCCAAAGGTCACGAGGGTCTAACCCACTGCTTCATACCACAGACATTCAGGGAGTGCCAAGGGCAAGGTGCTGGGGACACAGTGGTGGAGGGACCCCATCCTTTGGCCCCATGGGGCTCAGTCTTATCAGGGCAGCAGACAGCTGGGCAGGAGACCTCAAGTAAGACTCAGGCATAGGTCACCAGGGCTGAGATGTGGGTGCCCAGCAAGACCATGTGTATGGTCTTCACTTCTCTGTGCCTCTGTTTCCCCATCTATTGAGTCCAGGGCTAGTGGGCTTACAGTGCATGGGGGCCCTGGGCTCACTGGTCAAGAGCTGGGAAGAGCCCCACACCTCAAGATGGGCAGGCTCCTTGGAAATCAGTGACTCACCTTTAAAATACTGCTCATATTTTCTTTTTCAAAAAATACTTTATTTATTTATTATTATATTGTTTAATGATTTTATTTTGGCAGAGAGGGGAGGTAATTAGGTTTATTTACTTTTGGAGGAGGTACTGGGGATTGAACCCAGGACCTTCTGTTTGCTAAGCATGCGCTCTATCACTTGAGCTAATCCCTCCCCCCTAAAATAATGCTAATATTTTCATATGCAGATATTTCTGCATGTGAAGCACAGGCACCAGGCTAAGTTCTCTTCACCTGGACTAACTCTTTGAATCCTCACAAACAGTCCCAGGACAAAAAGCTCTCTTGGCCTCTTTCTCTTCTTTTATTTTTTTCTTATTTTATTTTTCAATTTATTTTTTAATGGAGGTACTGGGGATTGAACCCAGGACCTCATGCATGCTAAGTATGTGCTCTACCACTGAGCTGTTCCCTATTCCCCAGCCTCTCTCTTTTCTGCATGAGGAAGTGAGGCTCCGGGAATTTGAGAGACTTCTCCAAGATCACACAGGCCGAAGTGGGGGACCTGACCTCAGCTGGCCTAAGTTATAACAACTCTGCTTCATATGATCATCTTGGCGCTCTCCCATCTGCATCTGCACCATCCCCGAGGCGCCTGAGAAATGTTCTACCTCCCCTGTCACTCACATCTGTCCCCTAGATCCCTTGGGTTGGGGAGGGCCATGCACTCAGTCCCCCGGTCGGCTCGGGGTCTGGACAGTGGCTCCTCTCATTCTCTGCTGAGGGCAGGCGGCTGTGGCCAGGGTTGGGGGAGGGACAGCGTGAGGGGTAGGGTTTCTCTGAAACGGAGCTGGGAAGGTGAGCCCACCTGGGCAGCTGTGGGGCCAGATGGTGCGCGATCTCCTGCCCTGATAAAGGGCCGGGTCAGCCGCGGGTCTGCGGCTATTGTTGGAGGCCCGGGCCTCCAGGGGCACCTGCTGAGGCTCTCCGTGGGAAAGGGGAGCAGGCCCTCTCGGCGCTGGGGTCCGGTGGCTCATAGACGTCGGGGAGGATGGGGCAGGGGGAGAATGGGCTAGGTCCTCAGTCTGTGGGGCCCTGCTATTTGAGTTCACATCAGCTCCGCCTTCACAAGCAACCTAATCTCTGTGCCTCAGTGTCCTTTGCTCGGTGAGATGACACTAACCACCTTCCAGGGGGTTGTGAGGATTCAGTGAGCATTTTGCATTTGAGATCTGAACATGGCCTCTGCCAGCCCTCCCTGTGTACAGGGAGACAGACACCCAGAGAGGGAAAGAGCCTTTCCAAAGCCACACAGCGAGACCCTGAGGGCTCCTGACTCTAGCCCAGACCCCGGTGGGAGGGGACACGGATGGCCACCCCCCGCCATGCCCCAGTGGCTCAGCCATCTTTCTAAGTTAGGATAATTAGACCATTAGGATCCAGGCTGGGAGACAGGCGGGAGATGGAGCCAGAGATAGGGGGGCAGAGACCCCTGTGGGTGCACCTGGCCTGGGCTTTATTGCCCCCCTCCCCACGGGGCCTTGTGCTCAGATTTCTCTTCCCAGCAGACCCAGCCTGGGGAGGGGATGCTGAGCCTGGGGTGCTGCACTGGGGAGGCCCTGTATGTCCCAGGCTGGGGGACGCCCTGTGGGTGGGGCCTGGGGCTGGGCCGGACTCTCTACCAATTGGGACGACAACTCTTTGTGCTTTAGACCCACTTTACTGCTGAAGCAACTGAGGTGAGGGGAGAGGTGGGCTACACCCTTAAATGAGATGAGTCCTGAGGCTGGGGTCCTGCCAGGACGACTCTTGTTGGGAGGGGCCAGTGTCTGCTCCTGGAGGGAGGCGGCCTGTATGAACCCCGTACAGGCAGGTCAGGAAATCTGGGGATGGGGTGAGAGGAGGGGGAGGTGGCCAGCGGTCACAGGAGCCAGGGCATCTAGGAGTGGGTCTGAGGCAGAAAGGCTTCCCCAGGCCTCAGTCTTCCAAGGCCCTGAGACTTCGAGGAAGTTGAATACCACAGCAGAGTCATGGCTCTGTAGCTGGGAAGCTGGAAAGGACGGAGAAGGGACCTGGCCTGGTGCCCTTTATTTCACAGGAGGGGAAACTGAGGCTCAGGGAGGAGACAGACCTACTCAAGGTCATAAACCCAGAGAGAGGCAAGGCCCCAGTTTCCTGCATCCACACTTGGAGACCATGCCAGCCACTAGAGGCTTTGCAAATATCCATGCATTTCGTCCTCACTATGAGATGGGCAGAATCACCCCCACTCCTCAGCTGAGGAAGCTGAGGGACAGGGAGGTTCAGTAACTTGCTCAGGTTAACGCTGCTCCAGAACATCTATGCACCCCGAATGTGGGAAGTCACATCAAACAGCCCTCGTGAGCTGCTGGGGGTTCAGGCTGCTGCCTGAGGCCCACCCTGACATCTCTGGGGGCATCTATGGACGTCAGAGGCATCTGGGTGAAGTTAATATTAATAACAAGTCCCTGGGAGGAGCCTCCACTCCGAGATTTTATTCCCTTTTAGACCTAATCACTGTAACTCATTTGGGGATGCAGAGGGCTGGATGCGTGACAGCAAGGACTCAACCCAGACAGTCTGGTGCAGAGGTACCAGCCCCGCAGCCAGGGAGCAAGCTGTGTCCCAGGCGCCTGGGCTCCCCTGTACACGCCACTGTGTCCCTCGATCACCTTCCTGCCCCATTGGGATCTACTGGAGTGGCCAAGAACTTGGCCTCTGAAGCCAGAATCCTGGACTCAAAGCTTCCGCTCAGCAGCTGTGAAACCTTGGACAAGTGTCTCTATCTCACCTCTGTGCAGCCAAGATCAGGTAATACTCGTCAGTGCCCAGCTCAAGGCTGGGCAGCGAGAGACATGGCAGCCATCCTGGTGTGGGAGGGAGGCTGGTGGCCCCCGGAGCAGGAGTAGCCCCGGGCCAGGTGCTCTCCCCTCATCGCAGCCTGCCACGTCTTAATGACTCTGCCACTTTGTAACCAAAATCCACCTTTCAGTGTGGCCACCCTGCTGAGCGAGGGAGCCCGCAGGAGACAATGGTATTTAAACACCTGTCTGTACCTGGGGAGAGGGGACTGGGCTTCAGAGCTGCTGGGAACAATGGGAGGGAGAAAATAATGCCAACCAATAACCACCAAGTCCCCTTGAAATCCCAAGATGAGTTACAGCGATTAGGAGGTTTCAGAGAAAACAGCACCTCGGAGAGGGTGGCGAGGGGAAGAGGCGAGGGCAGTGGCGGTTCGTCCCAGGCCGTTACTATTACTATTAACTTTCCTGGGGCCCCCCTGACATCCGGGCCCCTGTGGGTGGGAAGACTAGCCTGTCCCCACAACAGCTCAGAGGGGACCCTGGGATGTGATTTCTCAAATTAGGAAACCTGAATGTTACAGAGCAGGGTCAGCCCTTTCTGGAAAGGGCCAGAGAGTGACGATTTTGGTCTCTGCAGAGCCACGTGGCTTCTCGCCAAACCACTCCGCTCTGCCACCGTAGCGCCAAGGTAGCCAGACAGCGTATCATGGGTGAGCCAGACTGGGTCCGCAGAACGACTTAGGGACACTGAGATTTGAATTTCCTATAATTTCCATATGCCATGAGATAGTATTGTTTTTTTAAAAAAATTCTCCAGTAATTTAAAAATGTAAAAACTAGTCTTAACTGAACAAACTAGTCATGGGTTGAACAAAAATAGTTGACAGGTGGGATTGGTCACCCCTATTATAATGCGAGGGCTGGATTTGGAGTCGGGAGGCCTGGATTTTAACTCCGCGACAACAGGTAGGGCACGGAAACTCAGTCTCCCCATCTGGCGAGTGGAGACCGACCCACACTGCGTGCATGGGCTGGGCACGCGGCCATCCCAGTGGTTTCCCAGCGGGGCTCCGGCCCAGGCAATGCCCAGGCCTGGGGCTCAGTTCTCGGTCAAGGTGGGCTTTCCCTTGCTTGAGGCAGTTCAGGTAGTGGCTTCAGGTTCTGCCTGGAGACAGGCTGACCTGGGGTCAAGTGCAGCCAGGCCACTTCCGGTTGCGTCACTTTACATAAGCTCCTTTCAGACTGAGCCTCAGTTTCCTCATCTGTAAAAGGGGCTGGCCGCAGCTCTCTTACAAACACTGGGAGGCCCCTAGGATGGCTCGTGTCCCCACAACAGCCTGGCACCTGGCATGTGCTGGATAAGACTTGGCAGCCTCAGGGATGACAGGAGCTGCTTCCCTGGCCTGCTGGAGTCATGCAGCTCGCAGGTAGCAGAGGCAGCGAGACATCCTAGGGGACTGGCACATTTCCCTCGACACCCTGTGAACAAGGCAGGTCCCAGCATCCCCTCTCACTCCCTTGTCCCCTGCCCTTTCTCCACCCCCTTCAACCTGCATCTTCCGGGCGCAGGGTGCAGTGGGCAAGGTGGGACTGGAGGAGGGGTCCCCTGGGTGGGGGAGGGGAGGGGAGCGGCTGCAGGGTCTACGCACCCGTGTATACCAGCTCGGCGAATTTCAAGCCCAGGCCTTGTTTGATTTTGCGTACTTCCCGATCCATGGTGAAGGCCTCGATGTCTAAATGAGCGTGGTAAAGGATCGTCCCCGCTGGGGTCTCGTAGATACCTAGCCATTTTTCCAGGCAGGGGGAAAAGAAGAAAAAAGAGAGAAACACATGAAACCCAAACTGTCAGCGAATGACAAAAAAAAAAAAAATAATAATGACTCGTCTGACAGGAGACAGCCGGTCGGACCCATTCACGCCCAGCTTGCTGCAAAATGCGTCTGTCATTATGTTCACGCTGGGGCCACGACAGTCCACTCTGCGGCTTGCGGAGAAAATGTCTAGATGCCCCCCTTTGAAGAGGCCCTCAGACGCTGGAAAATGACAGGGTTTCAGAGCCGCTCCCCTCTCCTTCCCGACTCGTGCCCACCGGCCTGCAGCTGAAAACCTGTAATTAAACCGACAATGGTGGAGCCCAGGGCCCCAAGTGTCCCTTCCCACCTTCCACCAGGGAGCCCGGGGAGGGGACGGCTGGGCACACGTGAGCGCACATGTGTCCACATGTGCGCACACGTGCCGCCTTCAGCCGGCGGCTCCCCTGCAGCCACGTCTCTGCAGAGAAACCCTGACCTGTGCTGATCCCACTCTACAGATGGGGAAACTGAGCCCCAGAGAAGGGACGCGGCTGAGGTGGAGCTGGGAACTGAGTCTAGGCCCCCGCGTTCCTGACCAGCACTTTGGGCTGGTTGGTGATGCGGCCAAACCCAGACAGTGGTGGGAAGGCGGTCCTGCTAAGTCTTCTCCCCATCACCTCAGGTCCAGGTCCTCCATTTGCCAGACAACCTGCTTGGACCAGGTGGTCTCCAGGTGATGAGGGGGCACCTGGCCCTGAGCTGAGCAAGGTCCCGGGAGGAAGGTCTGATTAGTAGCGCCACCCTAGATTTGAGGGCAGTGGGTCCCCAAGGAGCAGGATTACGCACAATGCGCACAAGGCCAGGCTCCCATTTCCCAGCAGCGTGGCCCCGTGAATGAAGATCGGGTGAGTACCTTGGACAAACCCGCCCTGCGTCTGCTGGGCTGATAGAGGGGTAATGACCGCCCTATCCCCACAAAGGCCACCCCAGAAGGTCCCTTTCTTCCCACCACATAACTTTACAGCCTTAAAGGGGCAAGTTTTCAGTGACTCTCAAAATTGACCACCATCATCTTTCCATAGAAAGGATGTACACACCTGTGTACGGCAGCGCTGTTCACATAGTCAAAAGGTGGAAGCCACCAGAATGTCCACCAACAGATGAGCAGATAAACAAAATGGGATGTTTACATACAATTAAATATTCAGCCTTAAAAAGGAAGTCCTGTGGCACCACGGATGAACCCCGAGGACATGGTGCACAGGGAGGCAAACCAGCCACCAAGAGACAAGCACTGTGTGATCCTGCTTACGTGAGGTCCCTAGAGGAGTCCCACTCACAGAAACAAAGTAGAATGCTGGGTGCCGGGGCGGGGGTGGGGGTGGGGAGCGGGGAGTGAGTGTGTAATCACTTTGGGAAGATGAAAAAGTTCTGGAGACGGTGGTAGTGGTGGTGGTGGTCGATGTCCAGCAACGTGAATGTTATAATTAGTGCCACTAAACTGCACACTTCAAACAGTTAAAATGGTAAGCTTTGTTTTCTATTTCACTACAATTAAAAAAAAAATGCTTAAAAAAAAGAAAAAACCCAAACCAGAAAGGAGATTGTTTCAACTTCAAAGTCCAAAGGGGACACAGGCAAGGCTGTGTCTGATGTGAGTAGCCAGAAATTTCCTCTTCTGAGACATCTTTAAGTCCGGAAATCACAGAAGTGTCACGGCCCTAGAGAAAAGCCTTTGAGGACGGCCCCAGTGTGGTGTTCGCCTAACTTAGCTGCAGATTTGTTATTCAAACCGTCTTAGGCAGAAGCTTAGCATGTACGATTGATAACTAGACCCTGCTGGGTGGAGCGGAGCCCCCCCCCCGCAAACCCTGGGCTCCACCACACAGTATTTAAAAGGTAGAGCTGGGCCAATATACCAGTTTCACAGATGGGAAGACTGAGCCCCGGGGAGGGACATGACTTGCCCAGGGAAACCAGGACCTGCATCCAGCCTTTCCATCTCTGTTCCAGGTTGCATCTCAGGGCCTTTTGCAAAGTCATCCAGGGCTCACCAGGTGTGAAAGGGACACCCAAGTCTGAGATGCTGTGGCCAAGGAAGACCCTGAGCTGTTCCCAAGGCTCCAAGGTGCTCTGGAGCCAAAAAGAGCCTCTTGGGGGAGGTGTGAGTCCCTCATCCGCAAACCCCTGATAGCCTGGTCTCGGGGCACGTGCATGTCAAGGAGACCAGGCACTCATATGATTACAACGTGCCCATCCCATTTCACCCACGTGGCTGCAGCTCTCGAGCCATCTCTGCTGTCCTGAATCAGTGGTGGCGGTAAATGCCTCCCCAGCAGGAAAAAACCAACACCCCCAGGTTTATGCACCAAGGTCCAAGCCCTCGACTCCCTCAGGGGTTCCTCAGACCCCCACTAGGTCTCAGCATTACTCCTGTAAATACAGTGCAAACAGGCTCGGTCATCCACATCTGCAAAGGGGCTCGGAGACGCAACCCAGAAAGAGCTCAGAGAGGCTGATGGAGTAGGAGTCGGGTGGGCGGCTGAGAAAATGACAGCATGAGAGCAGGGACCGGAGGTGGCAGAGGGGGACACAGAAAACCCGTGAAAAGCAGACAAGATCTCAGCACAAGATTTGGGGCCACTCCTTGTGGAGGACATTATGATGCCACAAACAAGTGGCTCCCAATGGCCCCAGGCCACCAAGAACGGCCTGAGGGTTCAGCAGTCTGTTTATAAAGATAAAGGTGTGCAGAACGTTTGGCGATATCTGCCTCCCAAATGGCAGAAAGAGCCCCGATGTGAAGGCAGGTTTTCAATTATCCTAGAAACTTTACCACCAAGAGCCAGTGACAGCAAGACAACGACAAAGCCCTGTTTGTCCTTTCATCCTGGTGTAAACTAGGAACCCCATACTTACTGGATTGGAAGTGGGCCTTCTAATTCCTTCTGTTCATTATTTTTGCCACACTTTAGAAAACCCCAGAAGCATTCAAAGCCCATCCTTACACTGCATACACGCCCGTGACAGCCGGCCAACAGCGGCAGCCCTCTTCATTTTCAGCTCCTGGGGAACCTGGCTGCCTCTCTGCTTTTCTGTCCTCAGCTGGCCAGCCGTGGGGCGGGGTCCACGCTGTATTTGCAGGGCTGGTCTGTAGACCAGAAGTCCCTTGCAACTTACACCTTCATGGAGAATATGCAGCTCAGCTCAAGGAAGAGCCCTGACTTGCCCCGGGGACCCCCTGCCATTGCCCCATCATATCTGCTCCCCAGTATAAGAGCAGAGAGTTTCTGGAGGGCAGAGCCACCCGTTCCTGAGCCCTAGGAACCAGCCTCATGGCTGTCAACCCTCCAAGGAAGACACAGGAAGAATCACAGGCCACAAAAAAGCCACAGCCATGAAATTAATATTATCACCAGCACAATTAATATTCCTGTTCTTTTTCTTAGAAGGTGTTAAAGTTAATTGTGACTGATGAAAAAGCTTGTTTTCAGGTGTGTGTGCGTGTGTGTGTGCGTGTGTGCATCTTAAAGATCTTCCCTCTCCTCTCCACAGGGGGAGGGGATACAGATGATTTCTGTGTATTTCTTCTGGGGAAAAAAAATGACTTAAAAAAAACCAGTGACAGAAACCTGATGCTAAAAGACTATGGATTTGGGGCTTTTGACAGTCGGCATACAAACCACTGCGCAAAGAGAAGGAGGAAATGACAGCTGAGTCTCCGTGTCGCTGTGGAAGAGACAACAGACATCTTCGGAGTGACACGCACAGCGGATTCAAGTGTCTATTTTCATCTCCCCGTGTTTACAGGAAAAAGACAGAGGTGTCAGCGGTTCTCTGTGGAGCAGCTTCAATCACACCATAATTACTGCCAAGGAGCGGGAGGGGAAGAAGGGCGAGGAGCTGGGGGGCGGCCGGGGGTGGGGGAGAGTGGACCAAGGAGGAAGAGGTGGGGACCAGAACAGCTGCTGCCGCTTAAATTCTTCTCATCTGCTCCCAAGGCTGCCAGGTTAGCCCAGATTGAGCAATTTGGCAGAATTGAGCGGGATCCGCCAACTCAGCTGGGGTGTGGGGGTGGGAGTGGGGGTTAGGGCACCTGGACTAGTTTCTGGTCCTGTGGGAAAGCAGTATCCAGAGGGAGGGATTTGGAAAGGCCGGGGGAAGGAGGTTGGCTGGAGCCCAAAGGCTCCCCTCTTAGGTACCAGGGCCAAGGAGAGAGGCGGTTGCCATGGTGATGGGGAGGCAGGTCCTGGTGGGACTCGAGCCATCCTCTATGCCCTGGCGGCCCGCAGGCCCCACCTGGGAATCAGGGTGGGCCTCTGAGGCTGCCCATCCCAGGCCTCTGGGAGTGAGAATGCCTTTGCTTCACAGGTCTCCCTCCGCTCTGGAACGTTCCATCTGAGCAGAACCTCTGGGAGGCCTGGACAGGTGGGCGGCAACCCCTTGCTCCTTGGCCAAGAAGAGGAGCAGTAAGGAGGAAGTGAGAGAGGAGGGGGGAATGGGTGAGAGGTGGGAAGGGTGGAGCAAAGAGGGCAGAGAGTGGGAGGGAGGAGTAGAGGGCAGAAGAGGAAGCAGGCGATGAGGAGTGGGTGGAGGTGAGACCCCAGGGCAGGGCTGGGAACAGAGGAACCGGCTGGAGAGGTGAGGGAAGGGCAGGCACAGGCTCCTTCCCTGCTTCCCTCCTGCCTGCCTCGCCCCCCCTTCTCCTCCCCACTGATTTCATTTACTTCACTTAATTAGCCCCCCTCCAGAGTTAAAAAGATAATGTGATAATGACGATGTGAACAGCCACAATACAGCGAAAGCCACTCCATCTGCAGCTTCCCGGGCCCCCAGCCTGCTGACCTCAAGGCCCTGAGCGCTGCCGACCTGGCCACCCCAGACCCAGGGCACTAGCACCGCCCAACTTCCTACCCATCCATCCCAACCCCCCCCCCCCGAAAAAACCCAAACCCTTAACGAATTTCAATTACGAGCTTTGTAAAATCAATACAAATGACATTTCCCCCGTACACGAAGGTACGAACAATAGCGTCTTCCTGTTCTGCCCTCAATATAATTGACAATTAACAGCTTCTCCCATTACTGTAGACCTAATAAAAACCTCATGGGCAAATCCACAATGCCCTCACTTATTGTCCCCCACCCCTTTCTTTCTCACAGTGAATTATTGGACATGGAGAAGTAGAAGCAAGACCTCACCCTGAAATTATGAAACAACTCTCTTCTCTCACCCCCCAGCCCAGACCAGGAAATAGGCAGCATGCAGAGGAAGACGTCCCAATCACTGGGGGGGCCCACCTTTGTCGGTGGGGGTCGCAGACGGGGACAGCGACTTGCCTAAGGTCATACCGCAAGTTCTTGAGAGTGAGAATCCAGGTTGTCTTCCCCAAAGACTGTTCAACTCCCAGGCTAAATTCTATGTGTTTAGGGACAGCCCCCTCGCAGGTAACACACACCGTACCTGGGCGAAGTGTGGGCTGCGTTCCAGGAATCTCTTCCTCAGGGGGGCAGCAAGAAGCCAAGGGAGTCAGACCTGACTGCTAATCTCATGGCTCCGCCCTTCCATGGTGATGATGCCCCAGCCTATTGTCCAGGCACAGTGCCTACTATGGGTCAAGAGCTCTCTGTATTGGATCTGCACAACAACCCATTTCACAGATGAAGAACTTGAGGCTCAGAGAGGCCACGTTGCTTTCCCAATGGTGATGGAGCCAAGATGGGGAATCAAGTCTGGTCCCCAGGCCTGGATCCTGACACCAATCCTCCTCCACCAGGTCTGCAGGGGCTCAGCCAGCGTCGGACCCAAGCCACCACCCAACTGGCCACGTGGGGCTCCTCCAACTTCCTCTATCACTCCTGCTGGAAGGCTCCACTCTATTCCACATTCTACCAGCTGAAGCCTATTCTCCTGCCACCTCTTCCAGGGTGTCTCTTTGGAGTAGCCCAGGCCACGCCTTTATCACTACTTCCTTCTGTTCAGGTTGGCTTGGTTCCCCGCTCCCAGCAGGGTGCTGTTTCATGGAGTGACTTGTGGCGTCCACTCCTTGCCTCTCTGCGTCTGGACATCAGTCCTGGTCCTGCCACTAACATGCCTGTGACTTTGAGCCTTGGTTTCCCTGACTGTAAAATGAGGGTGCTGGTCTCTGGCCCCCCACGCTCTCTCCAGGGTCTGCCTTGGATAATGTGCTTTGTGCTGGCTCCCAAGGGCAGACTGAGACAAAGGGACATTTCATCAGATGTTAATATAGGTAAGACACAAAGGTAAGTGAGGGGAAAAGGGAGCAGCTAATTAGCCATATTGTTCTCCACAAGGCCTTCCCGAGAGACTTTCAATTAGGTTGTACCTCAGGATAATAGCTGTGTCGAGGAGGAAAAAAACACGAAAGAGGCAAAGCGGCCCCTTCCCTCCCTTCCTCCCCTTTTGAGAGAAACTCAAACAGGTCACAGCCAGAATGATCCAGCTCCCACCCCGAGGCCTGCCACATTACACTTGGGGAACCTGAGGCCCCGAGATAACAATTCCAAGGTCACCCAGCAAGGCACAGGGAGGGAGCCCGGCTCGAGAGCCCCGGCACCCTGCCTCCCGGGCCAGGGCCTTTCTAGCCGCTGGAATCTGGCCGTCAACGCTCTTTGGATTTTAGAATCTTAGTAAAAACATCCTGAAGGACAAAGGGCCATGACGATACCTTGGCTTGGTTTTATCTGGTTGTGTCACCTTTTAAAATTGACCCTAAGTAAAGCGAGTTGAACACCTGTCCACACAGAAGGCCTCAGTGCACCACTCACTGGTACTTGAAAATTCGAGTGCCTGACTTCGGGGCTCCAACTGCTGAAAACCTGCTCCTCCCGCTTGGAGTCCCAAAGCACTTGGCGTTGCTTTATCCCAGGGGGGCATGAAAGCTCCTCCTCTACAGGGGGAGGGGGAGGTCAGGATGACCTGATGAGCAACCGATAGGGAACCCTGAGGGGACGGAAGTGCCTGCTTGGGGTCCAGCCTCTCCTCCCTCCCGGCCCAGCCAGAGGTTGATAGGGGCCGGGCAGCTTAGCCAAGGTGGCAGCCGCTCAGCACCAAGGCGGAGTCCTGCCCATCCTTGGAGAAAGCCCCCACTCCTCCACACCATGCCAGACCCTGGGACAGGCCCTCAGGGCCCCGGCTGGCTCACAGCGCCCACTCCTGGCAGGATTCCCGTCCTGCCAGCCAGCTGGCCTCCTCCATGCAGCTTTTAATGACCACAAAATTGGCCCTACATGGTCTGCCTCTAAGCCTGGCCGACCTGCCCAGGGCACAGGAGGGCCTGACCTCCAGACCTGGTCCTGGACTCCTCTCTCCTCTGAGCCTCCCCCTGACCCCTAGGCTCTCCCTGCTCCCAGGACAGCTCTTCTCATAATGCCTCGGACGTCATAGGCAAAGGGCCCCTCATCACCATGTCACAAGAGGGAAACTGAGTCTGGCAGGGTGAAAAGACTTGCCCTGGTAATAGCGATGTGACAGGGGCTCAGTGGCTTCTGGGAGCTGAGGCTCGGCCTCCAGGGAGGCCGACAGACTCACCTCGGGACTTCATTCCAATGAAGCGGTTCTCCACGATGTCGATGCGGCCCACGCCATGCTTGCCCCTGTGGGGAGACCACAGGCAGGGCGTCAGTCCCCATCTCAGGATCCAAGACTCAGAGGACATCTAAGCCAGGCCACCGGTCCTACCACCCATTGTACAGATGGGGAAACTCAGGCCCGAGAGGGACGGGATCACCTGAGTTACACAGTGAGTTCAATTTGCAACTTCCGTCATCTCTGTCCTGGGCCTCGTGTGCCCCCAGCCCTAAACACTGCTCACCTTTCCTTCTCTCCTGGTCTCAGATCCAGCAGAGCTTGGAAGCTCCAGCTGGACCATCCCTACGGGGCAGTGGACCCCCTGGAGTCATTTACCATCCAAGGCTGAGGGCCATCAGGACTCTCCCACTAAACCAAAGAACCTCGCGCTTATGGGGCAGTACCAAGGCTGACTGCAGGACACAGGCCTCTCCTCCTCGGCCCCTAAACCTCAGGCTGGGACCATCAGCCGTGATGGGCCCAGCTGGTGCCTGCCCGAGACAACAGTTTCCCTGGAGGCTGGGCACGGCTGCCGGCACTCACGCGACTTCGTTCAGGTACATGAAGAGCTCCAAGGACGTGCTGTGCGTGGTGCCATCCTTGACGTTGGTCACCTTCACAGGGACCCCTAGGGCAGGAGGAGAGGGCGGTGGGCCTGCGGCCTGAGCTTGGCGGAGAAGCCTGCGCCTCTCCCCCGCCCTCTCCCTCCACCCGCAACGCCTTAAATGGATGTGACAGATATGGACTCCAAATGACTCCTTGAAAAGCCCTGTGCAGGTTGAGGCCTGCTGGGGAGAGAGAAGGGGCGAGAAAGCCCCCCAGAATGAAAGGGAAAATGCAATAAAAACGCTCTCCCCCACCCTTCCCATTCTCTGTGCCCCTTTTGCATTTAGGGGCTGTGAAATTGGAACCAGGCCCCGAACTAATTGAATTTCACGCTCCACCATTGTCTTACGCAGAAGTACCTTCTGTCCCACCAGTTACCGGGGGGCCGCCTGGCCGAGGTGCGGCTGAGCTCACACACACACTCACACACACACACACACGCACATACACACATGCAGACATGCACACACAGCCCCCTGCCACGTCTGTCAGGCGGACCCCTGTGCCCCAGTCCTGCACCCCAGACCCACATGCAGCCGTCTGACTGATGGGGGTGGAATGATGCCCGCTCTGGCGGGCGAAGGGCTGGAGGCGCCCATGAATTCTGAGAAGTCGGGTCTGGGGTGGCAGGAGGGCAGGAGGGAGGTGGCCGCTCGGGGAGGGAAGGGCCCAGTCAAGGGGGTGGCGGGAGGGGGGGCAGTGGGTGGGTTCGGGGTTGACTTTGAATAGCAAGGGGGCATTTTCTCGAGCGGTGTGAAATGAGCAATAAATGTATTAGAGGCCTAACAAGAGAGCTGTAACAGTGACAAAGAAAAGCTGTTCAAAGTTGGCGGCTAATCCCCCACCCATCTGCCCAGCTCATTACCATGTAGCCAGCGATCGGGTGCCAATCAGGCCTCAATAGCGGCTTTCCAGTCTTTATTAGCCGGGCGCCGCTTGGAAGGGCTTCGCTCAGGCGCTGTCAGCCTCGCCATTCTTAACCCCCATTTCCAGGGGTTTTATAACTTGGTTGTAAATTGCTATTAAATGTAAGTCTGCCCAATAATGAACCTTAAGCCCCTCTCGCCACCCCCCGCCTCTCCCCTCTCCCTTTCTCTCCCTCCCGGTCTCATTATGGCCTCTCGGGGCCTTGGAAGGGGCCTGTCCCCGAGAGGAGCTGACATTGTTGGTGCTGCTGCCGGAGAAAGCCTCTTAGCCTTTAAAATAGTTAATAATTAGATTAAAACTTCAAATAAATTAACTAGAGGGTGAATGGGGAGTCATCAGGGAGGGTTCCTCCCGTCTACTTTTTTTTTTTCCAGACAGTCCTCAAAGCATTAAAATGGATCACGTTTCTTCTTAGGCTCAGCCCTCAGGGCTGCTCTGTTCCAGGAGGAAAGGGGGCCAGACCCTGTGTTCAGGACCCTCTCTGCCTCCTGCCCACCTCCCATCCTCACCGCTCTCCCGGGCTCCTGGGGGACCTACGGGGGGTGCTGCCTGGACCCATGCCACCATCTTCTCAGAGATGATGCCCAAAGGGATCCCACACCCAAGCAGGCATGGGTCCAAAAGAGTGGGCATAAGATGGACTTAGGGCTCCAGCTGCCTCTAGGGGCCTTGGACAAGGACCCATTGGTCCCCAGGTGGCACGAAATTCAAGGGTTTGAACAGATTGGGGAAGCCATGAAAATGCCCACTGGCCTGGCCAGGCTTTGGGGAAAGGCAAGGAGGAGGCAGGTTATTAAAGTACCAAGAGCCTCTGTTTCCCACGACCTCATTCCACGCACCACGCTCAGCACCTATGAGCACCATTTCTGTGGCCCATTTTATAGGTGAGTGAGCCTGAGGCCCAGAAGGGTGAAACTGGTTGTCAAGGTCACATCAGCAGGAGAGAGCAGGGTTTTGATCCCCTGCTTGCTCCTCCCCGATCCTCAGAGGTGCCCTGGGAAAGGCCTCTCGGCAGAGCCCCTCACTCTCTGTCCCCTCTCTGCAGCTGCCTTGTGGACAGAAGGGCCGGCCTCCTTGCCTGGGCTTGGAATGCCCTCAAGACCCCTCTTGGTTCCTCCAGCTCCTGCCCAGTACCACTTCCTCCAGGAAGCCTCTCTGATTTCTGCAGCTTCTTGGAAAGGTCCTCTCCTTGGACACCCTGAGCCCTCACCCTGAACCTGGTCCTACTCCTCCCGTTACCAGGCATGCCTTGCCTTCCTCTCTATCCTCCAGGGCACAGAGTGTCCCTGGTACCAGGCTTGAGGCTGGGCCCTCAGACCAGGCCAGCAAACACTTCTTGTCGACAACAGAGAAAATGAGGAGATCAGGACACGAGCAGGAATGGCAGCAGCTTTGAACCCAGGATGGGGCGTAGGGAGATGCATCACGCAGCTAACTTAGCACCAGCAGTGGCATCAGAGGGGCCCCTGAGGCTGGCTCTTTAAGACTCGCACTTGCTGAGCACCTTCTCAATGCTGGGCCCTGTGCTGGATACACCCCACCCAGACCTCATTCGATACCATGAAAACGCGAGGCAGCAGATGCTCTTTTATCCCCAGTTTACAGATGAGGAAACTGAGGCCCAGGAAAGTTGAATGACTTCCCCAAAGGGCCAAAGCAGCTGGCAAGTGGCTGCTCAGGGACTAGAATGCTCCCTCCAGATCTGGTGCCCATGAACCAGGGGACAGCACCCAAGTGTGCTTTCCTTCCAAGCCTGGAGGCTTACATAGATCATGCCATTCAGGGGAAAGGGGGCAGTGGGGAACACCTGAAGCTCCTGCCTGAACTCTGGCTTCTAGAAACACAGGAGGGATGCAGAGGGCTTGTGCCCAGGCTCCTAGGCAAGAGGGATGAAGGAGCCGGGGCCCCAGGAGTCTGCCCCTTGGAGTCCTGACAGGCGGGCACCTACCTTTCTTGAACTCGATCTCAAGCATGTCCGGGCTGTTGGGGGCTTTGGCCGGGTCCTGGGTCTTGGTGTAAAGGCCCGGAGGCGCTTGGTTCTGACAAAAGACAGAAAGAGGTTGGAGGGTGGTGTGTCCAAGCCAAGCTGTGCCAGGCCAGTCCCTGGACACCCTGCACCCAACTGCCTGCTGAGACCTGCACCCCGCTCCAGAACCAGGGGGCTGCTGGCACTTGCCACCGGCTGGCAGAGTCCAGCAGGCCTCCCAGCCCCCTACCCAGAGCCAGCCAGGGGCCTGGCAAACAAAAGGCTCAAGGAATCAGACGATTTTTCCCCTCAACTTGATCTCATCTTTTTCTTCGACGCCCCCACAGCTGGAGGTAGAATAGCAGGAGGAACAAGTCAGGCAGGAAGAGCACGACTTTGGAGGCGCGAGGCGGTGGCAGCGCCAGGCGGGCTCCCCGGGAGCGGGCGCGCACGCTCTTGCAGGCGCCGGGAATTGGGGTTTATTCTGCACTGACCGCAAAGCTAATGACTGTGCGTGACCCCAGCAGGTGCTCCGGCGAGCAGAGCCGTCCCCGGGGTCCCCGAGGTTAATACTCACAGGGAGAAAAGAGGAGAGCAAAGCAAAAACCCATTTGAAAACACATCAGCCTCTATGTATATTTTTTCTTGGGCGTGTTGGAAAACGGGCCCCTTGCGTCTTGATGCAGCGGTGCTGCTGGCTGCCTGGAACTCGCAAGTTCCCTCCCGCCTCCCGAGGCCCCGCTCCCCCAGGCTGAGGCTTGGACCCTCGCCACAGAGGGGCCGGGGGCCTCTTGGGCCGGACTGCTCACGTCCCTCCTGTGGGCATCCCAGGGCCCAGCTGTTGTCCACCTGCTAACATCCTGGGAGGTGTCGTCCCTTAAATCTTTGCTTTCAAAACCCTGTGAATGCTCCCATGCCACTTTGCATTTGCAGCTTCTTTCGTGTTCTCAGCAGCCCTGTTTGGTGAGGTCAAGTACAGTTACCCCACCTACAGATGAAGAACCCGAGGCCAAGGGGGAGGGGCTGTAGGTGCAACAGTGCGTTCCGTGCGGGCAGGGACCACGCGGCACAGGGCAGGAAGCCCACGAGGCCCTCAACACTGATGTGTTGGATTTTAGGCTGGTGGAAAACAGCCCCAAAGCCAGGAGTCAGACCTCAGGCTGTGGGGCCTTGGACAGGCTGCTTCACTTCTTTGAGCCTCAGTTTCTTCATCCGTAAAGTGGGGGAACTGATACTTGCCTTCGACTGCCTTACCATTTAAATGTATAGACAGTTTTTTATGCTGTTTAGTGGACAAGATGTCAGAGAAGGCCTGGTGCAAGCTTTAACCCACTCTGGAGGCAACAGGACAGCTGGAATAGTCTCCTGGCGATGCCTCGCTCCAAGAAGAGCCATTCCAGGAGAGACGGGCCAGCAGGGGTGCCCTAGTCCCTCACCTGTTGTCACTTTCCTTGTTGGCTCTTTGTCAAGGTGAGCAATCATCCCAGTTCCCACACCTCGAGGAACTTTCCAGTCCACACCAAACAGGGACAATTGATCCTTCTGGCTTTATGTCTGAGCTCAGATGGGGCTGGCAATGGAGCCCCTGCACCTCCCAAATGCTGTGTGGCTTGGGGCCAGCTGCATCCCTTCATCTGTTTCCATCTGTGGGATGGGAACAGGGACCTGGTATGGACCTCCAAGGCAGACCCAGGGAGGAGGAGGGTCCTTAAGGACCTCCAGCCTAATGCTTCCATGGACAAGTTGAAAAACCAAAGCCAAAGAAGCTGCTTGTTCAGACCACACCGCCTTGCTCCACCGGTGTGGGAGCCAGCTTCAAGGACTCTAGCTAGAACCCCTGTCCCGTGCTCTTTCCATCACCCCATGCGGTTTCCCAGCCGCTTTAGTTACCTGAGAAACAGCACGAGGGACATGGCCAGACGCAGCCCAGGCATCGGGCTGGTTTCAGAGAAATGCCTGGCTCCCAGGCTTTCATGGGTCCTGCCAACCACCACATTCCCTGGGAACAGAGAGGCCTGAGGGCCATCCTCAGCCAAAAGGCAAGTGAACCAGGGCTTGGGGACTCTGGGTGGCCGACATGACTCCGGAGCTCCCTTCCTCACCTGCCTGGGGCTCCTCCCTGGCCGTCCAGCCTGGGCTGAACTCAACCTGGGGCACCAGCGCTGAGAGCCCCAGCCCTTCCACCAGTCAGTTTCCAATCTGGCGCTTGTCAGCGGAGCCACAGACAGGATGAGAACGTTTGCATTTGGGAGGAGAGAGGAGGTGGGAAGACCTAGCAATCTACGGTGGAAGTCGGAGGCTTCCGACACCCTGACAGCACCGATTAAATAAAATAACCAAATAGAAATAAAGTGACATTTGCTTTGCATTCCAAGGTGGCTCACGCCTGCCTTCTTTTTACTCTCCCTCCTAAAAGCCCAGTTCAAATGACAAATAGTTTGTTGCCGAGTATCAATACCATCTATTTATCCATCCCAGCAGGAGGGCTCACTTCCAATGTCATCTTGTTGGGGGGGGTGTTGGGGGAGGGAAGAGAGTGAAGAAAAAAAGAGAGAGAGAGTGGAGGGGGGGAAGGATGGGGAGAGGGCGAAAGAAAAGCATGAAACAGGGCCGAGAAGGAGAAATTGGAAGCAAATGGCCCATGAACTAAACCATGATGTAGAGGCATGATCGATGCTGCAATGGTTTATTCATCCATCAGATACGGCGGGCCGGCAACTGAATGAACTCTTTCACTGTGGGCCGTATGAAGTTAAAGCAAGTAAATTTCTATCTTTCTTCGCATTAGCTGCCTCATTGCCCTTCAATCAACCCTCACGGAGGCAGAAAATGGCTCCGCCATCTGCCTTCAAACCCTCCCTTCGCAGGTCTCTGGGCTTTTTTTGGAGAGGGGGAGGGGGCACCAGTTCCCTGAAGCTCTGTCTCCCCAGCTCCCCACCCCCACCCCGCCCCCGCCACCCAGGGGGCCGGGGCTGCCAGGGGTGCAGCATTCCTTCCACCGCGGAGAGGAGAGGAGCACTCCCAGGCCCCTGGCTGCTGCCCCCTCATTCCTGGGACCTATTGGTGGTAACAGGACATCAGGACCCCATGGGTCCCCACCCTGCAGCAGGGTTGCCTGGGAAAGCAGGGCCAGAGCGGCCAGACCCTGGTTCCTCGGCCTGGCCCCTTGCTTCTCAGCGGGCATCTCCGCCTTGACTCACACGCAGCCCAGCCTTTCCTGCCTGAGAGGACCGTGGCTCCTTCCTTCCCAGATAATCTTAGCCAGCCTGAGAAGGGAGGACAGGACCACTGGTTCCATGATTGAGGTCCTGCCCTGCACCAGGGACAGGCCAAGTACTTTTTTTTTGGTGGTTGGGGGAGGGCAGTAACTAGGTTTATTTTTATTTATTTTTAACGGAGGTACTAGGGACCAAACCCAGGAACTTTGTGCATGCTTATCATGCGTTCTACCACTGAGCTATACCCTCCCCTAGGCCAAGTGCTTTTTTAAGAAGTTGGAGGCTCAGAGACGGTGAGTAACTTGTCCAAGGTAGCACAGCAGCAGAAAGCAGCGTTGGGATTCAGATCCAGGTTTCAGATCTCCGGGAACAAAGCATTAATCCTCCCACCTAGGTTGGGTGGTAGAATCCTTAAAAATACACCCTTTAGCACTTACTTATCTGTCCGCTGCTCTCATTAGACAAGAGCCCTGAGAGGGGAGGGGACTGGCACCCTGGCACTGCCTAAGGGGCGACGTCCCCTCTGGCCTTGGCTCTGCTCCCCCAGTTGTGAGGCGAGAGCACCCCAGGCTGTTAGAGAAGAGGGTGGATGGTTTCCCAGCAGGCCTGGGGCCCAGCGGACACCCTCCTCCAGGCCGCTCTGTTCTGCTCAGCCTCCTCCGCCCCCCTTGGCGCTGACTGACTGGCTAATTAGGGGTGGCTGGCCTGAGTGTCGTGGGGTCAGCAGAGCATGAACTGGAAAAGCCTGCGGCCTGGAGGCAGCATCCCCGTGGGGCCATCAGCCCCCAGGGGGCAAGGGTGCGGGCTCTCCTGAGTGACACGGTTGGGCTGAGGACTGAGCGGATGGGGAAGGGAGGTGTGGGCTGGGGGGGAACCAGCGGCGGAGGGCCAGCCCCCACCATGGGGTGACCCAGGCACCAGGCCTTGCTGAGCAGCTGGTGCCCTGGGGCGAGTCACTCTTCTGGACCTCAGTTTCCTCACTCATAAAATGAGGAGGCTCATAGCCAGGAGTCAAGGAAAGTAAATGGGGGCCAGGGGATGCGAATCCCAGGCCTGGCTCCAGAAATGGTTCACGTTCTAGTATTGCCGCATTGACCAAGTGGCCTGGGCCCCGTGGGGAGCTGTCCCCGGACCCCCGGCAGGGCTCCAGCTCACCCCGCCCGCACCCAAACCACCTGGGCATCCTCGGCTCCAGCTGGCCTTCTTGGATCCCCTAGGCCCAGCTGCCCGAGCACACCGCCCCCCCTTCCCCCCAGCACACGTCTTCCCTAACATCAGATGAGCAGCCCACCCCACCCCCAAACCAGCCGCCCGCCCGGCTGTGGGGCTGAGCCAGGGAATAGAGACACATTCCCTCAGGGACAAAGAGATTTTTCTCTTCCCAGGATAGATTTCGCCCTGCCTCCCCCATCTCCCACGGTGGGCAGGGGGAGATACAAAGGAAAACCCCCCAGGGAGAGAAATCCTAAACTTCAAACAGGGGCTGAGGCCCAGCCTGGCCGGCCGGGGAGGCTGGGGACAGGGGATCAGGGTGGCTGCCTCGGGCGGGCGAGGGGCACAGGCCCAGACAAATGGGTCCTGAGGCTCTAATCTGGGCCGCCTCCCCCAGTGGCAGCGGCAGCGGCCTGAGAGCTGGTGGGCACAGGCTGGGCCCTCCCACAAGTGTCTCATCTGCCTAATTGCTTCTTTATTGTCTCACAATAACACTCTTTCTCTATGCTGCCCTGAAATATTTCCTTCCTCTATTCATCCCAGCAGCAATTAGAAAAAGAGCACCGGGGACGGGGGTGGATCTCAAAACGCAGTGTGGAGTGGGCAGGCGGCAGGGGGCCCGGTGGGGAGGGTCGGGGAACACAAGCAGGGCTCGGCCCCAGCCCCATGCCCGGCCCCCCGTGAAATTTCAAATTAGGCTACAAACACACCAGACAGCATCGGCATGGAGCAGCTAACACCAAAGACTGCTGGTCTGGGGAAATGGGAAATTACCTTGGGGTTCTCCAGGATTCCAGCCTCGTAGCTGTAAGGGAGAAGGAAGGTGGGGGTGAGTAAGGAAGGGGCAGAAGGACACAGCTACACCCTGATACCCTCAGCCCCAACACAAGTCCCGTCTGTCCTTTTATCTCTGCCAAAGCAATGGCTGCCAATCCTCCTGGAACATTCTGGGCCCCCCCAGACTTGGCCGTGGGAGCTGCAGTCTTCTGGGCCACAGCCTCAGGGTGCCAGATCTGGGCATGGGGGGCTTCGCACATGCTGTTCCCACTGCTTTAAATGCTTTTCCCTGCACCCTAGCTGGTCCCCCTCAACCTTGAAGTTTTAACTTCAAATGCCACTTGCTCAGAGAAGCTCTCCCCAATATCCTAGCCAAGGCCAGCTGTCCACTATCTACTGCTGGCACTCAGCAGAGCTGCTATGAGAGCTGGGGACAAGTCGGGCACAAGGTGGCCCTTCTTCCCTGAGGTCCCAGGGCTCTGTGAGAGCAGGGACCGTGTGACTTGTGGGGTCATCACTACATCCTGGCCCAGAGCAGACAGGTGCTCAGTGATGCCAGGCAGAGTAGGGGACGGGTGGGCGACATCTTACCTGATGTGCATGAGGTTCTCGTCCATGCTCCACGGGTTCTTGGGGGTGACTGGGATGGGGATTCCGTGTTGCTGTAGGTAAGAGGAGACACAGGGCTGGTGTGAGGCAGCTTGAAGCAGATGCAAAGGTCAGGCCTGGCCGCCTCGGTCAAGGTCGAAGACATCCCCAAACTCTGGTTCCCAAGCAAGCAAGACCTTGAACCCCCATGCTCACCGCATCCCCATTCTCCTTCCCCTCCCCCAGGCTGCCTGGGAAGGGAGTGACGGCTCCATTTCCAGACATGCCCAGGCAGGAACTACAAGATCCTGTCTGAGAAGTTGCAGAGTGGATGCTGACCTTAAAGGCTTCTTCCAGAAGATTTTGAGTCTACACTTCTAGGGCCCCCGGAGCACTAAGAGTGTGCCGAGGGTCTCCCAGCACCATTCGCTGATCCCCACCATGGTCCTACGAGCTGGGAGCTAGAATGGACGGCCCTTTCACAGTGAATCTCATCCAGGGCATCTGCGCCCACACAGGTGCTTAACATTGACCAAGGAAGCGCCAGGCGCCCACAAGAGCTGCTGGCCCCTGATGACTGCTTCCGAGGTGCGGGCCCAGCTCTTTCCGGGGGTGCCTTCTCCCCCACCGCCTAGCACAGCCATCGCACACATCACTGAGCAGCCCCAAAAGGGAACAATCCAGCCAGATTCCCCACCCCATCCTCCCCCTTGGTTCTGATTATGTTTTGCTTCCAAAATGATCCAATCCTTTGTTCAAGGAAAAAGCCATCCCCACGGAGACCCTGGGCCTGAAAGGCTGTTGGTGACACTGTGAAGGCCTTTTGGGTCAGAGATGCAGCTGGGTTCCTTAGCTGCCCCGTGCTGCCCTGGCTGACACCTGGTTGGATCCAGCAGACACATCACAGGCTGCCTTCTCCTTCAGCGCTTACCAGGCACAGAAGACAGCGAAGTGGCCCAGCCTGGCCCCTTTAGGTCGGCATGCCCATACACTCTGCTTCCCAAGCCCCCTTTTGGCACCTCACCCCGGCGGGTCCCAGATCCTAGCCAGCCCCAGGTCCCACAGCCCGCCCCAGCACCCTCCCATCTCTCCTGATGGGGATGTGCCCTGGCTCAGCTACTGCCCACGACTACGATTCCAGAGGCTTCCTCCAGGGAGCCACTGTTTCCTTCATCACCACCTTAAAAATTCCTAAATAAATTGAATTAAACCCTCTGGATTTTTTTTTTTTCCCAAGCTTTTCCAGGAGACTCCTTTGAAAAGAAACAGCTCACATCCACTCGAAAATTTGCATACTCTTCCCCATAAACCACACTGACAAATGGAATGCCTCATGTAGAGGCTGCTCAGCGTTGCCCAAGGTCTGACCCACGCGCTCACTCGCCCTGTGCCGTCTCCAGGTGGAGTGCGCCAGGTGTGGGGACCATGGGCCAGATGGACTGAAATCCGCACAGAGCGGAATCCCCAGGCTGGGGGCCGAGGAAACCAGTGGGCAGGTTACCTGGAGCCTTTCTTTTGGGAGGTGGTCTGGAAACACTCTTGCCTTCTCTCTTTCCCACTGGGGCTCTGTCAGAGCACGGAAAGGAGAAAGGGAGGGAAGGGGTGGAGGAGAGGACAGGACGGACCCCCCCACCCCCGGCAGGGAGACACAATGCCAACAATAGTTCCTCGACCAAAGAGATTGGTTTCCTGGGCTGCTCTGTCCTGAGCTTCCCGCCAACACAGACACACACACAGACACACACACAGACACACACAGACACACACACACACACACACACACCGGAAACTCTGGATACAACTGAGGACAGAAAACAAAACCATCTTCAACATGGACACAGGAGTCTGCCCAGTTTCCCAGCCCCCTACCTGGCACACTGGCTTAAAGAAATTTAATGATGTTGATAGGGATAAGGATGGGGTGATTTTGAGTGTTTCTTCCTTGGACAGCAGACTGGGGAGCAGAAAGCGAGACAAATGTATGTTTCCTACGCGCCTCCTACAGCGCCCTGTGGCCTTGACAACTTACGGATCTCGAAAGCCGGGGTTTTCAAAGCCCCATTGATTTTTGTCTCGACTGAAGCAGCTGCCTGGCTCTGAATTTTGGACAGTCTGGTTGCTGCTCAGTTATTCTGGTCATTCCCCAGCTGCACAGACACTGCCTCCGTCCTAGAAGGCGCTGACTCCCCGAGCTCAGTTCTGACACCAGCCTCTGAGGGAGGACCGGTGGCTGGGAACGTGGCCTCATTCCTTCCCGACAAACTCTCCTGTTTGAAAGGTTATTTGAGACAGAAGCTGAGCCAGGCGGCTTCTCCCCACAACCTGGGAAGGAGGGGCCACAATTCTGAAATTCACCTTTGCTGGAAAAACCAAGAGCCGCTTTTGTTCAGAAGCTTCGCGGAAACGGAGGGCATCGTCTGGGTCAGCCCTGGCCCTCTCTTGAGCCAAGACTGCAGGCGTTAAGAACATAGATGGGGTGGGGGTCCCCGTTCATTATTCTTAAAGATAAAACGTGCTTCATACTCTACACCATCAAGGAGACGAAGAGGGGGAGAAAAAAAAGCCTCCAACCCGGTTCTCTTAATAGCTCTGCTATTTGAAAATTTGTTTGGCAACATATGGGCCTGCCCTTGTAAACTCCCCTCTTAATAATAAAACAACAGATGGCAGAGGAGAGCTCTCCTCCGAGCTCTTCGGGTCTTAATGGGATGCTGGCGGTAGGGGCAGGGCTGTGTCCCCGCTGCGTCCCCTACCACGCGTCACCTTGGCTGCAGCGAGAGCTCACAGCCAGCCCCGGTGACTGCTATTTAAAAACCTGAGCAATTTTCTGGTGTATGCACCGAGTTGCTTTCCCCCAGTCTGATTGATTGAGGCTGTTTGTCAAAGGCTGCCATCGAGTCGCTAAAAAGAAAGGGACCCTGGGGAGTGGCTAAGGAGCTTGATGCAAAACTTCTAATATGTTTTATTGCAACTTGTACTTCAAAAAGGCTGGTGCAACAGACGTCTTTGTCTGGCTCTGCCCCTCGGAGTGCTTACCTGTTCTTGGGAAGGCATTGGGGACAATTAGGCAGGTAATAGAGGGGCAGAGGACAGCCTCACTCCCGCCCCCATCCGTCCCCTGAGTGACACACACAACGCAGAGATGGCAGTTTGGATGGGAAGTAGAGGGGGCCCAGTGCCCTCCTGCGTGGTGGCCTGGGGACTCCCTTCGGAGACGCCCAGCCCAGGCAGGGACCATCCCTCTGTGGGGTGGCCCAGGGAACTGGTGCTGTGGGGGTGGGGGGGGCAGAGGTTCAGGCTTCAGATGTGGCAGTCGGTCCCAGCCTCGCGCCTCCAACCCAGACGGCCCCTGGAGGGCGCCGGGCAAGGGCTGGGGTGATGGCGGAGACGGGCCATACCTTGGCGTACTCCATCAGATCGTTGCGGCCCTGGAAACGGTTGTAAAATTCGGGCATCCTCCAAGGAGCGATGACCTAGACACAGGACAAGGAGTCAGGACTGGGAGGGCCCGGCTGCCAGCTTTTCCTGGCCCTTAAGCTACACAGTTGCCTCTCTGGTGAGAGGCCTGGGACTGCACTGGTCACCTGGGTTAGGGGATCTACGTAGCTCATGGGGGGTGGGCAGGGGGATCCCATTAAGCAGAGAGGGACGCAGCCACATCAAAGGGTGGCCTTGGAGACACCCGAGCTCCATGGCAGAATGGCCGTGTGCCCCTAGGTGGGTCCTGGCCCCTCTGGGCCTCAGTCTCTCCTGTTGAGACTTGAGGGCTTGAACTAGACAGGCCTCAAATTTCTCACTAGCACCCCTGCTCGAAGGGCCAGGACCCCCCACCCCTGGTGACTAAGGGAGGGTCCACCTAGCCCAGCCCACATGACATACGATGTCCCCCTCCCCTCCCCTCTTGTCTCTCTCCCTTCCACACCCCGGGGCTCCTCTGGGTGGGGAAAAGAGGGGAGTTGGAGCCTGACTGAAGGGACTGAGCTCATCTCACCAGCCTGGGGGGTCAGGGACAGGTCCCCAAGAAGAGACCCACTCAGCCCTGGAGCCAGCCCAGCCCCTGACGCTGCCAGCAACAGTCTGGCTGGGAGAGGAGCTGTCGTTTGGATGAAGAAGCCGGTTTGATCTCTGGGCTGGGGAGCTGATAGGGGCAGGGTGGGTGGGAGATGGGCCCCCTGGTCCTGGAATGAGCAGCACCTGGACCAGGCTCGGCACAGGGAGCACCCTCCAGCCTCATCCCAGTTCCCAGAGACTAGCTTAGGGCCCTGTCCCCAGCCCCATCCCATTCCTGGGCTTGGCCTCTGCAGACAAAGACCCAGAAACCAGACACCCTGGCCCCCCAAGCTGCTGTGGGAACAGAGAGTGGGGGTCGGGGGAGGGCGCCATGCCCACCGGCCAGCAGCATCAACAAGCAGCCACTGTCCAGGGGCTTCTCAGCCGCCTGGTGTTTGAGGTCAAAACAGATCATTAGAGCTCATTACGGCTCACCTCCAGGCCACTCTCACCCCCTAAGCAGCTGCTGGCTGGTTCCAGGGACAGAGAAAGATGTTCCACTTAAAAGAAAAAAAATGCAACTCTTTAGGGCCCCTTGTGGGCTTGGGAGGGGCACATCTTCTGTAGCTTTAGCCAGAAGTGGCCTCAGAGGAGCTCAGTGTTGCCCCAGATGGCAACCAGGAGCCACGTGTGGCCACCAAATCGTGGCCGGTACTGGCTGTAAGCATAGAGCACACAGCGGGTCTAAAGACAGTACCAAAAGAATACAAAACATCTCAATCACTTTTTTACATCGATAACATGTTGAATGGTACGATTTTGGATACAGAGAGTTCAATCAGATACATTCCTAACATGACGTCACCTGTTGCTTTTTGTCTTGGTTTTTAAGAAAAACTTAAATTCTCCCTGGAGCTTGCATTTGTGAGGCTCAGTGTGGTTCTATTGCTCCACCTTGGCCTGAGCTGGGGGACTCCTATCCTAGGAAAGGGTCCAAGACACGGGGGGGCCAGGGCTCAGGCAGCGGGGAGGAGGGGCTTTAGCTGGCTGGCCCCCACCGGGGCTGAGAGGGCTGTGGGCCGCGCAGAAATCGGCCAGCCGTGTCCCGGGACGGTTCCAGGCTGCACCCAGGAAGCCAGACCTGGGATCGCAAGGACACAGCAGAAAGGTAGCCCCGTCCTTCTGATCTGTGCCTGACCCACCCAGGCACCCGGGCAGCATCCCCGGGAAGGACAAGGGGTGGGGAAGAGTGCTGGCGTGAGTGAGGGAAGCATCGCCCACCACAAGGCTCAGGTGCATGCGGTCCATGTACATGACCGCCCAGAAGCCCAAGCCTCGCCACCAGGGGCCTCAGCCCCCAGCGTCCGCCCGCTGAGGGGAGGAGCAACATCCTACCTTAATCTGGGGGGCCAGTGAGTAGCAGGTGAGCTCAAACCGGACCTGGTCATTGCCCTGAAACACAGAACAGGGGACTGTCAGGAGCCACAGAACGCGGAGCCAGTGGGAGGGTCGGGGGCAGGGGCAGGGGCAGGGCTGCACGAGCGTCAACTCAGGGCAGGCCCACTGGATGGTTTTCTCACACAGATGCTCACCTCCAACCTCGCACCCTCCTGAAGCAGGTACCAGGATCCCATCAGAAAGACGAAAACTGGGCTTTCTTGGAGAGGACACACCAGCTACTGCCCCCTAGGTGCAGTCAGGACTCGAACCCAGGACTGCCTGAGCACAGAGCTGAGCTGCGTGGGCACACGAGTGTGCAGGACGTGTGCCCCCGTGTCCACCAGACGCCCACATGCCCGGCGTGTGCTGAGTTGTGACTGCCATGACTTTAGTGAGCGGCAGTGGGCCGGCGGTGGGGGACACGTGGCAGGACGTGGGTGCGCGTATCTGGGAACATGACAGGATGTGCACACAGGTCATCACGTGCATCCACACTGCAGGGGACGCGCGCAAGGGCTGCAGGCCTGGCCCTGCCGAGACTCCGGGGAGCCCTGGGCTGCCCGCACCTCAGCCTCTTCCTGGAGGTCCCCCACTTGCCTGGCCCCGCCTGGCCCCAGCCAGAGACCACGTTCACTTCAGGGCTGGGGCTTCACAGTGCTTTGTCCATAAAACTGGGAATACTGTCTCCTCTGGGGGCCTGTTTCCCCATCTATATGGTGGCTGGTTGGGGGAGGGCCCTTGCCCCTCAGTGCCTCTGCACAAAGAGAAACTGAGGCCCGGAGGTAGAAGGGACTAGTCCGGGGGCACAGAGCCTGGTCCGAGCTCGGGTGCGGGCCCCCCCGGGCAGCTGGCCCGGCCTCCCTGCGCCTGTGCCTCTGCTGGGAGGCTGGACAGGAGGAAGGGGAGGCGGCCTCAGCCAGCCCAGCCTCGAGAGACAATGACTGCGGCGTCCTGCCTGCTGCTCCCGTCAGCTTGGCGGCCTGGAGGGAGACGTAAGCGCCGCGGAAATAACAAGGGACCTCGCGCCTACTGTGAAAACTGCACGGGCACAGCGAGGCAGCGGCGGGAATAACATGTTATTTTCCAGAGTCTTGTCAGGCGACGCGGAAACACAGGTTTCAGCCCCTCTCTTCAGAGCCAGGAGCTGAGGCCCGAGGCTGCTCCTTTCCAGTATCTCCCGGGCCCCCGAGCGGGGCTGGACCAGCCACCCCAACCACCCTCCATCCCACCCCTTCTGTGAGCACCTGCTGTGAGCTGGCTTTCACAGGGGAGAGCCACCTGGCATTAGTGGGATTTTTAACCCTGTTTTATAGATGAGGAAAGCCGGGCTCAGAGAGGTGGAGTTACCTGCCCAGGGACACACAGCCAGCAGGCACCACTCCCATCTATTAGGTCACATTCAGGTACAGAACGCATTGAATCCTCCCAGCATGCCCCTGAGGTGGGATCTGTTATTATCCCCATCTCATGGATGGGGAAACTGGACCAGGGGGCAGTAACACTTGCCAAAGGCCCGTGGCCAGCACAGTTCCCAGAGCCATGGCGGCCATAATAAAAAGCAGACTTATTTTAGATTCATAAAGCATATGTTCTAGTGTTGCGTATCCTGACGACTTTTTCTCCAGGGCTTCAAGTTTCCCCAGTACAATGGTGACTTGTGCCTCCTCAGACGGGCACACTGGGCTGGTGTCTGCCCATCCAGATCACCATGGGGACACCCATCTGTTCCAGAGCCAGAGACCCTCGAAGGAACAAACAGGCTCCCTGGGTTCAAACTCTGTCCCAGGCAAGACCCAAGGCCTGCGCGGTCCCTCCTCTCCCTGACCCCAGGATCCCCGGCAACCAGGGTGGCCCTGGTGGCTTCCCCGGGGGTGGAAGGAGACGTATCATGTGCTACACACCCCGTGTGCGTCTGAGTCCTGATCCACGTGTGGACGTGTGTGAATGCAGGTGCCACACCCTCGGGGACTGCGGGGCTCCCCATCTGCTCCTGGACCAGCCATACAGATGGCGCCATTTACAAAGCTCCTGCTGCCTGTGCCCCCCAGGCTCCTATTTCAGGGCCCCTCTTCCAAAACTGGGGAGAGGGAGGAGGACCTGGAAGGTGCAGCTCTCTGGTGGGGTGCAACTGGGGTCCCCCGGGGTGTGGAGGGGAGGGCCCCAGCTCGCTCCGCACCAGGTGCCACCTGGGCTGGGCTCTGGGCAGGAAGCTGCCTCTGGCCTCCGGACCTTTGCACAGGCTGTTCCTGCAGCCTGGGATGCCCTTCCTCCTTGGAGTCACTGGCTCAATCTTCCTCCCCCAATACCTCAGTGTGACCCCCCTGCTGGGTTAGGGCTCCCAAGTCCCCTGTAGTGATGTCCTGGTGTGTGGAGGAAAGCTGGTGCTAGGTGAGTATTCAGTGGGCGGAGTCAGTGAACAAATGCATGAAGGTGGCATTGGAGAGGCTGGAACAAGGACCCCGAGGCCCTGGTCATGCTAGAATATCCCCACCTGTCGAAGACCCCTTGCCGTCTGCTCACACCCAGCTTTCTCTTCACCGAGTCCCTTGCAGAAAGTTCTGCCGAGTGTCCTATGGGATCTGCCTCTGGGGCTGCCAGCCTCCCACAGGCCTGGCCCCACATGGCTGCACTCACGCTGGATCCCCTCCTCCAGGTGTGTAAATTCAGCGACGCACCTCATGGTTCCCATCAGCTAAGCAAGCCACCAGCCCCTGCAGGTTGCTGGCCCCTCCCCACCCCCACCTCCTGCCCCAAGCCTGGCATCTCTCTGGATCCCACTCCAGACCTTCCTGCTCCTCCGCACTCACCCACCTCTTCTAGGAAATTGCCTGCTTCCCCAGGTTCTGTAAATGAGGGGCAATGGAGGCGCAGGAGTGTGCCTTGCCCATCAACCTGGGAGCACCTGGACCCACCGTCCCCTGTGGCCTTCCCACTGCTGGTTTTGGAGGCCCCCAGTGATGTTTCACGTCTGATCATCCCTCTTGTGGGCACTGAGTGTGAACTGCAGGGAGGCCCCCAAATCCCAAGAGGCCACAGAACTACCGCCGAGGGTGTTCTTCCCAGAACCAAAGACCTGCAGAACCAGGTGAGAAACAGAGGACCCTGGGTGGCCAGGCACCTCCTGCAGTGGCTTCTCTGCAGGGAAAGGGTCTCACACTCAAGCCTCTGGTGCCCTCTTGTGGCCAAGTAGGGCAGCGCACACAGCTGCTGGTGTGTATTCCCAGCTGCACGTGAGCTAGTCTGGGTGAGCGGTGTCTTTCCCCGGACCCCAAGAGCTTCCCAAGCCAGGGCCAGACCCACCACACAGACACATGCCCTCCACTAGCCCTGAAGGCCACCTGTCCTCAGTCCTGATGGTACTTTTGGAGGGACCTTCTCCAGGCAGGAGCCCTTCAGGAATCCTGATTTCCTAGCTTTGGCTTGAATAGTCTTGGAACGGGGAACTCACTGCCCAGCTCATTGCATCATGCACAGGTGAGATGGCTCAGAGGTTCTTTGTCCTGCACTGACGTTCGTTCTCACAGCCTCAGTACAGGGCTGATCTTTGCACCATCGGGGCACTTCCCTCTCACCAAGTGAGCACAACCTTTTTGAGGGCCAGGCCTGTGTTGAGTGCTTTCTTAGAAATCTTACTGCTCTCAACTGCCCCATGAACTGGTTCTCATTTTACAGATAAGGAAATGGAGACTCCTGGGGTGAAGTCACAGTGTGAGAGCAGGGGAGCCAGGACCTGAACCCAGCTCTACCGGCCTGAAGCCCCCAGTCCTGAACCTCTGGGTGGAAGGCGGCATGTATGTCCCTGCCCCCAAAGCCCTGGCCCGCCCACTGCTCCACCTCTGGTTCCTCCCCCCACTCTCCTCCCTGTGTGCTCACGACCAGGTGTGAAAACCAGAACCACCAGTCTGCGGTCTGCTTGTGAGACACACTCACCAGTCCCCTTCTTCCACAGGGGCTCGCCTTTCCCTCCAGAACAATCTCCTACATCCCATGGAGGGAGGACACTGGCCACCCCCATCCAGCCGGGGGCCTCCCTAGCCTTCTAGTCTGTTGCCCTCAGGATGAAGCCAAACCCCTTCTCATGGCCCCACCCAGCCCTGGCCCAGGGTGCAGCTCCTGCCCTATTTTCAGGGCCTCTTGTTGCCAAGCTTTTGCTCAGGCTGTTCCCTCCACCTGGCACACTCTTCCCATACCCGGAACCCTACAGCCACCTTACTGTGCATCCATTCTCTCCCTCGCTAGGACACAGGCCCCCGGAGGGCAGGAGGAGGGTCCCAAGAAGTTCAACACTGTCCCTGTGCCCAGCACGCGTCCAACCCTTTACAGACACCAATCCAAGCTTGCTGACCGAGCACCAAGCGAATAAGGAAGCTTCCAAAGACAGGAGCCAGGGCCACCCAGTGGGGCAAGGCCACCCTCAAATCACATCTCCCCAGTCCAAAGCTTAGCCTCGTGTCCCCTAGGTCACACTGAGCCAGAGCCCGCTCCCCCAACCCCCACTGCCTCCATCAGCTGGGTGGGGGCCCTGGGTCAGGTCAACAGGGAGCCCCCGATCTGCCAACTGTGTGGTTACCGAGCCGGATCCTGCACCCGCACCAGGCTGTCAGAGGGGTGTCCACTAACTGGAGAGTCTGTATACTGACACTGCCTGACAGCTGCCTGCATTGTTCGGAATCTTGTTCCTCGAGTCCTGTAACCTGCCGCTCAGAGCCCAAGGTCGTCCTTGGTCCTCACTGCTGCACACAAGGCCGGAAGTAGGGGGTGTTACGGGTTGAACTCTGTCTCCCACAGAAGATAAGTTGAAGCCATAACCCCCCAGGACTTAAATACGCGACCTTATTTAGAAACAGGTCTTTCCGTAAGTGACTGAGTTAAGATGAAGTCGTGAGGGTGGGCCCTAGTGCAGCATGACTGCTGTCCTGATAAAGAGGAGACACGTGGACACAGAACCAGACATGCCTGGGGGGGAGCCGATGTGAAGACGCCCTGAGGGGGCAGCCACAGGAAGACGGAGGCTGGGACTGAGATGCCTATGAGCCAAGGACACTTGTACTCCTGGAAGCCAGGGGGAGCTGGAACCGCCCTTCCCTGGGGCACTTGGGGGGACCACGGCCTCCAACACCTCAATTTCCATGAGAGAATCCGTTTCTGGGGTTCACACTGCCCAGCTGTGGGGCTGCTGCAGCCTCCCCGGGGAACTAAGACAGGGCCTTTCCCCACTTTGCAGATGAAGAAACTGAGGCTCAGGGAGGGCAAGGACCTTGCCCGAGGCCACTCAGCTGGGATTCCAGCACTTTACTACCTTGTGGCTCTGACCCTGTATGGCAACTCACATTGTGACCTTGGTCAGATGTCCCCCAGCCTCAGCGTCAAGTTTGCCAAATGGGGTGACGGACACTGCTCCCACCACACGTGGAACAGACACGTGGGACTCACACAGGCGGGGCGCAGAGCGGACCTGTCCCTACGCCCTGACACTCGCTGCTAAAAACATTCCTCTTATTCAGACTGAATGGGCCAGTCCATCCATTGCAGGGCTGACTGTTCTGGGGAGAACCTACAACTGCTCGAGGGCCGTCCGCCTCCTGGCTGCCTGGGTTCCCCCTTCGCGGCCCCTCTGCCTCCTCCTCCTGCCCAGCCGTCCATCCCGGCCTCACCTTTCCCGTGGCACCGTGAGACACATATTTGGCTCCCTCTCGTTGGGCAATCTCCACCTGTTTGCGGGCGATGCAGGGCCTGGCCAGAGAGGTGCCAAGGAGGTAGCGGTCCTCGTACAGTGCGCTGGACTGGATGGCGGGCCAGATGAACTCCTCCACAAACTCCTTGCTGATGTCTTCGATGAACACCTATGGGGAGAGAAGCCCATGTGAGGCAGACTTGGCAAGGTGGGGAGCAGTTAGAAGACAGAGCCCCAGGGGCCTCTCATGGCTGGCATCTAAGGCAGACATTGCTAATGGATCCTGGAGCAAGCTGAACCTTTACTTCTCTTTCTGTATCTGTAGTAGACATCACTAATCAATCCAGCATACACTGCTGTATTCTCTTTCCTGCATACATGGCAGACATTACTAATCAATCTTGATATACCATCCAGCAGAAACTGGATGTGGTCCTTAAATTCCTCCTAACACAGCATTCTGGGCCTGAGATGAAGCAGTTGCCACCTAGGATCTAGAGCAGTAGATGGATGTAATTCACAAAAGCCAGGGATCATTTTGTCCCCCAGGGAGCAGCTGGCAATACCTGGAGATATTTTTGGCTGTCCTAACTGGTGGGCTGTTGGGGTGGTCTGGCGTCTAGTGGGTACAGGTCAGGGATGTCACTAAGCATCCCACAATGCACAAGGCAGGCAGTCACGTGTCAGTAGTGCCGAGGTCGAGACACCCTGATCTAGAGGGACGGTTCACAAAATGTAGACCCCCCTGGAGTTCCTCCAGACCCTTTTGGAGAGATTGAAAACATTTTTTTATGATACTCAGTTATTTGCCTTTTTCACTTTGTTGATATTCATATTGAATATGCAAAGTAATGATGGGGAAGGGGCTGGCACCTAGCACAAATCAGGGCAGAGGCACCAAACTCCTCAGAGCCATTGTGTTCTTCACATCTTGCTCTTGAGGTGCCAATTTTACTTAAGGGTGGTCTCGAAGATGCGGTAAAAATGATTACTTTGGTTAAATCGCAACTGCTGAGTCCAAAATGTGAAATAACAGGTAGCACTTCTGCCGCACCCTGAAGTGACTTACAAGCTGAACTGGCCACTTTTTTTCCATAGAACATCCTTCCTGCTTGAATGAAGAACTGACAGACAAAAGAGGGTCATTCAAACTTGGGTTTTGGGGCAACATTTTCATAAAACTGAATGCAGTGAGCCTGTCACTTCAAGGAAAATTGAGTATTTGTTGCCAATGATAAAATCCAAGCTTTTTGGTAAATTAGAATTATGGAAAACTTGTATCTGACACCATGAACTTGACAGCTTCCTAATACTTCTGATGTGAGTTTTATTGCATCTTACCACACTTCACAGATATTGTGTTTTTTTAACAAATTAAAGGTTTGTGGCAACCCTGCATCAAGCAAGTCTATCAGTGCCGTTTTTCCAGCAGCATTTGCTCACGTCAGGTCTCTGTGCCACATTCTGGTAATTCTCACAATATTTCGAACATTTTCATTATTATTATGTTCATATGATGATCTGTGATCAGTCATCTGTGATGTGACCACAACTCACTGAAGGCTCAGATGATGCTTAACATTTTTGAGCAATAAAATATTTTTTAGGTGTGTACCTTGTTTTCTTTTAGACATAAGGCTATCACGCACTTAATAGACTGTGGTAAAGTCTGCACCAGGAAACCAAAAAATTCATGTGACTTGCTTCATTGTGTTCTTCGATTTACTGCGGTGGTCTGGAACCAAACCCACACTATCTCTGAGGTCTTCCTGTATCGACACATGCGATGTTTTGCTATTTTATAATAAAACGTATCAACATTTGGAGGATCTGCATAACTCAATGAAACAATATTTTTCAAATGACCGATGGATCTTATGCAATCTTGTGTGGGTAAAAGGTCCACTCAGAGCGCAAGATGGACGGGGGGATGTTAATGCATGAAAAATTCATTGCGACCATTTCAGATTCCTCATCACACTCATCTTTAAGAAACTGCCACCTGTTAGAATTCATGCTTAGCGTACATGAGGTCCTGGGGTCAGTCCCCAGGGCCTCCATTAAAAAATAATAAATAATAAATAAATAACCGTTAAGGGTGTAAAAGCAGGGTCACAGGATCCTTCGTGTTTCACAGGTTTCTGTGAGTCTGTAATTATTTCAAAACAAAACAATTTTTTAAAAAATGAAGCAGAGGATGAAAGAGAATGAAAAGCAATGGGAACTATATCTTAATGTTATATGCAAGAAAAGAAACATAAAAATTCCAAATCAAGAAGAGAGGTACTGAGAACAAGAGATTTTGAGAATTGCTTTTCAAGAGTAATGAACTAAAGCCAGATCGTTACACAAAAACCCTACTCATGAGTTGGCCGGAAGTGCGTTCTCACCACCAAGTGCTCAGACCCTACCTTCTCAGCCTCTGCTCAGACAACTCCTCTCCTCTCCACGACTTAAGGGACGCCTGACCACGGAGGGACATCAGGTTAAGGACCACGGCCAGTGATGGGACATAGGACTGTGGGTGTTCACGCCCCCACGTGTTCATCTTAACGTGTCAATTGAGCTCTTACTATGCGCCAGGCTCCTTTCCAGGTTCTGAGAACCTTGCAGAAGGGCCCTGCTGGGGGAACCAGTTCTGACTGGGCAGGTGGGCTGATGACCTTGCACAGCATCCTGGCTGTGTCCCCTGCCCACTCCCCCAAATGCAGGGGCACAGGGACCAGGGGCTGCCTCTTGGGAGAAGCTCACGCTTCATACGGTGAGCCCACACGAGCAGGGACCACGATGGCCCCATTCACCATATGGGCCTGCTCACCACGTGATTAGATGCTCAATCAACACACTGATTCTGCGGAATGGATGGAAGGACTGGTGGAGGCACAGAAGGCTAAGAGGGATGGGCAGGTAGGTGGATGATGGATGGATGGGTGGTTGGGTGGACGAGGAAGAGAGAGACTGATGGGGGGTGGGATGGGAGATGGTTGGGTGGAAGAGGAGCTGGGGGAGACCAAAGATGGTGCCATCACACACCTGAAACCAGAAGGAATTGATCTCACACTCTTGGAAGGAAGAGGACCAATTGGAAGGATGTAGGAGACAAGGAGCTCTGGGACGGGAACCCCCACAGCTGCTCCCACCAGGTCGGGTCCCATTTCCAGCCCCAAACCCCACCTTCCACTTGGTACCTTTTTGGCCCCGAGCTTCAGGGCCTTCTTCCTGGCTTCCTCAAAGTCTTCCTTCTGGCCGATGTTGGCCTGAGGAACAGAAGCAGAGAGGGCCAATCAGCCCCGGGGCAGCAAGAAGAGTGAGAAGAATGTCCCCCCACCAGTGCCTTTCACACGCCACAGCTCTCAGACGGAGGTGGCTTCCATTTGATGGCTGGAGTCACAGTAAGAAGGAGAAAGGGCGCAAACCAGGGTCTGGAGAAGCCGGAATCCCTTCCGGAGCTAATAATCGGATCTGCCTGGGGTGCTGGGAAAGTTTCTGTGGCCTGAAAGGCTGACGGAGCTGGCCCTGGGCAGCTCGGCTGCCTGTTGGGCTGGGACAGCTGCTGTCACCGTCTTGAAGTTCTAAGGCTTCCCTTGAACCCATTCATCTCTTCCCACAAACTTCCCCCAAAGCCAGTACAAAGCTCAGCTTGTCGGCCACTGCCCGACTCCCCGCTCCCTGCCCAGCCAAGGGCAGCAACTTGACCTTCCCAAGGCACCTGGGCCGGCAGGAGGTGGAGGCCTGTGCTGGGTGTGCCCCGCTGTCCCCCTGCTGGAGCCTGACCTCCGGTTCCCACAGCCCCGTCTAGACAAGGGCAATTTTTCTGCTGGCTGCACTCTGGCCTCCTGCCCAGACCTTGGCCCTGCATTCTGCTCAACGGACTCTGGAATCTTCCCAGAGTCCAGCTGCAGGTGCTTTCCTGAGGTCACTCAGCTTTTACATCTGCCTAGTGGTAGCCCGGGATCTGGTCCACCCCGCTGTGCCCCCGAGGGCAGGATGAATAACCCTGGGCTCTTTGCATCGGCTCAAAGTCGAGGCTCTGGGGACTTGTGAGCAGGGAGCTGCCCCTCCCTGGGCCTCGCTGCCCAACCCGAGCAACACAGGGTTGGCTCCGTCAGGAATGGGAGACTGGCTTTAGCTGCAAACAGACCATTCTTGACAAAAGCTGAACTTTGCCTGCCAGAGCACCATGCCCACTTCCTCTGGGAACAGAACCTTCCAGCCTAGCCAGTGTAGGATTCTCCAGTCTTGGCTGGATTACTGGGGGCTGACAGGGGACTTCAGGGAAGGGAAAGCCGCTCAGCAGACCCAGACCCACGGTCCTTCCATGGGCAGGCTCGTCCAGCAACTCTGCCAAGCTCGCTTCTCATGCCCCCCGTCCAGTTACTCGTATGGAGAGCCTGCCCCCCCACCCCACCCCGTGCTCTGGGGGCATCTCAGACCCGGGGACGTCAAAGATGTTTACTCGATGGATGAAGACAGGAAGGGAGCACAACCAGAAGCATTTCTCTACAGCCGGAGGCTTAGAGCGGGGAAGCCAGGCTTGGACGTGGGACACAGCAGCAGGACCAGTAGGTGGAAAGACAGACGCGCGGGGCGCGCGCTCACCAGGTAGGCGATGACGTCATAGCCTTGCTCCTTCAGCCACACGAGGATGCAGGAGGTGTCCAGGCCCCCACTGTAGGCCAGGACCACAGAGCCTTTGCTGGACATCTCGTCTGGAGGGAGATGAGTCAGAATGTGAGTGACCAGAGGCAGCCCAGCCCTATCTGCCAGCCCCAGCACACAGCTCCCTCCTGGCCTGTCCCCCAGCTCCCCCACCTCGGCCTTGGGCAGTCTTAAACCCCCCACGAGCTTTCACTGTGGGGTTTGGAACGGGGTGTTCCTCTATCATCAGGGCCAGCTGGGGAGCTGTTCCTTCCTGCAGCTACTCCCCTTCCATCCCTGACCACCCCGCCCCCAGGGGACCCTGACCCTGCACGCTGCACACACCAAGCTGGGGCCTGGGCATGCTGGCAGCAGCGTTTGGGGCTGGCAGGGGGAGGCATGTCTTGGAGCCGATCCCCCACCAGCTGGAGAAGACAACAGAGGCTGAGCTGTTGAGGCCAAGGCGAAGATACAAAGGACACACAGCATCCGGAGACAGGAGGGGCCATGTCCCAGAGCCTGCAGCAGCCCATACATCTCCAATCAGAACTGCTCCTTGCTAAGCTGGGGCAGTGCTAGGCATGGCCCTGGGGGTCTCGTGTGGCTCACCCTGCACCCCAACTATGATGCCATGAGGTAGGTGTTGCCACGCACATTGGGGAGGCAGAGGCTGAGGCTCAGAGAGGTCAATGGCCAACTCAAGGTCACAGGGCACATGTCTGCATCTGGCTCTAGAACCTGGGCTCCTCCCAGCATGCAAGGCTGCCTCCCAGGTGTGGCTGGAAAAGGATGCTGGGGGCAGAGCCCTGCCCCGCTGGACCTCTCCCATCTGGGTCCAGTGAAACTTCACACAGTGGAATTTTAGGCTCTTTGCAAACGCAGGTACTTCTGAGAGAGGAAACACCAGCACCTCCCTTGGTGAGCTCAGCTCTGAAATGATTAGTTGGGCGGAGCTCAGAGACCACCTCCCCTGTGTGCAAATGGGGAGACTAAGGCCCAGAGGGGGAAAGAGAGGCAGAGGGGTCCCGCCTCTGCAGCCAGGATGTACATGGATGATAGATCTGTCCTTCCGCAGCAGGAACAGATGTGTCCCACGCTGTCCCTCCCTCTCCTCAGCTGCACTGAAGCTTCCAGAAGGCACTAGGGCCTCCAGACTCCTTGCCTTTGCAGCCACTGTTCCTTCTGCCCAGAAGGCTCTTCCTGAACCCTTGGGCTGCATTAGGGCTCGCCCTGCCTCCCCAACACTCGCCACACGGCCCTGAAAGTATATGCTCTTATTATGGCTGCTCTGCTGAAGAAGAGACTGAGGGTCAGAGAGGATGGGCAACTGATGGAGGTCATAGGGTCAGCAGGTGGTAGGGCAGATTTGGATCCAGGCCATCATGGCCCCAGCACCCTGCACTTACTGGGGCCATGCTTGTGTCTGGTGGGAGCGCTTACACTGGAGTCTGACCAAGGTCCTTAACAGACACTATTGGGAATGGCTGCGGACACCCACGCACAGTCTGTGCTGCCCTTTAGACTCGGGAAGGGAAACACCTCATGGAACAGTGAGGATGGAGGTCTGCTGGATGTCCACATCTCTCCCCTTCCGTGGACATTCAACCACCTGCCAGGCTGCTCCAGGCCAGCTGGGCTGCTGGCCACTCACCAGACCCCAAACCTGGGGCCAGGAGATGTGCCCATGGCAACCGCAGCCAGGCAACGGGCCATCCAGGATGGACGGAGGGAGGTGAGAGGGAGGCAGGAAGGACTCAAGGTAGGAGGTGTCTAGGGTTGAAGGTGTGGGTCCCGGCTTCCAGAATCTGTCTAGACGGCTCAGTGAACCACCCTGCAAACTCGATGGCAGCTCAGCTGCCTGGCCCGGCAGCCGGGTGACACCAGAGGCCCTGAACCCAGCCTACCCAGGCCCTGGAATTCCCTAGGGGCAACTTAGCATGGAGACTCGGGAGCCCCAGAGCCACCTGTCCTGTCTCCTGCCCCAGGAATTTGTGTTCTCCCAGCCGTGTATTTGTGTGCAACAGTGTTGGTGGTGTTGTTGCGGTGGGGAGTGTATCGTCGCGTATTTGGGAAGCTCTGCTGAGATGTAACTGACATACAAGAAACTGTTCATGTCTAAAGCATGCAATTTAGTACGTTTCAGCATGTGTTTATACTCGTAAAGTCATCACCACAATCAAGATAATGAACATCCGTTATAAGCTGAGTCTTCCATTTGTGCTATCCCCATTTTAGAGACAGGGAAACTGAGGCTCAGCCTTGCTTGGCTGCTAAATGGCAGAGCTAGGATTTAAACTCAGATCAGCTAGACTCCTGTACAGGGCTACGACTCTCTGGGAAGGTGCAGGGAAGTGGGTCCCTGGGATGAAGTGTGGTCTGAGAAGCTGCAGGTGGCTCAGACACCCTGGAGTGGTTGGGCTGGGCTCGAGACAGGGAGACACGATGTGGGCCAAAGATTCACCCAGCTCTTAGGTCACCCCTGCTCTGCCACTTCTCAAAGGTACTGGGACCAGACGATGGGCACCGAGTTGGGGGACGGGGCAGCTCATGGAGACAGACCATCTGGGTCTGCCCTGCTCTGCCCCAGTGATCCCACCGTGCCTTGGGCGTGGCCCCTCATAGCAGGTCATGCTTTATTCTAACTGCCCCTGCCCCCCACTGTGAGTTCTGTGGGGACAGGGACCATCTCTCAGTGCCAGGCATGTGGCAGGCACTCTGAACAATGCTGCTGATTCTACTGTATGGAGGTCAGTTCAGAGAGGGTTAAGCGGGGCGGGTGATAGCTCAGTGGTGCTTAGTGTGCGTGCTTAGCATGCACGAGGTCCTGGGTTCAATCCCCAGCACCTCCATCAAAAAAAAAAAAAATACTAGAACAAAAGCACAAAAAAACTTAAAAAAAAAAAAAAAGAGAGAGAGAGGGGGTTAAAATCTCCTCTAGGCCTGGAATTCCATGCATGCTGTCATCCAGAAATTCTGGAGCCCCTCCTGCCAGCCAGGCTGCGTGTGTGTGTGTGTGTGTGTGTGTGTGTGTGTGTGTGTGTGTGTGTGTTGTGTGTGTGTGTGCGCATGCCTGCATTTACCCTGGAGTGTGTACCTGAGACTGCATGCGGGTATCTGGATGCGCACACACACATGGTGGGGGGCACGTTTGGGCCTGCGTGTGCACATACGGAGGGAGGTTAGCTGGGCAGGTGGGCTGAGAAAATGATGTGCTCTGACCCTGGCGTTGCTCCTGCCTTCCTGGTGAAGCTCCCTCCTCCCTCGGCCAGGCTGGTCCCTGTGTGATGAGGCCCCAGCCTTCGGCAGAAACTAAATGAGGCTGAGGCCCCAGTTTAGGGGGAGGGAGAGTCGAAGAGGGAGGAGCAGCCAGGTCCGCTGAGTGAGCCTCACTGTGGGCAAAGCACAGTGGCTGGGGTCTCCAGACCTGGGTTCAAGCAGATTATGCTGCTCACCTGCAAAATGGGAGCAAGAACAGCTCATCCTCCCACAGGGTGACTGTGGATTTAGTGAGATTCCGGGAGGAGCCCAGGGCTCAGAGCTGAGCACCAGGCCTGTGCCCACTAGACTGTGCTCACCACCACCACGGCTGACCTCCGGCAAGGCCCTCGCTCTCCTCAGTATCACCATCTGCACAACAATCTGAAAGCCCTTCTGGTTCTGACAGCCCGGGACAGTGGGCTTCCTGCCTGAAGATCAGCCTTCCCCAGCCCCAGGCTTGCCGCCACTCCACCCTCCACGAAAGAGCCAGGGCAAGTTCTCTAGCTCCCAGGCACATGACCGCTGCCAAGAAGATCCGTGTCTCCAGGCCCCAGTGCCAGCCCAGCCATCCTTTGCCAGAAGAGGGACACCTGGGAAGGAAAGAAGGAGGCCTCATGCCAGGATGCCTGCCTGCCTGGCCTCAACTGGCAAGGTTGGGGGCATTCTCCACGGCTGCAGCCAGAGCCGTCCCGCCAGCTCCCAGGGAACGTGTCAGGCCAGCCTGGGCAGTGGCTCAGCGCTAAGAAAATCCATGTGGCTCTAAAACGTCAAAGCCAGAAGGATGACAAGGCAGTTACTATGTTTAGTGCCACATGGGCATCATCTCACAGAGGGACAATTATTACCACCTGTTTACACACGATGAGCCGGAGGCTCAGGAAGCTTGTGTGACTTGTGCAGGTCTTCAGCTAGCGGACAGCAGTGCTGGGCCCGAAACCCAGGCTGACTGCAGGCCACCTGCTCTTTACTGCTCTCTGCCCTATACTTTCTGGCCCCTAGAAAACCACAGATTGTCTCCCCCTCCCTTGTCCGCCAGCAGACAAAATCCTCAATGAATCAACACCAATCAGTATTCTATTTTTCTGTGTGTCATGACTACAGCCACATGAACGTTCCTCTGGAAACCCTCCCTCGCAGTCTAACTCAGCTAAGCTGGGTTCATTAGAATATTTTGTAAAACCCTAGGTCCACTTAGACCATAGAATCTCTCCCTGACTAAGGGGTTTCCTCATTTTAGGATTGCAGCTCTCCTCACCATTTTGCTGCCCTGGTTGGCGTCTGAATGGAGCTAGGCTGCAATTCCACATGCCACCAGCAGGTGCTGTGCTCAGGGTGCAGCGTGAGCATTTGCTTGCCACACTCGGCTCATTTCATCTGCACATACTTGGCGAGACCCAGAGGAAGGATGTTCTTCTCATCTGACAGGTAAGGAAGCTGAGGGCAGCAGGGTCACTCTGGGCTACATACTGAGCTGGTTTTCAGCTGCAAATTCCTGGGAACTGAGAATCAAATCAGGAATACTGGGCTCTCTTGGGGACACCTGCACTCCAGCAAACTTCCTCCACCCAGGGTTGGGGGGGTCATTTGGGCATCAGCCTTGGCTTAGGAAGACTGAGTCTTCAGTTTCAATGAGGATGCCCCAAGGTAGGAGGTAGGAAGACTAAGTAGGTCTCACCAGGCCCAGGTGACAGACACTCAGACCCTCTCCTAAGAGCATTTGGCTCTGGAGGAAAGATTGTGTTCATTAATCCATTTATTCTACTATATTGAAATGCCTGTGGGTCCCTGGCCTGTCCCAAGACTAGAGAGGGTGTCTGCCCCACAGGAAGGAGCCAAGGCCTGAAAGATCAACTTTGCCCAAAGTGTTTCAGCAGAAATCAGAACTTTAGACCTTGAATTCCACAGAGGTTATCTCTTTCCACATGGATGCCCACAGGCAAGGAGCTCACTTCAGGGGCTGCGTGCTCAGCACTCCGATGAAGGTATCTGGCTGTCCTGGCTTGCCTCCCAGGACCCATGGGGCGAAGATGAGATGGGGCACGGGACAGTGCTTACATAGCAGGTAAGTCTGGGCCTGGTCCCCCACCCCGAGTCAGGCTTCCGGGGCCCCGGGCCAGGGAAAAACCATTCCCATCAGAGGCAACTGACCACACAAGCCCAGGGCGGGCAGGCGGCTGATAGGGGCACATATAAGTACTCAGGGGAGCTCTGACTGTGCTGCGTGGGGGCCTCCCTCCTCCACCCTACCCCGTGCGTGTCTGGGCTCTAGGCGCTTAGCAGGCAGGATTCACCACTCATTCACTAGCCCTCAGCACAGCCAGATTTCTTCTCTGCACGATGCACAGGTGGTTCCACCTAGGTCTGGCCCCACTGCCTGGGCTCTGAGAGGGGGATGGAAGGAGGAGGGAGTTTAGAAAGGAGACTCCTCCAGTTCCTATCCAGTTCCCATCCCCTTTGTGGCTGTTTCTGCCTCTACTATCTCCCTTCCCCACCAGAACCCAGGGTAGGAACGCAGGGACTCCGTCTCCTATTCTGAGCCCCCAGCTTGACACCACCAGGTGAGCCACTCCCCAGACACAATGAATGGACTCTCTCAACAGTATACAGACTCTTACTGTTTCCTGGGCCCTGAGCCTGTGCCAACCATGACCCATGGAGAAACTGAGGCTTGGGAATCTGGGAGGCTGACCCAAAGCCTCACCCATTTGTGGAGCCATGCCTGCCTTGGGGGCTGGGGTCTGCTGGCGTCCAGAACCTGTCCTCTCTTGTCACCAGCCTGGGTGTGGAAGGAAGGGATCAAAGCCCAGGGCCTATTTGATCCATCCCTGGGGAGAGAACAGGTTTGTTCCTGCCCAAGATGCGCAGCCAGACGGCGCTGCGCCGGAGGAGACGCCCCCACTTTGCAGAGAGGAACACTGAGGTGGCCAGGTCACGGGACCTCCTCAGGAAGGGCCCAGGCAGGATCGGAGAGGAGTTTCCTCCATTTCACAGACTCTCCCTCTCTGGAGGGCGCAGTCGCCCAAGGGGCCAAAGGCAACAGCAATCAGAAAGCAAACATTTCCTGCGGAGCGGCCGCTCCCACAGCCGGAAACCGGGCACCAAGGCCAGACGAGGCCACCGACCCCACCAGCCAGAGAACGCAAATCCCTTTCACAAGGCAGCGCCGGGCGAATAACGCCCCCTGCAGGGGAAGGCGCCCCACCACACCCAAGGCACCGGAGCCGGCAGCCTGGAGCCCCGGGAAACTGAGGCTGGGGCTGTGGGAGGGGCCGACGTCCAAGCCCCGGGGGCGAGCGGCAGAGGTGAGGCTGCAACTCTGGTTTCCAGCAGAGAAAAAGAGGCGGAGGCAGAGACGGGAAGGGGGATTGTCAGAGAGGGGACCTGAGAATTGGGAACCCCCACAACTTCAGGGCTCTCAAGGTTTCCATTTGTGGGGTTCGCTGCCTAAAGCAAGCTGGATCAGACAGGGAAAATCCAGAAAGGACCTTTTCTGGCAAAGGCGACAAGTAACCCGACCTGCCCCTCAGACCTCTGGACTCGCGCCCCTGCCCTATCCCCGCGGCCTTAGGAACCCTGGAACCCGGCTGCCAGGCGTTTGAGCAACAGGAGTCCGTTCCCCGCCGCCTCCTCCGCTCCTCGGTGGGATCCGGCGAGAGGGCGACCCAGGTTGGTGAGTGGGAAGGGGACTTCTTACCGGGAGTTAGTTGGCGGCGGCAGGCGGCAGGCGGCGGAGCAGGGCTGCTTGCGGCGCTCATCCCGGGTTATAAGCACGGGGCCGGGGGCAGGGCTCGGGGCCGGGGACTAGTCGGGGGACGCGCGCGACAGGCCCCGCCCCTGGGCCCGGCCCCCTCGCGGAGCCCCTCAGCGTTCGCGGCCACCCGCGGGTGGGCGGGGCCAAGCCTCCCTCTCCCTCCTCGCCCCTCCCTCTCCCTCCTCGCCCCTCCCCTCGCCCGCCCCCGCCCCCGCGCCGGGCCGGTACAGCCTCCCGATGGCGCGCGGGGCCTTCCCGCCCTGGCCTGAGTATCTTGCCGCTAGACTGGAGGCTCCCCTGGGCGCAGCAGTGGCTGGAACCCAAGCAACTGGCAGGATAACAGCCCTCCTGCCAGAGATTTGCCGCCTGGCCCTGACGCTCGAGCTCTTCTTGGTGGCAGTGGGAATGAAAGTCCCTCAGGCCCCCGAGTTCTATGCCCATTTTTGTCCAGTGCTGGCCTTTCTACAGACCTCAAAGCTCCTCCCTTCCCTCCAGCTCTAGCCCCTGCGAGCGGGAGCCCATTGTATTGTTGAGAAAACCGAGGTGGCACGAGAAAGTCAGGGTTGCATCCCTCAGTCCAGGGCTGGTTCCTGGCTGTCTCCCCAGAGCCTGGCACCTGACCAAACTCCTGAGAGCACCCAGTAAACAGTGAATAGAAGATGGGCCGATTGCTAACCCGTTGAGCAGTAGGGAAAATTGAGGTTCACAGAGGGGAAGCTTCTTGCCTGCAGAAAGAAACAGGGAGTTGTGACCCCATTCTGGCCTTCAGAAGGTTCTGTGTCAGAAGTTTGCCAGACTGGTTTATAGGTCCCAAAGTACCAGTCACTGCAGCCACAACCCAGTAAAACAGCAGGTCCCAACCTGTGCAAGGCAGCACCATGGTGAGGACTGACCCCCGGAGGCCAGCTTCCCAAGTCCTCCCAGCCCTGAACCCCCTGGAGGTGGGGGCCCTGAGGCAGGGCTGCCCGGTTAGTCATTCAGCCGTCTTTGAAAAGAGGTTGGGGGAGGTGATGCGAGGGAGGCAGCCCTGTCCCAGGCCCCTTCCTGCAACCAAGAAGCGGCCAGAGAAAAGGACCCTTGGCAGAGAGGGGTGAAGGCTGCCCACTTTGTCACTCTCAGCCCCTCTGCCAGCCAGCCCCCTATCCCACTGCCCGACACCCCTGCCCAGTCACTCAAGCACATCGGTCAGTTCAGTAGCTGTGAGTCCTTCAGGAGGGAAGAGGTATCAAACCAACTTATGAGCAAAGCCACAGTTCCCTGTGAGCCCCCCAGCCTCTGGCACACAAACCCCAGACATGGCCATGATGGCGAGGGGGCCCTTGTGAGCCCTGTAGTGCAGGGTGACCGGGGGGACTTGAGGCACCTTCCTGCCGGGGGTGGGATGGGGGCTGGCCCCCTTAGCCCACCCACTGGGCCGCCCCTGAGCCTCCTAGAGCTGGTGGCCTTCCACACTAGCAGGAAGCAAGTAAAGAACAGCCACAAAACAACATGCCCTCAGGGGTCCTGCAGCCTCGGGCAGGTTCCTCCCCCTGCAGCCTCGGTTCCTCATCTGCAGAGCTGCCCCGGCAGAGCAGGGAGCATCTGCCCTGTATTCTCGGTCTCCATCCTCTGACTGTGCTTGGTCCTCCTTTCTCCCTTTAAGATGTCACTGGCGAGGCCATGGATGGATGGGGACCTCCTCAGACTTGTTGCAGAGGAAGTGGAGGGGTAAAATTAGGCAGTAAGGCTAATGTTCTCCAAGCTCCCCAAAGTCAGGGGTGGCCCCAGAGAGAAGCCCCATTACCCAGACTTTAGAAAGAGGGTGCGGTGAGAACTGAGTTCTTGCTAGTCTAGGACGGATGGGTGGGAGGCCTAGAGGTGGAAGAGGAGGGAAGGTCAGCATTCCCTAGGACACCTGGCGGATCTGGGCCGTAACCGCAACCCTCATAGTTACCACTAAGCGCTCTGTCAGTCTTATGTGCGTTTGATTCTCACAACTACCCTCTGTGAAGTCGCTACTATTGTTACCCCGTATTACAGACAAGAGCCTCCAGCACAAAGAGAGGGTGTATCTTCCCCAAGGCCACAGAGCGTGTAGATGGCAGAGCAGGACTAGAGCCCAGGGTCTGGAGGTCCAGCTCAAACCCTCTGCTCCAGCTCAGGCTTCAGCTGAATTGTCAGAGGAGCCAGGGTCTCAGTCCCAGGGTCACAGGCTGTGGGGAACCTTTACTCCCTGCTGCAGAAATGGCTCCAGCCCAGAGTCCCGGAGGACTGTCCCTTCCTGAGGCATAGTCATTGGTGACATAAGGTGCAGTGAGCTCACAGCTCTCCTGAGAGGAAAACAGGGGCGCAACTGCGAGCGGGGGCCTCACCCACTGAGCACCAGGGGAGATGGATGCCCAGAGGCCCGAATCAAGGTGAGAGTGAACTGGCCAGCTCCCGGATGAGCCACTTCCCACCTGCACCCCTCCGTCTACCAGGCAGACATCGCCCCTCGCCCCAGCCCTCACCCTGCAGAGCAGTTCCTGGGTCTATGGCAGGGGGGTGGTAGTGGCCAGAGGAGAGCCCCTCCCTGGGGCTGAGCCACCACGGCCTTTGCCTTTTACCCACACTCAGGTCAAGGTTCTTCAAGGAGCCCGCACACCTCCCAGGTGAGTGACCTTGGGTGACACCGCTAAAAGCACAGCAGCACCCAGGCCTGACTACGTGAAGAAACTAAGACCCTGGAGTCTAAGAGGTTCATATGCTTTAAAAACCTCCAGAGTCTACGCCTGTCACTCCACCTCCGCCTCCTCCACACTGATCTGCCGTCTTCCTTACTCAGACCATTGTCAGAGCTTCCTGGATAGTTTCCCTGCTTCTTCCATTCCTCCCACCCAAATCCTTTCTCCCCCAACAGCCAGAGAGTCCTCCCTTCTGAAAACCCTTGGGTGGTTCATTTTCCCCCATATCGATTCCCTACTGTTCAAGCAACATTAGTTGAAGATTTCCCTTTCCCCTCTGAGTTGCGTTGGCACCTTTGTTGAAAACTAATCAACCATGTAAGTGTTGGTCTATTTCTGGATCCCCTCTTCTGTTCCACGAATCTATTTATTTATCCTCATGCCAATACCACACCATCCTGATTACTGTAACTTTACAGTAAGACTTGAAGTCAGATAGTATATATCTTCCAGCTTCGTTCTGTTTCAAAACTATTTTGGCTATTCCAGGTCCTTTGCATTTCCATGTAAATAGGGGAAGCAGTTTGTCAGTTTATAGAAAAAGCCTGCTGGGATTCTGATTTGGGATTGCAATAAATCTATATATCAGTTATGGAAGAATGAACATCTTAACAATATTGAGTTTTTCAATCCATGATCATGGTCTACCTCTCTATTTATATTTTCTTAAATTTTCTAGCATTTAAACAAACTTAAAACTGTTTATTCAAACTTTACATTTATTAATTGGTGTTTACATGAGCAACAAGAAAGACAGGTCAGTCTACATCTTGAGATGACCTTCATTGGTGGTGAATTCATTAAACAATTTTTGTTTTAAACCAGAAGTGTATCTATGAGATAATGTTGAAATATATACCTTCAAGTGTTAAAAAAAAAAAAAGCTCGTTAATTTGATATGAGGTCTCAGGAGAGAATCTTATAAGGATAGAGACTAGCAAGGCCCAGAGCTAGAAGAGCTGGAGTTTCATAAGTTCCCTGCAGGTGATGAGGTGTTGTAAATGGACCAGGTGGGGCTGGATATGCTCCTCTGGGAAAGGATGTGTGGCTATTGTGGGAAAGGCCTGGGGTCCGTGGCATCACCTCTCATGCTAGAAGAGATAGGGCTTCTTGGGGTCACAGGTATGGCTGCTCCAGAGCCCAGCTTTGAGATGAATGTTCTATCGGACACCTTGGATGACTTGCCAGGTGGAGGCCTCTTCTTAGGCACATGCCCGTGTCTTTTATTTAGAGAAGAAGACCTGGCAAGTTGGGACCAGGATGAGAGGTACAAAAGTCCTCATTTTCTTTTTTTTTTAACTTTGTAATTTTTAATTTATTTTTGAAATATTTATTTCTTTATTTTTTAGGGGGAAGGTAATTAGGTTGTACTTATCTATTTATTTTGATGGAGGTACTGGGGATTGAACCCAGGACCTTGTGCTTGTTAGGCACACACTCTACCACTGAGCTACACCCTCCTCGCAACTGATTTTTGTATATTGGCCTTGTGTTCTCCAACTTTGCTAAATTTGCTGATTAACTCTAGTAGATTTTTGTAAATACCTGAGGGTTTTATATATAGACAATAAAGTTAACTGTGAGTAAAGACAGTCTTACTTTCCCCCTGAATTAGGGTTGTGCCTTTCTTGCTTTATTCCAGTGGTGAGGACACCAGTGCAGTTTTGAATAGAATTGGTGAGAGTGGATATCCTTGCCTTGTTCTTGATCTTAGGGGAAAGCATTCATTCAGTCTTTCACCATTAAGTGTGATGTTAGTTGTAGGTTTTTCTTAGATGTTTTTCACAGGTGAACAAGTTAACTTTTATTCTTAGTCTGTTGAGAGTTTTTGTCATGAGTAGGGGCTAAATTTTGTCAAATGTTTTTTCTGCATCTATTGAGATGGTCATATGATTTTCTCTTTATTCTGTAACTGTGGTAAATTACATTGCTTGATTTTCAGGTGTTGAACCAACCTTGCGTTCCTGGAATAATTGTATCTCAACAAAGTTTATTTTTAAATTTTTGAGGGAAAAAGGACAGGGGAACTTTGAGTTAAAAGACACGTAGAAGATGTAATCAATTACCATCTGTAGACTTTGTTTGGATCCTTTTTTTTTAAAGCATAGACGAAATACCATCTTTATGAGCAATTGGAAGTTTGAACACTGACAGGCTATTTGGTGATAACAAGGAATTGTTGATTTTTTTAAGGTATGATAATGGTATTATAGATATCGTTTTTAAAAAGCATTTTAGGTTCAGGGATCTATTCTGAAATATTAATGAATGAAAATGACTTCTAAAAAGAATCTGATGCTCCCCCAACACTCTTGGGACAAAATCTAGAACCCTGTTCTTCCTCTTCTGCCCTTACCCGCTGTGCTCCAGCCATCCGGGCTTGCCTGTGGTTTCTTCAGAGTGCCAAGCTCTGTCTTGTCTTACGGCCTTTGCACGTACTGTTCCTCAGGGATGGTTCTCTGACCACTGCCTCTCCTCCCACCGGATCGGTCCCTTGTCACATGGTCTCTCTCATCCTGGCACACGAGAGATGCCTGAAGCCTTCAGCAACAAAATGGAGAAATGTGAGGGCCGTCGCCCCTTCTCCCTCTGCCCACCTCTGTTGTCTTGGCTGCCTGTCATCTCTCACCCACACCTCTGCAGGAGGCACCTCCCCTGTGGTCCTGCCTGCGCTCACTACCTGCTCTGATCCACCCTCCACGTTTCAGCTAAGGTGGCTTTTCTGAGGGTCAGCTCTGACTGCTGGGGCCACTTATCTGAACTGAAGGGCGTGCTCAATGAACGTGATTGCATCAACGCCCCCAGCAACCTGTAAATGTGGATACAGCCTGTGCACCTAACAACCAAGGAGGCCCCTCTTGTCCTCCGTCTCTCCTCGGCCACTCGAGGGCTCCGAACCTGCAGGTCGTGGAGGGGCCTAGTTGTGCAGAGAACCCAAGCCCCTGGCCCTGCAGCCACCTCATGGCTGGCACCAGAAGCCACTTTGCTGCTATCTAGGCCTGGAACACAGAGTGTCCTCTGGGTTGGACCCTAGGTTGCCAGTCTCCACCCAGAGGGAACACAGAGTCCAGTGTGGATTCTTGGAAAAGCTGCATCAGGGAGTTTAATGAGTGACCTGCAGAGCTGTTTTCCATCCCTGACGGTTCAGAACAGCCTCAGAGGTCAGGTGGCACCAGGAGGCTGGGTGGCTGGATGGGGCCCTGGCCAATGACGGCCAGCAGCTGGAAAAGCCGAAGTGGAAAACAGCCTTTTGGAGCTGGCTGAGCTCCCTTGGGAGGCACCTCCTCTACTCGGTGGCCACCCTGTGGGTGTGGGTGGCTTGGGGGAGCACAGGACTCACAGTCACCGCCTGGGTCCAGGCCAAGTCTGCCGCTGGCTTGCCGCTGGGCTTCGAGCAATCACTCCCTTCCCTGCCTCCGTTTCAGAGGCTCAAATGGGAAATTCATGAGAAGGTGGGGGAGGAAGGAGGCCGACAGAACACACACTTCCTTGGTGCCGCTCAGGTCTTACATTGCCACAGTGCTTCCTCTTCATCCTCCTGGTCCTTCTTCTCCTCCCCATCCTCCTTCCTTGAGAAGTGGAGGCAGGGGAGCCTGGAGGCTAGAGGCCTGGGCTGCAGAGTCAGAGGGGCCTGCATGTATCCTTCTCTTCCCCTTCATGCTGTGTGAGTTTGGACAAATGGCTCACCTTCTCTGAGCCCCCATTCGCTCCTCTGTGAAATGGACCTACTATTTTTTGCCTCTGGAGTTCCTGGGAGGATTAAATAAACTCAGGCCTATCAGGCATTGAACAGTCAACAAGTGGTAGTTTGATGAACACCAAGGACCAGGGTGAGGCGGGAGAGGACAGCAGGCTGCCCCTCTCAATGCCCCCGCCCCAGCGCTGACCCTTTCATGAACTGCAGTGTCCCCGGCTCCATAAAAAAGTAACAGCCCAGCAAAGGGCAGGGCTCAAGTTGTGACCCACGGCCCCCAGGGCTACACATAGAGGGTTGTTCAGTCCAAGGAAAGTCTTGGACAGGTGGGCCCTGGACAAATTGGGTATAAGGTGGGACTGCGTGGCCCTTCCCTCCCTTCGTCCCTCCTCCCTGGAACTTCTCCACTCAGCCTGAAATTCCCCCATTGGTGACTTCTGTGCTTTAAACCAGGGTTGGCAAACTGTGGTCCCTATCTGTTTTTGTGACGTCTGCAAGCTAAGAATGGTTTTTGCATTTGTAAATGGTGGGGAAAAAATCAAAAGAAGACTATTCCACGACTTGTGACAATTATGTGAACTCATATGTCAGTGTCCATAAATAAAGCGCTGTTGGAACCCAGCCACTCTCCTCCTTCGTGTGTGTGTGTTGACTCCGGCTGCTTTTGTACTGCAATGGCGAGGGAAGTAGTTTTGTATGTTCCCCGAAGCCAAACACATTCACTATCTGGTCCTTTGTGGAAGACATCTGCAGACCCCTGGATTAAAAGAAACCAGCTTAAAAGTGGGAGTGCCCCGGGGAAGATTCAGTTGGGGCTGTTGGTGAGAGTCAGGAGTCCCAGTCTAACCATTAACCAGTCACCTACCAGGCAGGTGACTGGGCCATGATCCCCTGAGCCTCGTTTTCTCCATCCGTACAATGCACACGGGGATTCCTTCTCTGTTTACCCCAGCATTGCTGGACGGCTCTCTTGATAAAGTCTGATTGTCATTTGTCCCTTAGTGGGAAATAACTGTTTTCCTTGTTGCCCAGATGAGAGAACAAAAATGCTGAGGGGGAGGTGACAGTGTCACACTGACCAAGGGGAGCAGAGAGGAAGGATCCCTTCTCCTCAAAATCACATGCAAGAGATAGCCTCTTTCTGCCAGAGGCTGTGTTTGGGGGCAGCTGACCACAGAGTGGTCAACGAGGCAGGGGCTGCAGCCAGCCCAGGAGGAGGGCAGAGACAGGAGGGGTGGGAGGAGAAACGGTGCTGGGCTTCTGACAACTCCTGTCCCAGCACACCGGAGACAGGTCAGTCCATACGCAGGTGTTCTAATTGTGTCCCTCCCCAGCTCACCCCATCAAAGCCAAGGCCCCTACAGTGGCCCAAAGGCCCCACAGGATCTGCTCCAATCCTCTTACCTTTCTAATCATTCCCTCTTTCCCCCACGGACCCCCATCTCCAGCCTCCCCCCAACCTCCTTGCCAGAGCTCCCCTCTCCCAGCACCCTCCTGTCTGAGGGCCCTGGTAGTTGCTGTTCCCTCTGCCAGAACACCCTTCCCCCAGCCGTCTGCACAGCTTCCCCCCTCACCTTCCTCAGGTCTCTGCTCCAATGTCACCTTCTCAGCAAGGCCCACCCTGATGGCCTATTAAAAACTGTCCCCTAACCCCCCACTCCCACCCCCACCTTCCCAACTTCGGCTTTCTCCCCAGCACCCTTACTAACACATACATGTTTTACTCATCCTTTCCTTGCTGTTTACAAACCCTTCGCTGAGAGAACGTAAGGTCATGAGCACAGGGATTTTATGTTCACTGCCTGGCGCATAAGGAGGACCTCATGAATCTTTAGTGGATGACTATGATTGAATGGAATTAATTCATTAAATATAATTAGGAATTATTCTTAATTAAGAATTACTTTTTGCTACCAGGTGGAGCTGCTGTCTGTGTAATACATTTTGTGCTCATTTAATTCTCCCCACAGCCCTGCGACTGGGGTGGGGGGTCGGGGGCACATCATATTTTCATGTTTTGGGGTGAGGAAACAGCCCAGAAATGTGCCTGAACCCCCCTACTCCTAAGGAGCCTGGGCTCCTGGACTCCTGCTCCAGTGCTGCTGGACCAAAAGAGTGGTGGTCTCCCTCCCAGCCAAAGCCTCTCCTTACCAAAGCGAAATAATTGGACGAAAAAATCGAACTGGGTAAAAACAAACGTTTTTATAGTATATATATGCACACCAGGTTCAGGATGACAGTGCCAGGTGTGGGTAGGTGACAGCTGCTGCCAGCCTCATGGGGTAGGGTCTGCCCCTCCCATATCGGGTGTTTTGGTGCACTGTGTCCCAGCCCAGGTTCCCCTGGGGCTTGGGGCAAGCCTGGAGAAGTGGGTCAAGCTTCACCCTAGCCCAGCCTGCGGTCTTTGCCATCTGCCTGCTGGGCTCCACCACCACGGGGGGGCGGTGGGGAAGTAGGAGGAGCTGGGATTTTCGCTGTCCTGGGGTCAAGGCTGCGCACAGGGTCGTGTTTGCTGAAGGTCTCTTTGACGCAGAGGGACTGGAGAAGGTGACGTCGCTCGCCACAGCAGGTGTCGTGGGCAAGGGCCACCCAGGCGGCGGGGAGGGGCCGGCTCCTCCCCCTCCCCCCGGAGGTCGTTGGCCCCCAGGCTGCTGCCGATGACCGCGGCCCTCAGTAGGGGTAGGGGGACACGGCGATGAGCAGGACGAAGACGCTTTGGTGGCGCGGCGCCGCGGCGCGCACGGTGAGCCGGTAGAGGCCGGCGCGGGTGAGCGCGCGGCGGGTGTAGACGGCGCCGTGGCCCGCCCGCAGCCGCCGCAGCGCGAAGGGGCTGCGCGGGTCAGGCTCGAGCACGCTGAGCTCCGTGCGGTTGGCGGGGACGCCGGCCTCGGAGAAGGCGGCGAGGCGGGCCACGTCGTGGAGGGCGCGCACGCCCAGGGGCAGCGGCAGCAGCTTGTACTGCAGCGTGGAGGGGCCGCCCGCGCTGCAGTCCTGCGAGCAGCGCCGGAAGCACGTCCTGCGGGCGGGACAGAGCCACCGACCCCGGGTTGCCCTCTGAGCGTGGCCCGGCCGCTTAAACCAGACATCATCCTCAACCCCCGCAGTTCTCCCAGGCGCCTACCGTCCCTCCACCCCCGAGCCCCAAATGCCTCTCCAAAGCGCCACTGCTAGCCCATTTTAGAGAGCAGCAAACTGAGGCCCAAAGAAGCCAGGGATGTGACCTTTCTCATCCGAGGAGATACCCTAGCGGTGATAAAACTTACAGCTCCAGGTCCCTGGAGCCCCCGAGCTGAGTCACGCTGTGGATTTGCCGTGGGGAAGGGCAGGCGGGGAGCTCAAAGACACTTGCTCTGCCTTGCCGAGGGCACCCACTCTCTCTCACGCCCCACCTCAGCTAGGCTTCCTGATTTGTAGGGTCCTGCACAAGACACCACCCCAGGGTACTTTCCCTAACAGCAGCGGCTGGTGTCAGCCAAGGGCCCCATGTCTGTGCACTTTCATGAGTGTCTGTAGCCATGGTGATGTGGAGGACATGTGTTTTGTGTTTCTGTGGCTGCGTGTTTGAGTTCTGGGGTTTTGTGTGGGATTCTGGGTGAGGTTTATGTGCCTGTGTGTGTTCCTGTATCCAGAGTTTTATGAATGTATTTACGTGTTCCCGCGTGTCCCTGTGTATACAGCTCCCAGTACCCCTCTCTCTCATTCTCTCCCAGTTCTGGCCTGTCTCAGCCCCCTGTGCCCCATGCTTGACTGAAGTGTCACTGTGCAGGAAATGACAGTGTCCAGGCAAGCTTGCACCCTAGTGGCTGCAGGAAGGTGCTTTGCCTGAGGGCATGTTCTGCGTCCAGGAGTTCTGGCAGGGTTGACCCACTGGCCCTAGGAAGGCCTCGACCCAAGACAGGGCCTTCCTGGAGAAGAAGTCCGGCTGTACAGGAGCCAGAGTCCAGGCAGACAGTCACCCCATTCACCTCCCAGCCAACTCAGCCCTTACCCGGGGCTGGAGCCCCGCCGGTAGGTGGGAGGACACGGCGTGTCCACACACTGGTAGCTGCCGCGGGTGTTGAAGCACATCTGGCCAGGTTCGCACTCGATGCCATCCTCCTCACACTCGTTGATGTCTAGGTGGGGAGGGTGGTGAAGGGACGGGGGAGGAAAAGATGGCGCAAAGGAGAAGGGCCCAAGGCAGGAGCTCGAGAAAGCATCGGGGGAGGGTTAAGTGGGAGAGAAATGGCTTCAGAGGCCAGCGAAGTAGGCAGCCCCTGCCCGTCTCCTGAGCCAGCCTGACTCATGACAGCCTGGCTGGCAGGCCCCTAGCACCTCCCCATCTCCCCAGGTGGGCACTCTGGGGACCTCCTGAGCCTGGAGCTGGGGTGGAGAGCCTGGGGGAGATGAGGGCTGACTTTAGACCCAGAGGGACCACTTCCCATGATCCTTCTCTGCCCCTGTGGAAGCCCCACCCTCTCAGAGGACATTCACTGACCCCCGTGACAGAGGGTGAGGGGTGGAGACAGGCAAGGCAGGCATGATCCCTGCTTTACAGGGGAGCTGGAGAGGGGGAAGCAGAATGACTAGCCCGGCCCCAGGGTAAGCTGGGAAAAGGGAGCTGGTTTGGGAGTTAGAGGACTTCACTGCTTAACCAGCAGCGGCTGCCTTCTGCGAGCACGGGCTCTGTGCTCACCCTCCACATGTCTCATCCAAACATTTAGGGGAGGACTGTGTTTGCCCCATCTCACCAGGGAGCTGAGGCACAGAGAGGTGAAGTGGGTTGCTCAGCGACACACAGCAGGACTGCAGTCAACCCCCAGGGCTGCTTTCAGAGCCTGCCTACACAATCTCTTAGCTCTTGCCTGGAGTGTGGTACCAGCCTGGCTCTGGCCAGCTGGTTAGAGGTCGCTTAACCCCTCTGAGCCTGTCTCCCTGCCTCTCCCTCACAGGAGATGGTTGAAAAGGGGCTGGAGAAAGCAGACTGGGTGAGAGGCGCCCCTTCCCACCAAGTCTTGCCTGGTGGCGGCGTCTAAGAGAGCCCCCTCCCCTCCCCACGCTCACCCTGGCAGTTCTTCCCGCTGGGGAGGAGGCGGTAGCCGGCGGGACAGAGGCACTGGTAGCTGCCCTCAGTGTTTCGGCAGGCGTGCTGGCACAGGTTCCTCACCCGGCATTCGTCCAGGTCTGGCCCGGGGCACAGGGTGGGGGTAGGGGACAGAGAAACACTGAGTCACAGATGCTTGAGTGGCCACACGCCTGCCTGCTGGGCACGAGGCGAAGCAAACCAGGGAAGACCCCAACTTAGGCAGCCAGGCCTTCTCCCTACCCTGCCCCACCCAACCCCGAACTGGGAGCTTAGGAGAGACCCTGGGCTTGATGGTCACCAAGGCACAGGATGGGGGGACCTGGGGGGGGAGGTAGCGCTCCGAGGACAGACCCCTCTGCCCAGGCGGCGATGCTGGAGCACATCTTGCCCTCCAGGCTATCCATCACCCTCCTTCGCCTCTCTGCAGCCCAGCACCAGTCTCTGCTGGGTCTTGGGGCTCTCCTGGACCCCCACCCCTATATTATCCGCTAGTCCCTGTTCATATTCTCATGTCAACCTGGAACATTCTCCTTCCCTCCCTGACAGCTTTATCTCTGTGCACCAAGGGGAGTGTGGGTTCCTGGGAACATTTGCCCTCCCTGTGGGTGAGGTATCATAAAGTTAAATGGTTTGGAAAACACTCCATCCACTTTGGAAGCCCCTTGCCCACGAGCACAGCCAGGACTCCAAGGAACCGTGTAGTGAGGAAGCAACGTCTGCATGCACCGCCTACCCCACCTGCCCGTGAACCCTGGGTTTCTGACCATGGGCGTGGTGCCCACACGCCCAGACTAGGAGCCTGAGACAGCACAGCGGGGCATGTCCCCAGCGGCTTGGCTGGGGCTCCATCTTACCCGTGCAGGCACCGTTCTGCCGGATGAAGCCAGGAGGGCACCAGGCCCGGCCTGCGCTCAGGGCTCTGGGGCCCGGTCGGAGGGAGACCCAGGCGTGGTAGGAGCCGCTGAGGATGGGGATGCGGGGACGCAGCCAGGGCACCAAGGAGCCCTGGTGGCTGACGGTGGTTACGTTTTGCGCACTCCTCTCCAGTGGGGTGCAAGTCCTGCCGTCTCGGAGGAGGGTCTGGCCTGGCGGGCACAGGCAGCGGTAGCCGCCCTGGAGGTTGCGGCACTGGTGGGCACAGGTCCTGGGCACCTGCAGGCACTCGTTGATGTCTGGAAAGTTGCAGGTGCCAAGGTGGCTCGGGGCTTGCTGCAGCCGTTCCACCTGGGTCCAGCCGCCTCTCTTGCTCCCTGGCCTGCCCCAGAATCCGGCTGCCTCACCCGCTGCACACAGGCCTGCCTCCAAGCCTTCCCTCCCCTGGACCAGCCCCTGCCTTGCCTCCCACTCCAGCCTCTCCTGCTCAAAGAGAGCTCTGAGCCCCAGACCCCACGGTGGGCGCACGGTCAGTGCTGCCTATTGTTCTATTCACAGAACTCAGCGTCACCCCTGTCATAGCCACTCCCTACCAGGGAGCTGGGGTGCTGACCAGGGTCCCAAAGAGTGGGTGGCTCTCCCCATACCTAGGCAGGGCAGGCTGGGGCCCTGGGTCCGGTACCCCCTGGGGCAGCTGCAGTGGTGCCCGCCTGGCGTGTTCTCACAGATCTGGTTGTAGTGACACTCATCCGTCTGCTCCAGACACTCATCCACATCTGGGAAGGCAGGGGTGTGAGCGGGGCGTGCTGAGGCCAAAGCCCCTCCCCCAAAGACATCCCATGCCTCTCTGCATCTCAGCCTCATCCCTGTCCCCTTCACCACCTTCAGTGCCCCCAGGTGGATGTTTGGAACCATCCCTCCTAATGATACCAGCTATGGATGGGAAGAAGGTTCTGGGTCCAAAAGAAGGAAGAGGCTTAAAAGGTGAGCTTTGGAGGCAGAGTCCCAGGTTTGGACTTAGCTCAACCATGTGTCTTGATCTTTGAGCCAGTAACTCTCCCTCTCCGAGCCTCAGTTTCCTCATGTGTAAAAAGGGGTCAAGACAGGACTCCTTCATGAAGTCGTGGGGAGAACACTGGATCATGCACACAAAGGGGTGAGGACCCTGTATGTAGCAAGAGCTCAGAAAGTGGTGAGAAAGAAGGAAGGGAGGGTGGAAGGAAAGCAGGAGGCAGAGGAGCCCTTCAAATCGTCAGGGTGCCCTGAGGGCCTGAGGCCACTGAAATGAGACCAAGTTCCTGGTGCTCTCCCTCTCCACTGATGGCCTTTCTTGGAGGAACCCAGAGGACCCACAATCATGAAACCCTAGAATGCTAGAGCAGGAAGGACCCTAGAAGTCACCCACCCAGAGGTGGCACGTAGGTTTTGTCTCAAAGGCCAACTGCAACTGATTCACAGTAGCCACTGGAGCTGGAGAAGCTGTGCTGAGAAGGATTCAGAGGCTGTCTCTAGGCTGGACCATGAGGGGCACAGGGGAAGTGGCAGAAGATAGACCATATGTTTGCCATCCCTGACCTGGTCCCCTTCACAGGACAGATGAGACACCTTGGCCCAGAAAGGAAAAGACACTTGCCAAAGGTACGCAAGTTGCCAGCAGCCAGGCTGGGTCAGGACTCAGACCTCCTGAGCCCAGCCTGGGCTGTCTACCTGGCCTTGCTGGGCCCCTTCTGCAGAGAGAGTCCCAGTTTCCCCAATGGCCCAGCACCCCAATGACACACAGCACCCCCTATGCTGAACCCTGGCAACCGCTGGGTTCCCTGGAGGATGGACAGCTCCACACCCTGCCTCGTGTCACCTTCACAACCCGCTCCATCAGCGGCCTCCCGGAAGCCAGGCCTGCAATCGGGGAGGCAGCGGTAGGACCCAAGCAGGTTCACGCAGCGCTGTCCTTCCAGGCAGAGGTCAGCGTCCCATGCACACTCGTCCACATCTAGGGGCGGACAGGGGCGGGGGCTGCATGGACACATCCCGGGCCCAGCCTACCCACACAGGCCCAGAAGCCCCTGGCATGAAGGTCCCCGCCCTCCTGCTAGCTCTGTCCATCACCTTGGCACCTCCAGAAACTCTGAGCCCACCAATGAGGGACCAGGGGGCCATGGCCTGTGGCATCTGAAGGAGCCCAAAGAGACTTGGCAGCTCCAGGCCCCGCTGGTGGGATGGAGGGACACAGATGGGGGAACAGGGTCAGGACAGCACCCCAGGGTCAGACCTGTCATCCAGTAACTTTGCTAAGGAGGCAAGGAGAGCAAGCAGGGCAGATAGGCACCAGCTCACTTCCGACCCCAGTGGACCGGAAATGGCCACTGAGGGCTAGGAAAGCTTCTGAGGCCGTGTCCAAGCCCAGCAGGTATGAATGCTGTGAGCACAGGGTGGCCACGTGTATGTCTTTGGGGATCCCCATCACCACCCGCCTCCTAGTACTTGAGCTTCTCCTTTCTGTGGGCCCTCAACACAGGATGTTCCCAGTGGGAACAGGACATTGGAACCCCTAGGCTGGCATCCAGTGCCCTCAGGCATGTCCCCTGAGGTATGTGCCCCTGGCCAGGGTCCTGGCCCCAGAATCTCCAGGCACACACCTGGGCCAGGTCCAAGGAGAGCCTCCCCACAGGGGCCCACTCACCTCTGCAGTTCCTGTTGTCCCTGGCCAGGGCGAAGCCAGCTGGGCAGGAGCAGGAGAAGCGGCCGGGCACGTTGTGGCAGGAGTGGGAACAGGGGCTGGGGCCGCCTGAGCACTCGTCCCTGTCTGGGGGGTGGGGAGAGGTCTGGTGGTCCACATGCACAGGACCTCCTGCCCGCTGGCCAGGACGGCTCGTCCATCCCAGGGAGAGGTCTCCCTCGTCCGTGCTGGGGTGGGGAGAGGGCGCTCACCCACACAGAACTCTCCCTGAGTGTCCAGCTCAAAGCCCTCAGGGCAGCCAACGTCATTCTCTTCTGCAAGGCAAAGGGGACAGGCCCTAAGGACACAAGGGTGCCAGTGCCCAAGGGTCCCCAGGGGTAGAGAGCCCACGTTCACAGCTCCCTCCCTCCCATGAGTGCCCAGCGACTCATGGATCCCATGCGCAGCCCAGGCCTGTCAGGGGCATTGGTTGTGGGTTGTGGCCAATTGCACTAAGGGGCTCACAGGGAGCTGGCCAGACCCCGGGCTGGCAGACGCAGGGAAATCGTAAAAGAAAAGGACAAAGCAAGAGGTCTGTATGTGCAAAATTGTGCTCCGAGAGCCTAGAGGAGTGGATGTGGCCGGTGGCTATGCACGGAGGGCACACAGAATGGGTAACTGAGAGCATCTGCTGGGAGCAGCGCACATGGCAGGGCTGGGGCAGGCTGTCTTCTGGGGATGGGAAGGAGACCAGGACAGCACCCTTGATAAAGCGGTCACTGGGTGCCAGGTGTGGGTTTCAGATATGGCGTCTCTAGTCCTGACACCCTGCAAGGCAGGCCATGTCATGTCCATTTTATAGATGGGAACACTTAGGCTCAGAGAGGGCCAGGGCATTGCCCCCAAAGTCCCACAGCTGGGAAGTGGTGTGGCTGAGTCTGAACCCGGGTCTGCCTGATGTCAAAGCTGTGCTCTTACCACTGTCCCAAGTTCAATGTTAAAAACACGCTGGGATCTCAAATAATGGTAACAGGTGTATCTTTTAGCATCTGTCGGTTGAGAATAACCCATGGCATGCTCATGTGGGTCTCTGAGGGTTCCAACAGTGGCTCCTGGCCCCCTGGGTGGGGCCTCTGGTGCAGGCCCCCTTGAGAAGAGGGTGGGGTACTGCCCAAGTCGAAGTCAGCCTAGGGGGGTTGGACCTTTACTTTGGGGCCTGAAGAAACACTCTGGAAGGTTTGGACAGGAGTGGCCCAAAGTCTGTGCCCTTGTTGGGGGTGTGAATGGATAGACAGAAGCAAGGACAGTGTGGAGGTGAGCAGACAAGGAGGTGAGCTGTCTCAGTCCCAAGTCCCTGGTCCATGGTCAGTGGATGCAGGGGGTGTGGGGTGACCTCGGCTTTCAGACAGGTGCATCTGGGGCCCCTGGCAGGCTTTGGCTGGGGCAGTGGGGGATGGAGTCAGGACAGGGGGTGGGGGGCCTCACCAGCCTGCAGGGCTGTGGAGAGCTGGAAGCGCAGGGCCTCGGCCTCGGGGTCGAAGGCTGAGCTGATATCGGAGGCCCGCAGGCGCTGCACCAGCTGGGGCTGGGGGCCCCGCGCCACGTCATACTGGATACTGTGGTTGCAGCGCAGGAATGTCGGGAGACTGTCTTGCAGGAAGCTCTGCGTGGAGCCCACAAAGAGCCGGCCGGGGCCCATCTGCACGTATCGCTCCTGGAAGTCCTGGAGGGGGAGGGGAGGGGAGGAGAGGCAGGAGGACGCCCGGGATATCAACTTCCTGGGGGTGTGGGACCCTCAGCCCTCCACTGCGGATGCTGGGCGTGGAGGCCTGGCGGCCCTTCCAGCTCTTCCTCCGACCAGCTGGGCACCCTCAGGCCTCGGCGTTCTTGGTTATGAAAGAACACCTGTCTCTGGGAGGTGGGGCCCGGAGCATCCTCTCACCAGGCTGCTAGTCCTCCCCTAAGTCCAGCCAGGCCACGCCCCAGCCCCTGCTAGGTTGTCACGAAAGAAAGTGGGCCCCGCTACTAGGGGATGGACAGTGGGAGGAGGGCTCACCCACTGCATCTGCACACCTCAGGGCTCGCCCCACTACCTGCACGTGAAGATCTGCATCAGCCAGTCTCTCAGGGACGATGCCATTGACCACCATGTCCAGGAGAAGGAGGCCGTTGGGATCCAGGCCCCGGGCCACCTGGGTCATCGTAAGCCGCTCCCCTGTAATCCATCCCATCCAGCCTGGAGTCACCACGGGGGAGAGGCCCTGGGCTCAGACCTCAGCCCCACCCGGCCCACCTGGGGGAGATCACTGCCCACCTGTGGCAAACTCCACATGTGATTCCTGCTGGAAGCTGCCACCTGTCAGGGAGTGGCCATTCAGGGCATTTCCACTCTCTCTGGCCAGAGCCCAGTAGATGGGGGCGATGGTGACCACGAGCACCCGCATCAGTGGCCCTAGACGGGGCGAGCATGGAAGCCAGGCTAGGACTGGATCCTGAAGGTAGCTGCTCTCCTGCTCAAGGTCCTTCAGTGGCTCCCGATTGCCCCCAGGAGTGCTCAGCCCCTTCTCTCCCCACCTAGGCCTGGCCCTGTGATTACTTGGACTAGTTATTGGATCAGAACCTGGGAAGAGGTGAAAGCAAATATCTACTTCATGGAACAGCTGTGAAAATTAACAAAATATATTTATACAAAGGAGTGCATTTAATATTCAACTGAATTCAATAAATATGGAGGGCTACTGGGTCACCACAGAGCCTGGGATTGCACAGATGGTCACTACATATATGCCAGACCAAGATGAAAATCAACTGTCTCCTTACTCGCAGATACCTTCCAGAAGAGCCTGGGAGAGGCAGGCTTGCTCTAAACCATTGACTTGGAGAAAAGAGCCCAAAAGTCCTGCGGCCACAGATTCTCAGACCCTCCCATGATGCCCAGGCCTCCTCCAGAGCAGGTGGGGTCTGAGACTGGGGCAGGGGAAACCCCACTTGCTTGGGGCCAGGGATATGGTCCAGCTTCTCAGCCAAACTGCTGGCTTAGGAGAGAGGTGCAGGAGGGCTGATGACCACAGGAGCCAGCTGGGCCCCTGGGCCTGGGAGCAGAAACTTCTCAGCCTTCCTGTGCCTCTGTTCCCACTCAACAGAGACTGGCTCACCTGGCTTCACGGCTCCTGCTCCTGCAGCTGGAAGCAGCAGCCACATCTGGACAGCGTCTCACTTCACTCCCTCTCTGCTGACAGCCAGCCTGGAGGGACCACCCCACGTGCCTCTGTCCCACCCAGTCCCCTGACCCCCCACTGTTCACAGTCTGTGGTCAAGGGTGGCTTTGGAGGAGCTGCTTTTAACAAAGCCCCTGTCTGCACTGCCCTCTGCCTGGTCTGGATCCCCTCGAGGGGATGCAGGACCCCCTGGGCAGGGTCCATTACAGCAGCATTTGCAACATCTCTCCAGAACATTCCATTTGCTTAGGACATACTATGTTATGAATGTGTTTGAAAGTGGACACTTCTTGGTTCTCCGGGCCTTCTAGCTAATGCTATTCTCCACGTTTCCCCCTTTCTGGCCCCTCCGGCCCATATCCCTTACTCCTTACTAGTGAGCCCTTCCCTTCCCTTCCCTTCCCTTCCCTAGAGGCTCTTGCCTTAATAGTGGAAAAGCCTCACATGGCAATCAGTGGTTTCAAAAGTCATCATCTGATGCTGCAGTCACCTAAACCTGGTAATTTCGCACTCTGGGGCTGTCAATGCAGTTATTCCGTTTCGTTGGGGGCTGTGGGGTGGGGAGGAAGTGGTCTGCATCTCGGTCCACTGTGGCTGAGACTCTGCTCCCCTGGGAGTCAGGCCCCAGGAAGCCTCGGGAACTCAGGCTTCCCCTCCCCCTGGGTCTAGCAAGAGGGTCCCCAGATGCAGGAGATGCTCTGGGCCACACTTACCCACACTTGCAGGGACGTGGCTGATGCTGCTGCGGATGGTGGTGACCCCAGAACGTGCCTCCTGCTGCACACTGGTATTGAGGACAGCCACGCCAAATTTCTGGCCGTTGATCACCCCAATCAGGCTGCCCCGGCCCCCCTGTGGCTCCTCTGTGAGGAAGGAAGAGAACAAGAGTGACTCTGTCCACCTCAGTGCCATTGGTACATGCAGGGACTGTTATCCATTTCATGAAAGAGTGAACTGGGGCTCAGAGAGGGGCAACAACTTGCCCAATGACACACAGCTCATGGGTGAAGAACTCAGTGCTCAGGGGATCCTGGCTCCAAGAGAAAAGGAGGCATTTAAGAGGAGCCCCACACAGGGAGGGTGCCAGCTGCTAATTCTGGCTCTGCCATCACCTTCTTGGAAACCTTGTCAAGTCAGGCCCCCCAAGCCACACTGAGTTAGATTATCTATAAAGTAAGGAGGTGGGACCACAGATGCACCAAAGACCTGTTGACTTCTAAAATGCGAGGAGCCCAAGATAGTGAGTGGGGGCTGGCACCCTGGAGGAGCCAGGAAAGAGAGGCAGGGCACCAAGCCAGGAGCTGACTGCTGCCACCTGAACACCTCCCATTCCATCAGGGGCCCTGGCTCCAGCTGCCCTGCAGCTGGCCTGGCTGGAGTGGGCTCAATTTCTAGCAGCCGCCAGGCAGTCTGCAAACAGATGCTTCTCAGCGCTAATCAAATGGATGGTACGGGCACAGGGGGATGCTTCCTCTGGCTAATGAGCCAGCTGTCTCGTTTGGACGGATGGCGTTCTAGGGGGCAAGAGACAGATTTCTCCACTCATCAGCTCTCTGGGGAAATTAACAACAAATTGCCCAGGATCTGTCGAAAAAATAACATAAAACACTCAACTGCCAAGATCCTAAATGGATAAAGCGGAGGACTGGGTAATTTCAGATTCCAGGAAGCACAGCCATTTCCCGCGGCCCATAGCTGGGGTCTGATGAGATCTGATGCCCATCTGGGACGTCTCTCATCAATAAACACAGCTCAGGGGTTCAGGGGAGGGAAAAGAGAAGGCCACAAACCCTCCTCTGGCCTTGCAATAAGGGGGCAAGGGAGGAGCTGAGAGCTGTAGACGAGAAGGCAGCCGCCCGGCCCTGGTGGCTTTCGGAGGGGACAGGAAAATGGAGGCCAGGAACGACAAGCCACTGTCAGCTTTCCCAGACATGGGGTGACTCAGCAGTCTCCTGTCCCCACTAGGCCAGGTTCTCCCTAACCCTCAGACTGACAGGACAGGAGGGAGAGAGTTAGGGGGCCTCAAAGCCTTTGAACACCTTTGATCTAGCAATATTCCTTGAAGGATCTCATCCTATAGAAATATTTGGGCCTCTACACAAGGATGTGCACCACAGTGTGGTTTCTGGAGGGGAAACTGGGGGAGAAAAACCTGTTGCTCATTAGTGAAGCCAACAGCAATTAAGTTTAAAAAACACTCCTGTGGAATGATATGGAACCGTTACAGAAGATGTGAGTTAGGCGTCTTGTCATGGGATGTTGTCTGAGATACAGGAAGTAAAAATGGCAGGTTGTAAACACAGCTTGTACACTTGACCTCATTTGTAAAAAAGAGAAAAGTGTTACCTCTTGACACGCAGAGAAAAAAGTGTAGGACACACCCTAAATAGTTAGCCTGAGCTATTTCTGATGATTGGATTATGGGAGAGGATTGGTCATTATTTTTTTTCTTCACAGATTTTTAAAAAATTAGCTGGCTTTTCCACCATTAACATAGATGAGATTAGAAATTAGTTGTTTCCATTAAAAAAGTAAGGAGGCTGTTATGAGTTGAATTGTGTCTTCATAAAAAGCTGTGTTGAAGTTCTAATCCCCAGTACCTGAGAATGTAACTTTATTCGAAGGTAGGGTCCGTACAGAGGTGACCAAGGTGACATGAGGTCACAAGGGGGGCCCCAACCTAATATGACTGGTGTCCTTATGTAAAGGAAAAATGCAGAGATGGACACGAGCACAGGGAGAAGACCATGGTGGCAGAGGTCAGGGTGATGTTTCTAGATGGCAAGGAACCCTTAAGACGGCCAGCAAACTATCAGAAGCTGGAGAAGGCTCTGGAATAGATTCTCTATCACAGACCTCAGAAGCAACCAATCCTGATGACACCTTGACCTTAGACTTCCAGCCTCCAGAACTGAGATAATAAATTTCTGTTGTTTGAAGCCACCCAGTTTATGCTCCCTTTGGTGGCGGCCACAGGGAACGCATCCAGAGGCCATGTGGAGAGCACTGTGGGGTTGGGAGCTTTTCAACAGGACAAGGTAAGAACTGGGACCACGCTCTGAAATAAAGGGAGGCGCTGCTCAGACCTGACGCTGCCCTCGAGACGGCTTCTGTGCCTGGGTGTCAGAGAACCACTGAATGTTCAGAGCTGCGCGTGTTGGTGTTACCCCCTTGCCTGCAGGAGATAAGGAGGCCAAAAAAAGAGGCCAGAAGGAGTCCTACAGTTGGCTCGCAGTGGGTTTCAGGTGGGTTTTCAAGTGGCAAAGTGTCAGTGCTCTATTCCAGTTAGTCCAGAGGTGCTGCCTGGGGAAGCATTCTATGGGGAAGGAATCTGATGTTGTGTGTGGTGATAGATTAGTGATGTCTGCCATGGGCAGGGAGAGAGACCTAAAGCCACAAACATGAAGTATTTACTGCAGAGGCACAGAATTCATACGTGCAGTGACTTTCCTTTATGCAGGCAGAGTCATTTTAATGCAATTTCTTGGGATGGTCCTTTTCCAAATTTTGACATTTGCTCTGACCCAAGGGAAAAGGGAGCTGATGAAGGAGACCTGAGATGTCAGGGGTTAGTAACCCCAGTAAGCACTCTCTGTTACTGAGTACCGACCATGGGCAGGCAAAGCTTGGGACAACATCAATTCACAGACTTCACAGCAGCCTTCAAGGTGGCCACCGGGGACACCTTTGCTTTACTCTGCCTACTCCCCAGGGTTGTGGCATGTCTAAAGAGAGGCACACGTTTATGCCAACTAAATCGGAACAGCCAGGGTCTCCTGTCCAAGGGGAGCAGCAAACACTCAGCATCTCAGAGCCTCAGTTTCCCCAACTATAAAGGCAAGGTAGACAAGATGACCCATAAGCCTCTCTGGGCTGTTAATGCTAAGTTTGTGACTTAAGTAAAGAGAAGAGCTGGGGAGCTGGCAGGGCAGTGAGCCAGGTGCCCCACAGGGCAACATACAAATCCCCATTGGGCAGAGGACCCCACCCCTGTCCATGAAGTTCTGGGCAGGGACGCCCCATACCTCTCACGGTCAGGAATGCCCGGGCTGTGGCAGAGCCCAGGAGGTTGTGAGCGATGCACTCGTACACGCCCGCGTCCCCCGCCTCCACACGCTCCAGCCACAGGCTCCCATCCAACAGGGTCCGGAGCCGCCGGCTGGCCCGCAAGGGCTGGCCTGCACGCAGCCACTCCACCGTGGGCACGGGCTCTCCAGCAGCCTGGCACTGAAGGGCCACATCCTCCCCGGATCTCACTGTCACGTCCTGAGGCTTCACCTGGAACACTGGGGCACCTGTGAGGGCCCAGGACAGCTTTTAGAAACATTTTATTTTTTTTACAGACAGACCTCAGAGATATTGTGGCTTCGGTTCCAACCACCACAATAAAGTGAATATCACAACAAAGCAAGTCACATGAACTTTTTGGTTTCCTAGTGCATATAAAAGGTTATGTTTACACTACACTGTAGTCTATTAAGTGTGCAACAGCAATATGTCTAAAAATAAAATCTGTAGGCCTTAATTAAAAATACTTCATTGCTAAAAAATGCTAACCATCATCTAAGTCATAATCTTTTTGCTGGTGGAGGGTTTGAAATCTGGCAAGAATTACCAAAACATGACACAAAGACCCAAAGTGAGCAAATGCTGTTGGAAAAATGGTGCTGACAGACTCGCTCGATGCAGGGTTGCGCAAACCTTCGATTTGTAAAAACTGTAATACCTGTAAAGTACAATAAAGTGAAGCCCAATAAAATGAGGTGTGACTGCATTCAAGCGACACCTATTTGTTCAGACAGGTTAGAAAATACAGAGGCAAACGGTCCTCCCACCCAATTACCATTCCTGAGCACTTCCTTCTACACAGCTTCCTTATGAGAATGTAACAATGTTGCCCCTCCTTTCTCTTTCTTTCTCTCTTGCTTCTTCCTTAATTCTACAATAGATCATAACTACCTTTCATAGCATTAAATGTTCATTTTTAGTGACTACTTGGTATTCCATCGCTTGAATCTGTTATGATTTGCTTAACCAGGTCCCTATTATAGGACATTTAGCTTGTTTCCAATGAAAGGGTGACATTTGTCAGAGCTGCCTCTACTTGATGGCAGATGAAATGGGCAGGCGCAGGTCCTGCCACTTTTGGTGATTGTGATTCTCACCAAGTCACTCCCTGACCCTCAGTTTTCTCATCTGAAACAGGATCATTCCTGTCCACTTACTAACACAGACCCTCCAGAACGGCTAAGATGAAAAGGGTGGAAAGTGCCCAGTGCTGGTGAGGATGTGAGGCAAGTGGAATTCGCACACACTGCAGGGGGAGGTGCAAACTGGTACAACCACTGTAGGAAACCGTTGGCCAGTGTGTTAGCTTCCGGAGGCTGCTGTAACAAATGGCCACAAATTGGGTGGTTTAACAGCAAAAACTGGGGATGGGAGGAAGAGCTCAGTGGTTAGAGCGTGTGCTTGGTGTGCATGAGGTCCTGGGTTCAATCCCCAGTACCTCTGTCACAGAGGAAAAAATTTAATAAAAATTTAAAAATATTAAAAAAAAAAAAACCAGCAAACATTTATTCTTTCACAGTTCTGGAGGCCAGAGGTCCAAGATCAGTTGCTTTCATGGGGCTAAATTCAAGGTACCATGTTCCTTCCTGAGGCTCCCGGGGAAAAGCCGTTCCTTGCCTCTTCTGGTGGCCTCTGGCTTTCTGTGGCTTAAATTTCGTGACTGAACCACTGCATTTTCTATCTCCTTCTTTACATCACCTTCTCTCTCTCCCTCTAATCTCCCTCTGCCTCTCTCTTATAAGAACACCTGTGAGAGCATTCAGACCCCACCAAGGTCCTTAGCTTCATCACACCTGCCAAAGATCCTTTTTCCACGTAAGGTAATGTTCACAGGTCCTGGAGACCAGGACGTGATCATATCTTTGGGAGCCATTTATAGCCTCCCACAGCCAGTATATCCTAAAGCTGAACCGATGTGTCCAGTACGACTCAGCAATCCCGCTCCTGGATGCATGTCCTCACAGAAACAGTGGGCACGTTCACCACAAGGCGTGCGTACGAACGTTGCAGCAGCATTGCTGACGTTTGCCCCAAACTGGAGACTAACCTACAGCAGAATGCATAAATAAACTGCCTTACAGCCACAGAGTGGAAACCCACAGAGCAACGAGAAGGATTAAACTAATTCCACGTGCAATCTCACACACCACGTTGTGCACAAGTGGCCCGACACAGAGCACATGTGACATGGTTCCACTTCAATAAAGGGCAAAAATAAACAAGAGCAAGACTTCAGCTCTGGCTGAGTGAAGAGGTCAGCGAGTTGGCTCCTCCCCCAAAAAACAAGGAACAAGCTTGACAAAATTGTCAAAACCAACTCTTTCAGGGCTCTAGAAATCAACTCAAAGCAAACAACAAATTGAGAATCATTTGTCTCAGAAAAGCTTCTAGAACTTTGGGCCCAAACAGTGGAAGGGTGTGGCCTTCCTGCCTGAGGCTGCTCCCAGCTCCCACCCCCACCCCATCCGGTCATCATACTAGTTTTATGGGGACAGGGCTGGCTGCAAAACCGGCAGTTTTGCTGTAACCAGAGGCTGATTTGATTTGCAGTAGAGGATGAAGGCGTGCTCTGAGAAACCAGGTGTACTGTCGGGAAAGGCGTGGAATTCTTGGAAGCAAGTGGGGAACTGGCACCTGTGCTGGCCTGCAGTCCTGGCCCTGGTTAAGGAGACCAAGGACCAGCTGGAAATTTAATTGGAGGACCGGGAGATGAGGGAGCCCTAGAGAGGCTGTCCACACACCCCTGGCAGATATGGGAAATATGCACTTGTGCAGGGGAATACCAGAGGGCCAGAAGAGTCAGAGCCCAGGCTGAACTGAAAGCTGCATAAACTTTTTTCTTTCTCTTTTTCTTTTTTTTTTTAACAATCTCAATAAAGGAGTCTGAAAATCAAATCTTAATAAATATTAAAATTTTGAAAAAAACCCAGTAACAATAATATAGGTGGCATTAGTTGATTATTTACTGTGTGCCAGGCACAGTGCTAAGCACTATACATGCATTATTTTATTTAAGCCTCACTTTACTTATGATGCCTATTATTAGCCCTGCCTTAAAGATAAGAAAACTGAAGTGCAGAGAAATTAGATGATTTGTGTAGGGTCATGGAGCAGATGGCTAAGCCAGTAACAATCCCAAGTAGACTGAGCCCAGAACCAGCCCTCTTAACCAGCAAGACTGAAGAAAGTATGACCTATTCCTGCCTCAGGGCCTTTGCACTTGCTATTCTTCCTGCTTAAAACAATTTCCCCTAGATTGTCACGTGGATGCCTCCTTCATTCAGATCTCAACTTATATTTTTAAATATTTGAAAATTTTAAAAAGTGGCCTTTCCTGATCACCCCATTCCCCAAAAATGCCTGAACTTTGAATTATTCCACAACCACATTCACATGCATTGATGGAGGGTGAGAGTTTTCTTTTCTTTGCCTTTAATTTTCAGAAGTTTGATTGTGATGTGTCTCAGGCAGACTTCCTTGAGTTTATCCTGTTTGAGTTTTGCTCCGCCCCCATCCTCCTTCTTTTCTATACTTTTCAAGCTATCCTTAGCGAGAGGAATAGGCAGAAGTGCTTCTATGCCACCTTGTCTGGAACCAGAAACCTACCCCGCCGCCACTATCCCCAGCCACGACAAAAACTCTCAGCAAACTAGGTATAAAAGGGAACTTTCTCAGCCTGCTAGAGGGCATCTACAAAATACCCACAGCTGACGTCATGCTCAGTAATGTAAGACTGAATGCTCTCTGCCTAAAGCTGGGAACAGGGCGAGGCTGCCTGCTCTCCTATTCCTGTTCAGCACTGTATCAGAGGGTCTAATCAGTGCAATAGGAAACATGGAGAAATTAAAGTTACCCAGAGGGGAAAGGAAGAGGAAAAACTGCCTCTATTCATAGATGACATATAGAAAATTCTGCACCCCAATCTTCACAGCAGCACTATGTACAATAGCCAAGACATGGAAACAACCTAAATATCCATCAACAGACGACTGGATAAAGAAGCTGTGGTATATTTATACAATGGATACTCAGTGATAAAAAAAAGAATAAAATAATGCCATTTGCAGCAACGTGGATGGACCTAGAGATTGTCATTCTAAGTGAAGTAAACCAGAAAGAGGAAAATGCCATATTCTACCACTCACATGGGGAATCTAAAAAAGAAAGAAAGAAAGAAAAAAATAGAGGACACTAATGAACTCATCTACAAAAGAAACAGATTCACAGACAGTAAACAATCTTATGGTTACCAGGGAAAGGAGATGGGAAGGGATAAATTTGGGAGTTTGAGATTTGCAAATGTTAATGACTATATATAAAAACAGACTGAAAAACAACAAAAAACAACAACAAAAGAAAATTTTATATGTAGAAAATCCTAAGGACTCTTTCAAAAAATTACTGGAACTAACTACTTTAGCAAGATTGCAGGATTTAAGATCAAGATACAAAAATCAATTGTATGTCTATATATAACTAATGAAAAATCCCAGAGTCAAACTAAGAAAACAATTCCATTTACAATAGCCTCAAAAATCAGACTATACTTAGTAATCAGTTTAACAAAAGCATAAGACTTGGAACCTGAAAACTATAACATATCACTGAGCGAAACGGAAAAAGATCTAAATAAATGGTACAGAACAATTGGCTATCCACATGCAAAAAATAAAAGGAATTTAGATCCTTATCTCATACAAACATTAATTCAAATGGATCACTGGCCTAAATGTAAGAACTAAAGCTGTAAAAATTATAGAAGACAATGTAACCTTAGGTTAGAGAAAGACTTAAAATATAACACAATCCAGAGGGGAGGATATAGCTCAAGTGGTAGAATGCATGCCTAGCATGCACAAGGTCCTGGGTTCAATCCCCAGTACTGCCTCTAAGAACAAATAAATCAACAAATGAACCTAATTGCCTCCCCCACAAAATAAATAAATTTAAGAAATAACACAATCCATAAAATATAAAATCAATCAATTTGGACTTTTTTCATCAAATTGTAACAATTTTGCTCTTCCAAGGCACCATTAGGAAATGCAAATACAGACCACAGACTGAGAGAAAATATTTGCAGATCATCTATCTGATAAAGAACTTGTATCCAGACTATAATATAAAGGACCCTCAGAACTCATTAATAAGACAACCAATCCAATTTAAAAATGAACCAATGCTCTGAACAGGCACTTGGCCAATGAAGACATATGAAAGGATAATAAATACATGAAAAGCTGCTCAATATCAGTAGTTACTAGGGAAATGCAAACTAAAACCACAGTGAGATACTACTTCGTACCCACAAGGATGGCTAAAATAAAAAAGACCAACATTACCAAGTGTTGGCAAGGATGTGCAGAAACCAAAGCCTCACACACTGCTGGAAGGGAGGCAAAATAGTGCAGCTAGTTGGGTGGGTTCTTAAAAAGTGAGCCCTGCACTGGTCATGCCACCCAGCAATTAAACTTCCAGGAATCCACCCAAGAGAAAGGAGAACAGATATCTACACAAAGACCCGTACACAGGCATTCACAGCAGCATTATTCGTAAGAGTCCAAAACTAGAAGCAATCTAAACATCTAGTAACTGGTGAGCGAATATACACAATGTGGTCTATCCATACGGAGGAATACTATTCAGCAATAAAAGGGAACAAACGCTATAATGTGGATGAACCTCAAAAACACTGGTAAGTGAAAGAAGTCAGAACCAAAGACTGCATATCATTCCATGTATATGAAATTACCAGAAAAGGTATATCTCTAGGGACGGAAGGTAGATTAGCAGTTGCCTGGGGCTGGAGTTGGGAACATTTCCAAGCTCCCTCTGCAAATGGGCAGAGGGAGCTTGGAAATGTTCTAAAAGTGGGTTATCACAATGCTATAAATTTACTAAGAATCACCAAACTGTATACATATAATGGGTGAATTTTTTTCACTTAAAAATTATGATAGAGAACATATCAACTTAACCATCTTACTCACTTCTAAGTACACAGTTCAGCAGTATTAAGAGTATTCCCACTGTTGTGCAACTGCTACCACCATCCATCTCCAGGACTTTTTCATCTTGTGAAACAAACTCTATATCCGTTAAACAATAGTCCCCGTTCCCCCTCCCCCAGGTGCTGGCACCCCCCATTTTACTATTCATTTTATGAATTTGATTACGCTAGGTACCTCATATAGTTAGAATTATACAGTATTTCTTTTTTTGTGTGACTGGCTTATTTCACGTAACATAACTCAAGGCTCATCCATGCTGTAGCATGTGACAGGGTTTCCTTCTTCTTTAAGGGTGAATAACATGAATGCGTGAATTTTATGGTATGAAAATTATGTCTCAAGAAAGCTGTTTTTTTAAAAGAGGCAAAACTCTGGACGATTACCTTGGGAGGAGGCAGAGACTGAAAGGGGGCATGATGGGGAGGTTTGGGGGCCAATACTGTTTGTTCTATTTTTGGATGTGGATGCGGGTTAACTGGAAGGGTGCGTGCTATGAAAATTCAAGGAGCTCTAGCCTTGTGACATGTGCTCTTCTGTGTGTTAATCATCAATAAAGCGTTTCATTTAAAAAAATCTGTACTTAGACTATTTCACAGGGTTACTTCAAGGCTCACACAGGGCTTCGTTAGCTATAAGCTACTTGGCAACTGCAGGATTTGTTGCTAGGATCTTGATGACAGCTTTGAGCTTTGAATAAATAGGGCCCCCAGGCCTGTCTGTTGGGTCCCCAGTACTTACTGACCAGGACTCCCATTCCACACTGGGGAGATATTTCATAGGAATTCAACTGTGTGTTCTGAATAAATACTCAGAATGGCCCTGCCTCTCTGCCCTCCACTCTTATCAAACAGCAGGGGCGGCAGCCCCAGCCACACACCCACTTCACCTGGTCCCCTCCCAGCGCCCAGCAAAGGCGGAGACTGAGACTCACTCTGCAGCACGAGGACCACCACTTTCTCCACCGCCCCCATCTCGTTCTCCGCCAGGCACTGGTACCGTCCGGCGTCGTCCATCTGCGGGTGGGCACGGGAGGGGGTGTGGTGTTCAGGAGAGGAGGACGATGGGGAGGGGAGCGTCTGGGGACAGCTGAGCACAGAAAGGGGCTACCCGAGCAAGGCCCAGCTAACCAGGAGGGAGCTTAGAGCGTAAACCAGCCGGGGGCTCGCAGATTCCATCATACGTCAACAGAAGTCCAAAGAGAATCCAGCCCCTTTCACACCTGGAACCTGGGATGGGGGGTGGCGACCAAGGGCTTGGACTCATTGCCCTAAGGGGAGCCACATGCTACAAAAGCATGATTTAGATCCACCTCTTCCAAATTGCGTACGTTGCGGCATTAGGGCTCCATGGCACTTGATTAGGGAGTCCTTGAAAAAAGGGTTCCATGGTCAAAGAAGTTTGGGAAACACTGAGTCAGACAATGACAGGCTTCTAACTGCAGGCTTCTGGGGGCTTTCACTGCGCCAGGGCGCACTGCGAGTTCTCCAGAGGGGGAGGGTTCACAGCACTTCCTGGCCTCAGGGATAAGGAAGTCTTTTTTCACAGGATATCCACAACCACAGACAGTGGTGCAACTTAGGAAGGATGCTGGCTCGGATTCACTTCCGAGTGGCAGCGCCAGAGGAGACGGAGCTGGGGCAGCCTGAGGCCTCTGTCCGCGCCCAGATGATATCTCGGAGACTGCTCCCAAGGGACTGTCGGTGGGCAGCACGGCTCGCAATTAACAGTGTCGATTTGGGGTGGGGGCGTATAGCTCAGTGGTAGAGCGCATGCTTAGCATATACGAGGTCCTGGGTTCAAGCTCCGAGAAACCAAATAAATAGATAAATCTAATTACCTCCCCACTGCAAAAAAATAAAGTGTCAATTTGGGCATCAGACCAAGTCAGGACCAAATCCTGGCTCCACTGCTTACCGTGTTGAACCCATTACTAGTACATTGCCATGTCTCTGGAGCCTCAGTTTCCCCATCTCTAAAATGCGGATAGTAACAGTAGGATTGTTGTAAGCAACCAATGACATCACGCTAAGTGCGAGGCGTGGTGCCTGGTCCACAGCAAACACTCAGAGCGAAGCAGCCCTTACTTCTGCTGCGGCTGCTGCCTTCACCAGTCTGGGGATTCTCACCATCTAGAGACAGGCTCCCAGATGAGCGAGATCAAGGACCCCTAAGATGAATCCTTGACAGCACCAAACTGTGGATTTCTGCATCTCCACTGGGACTTGCGACACAGAAGGGAAGATGAGCAGGGGTTGCCCCATTGCCCAAGGCTTTGGAAACAGCATGGAGTAGGAATCAGGAGACCTGGGTTGGGGTCCTGTCTCAGGTGCTTACTGATTGTGGGCCACTCTGAGTCTCAGTGTCTTCATCTGTAAAATGAGACACTCTTACCTGCCTACTCTGCCCCATGGAATTGTTATTAATAACATATATTGACATTACTGAGGGACCAGTCACTCTTAAGTACCTGGTGTGGGTCATCTCACTGATTCCTCAATACAAACCTACTGAAAAACAATTATTAGTTGCATTGAAAGGATGAGATAACTGAGGCACAGAGAAGTTAAGTCACTGGCTGGAGGTCACCTTAATTAGTTGGGGGAGAATCTCTGGGTAACAGGCAGGAAAGTGCTTTGTCAACTGTAGAGGGTGGTGCCAACCTAAAGAGCTATCTCGAGAAATCAGGCAAAGCAGAGGGTTGTCCCAGGTGGCCCCGCCCCAGGCCCCGCCTTGCCTCGGTCCTGTGGATGGTCAGTGAGCCATTCTGCAGCTGGTGCCGGAGACGGCTGCCCCGCAGTGGAAGGCCATCTTTGATCCAGCGGATGTCAGGAGCTGGGTCTCCATGGACCACACAGTCTAGCCGGATGCTGCCCCCAATGGGTTCTACCAGGTAGGAAAAGGCCTCCCCTTGTAGGACAGGAGCCTCTGCATGAGGTGACATCAGACAGAGGGTCAGAAAGGAGGCTCCCTCCAGGCTAAGCCTCCCATAAACCCATCCCCAAAGGTCTGCCCACCAGACCACAGGGGCCTACAGAGGCTCCTGCTGGCTCAGTATGGCTGTGTTGAGTCAATGCATCAAGGATGGAAAACAGCTTCTGGGTCATGGATCTAGTGACATACACTGGCAGTGGCTGCCAGGAACACTGTGCTGAGAAGGATTTGAAGCTGAGTGGTAATAGTGCTATGATTGATTAGTGATGTCTGAGATAGGCACAGGAGGGAAGAAAGGATATTGAGTGTCATATCCTCATTCTCATAGAAGGATTACCCCAGCAGCAGGGTACTTTGGAAAACAAGGACTACATGATCATTAGGACGCCTCTGTTGGACACAGCAACACTAAGATGTCCCTGATTCTCATTTTATGCAACTCTTAAATCAGTCCTGGAAGGCCTATGTCAATTTTCATCCTTGCTGGTTTCCTGTGGTTGGATCTACCAACAGCTACAGCTGTGCCCTCGTGCCCTGAGCAGCTCATTCCTCTCCATCAAGCCCCAGCCCCATCCTAAAGTTGAGCATACAAGTCATGGGGTCACCATGAACTACTCCCAATGGGTTATCAAACTACTCCGAGTGGAGGAGGAATGTGGGGAGCAACTGGCAGGCTGGCAAGATTCATGCATTTTTTTGGCCAGGGTACCCTGGCCCCCATCCCTCCTCCCATGCCGACACCATCCAGCTGAGGGTAGCACTACAGATCAATTGGTCAGATCTCAGTTCCACCTACAGGTAGGTCATCTGGGGAAGGTAAGAAATACTGAGGCTGTCTACAGATAACAAATGCTGGAGAGGGTGTGGAGGAAAGGGCACCCTCCTACACTGTTGATGGGAATGTAAATTGGTGCAGCCACTGTGGAAGACAGTATGGAGGTTCCTTAAAAAACTAAAAGTAGAGTTACCATATGATCCAGCAGTCCCACTAATGAGCATATATCCAGAGAAGACTATAATTCAAAAAGATACATTCACCCCAATGCTCACAGCAGCACTATTTACAATAGCCAATACATGGAAGCAACCTAAATGTCCATCGAAAGATGACTGGATAAAGAAGTTGTGATGTATTTATACAATGGAATACTACTCAGCCATAAAAAAGAATGAAATAATGCCATTTGCAGCAACATGGATGGACCTAGAGATTATCATACTAAGTGAAGTCAGATAAAGACAAGTACCAGATGATAACACTTATATGTGGAACCTAAAATATGACAGAAATGAACTTATTTATGTAACAGAAACAGACTCACAGACATAGAAAACAAATTTATGGTTATCAAAGGGGGAAGGTAGGAGGGGAGGGATAAATTAGGAGTTTAGGATTAGCAGATGCAAACCACTATAAATAAAATAGATAAACAACAAGGTCCTACTGTACAGCACAGGGAACTATGGTCAATATCCTGTAATAAACCACAACGGAAAACAATATGAAAATAAGTATCTCTAACTATCTGAATCACTTTGCTATACACCAGACACTAACATGACAATGTAAATAAACTATACTTCAATATAAAAAAAATACGGGTACTGGGGCCTCACGCCAGAGAGGCTGGCTTACTGAGTCGGGGCTGGAAGCTGGGCCTCCGTGTAAAGTCCCCCAGGAAGTCCTAATGTGCAGCCAGGGTGGAGAGTCACTAGTTCAGAGGACAGAAGGCCGGTTTCTTAGAGAAACCAGTGGGTGGGGTCAGTGGAGGTCTGGAGGAAGGCCACATGGTCACTGCCTACCCTTCACGTGGACGAAGCTGACCGCCTGCACGCGGCCCACTCTGTTCTCGGCCCAGCAGACGTAGGTCCCGCTGTCTTCTCTGGTGACTGCCACCCGCTGCAGCGTGCTGCCCCCGTCCTGCTCGGACACCCCGTCTGTGGCAGAGAAAGAGACGCCCCAGGGGCCTCTGAGCCCAGGGTGCCAGGGACTCCTTCCCTGAGCACTTAACTCAGGCCTGGGTAGCCAGCAGGTAATTCATAAAGACACAAGGTGTCCCTTCCCCTGTTGGAAGCCTAACCAAGTTGGACTGGATCATGGCAGGCACAGGGCATATTAGAGGATGGGGTTGAAGACCTGCCTTTTCTCATTTTCAAGTCCACACCGTGAGTTTGATGGGCAGCCAAGGATGGTCTTTGGAGGCCTATTAACACTTCACACTTACAGAAATATTGCCACAGCTTACATCCAGGTGGGTGCCACTAATGGCCTTTGTTTCCCCTGCAGTCATTAGACACTGTCCCGTGAGGAAAAGGGGCAAGCCCTGCATTGACGGAGCATTTACTCTGGGCGAGGCCCTGCCAGGTGTGCCTCCTGCATGAAACCGTTCCACCCCCAGGACCCTTGTTATCTTCATTTTAGGCTGAAGCAGCTGAGCTCTGAGAGCCTGAATCGCTCTCTCGAGCTCCCTGCCCAGGCCGTGGTGGGTCTGAGGCAAAGCCTGCTCAGCAGGTGTGCAAAGGTGAGCTGCACACATTTCCTGGCGCCTGGACTTGGGTACAGGAGGGTCTGAAAATACCATTTTGCAGTGGATGGGACTTAGCCATTTATCCATTCAGCAGACATTTACTGAGTGCCTGCCATGCACACCACAGCGCCTGTGCAGGCCTTGGGCCTCCCTAAACATCACCCGGGACCCAGGTGGGAGGCAAGAGCCCCCCACCCCAGGAGAGGCGTTTGCCGAGGGGCCTACGATGGGAGCGGCAGTGTTGGGCTGGAGGAACACGGCTTCCTCTCCTGACCATGAGGTCTCCAGGCTAGACTCTTTTTCTCAGGTGGCTTCTTGCCAGGTCTGACATGTGACTGGTCACACAGGACCACATGGCTGTTTGCCATGTCCCCACTGACAGGGCCGAGTCTGGAGACCCAGGACCCAAGATGGACCGACATCCCCTTCCTCTCCACTAGGTGGGGTCTCCCTACCTGCCTGCCCTCCTCAACCTCTCAGGGTCCAGGGTCCCTGTCCCAGACCTGTGACTGGCCGGTCGTTGACAGTCCAGCTAATTCGGGGTGTAGGGCTGCCTCGGGCTGCACAGCGAAGCCACAGCCTGTCCCCAAGGTGCAGGCTGCGGTCCCCTGGCAGGGTGGTGAAGACAGGCAGTGCCAGGATGGTGAGGTGCACACGGCGGCGGGCGCGGCCCACAGCGTTCTCGGCGGTGCAGGTGTAGGTGCCAGCATCCTGGCTCTGTGGGCAAAGGGAGGGGTCAGCCTGAGAACTGCCACACCCAAGCACAGGCCAGAATGCCCCCGGGGACCTGCCCCCCGCCCAGGTTCCCTTGGATCATCCAGCCTAGAGAGGTCAAATGACTTGCCCAAGGTCACACAGCTAGCAAACGGCTCGGCTTCACCGTTGCCCCGCTGCACCTCCCTGCAGCCTTCATGTGGCCACACGCCTTGTGATATTTTAAGGCAGGACAAGAAAACTTATACATAAAATTCCTTCTCTACCTGTTTGCGCCTCCTCCCACCCCCTTTAATGGGAACATGCGTCTGCATTACACATTAACCAGAACTTCTCAAAGGCGGGAGCGCCTGCTCGACCGTAAAAATCAATTTTTTCCCCTTTCTTCTGAAGCTAGCAGCGTAACTTCTTTAAAGAACAGCGTTCTTTCCCAGCTCTGCAAGGGGTCGTGGTGACCTACGGCTCACTTTGTGCGTGCTTGCCTGGACTAGGCATTCTTGGTGAACTTGCTGTAAAGTGTCAGTGTTTCATTTTGATGTACAGTCCTTTGTCTTGAGAATATATATGACTGCACCCTTGACTTCTAACAGGCGGAACAGTTCTCAGAACTTCTGAGAGTCTGTCTCCTGGGTTATAAGTTATAATCCTCAGTTTGGCTCAAATAAAATCCCCTTTTTTTTGTTCTTAATTTGATTGTTCCTGGATTTTTGCAGATAGCCTTCATAGTCCAAGCCTGACCACATGCTCGTAATGGTCACCCTTTACTGAGCACCTACTATGTGCTCAGAGTGGGACCTGCACTTGCTCATCTGTGCTCGCCTCATCACCACCCCTGAGGCAGGTCCTGCTTTTGGTGTCCTCTCCAAGAGGACAAGTTCCATGGTGCATTCGAGCAGGGCGGGTACGCTCACCACTGCACATCTGGCTCCCTGTGTGGCAGAATCCCTGGCCCCCGTGCCCCATCCAGATGTGCCCGCCCAGCAGCTGCCTGTCCATCTGGAGAACAGTCTCTTTTATAATTACAGAACATGATGAGTGCTGATGGGGGCCAGGGGCCAGGGCCCCACCCACACTCCTGGCTCAGGTTGAGAACATTTAGGAGCAGTCTGGGGACACAAAGTCATTCCCGCGCCCCTCTCCCCTGCCCCCGGCTGTCCAGGGGGAGGGATTCAAATCTGATTCAAATCTTGGTTGTCTCTTGGCAATAGCATGGCTTTAAAATCTGGGTATACTCTGAACCTTGGTCTCCTCATCTGTAGCTGGGGTGATAACACCTACTTCCCCACATTCCTAGGAGTAAGTAACCGCACAGTGTTCAGCACAGAGCATGACAAATGCGGGGAGCTCAGCAGGTGTTTGCTGCTCCCACGGTTACTAGTCCCTCTAGTCCCTGGGGCCGGAGCCGCACCTCCGAGTTCTTCACCAGCAGCTCCCCGGAAGGTTGGATGGTGAACTTGCCCTCGGCTCCAGACACAGGCTGGCCATCTTTCTCCCAGGTGACGTCGGGCTCGGGACTGCCACGGGCCGTGCAGGGCAAGAAGGCGTGGGAGCCCTCGGTGATGGACAGATCAGGGAGGCCAGTCTCAATCACAGGTGGGACTGTGGGGAGAGGGAGGTCCACTCGGGGACTCGGGCTGGGCTGGGGGGACTGCCCCTGTCCCAGTGCCCTCAGCCCGTGGCACACCCTCAGCCCCTTCCTCCACTTCCATCTGCTGCTCCCGCCACCCCCTGGTCATAGGCCATTGCCCGCAGTCTGAACAATCTGGAGATTTTCTTGAGTTTGGGTGAAGCTGTGACGAAGTGACCTCATTCACACATGTGCACACACATGACTAAAGGGACAGAAATGGCTATTGCTCCTGGAAAGCCAAAAGAAATGAAGAATGACTAAACTTGTTTCCCACGAGGGCCAGAGGAGGCAGAGGGGACCAGAGTTACCGCGTGAAACCAGACCTCGGGCACAAAGTGGGAGATGTCTTTCCCTAAATTCCTTCTAGAACCACAAACTGTGCTGGGGTCGGGGAGGAGGCAGGCATGTTCCCCACCTGGAACCAGAGCCAGGCAGGGAAGGGAGGGGCTCTCAGGAGCCTGAAAGCCCTTAGCCCTCTGGGGTCCACTTTGACCTCCCTCCAGGGACCCACCGTGCACCACCAGCCGAGTCTTCCCCATGGCACTGCCTGCGCTGTTTTGGGCAATGCAGAAATAGTTCCCGGCATCCTCTGGGCTGGCGTGGATAATCCGCAGCTGTCCACTGGGTAGGACCTGGGTGCTCACCCCTGGATTTGGTGGGAAACAATTGGGGGCTGGTGGTTGGGGCAGCAGAACCCCCAAGGAGGGGAGGAAGGCTGCTTGGGTAGTTCTGTCTGACTAGGCATCAAGTGACTTGCTGTGGTCACAGGGTGACATGGGGACAGAGTGAGCGTGGAAGCTGGACCCAGACCCCAGCCAGGCTGTCCCCCTCCTCAACCTCCCAACCCAACCACCCAGTGTGCAGGCAGAATCTCAGTCTCTGGGCTGGTAAGCGGAGACAGGAGGGCAGGAGGTGAAGTGGGCCAAGGGTGGGTGACGAGCCTCTGGGCAGGACAGGGGTCTTCTGAACCCCCTAGCAGGTGTGCAGAGGCCCCGGGGCAGGAAGGAGGACCCCAGGTGCGTACTCTTCTCTTCCCACCCGTGCTGGCTGCCAGGGAGACTCACCTGCAGTCACGCTCAGCCCCTCCTTCTGCCAGGTGACGCTTGGCCGGGGGATGCCCGAGGCCTCGCAAGGCAGCAGCACCTCCTCCTCTGCCACCGCCCAGACCACACTGGGTAGTGGCTTAACCACGGGGGAGGCTGCAAAGGAACAGGGCTGCAGAGGTCCCTGGGAACACTGTTAACACCCAGGCTCCTGCAACCCGGGGGCCTCTGAGCATTGGAGAGGCCTCTGAAGGGAAGAGGAGGTTCTGGGAACCTCAGAAAGGAGGACATGGGCGGGCTGATCCTTTTCTCACTAAGAATCCTGTAGTTCTCTGGGCTGGGGGACATTTACCTTGCACAGTGAGGAACACATGCTTGTGGGCCACGCCCGCAGAGTTGCGGGCTGTGCAGGTGTAGCGGCCAGCATGGATGGGGAGGGCCTGCCCGATCTCCAGGGCACCTGTGGATGGGAAGGGGGTACGAGATGGGTGAGGGGACCCGGGACAAACATCCAGGGACTGAGCCAGCAGGGCTTTTACATGCCCCACCCTGGCGTCCCTGTCGCAGGCCACTCGACCTGCCTCCCTGCCCGTTTGTAAGCAGCTTAGGGGAACCTGGGCCTGCCTCTGCTCCCTGTCCAGAGCTTAACCATGGGCAAGTTCCTTCTACTCTCTGCACCTTCTAGTCTCTGGGCCAAGTGTACAATGAAAAGTCAGACTGGATGGTCTCTAGACTCTTCTGGCTATGATGTGACAAGATCTGCCACTGCCTTACCTGGAATCCCCGGCTCACCCTTAGTTCCAAAGGTTCTCACCCTGCTATCGTTGCCTTGCTATGCTATGCTCAAAATTTGCCTCTTCTAGGAAGCCTTCCTGGATTACTGTCTCTTCAGCCCTCCCTTTGCCCTCTCACCCTGAGCCTTGGCTGCTCAGTAAACACCATTTTAACCTTCCCAGACCACAGGCTGCACCTCAATAGTCAAGTAAGTTGGTTTCTAAACTGTCCCTTGTGGACCCTTGAGGGCCTGCTGGGTTGGCAAGGGGAGCAAGGTCCACCTGACTTGGGACCATTCTGCAGTCCCCACCGTGGCCCCAGATGGAACCAGAGCCTCAGTTTCTTTCATGTGTTGGGCTTCCCTAGAAACACGTGTCAGAGGAAAGGTTCAATTGCTTTGGAAGAGTTTGAAAACCACAGATCTGGCCCGGGGTTCACAGACTTTAAGATTTCACTAACTAACCAAATAGCAAATAAATTGAATTTGGAGAATCCCAGCAAAGTTGCCAATTTTTTATTTTGACAAGCAAAGACACTTAAAAAGAATCAGCATTTCCTATCACTTTAATTTCATAGAAGAAAGGCACTTTCAACACCAAATTATTAAGACAAGCATTTTGTCCAGAATAAAGGACAATCCTTCTAATGAGATGAAACTAGCTTTATGAAAACTTTCATGGAGCTCTTATTTTTCTCCTTTTGCCATTAAGCACCACTGATTTACCAATGCACATCAGGGACGCACCAATGGGTATCCACACTCTGGTAGACGGTTGGGGATACTGAGGCCCAGAGGGGCGAGGGGGTTCTCTCAGGTCACACAGCAAGGGGATGGCAGAGCCAGGCCAGAACTTTCCATCTTGCTCCACCACCAGGCCCCAGTGGGCTGCTTTCACACCCTCTACCCAATTCCCCTGGTGCCCCCTCCACAGCAGGGCCCCATGGCTCACCCTTACTTACCCGAAGCTGAGACACGATAGCCATTCCCCCGCATCCCCAGCCGGGTGCCCGCCTTGCTCCAGGACACGACCGGGACCGGGACACCTGTGCTGTGACACGTGAGGACCACGGGCGCCATCTTGGTCACCATGAAGTCTGTCTGGTCATCAGCAATGGTGGGAGGCACTGAAATGCAAGTGAAGGTTTAAAGCCCTGCCAAGGTCCCCTGGAGACACACAGCCATGGGGCCAGGCTGACGAGAAGGATAAACGTATCACAACACAAGGTGCTGTCAGTGATGAAGGGCCAGGGATAGGGGTGCACCAGAGAGAGAGTCACATTCATTCACCCAGGCGGCGAGGTTTGCTGGGCGTTGGGGCTAGTTACGCACTGCTTTCTGTAGATACAAGCCAGGTATCTCGGGGAGCGTTTCACAAGACAAGGGAGCTTGGTGGGAACACAGAGTAGGGGAGGCCAGAGAAGGCCTCTGCAGAGTGTGGCATTTCACCTGAGATCTGAAGGAGGAGCAGGTGTTGCCTGGGCGAAGGAAAGAGTGTTCACCGTAGAGGGAACAGCATGTGCAAAGGCCTCGCAGTGAGGAAATAAAGCTGAACAGCATGACTGAATCCCAGAGTGAGGGTGAGCTGACCCGGTGGTCGGCAGGGCTGACCTTGTGGGCCCAGGTGATACCATGAATTCTATACCAAAGTCAGTGGGCAGAGATTTTTAACTAGGGTGATGACAAGATTAGATCTGGGTTCAGAACAATCTGGATTGGGGAGAGGCCTCTCCTGTGAGTTCCTATGGGCCAGGAACTGGAGTTGGATTATGTCAGTGTGGGAGGGCAGGATCAGGGAGGGCTTCCTGGAGGAGGTGACCCAGGAAGCGCAGAAAGGCTCAAGAGGGAACCAGGGCAGGTCCCCGCAGGCAGAGAGAGCACCCAGGAGAGGGAGGTGCTGCCCCCATCCCAGCTTCCTCATCTGCCCCTCACCGTGAACAGTCACTCCTGAATGTCAACTTACCATGAACAGTCACCCAGTAGAGCCTGCGGGCCTCGCCCACCTCATTGCTCACCACACACTCAAACTGGGCTGAATCTTGAGGGCTGGGGGCTGCGAGGAGCAAGGCATTGGAGGGCAGGAGCCTGGACAGACAGAGGGACGGTTGTCTGCTAAGGGACTGGCCTGAGTGATCTGAAACCAGCCAGCCGTGGCCTCCCTGCCAGGGAATTTGGAGCAGGGATGTGTCTCAGGACCATTTTCCCATCTCTGGAACTTTCTCCTAGAATTTTCCACCTCCCAAGATCTAGCCATTGAGTTTTGGGTGATTTTAATGTTTGCCCAGTGTTTCTCCACAACCCTGTATGTTTTCCACAGTCGCCACCCATGGTAACTTCTATAATAGCAACCACAGCCAAAGCTCTGCTCAGAGCCGCCTGCGTTCACGGACACCTGCTTTAGTCATCAATCAGCTGGCACCTAACACAACTAATATTTGGTGAATTAACTGGTGAACTGACTCGCTTAATACTCCCAGCGATCATTTCTGCATTTGAGAAACGGGGAGACCGAGGCTCCTGCAGGAGCCATGGGTCTGGGCTCAGCCAGCACAAACTTGGACTTCCACGTAGGTTCTTAGACAGGTGACTGAAGTGCTTTTAAAGGCCATGGATTCTCTGTTTGGGTGTTGTCCCAAGTGCCCCCACCTCCTGCCAGGCATCTCAGTGTAAAGACCCTCCTGGCCCCCTGAGGTCAGGACACAAGTTCTGGTGCTGGCTTTGGTGAGACCCGAGCATGTCCCTGCCTTGGTTCTGGCCCGGTTCCCACTCTGTGAGATGAGCACGCCCTTAGCCACCCCGAGCAGCTCGTGATGGTCCCAGAAGGACCAGCTCAGTACCGGTAGGCGCCCTGCTGCAGGCGGAAGTCCAGTTTCTGTCCGTTCTTCCACCAGACCGCAAGAGGCTTGGGGGAGCCACTGGCCTCACAGGGCAGCGAGGCGGGAGTGTGGGCGGTCAGGGTCAGGTTGGAGGGGCTGGGGGCGATGGCTGGAGGCTCTGGGGAGAGAGCAGTCGTCAGGGGCTAGGGTGCAGGGTGGGAGTAGGTGGGAGGGGCTCACTGAAGCTGTGCCCAGAGGGGAACCAGGAACAGGGGATGCTCATGCCACCTTCAACCCATCCCAGAGGAAGCGGGAACGAGGAGGCAGGAGAAATTCCCAAAGGGGACCTTCCAGTGGGCTCCCAAAGCAGAGGTGATGGGGCCTTTGCTCACCCCTGAGGCTGACGTCCCCCTACCAGCCCTCCTTGAAGGAGGCCTCCAGGGTGCAACTCCCCAGCGGCACCCACCCCCTGGGGCCCGGGCCCAGCAGGTCAGCTTCCACCAAGGTGATTGATTGGATTAAAGAACAGATTGGAGCACCTGGGGGCTCAGTGATTCTGCGTGTTGTACAGCTCGTGCAGGTTTATCACTCACTTAATACAACAGTAAGTGGTGAGTATATGCAACATATGCACAAAAAATAAATACGCATCTTGGAATGTACACGCTCAAAATCTCTACTAATGGGCTTCATGGTCAAAAACATTTGGAGATCCTTACTCTTGGCTCCTGACAGATAGGATGACCCAGAAACTAAGCAGGACTCAGCCCACACTGGGGCGGATGATGTAGGCAAAAAACACACCTTCCCTCACTGACCTACCGAAGACCCGGAGTTCACGGCCCTGCAGATCGGAACCTGCAGAGTTGGACGCCAGGCAGAGGTAATGACCCGCGTCCTGGGTGAGGACTGGCTGGATCCTTAGGGAACCCTCAGGCAGAATCTGAAACCTGGAATGGAGGGAGGGGTTGCCATGGGTATGTGCAGACAAGCGAGGCCCCACAAGGGGCTGGACCCCTGCTGGTGTCTCCAGCAAGACCCTCCACTCTGTCCCTGGCTTTCCCAGTGAGAGGGTGCTAACTCAGGAGTCCTGCATCTGCGAGTCCAGGGTCAGGGCAGGGGGTGGGTCACAGCCATGGGCGGCAACCCGTACTGCCACCCAGCATCAGAAAGGGTGAGAGGAGCTGCTTCAGGCCTCTGGGGCTCCCACCTGGGCCCAGCCTTTCCCAAGAGCCAGCAGGCAGTGGTACCCCCCCTCTTTCTGAGAATGGCCCCTAGATCAGGTCTAAAAACTGCTCCCTCCCAGGGGCCCTGTCTGGACTGTGGCCCCGCTCCCAGCCACAGCCAACTGGACTGTGGACAAACTCGGCACACAGGCTGGGCCAGTGGAGTTCCCTGCCCTGGGAATTTGGAACTGGAATCCACAGACAGCTCTCTAGGCTCTGCAGGTTGTATGAACAGAGGCGCTAAAAGTTGGGGGCTGGGGGATCCATTTCTACCATGTTCATAGAGAAAGAAGTTGTTGAAAATTGGTCAGAGACAGAGAGAGAGAAAGAGGCATGAAGCCCACACAGAAACAGAGATTTGCAACCAAGAGTCAAAACCAGAGACAGCCACCATGTACTTAATAAGTGGGCATGCCTGTCCTTGGGTTCTGAGAAGACCTATGTCCTTTCTGCTCTAACTGCCCAGGTGGGCTTCTGTTTACAACCTGTAAAGAGATACCTGAGCCCCTCCCTATTGCCCTTCCCTGCCAGCTCCCACCTGGGGCTCCCAGGATCCAGGGGGACCCCGTCCTTCCGCCAGCTCACGAGGGGTGGGGGGGCACCATCTGCCTGGCAGGGCAGCAGGGCCGTCTGGTTCACTGAGGCGTTCACTGCGGGTGGTCCTGGCCGGATGCTGGGGACCGCTGGAGGAGGTGCACAGAGGGAGCATGTGCTAGGAGCCTGTCACTCTCGGGGGTGGGGTGAGTGGGGGGTGGGGCAGGGCCACTCACTGTGGATCTGCACTTGGAAGGCCAGGCTGGTGCTGCCTGCAGCATTGCGGGCTGTGCAGCTGTAGTCGCCGCTGTCCGCCGTGCTCAGGGCCTGCAGCTGGAGGAACCTCCCCCGCTCTGGGAACTGGGTATGAGCATCTGCCTGTAGAGACCCCCAGGATGGAGAGCCCCTCATCAGGGCTGGTCAGGCCAGGCTAGCCCCCAGGCACCAGGCAGGGAGGACCAAGGAACCAGTGGGGCCGGACAGTGGCCTCTGCCCCATTCTGGGCTGGCCTGCAGCCCCTGAATTGATACCCAGCTGAGGACCCTCTGGAGAAAGAGGCTCCCATGGGAGGGAAACAGAATCCTGCGCCTGGAGCTCTGCCTATTGGGTGTGTTCCAAGGAGCTGGACCTTCCACCAGATCCACAATCCTTGGGTCCACAGCAGCAAACTGGCCCCACTTCAGGGATGAGCACAGAGAACCTCAGTAACTGGCCCCCTGTCACATAGCCACTAAGTGTAGCTCAAAGGTACAGCACAGGTATGCATCAGAAGCCGCGGGTGTTCCTGGCCTCAGTGTTCCCATCTGCAACATGGAGCAACAGCAATAACAGGGGTGGGGAACAACAGGAGAGCAGTATGCAAAGCCGCGCGGGCACAGAACAGGCCCTCAGCACCAGGGGTTCAGTCTGGTTGGGTCTGGGGCCTGAGAGGGACAAGGCAGTGCCCCTGGGTCCCCAGCCTGGCACCCACCTGCAGCAGGATGCCATCCCGGTGCCACTCAATCTCCGGTGCTGGGTCCGCCTCCACTGAGCACTCTAGAACCAGCTGTCCCGGGGCCAGGCCAACCACAAAGCGGGGGCCTTGGGGCCCGATGACATTTGGAGGGGCTGGTGGGGCCGGCAGAGAGGGCATGAGAGATGGACCCTCCCCTGGGGGTCCCATCCTGCCTCCCTCTCCTGGCCCCACGCCGGCACCCCCTACCTTGAACCCTGACCCGGAAGCTCTTCTCGACTTCACCAGCTGGGCTCTGGGCCAGGCAAGTGTACAGCCCAGCATCGTTCACCTGGGGACGGAGCAGGGTGAGCAGCTGCCTCTGGCCTCAGCCTGCCCACCTCCTGATCTGGCTTCCTTCCTACGCCGCTAAAGACCCAGGACTGACTCAGGCCTGCTGAGTCTGCCATCCCGCCTTTCCCATCAACTCCTCCTCCCTCTGGAATATTTCTTCCCTACCACTCTCTCATCCTTGCTTTAGGGCTAGGGCAGAGCCTACCTCCTCCAGGAAGTCCCCTCTGACTGCACCAGCCCTTCTCTGGCCAGGCTAGGGATTTATCTGCAACAGCCAGTTCCAACTAGGAACTCCCATGGCATCATCACATCCTCACACCCCACACAAAAGTGGAGCTTGGCCAAACCTTGCAAACTGCCACCAGGTCCCTCCCCTCCCCTCTCCATCCCCAGCTTCATCCCACAGAGGGCAGGGCAGCAGCACCTGCACACCCTCCACCCGGAGCACCCGCCCGGCCCTGTTCAGGGCCTGCCCGTCCTTGTGCCAGGTGATGTTGGGTGTGGGGGTGCCCCGGGCATCACAGAGGAGCTCCAAGAAGGCGTCAGGGGTCAGCGACAGCTCTGCAGGTTGGCCTGAGTCCTCGATGTGGGGGGGATCTGCAAGACACCCCACCCTGGGTCAGCTGTGGAGGCTGTGCCCGGAGCACTGGGGGCTGGGTTCATCCCCCTTCTCCATCAGCCAGATGCTGACAGCTGGGGCCACAAATAGACAGGCGGTGGTCGTATTGGAGGGTCCTAAAAACATCAGACCACGGGCCCGCTGCCTGGGACAGTTATTTGTGCTTTAAAATCAACAAGGATACAGAAAGGTACGTTTGCACTACACTGTAGTCTATCAAGTGTGCAGTGGCATGACATCCCAAAATAAAACCTATATACCCTAAATAAAAATCCAGTATTGCTAAAAACTTCTAACCGTCACCTGAGTCTTCAGTGGGTCATAATCTTTTTGCTAATGGAAAGTTTGAAATATTGCACATAATTGACACAAATTTTTCCAACATGGCACAACACTTGCAAAATCTGTGCTTGAGACCTAGGACTGCCCCCAGATTTCAGTGACTTTGACCCTGCTTAACAAGGTTTGGGGGACAAGACACAGCAGCCAGGTCAGTGAGACCGGTTCTCTAAGCCCCAAGTCTCCTGCGGTGCTGACCTCACCCACTGCCTCCTCCATCGCCCCCAGAGGCCCACTCTCCCATCCCTGGACCACAAAAGCTGGTGCTGGGGGCAGGTGACCCACCCATCACTGTCAGCCGGAAATGCCTCCTTGCTTCCCCCGCCTCGCTCACGGCCACACAGGAGTAGGTCCCCGCATCACCAGCTCCTGCTGTCTCCAGCCGCAGGCCGGGCCCCTGTTCAAGGCTCTGGGGCAACAAGGGCTCCCCATCCTTCATCCACGACACTAGGGGCAGGGGGCTGCCCTGGGCTTCACAGGGGAGGACCACCGGGGAGCCACGGACCACTGCCACGTCAGTTTGGAATTCCACTGGCTCCAGGATGGGGGGCACTGTGCAGGGCAAGAGTGGGCATGAACCATTTTATTCCACGCCAAGTGGTCCTCACCCCTGGACCTTTGCACAGGCTATTACTATTAGCCAGCATACCCTTCTCCTCAACTATTCTTTCTCATCTCCAGTCCTCAGCTTAGATCTCACTTCCTCCAGGAAGCCTTCCCTGAACCCCCAAGGCCAGGTGAGGTACTCCCATGGCATCAGCTCCTTCCTCTGGCATCACTAGTTGGGGAATTATAATTGTCTCTTTACAAAGCTGTTTCCCCCACTGACCTCTTGGCTTCAGGGACTACCTCTGCTCACTGCCATACCCTGGCGCCTGGCAAGGCCCTGGCACACCAGTGTCCAGTGACTATTTGTGAGGTCAATGAATGAGTGAAGGAATGAATCAGAGGCTGTCTCCGTTTGCCCTGCCTTGACACCCCTGAGGGCCAACCCTTGGTTCCACCCAGATGGGCAAAAGGGAGGGGGCAAGGGCCTTTTTTTTCATCCCCTGAGACCTAAAGACCTGCATGCCCACCCCCTGCTCTGTACCTTGCACCTGCAAGGTGAAGTTCCTGTCGGCCACACCTGCTGGGCTCGCAGCCACACAGGTGAAGATGCCGGAATCCGCCAGCTGCACCTGGGAAATCCTGAAGCCCTCGAGTGAAAGAGGGAAAAAGCAAGAGAGAGGGAGAGAGAGAGGGAGGGGGAGGGAGAGGCAGCATCAGTGGAAAAGTTCCCTTCCTTTTTCATCCTGTCTCCTAAGCCTTGCCAGACAGAGGGGCAGCTCTGAAACACACACCTGAACAGGTCCAGCCCCTTCTTAAACCTCTTTCCTGCCTCTCCGGTGCCCCTAGAATAAAGCCCAGACTCCCATCCGCCACCCCTGCTGACTTCTCTGCCCACCTCACTCTGCAGCCAGATTTCCTGCTTCCCAGATTCTGGAAGCCCCACTGCCCCACCCCAGGACAGCCTGCTAGCCCCACCTTCTTCTTTGAAACAATTCCTCTTGGCCTTCAAGACTCACCAGAGTCATCTCCACTCACTGTCTCCACTGCCTGGGCCCCCACTTTCTCTCGAACCTCCTTTTGTCCCAACCACTCCTCCTGAGCTGCCCTTGTCCATGTCCCCTGGAAAGTTCTGGAGAAGGATGATGGTGATGGTTGCACACAATGTGAATGTACCTAATGCCACTGAACTGTACACTTAAAAACGGTTAAAATGGTCAATTTTATGTTATGTATATTTTGCCACACACAAAAAAGTTAAGTCACATCATGATTCTTCTCTGCTGAAAACTCACTCAAGGCTTTCCTTCTTTTCTTAGGAAAATCCAAGTCTTTTGAAGGACTTACGAGGCCCTATGTCATCTGACCTCCCCTCCCCTAACTCTGCTCCTAGAATACACAGCCACATGCCCACCTCAGGGCCTTTGAACCTGCTCTTCCTGTCTGGAAGCTCTTCCCAGTGGAACCCACTCACCTCCCCTTCTCACCTCACTTCAACTCTGCTCAAGTGTCACCTTATCTGAGTGCCTACTGCTGGCCACCCTAAAATAGCACCCTCCACTACCACCTCCCAACCCTTTACTCTTCACACATATCCCTTGTGACGTGTCACTTTTTTATCTGTTTATTTTCTGCGTCCCTCCCTCCCCACAGCTGCAGGAGCAGAGGCTTCATCTTGCTCACTGTTCCATCCCAGTGCCTGGAACTGCACCTGGCAAACAGCAAACACTCCCGAAGGCATAAAGACTCCGTTCAGGCACCTTCTTTCAGGAAGCCTTCCGTGATTTCTTCCACCCAGGGCCAGGTTAAGTCAGATGTCATCACCTGGATCTGTGCCCCCTGCCCTGGGCTGTGAAAGCCTGAGGGCAGAGGTCTCTTTCATCTCTGGAACTCTATTTAGGGGTGAGGTCCTCTCACGCACCCCATCAAAAACCTCAGTACATTTATATTATTTCTACTCTATAAAACATTCACATGTGTTTTTAAGCCCAAGCTGCCTGAAGAGTGTGTCCAGAGCCTACGATCCGCTGGCTGGCAGGCTGGGGAGCCACTCCCTTACCTGAGGGTGCGGCCCGAGCCATGGAGGTGGGTGCGCTGGGAGAGCGGGAGGGGCAGGCCGTCCTTGAGCCAGCTCATGTGGATGGGCGGGGAGCCCCGGACGGGGCACATCATGGTCACCAGCTCCCCGGGCCTGCTCATCAGGGTCCCCGTGCCCTCTGCCCCCTGCTCGATGGTGGGAGGCACTGGTGGGTGGGCAGAGAGGAAAAAGGGGGCAGTAAGGGAGTCTGGGGAAGGGAAGTGGGCCCCTCTGAGGGAAGTCCCAGGAGGTGGCACCGATATACCTAGACTTTTGCCACAAGTAACCATTATGTGGCAATCATCACATGGTTCTTGGGTCCATATTCACCCCTGGTGAGGATGCAGCCCACTGCTTGGGGACACGGCCTGGCCCCATGGCTCTCTCCTTCACCCCTGACTCGCCCGCTGCACCCATGGGCTGCCGCGATTGTTCCCCTAGTCTGAGGACTGTCAGAGGCCCAGAGGGGCCAGACTGACCTGGCTCACAGACTGGGCGTGGCTGGGGCTTCACTGGGTCTCCTGCATCCGGGCCTCTCACCACCCTCCAGATGCCCCAGTGGTGGCCCCACGGCAGCCAGGCTGCTGCCATCCTGGACAGTGGGGCTACCTGCCTCTCCTCGCCCCTCAGCTGCTCACCCAGCACGTTCACGGTGTGCAGCCTGGCATCCTCCCCGGCCGCGTTTTGGGCCACGCAGGTGTAGGCGCCGGAGTCCGAGGCCCTCAGGCCCTTCAGCACCAGGGAGCTGCCGTCCAGGGAGAACCTGGCATGGGGAGGGTGAGCCAGGAGCAGGTGCGTGAGGGCCTGTAGGCCCTGTGGCCTGGGGTGGGGAGGGCACAGGCCGGGCCTTACCGGAGGTGGGGGCCCGTGCCCTGGCCCAGCGGGCTACCATCCTTCAGCCAAGTCACGTTGGGTGGTGGCTGCCCGTCAGCCTCGCAGTCCAGCCGCACCTGCTGCCCCTCCAGGATGCTGTGCTCCTGTGTGGCACCCGAGCTCTGGATCCGCGGGGCCACTGCGGCAGGGGCTGTGGTGAGGCCTGGGGCAGTGGCTGGGGCTGGCATGGGGGAAGGACACGGGGGTGGCGCAGGGTGCAGACGTACCCAGCACAGCCACCACGAAGTCCTTGCGGGCCTCGGCCTGGGCGTTCTCAGCCACACACGTGTAGGTGCCAGCCTGAGCTGGCTGCAGGTGGCTCAGCTGGAGGCGGCCCCCCCGGGACACCACACCATGTGCCACATTGCTTTCTGTGGGATGGAGGGGCATGCCAGGACTTCACCTGCTCAGACCCAAGCCCCAGGTGCCACCACGGGGCCCAGACAAAAGTCATGTGACTCCCAGAGAGGGTGCCTGGCTCCCCACACTCACAAGGCTGGAAAGACCCCAGGAACCTCTAAATCACCCACCCCTTTCTTGTGCTCATAGGGAAACTGAGGCCCAGACACGGGCAGGGCCTCTTGCCATCCACATCACGGCCCTCCCCAGCCCAGATCCTTCTGATTGTTCTGGGCCTTCCCTATTTCCCTCCAGTGGGGACATCTCCCAAGGAACCCCACTCCCTTTAGTGTCCAGGACTTGTTCCTTTTCCTGTTGCCATTTCACTAAATAAAGGAATAGCTGGCACTAAAAAGGGAGGGGCTGGTGTACTCACCAACAGGCATTCTGTCCTTCAGCCAAGTAACAGTGGGTGCAGGGACCCCAGTCACATCACAGCTCAGGACCAGGGGGCTCCCAGCCACCTGGCTCACAGTCTCCGTCTTGGGGTTCTCAAACGTTGGGGGCACTGCAGGAGAGAAGCCAGATTCCTAGAATCCTAAGACTCTGCCCGTCCCCCTGCCCCCAACTTCCCTCCATCAGGCAGATCAGGGATTCCCAAGAAACACTTCCCTGGGGTTGGGAGTTGACATCTTATGCTTTGCCACTGATGGTGATGTGGGTTGTTTTATTCAGAAATATAAGTACAACCAGCAGCTGGCTATTTCAAAACATTTACAAAGCAGAGCCCAGGAGGGTATCGCTTAGCCCAAGGATGGCAAGTACTCGGTACTGCACCAGTAGGCCTTAGCCTATGCCAGGACAGACATCACTAATTGATCCCAGCACTCTCTCTTGCTCAGCCAGGATGACTTCATGCACCCTAGGCAGCCACTACCAGTGGAACAGAGATGGCTGTGCTAGGATGAAACATCCTCTCCCTCAGGAACCAGACAGTCTCCCTTTTCCACTGTTCATCAAGACAGCCATCAGGAGAAGGAGGTATGAGCTTTGAGCAGCAGATCAGGTAGCAATCATTTCCAACACTGGTATTTAATATGGCTTAGGATTGGATTCATCCACTTCCCCCCTGGTGGGGAGGCTACCGGCTTTGCCATCTGTGGCAGATAGCTGATGTCCCTCCAATCTGTCCTTTCCATCTTGCCCAGCAGTTTTAGCTGAGCACGGGGTCACTCAGGTAGAAACTACATTTCCCAGTCTCCCTTGCAGCCGGCTGTGGCCAGCTGCCTAGGTTCTCACTAATGGGATAGAAGCAGAGGGGACAGATAAAATTTCTGCATCACTCACTTAAAATAAAAGTGCTTACCCTCTACTGCTGCTCTTTTCTGCTTCATGGGCTGAAACAGGATGCAACATGGACAGGGACAACCCCCAAGGGGATGGGAGATCAATAAGATAGAAGGATCCTGGGTCCCTAAATTGCCACTTGGTAGGTCCAGGGCTACCCTCCAGCCTAGACACAGACCTCTGGGCTTTTGGATGAGAGAGAGAAACTTCCCTCTTACTTGATTCACTGTATTTTGGGGTCTCTTTGTTACACAGCTGAGTCGATATGCTAACAGACACAACATCTGACCCCAAGAAAATCTGGCCAAGCTTTCATCCCTTGCTTCCCTAGGTAGCTCCAAAAGGCTCCTCCTCAACCACAGCTAGAGCCACACCCAATCAAATGCCATCTATGTTCCATCCTTGGGCTGGTGGGGTAGCACCTCAAGGTGGAGGTGACATGGTCCCAGGACCCCAAGAGTCTGATCTCTGATGACTCCCATCCAGTGCCCCCACGCCAGGCACTGTGCCCAGCACTTTATAGACACAGTCATGGCAGTCCATAGACTGAGAGCTTCCTGCATGCCTAACAGGCAGGTACTGCTACAGTTCCTTTTACTGAAGATAAATCTGTGGCTCAGAGGAACAAAGTCACTCTACTAAGTCCCACAGAGCAAGTCATGGGCAGAGTCCTATTCAGATCCTGGGCTTTTCAATTCCAAATCTTATGCCCTAAACACTCAGCAACACCTCCTCTTTCTGGCTACTGCCTTTCCCATCCTTGGTGGCCCCATGTGCTGCTAGGGGTCCTGTGGCGATGCTTGCAGGCTGGTCCCCAGCTTACCCTGGACCTTGAGGATGAAGGTCCGCACAGCCTCCCCAGCTGCATTGCTGACTCGACAGCTGTATAAACCTTTATCCGACACCTAGGACAGAGAGAGGGCATGATAATAGTCAGGGTGCATGTGGCTGGAGTGGGGGCACCTAGAGCTCCCCCCAAAAATCCAAGCCCCAGAACCTTCCAGAGCAAGGACTCTACAAAAATGCTGGTCCTGCCTGGGAAGCCAAAGGAGAGGTGAGACCCTCTGGCCTTTACCAAGAGTCTCGAGATGCAGGAGGACTGATGGAAAGAGAGTGTGCAGATTCCAGAGCCCACCCTCCCCTGAGCCTGGAGGAGAAGGACCCTGGCTGTGGGGATGAGCTGAGCCAGGAGAGGGGAGCCCCAGGCACATTTCCAGAGGAGCAGCAATTGTTCATCCAGTGAACACTTCTGAGTGTCTAATCCACCTGGGGGTGAGGGGAGGCATGCAGAACAGACTCCCAGAGAGTCGTAATCAGAGGGGTCTGGAGAAGGCTTCCAAATCTTGGGGAAACAGGCAGGCATCAAGGCACGGATCTGCTCAAAGTCACTCTGTGAGCCAATGCGGCACCAGATCTGCAGGCTTGGGTTCTTCCCACCTGTCCAGCCCCAGAAGCTGCTAATCAGCTTGGGGTGAGGTCCTGCACGCCGAGGAGGCAGCATCCCCCACACACTGACACCCAGCTGCCCACCTCCCCCCAGCTCACCAAAACCAGGAGGCGACATCCCCAGATCCACCCCTGGCCGCCCACACCACCAGACAGCTCACCTGGGAGTCCTGGATCTCCAGCCTCTGCCCACCTAGCAGAGCTCGGGTCCGCTGTGCTGGGACCAGGGGCTGCCTGTCCTTGTGCCAGGTCACGGCCGGCTCGGGGAGTGAGTCTGTCTCACAGCTCAGGACGGCCTTGTCCCCGGCCCTCACCACGACCACATCCTGGGGGCTGCTGGGAGCCTGCTTGAAGGTGGGTGGAACTGGGGCAGGAGACGGGCCGAGTGAGGTGCCACGGCCTTTCTGGTGTCCTCCCCGCCCCAGCCCACGGGATAACGCCTGTGAAGAGACAAGGGTCACGCAGTGGACCCCACCCCAGGGACGATCACAGACCCAGGGAACTGGAAGGAGAGACGCCAGGCCAGCATGCCAAGGACCTGCTGGGTGGCCTGGGAAAAGCCTCTAGCCCTCTCTGGGCTCAGCCTCCCAGCTGGCCCTCCTAGGCTCTTTCCTACACAGCGCAGGCCCTAGCTGAGTTAGAGGCCTCTGTGAGGGACCGCAGCTCCCACCCCGGCTGTGAGCCCACAGGACCCTACGGTGCATCAGGCGCACAGCAGGTGGACAGGCACAAATGAATTAACCCGCCCTAGGGCTGGAAAGAAGCCTCCAGGGAGTCCAGGCTTGTGACATCTTGGGCCAGATTTTCCCCAAGAGGATTCTGAAGACCAAGAGCCCCATACAGCTTCCATGCAGAGAACACTGTGATCAGTCAGGCTTGGGAAGGGCCCTTCCTGGGCCAGCTCCCACCACTGTTCTGCTGTCCCCTCCTCCCCTTCAGAGCTCACTGGGCGCCAGGCACTGGGCTAAGGGCTCACACATCATCTAGTCCTTGTGCCAACTGTCACCTTACAGATAAGAGACCCGAGGCTCAGAGAAGGGCATTGATGTGCCCAAGTTCACAGAGCAAGTAAGTGCGCAGCTGAGTTTCAAACCCAAGTGTGTTCAACTCTAAAACCCAGAATCTGAATCACTGCCCCCCAGACACCATTGCTGCAGAGGGCACAGGTGTCCAGGCTCCCCCAGGGCCAGCTGCCCCTCTCTTGGCTGTGCTGCCTGAGGGATGTGAGGGCAGATTGAAGGAGCAGGGGACAGTGCAGGTGGGGGACAGACAGGACGTACCGAGCACGCTAAGCTGCACCAGCTTCTGGTCTCGGCCAGCGGCATTGAGAGCCTCACACACGTACACCCCGGAGTCCGACGGCTGTGCCCGAGGCAGGTGCAGCGTGTGGGTGCCTGTCGGGGGGAAGCCAGCCCCTGGCGCCAGCGAGCAGGCCCCAGCCCCCAGGCCCCAAGCCCACAATCCTACAGCCCTCCCAGACTCCCAGTCCTGTCCCAGATTTGAGGTAGCAGCTCTGGCTCCCCCACGGAGCCTCAGAGCTGGGCCGCAAGCCTCAGTTTACCCACCAGGCAGGAGGAAGACCTTTTCTCCCAGGGAGAGGCCTTGGCTGTCCTTGTACCACGTGACCTCGGGGCTCGGGTGAGCACGGACGTCACAGGGGAGGGAGACACTGCTGTTGAGGATGGCTGTGACCTGCTCCGAGTTTAGACCTGCGATTCGTGGTGGGACTGTCCCCATGGCCACCAGAATAAAGAAAGACACATAAAAATGCATGCTGGTGGGGGGCAGAGAGCCACAGAGGGAAACACAGGGCTTTCACAAGTTCCCACTGCTTACAGAAGCATAACTGCCTTACAGATGAGGACATGGGGGCTCAGAGGTCAGAGAGGGAGAGTCACATTTCCAAAGCCACTCAGCTGGTCAGCGGCGGAGCAGGAATAAATATCAGTTTGGGTTTAAGTCCTAGACCCTGAGTGCTCAACACTGTCGTCCCTCCACCCGAGGCCACAGCTGCCCCACATCTGAAGGCAGAGCCCATGGCCACTGAGATGCACGTGTCACAAGGAGGCAGAGGTTGAGAGGCTGACTCCAGGGCAGGGAGACCCCCCACGGGGTAGCATCTCTGAGTCTGTCTCCATAGGTCAAATCAGGCTAACCTCCTAGCTCTGCTGGCAGGAGTGAGCCCAGGGCAGGTGCTCAGCCCCACGCCAGGTGCACAGTAAGTGCTCAGTCATGGTGCTGTTAAGGCCTGGGAAGAGCCATTCCTTTGGCAACATCTGAAGCTGCTTAAAATGATCTGAGGTCGGCCCTCGGTGATGCAGGTCCCCACGTGCTCTCTGTCCCGGGAGACGGCTGGCACCAGGCCGTGATCCCTGAACTCCGAGTGCAGGCCCACAGCCCAGGACATGGGGAGGACCGAGCTGCTGTGTCTGCCTGCACGCATCCCCCATGGGGCAGGCCGGACAGACCCACAGCACCGGCCCCTCCTCAGGGGGCTCCCCCAGGAGCTGCCTGCTCAGCCCAGCTCACCTTGTACCCTGAGGGTGAAGAGCTTCTCTGCGGAGCCCGCCGGGTTCTCGGCCACGCACATGTAGCTGGCGGCGTCAGCCACCTCCGCCGTGGAAACCTGTGGGCGCACATCCCCCAGCCCAATGGCTTTGGGCCCCCCAGGAATTATTGTGAGGGCTCCCTCCCACCCAGCCCAGGCACGGCAGGCACCAGGAGGAGCCCCCTCAGAAGACCCCTTCGTCCACATGGAGCAGTACTTGTGGGCTTCACCCCACATCCATCTAGGGCTGTCTGTGACATCTGGGCAGGACGTGAGGCGAACTCCCTGGAGCTAACCCGATGATGACAAGGCTCCCCTGCCCACCTCCCCCAGCCCCAAGGAGGGCTGCTCGGTGCTGTGCTGGGCCCCAGGGGTGTCGTGCAGCTGTGTCTGGAGACTGGGTAGCCAAGGTGCTGCCTGGGGTCCTAGGTGCTGGGCATGGTCTGTAAGCATCGGATGGCATTCCCGTGGAGAGCTGCCCTGTGCCGCGCTGGGCTCCAGCTGTGCGAGCCTGTGGGTCCCTCTCAGGTGCTATGTGCAGCCCAGTAAGGCTCCTCATATATGATTTTTCAGTGGGCTGAGTTGAATCCCAGGGGCTCTAACATGGTTTCAGGCAAAGAGCTTAATTGGGCACCGGTAATGGCAGCTCCTTGGTCCCCAGATAAGCAGTACTGAGTCACAGCAGCTGCTGACTTTAGCCCAAGCGGGGGCCGTCCTGACCTGCAAGACTTGCCCGTCTTCCAGGACCTGCAGCCGTGGGCTTGGGGAAAAAGGCAGCCCATTCTGGAGCCACGAGATGGTGGGCACAGGGTTGCCCAGGGCTGGGCACTGTAGGCTGACGGTGCTGCTGGCGTTGACAGTCACCTCCTCCACCAGCTCCTCCGTGTCACCCAGGATCACAGGTGGGGCTGGGGTTGGGGAGAGGAGGGTGAGGAGCGGGCAGCCTCCCTGGGAAAAGTTCCTTGGTTGTGGGCAGCATTTGGTGCTACGCACTGGCTGGGGCTCCTGCCCACCAAACCTTCCCAGGCCCCTATGCAGCTAAGGAATCTGGGGCACAGAGAGGGTAGTGGTTTTGCTCAAGGTCACACAGCTAAGAAGCAGCACACCTAAAATTTGAACCCAGTCCCATTGGTTTCAGAGCCCACTCATAGCGCCTCCTACATCATGTACATCTGAATATAGGAAGACTGCACATGGTCTCTACCTCTACCCTCTTTGGGAGGGAGACCCCCAGGGGGCCTGCACACCTGAGACCCAGGCCCCCTCCCGCCCACAGGCTGGGCCACTCACTCAACACCAGCAGCTCGTAGTGCAGCCAGTCCTCGCCCACCTCGTTGGAGGCCTTACATGAGTACCTCCCGGCATCCTCCGCACGGACCAGGGGGATCTGCAGGACTCGGCCCCCTGGGGGGGACATGGGGACAGAGGCCTGAGCAAGGGCAAGGAAACCCGCTTTTTCTCCTGGAGGGGACCTGGAAGACATCACTGCGCCCACCTCCACCCCACCTGTGAAATGCACAGGATCGCTTGCTCAGCCCAGGTCACGGGGGAGGGGATCAAATAAAGCACAGGAACGGCTTGTGCTGTGTCAGGCCCTGGGCCGGGCATTTCCGTGGCCTCTGACTCTGTGTGCTCTTACTACTCCCATCTTACAGATGGAAAAACGGAGACTTCCTAAGAGTGCCCGGCAGTGCCAAGCCCAGCTTCTCAATGAAGGCAGAGGGAAGGGGCAGAGAGCTGGGCGAACATCCAGGCAGAGGATCTCAGGAGGCTGTGGTGGTTGGGGGTGGGGGGCATCACCTGGGACCCTCTGTGATGCCAGGCTAGGGCTAGACTCTGGCAGCGGGGGGGCTGGAGCTGGTCTCCAGCTGGGGCCAGGCCAAGGTCACTGTGTGTTCAGGATTCTGGGCTGGGAGACTGCTGACCCAGGCTGTGGCAGGTTTGTGACCAGAGTTAGAACCAGGGACTCATTATGTGCAGAGCCAGGGGACAGTAGCCAGGCCTGGGGAGGCAGTGGCCATGGCCTGGCAGGAGGCAGGGGTGTCACTCCATACATGAGGTTAATCTATGATCAGGCCAGAACTAAGGTCAGCTGTGACCACAACCCCTATGTGCCCAGGATTAAGGGTCAGTGGCCAGAGTCAGAGGTCAACAGTGAGATTGGAGAGATCAGTATGTGACTGAGCTCACTGTGCACCCAGGTCAGAGGGCAGCGGCCGGGGGAAGGGGTCAATGACAGCTTTCCATAAGTGTTACCTCTCCCAGACCTCCAAGAGGCCGCCTTTTCTTCTTGCCCCGTTCATCCGAGGCAACACACCGTGTGAATCCTAGGCCAGGGGACCACCCAGTCCTGGCTCTGTGCCTGGAATACCTCCCATTTCTGGGCCCCCCCAGGGGGCTGGGCAGCAGCCCAGGGAAGCCAGGCATTTCTAAGCTTCACCCCTGGAAAGTTTTAATTCAAAACCATCCTCAAAAAACCATTCCAAAATAAAATGGTTGTTTAAAGAAAAATTAAATAACCTTAAATAAACAAATACATAAAGTAATAAAAAAATTTAAAAGGTCATACGAACAATGAGCTTGGACTCTGAGTGGGCATCAAAGCCCAGTGAGAGCGTCTTCAGTGTTTGGGGGTCACGAGATCTTAATAAAGGGACTGGCCCCTCTCCAGAGACAGGGGCCAGGACATATCAGATCTTGAAGCCCAGAGGTGGACACGGCCCAGATGACAACCTCTGTTCTAAAAATCAGAGGCACAAGGGGACCCTATTCTTGCCTTTAAACTGGGAAAGAACTTCTAGCTCCTGTTTGCAAAAGGCAGCTAAGGTCCAGAGTGGTCACATGCCCTACCGGGGGTCACACAGCAAGCAGCACACAGGAGAGCTCAGAGGACTTGCAGAAAGGCAGTCAAGGAGGCCAGCTCTGATGAGGGTGTGACCCTGGTGCCTGCCTGCAAACGCCCCGCTTCGCTGTGCAGCCCTGGCCTACCTTGCAGAACAGACATCCCATCCGTGGCCGAGAGGGGCTGGTCCTCCCTGTACCATGTGAGCGCTGGGGGTGGGACCGCGTTGGTGTCGCAGTTCAGGTAGGCGGGGCTGTTCTCCATGACCTCCCGGTATTCCGTCACCCCACCCCGGGCCTCTTCCTGCCGGGACAGGGTCTCAAAGTCTGCACTGGCGTCTCCCACCTTCTGGAACATAGGGGGCACTGGGGAGGGGGCGACAAAGCCATTAGGACACACAGCTGAGGGATGGGAATGCACCCCTGCTCAAAGAAACACCCCCTTCCTAACCTCCCGTAGTTGCAGAGATCCCACCATCTGGGCCAATCCCTTTGGTCAGGGCAGGTTTTAAATTTACTCACTCCTTCAGCCAGTGTTTACTGAGCAACTACTATGTGGGCTCTAGGATAAGGTTCCTCCCTCTGGAGCTCACATCTAACCGACTCATTCTTGGGACACACTGATATGTCTCAGGGGAGGAAGCCAGATAGTAAGTGTTAGCCAGTGTGTGCCTTGGAGCACAGAGGCACTCAGTCATCAGCTTTTGGAGCTGGAGGGGGCCCTCAAGGCCACCTGGTTTGATCAGGCACATTTCACAAAGGTAAAATGAAGACCCAGGGGGACAGTGATGCCCCCATTCTCGAAGTGAAAGAGCCCAGGCCTACGGTCTGGGGGGCAGACATGCTGGACAGCAATGAGGCAGGGGACGGGCACCCCAGAACAGAGCCCTGCAAGGCCACCCAGAAGCACTGGCACCCCTCGCCCCAAGTTGTGCCACTGCCAACCCAGCCCTGCCTCCTCCCACTGGCCCACGCCCCACTGCAGGGCCCCCACACACCCTGGATGAGCACGTTGAAGTCCTGGTCGTCCTCGCCAGCCACATTGGTGGCCACACACAGGTATCGCCCTGAATCCAAGACCTGCGTGGGCTGGATCTGGAGAAGCCGCCCTTCGCCAAGGATGCGGACACGCTGGTTGGGAGTCACGGGCTGGGGGTGGAAAGAGGGGAAACAGAAGTCAGAAATGAGGGGCCAAAAGCACCCAGACAAGTGTACTTAGATTTTCACGCAATTTTTAAAATACAACATAAAGTGATAGGAACACCCTGACACTCTTGTAACCCCAAATCCGTGTAACGTAAGAATTGGAGAACTCAGTGGGTGAACATAGAGTTTAATGTTTGTGAGCCTTGCTTCCTATGAAAAGCTGGATTTCTTATTAAAACATAGAGGGTGGGGCAGGGCCCAGGTGAGCTCTGGAATCATTCAGTGCTCTAACTGCCTTTTCTGGAAGGTTCCAAGCAGATGAGGCGGACCCAGACGAAGAGCCTGAGGCCGCCAGGGGACGCCGAGCTCACCTGTCCGTCCTTGTACCAGCTGATGGTGGGCGGGGGCGCGGCCCAGCACTCGCACTCCAAGGTCAAGGTACTGTTGACCTTGGTCTTCACTTCCTTCATGCCGACCTCCCCCAAGGGGTCATCTTTGGAGATTGAAGGGGGGACTGAAAGGGACAAGGGAGCCTGAGAAGCAGGCCTGGAGAAGAGGTGCTGAGACCCCGCCCTCCCCCTGGTCCCAGGCCTGTCCCAGAAACGGGGGGGCTGGGTACTGAGAGCAGGGGAACAGGGACCCTGGAAACCCACCCGTTCCTGGGGAGAGATGGGTCCGGAACAGGGCAGGTCTGAGGCAGGGGAATTTTGGGGGTGACCTCAGGGGGCCCTCCTGGGGGTACCAAGTCTCAAGTTATGGGGCCTCTGGTCACACAGAAAGAAGCCAGGACCGGTGTGGGTCTGGGCGTCCACATGGCCCAAGTCCTAACTCACTGGTTCCCTCCTCCTCTGTCCCTGGCCCTTAAATGACTGAGCCGGCCCTGGCTGTCCAGTGACCACCAGAAGAGACAAGCCACATGAAAGCGCCTGGGGTGCCCACGTTCCCCGGGCAGTCTCCTGCCCACCGGCTGGCACCCGGGAGGGTCCCGACTCACTGAGGACTTCCACATGATAGTTCTTCATGGCTTCCCCAAGCTCGTTGGTGACCACGCAGGCGTACTGGCCTGCGTCTTCCTTCTGGGCATTCAGGATCTGCAGCCCGTGAGTGCCTGCTTGGGGGGAGGCAGCGGCCAGGGTCACCCTCAGGCATTAACCGAGGCTTCCTTCCTCTGACCCAGCCCCATGACGGCCCCTTGCCCCCTCGCTCCCCGCCAACCCTCTCAAGGGCATCACCTGGGAGCAGCTGGATGTTGTTAGAGGCCTCAAATGGGGCCCCATCCTTCATCCAGGTGATGGTGGGGGAGGGAAAGGCCAGCGCCTCACAGATCAGAGAGATGGGGTTGTTGACGGTCACAGTCACCTCCTCGTCTGCACTGTCCTCCGTCACTCCCAGGATGGTGGGAGCCACTGTGGTGGGGCAGGGAGTGCTCATTAGTGATCTCCAACCCTGGGCCCCAGGGTCCAGAAAAGTCTCAGACTCTGGTACTTCGCTTCCGTGCTTTTGCTGTTCACATTACACAGACTGCAAACCGGGGCCCAGAGGAACCATGCGCTCTGTGGCCAGTCTTGAATTCAGGCCTGGGTGACCCAGAGCTCTCCGCCGCTCTGCAGCACCACAGGGGGAGCTGGACACCTTCCTGCCTCAATCTCCTGTGGAGTCTCTTAACATTCAACTGTCTGCTAATTTAAGCAGAGCCTTCTCAATTCTGTTTGTGGTTCCAATTTGTACCAGTCTCTGAGCAGACGTGGAGGTGGATGGAGTTTTGCTCCCTGCTGAGAAAACTCTGCTTTCGTTGGTCCCCAAATTTCTTCTGTCAGCCCCTGCTGGGGACCTACCTTTTTACCAACATCATTTTTGGAAACAGATTTTTACCCAACAGTCTGTGTCCCTCTCATCTTCTAGATTACTGTTTCTCGTAAAGAAACCACTCATGTTGACTGCCCTTGGGAGGCTGATGGCCTGGGTGTGAACTGCCACCCTGGGGCCTGGGATCTTGTCACCTCTCTAAGCCTCAGGACTTCATCGGTGACACGGGGACCAGCACATCTCCCAGCTCCTAGGGCTGTTGTAAAGATTCAGCTAGTCAGGCCTGTCCAGATGCCTGGCCTGCGGTGGACATTCAGCTAATTACATTATTTTTGCTGTTGAAGTGGGAGGAAAAAACAGTGTTTTGTGGGAAGCTGTCTGTAAGGAGCTGGTCACCTTGGTCCTCCCTCCTGCCGGCACCTAGCATGGCCAGAAGATGCCCAGCACTTACCCAGGACGCTAAGCTGGAAGTGTTTGGTCTTCTCCCCGACGGCATTGGCTGCAATGCAGGAGTAATGGCCTGCAGTAGACAGGTTGGCCTGGAGGACCTGCAGGAGAGCTCCATCTGGAGAAATGCGGTGGGCATCTCCACCAGCCAGGGGCCGGCCATCTTTGAACCACGTGACTCTGGGCTGTGGGTGGCCTGCGTGCACAGGGGAAAGGCAGGTGAGACAATTCAGTAGGTTTTGACCAGGTCAGCTGAGAGGTCAGAGGCTGCTCCAAGATGGGACAGGGGGCATTGATTCTCCATCAGAGGCCCATGCAGCAGGGCAAGACACAGAAGCAGCCACCAAGTGTGGTGTAGGCCCTTTCCGATGTGGTTCGATTGCCTTTTCCTTACCCAGGTTGTGGGCCAAGATGGCTTGGTACAGACAGACAAGACAGGAAGGCAAGTTATTTCTTCCATTCAGCCATCCATCTACCCAACCCACCCCATCCATCCATCCATCCGTCCCCCTACCCACTTCATCCATCCATTCATCCATCCACTCACCACACCCCTGTCCATCCATCCATCCATCCATCCATCCATCCATCTCTTCCAGCCCACGAGCCTACTCTGGGAGCCTACTCTGTTGGGCACTGGGGATACCAGGGCGACAAGGTAGCCCTTAGGTCCTCAAGGAGCCTCCCTGGGGTACACAGATGTCACAGGCCGCTATGTTCCAGTGTGGCCAGTGCTGGGATGGGGGAGCACTGGGACCTGTGAGAGCCCATGGGCCCAAGGGGTCAGCCAAGAACTCCTTGTGGAGGGTCGTGGAAGCTGAGATCTATAATCAGGTGAGGAGTTGGGAAGAGTGTCTGGGGTAGAAGCACAGAGAGAGCAAAGATGAGCGGGACACGGTGTCAAGTCCAAGATGTAGAGGGACCCTCCGTGGGGAGCAGGAGGGCCGGAGGCAGAGAGCCCAGATCTCCAGGGGCCCCCTCTTTCCACAGCTGCCTTCCTCCCGCTTCTGCCAGTCCCTCACCTGTGGTGTTGCACGTCAGGAGGGCCGTCTGCCCCTCGGGCACCTTGATTGCCTCCTCCACGTCCTCGTTCTCGATACTGGGAGGAACTGGGAGAGGCAGAAAGACAGACAGTTACTGACCAGGGTTGGCCCACTCAGGCTGAACAACAACAGAGCAGGAAGCCAAGAACCCATGGCATCTCTTCTGCCTCCCCATCCCCTCATACCTGCTGCTGGGGAGTGAGTTTAATAAGCATTTGCTACCGGCTGAGAGAGGTACCACTGCTCCTGGGAGAAGGCCCGAGCACAGGAAGGTAGCTGGAGCGTACTGAAAACTCCTTGCCTCTTTCATTTTGGGTTAGTCCTGGCTATTTCTGGAAAGTTCTATGGCAGCCTCAGAAAAGAGGTTGCTGATGAGGCAAAGAAAACAAGGCTCGGCCTCTCCCTCCTGCCTGTACCGGGCGCCCCGCTACAGCATGAGCCCTCAGTCCGGGGCCCCAACCCCAGAGGCTCCCAGGCAGGAGGGGATGGATTCCTGGGTGCCCACGAGAACAGGGCTGTGACATACCCAGGACCTCCACGCTGAAGTTCCTCCGCGCCTCCCCAGCCTCGTTGCTTGCCAGGCACGAGTAGAGGCCTCTGTCTTGCTCCTGTGCCTGGGTCATTTTCAGCATCCAGCCACCTGGGAGGGAGGAAGGTGGGTCCCGGGCACAGCTATGAATAGCCTTCTGTCCCAAGCCGGGCCCAGGCTGCCCACCAAGAAGAGGAGCATTCCAGGCATTATATTTAGATGTGTATGTGTCTGCCATCCACAGTGTTCCATTCTTCAAATAGGGAAACTGAGGCCCAGGAGGATAAACAGATGGATGGAGCCTCCTGGACATGAGACCTACACCAGCATAAACTTGAGGACCCTGTTCTAGTAAGAAGGGTCATCACCTGGCCACCTCCAGTTCTGTGGGTTGGCTGGGGCTAGAAGGACAGCAGTGTGATCCTGGCTCAGATCAGAACCCCCACTCTGTTCTGACGGACGTGGTAAAAGGCTGCCTTCTCCCAAAGACCTCTCAGAGGTGAACCAGCTCCTCTCAGAGGAACCCACGGATCTCCTAAGAGCAGCCCAAGGAAGACAGTACACAGGACACATGTCATCACTGCTATTCCTGCATCCAGGGCAGACATCACTAACTGATCGCCACTCTCCTTTCTGCTGGGCCCAGATGCAGTCTCTGAATTCATACCATCACAACGAATCTGACAGCCTCGACCAAGTGCTCAGAAGTGGTGCACAGGGGAAACTTATTTGCCACCCCAGCTTTGGCTGTGTGGAACAGTGGATGGGGTCCTTGAAGCTGAGCTTCAGTGGGCCTAGGGGCCCTGCAAGATTCTGATGGGATGCTGCTTCTTGGCCTCCCCGTTTGTGTTCCAGCGAGGATTTCCGGTCAAGATAGCAGAGTGGTAGGACCACGAGCTCACCTCTCCTCGCGGCTACAACAAAACCACAACTAACTGCTAAACAACCATCAAAAATAAAAAGACTGGAACTTAGCAAAAAAAGATCTTCTTCAACTGGAAACATAAAGGGAACCACAGCGGGATGGTGGGGGGGGGTGCCTGTGATATATCGGGCCCCATCCCCCTCCGAGTGGGTGACCCACAAGCTGAAGAATAATTAAGTTGCAGAGGCCCTCCCACAGGAGTGGGAGTTCTGAGCCCCACGTCAGGCTCCCCAGCCCAGGGCTCTGGCATTGGAAGAAGGAGGAGATCACAGGCCATCTGGTTTTGAAGGCCAGTGAGGCTTAGCTCCCGGAGCCCCACGGCCCTGGGAGAAACAGACTTCATTCTCTTGGGAAGCGTACACAGAATCTCACGTGCACCAGGTCTGAGGGCAGAGGCAGTGATTTCATAGGAACTTGGGCCAGACCTGCCTGTTGGTTTTGGAGGGTCTCCTGACAACATGGGGGACGGCTGTGGCTCACCAGGGGACATAAAAGCTGGTGGCAAACATTCCTGTAGTGTTAATCTATGAGAGCTTTCCTGGAGCATGACATCTTGATCGGATCATTAGCACCAAGACAGCCTGTAGGCTTAAGGGCTGGAAGCCTCAGGCCAAACAACATACAGGGTAGGAACCCAGCCCCACCCATCAGCAGACTTACTGAGCCACCAAGGCCTCTAGACACGGCCTGCCCACCAGAGGTCCAGGACAAAGCTTCACCCAGCAGTGAGCAGGCACCAGCTCCTGCCAGGAAACCTGCATAGGCCTCTAGTCCAGCCTCATCCACCAGGGGGCAGATACCAGAAATAAAAGAACAACAATCCCAAAGCCTGTAGAAGGAATCCACACACACAGGCCAGACTCTACACTGTATATCAGCAAGGACCATCACAGACCAACTTTGTGACGAAGATGAATATTCAGAGGAGAAAGTGCTTAGATCAGCATTTCCAAAAGTTTGTTACAGCTCTATGGGATGTTACATAAGCGCCAGGAGAATCTTTGCTGTAGGACTTATCAGAACCTTGACTGTACAATAGGTCACCATGAGTCTCCAGGAGAGCAGAGCAGAGAGCCTTCTCCAAACTTATTTAAATCCAGTTTTTTTCTTCTCTTAGAGCACATCAACCAACCAGTGTTTTGGGGTGCACTCTTGGGGGACCAACAGCTGAAATGGTTATCCCAACCAAGCAGCTCAGGATTACAGATCATGGGAACGTGATGGACAGAGGCAGAGGGCCAGACCTGATACCCAGATACTCCCCTGACTGGCACCTTACCTGCCAAGAGGTAGGTGTCCTCCCCAGCACTGATGGGCTCCTCCCCTCGGAACCAGCGGACCCCCGGGGGTGGGATGCCTGTGGCTTCACAGAGCAGCGTCAAGGGGCTGTGCAAGGCAGCAGTGACGTTGGTCAGTGGGTCCAAGTCACCGATGAGCTCTGGGGGCACTGGATGCAGAGGAGAAGCCACATTCAGGATGAAGACAGTGGGGCTGGATGCTCCTTCCCCACACCCCCACCAGCACCCTCTCCCAGGACCCCCACCCCTCAGCTGGGGGAGTCTGAGCAGCAGAAGTGACAAGATCAGAGCTGCTCCTGCTGAAGGGGGAGAGTGGTGGCCACAGGCTGGGCTTTGGTGTGGGACTTGGGCCGCAGTTTCCCTGACCCCTCAGAGGGACGCCTGGAGCGTTCAACAAGAACACGTATGAAGTGCTAAGCACAACACAGTGCCTGGCTAATTTGCTTAAAGACTGAGCAAATAATACTGGCATTAGAGTAAGGAGAATACAGGTGGGTCCCTAAATGCACACAGCAGAGTTCCATTCCAAAAAGAAGCTGCATTCCACCGGGCATGGATAAGTGGACGAGGCTGGGGGTCCCAGCAATGCCAGAGGCATGATGAGCGGGGCCTCCTGGCGGGGAGGGTATAGCGGTAGAGCACATGCTTAGCACGCACGAGGTCCTGGGTTCAATCCCCAGTACCTCCTCCAAATATAAATAAATAATCAAATTACCTCCCCCTCATTAAAAAAAAAAAGTGAGAGAGGGGGGCCTCCTTAAAGAATCCCTGTGCACCTCTCCCTCCTTATCTCTTCCCACTCTCTGCCTCCACCCTGAGGTCTGCAGTAGGAGCTCAATAAAAGATTGGGATCATGAGGCTGTTCTGGCCACTGTGGATGTGCTCCAGGCCTCCGCAGACTCTGCTCCCTCTGCTTGGCACTCTTCCTCTCACCCCACCACTCGATTAACTCCTCCTCAGCTTTCACATTTCAGCTAAAAGGTCACCTCCTACAGGAAGCTGCCCTGATTTCCCAGGACGGTGTTCAGGGTCTGATCTCTCCCAGACCCACAAATTCCTCCATCACATATGAATCATGCAGGACAAAGATTGCCCAGAACAGGGTAGGGGAACAGTAAACAAGGGAGGGAGGGAGAAAGGAATGGAAGTGAGGGCTACTTGGAGCCAGTCCTGACATTGAGAGCAGTGTTTGCAGCTTCCCCCAACAGCAGCCCTCACCAGATGTCTGACTCCTGGCAGAACAAGGGGTGGCCCCAGGAGCACAGCTGGAAGGCTATGCCTACAGACTGAGGCAGCCTTGCCTCTCGAGTCCAGCCCCTTCCTGCCCTCCTCCAGCTGCTGCCAGTCCTCACCCAGCACAGAGAGCGCAAACCTCCTCTCGGCCCTCCCGGCCACGTTCTCGGCCACGCAGCTGTAGTGCCCAGCGTGGGCAGCCTGAGCCCGCTCCATGTGCAGCCTCTGCCCCTGGTCCTGCAGCCTCAGGCCAGGCTCGGCCCCCACCGGCTGGCCGGCCCGCTCCCACGTCACCCTGGGTGGTGGTTTCCCTGTGGCGTTGCATTCCAGGGTGGCCTCCTCGTCCTGGACCACGGAGACCTGTGTGTGGGGTTCCCGGGCGCCTATAATCTGAGGGGGAACTGGGATGTGGAGAAGGCACGTCAGGGAAAGCTGGCCGCTGAGCACCAAGAACTCCCCACTTGCCAGGCTCTGGGCACGCCTCCTTTGGCCTATCGTCCCCCTGCCCCTTGCTGGCTGTGTGACCTTAGCCAGGTGGCCTCACCTCTCCGGGCCTCCACTTTGCATCTCTGTAATGGGGTACGCTGGGAATCACCGTGGGCCTGCTGTTCAGACAACGAGCTCACAGCACAGCCCTTAAGATCTGGGAGGGCTTTTCTGCCTCAGAAACCAGAGGCTTCCCAGAGCTAGAGGTCGGGGGGAGGGATTGTTCCTCAAGGGGGGTCTCCCCAAGACACAGAGCAGCGCCTTTCTTGGTTGTATTTTCTAGAATGATTTTTACAAGGCTGAGAGATTTAATTTCATCACTGCAGGACAAGCAGATGGAGATGCAGGTTTCTATTATACAGAAGAGTTCATATAAATTTTACATTCTTTTAGTTTCCAGCTGTCTCAAGCTGTGTTTTTTTCCTTGGGGGCCACTGGGAGCTGCCCAATCTCTCATGCTGAGGGCAAGAGCTGTAAGAAGCTGACCAGGAGGGGCAGTCAAAACGCCAGTAGTCTCAGGGCTCTCATCATTCCTGTCCCTGTCTCTGCTCAGGTTCTGGGGGTGAGGGCTGCCCTGCCAGGGTGCCTGGTTGCCCACCCTTCTGGCCCCTTCTGACCCCTCCCACCTGGCTCAGGCCATCCCAGCCCGACTCACCGTGCACCTCCAGCTGCTGGTCCTGGCTGCTATTTCCTGCCACGTTGCTGCACTCACAGGTGTATGTTCCCTCCTGGGCTGGCTGGGCCTGTCCCAGGTACAGCAGCCGCCCCACAGCTGACACCTGCCCAAGGCTGGCCCCCTCTCCAGGCAGGGGCAGACCTGGATGCACGAGAAAGAAGCCCTTGGTCCCCAGGCCTTCCACCAAGAACATTTGTCCTCTCGTCCATCCTGACCAGCTCCTGCTCATTCCTCAGGTGTCCACTGAGACATCACCTCCACCAGGAAGCCTTCCCTAAGTATCAAAACTGATCCTGGAACCTGCTCTGAGCTCCCATAACTCTGATCTTCTTCCTAACACAGATCTGCCTGCAGGTGGCCATCTGAATCCTGCCCTGGCCTGGGCTGTCCTGGAAGGCACACCTGCCTCACTTTCCCCCGGGATTGTTAGAGGCTGTCCAGGGCCTGGCGCATCATAGGGCTCAGTGAAGGCTATTGAATAAATGACCCATCCATCTAGCTACACTGACCAGGGGAGGGAGACCAAGCAGCTGGCACACCTGGCAGCAAGGAGACTCCGATGCAGGGAAGGATTTTGTAGACCCCAAGGCACCGGATTAAACACTAACTTTCGTCACCTTGCACCTGTTCACAGGAGCAGCCCTCTGGGCTCTGGCCAGCCATCAACATGTGTCCCAGCAGGGGCAGGAGCCCCAGTGGCCACAGGACGATACCTCCTCCCTCTTATGGTCTATCCTCTGTCCATACTCTGTCTCCTGGTGATCTCAAGGTCTTTCTGCTTCTAGATTTATTGTTAGGCCAGACCTCTCCTCTGAGCGCCAGACACCTACGTCTGCCCAGCTGACAACTCATTGGGTGGCTAGCAGATCTCAAAATTAACAGGGCCCAAACTCTGGACCTGGCCCCAAAACTTGCCCCCGTAGCCTCTTCGTCTCAGTGATGGCAGCAGAACTCCCCTGACTGTCAAGCCAGAACCTCCAGTCATCCCCGACTCCTCCTCTTTCTCAGCCCTCATCCAGGAAATCCTGCCAGCACCACCTTTGAAACTCATCCAGATTATGGCCCCCTCCCAACACCTCATGGCTACTTACCTACCTACAGGCACCAGTATCTTTTGCCTGGAGCCCCTGCAGGAGCCTCCTCCCTGGCCACCCTGCTCCCACCCTTGCTCCCCATGGTCTATGCTCATCACACCGGCAGGAACCTGCTAGAGTACAAATCGGATTGTGTCCTTCCCCTTTCCAGAGCCCCACAGTAGCCCCATCTCACTCAAGGTAAAAGCTGAGATCCTCACAACAGCCTTTGATCCAGTCCCCATCACTCGGTTGACCATGTCCTGCTGCTGCTCCTTGCTGAATCTGCTCCAGCCCCATTGGCCTCTTTGCTGTTCTCCAAACATGCTTGTCTCATTCCTGCCCCAGGGCCTTTGCACCTGCCATCACATCTGCCTGGAATGCTTTCCCCTACAATATTCCCATGTTCACCCTTCACCTTCTTCAAGTCTGCTTGTTCAAGTGTCCCTGGCCACTCCACTTAAAATAGCAAATCCAACCCCCTCCCCAGCTCCCAGCACATCTTCTCCCCCTTCCCGGCTTTTTTTTTCTCCAGAGCACTTATCACGTCAGGTATTAAGTCATTTACAGGCAAACCTCAGAGATATTGCAGGGTCAGTTCCAGGCCACCGCAATAAAGCAAATATCAAAATAAAGCAAGTCACATGAATTTTTTGATTTCCCAGAGCATATAAAAATTATGTTTACACTATACTGGAGTCTGTTAAGTGTGCAATAGCATTACGTTTAAAAAACAATGGGGGGCAGCATATAGCTCAGTGGTAGAGCAAGTCCTTAGCATACACAAGGCCCTGGGTTCAACCCCCAGTACCTCCAACAAAGAATAAATAAATAAGTAAGCCTAATTACCTCCCCTCCCAAAAAAACCCCCCAAATTCACCAAGCCACATACTGAAGATTTGTTCACCTTATGTGCAACAAACCTCAATTTAATAGTCATTGAATGAATGAAATTAAAAAAACAACGTGCATACCTCAATTAAAAAATACTGTACTGCTAAAAAAATGTTAACCGTCACCTGAGCCTTTGTGTCATAATCTTTTTTCAATAGCCACAGATTGCCATAAAAAGGATAATAATAATGAAAACGTTATAAATATTGTGAGAATTATCAAAATGTGACAGAGACCCAAAGTAAGCAAATGCTGCTGGAAAAATAGCGCCAACAGATTGGCTGGAGGCAGGGTTGCCACAAACCTTCAATTTGTGAAAATGTAACGTCTGTGAGACTCAATAAAGCAAAGCACAGTAAAAATGACTAACTTTTTGTTAATTATCTGACTGCCTCAACCCATCACTGTATTTCCAGAACCTAGAATGGGGCCTCGCATAGAGAGGTTCTCAATAAATACTGGTTAGATGAATGAATTCCAAATATTTATTGAGCACCTGTTTTGTACCAGGCACTGTCTTGGCCATTGCTGAATTCTCAGACAGTGCCTCATGGGGCTTACAGACTCACGGAGGAGAAAACATTGAAGGACTAGGGTAGATGACATGACAAGTTAACACACAGGGGTGGCATCAAGGAGGCTCTGCCCTAGACTGAGGTGGAGGTCAGGGAGGGCTTCCTGGAAGAAGAGGCATGAGGATCAATCTAGCTCTCACTGGCTGAGAAGGGGCTGGGGGGCCTGCAGACTCAGGGACGGAGCAAAGAGGGGCTTCGGAAGCATCATTTCTGTAACCTGCACCTGTACCCTCTAAAGCTCCCATGTCCATCTCAGCTAGGGTCTGGGGCGGCACCCAGCGAGGGCAGGGGGAGCTTCCTCCTCGTGTGGGGCCATGAGGGTGGAACTGGGCAGGGGCAGCCATCCTACCGTCCTTCCTCCAGGAGATCTTGGGGAAGGGGATGCCCCGACATTCGCAGGACAGCCTGGCGGAGTGCCCCTCAGTCACAGTCAGGGTGCGGGGCTCCGGTGAGGGGAACACTGGAGGGACTGAGTAAAAGCAGAGAGGAGGTGAGGGAGCAGGAAGCTGTGGGCTGGAATGAGAAAGGGCCCCCGGGGGAGGTGAGGTGGAGGAGGGCTGTTTCCCGGGACCCACCCAAGGCAGCACTCTGCCTCCACCCAGGGCTTGAGAGCCAGCCTGACAGGGGCACGGGAGGGACCCCGCGCAACCCAGGAGCCCCTCACCCCAGACATTTAGGTTGTAGTGTTTCTCCGAGCGGCCCGCCTGGTTCAGCGCCTCACAGGTGTAGCGGCCTGCATCCCACACCTCTGCTCTGTCCACCTGGCCGAGAGCAGAACAACCCATCAGCAGGGGCCGCACAGAGATGGGGTTACCTTGGACATGTCACATGACCTCACTGAGTCCCACCCTCCCACTTGGGACCTGGGGGCAATGACAGCATCTTATACCAGGAAGTTCCTAGAAGCCAGGGCCTTGGTGGCCTGACACGGCTTGGGGACAAATGGCGGCCCTGCCAGCCTCACCCCACTTCACATCCACAGCCCAGCCCTGTTCCAAGGAGGAGGTGGAGGGGGCCCTGTCATCAGGAGTCAAATCCTAACCTAGGGGGAGATAGAGCTGGGCTGTGGCTTTGAAGAATGAAGGGAAGAGGAAACCAAATGGTGGTGCTCAGAGTTGCAAATGATCATATCACAAGGTGCAGAGGGGTGGGAGGAGGAGGAGCAGGCTGGAGTGGAGGGATCTCCCCAGTAGCTGGGAGAGGTACCTCCCCTCCCCCAGCTGACGCAGTTGAGCTATTCTCTGGGACAGGTGAGGACCTCACAGGTCACACACCTCCAGCAAGGCCTTGTCTGCGGAGAGGCGGACACCGGGCCGAGGCTCCAGGGGTCGGCCGTCCTTCCGCCAGCTCAGCAAGGGAGGGGGCACAGCGTGGCTCTGGCATTCCATTGCCACTGACTCATTGGCCACGACGGACACGTTCAGCTCTTCTCCAAGGATGCTCGGGGGCACTGCAGGAGTGGGCAGGAGAGGGGCTGTGTCAGGCACGTGAGTGGGGCTGGCAGGACAGGGCCACGACCTGGGCCAGGTCCTCCCCTTCCAGCAGCCAAGAGCCAACACCAGGGGATGGGACGTCGTCACTGGGATGGGGGCCACTCCCTGAGCTGCAGCCCTCTTGTCCTCCCTCAACGACCTTCAGAGGAGGCCCCCAAACTTGAAAAGGATGGTGGATTATAACAACATCAATGTCCCGAATCCGACTGTGTACTTTAGTTGTACCAGATGTTACCACTGATGAAAGGGGACCTAGGATCTCTCTGTTTCATTTCTTACAACTGTATGTGAATCTACAATATCTTAAAAAAAATTTTTTACTTAAAATTTTAATTTTAAAAAAAGTTTTATAAAAGCAGGTCCCAGAACCACCTTTTTCCCTGTGACAAAACCAACCAGTGCAGTGTCAGAGTTAAGAAGGCAGGGTCCGGAGTCAGTGCTCCCACCAGGTGAAGCCCTGCGAGCTATCGTTGGTCACTCTGTGAGGCCCTGGAGACCTAACTCAGCCTCTCTGGGCCTCAGTTTCCTCTTCTGTCAAATGGGGGCCAGCTTGTGGGGCCACGTGAGATTAGACACAATGATGCAGGTGAGTGCCCGGCACAGAATATCTATTATCTTGACTCCAGCAAAGGGAAAGAGCTAGAACCAGACGCTTCCTCACCCCTCCTGCCCAAGGCTCTGCGTTTGCCAGAGTTCTTATGTTTTCCTCCACAGAGCCCCACAAAGTCCCTGACGAGGAAATTTTTCAGTAACAGCGACTATAACTGGGTGTTTCATGAGCTTAGTGAATCCCATGACGCCCTCTGAGGGGGGTGCTATCTTATTCGCATCTTATGGAAGAGGAAATGGAGGCTCAGAGAAGCAAAGCAACCAGCCCAAGGTCCCGGAGCTAGAAAGTGGTGAGGCAGGATTTGAATCCAGGTCCGCAGCACTAGAGAGCCAGTGTTCCTAACCACCACCCCACACTGCCTTTCCCCAAACAGATGGTTACCCCCATTTGACCACGACAGTGAGATTGTATGACCCCCTGACTCTTGGCCTGGTGTTCCTCCTGCTACGTCCTGCTCCCTGAATACAGAGCTTCTGGCTGAGCTGGGTGGCCCACCTGCCCACCTGTCCATGATGAGGGAGTTCATACTCTAAGTCGGGGCCCTGGGGGTCCAACTGACCCCCACATGAAGGCAGCCACAGTCTCAGGCCAGACCTCCCACACCCAGCCGCCCCCTCCCTCTTCGGATGTGGCTGGGGATGCCCTAGATCCACGTTCTCGAGCTGCCGGCCTGGACCTGGCAGCCTCCAGGGCCTGACACTCACTGTGGACATTCAGCATGACGTCCTGGCGATCCTCGCCCACTGCGCTCACGGCCACGCAGGAGTAGCTGCCTGAGTCCGAGGCCCGGACACTGGCCAGCGTGAGGACCCGGCCCCCAGGGAAGACCTGCGCCCCAGAAGGAAGCCCACATGAGGTCATGCACCTTCACAAGCTGGCCCTGCTGGCCGGCACACCTGGGCAGCCCGCCCCAGACCCCCAGAGCCCCCCACAACGCAGGGGAGCTGTGAGCTGTACCCAGACCTTGGGACCTTTGCCACTGATGGCCAACTGCACTGGTCTTTAGAAGGAGCTCCCCGGAGCAGAGCTGTGGCTGGGGACCTTTTGAAATGGGGCTGGTCCCCGAGTGTAAGAGGCACAACAGATTTCAAAGAGTTTGTACAAAAAGAATGTGACATGTCTAGTTAATAATTTTCTATAATGGTCATGTGATGAAACGATGCTTTTGGGGTATACTGTGTTAAATAAAATGTATTATTAAAATTGGTTTCACCTGCTTCTTTTTACACATCTTAACACTGCTACTAGGAACTTTACAATTCCATGTTTGGCTCATGTCTGTGGCATGTGGTGTTTCTGGAGACCATCTGGCTCTACACTGTTAAGCAGCTCCAGCCAACCCTTCCGGGCCGTCACTGCTTCCCTCGCACCTTGGTGCTCCCAGACCCTGACCTCTGCTCCCAGCACCTGCTGGGGCACCAGGGAGGTGAGCCGGGACCACCCAGCCCTACTGACCTGGAGGCTGGAGGTCCCTGCAGTGGACACGGGGTTTCCATCCTTCAGCCATATCAGCATGGGGCTGGGGACTCCAGTGGCGTTGCAGGTCAGCCGAACCGGGGTGTGGAGCAGCACGGGGCCTGGCAGGCTGGGCGGCAGCGTGATGCGTGGAGGCACTGCAGAGCCAGGGAGACACAGGGCACGGGCTGAGCCCCCCGGGGACGAAGCAGGCAGGGCCTCTGACTAGGCACCCTCACAGGACCACACAGCCACACACAAGAGCGCAGGGCATGCCACTCCACAGTTCTCATCTCATCCTTCTACCTCCACCATAAGGCTTCCATAGAAACTAAGGCTCAGAGAGGGCAAGTCACCTGCCCAAGGTTGACCAGCTAGGAACTGGCAGAAGCAGCACTTGAACTTGGGCCTCTGGTCAGCATGAGGTCATTACCATGGGGATAGTGTAGGGTAACAAGGGTTGGGGATCCCCGGGCAGGTTCTGTTTCCCAACTCAGAGGTATCAGCCTACAGGTGCCCACTCTTGGGCAGAAAATGGCCAGAAGATTCAGTTGCATCTGGAAGGCCTGAGCCATGATGCTTGGGGCCCCAGCCTCTTGTCCAGCTACCCTCTTCTCTTAGGATACAGACCCAATCTCTCCAGCTCCATCTGGACACCAGCACACCTGGCCCCTCCTCTCACGGTTCTGTAAGCTCCAGGCCCCCGGCTTCCTTCCAGTTCCTCAAATTCTCTACAGCCTCAGGGCTTGGCATGTGGTCTCCACTTAGCTATCCAGCTCTCAGAGATGCCTCCCGGGACTCCCCAGGCCAGGCCAGCACCCCAGTTCCAGGCACTCACCTTTCCTAGGTCTTATCACAATGGAACAGCACTGTGGGTAAGTGCCCAGCCACTGTGTCCTTGACTAGACCGACAGCTCCCGGGTCCGTGTGGCTCGGGGCCGCAGCCCCAGGGTCTGCCCAGGACGCGCACGGGAACAGCTCGTCCTACTGGGCTTCACTTTACTGCACTTTGCAGATGTTGTGTTTCTTTTACAAGTTGAAGGTTTGTGGCCGCCCTGCATTGAGCAAGTCTGTCGGGGCCAATTTTCTAACAGCATTTGCTCATCTTTGGTCTCTGTGTCACATTCTGGTAATTCTCCCAATATTTCAAACTTTTTCGTTATTGTTGTATCTGTCATGGTGACCTGTGATCAGTGATCTCTGCTCTTACTACTACGACTCACCAAAGGCTCAGATGATGGTTAGCATTTTTTAGCAATAAAATATTTTAAATTAAGGTATGTACATTATTTTTTTAGACAGACTACAGTATAATGTAAGCATAACTTTTGTATGCACTGAGAAACCAAAAAATTCATGTGACTTGCTTTATTGTGGTGGTCTAGAACTGAACCAGCAATGTCTTCAGGGTCTGCCTGTGCTCAGTAAATGTGGTTGGATAGAAGATAGATAGATGGAGGAATGAATGTTTGAATAAATGGTTGGGTAGATAGACAACTGGATGGTTAGATGGGTGGCTGGATGGACAGGCAGGGGGTTGGATGGATGGTTGGATCAATGGCTGGGCAGGTAGGTGTTTCTGCACATAGGTGGAAGAATGGATGGATGAATGGATGGATGGAAGGAAGGAAAGATGAATGAAAGAAGGATGGATGAATGGATGATGGATGGTGGGTGGAAGAAAGAAAGGATGGATGACAGATGGATGAACAGACTAATGGACAAATGGAAGGAAGACAACTTTTCAGACAAGGCTCCTTTTAGTTACAGGGCAGCTCACCATTGACCCGTAGGCCATACTGCAGCTCTGTGCTGCCTGCCACATTGGATGCCACACAGCGGTAGCTCCCAGCATCAGAAAATCGGGCTTGCTCAATGCGGAGAGCTCTTCCATCAGCTGACACCGTCACTCCCTTCCGGGCAGAGAGAGGCTGGCGGCCCTTGAACCAGGAGATATCTGGAGAAGAGATGAGAGATGATAGGGGCCCTGCCAGCCCTTCAGACCGTGCCGGTGTCATGGGCATCCAAGAGAGGCTTCCAGGGTGGCCACATGGTGTGCCACTATTTCAGGCACGGGAGAAAGCCAGCGTTCTCCACGAAGTGGGGCAGGGACAGAACAGGGCAGTGTTGTCTGAGATGGAACCCAAGGCAGAGAGGGATGCAGCCTGGGGCAGCCAGGAGCCAGAAGAGTCAAAATCAGCCCCACCTCATCTCCTCCTCCCCCTGCCAGGAGACCACTCTCGAGAGAGAGCTTTAGAGGAGAACACGGTGCACCCAAGGCAGCAGCCTCAGAGGTATGGACCGATTGTATCTTCACTTCCTTATATCCTGCCAGGACCCGTCCCAGAATAGGGTTCCCCGCCACCCCCCCCCCCAGAAGGGGGCAAATACCTCCAGGGCTCAATACCCCAGACAAAGCAGGGGAGACTTGGTTCACATGGGGGACAGGAAATGGATCCTCTTCCTGGGCCCATTCTGTCTGCCCAACACCCACCCCAGCTCCCAGCCCTTTCCTCAACTGCTTCTCCAGAGCAGAGGCCCAGACAGACGGCAACTCAGAGGTCCTGGTTCTCACCCCAGCCCCGGGGCAGCCCTGTGAAGCTGCAAACTCAGCAGCAACCTGCAGGTTTGTTTCAGGCACCAGCACAAAGGCTCTGGGCCATGGTGGGGACTGGTGCTTAATGGGCACTGGATGAACAGCTGGTGAGAAGGAAGAGAGGAACATGGGGGTGGGGGTGCTAATTTCATCCTGTTTGGCGCACAGCCAGAGCGGTCCCTGGCACTGGCGGGCCTCTTTAGATGGGGAACTGGCGCTGGCCGGAGGCGGCTTTCAGCCCAGAGGAGAGGTCTTACCAGGAGAAGGCACGCCTGAAGCCAGACACTCCAAGGTTACGGAGGCATTTTCCAGCACTGCTTTGTTGACCGGGCCTGGCTCGATGTTGGGGGGCACTGGGGAGACAAGGAGAGCCCTGGCTTGGGGGGTGCAGGCTCTAGGTGGCTCATCTCAGCCACTCCCAATGCCCCTCCCAGGCCTTCCCAAAGGGGCTGGACAACAAGTCTCCAAAACAGCTCAAGTCCGCTGACCAGGAAACGCCGCTCCTGACCCAAGTGCAAGGCATTGGGAGGCAACCTGCGTGGCAGTTGTACGACAGGGACGACCCTGGTGCCCGACCCCCAGGAACAGACATCAGCACAGCGGGGAGGTGGAGCCCAGGCAGCCACGAAGAGTGACAAGACTGACAAGAGCGGGGATGTGCTCAGACACACAAGGACGTAAATGAACCCCATATGAACAAGCAAAGGCAAGTATGATTGAGACCAAGGCCGTCTACTGACAATCCATCCAGCAGGAAACAACCAGAAGGGGCCACAGAGCAAATGACTCTCTTCTTCTAAAGTTAAGGACATGACATTGATTTTAGAACCCCAAGCCCTCCTGGACCCCCCATGGCAGCCCCGCGAGCCCTCAGTCACCCACCATCCCAGGCCCAGGCTCCGCCTCCGCCCGTATCCTCACCCAGCACCTTGAGCGCCACGTCCCTCTTTCTCTCCCCAGCCAGGTTAGTGGCAACACAAGTGTAGATGCCTTCGTCCCTCAGGTCCACCTTCTCAATCTGGGCGGGGAGGAGGGCGGAGAGGAGGAGGGGCAAGTGTGTGCCAGGGATGTGGGTAGGGCCAGGGGCCCAGAACCAGAGGGTGGTCAGAGCGACACTGGGACGTGGCAAGTGGCCAGGCTGCTGCTGACCCCAGGGCAGTTGAAGTGAGTCGTGGGCAAGGCTTGGCTCTGGGGGTGGAGCTCTGAGCCACGCATTCAGATTCCAGGGGATCCCTCTGATCTTGGGGATATGCCCCTTCCCCTACTTTCTCCCTCTGACAGCTGAAACACCAGGGACCTCAACTAGGCTAAGGGCTCCCTTCTTTCCTCAGACTCAGCACCCCAGTGAGCATTTCCAGGATGAGTGGACTCTGTTCGTCCTGCCCCCAGGCTGCCAGGGCCCTGGTCAGGCTCTACAGGGCCCCTAAAAAGCATCCCCTCCACCTGTGCCAGGTTGGCCCACCAGCCCTGGGACCCTTGCATGTACCTGCAGGTTCCCCCCTGAGGCCGCCAGGGCCACCCCATCCTTCCACCAGCGGAGGCTTGGGGTAGGCACCCCAGTCCCTGCACATCGGAGGGTCACAGGCTGCAGGAAAGGGGCTGTGATGTTCTCACCCCCAATGATGACCACCGATGGGAGCTCTGGGCAGAGGAAGAGAGAGGTAGGGAGGGCCTGGTGAGGGTCAGGAGGGGTGCAGTGGGCACCCAGAAACTTCCTCAATGCCTGGGGGGTGAGGAAGTGACCTTGCAGAACTGTCCTCTAGCCTCTCCCCACTCAACCCACCAGACACCCGGCCTTGGGGGAAGAGCACCAGACTGGGAGCCAGTAGAGCAGGTCTTTCCCTTTAAAATTCTCCCATCCATCATCCATCATCCAACCATCATCCATCCAGACATCCGTGTGGGCATTAACCATCTACTCTGTGCCCCACACTGTACTAGGCACAGGAACACATCAGAGAAAGCTCTGCACCACCCTCAGAGCTCCCAAACTGGGCCATGGAGATGAGCAACCAAATAAGCAATCCCAATACAGTGGGTGGGGGGCTATGGCCATGAGAGGCTGGGCAGTGCAGATTATAACCATGGTAGAATTAAGGAGGGCTTCCTGGAGGAAGGGGTGTTTTAGGACAGACCTGAAAGGTAGGGAGGAGCTAAGCAGGCAAAGAGGAAGAGGCAGAGGGAACAGCATTTGCAGGCTTAAATAAAGGTAAGAAAGCCGATGTATTTTAAGAGTTGAAGATCAGTGTGCTCAGCATAGAGCAAGTGCCAGGGAACAGGGGGTGGGGTTGGGGGGAGCTGAGGAGGGGACTAAGGGTCTGTGGACTGGGCAGATGACAAGTGTGGTGAGCAGCTAAGACCACCCTCTCACTCCTGTGTCTCTTTGGGAAGCTGGGAAGTCCAGCCTAGAGAAGACTGGCTCCATGACCTTCCCACGTCCCCCAGGCCTGACAAAGGCACAGAAGACCATGACCTCTGCCTTCACCCTCCAGCATCTCCAGCTACCACTGCCCCAGAACCCCAGGCCCCCCTCACCTTGCACAGACAACTCCACCTCGGCCGCAGCAGTGCCCGCTTCATTGGTAGCCTGGCAGGCAAAGAGGCCCGCATGGTCCAGCTCCACATGGTCGATGTGCAGGGTGGTCCCCTGCGAGGCCACCTGCACACCGGCCAGCTCCTCGGCCGGGCGGCCATTCTGAAGCCACCTAAAGTGTATGGAGCGAGACAGGTCAGCCTGAGGCCAGGGAAGGCAAGGGCAACAAGACAAGCCAGGGGGCCTGGCAGCATCTCTCCTGCTCTCACATCCCTGGCTCCATGGCCTCTTTCTTGCCCCTGGGAAGGGAAGCATCTCCCATCCCCACCCACCCCACAAGCATGCCCTCTCTACTCCCACCTCAGCCCCCCAGTTCTGGCCTCCACCGCCCAATACGCACTGGATAGCGGGCAACGGGGAGCCCGAGGCCTGGCAGGGAAGTTCCAGGGGCTGTCCCACGAGGGTGGTCACCTGGCCCAAGCCTTCAGCCACCAGGAGCTGCGGGGGCACTGCAGGCAGGAGCCACCACTGGGTGTTTGGGAAAATTCCAGTCCCAGTGCCACCAGACCAAGGCCAGCCTCACCTCACCCTCCAAGTCCCCCCATAAATGGGCCCTCCTCCAGGAGGCCTTCCAGGACTACCAGGTCACGTGAGTGGTCCCCCGACCTCCCCGCACGCTTGGTCTGTTTACTTGGCGTCTGTCTTCCCACCAGACCCAGGGCTCAGGAGTCCCTTCTGCCTGTCCCCTGCCTCATCTCAGAGTTAGTGGCTGAGAAGTGTCTGTGGAGTGGAAGCAGCAGGAAAAGGACCCATCCACCCGCCCCCAGAGCCTGCGCCCACCACCCAGCTTTGGGCCTCAGGGAGCTCTCCATAAATGTCCATCCCACTGATCCAGAGCGTCTCGCAGAAGGCAGAGCTGTGTCCTTCATCCTGGCTGACCTGACCCAGCGTCCTGGGCAGGAGCAGGGACCCTTGATCCCAGGAGCCAACCCTGCCCCCTCCAAGCCCCAAGGGGCCCCCATCCCAGGTCTCAGTGTCCTCATCTGTCTCCTTTTCTGTCTCATGCAACTCAGGGAGCACTGGTCAATTCTCCCCCACCTTCCATCCCCTCCACACGCAGCCCGGGGGACTCGGGTGGGACAGGCCTGTGCTCACCTTGCACCTCCACAGAGTACTGCAGCACGGCCTCCCCCGCGGGGCTGCTGGCCACGCAGCTGTACAGGCCTCCGGACGCTCCCCCCAGGCTCTCCAGGATCAGCACGCCGCCGTCCGCCTCCACCCACGTCCCGTTGCTCTCCGCCACGGGCAACCCCTCGTGGTGCCAGGAGAGGGTGGGGGGTGGGCGGCCTCTGGCCACACACTCCAGCGCCAAGGACCTCCCGGCCACGGCCTTCACCACGTGAGGCCCTCCGCCAGCACCCTCGATGGTGGGCGGGACTAGGAAAGAGGCGCGGGGGCTGCTCAGGGGCCAGCAACCTGATGAAGCCCCTCTCTGACCTCCTCCCATGTGAAATGCCTCCTTCCTTCCTCCGCTAGCTGAAACCCCTGTTCAGATGTCATCCCCTCTGGGGAGCCTCTCCCAGACCCCTGGCTGGAAGCCCTCCCTCCCTCCCCTGCCCCTTGGTGGTACCCACCCCAGACACACTTGCATCTTTTCTCCATGCCCTGCTACCCCAGTGAGCTCTTGGTGAGCATAACAACGCTTGTCTGTGCGTGTCTCCAGCATCTGCACACAGTAGGCCTCGATATCCGCTGAACTCAAAGTGGTGGGTTCCCCTTGGGCCCCAGACCTGAGCCTCTGCTCCTACAGGCCCCTCCCTGACCTGAGGAAGTGGGCGGACCCTGGCCCAGGTGACCCGGCCCATGCGGGCTCCTAACTCAGCCAGCAATCCAGAGGGGGGGCTTCTCTCTCCCCCATGGGGAGGGCCCCCAAGTTGCTGAGCCCACAGAGCCATCACCAGGAGAAACAGGGAGATGAGGGAACGGGATGGGCTTCTCAGCCGTGTTTGGATCACAAGCCCCGCTGAAAACACACACATGCATTTTGCACTCCATTTCCAGGAGGACTTCAGATCCCCAAATAAGAGTCCCTGAGCAGGCAGCTGGGCTCATCTCCAGAGGTTGCCCTTAGAGCCCCCACATCCCAACTGCCCTTTGGGGTCTCCAGGGCTCCAGCACCCAAGCCTTTTGCAACTTGTATCTTTGGGGACCAGAGCTCCAGAGATGACTCTTCACAAGAGGCCATGATGACCCCACCAGCCTGCATTCTGCCCTCTCAGCCTTCACCTGCTCGGACCCATCCCTGCCCCCCCACACACCCCTTCCTCTGCGTTCTTCGCCTGCCGTGAGAGCCAAGACCCTCCAGGCAGGCCAGCCCCAAGGGCAGTAGCACAGGATTCAGAGTCAGATGCTCTAGGTGTGAACTGGGTCCCCTCACCTCCCAGCAGGGCGACCCGCCCCAGAGCCCACCAGGCTCACCCACGAGTGGGGAGACATGGGCCCTGGTCCCTGTAACCGTGCTGCTGTGAGGAGCCCTGGGAGGGCTGACCACAGGAAGTGACTGATTAAGAGCAGTTGGTTATTAATGATCACGGGGGCCTGAGTGCAGTTTCATGAAGAGCCCTGGGGGGAGACCTGGATTCCTGACTTGCTCTGCCCGGGCCCCGAGACAGGACCCCCTGTTCCTGACCTGCTCCTCGCCCGTCTGAGGCGGCTCAGACGAGCTGAGATGACCCTTCTCCCTGGGTAACTCCTCAGTCGCGGTATCCTGGGCCCCTGCCGCTCTCCTCACCCTCCTTTGGAGACAGCTGGAGGCCTCCATGGCCCCGAGTCCCTCGTACCACCCACCCCGGCTGACTGACCGCTGCCCCTGGCGGCTCACCGTAAACCTCCAGCCTGGTGGCCTTCTCCACGTCCCCCACGGCGTTGCTGGCCTTGCAGGTGTAGATGCCCGCGTCTGAGCCCCGGGCCCTCTCCAGCTGCAGCTGCCGGCCGCCTCTGGTGGAGACGACCCCAGCACCAGGGAGCAGGGGGTCCTCGTCCTTGAACCAGGTGATGTCAGGAGTGGGGACGCCTCGGGCCTCACAGAGGAACCGCACGGGGTGGCCCTCCATGACAGCCACCTCGCTTGTCTCGTTGGAACCCCAGATGGTGGGAGGTGCTGAGGACAATGGTGAGGGGTGCGGTCACAGGGAGCCTGGCCATCACCGAGGCTGCTGGTGTCCCATCCCTAAAGGCTGCATGCACGTGCCCCTGGGCCACAAGCACTGCACACATCACAGGCTTCTACTGCAGGGGTGGGGAAGCCGTGGGGGACGGTGCAGGGGAGGTGGGGTTTGGGGACAGATGGGAGAGGCAGGCTTGGGTGACAAAGGAAGCAAGCCTGGCCATCGCAAGAGGCGTAGAAGCTGGGAGAGGGCCCCAGGTCAGGCTCTGGACCCCACTTTGCCTCTAACTCGCTGTGTGACCAGCATAGGTCACTTTCCCTCTCTGGGGTTCAGTTTCCCAATCTGTAAAATGAGGGACTGAACTGGATCAGGGGTTCCCACAGGGCTGGTCACACACCACGAGTGGTACCCAAGACAATCCTCAGGGCACACGGGCCTGCATCTTATAACAGAGCAGCTACACCCTCCCCAAATCTCCTTCCTGCCCAATTACAACAAAGGAAAAGGCGTTTGGTGTGTTTGGTGCCAGTGTGTTCCTAAACGTTCTAGCACTTTCTACCCTGCCCTTTCTACCACATGCAGGCAGCTCGCGCCTGAGGGTTTCCAACATCCCTCTTTGGTTGCATTTGTTTCCCCAGCTTCCTCCCCCGAAGGCCAAGTGGCCCTGGTTCCAACTTCCCTGTGAGATATTAAACATCCTTTTAAATAAATGTGTTTCATTGTAAAGAAAAGTGACTTGATTTATAGAAACAATCATCCTGAGTGGAATCAGGAATAGTAAAATTTGTGACGCTCGGATGGGATTTGGGAAACAGGCCAGATTCCCTCTGTCTTTCCCCCATCCACCCACCTCCCCCCCATACAACCCTGCTTTACTGGACTGGGGGCTCACTCCTCATAGGCCCCCATTTCTCTCCTCACCCCCTCCCCATGCAGTGGTCAGCCTGTGGTGGGGGCTGGGAAGAAGCCGGGCTCACAGTGAATTCTGAGCTGGAAATCCTTGGCCTGCTGGCCTGCTGGGCTGAAGGCCACGCACTGGTACCGCCCTTCATCCCCCAGGTGACTGCTGGTGATTCTGAGAACCTGGCCATCCTCCTGGAGCTGGACGTGAGGGTCCCCGGGGAGAACAGGTCTGGAAAGATGGTGGAGAAGACTGCCAGTAAGGCTGAGAAACTGGCAGGGGCAGGCTGCACGGAGGAGAGCCTGCTGCTCGAGAAAAGGAAGACTGAAAGATTCACAGTCACCAAAATGTGCCAACAGCCCAAGCGCCCATCAACAGATAAACAGATAAACAAAAAACCAATGGGTCAATGAGGAAATCAAAGCTGAAATTAAAAAATACCTTGAGACAAATGAAAATGAAAGCACAACCACACAAAATCTATGCGACACAGCAAAGGCAGTGCTAAGAGGGAAGTTTATAGTGATACAGGCCTCCCTCAAAAAAGAAGAACAATCTCAAATAAATAATTTAACCCACCAGCTGAATGAACTAGAAAAATAAGAAAAACCCCAAAAGGCAGCAAAAGGAAGGAAATTATAAAGATTAGGGAGGAAATAAATAAAATACAGATTAAAAAGACCATAGAAAAAATCAATCAAACCAAAAGCTAGTTTTTTGAAAAAGTAAATAAAATCGATAAACCTCTGGCCAAACTCACAAAGAAGAAAAAAGAGAGAGCACAAATTAGCAAAATAAGAAAGGATAATGGATAAATTACAACAAATAAAATAGAAATACAGAATATCATATGAGAATATTATGAAAAACTATATGGAACCAAACTGGATAGCCTAGAGGAGATGGACAAGTTTCTGGAAACATACTGTCCACCAAGACTGAATCAAGAAGAAACTGACCACTTGAACAAATCGATCACTAGAAGTGAAATCGAAATAGCAATAAAAAACCTCCCTACAAATAAAAGTCCAGGACCGGACGGCTTCACTGGGGAATTCTACCAAACATACAAAGAAGAACTCATACCAGTCTTTCTCAAACTCTTCATTCTATGAAGCCACCATCACCCTGATACCAAAACCAAGCAAAGACACTACCAAAAAAGAGAATTATAGGCCAATATCACTGATGAACATAGACGCCAAAATCCTCACCAAAATATTAGCAAATAGAATCCAACAATACATAAAAAAGATTATACATCATGACCAAGTGGGGTTCATCCCAGGGACACAAGGGTGGTTCAACATACGCAAATCAATCAATGTAATACATCACATCAACAAGAGAAAGGACAAAAACCACATGATCATCTCAATCGATGCAGAAAAAGCATTTGATAAAATTCAACACCCATTTATGATAAAAACTCTCACCAAAGTGGGTATAGAGGGGACATATCTCAACATCATAAAAGCTATATATGACAAACCTACAGCCAGCATAGTACTCAACGGTAAAAAACTCAAAAGCTTCCCGCTAAAATCTGGGACAAGACAAGGCTGCCCACTATCACCACTCCTATTCAACATAGTCTTGGAAGTCCTAGCCACAGCAACCAGGCAAGAGAGAGAAATAAAAGGGCTCCAAATTGGAAAAGAAGAGGTGAAAGTGTCACTATATGCTGATGACGTTACTATATATAGAAAACCCTAAAAAGTCCACACAAAAACTACTAGAGCTGATCGAAGAATTCAGCAAGGTAGCAGGTTACAAGATTAATGTTCAAAAATCAGTGGCATTTCTTCACACTAACAATGAATCAACACAGAAAGAAAGTAAAGAAACAATCCCCTTTAAAATAGCACCCAAAGTAATAAAATACCTAGGAATAAATCTAATCAAGGAGGTGAAAGAACTATACACAGAAAACTATAAACCATTGATGAGGGAAATTAAAGAAGACTTTAAAAAATGGAAAGATATCCCATGCTCTTGGATTGGAAGAATCAATATTGTTAAAATGGTCACACTGCCCAAGGCAATCTACAGATTTAATGCAATCCCTATCAAATTACCCAGGACATATTTCACAGAACTAGAACAAATCATAATAAAATTTATATGGAACCATCAAAGACCTAGAATTGCCAAAGCATTACTGAAGAGAAAGAAAGAGGCTGGAGGAATAACTCGCCCAGACTTCAGACAATACTATAGAGCCACAGTCATCAAGACAGCATGGTATTGGTACAAAAACAGACATATAGAGCAATGGAACAGAATAGAGAGCCCAGAAATGAACCCACAAACTTTTGGTCAACTAATCTTCGACAAAGGAGGCAAGAATATACAATGGAATAAAGACAGTCTCTTCAGCAAATGGTGTTGGGAAAACTGGACAGCAGCATGTAAAGCAATGAAGCTAGAACACTCCCTTACACCATACACAAAAATCAACTCAAAATGGATCAAAGACTTAAACATAAGACAAGATACAATAAACCTCTTAGAGGAAAATAAAGGCAAAACATTATGTGACATACATCTCAAAAATGTTCTCCTAGAAGAAATAAAAGCAAGAATAAACAAATGGGACCTGATGAAACTTACAAGCTTCTGCACAGCAAAGGAAACCATAAGTAAAACAAAAAGACAACCTATGGAATGAGAGAAGATCTTTGCAAATGAAACCGACAAAGGCTTGATCTCCAGAATATATAAGCAGCGCATATGACTCAATAAGAAAAAAATAAACAATTCAATCCAAAAATAGGCAGAAGACCTAAACAAGCAATTCTCCAAGAAGACATACAAATGATCAATAGGCACATGAAAAAATGCTCAATATCACTAATTATCAGAGAAATGCAAATCAAAACTACAATGAGGTATCACCTCACACCAGTCAGTATGGCCATCATTCAAAAATCCACAAATGACAAATGCTGGAGAGGCTGTGGAGAAAGGGGAACCCTCCTACACTGCTAGTGGGAATGCAGTTTGGCGCAGCCACTGTGGAAGACAGTATGGAGATTCCTCAAAAGACTAGGAATAGACTTATTTTATGACCCAGGAATCCCACTCCTGGGCTTATATCCAGAAGGAACCCTACTTCAGGATGACACCTGCACCCAAATGTTCATAGCAGCACTATTTACAATAGCCAAGACATGGAAACAGCCTAAATGTCCATCAACAGATGACTGGATACAGAACAAGTGGTATATTTATACAATGAAATACTACTCAGCCATAAAAACCGACAACATAACGCCATTTGCAGCAACATGGACGCTCCTGGAGAATGTCATTCTGAATGAAGTAAGCCAGAAAGATAAAGAAAAATACCATATGAGATCGCTCATATGTGGAATCTAAAAAAGAAAAACAAAAACAAAAAAACAAAGCATAAATACAAAACAGAAATAGACTCATAGACATAGAATACAAACTTGTGGTTGCCAAGGGGGCAGAGGGTGGGAAGGGATAGATGGGATTTCAAAATTGTAGAATAGATAAATTGTAGAATAGATAAACAAAATTGTATAAATAATATAGCCCAGGGAAATATACACAAGATCTTATGGTAGCTCACAGAGAAAAAAATGTGACAATGAATATATGTATGTTCACGTATAACTGAAAAATTGTGCTCTACACTGGAATTTGACCCAACATTGTAAAATGATTATAAATCAATTTAAAAATGTTAAAAAAAAAAACAAACAGATAAACAAAATGGGGTCGATTCCTATGATGGAATATTATACAGTCATTAAAAGGGATGAAATACTGAAACCTGCTACAATGTGGATGAACCCTGAAAACTGTGTGCTGAGCCAGACACAGAAGGCCATATATTGCATGACTGCATGAAATGTATGCGAAATATAGGGAAATCTATAGAGAGAGAAAGCAGATTAGTGGTTGCCAGGGGCTAGGGGAGGGGAAGAACGGAGGAGTACAGGGTAATGGGTACAAGGTCTCCTTTCGGGGTGATGAAATGCTCTGAAACTAGACAGAAGTGATGGCTGTGCAGCACTGTGGATGCGATAAACACACTGAATTGTGCCCTTTGGGATGGTGAATATCATATTAATTCCTTAAATACCTTAAAATAAAAAATATCTTTAAAAAGTCTTTAAAATAAAAGGTAGACTGGCTGAGTGATGAGAAAACACTGCCTGGCAAAAGCAGGGTCTCACCTGGGTGATCTCAGGCGGGAGTGCCTCACAATGCCCTCTGCCTGGGCCCTGGGTGGCTCGTGCACAAGCTCCCACCCTGCAGAGTTCCACCTCCCAAGCCCCTCTCCATCCGGCCCCTGCCTGGCTCCACCCCCACGCTACCACTGTTGGCGGGTGAAACCACTCACTGCCCGTCCTTGGTCCATTCCACCTGGGGCGTGGGGACCCCCGAGGTCCGGCACTCCAGCTCCACCCCTGCACCAGCCAGGCCCAGCACCTCCTGGGCACCCCCAGCTCCAAGCACGGAAGGTGGGACTTGGGGAGAGAAGGGGTAGGGAGTGAAAAGGCTCAAAGCCTGCCGCAGGGCTTTTGCATGTACAAGTCCCCTGCCTGGTGAGCCTTTCCTCCTCCCACACAGCCCTCCTGGGAAGCTCCCCAAGCCCCTGGTTGGAGAGGCACCTGCTCTGTGCGTCCTCAGAGGCCCGTGCTACTCTTTTGTAGCACATAACACAACAGTAATTACTCAGCTAATGACGTTACTGTCTCATGTCTGTCCCCATGGCTCTGTGACCACAGGCCCAGGTCTGCCATGGGGCCCTCTGTGCCTCCGGCTCCCAGCAGGCAGTCTCCCCTCTCCCCTGGCCCACCTAAGAGGGTAGCGGCTGCACGGCCAGGCACCCTCGGGAGCTGTAGGGGCTCAGGCCTCACTCACTGAGCACAAGGAGATCGAAGTCCCTCTGGGCAGTCCCAGCCTGGTTCTCGGCCCGGCAGGAGTAGAGGCCCGCATCGCCTTCCTGGATCCTGGGAAAGTGGAGGGCCCGGGCCCCGTCCAGGAGGCGGTGGCTGCCCACCTTGGGGATCTGGGCAGAAGAGGCCACGGGGAGGGGGTGAGCGGGGTCTGGCCACCCCCCAGCACCAGCAATGAGGAAACTGAGGCCCAGAGAGCTGATTGGTGACTGGAACCCAGGGTTTCTGATTCCCGGAATAGTGTTGTGCCCTCTCCACCATTCAGCCCCTTGGGCTTCATCGTGGGACCACAGTCCCATGGCCCTGAGCCCCAGTGCATCCCCAAAGACACCTATCACCTGTCACATCTCCCCACCACACATGGCACATGAAAGAACCCATCCAGAAGGCCTGAACCCAGTCCAAGTCCCACCCACAGCCCATCCACCCCAGGGGACACCCACCAGCTGCCCATCCTTGAGCCACACGATCTCAGGGGCCGGAAAGCCATTCACATCACACTCCAGCGTCAGGGACTGCCCAGCCATGCCTGACACGTTGGCCTGGCGCCCGTCCTCCCGAATGCTGGGGGGCACTTGGGAGCAAGGAGAAGCGGAGAAGCTGCCCCCTCCTCAGGACAGCCGCAGCCACTGGGACCCCGTCTGGACGAGGCAGCCCAACTGCTGCTCTTCCCCAGATTCTGAGTCCCAGGATGTCTGCCCCCTCAACACCCGATCTGCCCATCAGGAGCCTGTGGTCCCGGGAATGGCCTCAGTAGCCTCGCCAGGGGACCTGGACCTGGTTGTGACCAGGAACTGTGCCCCTCTCTGTCTCTGACATTCCACTTTGTAAGATGCAGAAGCCCCCAGATCCAGCTGGTTCTGCACCCAAAGTATTGTCACGGTCATCTGGAGGGTTCTCCAAATCGGAATCTCTGAATGTGGGGTCTAGGTTAGTCTTTGAAACAAACTTCCCATGGCAAGCCACCCGATTAGGAACCATTAATGTTTAAAACTGCTTCTCACCCCTTCCATGAGCCCACATTAAGGGGAAGCGGTCCCCTCCTCCAGGACACAGCACCGTGGACGGACAGAATATGAGCCTCGGGTGGTTTCAGCAGCTTTAATGGGAGGCGGGTTTGGGGACCCTCCACTGTCATCAGCACTCATTCTTTTTATTTGGTGGGGGAGGTAATTAGATTTCCTTCTTTATTTTAACAGAGGTACTGGGGATTGAACCCATGCATGCTAAGCACACGCTCTACCACTGAGCTCTACCCCTCCCCACCCCATCAGTGCTCATTTTAAAATGAATTCACTACTAGGCCATTTAAAAGGCCATTTAAGGAGTTCCAGGTTCTCCTTCACTGTCTCTGTGGGTCTCTCTGGGGAAGGGGATGCCCACGCAACCTGCCACTCTCCCCACACCCTCAGGCCCTCCCGGACAGGCACCGCGGGAAGGGATCTGCAGCCCTCCCTGCAGCGAGCCTTCAGGCCGAGGAGCCGGGACTGCCACACCGAGGCACCCCGGGTACCAGCGGGAGGTGTGTACAGAACGTCCCCCGGCTCTAGGGTCCCTGCTCACCGAGGACCACCAGCTTGGCCCTCCTGGACGCGGAGCCTGCCTCATTGGTGGCCTGGCACTCGTAGTCTCCGCCGTCTGTGGGAGAGACGGAGGCCAGGAACAGAGAGCCTTCATCCAACACCGCCAGACCCGGCCGGCCACACAGGGGCTCCGAGGACGGGCCCTTCCGCCACGTGACCTGTGGCTTGGGTGTCCCTGGTGGGGCACAGAGTCATCAGCACGAACACCTTGTCCGCTTCACTCTCCACACCCACACTGCCCCACTCCTTGTGCAAATGTCTGACCCTGCGGTGGGGAGGGGGTCCCAGGCACCTCCTTGCCCCCCAGGCTGGAGGAGCGGCCCTCAGAGCGGCAGGTGCCCACACACCCACCGCCTTCCCACCCAGCACTGCGTGTCCATGGCCTCCCAGCTCCTGGGGTGGGTGACAGGCATGGGGGCCACAGACTTTTCTGGCTCCCTTCTCAGGGGCCCCATCTCATCTGGAATTGTACCCCCACCAGCACTCCCAATCCCCTCGCCCACCCTCGGCTTTCTTTTTTTTACCCATCACCTCCAACTTTCTAACGTACATAAGATATACTTCTTTATGGGTTTTTTTTTTTTTTGGTCTATTGTCTAGTTCCCCCACAAGGGCAGGGTTTTTGCTCTGCTCCCTGCTGCACGCCCAGCCACAAGCCCAGCGCCTGGCACACAGTAGGTGCTACAGGAATGAACGAGCCTGCCGTGCTCAGCACCCATACTGTCCCATTGGATCAGCGCTTAGACACGAGGCCTGGCACCGCTGACGACAGATGCCCGGCCCCACCGTGAGCACCACAGTCCTCCTGGAGCCCATTCTCCGACACTCTTCACGTCAGACTGTCCAGCATCCGGCCCTGCTACCAGACCGTCAGCTCATCTGGCCTGGCACACAGTAGGTACACAATGAACAGCTGCCCCACTGGGCCTGGGCACACAGTAGCCCTTAGATCGGTGCTGAAGGAATGACCCAGCCTTCCAAGTGGCACACATGCCCGTGAGGCCTGGCACCCAGTGGTCACAGCAGGGCTCAAGGTCCCGGGAGCCCCAGCTCTGCAGACTTGCTGAGTGACCTCAGGACAAGGGCCGCCCTCACCCATGGCTCCACCTGCTCAGCCCACACCTGCCTTCCTACCTTCACTGGCACCGAGCAGGAGGGGAGCCTGCAGCTCCTCCATCACCCCATCGACGCCCACTGCCACCACTAGTCAGCGGGACTCACAATCACTGCTAACACCAACGATCATTAACAACACCCCCTCTATCTGCCGTCTCCCCCGGCAGCAAGGTGCTCTTTGTAAACACACTCTCTCTTTGCCTCACTTGCTCTTTTCTCTGTCAGCCGCAGAGGGGGAAAGGTGGTAGGAGGAAGGGGTGGGCCACCCCATTATGGCGGGACAAGATTAAAATGCAGCACATCCAAGGCATCCTGGGTGTGGTCTCAGTTCAGGATGGCCCCTGCCCCACCCACCGTACGGACTGCTCCACCCTAAGTGCTAGGGATGCTACACGGTGGCCGTGAGGGGAAGGGAGGGCCCGTGGCCACCAGAGCTCTGGGATCTCTAGGCTACTTAATCCCACCTCCCACCTCCCACCTCCCGCGTGCCTTGCTTGCTGTTACCAGGGACTGGCACAAGGTGGCGCACTGGTCAAAGGCGGGACAACGGCCAATCCAGGTGGGCAGCTCTGCATAAGGGAGCCCACCTGGCTCCCAGGGGTCCCGCCTCAGTGCCTGCCTCCCACCTGCCTCTCCCTCTGTCTGTTCTACGGACTTCCCTGGGCCCCGTGGCATGAGGAAGTGCCAGCTCTCCTGACTCCTGTCGGTGGCCACTTGCCCCTTAGACACCCAGACACCTGCCCTTCTAGAAAGCGCCATCCATGCAGTGGCGGTGGTGGGAGGGAGGGACAGCACATCCTCACACCAGTCATAGGAGGGCCCCACCCGGGCAGGCAGAGGGATCCACCGGGAGGCTGTACAGAAAGGCAGAATCATCCATCCGGTTAACACACTTTGCCGAGCCCCTACTGTGTGCCAGGCATGATGCTGGGAACTTAAACTCCTGTTGTCCACTGGGCCTTCACAGCAGCCCTGTGTGGAGGGATGGGTGTGACCCCACTGTACAGCTGAGAAAACTGAGGCTCAGAAAGGAGGTGGGAACCACCCCGAGGTACACAGCCTGGGAGGACTGAAGCAGGGTTCAGTGCTGGGCAGTTGGCCAAGGGGTGGCTATCTCGGCCCCACACTGTGCTGTAGCCCCAAAGGGCTGGTTTGCCCAGGACCACGTGAATCATCTGTGAGAAAGTCTGAGGTTTGGGGACAGGCAGGGGCCACCAGGCATTGATCCTAGGATACTTGGGCCTTCCTCTGCCCCCTCTCCAGGCACAGAGGGGCCAAGGGCTTAACAGGCACTCAGGGCTGAGGTCAAGGCAAGTCACTCTTTGTGAGTTACCTTCTGCCTGTGTGACCTTGGGCAAGCTGCTTAACCGCTCTGGGCCTAGATTGCCCCTGATTTTAAAAAAACAAAACAAAACAAAACAAAAACAGCTAACGGTAATCCCCATCCTACAGGGTTACTGATGGGAAGTACCTGGCGTGGCCCTGGTAGGAGTGAGGAACCCGTAACCCTCCACACCCATGCGCACTGCCCCCAGGGTGTGACCCAGGGTGCCGGAATGTGGGTGGGTCTCTTGCCCCACCCGGCCTGCCCGGGGCCCAGCCTCACCTCTGGCAGGACACGGCAGGCTGGCGTTCTCTCCCGCTACTCTCTCCAGCAGCCCGCTGGTCTTATCGGCCCCCCAGTACGGCGGCTCTGGCGGGAGGTGATGCGGCCACACTCACATCCCCGAGCCCCAAGCTTGAGGCTCCCCCAAGAAGTCCAGGGCCGGTGGACAGGGCATTCCCCTCCAGAAAGCCAGCTGTGCCGGCTCACCTCCCGCATAGTGGCCCACGGAGCAGCCACCAGGGCCACGCACGCCCCCCATGGGCTGGGGGGCTGAGCTTGGGCGTCATCCTTCCCTGCACTCCCCTCATGCAGTTCAAATTCATAATGGTGACAACGCTAGCACCACAGATCCAGATCTTTCTGTGCACCAGGCACTTTATACACATGCTTTCACTGACCCCTTACGTATTACTGGACACAATTTGTAGGGTCAGAGAGTGTAAACGACTGGTCTACGGTTGTCCAGCTGGAAAGTGGGAGAAGCTGGACTTGGGCCCCAGCGCCTGCAGCCCACCCCAAGGACGGAGTCCCCCAGGGGCTGGTGAAAGCTGCCCGACACCAGGCGGCCCCCAGCCTCAGGGGCTGGGGGCTGGGAGGAGGGAAGGCGTCCAGCAGCTCAGAAGCCCAGGCTGCTGTTGTGGGGAGGTGGGGGGGGGGCAAGGGGGACTCACCCAGCACCCTGAGCTCCAGCTCCCAGGCGTCCACCCCGGCGCTGCTGGAGGCCTCACAGCGGTACGTCCCAGCGTCAGCGGTTTGGATGGCTGGGAAGTGGACGGAGCCCTCAGGCCCCCCGCCCTGCAGGGCCACCCCGTCCTTGGCCCAGGTCAGCCGGGGCTCCGGGGTGCCCTCAGCCACACAGTTCAGGTCCAGAGCGTCTCCCGCCAGCACTTTCAGGGCCCGCGGGCCCGGCTGCACCTGGGGGGGCACTGACAGGGCCGTGGGGAGGGCTGTCAAGGCAGAAGGCCCGGGTGGGGGTCTCAGAGCCCAGACCCGCGGAGACGGCCCGGCCTGCCACAGGGCTCCCCTCACCCCTGGATGTCACCAACAGGCAGAAGTTGTCCTGGGAGAGATCCAAGTCTCCTCGTTTCGTCAGAAAACGACAGTGGGGCCCCCCATGTGAATCCCCCGATTAAGTAATATCAGCCTTTTGCGTGAACACACGGGCTCTCATCAAAGAGTCGCTCCTCCGTGCTCAGTCCCAGCCCCAGCCCCAGCCCCAGCCCGCATATACCATTTGAGAACCACCAGCTAGGAACTACCCAGCTCCGTGATGGATGGGGACACTGAGGCCCAGACGGCGGCCAGACTGACTCAGCATGGGGGGTGAGGATAGGGGGGCAGCATGCACAGAGGGGGAGGTTCAAATCCCAGCCCTGCCCCTCGCTGGAGCCTCAGTTTCCTCCCCTCACAAAGCCGCCCCCGGATGAAAGGAGATGTAGCACTAGAGCCGCCAGCACGGAGCCTGGCCCGCAGTGGTGCCAAAAACGTTGTGGCTAGACTCACTCTTTCCCTTCCCTGGGGTAGGAGGAGAGTGGGTTTTGTTTCTTCCGCATTTGTGTTTTCTAGTCACTTTCCCATCGTGCATCTCATTTGGTCCTTCCTATGGGGTGGGTGGTGCCACGCCCATTTTGCAGATAAGAAACTGAGGCTCAGAAAGGTTGTCACTTGACCAGAGTCACCCACTCCATCAGCTGATAGGAGCTGGACCAGCCCCAAGTCTGGGTCTGTGTAACCAGGAGTCCAGGTGGCTTCCTGTGGGGCCAGACTGAGGGAGTCCGGAAGAATTCTTGGAGACGGGGACAAGTGTCCCAGGCCCTGGGAGGAAGCCGGCCCTTTTCCTCCCCATGGGAACATGACCCCTGGACAGAGGTCGGCTCCCCCACCCCGAGCCCCAAGCCTCACTGTCCAAGACCACAAGGGTGTTTATGCCCTCCCCACCACTCCGCCACCAACTCTTGCTGAAAATGAGAAGTTTCCACTGTACTGAGTGCCTGATGACATTGATACCCCTTCTGACAACTATGGGATAGGCATTATTGCCCCCACTTTACAGAAGAGGAAACCAAGGCTCAGAGACGCCAAGCAGCTGGCCTAAGGTCACACAGCCAGTCGGTGGCAGAGTCAGCATTCAAATCCAGCTCTGCCAACTCAGGGTCTGCTCATCACCCCGCCGCCCTGCTTCCTTTTCTCCCATACACTTATGCAAACCCACAGCAAAGCTTTGAACCCCTCCATCTCTGAACCATCTCTGTAAAATGGAGAGTGAGCTTAGATCAGGGGTCAGCTTTTTGTGTAAAGGGCCAGATAGTAAATATTTCAGGCTTTGCACGCCAGATGGTCTCTGTCTCAGCTACTCAACTCTGCCATCACGGCAGCCACAGATGATACGTAACCGAACACGTGTGGTAGCACTCCAATAAAACTTGTATTTATGGACACTGAAACTTGAATTTCATGTAATTTTCACAAGTCACAAAATATTATTTGTCTTTTCTTCCCCAAACATTTAAAAATGAAGACATCATTCTCCACTCGTGGGCCGTATAAAAACAGCAGGTAAACCAGAGGTGGCTGAGGGCGGTGGTCGGCTGACCCCCGTCTTAGGCGATTCCTCGGGGCTGGTGGAGACCAGCCCCCCACCTCTTTGGCGGAGTGACTCCAATGGCTGCTTCTGTGAATGAGACCTGGACACCTAGGTGAACGCCCACTCCTAGGCCCGCCCTAAGCTGAGACCAGAACCCCCCCTCCCAACCTCCAAGTCCCCACGGGCACTGGGCCCTGCCCTCTGTTCTCCGGGGGCCTCTGAACAGCAACTCAGGCCCAACCAAGGGGTATGGGAGAGGGAGAGAAGAGGGGTGAGGAGGAGGAGAGAGAGTGCTTGAGGAAGACAGGAAATAGGGTTGCCAGAGGAAACACTGGAGGGCCAGAAGAGGTGACAGCCTGGCATGGAGATGGGGAGGGGCTGAGAGGCCAAAGAACGAGGCGGGGGTGCGTGAAGCTTGCCACCAGCTCAGGTCCTACCTTGCACCCCGAGGATGTAGTACTGAACGGCGGATCCTGCAGGGTTACTGGCTGTGCATTCATAGAGGCCACTGTCACTGACCTGGGCCTGGGCCAGACGCAGGGAGCCCGATGGGAGGAGGTGACGCCTGTGGGAATGAGGGGCACTGGTGAGACCCCAACTGACCCCACCTCTGCTGGAAAGGCCTCAAAACCCAACTTGAACCAGCTGCCTCCTCCAGGAAGCCTGCTTGGAGTGTGGCAGTGTCCACCAACCAGCCTTCACTCCTCCCCCTGCCCTGCCTCCACTTCCCCAAACCACCAGGCCAAGGCCGGGTCCATTCCAACTGGTGTAACAGATAAAGAGCACTGGACTAGGAGTCCACTGGGTTGGGTCTGACTTTGAACCCTTCCGAGCCAGGTGAAGCAAGTCTGTTCACCTCTTAGAGTCCCCATTTCCTCATCTGTAAAATGGGCACACACAGAGGGCCTGTGACTGGGGCTGGTGAACAGATTCCACGTGGGCTCAGCCCAGGGCCTGGCACTTGGTCGCCAGAAACTCCCCCTCCTCTAATGCACGTGCCTGCGGCTCCTCCACCCTGCTCTGAGAGGGGGCGTGAGGTCTTGTTTGAAGACCCCTCCCACAGCTTCCACGGAGAAGCTGCAGCCCCGAGGCCTTCTGCGTTAACGTGCCAGGGCTGGGCAGACTCCGAATCCAGTGCTCTTTGGTGTCCTGTTGTCCAGTGCTGTGTTGCGCCCTCAGGAGGAAGCAGTTCATCACTGCCCTCCCCAATCCAGCCCACCTTGCTGAAGCCACCTGGCACCCATCCCACAGGGATCTGGGACCCCCAGCCAGGCTCCTGCAGCTGGGCTGGACCCCAGGGGGCCCTTGCAGACATGATGTCACCAGCCCATATGTGCTGGCTCTGTGTCGCCCCTGCCCTCCTTGAACTGGGAGGGCAGCTGCGGCCGCTGGCCCCGGCTGGCCCCAAGCACAAGCAGCCAGCACGGAGGCAGGGGACCCCAAGGGCCCCCCAGCCTGTGCTCATCAGGGTATAGCTGGGCTCCAGTCCTGCTCCCACCCCCCTCTCTGCTGAGTCTCAGGTTCCTCCTCCGCAAACAGGGATGACAGAGGAGCCCCCATCTTCCGAGCAGCTGCAAGCAAAGTGCTGAGCTGCACACATCAATGTTGCCGGTCAATGTTGCCGGCCATTTACTCTCTGTGCAACCTCAGGCAACTAGCTTTGCCCTGCTGGTCCTGTCTCCCGATCTGCAAAGTGGGGTCATAATTACTCTGCTCAGCAACCCCCTCCTCCAGTTTGCCCTGAGCACCCAGCAGGCACCTGGAGCAAGTTCTCTGAGGACAGTTGTAAATGATCCACTGGGTAGTGGTCTCTAGAGCCCAGGCACTAGGCTGAACCAAGTGAGTCTGACCCTGTTCTGCCATGTGCTTGCTGTGTGTGGTTGGGCAAGTCACTTAACCTCTCTGTGCCTCAATTTTCTCCTTTTGGAAAATAGAGACAACAGTGGTACTTATCCCTCATAGGGTTGTCCAGAGAACTGAAAGACCTAATCCACAGCACCGTGCCTGGAACAGAGAGGTACTCAACAAAGGTCAGCTGTTACCATGGTGACGACACTGCATCCATAACAATACACAATGCAGTTTTGCATTAAAACTCTTATATAAATGGCATCATGTGTATGTATGTGGTTCTAACTCATTAATTTTTCACTGCTGTATAGTAGTCTTTTGTGTGAGCATACCACAATTTATTAATTTGTTCCCTTTTTGGTGAACATTTAAACAGTTCTTTCTTTCCTCCCTCCCTCACTTCTTTCACCAGAGTTCCCTGCACACTGATGTATGTGCCCCCCACGCACAGGAGCAGGACTCCTGGCCACAGGCTCACACACCGTCAGCTCTCACAGTTAGAGACGCCATCATCCCCCCTGTAGGGCAGGGCTTTATCAGAACCTTCCAGCTGAATGTGAAACATGCAAACTCCCAGGCCCCACTAGAGACTGATTTGGGGGGAGGCTGGAACTGGGGTTCTACCAAGGCCCCAGGTGGCTCTAAGCACTAGCCCAGGTCACAAGGAAGTGCCCCGTCCCGAGAAGCAGCCCAGCGGAGCAGGTGGAAGCAGGGCTTTGACAGCAAGTGGCCTCTGCATGCCGCCATTTGGCCTTTTGCAGGCTGATCTTAGGCCAAGGACTCCACCTCCCTAAACCTCAGTGTCCTCATCTGGGGTCACAGGAGACGGTACATATGACGTGACATGATGCGCACAAAGCCCACGGTGCCTAGGACATAGGAAGTGCTCAATAAACGGCCCTGCTGTTAATAAAATCCCTGCCCCAATCAACGTGTCTGTGTGTTCGCTCCCGAGGCCCCAACCAGCGGGGCAGCCCTAAGTAGATCCCCTCATCTGTCAAAGTGGAAGAAAAAGGGGGAAAACACCACACAGATGTTTATTTGTCCCAGTGACAAGTAAACATTCCCCCTGCGTGGCTCCACTCCCCCGGCTTGGCTTTACTCATCCACAGTTTTTGTTGTTGTTGTTGTTGTTGTTGTTGTTTAAGTTAATTAATGTTGACATCCACCAAATACGAGCCAAATCAGTTTGAGGCTGAAACATACACATTCAATCACACTCAGAGGAAGGGACACAGTTCCTTCGGTGACTTTGCTACAAACCTGGACTAGCCCAGCAGGGACACATGGGTCAGCTGAAAGAGGTCTAGGCTAGGCACTGGAGTTCTGGATCTAACATCCAGTTTGGCTATATGCTGTGCAACTCCAGGCAGGACAGTCGGTGTCTCTAAACCCCAGTTTATTTATATTTGAAAAGACAGCTCTGAACTCCTTGATCTCAGAGTTGCAGTCTGGTTTTTCTAAGAACTTTAGAGACCACAGAACCCCTTACTCCCTCCCTCACCTATCTCTTAAAAGGGTAGGAAGTGGGAGCTTCTGGGGGAAAAAAAATAATGAAAGAAACTTCCAAAAGTGGAAACAATTTTCAACAATAAAAGTAGGCATCTTGTCTTTCTCAGGATGAGCCCCAGGTCATTTCCTAGAAAGGAAATGCTGCTCAATACACCCAAAGGAGGAAATGGAAAGGGAGGCCCATCTTACAGATGGACAAGCTGAGGCCCACAGAGCCCTGGCCACAGTGGCTTGTGACCACCTGTCCACTGGGCCCCAAGAAGACACATCCCCTTCTGTCTTATTTGCCTTTGCATCCCCAGAACCTAGCCCAGACCTGGCACAGAGCAAACGCCACTCTGATGAGATGTTGGGAAAAAATAAAGCAGCAGCCACGGGCCCTGGGGCCAGCGGGACAGGACCTGGAGTCCTGGGGGTTCCAGGACAGCCCTTCCGTCACCTATGCCCCGCTCTTTCCACATCCCAAGACTCCTCGAGGTTTGGGGGCTGCAGCCGGGGGAGGGGAGGTGCAGGCAAGAGAGAGGTGGGAGGAAGTGGGGAGGGCTCTACTGCTGTGTGCGTGTGGTGTCATTAGCGGCAGCCTCTCCATCGCCGCGAGAGCAGACAGATGGCTCTGTGTGGAGCCCAGATGAAAACACAGAGAAGTTCGAGGGGAATTTCCTGTTTATGACATCCACTGGGCTCGAGCCTTTGCTGTTGGCTGTAAGGTTCACGCAGCCACGCAGATGTTGGGGGACGCTGGGGGAGACTCAGGAGTGGACCACTTACCCTGCCGGGTCCCCTGGGTCCCGCGAGCTCCAAGGGGGATGTACCTGCCCACTGAGGCCAAAGGGCATCTGATAGAAAGTGCAAATCCCCAGGCTGCACCTTCACTACAACCCTGCTTGGGGTCACCTCTCCAGCTCCTCTGTGGCTCAGGGAAGCCACCCGTGCTGCCCCAGGTGGATCCCTGCTCTCAGTTTTATGCTCCTGGAGTCAGTGGGGCATTTATCACACCTGTAATCACCTGTCACCGTCTGATGGCACCGTGAGGGGCGGGGCCAGGTGTGCCCGGGTTCCTGCCATGTCCCCAGCCCTCAGCACAGGCACTGCCCCCACAGAAGCCTTCCCTGATGGATCCAGGCAGGTGACACTTCCCTGGAGCCCAATTCAGCTAAATGCTCATTCATTCATTCACTCATTCATTCATTCACTCATCTGACAAAGAGCCACAGGGTTCAAGGTGGCCCAGCTGCCGCTGGGGTGGAGGAAATGCTCCCTGTCCTCAGGCTGCTCAGAGTCTGGGTGGTGTATCTGCACCCAGTCCCTCCTCCTGTGTCCCGTGCTCATCCTGCTGCCCCTGTTTCTAAAGGGCACATCCAACCTCATCAGGCTGGCAGAGCCTTCCGGGAGGAGCGTCAGTGGCTGCCGAATGAACAGCGCGCCGTGCAGTGCCGAGCCCACCAGAAACTGATTCTCACCCACAGCACGTGGTCAGGACAGATGCCCACCACACGTCAATGGATGCTGGGTGCGTGTCTGCTGGGTTGGGGTGGGGTCTGAGCCTGAGGCAGGGTTCCTTCCCTCCCCGCCACCAGCACCAATCAACCTGGAGGGCGTCTCCATCCACCAGTGGCCTCTCTGACCCTCACCTCCTTGCTGGGGCTCACCCACATCATAGCCCCTTGTAAGGAAGCCCCAAACAGGAGCCCCAAGCTGGAGCAGTTTAGGGAAAGGGGCCTAGTGCTAACCAAAGGGCCAAGCACAGTGTATGAGAGGGAGGGAGGACACACCACCCGGGAGCTCGTGTAACGTAAATCCAGGGATGCTAACAGCGACGGCTGTCAATGCTTGAGCGCTTCCTGTGTCCCATGGCACAGCTAAGCCCTTTCACACATTCTCACCTGAAACTCCCAACAGCCAAACCCGCAAGGCAGGCAGGTCCTACTGTCACCACCCACTTCTGCAGATGAGAAAATTGAGACCCAGAGAGATGAAATCCTGACGTCCACGGCCACCCCGTGGTCAGGGCAGAACTGGGACTCTGCAATCAAGCTCCCCACCATTTTGGTGACCTCAATGTTCAGCCCAGAAATTTATTTCACTTGAATGTTCCCCAGAAAGAGAGCTATTGGCCATGGGCTGGCAAGACTGACCTCAGAGCCACCAAGCCAGGCATCAGCATGCGCTGTGAGGACCCACCGAGGCAAAGGCCCCATGGGGGGCCCTGGGCGGTCCCTGCCACACTGCTGGCTCCCGGGGATGGGGCAGCTTTTCTCCGGAATCACCAGAACCCAGCTGCAGCCCCCACCCCTCCACTGGGCCAGGAGATGGAGTGGGTGTGCTGACTGCCCCGCACCACCCTCGGGGACGCTCCGTCCTCTCACTGTCCCCTCCCCTCCCCTGGATGGTTTGGCCCCGTGTGGGACCCTGGCTGGCTGCCCCCGGGAGCCAGAGCCGGAGCCAGGAGCACTCGCAGCTGTCCCAGCTACACATCAGAACCACAAACAAACACTGTTGCCTAGAAACGCCGCCTCGCCCCAGCATCCCTGGGCTGAATCATGGGGCCAGAGCCCCTAGGCACTCTCTGGCCATCATTGCCTGTCCAACCCTTTCATTTCTCAGATGGGAAGACTGAGGCCCAGAGAGGGGAAGGGCCTTGCTCAAGCTCGCGCAGGGAGTCGGGGGTGGGGGGGCTGGGATGGGAACCCCAGGTCTCCTGCCACCTGATGTCATTCACACCAGAGCTGGGATCTTCTCTCTCCCAGGCTGCTCTGGCACAGTCCTGAGCCCATGAGATCCTCAGTAAATCCTGCTGACTCCAATTCTGAATTCACAACTTGGATGGTCCTTCCACAAACAGTCCCACAGGGTGAGAAGCACCCAGGGCCCATTCCCACCCTCGGACGCAGCCGTTCCCTTTTGGGGCTACATCCCCAAGGAAACGACCCAGAAGATAAAGAGAAGCATTTGAGCAAAGATGTTCCAACAGCCCGATTTATTACCGCCAAAAACTAGCAACGGAGCATCTGCCCCAAACAGAGGAAGAGCTTAGCAACCGTGAGAGCTAAACGCCCTGGAATGTTCTTTCGCCCTTTAAATGAAAATTTATGACATGGGCCAGGATGAATCTAGAAAATGGGTAAATGGAGGAAAAAAATCAATGATGAGGGCGGAATAGAAGATGCCCTAAGTTTAACTGTATAGAAGCACCTGCATGAACACACTGGGAGGGGCGTGGACACAGGCAGGTGGCTGAGAGTTTCATGGGGACAGAAGCTCCTCCTGTGTTTTCTTTCCATTAGGACTTTCTGACTCAGGAGAGCAAGGCTCCCTGAGTTCAGAATATTCTCTAGAATCTCCAGAGAGAGTAGGGACCAGACTGGCCCTGGCCCAGAAACCTGATATGTGTGTGTCTACGTGTTGTCCTGTTTGGATCTCTGGTGTGTCTGTGTGCATGTCCATGCATTTGTGACTGTGTTTGTGTGCATGTCCACATGTATTCATGTCGACGTGTGTCTGTGCATGGGTGTGCATGTTAAGGCCCAGCCCTGGGAGTCGGAAGGTCAGGATCCCAGGTCCCCACACCCCATGGCTTCTGTTTCCCCCTCAGCGCTCAGGGCATGATGTCATTCACCCCAGCCACCTCGAGGATGGCCGGCAGGAGAAGAGGGCCACCCTTTGTCCAAACAGAGATGGAGGAGGCCTCAGAGGCTCAGGCCAAGGTCAGCACAGGACCAGGAGAAACAGGCCCCAGGCCACCACGGGGTAGGTTTGGGCCTTCCATCCCCAAGGACAGCGGAGGGGGCCACTGCAGAAGAGGGGGCAGCTCAACCAGCAGAAGGAGCACTGAGTCCAGAGGGAGAGGAAGAGATGGAGGAGGAAGCCGAGGAAGAGGAGCAGACAAGACAGCAAGGCCATCCCCTGGCACCGCCACCGCTCAATGTGTGTTTTCCATGGGTTTTTTACACCTGTATTTTCTGGCTGAATGGCTGTGGGACTAAGAGGAGCTGTGTGTCTGGGAGAAAACTGAGCTTTGTTCTGTGTGGGGAAGTGGTCAGAGTGCCACAGGGAGGCCCAGAGAACCACAGGGACCCAGAGCCTGCAAATGAAGTTCAAATACAATCAAAAGTTAATGAGCAACAGATGACTGGATAAAGATGTGGTCTATATATACAGTGGAATATTATTCAGCCATAAAAAAGAATGAAATAATGCTATTTGCAGCAACATGGATGGACCTAGAGATAATCATATTAAGTAAATCAGACAGAGAAAGACAAATAGCACATGATGTCACTTATATGTGGAATCTAAAGAAAGATACAAATTTATTTACAAATCAGAAATAGACTCATGGACATAGAAAACAAACTATAGTTACCAAAGGGGAAGGGGAGGGGAGGGATAAATTAGGAGTTTGGGATTAACAGACACACACTACTATATATAAAATAGATAAACAACAAGGACCTACTGTACAGCACAAGGAACATAATCAATTTCTTGTAATAAGCTATAATGGAAAAGAATCTGAAAATATATGTATGTATATGCATAACTGAATCATTTTGCTGTACATCTGAAACTAACATTGTAAATCAACTACACTTCAATAAAAAATAAAATTAAAAAATATTAAATTTTTTAAAAAAGCTGATGAGGTTATTCACAATCACCAACAAGTGGAAATAACCCCAACATCCACCAACTGGTGAATAAACGGACAAAGGAGGTCTATGTACATGGTGGAATATTATTCAGCCACGAAAAAGAATGAAGTTCTGACACCTGCTACAACAAGCATGAACTGCAAAAATGTGATGGTATGTGAAAGAAGCCAGGCACAAAAAGCCACAGAGTGTATGATTCCATTTATGTGAAATGTCCAGAATAGATAAATCCAAAGAAAGCAGAGAAGTGGTTGCCAGGGGCTGGGCTGGGTGGGGTAGGAATGGGGAGTGGCTGCCAATGAGTGTGGGTTTTTTTCTTTTATTTTTCTTTTTCTTATTTTGGAGTGGGGGATGCTGGAAATGTTTTAGAATTGACTGTAGTGATGGCTGTACAACTGAATTTACTAAAAAAAAAAACAACATAGGATTGTACAGCATGTGAATTCTATCTCAAAAAAGATTTTATATTTGAAGAAGTAGGTAAGAATTTAAATGAGATAGACATGATGATGATAATTTTTTAAAAGCTGGAAATGATGCTTTAGTTTATAGCAGCAGCAGGAAAATGATACCAGAGGGAGTGATTTTCCAGCATCGCACATCCATCACTGTATCTCAAGGGCAGTATTTAAAGTGTCCACTTTACAGATGGAGAAACAGGCCAAGAGGAACCGGTGGCCACCTGAGACCACACGACTAACACAGAACCAGCTGGGATCCACACTCAGATGTGATGAACTCTGGGGTCTGAGCCCTTCACCCCAGCCCCCGCAACCCCAGGCATATTTCCCTCCCCTTTTAGATAAACTCCCAGAATCTTGTAAATCTCAAGAGAAGGCCATAAGCCAGCAAGAAGTGGAGAGGGCAAGAAAGAGGAACAGAACAAAACTGTAGGATTGCAAAAGCAGCTCTCACAAATTTATGGTTCCTGGCTGATTTATTAACTCATCACAACAAGGAGGGGTGAACAAATGGGAATTGTGGTTCCCCATTTCAGTAACAAGTCAAAAATAAACACGCACCCGCTGGTGGCTGCCTAGCCAAGGAACTAGGACCAGGCTTTCTGGGAAGAGATGCAGGCTCCCCGGCCCCCACCCACCCCACCCCGACCCGCGACCTGGAGCTGCAGGGGCACCAAAGGGCTTGCTTTCAGGTGCGCAGCTTCAAGGACTGGGAGCGCTCACCCACCAAACAGATGTTCCGAGAGGCAGAGTCCCATATGTGGGGGTCGGGGGGTGGGGGTTGCACCGCAGGCTGCTCTGAGACCTCCTCCGTCTGGAACTTGTCAAAGACCTCGCCAGGACTGATGTCACCAGCCAGAGCTACCTCTCTCCCCCTTCCCCTTCAAAGGTCAAGGACCGCAGGAATTTTGAGGCCTCCTTGTCTGGAATCAACCCGCCCCACGCCCTGTCTGGGGTCGGGATACGTCCTGGCTTTGAAGGACACCCAAGCCAGCCTCCTCCCTCTCCACCCACTCCCAGGACCCCTGAAAGCCCAGCCGCCAGGCACCTGAGCTGCGGGTCAGGTGAGGAGTCAGGACACTGTTCCAGCCATGGTGTTACTCATTTCTAGCTGAGTGACAGCGAGCAGCTCAGTCCACACCACCTCGCTGAGCCTCAGTTCCGCTCGGACAACAAGGGCTGCTGTGCAGATTGAAGGAGGTCCTGCACGCAGCGCCCTGCGGCCGGCACGTGAAGCACAGTGCGTGTTATTCCCGAGGGCCTCACCCCTCTGAAGGGCACCCATGCTCCCTCGGTGGCCCTTGCATCCCCCTGAGAGTGTCCACAGGATCCCACACATCAGCTGGGTCACTCGTCACCTTGAGGTCAGTTTTCTCAAACCCCAAGCTCTGCCCATCCCCAGGCCCGAGGCCACATGACTGGGGTTACCTGTCGGTGATGGGAGGCACAGGGCGGGAGTCCTTGGTCCAGGTGACCAATGGGGGTGGGGTGCCCTGGGCCTCGCAGTCCAGGGTCACCTCATCACCAGCCTTGGCTGTGACCCTCAGAGGCTTGTCTGCATCATGTGACCCGTTCACAAGGATCCTGGGCCTGGCTGTTGGCAGAAGCATCAGGGACTGTGAGCAGAGTAGGGAACCAGGGATGGGGCCCAGAGGGGACCAGCATGGCTCCCCCAAGCAGCTGAGGTTGTACTGCCCCCGGGGAGGTACAGAAGGTGGGTGGGCTCTGTTATAACGAGGGAGTGTAAGTTTCGGGATGGGCCCAGATCCGATGGTTCCCCCAGTCTCCCCCTACCTGTCCACAACCATCCTCCCTCTGAAAGCTTATCTTGCTTTGATGACCCTGGAATGGTCCTCCCACCCCAGTGTCTCCACTCCTCTAGCTTCTTTCTGTCTGGTTTCCCTTCCCCAGGGACATTCTGGCAGGTTCTGTCCTCCCTTCTCTCCCTCAATCATCTCAAATATTCTCAGGAATAAATGGGATCAATCACCAGATGATGCCCAATCTCCCTGTGCTTGAGGTCCCAGGGGAACACTGGTTCCAAACAGCTCAATATACAACTAATTACTTAATCACAGCTGTGATGGGGGCTTTAAAGAGGACTTTCCAGAGAGTTCACAGCAAAGTGATTTGACTCAGCTGAGGGGCAAGAGAGCCGAGATCTGACTTATGGGAGAAGTCAGCGGGGCCAAGAGGTGAGGAGGGAATGGCATTCCAACAGAAGGAACTGCATGTGCAAAAGCCCTGAGGCAGGATGGATCGTTTAAGAAATTGAAAGGAAGCCAGAGGATCTGGGCACAAAGTGTCAGGGAGAAGGGTGGGTGAGAGGGCTGCCAAGGTGGGAGGGGGTCTGGTGTAGGGCCTTGTGTCTTTCCAACGCTTGTTAATTCCCTCCATCTGGTTACAGAGGGCTGAGTTGGAACCACTCTTAGTACCATGAGCATGCTCATACTGCTGGGATCAGTGCCATGAGGGAGGACAGCTTTGGTCTGCATGCCCTTCAGATGGAAAGAATTGAGAGATAGGGTTGACAGGGTGCAAAGAAGATGCAGGTAAGGTCAGACTGTTCATGCCCTTGTACCCCACGCCTCCCAAGTCCCTCTCCCAAGACAGGAGCGGCCATCACTCACTGTTGACAGAAAGCCACATCTCCTGGCTGGAGAAGCCCACGGCGTTGGTGGCCGTGCAGACATAGGCCCCTGCATCCTGGGCAGATGGCCGGGTGATGAGCAGGGTGCCATCCTTGCTCACATTGTAGTGGGGATTCCTGGAGGCCAGGGCATTGGTTTCCTGCGGTAGATCACAGGTGACATCAGCAGAATCCACACTCCACTGTGGCAGTCTGCATCATTTCTCTCCCCATGATGCACTGGGCCTATCTCTGTCATTACCTTTATGGTAACAGCCTTCGCCTACCTTGGTCCAGGTGATGGTGGGGGTGGGAACTCCTGAGGCTACACAGGGGAGAGAGGCTGGAACCCCTTCACTGGTGATATGGTGGGTGGCAGTGGGCTGGATTCTAGGTGGCACTTTTTAAAACAAACCAATTTCATAAACCAAAGATCAGAAGAACATTATTCACAATAGTCAAAAGGTGGAAACAATCCAAATATCCATCCATCAAAGGATGATGGGTAAACAGAAAATGGTGTGTATATATGGAATATTATTCAGCCTTAAAAAGGAATAAATGTCTGATAACATACTACAACATGGATGAACTTTGAAAATATGATGCTAAGTGACATAAACCAGACACAAAAGGACAAACATTGTATGATTCCACTAATATCAGATGCCTAGAACAAGCAAGTTCATAGAGACAGAAGTAGAATGGTGGTTGCCAGGGGCTGGGGGAGGGGAAAATGGGGAGTTAGTGCTTAATCAGGGATGGCACCCTGGTCATGAGGTGGAAAGCCCCATGAAAAAGATGGCAGAACCCCCAGGCAGGGCCACTACCCTCCTGCCAGCACCATTCAGTTCCCTGGCCCTGCGCCATTATCTTGCTTTTTAAAATCTGAAGCAGCTTACTTCTAGGAAGGCAGAACTTATCCCTAAGATTCTATTGGCTCCCTGAGCTAATTCCTGATTGGTCAATTTCCCTCACTCTTGATTGGTCCATTTCCCTCACTCCTGATTGGTCCATTTCTCTCACTCCTGATTGGTCCATTTCTACAAAGCTTGTTCCTAATTAGTCACCTTTGTTACACCTTATTTGCATATGATGTTACAAAATGTTGCAAAGTCTAGTCTGGTAGCCTATAAAAGCCTGTGTAAACCTACCGACGGGGTCCAAAGCTTGGAGTATTAACTTCTCTGACCCTGCTGGCATAATAAACCTGAGATCTCCAACCCTCTGAGTGCTGCTTGGTCTCTTGCCCAGATCCAGGTTGCTGTCACAACTGAGCTATAATACTGAGCTGTAACACACTTTGCTGCAACAGTCATAGAGCTTCAACTTGGGAAGATGAAAAAGTTCTGGAGACAGATGGTGGTGCTGGTTGTGGAAAAGTGTCCCACTGAGTTAAAAAACCCATCCTGAAACTGAGCCCCATGGGGTTAACAGAAACTGGCAACTAACAGAAATTCTTGAGCTTGTCTTATAGCTGGTTAAAATCCCCTCTGCTTGAGCCTGGCTTTGCTGAACGAGCTAGCTTAATTGTTTTGATGCAAATTGCATGCCCTGTAAGCTTCATGTAGCCTAAACAATAAGATGTTTACTCCAGTTGTTTTCTAAGAACTTGAAGACAGCTGGGTCTAGTTTGAGCTCAAGCTGGCTAAGACTGGTTGGGACCATCGACCCTAAAACTGGGCCCTGGGCAGGTGTCTGATGAATGACCTTTAGATATCAGAGGGCCAAAAACTCCACCCTCCGATCACGCTAGGCACCTCCATTTTTCAACATGCATCCCATGAAGAAGCAAGTAACGCAGATACACCTGCACAGAACACCCGTGACCTCACCTTTTTCCTACCTGCAATTTCCTTTCCCCACGCCTGAGACCACCCTGCCTCTTTATCCTGTAAATATCCCAAGCCCCTCGCCTTCCAAGAGGCAGATCTGAGACCCGTTCTCCTATCTCCTTGCTTGGCTGCCTCGTGAATAAACTCCCTTTGCTGCAAATCTCAGTGTCTCAGCGTTTCGTCTTGACTGTTGGACAAACAAACCTGGTGGCACAACTATGTGAAAGCCACTTATGCCGCTGAAAGGTACACTTAGAAATGGTTAAAATGGTAAGTACTATGTTATGTGCATTTTACCGTGATAAAAAAATTTTTTTAACAGGAGAATACAGCCATCATTGTTATAAATTCATGCCCCAGACAAAGGGCAGCCTGTGTCTAGGAACCAGCTGTGTCATTTCTTAACTCTGGAACTTTGGATAAACCACTTAATCTTTTGGTACCCATATTCCTTGATTAGCAAAAAAACTAAATTGACCTTAATTCCCTGCCCACTCTCTGGGGAGGGACAGATGAGAAATGGCAGAAAATAGTGTTCACAGGACACAATGAACTTGAAAACAAGTGCCAAATCCATCCTGAGCATCATCCAGATTTGCAGGCATTAAAATAGAAGGTGGGGAGGGGTTGGGATCTCTGAGAGGAGCGGGGGAGGGGGAACTGGCATGGAAAATTTGGGAGGGAGAGCCGGAAGCCAAGGGCTCTGACAGTAATACTCTGATCCTTTAGGGAGGGAAATGCCCTCCCAGATTCTCCCAGGTGGCCAAAGCCAGCAAGTCAATGAGTATTTGCTGGACAGAAATGAAATGAGCCAGGAGACGAGCTTGACGGCCGTCCACCTCTGCTCGGTGGGAAGTTAGTGGGTGATGCTCTCTGCAGAGGCAGCCTTCCCTGATCCTGTGATTTCGCGAGTTACCCTGCCTCTGTGTGCCTCAGCTTCCTTAACTTCAGAATGTGCAGTCTTTGAAACGCACCTCTTGGAGCAACAGAAAATTAAGTGAAACATACACAGAAGCTCTCAGAGGTCTGGCACATGACACATGGCCGACCTTTGATCACTGTTACTAATTGGAATTATGAGGAGACAGGACAGCTGGATTCTCGACCCAGCCTCCTTTTGAACCTTGGTTTTGATCCACCAAATGGGGAACAATGAGTTCTTTCTGCTCATCCCTAGGGGGGTTAATAAAGCAAAGGACACAAACAAACAGACGATATTAACATCCAAGATAAACGACAAAACATAACCAAACTTAGTTGAAACTTCTTGTCTTATGTTAAAAAGAACGGTGGTACCTGGTTGGGTGGGTGAAGGGAAGTAGGGACCCTCCAACACTGTGGGTGGGAGAGTAACTGGGCAAAATACACAAAAAGCCCTAAAAATGTGCAATCTCTGTGAGTCTAAACTCAAGTCCACATTAATAGTTTATCCTAAGGAAAGAACTGATCATGTGGGCAAAGGTGGAGCATGAGGACCTTCAGCCCAGGTGTTCATGCTGGTGAGAAACTGGACATAAGGGGACAGGTTATATACTCCTGGCTCATCCAAACAGGGGACAATGCAGTCTTAAAGGATGCTTTGAGTATTATTAACAGAAAAGTTATAATATATTGTTGCAAGAAACACTCAGGTTGCAAGACAGTAATATTATGTGGTTCCAGTTGGTTTTTAAGTATCTGTGTGTATGTGTATATAGAGAATTTATATATAATTTTTATAAAGTATATCATGTAAGAATAATTTATATACAATGTACATAAGGAATATATGTAATGTATATACATATATACCGTGTTTGTATGTTTACCTGTGCAAGCTCATGTGTGTAGAAAGTATAAAAGATACACACTGAAATGTAAAATTATTCTGGTTCTTCGTAGCTACTTTTTTTTTCCTTGTCCAATCTCTAAATATCCTAGAGTGAATATGTACTATTTGGGCAATTTTTTAAAACAAAGGTGTTCAAGATCAAGTTCCCGCCCGGGGCTTTCCCCCATCCCGTCCTGTCCCCTGTCCCGCCCCTACCACCCCAGACTCACCCTGGACAACCAGGTCCACGTCCCTATGCTGAGAGCCCGCCGTGTTGGTGATCACACAGCTGTACCTCCCTGCGTCCTCCAACAGTGCTTGGTCAAGGTGAAGGCTGCCGTCTGCTCGGATGGAATGCCGGCTGCCAGGTGGGAGCTGGTAAGATGAGGAAGCACCAGCTTGGACCAAAGGCCCCACTCAGAACCAGCTAAGAGAGAGCCCTCCAGAAAGCGCACCGCCTGCCAGGCCAGTAGAGGGCAGCCTGGACTGAGAGGCCAGGGGTTCAGAGAAGGTAGGTGGGGGTGGATGTCACAACCACTTGGCTCCCACCACTTCCCTGAGACTTGTCCACCCCCACAGACCCTCAGAGCCAGGTGGGCCTGACCTGTGGCATACCCCACCCTACTCTCCCATGGCCGGCAAGACACCTGACCCAAGGAGGGCAAGGGAGCCTCTCCTGGTGAGGCGGAAAGCTCCATATAAAAGACGGGCAGAACCCCTAGGCAGGGCCGCTGCTCTCATCCCAGCAGGGTCCAGTTCCCTGGCCCAGAGGCTCTGTCTCACTTTTTGCCTCTAAAGCGGCTAACTTACACCTAAAATTCTATTGGTTCCCTGAGGTCACTTCTGATTGGTTACTTCCTTCACTCCTGATTGGTTATTACTCTCACTTCTGATTGGCCCACTTCCCTAACTTCTGACTGGTTTATTATGTAGTACTTCATTTGCATGGCACTCACTCCTGATTGGTCTATTTCTACAAAGCTTGTTCCTGGTTGGTCAACTTCTGTTGTACTTTATTTGCATATGATGTTGCAAAGTGTAAAACTGGCAGCCTATAAAAGGCCTGTGTAAACCCACAGATGGGGGTCCAGAGCTTGAAGTGTTAACTCCTGTGGGCTTGCTGATGTAATAAATTTGAGTTGTCCTGCTCTCAGAGTGCTGCTTGGTCTCCTGCCTGGATCCAGGTTGCTGTCACAACTGAGCTATAACATGGAGCTGTAACACATTTTTCCGCAACATTGAGAGTACAGAGTTGGGGCCAGAGCTTGTATTGAGTAGGGTCTTGAGCTCCACATGGAGGCCACAGAGAGAAGGGACGACCTATCTGTCTGTGGGGAGTGAACAGAGCCATGCGGGGCAGAGCAGAGGTGTGGCCATGTCAGAAGTGGTCCCAGAGAGAGAAGCATCGTGATGGCTGTCCCAGTGTGTCCCTGTCAGGACCAGGGTGGGGCCTGGGGCAACCTCTGTAAAGATGTCCAGCCAGTCAATCCTTGATGAGGGGCCCAAAAACCTTTCCACCAGGCCTGAGCCTGCTTTGGGCCTCCCTGACCCTGTCCTGTGAGCCTGGCTGCACATTTTGCCCTCAGGGTCCAGGAGATCCTCCTGGCTGTTTTGGTACCAGACCCTCTCGGGCTGAGCGAGCTTGAGGGGGTTTCTGCTCCTTGCACTTGGCAGCTGGGCAGGCACGGGTCCACCCAGTGTCCCCATTGAGCTAAAACAGGCTCTGCGTCCCTGGCCACTCCCCGTTCTGGCATGGATGAGGCCCATCGGATTATACTAAGGCAGGCGCCTCACCGCCCCAGCCCACACGCCCAGCCAGAGTCCTCCTCAGGGTCACATCTCATTACACAGACTGCAGAGGGTGTCATAGACACGATCAGTCTCCTCCAAGCCTGTACGCTCCAGAAGCAGGACCCTGTCTGCCCTGCATCAGGGCTGGGACAACGGGGCCAGGACCAGGGCGGTGGGAATAGAAAGATGCCACACAGTCACTGCCTGCCTGCATGTCCGGTGTCTGCCGTCTGCTGGGTGGGGGCACCTCTCCACAGCCTCCAGGGCAAAGGCCCCGGGATGTCCGGGGACAGGCCACAAGCACTGAAGAAAAGGGAGCTGCAAAGGAGTGAACAGGAGAGGGGAAACAGCGGAAAATAAAGAGAATCAAATCAACAGGAAGGGACAAAGCAGCCACTGTGCGCCCAGCAGTGTGCTAGGCAGCCGGGCCAGATGTTAAGCTGCACAGGTCCCACCTCTGCCCTGGAACCATCAGAGTGGGGGTGACAAGTGCGTTGTGTCTGTGCCCCCACTAAACGGCTGCTCTAATGAAGCACAAGGTCCTCCGGCCAAGGACTTTGGAGGGTGAAGGATGCCATCCGTGCATTACCAGAGAAGGTTCTGGAAAGAGGCAGGAAAGAGAGGGAGGAAGGAAGAGGACATTCCAAAACAGGGGAACCGCTACATAAAATAAACCACAAGGTCCCACTGTATAGCACTGGGAACGATTCTCAGTACCTAGTAATGGCCTAGAATGACAAACAATCCGAAAAGGGACATATTTATGAGTGAATCACTATGCTGTACACCAGAAATTAACACATTGTAAATCAACTATACTTCAATAAAAAATAAATAAATAAAAATCAAGACAGAACAAAACAGGGGAACCACAGAGCGCAGGCTAAGGCGTGAAGGTGACAGCGCCTCCACCTGGGCACCAGGAGCCCAGCACTCACCGGCCGGCCGGCCTTGAGCCAGCGCCTCTCTGGGCGGGGCCTCCCAGCCAGGATGATGCAGGGCAGGGACACGGGCTGCCTCTCCAGCACTCGGACGGTGGACGCACTGCTGGCGATCTGTGGGGGGGCTGTGGGAGAGACGACAGTGTCGGACACACTGGATTCCTGTGGATGGTCATTCAGGGGACAGAGGCCCCTCTCCCCAGTGGGAGCATCAGGATTAGGGATCCTAAAGGGTCAAAGGGCACAGTTTTTGGAGCACACTGCCCAGAAAGTAGGGGTCCAGATACTCCTCTTGGAGAACCTGGCTGTGGACACACCTGTCCTAAAGGACAGGCAATCATGGGGGCCTCCCCGGGGGTGCCCGGCCTCCCCACCAAACCCTCCTCTCCAGATCCACCAGCGAACCATGTCCAGTCACGATGAGGCGGGCTTCCGCCTGCACCTTCCCAAAGACATTTTGAGCTTCACAGACATACAGGGCCTGGTCTTCAGGGACCACACCTGAGGGGCAGGAAAGAGGCAGGCCCGACTGTCAGAGCAGACCATGGCTCCAGCCTCCAAAGGCTCCAGCTCCCCAGGTGCAGACAGAGCCCTGGGCACAGCCTGGCCCTGCAGAGGTAAGACAGCTGGGATGGCAGGGAGGAAACAGATGTGGGATACAGACGCCTTGGAAGGGTGAGAAGGCCTCAGTGTGCTCATGTGTAGACTGGGGATCATTTATCAAAACCTGCACCTTGTAGTGTGATTGGAGGGGTCAAGAGGTGGTGCAAAGCCAAAATATGACCCTCCATCAGCCTGACCCCAGGTCAGACCTGCTGGTCAAGGTCCTGCTCCTGGCCACCTAGTTTGGGGGCTGAGGGTATTGGAAGCCATTCTGTCTCCCTGCCCACCGTCCCTCAGCCCCAATCTCTTACTTTCAAAAAACAGCACTCCTGAATCGGGCTGCCCAGTCCTGCTGCCCCGCCTGGGCCCCATTGGCTGGCCATCTCCACGGCGCCAGGTGGCTGTCGGGGGTGGGCGGCCGGTGGCCCGGCACGCTAGGAGGGCACTCTTCCCTAGTTCCACGGTGACATCCCGGGGCAGCTCCTTCAGCTGGGGCGCATCTGCAGGCAGATGACTGGTCAGCCACACCCCAGAGGCTGGACCCACCCAGCCCCCAGAGCACTGTTCCGAGGACTGCCTCCCCTCCCATTTCTGGAAGGTTCCTTCTCTTCCAGCCTCACCCTCGTGAACCTGGGGCTGACTCATCTCCAGGGCTCCAGGGCCAACCTGAACTTGGCAGGGTCCACCCCTGGAGAGCGCGTGGGGACAGTGAGGCAGAGGGAGTGGCCTTTGGCAGGATGAAGCTGCCCATGCACCTCCTACCCTGCATGGCATCTCGGGGACCTCGCTTTGCCCAGACATGCAGGGCAGCAACATGCCTGCTCCTGGCAGCGACACCTCCCGGGAAGCCCACCTTGGAGGGGCTGCAAGTCACGCTGGGTCACAGAAGCCCCACCGCCTCTTAGCTCCCCCACCATGTCCTCCTGGGCCACAGGAGCTTCCTCTCACTGGTGCCCTGGACTCCGGCAACCATTTCCACAACCCCAAAGAGCCAACTTCTTGGGGAGATTCTAGAACATCTTTATTTCTCTACGTCCTTCTTCGCTTGCTGAACATTTTGTAATAAGCATATAAATCTCTACACAAAATCAAAACAGGCCTATAAATAACTTGACCTTATACTTTATGGTCACAGTGGGACACTTGAGAGTGAAAAGAGCATCCTTACACCGGGATGACAGACCTAAGCCAGGCCGCCCTGCGCACCTGAGTTATAAAGAAAGTTCGAATAACATACAGGGTTTATCTCCTTAATTTTTGTTCCACATGCCCCAAATCCCATGCCCTTCATACAAGGTCCACGAGTAACCACGATTAATAGTTTTTAGTGTTTCTTCCAAACTTTTTTCTAAGCATTGTCTTACTTTTATAATCAGGGAGTGGAAATAAGTTACTTCCCAAAACAGAAACTCATGCTCCTTTCCACCCTTCTGCGGGCCAGAAGCAGGTCCAACTCCAGACAGGTCCAGGCCCTGTGCCTTGCAGCTTCTGGGCACTGTCCTCAGGTCCCTGTCCTCAGACCCATGACCTGGAAGGTCCCTCGACCTGTTTGGAACCCACTGCATCCAGCACCATGGAAAACCCTCAGCCCCTTTCTTCTTGCAGTCTCTTTCCAGAAATCTCCCCTATCCATCCAAATCATGACATCAAATTTCCCTCCTGGCTTCAAGAAGTAGGGAAGTTCCAGGGAGATCCAGACACAGCTTGGAAAATCACTGCGAAGGAGGAAGACAATCTTGGACCTTAACTCAGACACCACCCGCACGCCGCTTTTCTTTCTCACTGGGGCCTGGAAGCTGCCGCGGCTCAGAACTCAAGAAAGCCTCTGATTTGGGCACTTTAGCTGGGGTTACTGGCCCTGCGGAGCCCTGGTCCTGGGGGGCATGGCTTTGCTATTCCCCCTCCCCTTTCCCGGGCCTCCAGGGCAGAGCTGAGGCTCAGGTCCAAGGCCAGGTACCCCCAGAGCCTACCTTCCCCGCTCTGCCCAACCCCCTGCAGGGCTCAGCTCAAAGCTCCCTCCTCCAGGCAGGCCTCCCACCCACTGTCTCTCTCACACTACTTCTTGACCCCCTCTGTCCTTAGCCAAACAGTCCAGCTTTATCTCCCGACTGTGGGATATCGTAGAGCGTGCTCCCTTCCCTGTTCTCCTCCCAGTCCAGTGCTTCCCTCTGAGAAGCAACAGCTGACTCATAATAATAAGCAAATAACATGCACAAAGGGGAGCATCTGGAACAGCTACTGACAGCTATGGTGACGGTGCTTTTAGAAACATGATTTCATTCATGGTCTCAATAAACCCATGAAATGGGTATTATCACAACCCCATTTTACAGATGAGGAAACTGAGGGCCAGCGAGATTAAGGAACCAGCCTGAAACGCAGATCAAAGTCAATGGCAGAGTTGGGATCAGAGCCCAGGTCTGGCTGCTGCTAAGGCCCAGGTTCTCAGCCACCGCACCTCTGCCTTCCCCCTATTACTCGGGGATAACTTGGTGCCTCTTCTGTCCTCTCCAGAGGTGAATCTCAAAGCAGCTACATTCTAGTCTCAGATCCTGCCCAGAAAATGGTGACTCAGTCTCCCGTTCAGCCATCCCCCTGTTCCTCATTGGAGCCCCCTAAATAAGGCAGGACCCCAGAACCCTGTACACCAGCGCTGAAGGTCCTCTGGTCCCCTCACTGTGCAGATGGGAGACTGAGGCCCAAGGGAGGGGTGGGGCCAGACCTGATCCTGCAGCACATGGCGGGGCCAGGCTTCCGGCCCAGGCCCCTTCCAGGGCCTCATCCTAGAGGCTCAGCCACCTCTGCTTTCAGGCTCCTAGCCCCCTCCTCACAGACTCTCAGGTGACCCTCTGCAGGGGAGGGGGCACTGTGAGGTAGCTGGCTCTACCACCATCATATTTCCCCAGGAATGGCCCTTTCTGCCTTGGCCTTGGGCGGGTTTCTGGGGCAGGAGCTGTGAATGCCCCAAGACAGGTGGACATCACAGAAGCCGCTGGGCTCCCTGGGGAGGCCCAGGTCTCATCAGCTGACAGCTGCCATGTGCCAGTGGGGCAGCAGCTCTGTGTGGGGACTCTGGAACACACAGGAAGAGAGAATAGGCCCCCTGAAGTATGCCAGCCAGCAGCCCAGGACGGGCCAGGACAGGAGGGTCTGGCCACCTTGAGGGCTGCCTCTGCCTGTCCCCACAACCCCCACCCCTGCTCCCCCCTCTTCAGAGGAGCTGAGACTGCAGTTAACAGCACCCAGCAGATGGGACCACTCCCCGCAACTCCCAGGGATTGTCTAGAGGGAAAGACACCCACAGATTCTAGGATGGCGACACCTTGACAGAAGTGACTACTTCCCTTCCTCTGACTTGGCGTCCAGGGCGAGGGACACCAGCCTGAAGGCCTGAAGCCCGGGCAGGGCCCCCACGCTGCCCCTGCCCCACTGGGGACCCAGGGTGAACCCCTTTACCGCTCTGTGCCTCGGCTTCCCCATCCAGAAAGAGGTAACTATTTTCACCCTGGTTCCAATGCTTTAAAGCTCCAGGGCTCTTTACTATTGTCTGGAGACCCTGCAGCCCCCCATCTCCTCTGCCAGCCCCCCGTTCCTGTGACTCAGAGTCCTGAGCCTGCTTGGGAAGGAGCACTGCCATCAGCGTTGACTTAGTTTGGCCAGAAGGAAGGAAGTTGGTCTCAGGCCCAAAGACTGGACAGATGGGCAGGGTGGACCATGGGAGAGGCCGGCCTCAGGCCCTGCCCTGCACTTAGAGAGAACCCCAGGGTGTCTGTGAATGAGACAAGGCTGGTGGATGGCCTCGGCACCCCCTCCTGGGGAGACTCCTTCCCCCATAGAAAGATCCTGCGGTTGGGGCTGGAGCCACAGCCCCACTGGCCAGGGCTGGAGCATGACTTTCACAGGCCTCTTTCTCCCTAAAAAAAAAAATTCTAAATTATATTTTATGACTGTTTATAAAGACAAACCCAATCCAGGCTACATTCATTTTTATCTATTTACTATTCTTCACTTTCCTCTTCTGATGTCAAAAGAAATTCAAATCAGAACACTGTCCAGGGGCCCTAAAAGTGTCACGGTCTCTGGGCCTGGCTGCTGAGGCCTGATGGAGAAGCCGCCCGGATACTGGCCAAACCTGCCACGGAGCCAGGCTCTGTTTCTCTCCCACTGCCCCAGGCTGGCCAAAGGGTCTTCGCTCCCACAGAAGCACACCCCTGCCCCCCTGTGCATCCACCCAGCAAGCGGGGGCCTCAGGGTTGGGAACAGGAAGCAGAGATTAGAATCAGAGGAGAGAAACAGGGTTGCGTGAACACCCACTTGGCGAGAACTCCAGCAGGGCAAAGGGAACTGAGCTCAGGGAAGTTTTAAAGTAAAATAGAAAGGGCATTGAACTCGGGGAGGGGGGACCGCCCCATAGCCCAGTCACCAGCCACGTGACAAATCACCCGGCCTCACCAGGTCCTTGTCAGCCCTGCCCAGCCCATGGCCGGTCTATGGAGTATCCATTCCATTCAACCCTGGAGTGAAGCACATTATCTCATTAAATCTCTCAAGGACTTTATGAGCAAGCCTCTACTATAATCATCCCCATTTCACAGATGAGAAAATTGAGGTTCACAAAGGTAAATAGCTTGGCCGAACAAGCAGCAGGACCCAGACGTCGATCCAGGACTCTTCTCTGCCAAATGCCAGGTCCAGAGGGAATGCCAAAGCACCTTGCAGGGCGGCCCCCAAATACAGGCCCTGGCTGGCAGTACAGAAGGAGGCTGCCCTCCTTTCTGTACCCCAAATGCCACCAGGAAGCGGGTTCCCAGCTGAACAGCAGGAAGTGGGCACAGTGTCCACCCGTTCCCAGCTCTGGAAGGTTCTGCCAACCTGGCCAGGAAGGCTGCACCACAGCTGTCAAGCAGATGGGCAGGAAATTCAATTTCCCACCCCTGATGCCAGGCCAGCTCGCCCCAGACACACAGCTGTTGGGCCACGATCCACCCCGTCCCTGACCTGAAGGTCAGAGGCCACCAATGGCCCAGTGACCCCAGAAGCCTACTTCTGGGATGCCAGCCACCTCCTCCTCCTGACAGGAGGAAAGGGCCACAAGACCAATGGCTTGGCAGGTGAAGGGACAGGACAAGACAGGCGTGTCAGCCTGGGCCCCAAAGAAATAAGGCTTTGCTAAAAAGAAACGAGACATTCAGCAAAGGATGACTCTTGTACCAATGCCAAGAGCAGCCCTCCCTGGAGCCCCCTCTCTGCTGACCCAGGACCTTCTGACTAATCACAACCACAGTGGCATTTGGCAGCCCGCCGTGTCCCAGGTCTTTGCAGTCTCTCACTCACACAACATCCAGGAACACTTGCAGGTGAGGAGCCCGAGGCTCAGAGTGGGGAAGCAGCGTCCAAGCTCACCTGCTGGGAGCATCAGGATCAAGTCCAGGGACCAAAGGCCCGGACCCTGGGTTCAGATCTCAGCTCTGCTGCTCACCAGCTGTGTGACCTTGGCCAAGGCACTTAACCTCTCTGGGCCTTGTTTGCCCCATCTATAGAGGAGATGATGATAGAGCCCATCTCAGAGGGCTGTGAGGAGGATTTCATGTTGGTACATGAAATGTGCTTAGAGCTGGCCCTGGCACGTGGCAGATTTCATAGAAGTCTTACTTCTATTTTTATTATCAGGCTCTAAGCCTATGACTTTCCACACCCACCCCACCCTATCCAAGAGCCCAGCCACACAGTAAACTCTAGAAACGGAAAGTCTGAGCACACGACTCTCCTCCTTAAAACCTCTCACTGCCCCCGCAGAACAAAGCCCAAACTCCACCAGGCTCCCTAACCCGAGGCTGGGAGTGACCCACAGCAGGGCAGCCGCCTTGGCCTCCCCTCTCCCCACCGTCTCTACGTCCCACTTGCTACCTTGCTTGAGGTCTGCACATGCTGTTCCCTTTGCCTGGAACACTGTTCCCCGGCTCGTCACCTGACTGCTTCTAAGCTCAGCTTAAATATTGCCTCCTCCAAGAAGCCTTCCTGGCCTCCAGTGTTGCCAGAAACAAAGAAGCCACCCACAGGCCCCGAGAATGCTACTTCTAAATGCTCTACACACTGAATATTCTAATTGTCTATTTACCATCTCTTTTCTTTTCTTTCCTTTTTTAAATTTTTTAATGGAGTTACCAGGGATTGAACCCAGGACTGGACACAGGGCCTGGCCACTTGGTGACCACGTGTCAGAGGAATAAATGATGGAGATGAATGAAGGCTAAGGGTACCCCAAGCTAGAGAGGATCCCAACTCTGAGATGGCACCATATCCCCCAGGGCCAGACCCTCCTGACTGAGCCTCCGTGGGGAGCCCCTTGGCCATCCCACCCAGCCCAGTTAAGTACATTCTCCATTCTCTGCACTTGCCCAGAACTTCCAACACCTGTCTCTCCCATTGTGGCCACAGCCAACCCTCAGAGCCCAATCTGCTCCGGCTCAGCATGCCAAGGAGCCGTGCCCACAACTTCCGAGCAGCTCCCAGTGCCCGGGATCCAGGCCTGGAGCTTAGACATCATGACAATCACAGACAAGGCCATGTACCAGCCACAGAAGAATCCAGCCTCCTCCTCGTCTGTAAAAAGGGGATAATCGCTTCTCCATCTGTTAAGCACTCATGATGGGCCAAACCGTGTGCTAAGCATTTAATGCCTGATTTCACTGAACCCTCACAGCAACCCAACAAAAGAAGTAGTGTGGTCAGCTCCATTTTACAGATGGGGAAACAGAGGGTCAATGACTTGACCAAAGCACATACATGGTAGGTGATGGAGACAAGACTGGAACTCAGGTCTTGGGGATGACAATGCCCAAGTTGAACCAAACTGTCTCTGTGGTAGGCAGCCTCCAAATGGCTCCAGTGACTCCTGCCTCCTGGTACTCACACACTTGAGTGGTCCCTCCCACCCATCATGTACCAGGGCTGGTCTGTGTGACCAACAGAATACAGTAGGAGTGACAGTATGTCGCTTCCAAGATCGTCACTGGTTATAAAGACTACTGCTTCCATCACAGATCCTCTCCATCTCCATCTCTGTCTCTCTTGACTCACTCTCTCTGGGAAAATCCATGTCACGAGAAACCTTCTGGAGAAGCCTATATGGGTAAGGAATGGAGGCCTGCTGCCAACAGCCACATGAATGAACTTAGAGTGGATCTTCCAGCTTCAATCAAGCCTTCAGATGATCGATGCCCTGGCCAGTGTATTAACTGCCATCCCAGGAGAGGCCCTGAGGCCAGAAGCACCCAGCTAAGCCACTCCCAGAATCCTGACCCTCCAGAACTGTGAGATAATAAATGCTTATTGCTTTAAGCCACAAAGTTTGGGGGGCAATTTGTTACACAGCAAGAGGGAACGCATACACCATCTCCCTCTGAAACCCCTGCCCCACATGCTCTGGATCTATATGATGCAGATTCCCCACTGGCAGGCTACATGGCTACATTCTCTCTTCCCTGCTCAGAGGTAGGGCAGGTGGTAGGGAGCGGGGGCAGGTGGGGACAAGGTGTACACTCACGTCCAACTTCCAGCCGGATTTCCGCCGAGGTGTCGCCCAACTCATTGACAGCTCGGCAGGCATAGATGCCAGCATCCCTCTCCTGAGCTGCCGGGATCCGCAGCTTCCCAGAGCTGGAGGCCTCAGGGGCCAGAATCATTTCAAGACCCCCTGGACCAAAGAAGAGAAAGCATCAGGCAGGTACCCATGGTTGCCGTGGAAGGCCAAGGAGTCAGGCTGCCTTCCTGACCCTGGGCTCCAGCAACTTCCCAAGGCTGGAACCTTGGAGGGGTGAGTGTGAGGGAAAGGCTCCCTATAAAAGTCAGGACCCCTATTGTTTAATAGGTACAGATTTTCAGTTTTGCTTAACGAAAAGAGTTCTAGAGACGGGTGGTGGTGGTGGTGACTGTGTGACACTGCAAATATTCTTAATGCTACTGAACTGAATACCTAAAAGTTGTTAAGACGGCAAATGTTACGTATATTTTATCACAATTTAAAAAAAGTTTTTAAGTCAGCACCCCTGGGTCCAGTTCCCCGAGCCCTGCTGTTGACCAGAAGTGAGTCTCAGCTTGTCCCCCAGCATGTGACAGGATTATCGCCCAAGAACTCCTTGCCTGGGCTTCCCTACTGGGTCCCCATGCCCTCTGCCCAGGTGCAAGAAGAGGCTCGGATCGGCTCTGGGAGAGGCTCAGAGTCACTGAGATGACCACCCCCCTATGGCTGCCTCTCTGAAGGCCTTTCCCTCACTTCCCCTGCCTACTGTCCCTCTGTCCTTGCCCTGTCCCCCTACCCCACCCCCAAGCTCCTGAAGCCTGAGGGACCACCCTGATTCTGACCCCTTTTTACAATTTAATTTTTTATTTTTTAAATTGTGGTAAAACATACATAAACACAAAATTTTTTCCTTTTAAGCATTCTGAGTGTCCAATTCAGTGGCATTAAGTACCTTCACATTGTTGTGCAACCATCACCACCGTTCATCCACAAAATTTTTTCATTTTCTCAAACTGAAACTCGGCTTGTTAAATACTAAGTCCCCATTTTCCGCTCCCTCAGCCCCTGGCAACCATAATTCTCCTTTCTGTCTCCATAAACGTGCATATTCTAGGTACCTCCTGTGTAAGAGTCCACACCTGTAAGTGGAATCATACAATCCTTGTCTCTCTGCATCTGGCTAATTTCACTTAGTATGTTTTCAAGGTTCATCCACGTTGTAACAGAACTTCTCAAATTAAAAAAAAATGATGGTAAAAACCACATACAATGCATTACCCTAACCACTTTGAAGTGCTCGGTTCAGTGGTAACTCTATTCACGTTGTGGTGCAACTTGAATTTCATTCTTTCTTAAGGCTGAATAACATTGCATTGAGAAATCCCCTTTCAAAAAGGGGCTCCCCAGCCGAGCTGGTGGAGCTCTCAGCCACAGCACAGAGTGACAGGAGCACTGAGCAAAGAGTCCTGAGGCCTCTGCCACCACCAGCTGGGGACCAGTGCCTGCACATGGGAGGGGGCTGTGGTGGAGACGGAGCCCAGCGTTCTGCTTCTAGAAAGTGTGCGGCTGCAGCCCCAGGACCCACGCCCACTGGTGTGGGCCCAGGAGCAGCGCCCGTGAATCAAACCCCGGCTCAGAGAAGACCCTCTACACCCGTTAACTCAGAAAAGCCTCACACCAGCCCTATTATCACTATTCCCGTCTCTCAGATAATCACACCATCACCACACCATCACCGTCACTAAACACGGCGAGCCCAGCCCGTACGCCAGGCCTGTTCTAAACAATTGACACATATGGATTCATTTAATCCACATACGGACACAACCATCTTTGATTTCCCCCATTTTTTGGCTAAGGAAGCAGACTCAGAGAAGTCAAGTCACTTGCCCAAGGTCAACCAGGGGAGCCGGAATTCAAATCTGGGTCTATTCTAAATCCTGCTCCTGACTACAGAGCCAGCCTGCATCAGCTCTGTGGACACTGGGCTGGGCTGGGGCTGAGTGGGGGTTGCTGGAAATGGCTCCCTCTCCCCAGACATCCCATTCGGAGTGCCCCCATCCCCGAGACCATCCTGCCCCCATCCTCTGGGGCCCCGGAGGGACCGTTCTGCGGGCCCTTCTCCCACCTAACGTACCTCGATACCAGATGACCCGGGGCGGGGGCACCCCAGATGCCTCACACGCCAGCACAGCCTCCTCCCCGACGGCAGCAAGCACCACAGCATTTACGGCTGAGATGGATGGCGGGTCTGTGTGGGCAGCAGATGGAGAAGTAGGGACCAACCTACAGACCCCCTAGAGCGAGAATGCAGCTTTCCCCAGCTGGGGGAGGGGCAGTGGGGACAGGATGGTGAGCACCTGCCTCCTCCCCACCCCACACTCCTACTTCCCGAACCCGGGGCAGTCACCCCAGAGAGATGTAACTTCGGCTGGTTTTTTAAAAACACCAGTTACTCCTGGGCCCAACCCCCACCCTGCTGTCCCTCACTGAACTTGGGATAAAAGCTGAAATTCTACAAAATTCTAAAATGCCCCTCCCCCCCACCCCCACCCAGCCAGCCTCCTTGCAGCCTCTTGGCACCCACACTCATTCCCACCTGGCAGCCTTCGCTCCACCTGGTTCCTCTGCCTGGAATGCTGTTCCCATGCCTTCCTGTGTCGAGGGTCACCTCCTCGTGGAGGCTGGCCCTGTGAGTAACAGCCATTTCCCCCTCACCCCACCTGCCCATCACTCCATCACACTACCCTCCAACTGGACAGGGACCATGTGTTCACTGCCGTATCCCCAGTGCCTCCCACACAGCAGATGCTCGACAAGTATTGTGGACCAGAGTGGGGACGCTGGATACGCCTCTCCTGCAGATGCCCTTGGCCCAAGTACCTGTATGGTAGAGGGTGACTGTCTCCTCGTCTGTGCCAACCTCATTAGCAGCCTGGCAGCTGTAATTCCCAGCATCCTCTGGGGCCACTCCCTGAATGATCAGGGTTCCGTGGGCATCCACACGGACTCTGGAGTCGTGCCATGAAACAAGTTCAACAGCAAGGGGCCGGTTAGATCGGGTCATGTGCGGTTGCTCCAGTCATTTATGTTAATTAACAAATTAATTAACAAGATCACTAGTGACACCGCTCTACACTGGCTGCTTGCTCTGGGCCGGGCTGTGTGGTCAGCACTTTACTTATGCGGCCCTTTTTCATTCGTGGGGCTCAGAGAGGTAAGGTGACTTGTCCAGGATCACACAGCCTGACTGGCAGAGGCAGGATTCAAGCACAGGTCTGTGGGATTCTGGAGCTGTAGCTCCTGACGCCGGGGCTCACCCTGAGGCATCGTTATGTTTCCAAAGTGATCCCCTTCCAGAGTCTCAAGTCATCCCAGGAAGAAGGCAGGGCATGTGCTACCCCTCCATTCTCAGTTAAGAAGACCGAGGCTCAGAGGGGTCCCTGGGAGTCCTTGACCACCTGTTCCCAGCCCCAGAGCTCCAAGCCCTGGGCCTCTCACCTGCTGTCCCCTTGCAGGATACGACCCTCACGACTCCAGGAGATGTGGGGTGCCGGGTATCCAGAGGCTGAGCAGCGGACCCTCACCTCCATACCCTGGGAGAAGTGCTGGGACCTGGTGTGGATGCTGACCTGGGGGGCCTCTGTGGTTTAAAGAGAGGACAAGTGGGGAAGAGCCTGTCAGAGGAGCTGTGCTGAACCAGGCACCCAGCCCTGGGCCCCCTGCCCCTCCCTGCAGCCACAGATGGCGGAGACACAGGAAGCAAAGGCTCTGAGGGGTCTGCATCCCTGGGAGCAGCTTCCTTGGGACCTGGGGTTGACCAGACAGCTGCTCAGTCACATCCTCAGACCCCATAGGGACCTGACTTCCCAACAGCCCCCAGAGAGGGCCTTGAGCTCCCTGGATTTCTGCCCTGGGCTGGGCACCTTGAAGAGGCTTAGAGAGCTGTCGAGATGCCAGGGCTGGGGCCCTGAGTGTACCCCAAGGCCTGCCCACATATGGGCTGCAAACTTAGGTTCTATCCTGGCCCTCAGAAAGCTCACAGTACAGCAGACTTGTCAGGCTCAAACAGGCCTCTCGGGCCAACTCACCTATCTTTTTCCAACACGCTCACTCTTACACTTGGGGAAATAGCACCCAAAAGAGGAGGATCTGTCTAAATCCTGGGCAGACCTGAGACTACATCCAGGCACTAACACTTCCAGCCGTGCACTCCTCGCACTGCCTCCTCCACCTTCATCTGGTCAGTGCTGCCCAGCCCCTGCCAAGCACATCTGATCTCTGGGCTTTCAGAAATTTCCAGTGTTCCATCTCTGTCCTACATGTTGGGAGGGGTGGACAATGGACGTGCTCAATAGCACAGGAAAAGGACAGCCAATGAAATTGGCTTGGCCTACAGCAGTAGATACTTAGGTTAGATATGAGGGTGAACTTTCCAACTGTGCAAACCACTACAGTTACGCTGCAAGGCTACAGAATCCTTTCTCTAGAGGTTCAGAAAACACTGAAAGGGCTGATGTTGCCTGCCAGAGATGATAGCTGGGCAGATGGATGGCTTGATAGACTTAAGGGGAAAACACCAGGCAGTGTTGAATTGGGAGGACAACAACCTCACCTCGCACCAGGAGCCAGACAGACGCCCTCGTGACCCCGTTGGAGTTGCTGGCCATGCACTGGTACCGCCCGGCATCACTGGGAATGGTGCCGCTGACCTCCAAGGACAGGTTGGCCAGCTGTGTGACTCTGCCCGTCGAGGCTGACAGGAGTCGCCAGTCCCGGACCCATGTCAGGTTGTACGGGGCCTCGCCCAGGACCCGGCAGGACAGGATGGCGGTCTCTCCTGGAGACACGGTCACATTGGGGACAGGAACCACCTGCGGTGGGGGGTCTGCAGGAACAGGAGCACAGGAGGCACTGAGGGGCTGACACGGGGAGGGGGACATCCTGCAGGCCCTGGCTCCAAAAGCCCGGCTGCATCCCTCAGGACACGGCGGCCAGCAGAGCAGTTAACCGGCACCTGCTCACCACGCTGGGGCGGCCGAGGGCTGCGCGTGCGTGCCTGCTCCCCACACCGGCCAACTGCAATATTTAGCAAGACCCACACCACTCTTCACACCCTTTGAGCTAATAATTCCACCCAGAATAAAGTCTGAGACAAATACAGAGCTACTCTCTGTACACAGCAGCCAGATGTGGAACAGAAAAAGACCACTGTCCACAGGAGGAAAGAACTAAGAAACCTGCTCTCTCAAGAGGAAGAGGTCATAAGAAGTGACAGATCAGAGGCCATCTAACCAGGGACGTGGGCTGAGAACCTGCAGGAAAAAAGCCGGGTCCACGTGCCAGCGACCACGATGTCCAAGCATGCTAATGGGGAAATTTGACTCTGGCCAAATTAAATAGCATTAAGGTATTACCTACTGTTCATTTCATTAGGTACGATCATAGAATCTTTATTACATAGGAAAATCAATTTTAAAAAAAGAGAGATACATACTGAAATGTCAGGTCGCCTACCATGTAGTTTTTATAAGTTTAACTATAAAGTGAAAAAGCAAATATGGCAAAAGATTAGCACCCGTTCGGTCTGATAAACGTATGTGCAAGTTCTCTTATTCTGTTTTACTCTTCTCTGCTCACCACTTACAAACAGTAAAATATTTGCTGGCATGCTGTAGTGATAGATGACAAATTATACCATTTTTGTTAAAATGCACACATAGCTAAAGGTCCGAAAGGAAATGAATCAGAATGCTCCCAAGGTCCTCTCCACATTGGAGGGGTCATGGGTTATTTCCATCCCTTTTTGCTAGTTTATATTTTCCCGACTCCCTATAAGGAGCACGCGTGATTTTGTGTGCAATTAGGAATACAGAGTTGTGATCTCTCCACATTCTTTGGGCCCCTGTTCTTCTCTTCAAGAGAGTTTAGGCTCATTATTTTAAAAATAAAGCCAATTTCATTTCAAGAGGGTCTGTGGCGTTTCCAACCTTCCTGAGCCCAATGGTGCCACGTGGCAGGGCCTGGAGGAATTAAGGGATCCAGACTACGAGATGGATGATGGCTCCTAGAAGGGTCTGGGGGCTGACCAGGCCCCAGAGGCCAGACCAAGAAGTCAGGGGTGGGACTGAGGCTGGGGGCTGTGGGCATGGCCCAAGTAGGGGTTCTCAGTCTTCCTGCAACTGAGGCCCACAGGCCGTTCGTGGGTGAGACAGGCCAAAAGGGGAGCCAGCAGGCAGGTGCAGTGTGGGCGTCAGACTCCGGATGATGGACGGTCCCCAGCAGCTGGCTGGCACGCTCGCTCATGGATGGAGAAACCCCACGAGGAAATCCTAGAGGGAGAACTCAGGAAGAGGGTAGGGCGGGCATGTGCGGATGGGCCCAAAGGGACAGACCTGTGACGACAATCTGGGTCTTTGCTCGTCCAGTCCCAGCCCTGCTGACCGCTGTGCACTCATAGGTGCCTGCCTCGGCCTTGGAGGCCCGTGGGATCTCCCAGCTGCTGTTCCCTGACTCCCTGCGAACACAGAACAGCTGGAGACACACAGTCGCACTGACCCCAGTCAAGGTCCCCCAGCCTCATCCAGCCCTCTGGGGGCTTGATCCCCTGAATCTTGCCCAGAAGGAAGGCTCCAAATCCTCTTGGAGACATGGTAAGAAGAGGCAGGCAACCAAGGTCATGCAAATCCCACGATATGCTGTGTGACTTTGAGCAAGTCCTTTTCCCTCTCTGAGCCCTGGACTGCCAACCATTAAGGGGGAGGGGCTCAGCGGGTCCTTCCTGCCCTGACCAGCAAAGAGCTGGGCTTGTATGGGTTGAGTTTTCAGAATCTGGGGAAGGCCCATGACTCCTTCACGGGGTGGTGACCCAGCAGTGGTGGGAGCCTCAGGGAACCACCCTCCCGCAACCGTGGCCAAGCTGGGAGGTGCCCAGGAGGACACTGTGACCGAGACCAAGGTCCCGCTTCTGCCACCCACTCCCCTCAGATCCCTCCAGGGCAGTAAGCTCCCAGGAGCCCTGGGGCTGGGGACAATGAGCAGCCATCAGTCACTCACCGAAAATGCCTCTCCTCGCCCAGCCTGGCTCCGTCCCGCCGCAGCTGTAGCCGGAAGGGGAGGGCACTGTGCACTGAGCAGGAAACCAGCAGGGGCTGGTGCAGGTAGCCATGGATCCTGGCGGGCATGCTGACTAGGGGGGCACCTACGGGCAAGGGCCAGTACTCAGGATTCCTCCCCGCACCCATCCACTGCCTGCCCTCACCACCCAGCGACAGAGACCCAGAGGGATGAGGCAGGGGCTGGGAGGCCAGGATTCAACCCGTGACTCCACCATCTGGTGGCCAGTGAGAGCAGGTAGCATCTCCTCCCTGAGCATCAGTTTCCACCTCTGTAAAAGGAGGTTAATTGCGTTACTGACATCATTGCGTCACCGCGAGGAGTTGGTAAGAGACAAAGCGTGGAAAACACTTGGCATCTGCATGTGGCACAGCCAGCTCCGTCGACGAAAGCTCCTGTGGTTGTTATGGTTTGTGAGAAGACTAGCCAGGATGGACCAGGCTGAGCCACCATTTTCTCAACTGTACTGGACAGAGAAGTCAGACCAGCCCTGAAATCTGATGAAATGCTCCCCAGACAGACTCTCCAGAGCTGTGGGTGGGGCTGTGCAAGTGCTCGCCTGCCTGGAGGGTCAGTTTCACTCAAAGTTTTGGAGGGAAGCCCTTTCTAATGTAAAAATAAGCATAGTTGGAGCGTGGCTGTGAATATAAAATTCACACGCATTTTTGAGATAAACCAAGAGACTTCAATGAAATCTCACAGCTTTGTGGTGAGCCTCCTGGGACCCCCATCAGACACCACCGCCCTCCTCGACTGACCCTGGCCTTGGGGTGACACACAATTCTTTCCTTGGCTATTGGAATTACTTCAGTGGAGAAGTCTGAGAACTGTCCCCCAAGGTCGGTCTCGGGCCATCAGGGCCTCGCTGGGTGATTGTGGGCGTGCGCTCAACCCTTGTGCTGCCCTCTCTCCCATCCCCACCAGAGATGCTCTGAGGGTGAGACAATGTGCCAGACCTCCTCCGAGCACAGAGCTGGGGTGGGAGGGTGGCGGGTGACATCATGCTATGGGCTCCCAGCCACATCCCAGGGGAGAGGGGTGTCGGACCATCCAGCCACGTCCTCAGCTGTGTGCAGAGCAGCCACCACTCACCCCCACACACTGGAAGCCTCTGCAGGACCAGCTCTGGCTCCCTCTTCCTGGGGCTGAAACAGCCCGTGGACCCCAAGTCCAGCCCTCTCCATCCCCATGTCTCCAAACCCAGAGCCTCCTGCTCTCAAACTTCCAGCCTCCCAGATCTGGAAGGGAGAGGAAGCAGCAGAAACCTAAACCAAACCCCTCACTGTCATCTAGAGTGACATGGAGCCCAAAAGCCAGAGCTAAACTCCAAACTCTTGGATCCACCTGAAAGGACAGGGAAGAGGCAGTTACTCCCCCCGCTGAAATTCCCTCCTGAAATTTCCTCCTCCAAGCTCTAAAGGCCAAGGGAGGAGGAACCCGGGGCCACAGCAGGGGAGTGGAGGCCAGGAGGCTAAAAGAAGGGGTCCCAAGCCCCTCACCCTGCCCTGCCCTGCCCCACTCAGGTCCTTAAAGTCCTTCACCTCCACATGGCACCTTGGCGCCCTCCCTGCATCCCTGGGCGAGGTGGTCAGGGGAGTGTGAGCCCCCTCAGCAAAGCTGATGCTGGAACATCACTGACACCCACCTCTGTGAGCCGCTCCCAGGCCACTGCCGGGGCGGGGCAGCATGGGCGGGAGGAAGGAAGGGAGCCCAGTAAAGAGGTTGATGGCCAGTGAGCTCAGACCCCCCACCGCCCTGCCAGGACCAAAGGCATCTGGAAAGCCAAAGACTCTGCCCTGCCTTCTGGGAACGTCTAGCCTGGATGGGGAGACCTCAGGGACACACAAGAAACCACCAAAGGCCATACATGTGGGAACCAACACAACATGGTCAAAGATGGGGCCATAAAATGACTTGTTTCTACAATATTACAGTCACAGCAGCTGCCACATGTGGAAGGCCCTAGTCCACAGTTCCCACATCAGGTGCAGCCTCTGAGCACCCGAGAGCCGTCTTCTTATGTGTATTAGCTGATGGAACCTTCCGAGCAGCCCTGTGAAGTGGGTGGCCTCCACTTCCTCAGCTATAAAATGGGGACACAGCTCAGAACTGCTGTAAGCATCCAATGGGCTAATGCAGGGCAAGTGCTTGGCCCAGGACCGTCCCCTGGGAAGTGCTCAAAATGGTAACCAGACTAGAATTACCATGATTATGATGCCCACAAGTTTTTTTTTTTTAATGGAGGTACTGGGGATTGAACCCAGGACCTAGTGCATGCTAAGCACGTGTCCTACCACTGAGCTATTTCTTCCCCCCTTACCATGATTCTGACAGTAATTAGGATGATGGAAGAGCACCCACGGCCCTGCTTTCTGCTGTCTACAGTGTCTAGCACCATGACGGGCACAAAATGAATGCTGAATACACAGATGGATGGATGGACAGATGGATGGCTGGCTGGATAAACAGGATGCATGGGTAAATGGATGGATGCATGGATGGAGGATTTTGTAGTAAATCCTTGAGCTGAGGACTACATCTAAAGCATCTCAGTACTTAACATGCTGCCTTGCAAAGCTTGCTGCCGACAGAAGTTTAATGAACAAACATTTCCTAATCTAATCTGAAAAGGTTTCCAGGAAGAAACAGGCTTCCAAAGGAGCCAGGGAGCTGGGGGTGGTAAGAGTCACTCACTCACCTGGGGACAGCCCACTGTAGGAAACTCCGGAGACACGGAGGAGCAGGTTCCCCTCCGGGTCCTTGCCCTTCACCTTGAGGTAGAAGCGCTCCTTGGGGGTGTGGAAGGACGGCCCGCCCCACAGCTGATGGGTAGATCCGTTGGAGAGGGGCCGCGTGGGCAAAGTCAGGAGGGACCGCCCTGAGCTGTGTGAGAGCTCCACTGAGTCCAGGCGGCCGGGCGCCTGCAGGCCCGTGGAGTTGATCACCAGGGAGATGGGCACCCCTGCAGAAGGAAGGACGAGGAAAGAGGTGCTGGCATCTGTGCTGGGCTCCACGATCCTCCCAAGCAGGGGCCCCAGGACCACAGTCAGTCTGCTTGGCCCGCCTTCCCTGCTCCCTCACCTTCTCTTCCCTGTGCCAACGAATGCTAGGGTGAGGATAGAGGTGTGGGAGGGGCTTGCTACTGTCCGTGGTCCTGAAACACCACTGTCCCTCCAACCCATGGCTTCCTGTGGCTGCATCACCTCTCCTCCGCAGGCTGGGGCTCTCACTGGGCGGAACGGGGGAGGGGCATCCCCCCACCATTAACTCTGGTGTTGACCGTGGTCAGACAGGCCCTGGGACCAGCCTTGGTGAGATATACGCCCTAGTTTGGGAATGCTGACTCCTGCCCACCCTTTCCCCAAGTTTAGCTTTCTTTTGGTTTCCATTTCTATCTTGATGAAAATGTACTTTCCACACTATCACAGGAAAGACAAAACTAGACTTGGCTTTCATAATTTCCTTAGTTGATTTGGGAACAGTAGTTATTCGTTCTTCTCCTCTCATGGATCATAAACCAGGGACCAGAGGATGTGAAATCTGTAGTCCATGAAATACCTTAAAAAAATTTTTTAAATACCAAACAATCTAGAAAGGGCATTTGTGAATCAGGAGGCCCAGATTCCTTTGAACAATCAAGTGTGTCGGTTCTGGGCTCCATTCCTACGTGGCAACCATCAGCCGATGGCATGTAGCAGCTGCTCCCATGACCTGGGCCCCCACTGTCCACTTAGCCGCAGCCTCCCCCACTCGCCGGTGCCCCTGGCACTGAGGCCAAGTGCCAATTGCTATATATCGTTCGCAATTGCCCTGCTGTTTCTCACTCTTTTATTAAGGTCTTTGGACCCTCATTTTTATTGAAAGCAGAAAACAAAGAAGGTCCCATCTGGCCCCCTTCACCCTCTTCCACTGGGGACTGTTCGGTTTTCAATCGCCACTGTAGAACTCCGTTTAGGATTTCTTTTCTCTCTTGGCTTTAGAATAGGAACTAAGTTTCTCTGCCTCTCCCCCTTCCTGCTATTGGCAAAAACAGACACAAAATGAGCAAGCATCCCTCTTTTCATTCTGAAGATGTTACTGCTGGTCCCGATGGGGAAACCAGCCAGGGCTGACAAGAATGACAAACATTAGAGGAGACACAGACTTGAAGAAAAGCCCTAACAGTCCAGCACACACCCTTGGTGCAGAGTTAGTGGGACCTGATCTAGGTCCCTCCCCATCCTTCTGCTCAGCTGGTCCCAGCAAAATCCTCTGAATGGCCGGCTCCATGGCAAGGGACCATATTTTTCAAAACTGTAAATTGGGACCCCTCCTCTGACTACCAGATGGCATTTTCTAGCATGGAGCTCTGGCAGCCTGGGCCAGAAGCCCCTGCCTGCTCTGGGGCCCAGCCTTCCCCAGATGGAACCACAATGGGGGCATAGAGGCGACCTTGGACCCCAGTGGGCGGCTTCTAATCAGAAAACTGATCCTTTGCCTCCAACCCCAACATCCCCCCAGGCTACCCACCCCCTCTTCAGCCTTCAGGATCTCTAAACAACCATCGGACACTCACTTCCTTGGAGTAAGACACTGTTCCCCTTTTCAGGTAAGCTATCAGCTCAAGCACCTGTGAATGCATTAGACTAGCCAGATGTTCACAGGAAAACTGAAGAAGTGGGGCTCTAGACAGATAAGTCTTGACAAAGACAAAGGGAAAGGTGTGAATTCAGTAGTAGAGGGGACAGCATGAGGTCCTGGAGGCACTGGGTGGCAGGGAAGACGTTCTAAAGGTAAATGATCCCAGGGGCACCTGGGCTGGAGCCGACAGAGAGGGCGCTGGCCCTGGGCGCGGTTCACAGTGATGTGAGAGGCTGGACCTCGCCTATGCAGGGCCCACTCCATGGTCACAGGCTCATGGATGGCCCCCCCAAAGCTGCCTGCACTTCCCGAAGGCGGCCCTGCATCGCCCAAGGGCCAGGAGCACGGTACCTTGCAGGGGCCACTCGATGGTGTGGTTGAGGTCCAGGGAGGGCTGAGTGGAGAATCCAGCTCGGAAGTCGATGCTGCTGATGCCCGTGATCCTCACCGAATGGCGGCCGCTGCTGTAGACCTAGCACAGGCCCCGGCCCACGTCACCCGGGCGTCTGACCCCAGCAGCCCAGCTCCAGGCAGGAGGTGCCGAGCTGACCTGGCCTGGAGTCAGTAGCTGGAATTCTTCCGCCTTTGCAGATACGTGAGCAACTTACCTGCACCCTGGTGGCGCAGCACGATGCTCCCCAAACGAAGTGAAAGAAACCCAGCTCCCGCACTGTCCTGAACAGACTCTTGAAGCTGCCCTGCCTTTCCCACGCCCCTCAACAACAGCCACAGGCCCGGGCCGTCTCCCTGCACGTCTAACCCCTGCCTTCCCTTCCTCAAGAGAGACCTTGGCTCAAAGATGCTCAGAGTTTGAAGGATAGGGGTCGATGCCGCTGCTTCGCCTGTAGCACTGAGCAGTGCGCCTGGTGCCCAGGACGGGCTCCATAAATGTTTGCCTGAGCAGCAAGAGCTGTGTCCTTCTGAGGCAGCAGCCTGCCCCATCCCAGGAAACTCTGTCGGGAGCCCAGCCTGCCCCCAGGCCCAGGCCCCCAGCACCTTGCAGATTAGAGCAGACCCTGCTCCCCCTGCCAGTCCCGTCCCTCTGAGCCCAAGGTCACCCTTGCTTCTTTTGTGTATTCTTCACAGGACAAAGTTATGAACCACAGACCAGCTCGGTCCCCACCTCTGGACACTCAGGTGGCTTCTCCAAATCCTTAGATGTTCTCTAACTAACCCCAAATCACTCTACTTCCTGTCACTGGTGCAAAGCAGAATACTCCTCCTCTGTCCTTGGCCCTTCTACTGATATGCCCATATCACTGCCCATGCGCCAGCCCTCAGCTTCCCAGGGCCCAGGCTCCCCAGGACCCAAACAGGAGGAAGGTGGTGTCTCAGCTCAGTGATGCTGGTCTCCCCAACCCTGGGAACCCAAGGCCCCCTACCTTGATGGACCACAGCCCCGGATGCTCAGGCTTAAAGGCCACGACCTTGGCCGAGTCAGGGATGTTGAGGAGCACGTTGAGGCCCTCGTCCCTCTGCAGGATCCTCCCTGTGGAAGCCCCAAGGACTGCTTAGTCCCTGACCCTCTCCTGGGTGCAACAGAGGCCCTGCCCTGTCCCCAGCAACCCACAGCCCTCCAAACACCAGTCTCCGGCTTCCCAGAGGAATTGACGCGAGGCCTTTGGCAGTACTTGGGCCCCCATCTCATTCTGCTCTCCAACCTCATTCCTCCCCAGGTGCAGGCTGTACACGTGGCCTCTAGACCTGAGCACTCAGGACATCCTGGAAGCACCATGGGGCCAAGTGGCCAGGTCTAAATCACACTGACCCTGGGGGCCCCTGACAAGTCACTCCACCTCCGATGGAGAGTCGCAGCTCCCCATCTCCCCAGTATGCCACTAATTCTTGCCCCAACCAACTCTCTAGGCCACTGTAGGATTCCACTGAGAGATTGTGGGGAAGACACCATGTGAACCTTGCAGCCCAGGGACTGTCGATATTTGAATTCCCCTTGCTTGGCTGCTAATGGCCTCCCTGCTTCCTCACCCAGCAGGGGCGCCCTCTCTGCCCTCCACTCAGCATCCTCCCTGCCCTCCTCGCTCCCGGATCCTTGGATCCAAACCCTCCTCCACCTGGAGCCTCTCTCTTTGTCCCATCCTGGACTCCCAGCTCGGTCTTATGGCCAAAGAGGAGGTGAGCCTGGGGCGCACGTACCCAGTGGGTCTCGGACTTCGATCTCAGGCCCCGGGCCGCTCAGGGAGATAGTGACCTCCTTCAGGCTGGGGTCAAAGGGGATCCTCCAGGTGTGCTCGCCACCATCCTCATGGTCCGTGGACAGCAGGTGCACCTTGGAGGCCTGGACTGCTGACTCCACCCACTTCAGCACCTGGGAGACAGGTGTGAGAAGCTGATGCCAGGAAGTGCCCGTGACATCTTCCTTGTGTCCGGCCCAAAGGAGGCGGGTCCCTAACAGGCTTCCAACTATGAGCAGAATCCAGTCCCCCAGTGGGTTTTAGGCAGCAAACAGTCTTTCCAGGTCACCTGAGACCACCTCAGTCCCCACTGCCCTATATTAGACCTGATTCACAAGTGGGCTGGGAGCTGTGACACCTGAATGGAGGTATCCAGAAGCCCCAGCTTGGAGGGAACGAGGACAGGGTGCCCCTCCACTGTGAAGACTCTTCCCTCCTCCTTCACATGGCCAACTTCTATGACACCCATCACTTCCTCCAGGAAGCCCCCCTGATGCTTCTTACACTTTGATGAACACTGGAGATCTGGAATCTCCCCCAGACCAATGTGGTTCACCATCCCTCGCCCAAGGAGCCTCAGACCTCATCCCTACCCAGGCCCCATGCTCTCTAAGCAGGACTGAGAGGATCTGCTGCAAAGACAGTCTCCACCTGACCCTTCCACAACAGAGAAATCTAACATCCTTTGTTTCTGCAATTGCTCATTCACTCTAAAATCTTACTGTTTTAGAGAGGTCCCACTGAAAACCAGGCAACAGGTAATCTCTCCAGAATACCACACCAATCAGGTACACATTTAGAATATGATTTTAGGGGGTTCTCAAACTCCCTCAAGACCACCCCCCTGAGTGCATGGACCCCATGTGCACAGCCCTGGATCCAGTCTAAGACGGCACACATTGAGCACGAAATAAATTATTTAGTTTCTCCAAGCCTTACCATGGTCTTCAAGACTCCATGTTCTGTGGTTCACCTGCCCAACCTGACCCAAGGTCACTGTGCCCCTGACTCTTCCCATGTTCACTGGGCTGGACCCCCCATGTCACCCTAGGCAGCCCCCACCACACATGCTGTTCTTTTTGTAGAGACGCCCTGGGGTGGGGAGGGTATAGCTCAGTGGTAGAGTGCACGCCAAGCCCGCATTAGGTCCTGGGTTCAATCCCCAGGACCTTCATTAAGAAAAATAAATCAATAAACATAATCACCACCACCACCACCACCCCCAAAAAAGGGGAAAAAAAGAGATGCCCTGCATCCTCTTTATCAACCAACTCTGGTTAGATTCATGCCCATCTCTCCTGTTGGCCTGGGAGCCTCGTGAGAGCAGAGACCCTCTGCTGTGTCCCAAGTTCAGGGGCTGCAGAGTGGGTGTTCAGGATGTATGGTCACTGTGTGTGACACGGCAGAGCACACGCCTCCTGAACATGGTCCCAGGCTTGCCTGACAGATGCAGAGGTCTCACTCAATCCCACCGTCCCCTACCCAAGTTTATACCTCCTCTTTTGTGAAAGTGGAGCCCCCCAGGTTCCAGTAAGAAAACCAGGAAACAGGGCGTGGGGACGGGGGCTCCGGTCTGAGCCATCTCTTTCCAGGCTAAGTTACTTCAAGAAGCAACCTGTGCAAACCCTAAAACTGAACCAAAATGAAACAAGAACTGATTTACGACAAATTGGTATCATAAGCACCAACTGGAGGGAAAAGAATGCCTCCAAGTGAATCTGGAACCAAGGGGGTCAACGGAAATCTCTCAGCGGGAGGACAAAACAAGTGCAAAGAAATCTTTATTTAGTAGCTGTAAGTTGGCAGAATTATCCGTATTGTGATTGTGAAACTGTTTCGTGTCCCTGGTAGGATGAAGCAAGGAAACAAGTATGTTCATGTGTTCTCAACCAAGGTTTTCTCTTACAGCCAAGTGTATTTTAGCTCCAAGTATTTTATTTATATATGAATTCACTCTGCGTGAATTTAGAAGCCAGTGGTTTCTAAGTACCATCTCCCAGTAGGGTTCCTTGGAGAAGTGGCTGATTCCAGGTCTCGGGCAGACAATTTATAAGGTAAGTCTGGAACGACTGGTAAATTTATAAAGCAAGGAGGTTCTCAAAGACTAATGGGAACACATCAAAAGGACACAGGAACCAGTTTCAAGGAGCTCCCACTGGCTAAATTTCGGACAAAGTGAGCCCCCAAAAGAATAATGACTGTAATCAATCAAAACACATTGACTTACGTAATCTATGTTCCCATAATACTATGCAAAAAAGAAAGCAAAATTCAAAGAATAAAACTTCATTTGCCACCAACGAAGGCAACTTATTAACGAAAGAGAAAGAATGAAGTGCGGTCCTCACTTTTTCAATAGGAATTGTGCTTCAGAGAAACCAAATCATCGCTTTTGATGAGCAAAAGCTCTTCACAAAAGAAGGCCCATCAGTAAATGTGGAAGGAATGATGCAACCCCTTAAAAAATCATTGTTTCAGGCAAGCATCTTCAGTAGATGCTAAAACCGTGAGATGAAAGGTTGCCTGGGAACTGGAGGTCCACAGGGAGCCCACTGTTACCTCACAGATCACTTGAGTCAGAAGGGGAAACCCTAATGGCTTACAATGCAGAGAGCTGGCTGTCACCACCTTAACCCAGTGATCAAACTTGGGACATGGTACAATCAACGACTCTCCAACAAGTTAGTGGCATGAAAAAAGGGTAGACTACTCCAGGTTTAAAGAGATCTAACGTACATAACAACGAAGCGAAATGCACAGCCGTTGACTACATCTTGATTTGCTGTTCTGAGGACAAATAGGGAAATTTGGCATCAGACGACACTAACAAAGTACTATTAATTTTATTAGGTGATATTGTGGGTCATGTTGGAGAATACCTTTTTTTTAATCCATGCTGAATTATTTACAGATAAGGTGTCATGATTCAACAAAAAGTACAGAAAGAGAGAGATGAAGCAAGCAGAGCAAAAATGTTCATTGCTGAATCTAGTTGGTACTTTTTTTTTTCACTTTTCTATATCTTTGACACTCTTCATAGTACTTTTTAAAAGTGAAAATCATTTAAAAAGAATGCCATGACTTTAATGCATATCTGAGCAACACAGGGGTATCCTGTTGCTTGCCAACTCTAATCAGTTGGAAGTGGCTTCCTGGAATCCTGTTTGGAGAAATGCAAAGCCACATTTAGCCTCAATTAGAAATAGTTCTGTGATTGATTAGCAATGTCTGCCATGAATGTGGAATTAGAAAGTGGTGTCTGGCATGCTACGTATTGGTCATCCTTGCTTTAAATCACAGTCCTCCAGCTCTGCCTACCATGTGATCCTCCACAGAAGGGAAAGGGAACAGAAGGGAATCAGAAGAATCGCCCGAGATTTGGAAAATAAATACATTTTGATCAGACAGAGCTGCAACAACTGTGCTTAGATTTTACAGCGAAATTTCAGTTATCACAGGATAAGAGTTCTGTGTTCTGAAAATGCAACTGTTTTTATACTTGGAGCTACTTCATGCTTCTGCTTTGCCTAACTTCCTAACTAATGTTTCTCTTGAAAAGATCCCACCTGTCTTTGTCCAGAAATGAGGAGAAGGCTCTTAGTCTGTGCGGGGGTGGACTGGAAGTGAGAAGCAGCCAAGGCTCCCAGCTGGAGTGGCCGACAGAAGCTGGCGAAATAAGCGAGGCAATCCTCCTGACACGAGCAACAGCTCTGTGACCACTGTCCTCTTCCCCCGGGGCCAGGCCTTGTCAGGAGTCAGCAGCAGAGCTGCCAGGAGGTGGTGGCAGCACTGGCTGACAATTAACCCAGACAAGACACAGCCGCCACTGTGTTGCAACTCTCATTACAAGCTCCTTCTAGGATGTTTTGAGGGAGAGAAGATGCCCAGGAGTTCAGGCTACTGGAGAGGGCTGAGATGGCACAGAAGGCCAGTGACCCCGGCGGGAGTCGGCCTGCCTGTGGGGCCTGTCCTACAAGCACATCATCACCCGCTCGGGAGCTAGAGGTGCTGACCCTCTTGCCCCCAGCAAGGCCAGACCCCCGCAGACCCAGGCCTGGGGCCAAAGTTTTCTGGACCCGGCAATGGCCCCAGGGCTTGGAGAAGAAGGAGACTTCTGAGCAGAGAGCCTTCATCAAGCAAGCTTAATGTTTATTTGGTGAAGGTAATGGCTTCCAGATGTTAGCAGGACCCGGGGGCCTGGGAGTCAGCAATGCACTGGGGCTCAACTCTCTGCCGCTGATGGGAAGGAATGAGAGAATCTGGAACTGCTACCCTGGCCAGATGGTTGCTGTTCAGCCATTCGAGGCAGATAAATCATCCCCTGAGGCTCCGCCCAGGACATCTGACAGCCAGGATGGTTGAGGAAGCGGAGAAGGGAAGTGGGGCAGTGGCGGTGGGGGGGGGGGACGGGGAATGACTGGGTCTCAAGAACCACAGATCAGAAGACTGAGGGCTGGATTCCTCTGCCAGGAAGCTCAGCGGGCAGTGATGGAGAAAGAGCACCGCCTCTGCCACCTGGGCACCACTGGGCCCTGGTCCCTGGGCCTACCTTCCAGCGAGAGCTCTCACTCTGCAGGGGGCTTCGCTGGAGCTGGGGAGCTGTGTGTTCTGCGCTCCACACCGAAGCACAGGGACTGGGGGTACAGCCACCCCTAACCCCGACCCAGGGCTTTCTGGTGCCCGGCCTCGTCCAGAGGTCTTCCTTCCACCCTTGCCACCATCTCTTTACGCAGGGGTCTTCATTACCCAACTGCACACACGAGGAAATGGAGGCCCAGAGAGGTTAAGTGCTGTGCTAAAGGTCACAGAGCAGGCTGGTGGCGGAGCTGGTGTCCGAAGCCAGCATGTGACCTTAACCCCCCACCACACCGCCTCCTCTGGGAAGGGTCCAGGATGAGGTCATCTCCAGGGCCGGTGCCTCTTGATCTGTTAATCGGAACCACCTGGTCAGATCTCCCCTCCCTGCCCCCCACTGTCTCAGAAAGTGTTCACCTTTTCCCCGGGTCATGCCCAGATTCTGGGCAACTTGTCGTATTTGTACCTGCTGGTGCTGGACTGAGAAAGGGTCTGAACCCCCAGAATGGGACTTCCTAGGACCCGAGAAGGCTGCAGGGCCATGGGTTTTCCTGGCAATTCTGACCCATCCTGCTGGAGCTGGTGACAGGACGCTGAGCTGCATCTGAGCTGGAGGAAGATGTGCTGGGGCCAGGAGCTTCTCGGACCTAGCTAAGTCTTAACTGAAAATGCGCATCTCTAGGGCGGGCCCAAGCCCACCTCCCTGTCTGTGGAAGGATGGTGAAATCCCCAAATTCCGCCTGCTGGGGGAGAGGATCTCCATCTTCCTCTAGTTACCTCAGAATTTCAAAGGTGAAAAAGCGAGATGCCCAGAAGCACTGGGACCCAAGCTTGACAGGTTATCTCTCTGCATCCAGCACCTAGACCTGCACCGCACGCAGCAGGTGCTCAGTAAGCCAAGGGAAGCGAGGTCGCAGAACGTGTCGCTCCTGCCACACTGGACGCACTTTGAAAGGCTAAAAGGACCAACTGCGCATGCACGGTGTGGGGACTTGTGCAACCTCTGAGGAGCCCTCCCAGCTGGAGCCCCCCGGCTTGGGCAAAGGCATCGCTCCCTCTCCTGATCTGGAAGGCGCCAGGTACGAGGCATGAAGCTAATGAATGACAGAGCTCTGCCCACGGAGAAGAGGGACTCCGGCCTCTACCCAGGGGCAGCCAGTCCTGGCCATCAGAGGTCCCACCGCATCAGATGTGTGCTGCCCAGCCAGGCTCCGATGGCAGAAGGCTGGCACCATGGCCAGGAGCCAGGGGTTCTCCCCAGGTTCCAAGCCTTGAGGGAGAGGCTGAGGGAACCCAGCCCCACATCTGCGCAAGCCATCCTCCGACCCCCTCGCCCAGCTGCCTGATGTCTGATTTCCCCCCAGCAGGAACCCAGTTTCCGAGCAATTACCCAGACAGGACACCCCTAAGACAAGGATCAAGCCATCACCCCACTCAAATGCCTCCCTTCCCGGCTTGGGCAGCTCGGTGCCAGAGCAGGCTGACATGCCAAAAAAATAAATCCCACTGTGTCTCAAAGAACCATAAACGCCTTCTGTCAACAGAGAGGAAGGCGCTAACCTAAACATGGCCCTGGAGACCGTAAATACACAAAGCACGAAACTCTCTCCCGGAGGCGGCAGCAGGGCTGGTGGCCACGGTGGCCTCAGAGATGCGGCTCCTCTCGCCTTCCTCTTCCTCAGGCACAAGGGACCCCATGTCTATCCTCCAGCTACTTACCAAGCACCTGCTACATGCTGGTGGGGAAACGGCAGCAAAGAGGACCTTAAAGGTCCTGCTCTCAGGGAGCTCACAGCCTGGCGGCATTAAATAATCGCACGGTTGTAAAATGACAATGATATAAAGCAGCACGGGGAGCTGGGAGAGTGTAATGAAAGGAAGCTTAATCTTGACAGGAAATTGAGGAAGGTCTCCTTGACGAGGTGCATTTCAGCTAAGACTGGGAAGATGAGAAGGAGCCGGCAGGGAGGAGCTGGAAAAACAAGCCGCATGAGCAAAGGCCCTGGGGTAGGAAAGGCACACGGCACTGAAGAAAGAGCAGAGACAGCAATATAGGGCAAAAGGAGGATACAGGTGATGTGCTCAGAGAGGGGGAACTCAGATAAGGATCTAGACCTTCTCTGGGGGACAACGGGGAGGGACCTGTTGGTCAGATTTGTTTTAGAGGATCTGGGGGGTGCAGGAGCCAGCTCATACAGGCTCAAGAAAGCTAACTGTGAGCGTCACCTCCCAACTCTGCCCTGTGACTTCATGATGGGAGCTTGAAACTAGCCAGAGTAGGAGTATTTACACCATGGAAATGGGCATTCTTGTTCTTTCCTGAGAGACTGAAAGGGTCTCTGAAAGGGTCCCTCTGGCTCCTGAGAAGGAACGGACGTGTGGGGCAGAGGGGAAGCAGGGAGACACCTGAGCAGTTGCTGGAGCCTGGAGGGGAGGAAGGGCAGGCACTCGGTCAAAGACCGAGATGAGGATGCAGACTCCTGGTCAGTGCCGGGCCATTGGCAGCCCTGCATGCCAGGGCCGAGCAAGCCCCTCCCTGCCACGTCCCCAAGCAGGACTATCTCTCCCAGCAACACAGTCTGAATCTGACAGACCCCCTACATGCTCCTCCACCAACCCTGGGTTCCCCGACTCTGGGGAGAAGCACCCCCCAAACACACACACATATCCATTTCTGCCAAGCTTTGCTAGATCCGTCCTGCCAGCTTGGACCTGCTGGGAGACACACGCTAAAACCCAGGCTACTCCTTCAAGTCCCAGTTGCTTTACTTGCAAAACTGAGAAACCTACAGCACCTGCCTTTGGGGTGGGTGAGAGGGCTCAACAAGATGCTATCACAAAGCCTTGAGCGTGGACCAGGCTTCCCGCGCCTGCCGGGCGCCGAGCGCTCAGCGCTGCCCATCTGTGATGGCAGTCAGCCACCGGGCAAAGCCGCCCAGAGACGCGGGGTGTTAGCGCAGGCTCACCTCGGTCACCTGCTGCTTGTCTAAGTGGAACACCTGCCCAGAGCTGGCAGCTGCGATCTCCTCGTAGGCCAGGTAGCCAGGATGCGTGCGGTCGCCGCAGTCCCCTGTCAGCACGAAGACCACCTAGGAGACAGACAGGCAGCCTGACTCACGGCTTCCCCGCCGTCTTCTTCAGGCATGAGCGGTAGGGCTGGGACCAGGGAGGAATGACTTGGAGAAAGCCCCTTTCTCTCTCTGGGCTCAGGCGATGCGTCTGTTAAATGAGAATGACAAGTATCCACCCCGTGGGGGTCAGGACCGATGCAGGTCAGGTGTTCATCACAGGGCCAGGAATACAGTAGGTGTTCAATAAATGGGAGCTGTATTAAATCTATAAGGAGGGGAATGGAAATCACCTCCGCTCCAAGTGGCCCCAGAGCTAGAAGAACCGTGGAGAAGCCAAGTCTGTTCCAGACGGGAGAACAGAGGGGTCTCCCAGCCCTCGAGGTCTTCCCCCAGGATGTCCATGGGATCGGCCCTCACCCTGCCCTGCACATGTCCCCTCCCCCGCACATGTCCCCTCCCCCAGCCCTCACTGTGAAAGCATGGGACAAAACCCCAGCATCTTGTCTTCCAGACCCTCAGGCGACAGGAGACGGGCGACGGGGAGCAGAGGCGACGCCAGGAGGAAGATGGATTGCACGGACTCTTGACAGGGTGTGAAAGGAGTCCGGTGGCGTGGTCTTTATCAGGACCCAGCCTCGCCAGGGAGACAGGAGGCCCGGTGGGCGGGGCCGGAGCATGAGAACACACTTGGACTTCACAGCTTCACAGCCCAGCTTGTTCGCAGGGCTGGCCGGCATGGCTGGCGGAGGCTGGACACAGGCTGTGCCAGAGAAGCGCCATCCTCCACTCTCCAGGTGGGGGGCTCGGGGCTGCCCGCGGAGACCCCAGCTTTTTCACGTGGTCGCTCACCTGCGATTGCTTAAGCTGCAGGAGCCGCAGCACCTCCTCCTTCTTGTGGTAGTCCTTGGCGCGGGCGTCCGAGAAGACGTAGATGAAGGAGCCAGGGTTGGCGACCTCCACGGCGGCCTTGATGGCCCCTACGCTCATCTCTGGGCAGTCGCCGCCTCCCTGCAGGACAAGACACATCATTGGCTGCCACCTACCTCCTCCCTGCGGGGGGCCCACCCAGGGATACCCCCAAAACCAATGGGAGGTGGGGGTCCCCTCGAGCAGTCTCTGTCCTGCACGTCCAAGGGGCAAGCCAGGGCCCCAGCCTCTCCCTTCCCTGAGGCCCAGGGTAGCAGCCGACCTGCTTCATGTATCACTCACTCACTCACCCACGCCTGAGCCACACGGCCCCTCCCGTGGAGTCTGGATGGGAGGCAGACTCCAATAAGCACAACACGATCATCTAATTACGTAGTGATGAGTGCTACAAGTGGGACAGGAGGGACGGGAGCCACCGGGGCGTCTCACAGATGCCCCAGAGAAGCCACGTGTTAGCCAAGGCTTGGAAGACAGAGGGGTAGACTGGTCGCCAGAAGGAGAGGCGGGGGGCGGGCAGAGGAAAGCATTCAAAGTCGCCTCCCCGAGTCCTCCTCGCTGTAGCCTGCCCTGGAACTGATCCCAAATAAACGCTCAGCCCTCCCCACCCCGCCCACCAGCCAGGATCTCTCTGCAGGAAGGGAGCCGATCCCAGGCTCGAGGCACCCAGCACCAGAAGCAGGATTTGCATACAGTAACTTCAGTAAACACTTCTCTCCTTGGTTCACTCATTCCTTCTGTGTGCTGAGCCCTGTTCTGGGCCCTGGGGGGCTTGGCAGGGAACTAGACTGATCCGAGGGGCCCCTGTCTACAGGAAGCCAGAGCGGGGAAGACAGATGCTCAGCCAGGGTGTTCACTGTGGCCAAGAGGCCCAGGTGGCCATGGGGCATCTGACCCAGTCTTGGGCTTGGTTTGGGGGCTCCCAACTGACCCCTCTTGGATCCTCCCTCAGCTACCCCATACCTCTTCCTTCCACCCCTGCATCCATGCCCTAAATAATAAGCACCTACTATGTGCCAGGCACAGGGACTCCTGTGGGTATTTGGTTCACTGAATAAAGGAAGGAACCCTAAGAAGTACAGAATCTCCAGGACCCCTAAGCTGGAGCAGGTCCCAGGCAGAGCTGGGAGGCAGGTCATGGCGGTTGCAGGAAGCACCATCTTGGCCTCTGAGTGGGACAAAGACCCTGGCCTCTGGCATGGACTGGGAAGAAGGCCACAGGGGGCCAGCAGCCAGGGGCGGGGCAGCCCACCTGCACATAGAGTTCTCTCAGCTCCCTCTGAAACACCGCTGGGTCCGCTGTGAGGGTCACCGGGCCAATATCTGTAGAGAAGAGAGAGAGGTCCCAGTGGGCTTGGACCTCCAGACACACAGCCTCCATGGCCTGGGGCAGCAGTCACACAATGTGCCACCACCAGAGGTGACAACAGCTGAGGCCCCCACAAAATGGGAAGTGGAGGGGAGCAGCTTCCAAGGCTGTCAGCTCCGGAAGGGAGGTCAGGACACTCGGGCCCCTGGCCACTCCAAATCAGGCCCGGAATCCCAGGGGAGAGCAGAGATGGAGCAGGGGGCAAACCCCCGGTTCCTCCCTCAGAACCACAGTTCTCGATCTTTTGTGACCATGCCTCCCCTAGGAACCTCCCCTCTACCAGCCCACCCACCCCCACCATCATTGGGAAGGGAATTCTGGGAAGACAAAGAAACGGGAACTGGAGCAAACATAGTTTTGGACCACACAGCAGCCGCCCAACAAGCGTTTATTTTGACCAGCAAAAATAAAACCTTCCAGAAACTCCATCCGTCCATTAGCCCATCTGAAAAGAGCAGAATCAGATCCCAAAGGCGAGGGCGCGGAGCAGCTGGAGCTTCCATCCACTGCCAACGGGAGTGCAAAAGTGGTTCGCCCACTTCGGAAGACAAATGGAAGATTCTAAAAAGTTAAGCATGTGCCTACCATACGATCCAGCCATTCCACCCCTAGGTATTTACCCAAGAGAAATGAAAACACAGTCCACATCAAGACTTGTACTCAAATGTTCACAGCAGCTGTATTCCCCACAGCCCAGAACTGGAAATGAGCCAGATGTCTGTCAACTGGTGAATGAACAAACAAACTGTGGTACATTCATATAATCAACTACTACTCAGCAAGAAAACAGAGCAAGCTACCAGGGCAAGCAACCACATGGATAAATCTGGCAGACAGAATCCTGCGTGAAAAAAAGCCAGGCACAGGAGAGTGCCTACTACATGGTTCCGTTTATAGGAAGTTCTGGAATAGGCAGAATTAATCCAAGGTGAAAAAAATCAGAACAGAGGTTGTCTTGGCGGGGAGGGAGATCAAGGGAACCATCTGGGAAGGGAGAAGTGTTCTATATTTTGATGGGAATGTGAGTTCTGCGGGTGTATCCATTAGTCAAGAATGTAAAGCTAAGATCTGTGCATTTCAATGTATGTAAATTTTACCTCATAAAAAAAGAACCATAAAAACCGATCATCACTGAGTGGGAGGGGGGAGGAGGGGAGGAGGAACAGACGAGACAAGAGTGGCAGATTTTGGGGGGATGTTTGTTGGTGCTGGATGATGATACACGGGCTCACTGGATGTCTCTACTTACTTTATATATTTGAAATGTTCCCTAATTAAAAGGATTTTTTTATTAAAGAGCCATCATTGAAAGTCACAGCTAACATACGATGAGGATACCAGGGCACTGAAAACGGGGCCAGAATTCCAACTGGCCAGGCGGACATGTGCACAGTGGGGATTTTGCAAGCTTGTGTGGACGTCAGATTACTTAGGGAAACAGTTCATCCGAGTCCTTGGTGAACTCTCGTAATAGACTATTTTTAGTTCAAGAATTCTAAATTCCTGTCACCCTAAAAACATTCCCATTGGCAACCAGTCAACAGACCTTCATCCTTCTTGGAAAAGGAAGCACGTGGAATTCTCCAGCATTCATCCAGTTATCAAGGTAAAGTCTGGACACCAGCCTTTCTGCTGTATCCTTTAAGAATAACCCCCTGGAGGCTCCTGCCTCTCTGTTCTGTATTTATTCACTGTCCACCGTGGCCTTTATCAAGGCTTCTCCACCACCTCCCTCCTTCTGAACTCTGCAGTGACTAATTCAGCCAAGCTGTCGACCTTTGACCTCACACAGATCTGATAGGAACCCTGGTTCCGCCCTTCACCTGCCCTGGGGCCTCTCTCTCAGAGCTCACATCCCCGTCCCAAGCCTCAGTGTCCCCATCTGTAAAACAAAGCATGTAACAGCACCATCTCTTCTGGCTGAGAACCATCATTGTGAGAATCCAGTGAAGCCAGGGAGGGAAACACTTCGCTTGGCTCAGAGCAAAGGCTCAGCAAACCGGAGCTGGTCCTGCTAATCAGAGCACGCAACTGCCAGAGCTGCAGTGGGCGGCCTCACAGAGGCAGGCAGGCACTGACCATCTTGCTCCAATGAAGTCCTTCTATTCTAGTCTGACTGAGGACAGCAATAACTTTACTCAACACTGGTTACTATTTCTTTATTACATAATAATATATGTTCATTTAAAATATATATAATATTACTCATTCTAAGTGGAGCCAGAAAGAGAACAAAAAATGCCATATATCACTTATATGTGGAATCTAAAAAAAAAAGGACACAAATGAACTAATTATTTATAACTTAGATGATTGATTTCTTGAATATGTGTGAGCACATCTGACTGTCCTTTATGACTGGATTACTGCATTCTGTTGATTCTTATTTTGTGGTTGGCTTTATTCCTTTGATAACTATGTAAGTTTAAAAAGCTAAAGCTCTAAACTGTTCTTGAAACAATGAACAGTACACACATGTAAATTTTTAAACGGTGAAAAAACAAAAGAATCTCCTGACCAGCACTTGTTAGGTGCTCTGCCTGCAAGCCCCCTGCCACCCCCTAAAGGAAAGTAACTTTGCAATAACCACACTGCTTTTTGCCTAGTATAACATCCTTGTTCCTTCTCCCTTCTGCCTATAAAATTTTCCATTTTGTGTAGCTCCTTGGAGCTCTTTTTTATCTACTAGATTGGATGTTGCCTGATTTAAAGTGATATTTGATCAAATAAACTCTTAAATTTTTAAATAAAAATAAAATGACATTACTGATACTGACACTTCCTAAGCACTTATTACATACCAGCCTGCGTGCCAAGATGCTTCTGTGTATTAGTTCACGGAATCCTCCCTGGCACCTGAGAGGTCCACTTCTTACCCACATTTTACAGAGGGAAAAACAGAAGCCCAGAGAGGCTGAGTAACCTGCCCAAAGACACACAGTGACCTCCTCATCCAACCTCCTGGTGTCCCAAGCACTCGCGAGCACACGTAGAGAACCAGGGGTTGAATGGCAAACACAGGACCCTGGAAATTCCAGGAGCCCTGGAGGATCCCCTGGGCTGGAGATCCCTGGAAAGGACTTTAAGGTTGGCCTCTGTGTTAGTTTCCTATTACTAAAAGATTATTATAAACTCAGTGTCTTAAAACAACACACATTCATTTTTGGAGATCAGCAGTCCTAAAATCAAGGTGTTGGCAGAGCTGCATTCCTTCTGGAGGCTCTGGGGGAGATTCTGTTTCCTTGTCTTTTCCAGCTATTGGAAGCTTCCTGCATTCCTTGGATCATGGTCCTTTTCCTCCACTTTCAAAGCCATCAGTGTAGCATCTTTAAACATTTCCCCCTCACTCTGCTTCTGGCATCACATCTCCTTCTCTGACTGATCCTCCTGCCTCCCTTCTTACAAGGACCTTGTGATTACAGTGGGCCCCAGGAACATCTCTCCAGCTCAAGCCCCTAACTTAATCACAGCTACAAAGTCTCTTTTGCCATGTCAAGTAATACATTTACAGGTTCTGTGAGTATCTTGGGGCGTGGCACTATTCCGCCTATCACAGCCTCCGCCACCCCGTCTCTATCGAGAATGGGCTCGGGAAAAATCATAGATACAGAGAACTGAATGGTGATGGCCAGAGGGAAGGGTTTTGGGAACTGGGCAAAATGGGAAAGGTGGGGGTGGGGTGGGGTCAAGAGGTGTTAACATCCAGCTACAAAACAAATAAATCATGGGGATGTAATGTCCAACATGATAACTACAGTCAATAATATTGTACAACAGACTTGAAAGTTGCCAAGAGAGTAAATCCTAAAAGTTAACATTGTGATGGATGGTAACTGGACTTACTGTGGTGACCATTTCAAGATGTATATAAATGTCAAATCATTCTGTTGTACGCCTGAGACCAATATAAAGTTACATGTCAATTACACCTCAATAAAAAAAGTTTTTTAAGCAAAGAAAATAAAAGCCATAAAATTGGGAGAAAAAAATGAATGGACTCAGGAAAAAATGATTTGACTACAAACGTATGCACCAAACAGAACAAGGTGGAGGATGAAGAGATCTGAAGACTTCATCTTATTAAAGGTGGGGAAACTGGGACCAGAGAGGGGAAGAGAGTCCTTCAAGGTCAGGCAGGAAGATCTGGCGCTAGAGTTGATCGGCTACATCACGCAGACAGTGACCCCTTCTCTTGTTCATCATCATAGGCTTCGTGCCAACTTCAGCGCCCGGCACCTGGTAAGTGCTCAAAAACTACTGTTCAAATGAGCAAATGAATAAACACACCAATGAACCCCATTCTGCTTGGGAGGCTCCAAGTCAGGACTCAAGCTTCATTTACCTTTAAATCCTGTGCCCAGCACAAAGCTGGGCATACAACCGACATTCAGTAAATATCTGCTGAATGCCAAGCCTACCTGATCCCCAGGCCCTCCAAACACAGCACGCTGCTGCCCATCACTCAGAGAAACAGATCCAAAACGGAGCAGGAGACCAAACATGGTTATTCAGGGCATGCAGAGGGGTGACCACGCTAAGGGAGGGCTGGCCGGATGGACAAAAGTGTTGGTGATTTCTCTTAAGATAGAGGGTGGGGCCCCAGCAAAGACTGAAGGCAAGAGTTTTTAAAAGGTCTGCCCCCAGTTTTGAGCAAAGAGGGCTCTCAGGAAAGTACACACTTACAGACGCAGATGCTCACAAACCAGTCTGATTTCTTCCTTTTACTGAACAGATAATTCCTAAACTGGCTCTGGGTGCTGGCCGCTACTGACCAGTCCCATCATTCCACGGCAGGACCAGCTTTCAAGATGCCCAGAGAGGCTGAGGGCACAGAGTTCTTCTCTCCACCTGTCCTCTTTGCTGCCCGACTGCCTGCCCGTCCACCCATCCATCTACAGCTGCCAGCAGTGAGACAGAGATGGATGCCTTCTTGTCACTTATGAGTGCTGGCCCACTGCTTCATTTGTCATTCCTGGGACCTGCTGCACCAGCATCACACACCATCCTGAAGCTGCCCAGGACAGGATGCTTTCAGCAGGGTGGCCATTTCAAGACCTGTCTTCCAGCAGGACAGAGTGAAGTACCAGGACAGGGCAGGACACCTGGCGTGTCCCCATGTGACTTTGCCCACTGAGAGGGGTTGCTTGATCCCCTCTCCATCTCCCTCCTTCACCCTCCTTCATCCAGGCAGGGCTGGCTCTGGACAAAAAGCCTGAACACCTTACATCCTAACACGCTGCCCTTCCTAGCATGACGCTGATGCTGATGATGTTGACGGTGACGCTCGTGTTGATCACGTTGACGGCGACGCTCGTGTTGATGATGCTGACGATGCTGACTTTGATGTTGATGTTGATGATGCTGTTGATGTTATGAGGATGATGATGCTGTTGATAATGATGGTGGTGGTGGTGGTGGAGGTAGAAGTGGGTGATGTTGACAACAGCAGCTTCTATGATTGAGCACTTACTATTTCACAGGTGTTAGCTCAGTCCTACTAACATCTCCCTGTTAGAACTGGGGATACCAAGACTTAGAGAAGTGAACACCCTTAGTGAAGGTCGTACAGCTGGAAAATGGTAGTCAATATCTGCACTAGTTTCCTGGGGTAAAACAGCACAAACTTGGTGGCTTTAAACAACAGAAATTTATTCTCTTGCAGTCCTGGAGGTTAGAAGTCCAAAATGAAGGTGTCAGCAGTCCATGCTTTCTCTGAAGGCTCTAGGGGAGAATTTGCTCAGTGCCTTCTTCCTCTTTGCTTCCGGTGATCCTAGCAATCCTTGATATTCCTTGACTTGTAGACACATCATTACTCCAATATCCAGTCATACTGGACTCTCCTTCAGAATGATCTCATCTTAACTAATTACATCTTCAATTACCCTATTTCTAAATCAGGTCACATTCTGAGGTTCTAGGAAGGACAGGAATTCTGTGAGGACACTGTTCAGTCTAGAAAAATGTCCAAATCCACATACTTGGCTCCAAAGCCTGTTCTCTTTGCCACTGGCTATACTGCCTCCAAAAACGATGGTGATGATGATGACGATGACAGCTATCTTTGTTTAATATTTAATATATTAAGCATCAGATTCTCTTCTTTACATTTGACCCACATTCACTCAGAAAAACCTCACAGCAATCTATGCAGCCTCCTATTTATTAACCCTGTTTTGTAGACGAGAACTTGAGGCCTAGGGAGGAAAAGCAGACGGCCTAAGTCTCACAGCGAGGAAGCAGCAGAGATGAGATTCAAACCTGGGTGCAAATGACCCCCAGTCTCAGCCCTCAAACATGGATGAAGCTACAGACCCTTGGAACTTGTCCCCCAGTCCTTCATTCTGCTCCTGGAGGGGGAGGGAGGTTCGTGACCGAAGGTGAACCCTTGCCAGACAGCTGGGTAGATGTGGCGTGCAGTCCCTCAGGCCGCAGGGATGATTAAACCCATGACCTTGGCTCCACTTGTGCTGTTCTTGAGCATATGAGCCCCAGAGGCCTGGCCCAGAACCATCTCTCCATAGACAAATGTTTTCCACTCAACAAGAGGAGGGTGTGGAGCCTCTGGGACAGGCAAGGACCGTGCACAGGAAGAACCCCCCCAAGCCTTCATGCAGGTGATGCTCCAGCCCTTCGCCCAGTCTCATGTGTCCCAGTGGAATCAGTCAAGGCCACAGCCAGGCACTAAAGGTCCAGCTTCAGAAAGGCCTCACTCATGTCTAGGACTCTTCCCAGAGCCTACCCTTCCCATCTCTTTCTCAAAAGCAGGACGTGAACACCAGGACCCACTCTGGATGTGCACACACCCCCTCCTCCAGCCTCAGTGACCCCGGGCAGGGTCCCACAATCTGCCACGATTGTGGGCGAACTGTGCCCCCTCCCCAGGACTCAGTCCTCCCATTTCTAAAAGAAAATGAAGTCGAGGCCGCCAGAATTACAACAGTTCCTGAGCCCAGGGCTGGCTGAACTGATTCCCTTGAAGACCCTGCTGAAGGACAGACATGGTGGGTCAGGAAGCACTGGGCAAGGGGCTCCTTCCAAAGAGCCAAAATGGCTCCAGAACCTCAGAATCCTCCTCTCCCTCCTCCTTGGTGTCCAGGAGTCGAGACCCTGAGTCTCCTAAGGGCCTCCTCAGGAGGGCCTCTTGCCCTGAATACCTGATGGATTCTGGACCTGCTGAGTGTCCACATCAGCCGGTGCCCCCCATCTTCAAGGATTCACACTCCTGCCAGCCTCAGAGCCATCATTTCTGCTGTTCCCTCTGTCCATTGTGCTCCTCCTCATACTATATGGGCCTTCCCCTACCCACCCAGCTGCCCCCCACCTCAACTCAAAGCCACTCCTGTCTCCTCACCTCTCACAGCAGCCTGGGGCCCTCTGTTAACAGGGATCACACAAGTTAATGAACTTGGCTCTTCGCTGCAGGCCTGACTGGACTGACGGAAGGTGTCTCAGCAAGCTGGCACTCTGCCTGGTCCATGGTAGCCTCCGAGAATCGCAGATGAAGTGAGTTGAACAATGGGGCTGTCAGGGATCCCTGGGGACCAGGTCGACCTGAGGCACTCAGTGCCCCCAGCCCCGTGGGTGGCCTCCCCACCTCAGACTCACTGCATCCTTTCCTTGCTGCTTCTCTACTCGTAGGCATCCCCAGCCTGTCTCTCCCCTCACGCCCCTGCCCTGCACAGTCATGCCTACAAAGATGAGGCAGGAAAACCGCCCTTTGATGAGGGGCCATCAGTGACAGGGACATGCCTCATCCGCTCACAGCTCACAGGCCTCCAAGGAGAGAAGCACCAGGGCCAGGGCAGGGGGCTGGATTTTTCTCGCAGAGCAAGGACTGACTGTATCTATTTCATGATGAGAGGCTGGTTAATAGCAATGTCACTCCGGGGTGCAGTGCGCGCACACACACACACACACACACACACACACACACACACACACACACACACACACATTAGAGCATGCAGCCGCAGACACAGCTGCCCCAGCTCACAGGCAGTCCTGTGAACTGAACATGTTTGCTCTGCCTGCATCCTTGCCACTGACCAACTAAAACCTCCTCTTCCCCAGGGAAAGCTGACTGTGCATCTGCCGACCCAGAGAAGATGCTCAAACTCACCCTCAATCAGACATATGCAAATTGAAACAGGTCACCACTTCTCACCTACTGAATTAGCCAAAAAGGGAAGGGTGGTGTCCCTGGATGCCAGCAAGGGTGTGCAAAGAAAGCAACCTCCCACTCTTCTGGTAGGAGGGCAAGATGGTACAGCATTTTCAGAGGACAGTTTGCTGATATCTATTAAAATAGAAAATGCTCACATGCCTTAAGAATGCAATTACACTTCTGAGCATCCATCCTATAGATATGTTTTTGCAAATGTGTGGGTACTGAAAGCAACTTATTTTCCACAATATGGGGATGGGTGGATAAATCAAAATAAGATAAATTAAGATCCCTCCTGTAACACCTTCTGTAGCCATTAAAATAATGGGGTGGGTCTGTATTTCCTACCATGAAAAGATATCCATGATATATTATGTGGGAGAGAAGGAGCAAGTTGCAAACAGTACGCATAGTATGATCCCATTTTTTATATAATAAAAAAGCTAAGTGTATGTATGTATTCAACTGAATTACACACACACAGCCTCAAAGCAGACAAAATTATTAAAAGGGTTTGCATCTCTTGAGAGCAGTGTTATTAGAACATGAAACAAGCATGTATTAAATGTGTAAACTTCTCAGGAAACTTAATAATTTCAGTTATTAACTAAAAGAGCTAAGCCCTGATGCCAAAGCTGGGCAAAACCACAAAGGAAGAATATCACTTACTGATCATACATACTGAAATAAATGCCAAACTCCTAAACAAAACACCAGCAAATAGAACCCAGCTGTCTATTAAAGAATGATCTACCATGACCGAGCAGGGTTTACCCAAGGGATGTGGAAAAGGTCAAAACGAAAGGAATCACATCAAGTCAACAGGAGAAAAACCTTACAAATATCTCAACAAAGCCAGAAAGTCACTGGCTAAAATTCAGCACCTATCCCCCACCTGGGTTTTTTGTTTGGAGCGCGTGTTCTTTTTCACCCTTAGCAAATTAGGGATGAAAGCATCTTCCTTCACCTGATGAAGAAAAAAGAAGCAGCATCAAACAACGATGTACAATCAGAATGCTGTACAAGACCGATTTCAGCCACCACCATCACTTAACACTGTTCTAAGAGTTCTAGCTGCTAACTACCACAAAACGTTCCAAACAAGCAAATTATGTGACTGGAAAAGAAGAGACAATATTATAACTTGGAAAGGCTGTGGCTGTCAGCTAAGAAAACTCAAGGCACTACCCCCAAAAATTAAAACTGTTTTTTTTTTTCCTTCAGTAAGAAACTTGGAAACAAAATAAATGTATGAAAATAAAATGCTTTCCAACATATTAGCAATACTCATTTGCAAAAAATGTAATGGAAAAAAATTCCTGGTCAAAATAGTCATACGAAAACCAAAATATTTAGAAATGATCTTAAAAAGAAATGGGTGGAAACTATAAGGAAAAAAAATCTATAAGTTTTTACTAAGGGAAATAAATATGTGGAAAAAAGGAAGAAGTCTCCTAGATGGAAACAACTGCATTTTTTTAAATGATAATTCTTTCCAAAATCAAGATTTAACACAATTCTAAGCAAAATCATAGTAGGAATTGGGGGGGGGGGGTTGACTAAGTTTTTCTACTTTTCTTCTGAAAGAATACACATTCAAGAATTTTTGAAAATGAAGAAGATGGATAAAACGAACATGAAAAAGGTGCAGGGGCTACATAACTCTGGAAATAAGTTGAGTCTATAAGACTAAAGGTAAAGGAACTCTATTCTAGTTAATAAAGTTGTTTTGCAGGGGGTACAAGTTAGCAAAGCTAAGACCAGTATAAGTGTACTGGAGCTGAACAAGTAAGTGGGCAGTGGGTGATGGATGAGCCAGGTTAGCCGCTGTTGGAGTGGGAGGTTGTAGACAAGCAAGAGTAAGAGGTCGGAAGGATTCAGGTTGTAAGGAAGGAGAGCTGGAGACATCAGAATGGACTCATGTTCAGCTTGATACAGATACAGATGGTTACATATAGAAATATTTTTAGATATATACAGGTATATGCACAGATTACAGGTACAGGAAGTATCTCCCTGCTGTCAGCTAAGGGTCTGGAAGCAATGACACCCCAGTGGCAACAAGCACGCCTAGCACTCAGATTTTCATGTCTATTACCATCTTTTAATAAAAGGAACTAAGGCTCCTTAAATTGCTCGTTCTAGGACTGAGGCAGGAAATAGATAAGCCTGGAAGATCTTACTAGTGTCAGAATGTAAGAAAGTGCTTTAAAAAAAAATTTCACAACAATGGGGTATGTCAAAGACACACAGAAGCCAAATCAAAGTGCTTCCAATGACCAAAGTTGGAAAAACTTGAGCAAACAAAATAAATAAAGTAGTATTGGATTATAACTCAAAGTATAAAACAGGTATCTATTAGTCCATACTGATATATATAAATGATTGAATAAATAAATAAATGGGGCAAAGAGTCAGCTGTCATGCAGAAGAAGTCCAGATGATTCATGCAGACACTCCACGTTCAAGGAGATGGACCACAACTGCCTACTTCTTAAGTGTGGGATGCGTGTAGTGACTTTCTGACAAAGAGGACGGTACAGAAAGGGAGAAAGAAGAAAGTAACTTCACACTGAAGATGCCTGACAACATTAGCCAGCTGATCACAGTCAGCATCAACACTGAGAAGTCACTATTGATAGCAAGTACCTTTGATCTGATGTGATGAGAACGTCATTGTTCCTCTGTTGTCTTCCTCCCATTGCCTGGTCTAACTGGAGAAAAACCTCTGGCAAATCATGACTGAGGGACAAAATCTCTAAGCAGTTCTCATCAAAGCTGTCAAGATCATCAAAATCAAAGTCTGAGAAACCATTACAGCCAGAAGGAGCCAAGGGGACATGACAACTAAATGGAATGTGGGATCCTGGCTGGGATCCTGGAACAGATGTTAAGGAAAAATTGAGGCAATCTGAACAAAGAATGGACTTCAGTTAATAATAACATATCAATACTGGTTTGTTAATTGTAATAAAGTTACCATCATAATGTACAATGTTAATAACAGGGAAAGCTGGGTGCTGGGTATATGGGAATGGCTGTACTACCTTGGCAATAATTCGGTAAATTTAAAAGTGTTCGAAAGTTGAAAGTTTATTACAATTTTTAAACTGTCAACTGATGAATGGATAAAGAAGATGCAGTATGTTTAGATGTATACACATTTAAACAATGGAATATTATTTGGCCATGAGAAAGAAGGAAATCCTGATGTTTGGGACAACTTGGATGGATCTTGAGGGCATTATGCTAAGTGAAATGAGTCAGACAGAGAAAGACAAATATTGTATGTTCTCATCTATATGTGGAATCTAAAAAAAAAAAAAAATAAGTGGAACTCATAGAAACAGAGAGGAGAGTGGTGGTTACCCAGGATCAGGGAGTGGAAGAAATGGAGAGATAGTGATCAAAGGATACAATCATTCAGCTATAAGGTGAATAAATTCTGGGGATCTCATGTACAGCATAGTAATTATAGCTAATAATACTATAATACGTACTTGAGTATGTTGCCAAGAAAGAACATCCCAAATGTTCTCACCACAAAAAAGAAATGGAAATTATGTGAATGACAGAGATGTTAGCTAACACCATAGTGGTAATCACTTTGCGATATATAAATGCATCAAATCAACACACTGGACATCTTTAACCCAAAATTATGTGTCAATTATATCTCAATAAAGCTAGGGGGAAATTATTTTTTAAAAAGAATAAGAAAAGAATTTGACCTAAATACTATAAACCCAGATAATGAATCTAATGTGCTCCTGGCACAAGAATTGTCAGACAATGGGGCAGAACAGAAAGCCCAGATAAATTCTTTAAAGTAATTCTGGATAAACGCAGGATCCAAATGAATGAAAAAGAAAGGATTATTCAAAAAATAAACATGAACAATAGACTATCCCATTCTAGGAGAATTACATTAAATTATTTTTGACACCATTCACCAATTTTTTTAAATCCCAGGCTAAAAAATTAAATATGAAGAGAAAAAAGAAAACAAATGGAGAAACTCTAGAACACGTAACTAACTGATCTTGTGATAGGAAAAAAAACCCTGAACTGTTAAACAAGAAAGTGAAGAAATTACAAAGGGAAAAAAAAGTCCATAGATTTTGCTACATGAACACTTAAAACTTCAGGACTTCAGGAACCACAAATACTAAAAGGCAAGCCACCAGGAAAAATACTAACCACATGACAGAAGACAATTAATGTCATCAATATAAAGTCCTCATACTGACTGATAAGAGAACCACTAAAATCCCCACGGAAAAATGAGTAAAAGAACCGACAATTTACAAAAGAAGAAATCCATACACAAAAAAATCTAGTGAACACTTTGAAAACTTCCTGAACCTCACTAGCAATTAAAACAAGAAGATACCATTTTCCATCTTCTGAATTAGGGGGAAAATGTTTTATCCTTATTCCTTGGTGTTGGGGGCAGCTACCCTGAAACAGTCTGCTCAAATGCTTCTGGCAAGTTTAAACACCCAAAACATTTTGGAAAACAATTTGAAGAGTTGTCCACCCACTCCGTGTGTTTAAAATGACCTCGGAACTCCACTTCCAAAAACTTAATCCAATGGGGCGGGTGAGGGGAACGAATCAAAGATGCAGACAAAGATATACACACCAGAGTGCTTTCTGCAACATTTTAATAGCAAAAAATGGAAAACAACCTAAATTTCAGCCAAAATATAACCATTAGCAAAATTCTAGCTTTGTGGTTTGGGAACATACCACTTTTTTTTTTTTCAATTTAAAAACTTTTAAAAACTATTTCCAAGCACAGGTTCTTGGTTTATCTCCAAGCATGTGCAGTCCAGAACCACTGAAACTTGCCCTGCAAAGAGTGGTCTTTGGAGTTAGGTGAGGATTTCCTTTAAGAAGGCTCTCCCAGAACGCAGTTCTGGGGGGTCTGAAGTGTTAGCTAAAATCCCTGTCTCTTAGCTCCTCTTCTACCAAAGGGAATTCCATTGGTTGATTCAAAAGACACAGTCAAACCTAAACTACAGCTCCAATCCCTGCTCAGAAGCCCTCAGTGGCTGCTCACAACCCATAGAAGGAAATCTCAGTGCTCTGAGTCCTCAGTCCCACAGCCATAGCCCGGACCGATCTCTCTTCTCCTCACTTTCCCACTTCATCCTTCCTACACCCCAGCTCGCACACACAACTGTCCCTACATGTCAGGCCCCAGCCAGCAAGCCCCACGTGCTCAGGGAGCCCTCTGTCCCCACTGCATCCCTGGCACCCAGCATCAGCCTGATAAGTGGTCAAAAGCTGATAAATTTCCCTTCATGTTTTTCAAGTTCCGCTCCAACGCTGCTTCCTCAGAGAGCCTTTGGTCCTGACCGATAGCCAGGAGCAGGTACCTGAACCACCAAATGGCCTGTCTACCCGCACCCTGGTGTGAAACCTTCCCCTTTCACACTGGGAGCCTCAGCAGACTGTGCACACAGCTGGGGCTCAGTAAACGCTGAGGCCGCCTCCACTGGACCTGAGGTGTCCGTAGGGAGCATGGTTCGGGGAGGAGGATGGGGTTTTTGTTTCACAGAGGATGGAGCGAAGGCTGGAGAGGCACATACCCGCTCAGCGCCCAGAGACAAGAGGAAAGATTGGGGCATGGAAGCAAGGCTTCAAGGAGCTGGCGGCCAGAGAGGAAGCAGTGAGGACAGCCCTTAGGGGCCCCAGCCTGGGCCCCAGGATACCACATCTGGTTCCAACAGGCTGCTATTCTGCCCTGAAACTGCAGCCAAGCATTCTGGAGACAAATATGGGTTATGAATAAGAAATGACATCAGCCTGGCAGGTGGCTTTGTGTTAAGTCCCATCCTTGTCCTGAGCCTCAGTTTCTCCAATTGTAAGACAAAGGGCGAATCAGATGAGCTCTCAGCTCTCTCGGTGAGGTATCTTTGGAAGCCTAAGCATGACCCAGCAAGGGAGTGAGAAAGTTGGAGAGATAGAGTGTGAACTGTGTCTGAGCTGAAGCCCCAGGCAACACCTCACATGTCTTCACAGTTCCCCCAACCTTGTTGCTCCTGACTCCCAGGTGGGAGCTGTCCTTATGATGTTCCCAGAAATCTTTTTCTAGACCCCTGGCATCTGGGCTTTGAGCTGCAGAGCCCTGCAGAGCCCTGCAGAGCCCCACAGAGCCCAGAACTCCCAGCAGCAGACGGATTCCACACTCAGCCTAGGGGCTGCATGGAATAATGCCACACACACTGTTGCCCATCTTTCAAATATCTGTACTGATGCTGTGATTAATAAAGGAAAATTCTTCTAGAAGGGCTTACTACCTCATACAGCCTCGGGTCATTGATACCTTCTCAGCACAAGAACACTTTGCAGTACAATTCTGCAAGGATTCTGCCATTTTTATTTTGGGGGCTTTCTAAAGCTATCCTGGATAGAGAGGTGGACAGATGGAGAGACGTGATAAAACAGAGTGAAATTAACCATAGGATCGAGGTGGTGGGCAGGCAGGTGTTCATGTACCCCCCCCCCCAACACACACACCTATTCTGCTGTAAGTCTAAAGTTTTCCATCAAAAATGCTGGTGAAAAAGCAGTCCTGCCACTCAGAAAGTTGGGAGTCTGAGCTCGCTGGGCAGGTTCCTTGAAACGCCCCGCAGTGTGGTCTTCCAGGAGCCTTTTCTAGGACACGTCCCTAACACTGAAAGATAGGAGGCTGCAGGCGACGACGTGCCAACTGCCGGGGAGAAGGAGGCAGTGAGGGGACCTGCCAGTGAGAACAGGGCAGGTGGAGGCTACCTGGCTCGAGAAGAGCTGCCCTTTTCATACCGAGAACAGGTGAGGGGCAGGACGGCACGGGTGAGTTCGCCCGCTTTGCGAGGCAGTGGGAGCGCTTCTGGCCCCTGAAACCCACGCTGCGAGAAAATTTTAAGAATTAACGAAAAGCAAAACCGCAAACCCCGCAGAGGCGAATGCGGGTCAGGCCCTGGACACGAAGGCTCCATTGCAACCTCTCGGCAAGTTTGGGAGGCAGTTCACACCTCGTTTCATAAATGGGGAAAGTGAGGTTCCAGACGGTTCGGTCACTTGCTGAAGTCGCACAGCCAGGAGATAGCTGCACCGCATTTGCCCCCGCCTCTCTGTCACTGGCCTGACGAACACAAGCCGGGAGGCGCGCGGGAAGGGGAAAGCAGGTTCGGGGGGGAAGGAAGGGGCAGCCGCAAGGCCTGCCCCAGGTGCCAGGGGTCAGGCAGAGTGAATGCGCCAAGAAGGCGTCCCCGCGGGGCCGCAGTGCAGCCGGCGTGGGCCCAGGTGCGCCCGGGGCGCAGCGCGGGAGGGTGAGCGCACCGGGCGAGGGCGCCAGGCCCGGGACTCGGGGGGGGGGGGGCGCGGGGGAAGCGGGGGGGCGCTACCTGGGTCGTGGAAGGGCACCAACGCGTAGTTGCCGATGGCCTGGCCGCCGCGGCTCAGGCTGCGCTCGAGAATACGCGAGGCGCCGTCCATCACCTGCATCAGGTCGTCCCACATGGAGCCGGTGACGTCGAAGACGATGGCCAGAGTGGCGTCCCCCGTGGTAGGGGACAGGGGCGTCCCGGGGGCGCCCGCCGCCGCAGCTGCCGCCGAGACCGCCATCAGCAGCCGCAGGAGCGGCGTCCGGGGCATCATGCTGAGCGCGGCCGAGGGGCTGCGCCTGCCGCGGGGGAGGCGCGCAGGTCCTTCCGAGCGCGACGCCCTGGTGCGCCTAGCGGCCGCCCGACGCGCGGCTGCCGCGCGACACCTCGCTCCGTCGGCCCGTGGCCGGTGCGCGCAGGACGCGGGCTCGCGGCGGGGTCCCCCTGCTGGGAGCCCGAGGCGGGTCCTAGAGCCCACCCCGTTCAGGGTCACGGGCCCGCCTCCTCCGCTCCCCTCCACCGTGACTCAAACTTTCCCGGCCCCGCTGGTCGCCAGTCCAGACCCGAGGTTAGGGGAGGACGCGGGGCGGACGGCAGAAGGGAGCTGGGGCCGTGGCCAAAGCAGAGAGGGATGGAAGCACCGGCAGCACTGGACACCTGCGCCTCCCGGCGACCGCGCGCCCGGCTGCGGGGGCGGGAAAGGGAGGGGGGACACCATGGCCCCTGCCCTGGAGGGCCGCCCACGGACCCTGATTTTTGTGGCTTCCTCCACCCAGTCCCCTAAAAACTCCCCGACACACACACACACTGCAACTCTCTTTCCGCAGAGATCTGTGCTTCCCAGTAACTGTCTATTATTACTGCTATTATAATCAACTAATGTAAGTTGAGCAGCTACCATGTGCTAAGCGTTTTCACACAGTTATCATTTCCTTGAATGCTCGCTGCAACCCTAGACAGGGGCACTAACGTGAAACCCATTTTACAGATGAGCAAACTGAAGTTCAGTTGTTTGCCCAAAGTCACTCAACTCTCAAGTAGTAGAGACTTGATTAGAAGCCAGGTCTAGAAAACCTCCCAAGTCCCTGGCTGTGCTGCCGCCCCTAAGTATTACAAGACACTGTCATAGGTCATCTGATGACTCCAGAGAATGGGTGCAGCCCCTCTGCCCACCTGCCTCACCAGATCACATGGATTACACATGAGGGTTCTGGGACACCCAGGAGGTGCTATTGGTGCTTCCTGGGTCCGTATGGTCACCTTCTCCCAGACAGTGCTCCCTTCCACCATCTGGAGAGGGTCAGGTACCCCACCACTGCTTGTCCCAGGCTGTGCTCTCCTGGCTTATTTCTACACCTCTCTCCCTACTCGAGCCCCCTGAGGGCGAGGCTGCATCTTGGTTCCCCCATCAGCTCCAGTTCCCAGCCCAGCCCCTGGCATATGGTGGGGACGCACTCAATACTGCCTGAATAAAGGAAAAAGAGACAGCTTTTGTGGGTCTGCCTGGTTTTGAGAGCTACGGGAGAGGGGCCAGCTCGGTCCTCTTACTCTTCAGTCCCTCCTCGGGGAAGATCATGCTCCCGGGACAGGGACAGGCAGCCCCGTGGACATGGCTGAAGGCTCTGGGTCTGTATGTTGGTGGGTGGGGGGTGGATTTCTCCAGCCTCTGCCCTCCCAGAGCACTTAACCAGGAGGAAGCCCCCTACATCCCCTCTATAACTGCTCCCTTCTCCATCTCAGCTCAGACCCCACCTCTGAGGCTACTCTTGCCCTGGGACCCCCCCCCCCAGCCCCTGTCTGACCCCTTGTCCTAGCACTGACCACACTGTGTCACCAGTGTCACCCTGCCCCTCCCACCCTGACTGCGAGTTCTGTGGGAGCAGAGACCTGGTACCTGCACGTGGTCAGTGCCTGATGAAGATTTGCCACATAAATAGGTCAACAAGTGTCAAAGAGGCCTGGTGGCTGGGCACTGGCCATGGCAACACACATCTTCAGGGACTCAGTTCTAGACCAGGGCAAGGCCCTTTTGTAAGAAGGCCTGGGGTCTGAGGGAAATGGTCTCCGGGTTGCTGTCTGTCTCACAGTATATGTGGGAGCCAAGCACTTAGACCAGGTGACAGTAGAACTCACAGTCGAGCTCATGGGAAGTTGAGTCACCTGTGCTTCCGCACACTGGCTCTTTAAATCTTCCTGGGCTAGCTGTGGCCGGCCCCAGGGTCTGGGCAGGGCTGGGCCAGCTGTTGGAGAGAGAAGAGAGGCCCCAGCTGTGGGAAGGCAAAGGCAAAACGGAGCCAGGAACCAGACAGGGCTCACAGACGGCGACATTTCAGGCAACATGCAGGGGATCTTTGAGGACAGACCTGCCTTCGGTCATTCACTCTGCAAATCCTGGCCAAGGCTAAGCGGGGTTCCCAGCACTCTGCTAGGCACTGCTGGGGGAGGGAGGACACACAGATGTGCAAAGCGGGCGTCCCACCCTGGGGGGAAGAGACATGTAAACAAGTAATTCTAAGTCAATGAGGTAAGTGCTAATAGAGGAATTACCGAGAACTCTGGGAGCTCACAGGAAGGAGTGGCTGAGCCTAAGGGGTCAGAGGAGGTCACAGATTGAGCCTGAGAAGCCTCTAAGAACAAGAGGGGAAAGGCATCCGAGGAGCAGGAACAGCATGTGCAAAGGAAGGAGGACACGAGAGTCCCACTGCCAGCCCGCACGGCCGGAGGGTGATGGCAGAGGAGAGGACAAAAGCTCTGCCTGTCTTTACAGAGGGCATGGAATTTCTGCATAGGCACTGGGGAGCTATTGAATATTCAGCTGGAAACAACCTGCTCCAATCTGCATTTCAGAAAGGTCACAGCAGCAGCAGTTCAGAGTAGAGCTTGTAGATGTCAAGAAGCCATAAACCTCTTCCCCGAGGACCTGAGCCAAAGAAAGCAAGAAAACGAATGTGACCATGAATTTGAGTCCCCAGATAGCCGTGAAGCTCTCACCCTCTCTGGCTCTTGGTTTCCCCATTTGTAGAATTACTAGAGATGGATGGGGCTGATAAGATGACCCCAATGGTTCTTGTAGCCCCATCACTCTAGGACCACCTCCGGGGTCCCTTGGAGACACAGGAAGGATGAGAGGGAACATCTGAGCTCATTGTGGCAAAGCCGCCCCCTGTTGCCATGGAAGGGAGCCTTGGGCAGGCACCCGTCATCCCACCCAGAACGGCCCAGCTGAGCCTCTCCGGGGGGCCCATGGGCCCCAAGAATGTAACTATGGTCACCCCAGTGACAAGACCCACAGTCCCAAGCTGAGCACAGAAGGCCAGAGAAAACACAACCCAACTTCATCAATCAATTCCCATCCCACCACTTCGACGTTACGAGCCGCCTGGGAGCCCACATTTTTTGAACTCAAGATAATCCACATTTTTCCCCCATTTCCAGAAGAAGCAATCTCAGGGGAGTTATTTGTTTCCTAACATATCACATGTTTGCTATGGAGAACACCGTGGGTCTGGCCCGTCCACTTAGAAGAAGCATGCACTGTTACTGGCTGACCCGGCCACACTCAGCCTTGGCTTGGAAATCCAGTGATGTCCACTGTGTCTCCATGGGGATCCAAGACCAGCTGAGGGGCTGGATCAGAACCCAGGGCCCTAGACACTTGGCTGGTCAAAGAAAAGGGGCCCCTCCCTTCCTTCTGCTTCCTCATGTCTCACCCCCTAAATGCATCCTAGTCTTGCCCACATTAAAGCCTCTGTGACTCTAACACCCGCCTCTCACCTCATGCCACCCGCGTCCTCTTCCTAAAGGAACCTGCTCCATTCCCCTGAAAGAGTACAATTCTAAAGATGGGTAGCATTTGCCCAGTCCTTACTGAGTGCCAGACCCTCTGCAGAACGCCTCCTTCTTAGATTTCCTCTAACGACCACTGAGGTCAACATCTACCCTTCGCGTGACAGATGGGGAAACTGAGGCTCAGAGCGGGGAAGTCCTGTGTCCAGGCTGGACTTTGCATTCACACCTGCCTTTCTCCAGGACCTGTGATCAGCTCCTCCACCCCACGCTGCCTTAGAAACAGGGCAGGGCGTGATTTGTACAGGACTCCCACCAAACTAGAGCTGACGTGGTGGGCAGCTCCTCGGGCTGGACTCGGACTCAGGTTTCAGACACTTGGCACCTCTGAAATGCCCTCAAGTCAGATCCTACCCATCCGCCTGGGGAAAGTGAGAGAGAGAGAAGCCACCGTGTAGACAAACAGGCAGGTCTGCCTGTAGTTCTGTGATCCCACCCCCAGGGCCTGAGAAGTAGAAGCAGCCTCAAAGCCTTGCTTCCTCTCTTCTAGAAGGAATTGAAGAATTAAGCAAGGGCCCGGGGGAACAGGACTCTTGGGGAGTCGAAGGAGCTGACAAACAACTGGGGAAGATGGAGCTACTGAGGATAAGGAGGAGGAGCCAGGGCATCAGGATCTGCAGAACCAGTGTGCAGGCTCCCAGCAGCCAGCGCTTGAGTGATTTACTGCTGAATCCAATCCCTCTGCGGGACCAGCCTCCAAATCACATGTACCATAAGGAATGGTTTGAGATGGTCCCAAGAAATACTTAAGCGGGTCAAGAGTTACAAGAACTGTTGCTCATCCCCATGTTTGCAAGAACAAACAATTCAAAGAGCTAAACCAGAACCGAGAGCTTGAAGACTCGCTTCCCATCACCCAGACCTGGCCCACTGTCTCCTGGATGGAACTCATGTGTCACTGAGCTCCCCATGCTGTCGTCAGAGGAGAAAGACCCTGCCTCATTGGCAGGGGTCACTGCTCACTGTACTGTACACTAAGCCTTCTTGTCACTTATGGCCATGATGTCACCTTTATCCTTATCATCTGTGGCTGGCAGCAAAGCCAGAACGAGTTGAAGTTTACTGTCTGTCCCTTTTACTCTCTTGTTCTTTCTCTCTCTTTCTCTCTCTTTCGTCCCCATAATTAAAAATTCCACTGAACTGCTTTGTACATTTTGGCAGACACTGTTAGCTTCTTACCCTAAAGTTTTCCCCGCATCTTCCTGGAAAGCCTGGCTTTCCACCCTGACTTTCTGGTTCAGGCGTCTACCCTTCTTCCACATGACTGGAGGAGGAAGTGACCCATTCCCCTCTCCAAGGGAAATTCTGATTGGTTAGATCGTGCCTGTGGTCCCATTCTCCTGGCCAATGGTTGGGCTGGAAATGGGCATTTGATGCAGATCTGGCCAATGGGACATGAAGGAAACTGTGCTAGTGTGTCTCCAGATGAGATACAAAAGAACAAGGTCATAGGACTTACACTACCTGATTTGAAGCCTTATTGTAAAGCAATGGTAATTAAGACAGGGACAGGCAAAAAGAAAGATAAATTGGCAAATAGAACAAAAAAGAGAGCCCTGAAATAGATCTGTAAGTACAATTGATTTTTGACAGACGTGCCAATGGGAATCCTTTTAGGTAATGGTTTTGGAACAACTGGATATCTGTATGGAAAAATAATGAACCTGGATCCCAACCTCACGCCACACACACAAATTAAGTTGAGATGATTCACAGGATGAAGTGTAAAAGCTAAACTATAAAGCTTCTAGAAAAACAGGCACAAGGAAGAAAGAGCCCCTCTTCTTCCACTCAGTGATGTTGTGTCTGCATAGGACCCCTGGAACTTTGCAGCCTGAATCCAAGAGGAAGCCAGCCTGATGAGAGCAAAAAAGCAAAGGGAAGAGAGCTTTGGAGCCGCCCTATGTATGCCTTTCTTGTCCCATGCAATGATACATTTTCCTTCCAAGCTGGCCAATTGCATTGCATTCTCTGTTCCTTGCAGCCAAAAGCATTCTTGAGACATGCCTTCCTTGTTTCCCCCTTATATGGTGGACAGCTTTACACAACTATTTCTACTCAAACAACAAGCCAAAAAGCCATGCACAGTGATCTTCATGAGTAGCTAAAGGAATTATCAAACAATTCTTCTGTACCTTGGCTTTTTCAAGTGTTGCCTTAGGAATCCAACCTCCAGCGCAGGTGCTGCGGTACCCCAAGGAAAGAATCGTGACTGTCCACTGCAGAAGACGACCCACAGGATAATGTCCCCCAAAGGACAGAGACCACATTTGACTCAGTGTCCTTCACATCGCCAAGCTGTAGCACATGGTAGGAGCTCAGTAAGTAAGTGCTGTGTGACTGGACTGGATAGCACAAGGAAAGTCCTAGCCCTTGCATTCATCGTTTGAATGAATTAAACTCACAAGCTTAATCAGTACAATTAAAACCCCATAAGCAGTTTCCTAGTTCCTTTAATAATTCCCCTTAATTTACGTTCTCCCATTGTTTGAATAATTTCCCCCAGGTGTCTGAAGAGCATGATCAGAATTGGGCAGTCTTTGTGTTGGGCACAGGGTCATTAAAGCCAACAATTCTATAAAGCCCCATCTGTCCCGAAGTCAGGACTTCTGTCATAGCCATATTGCCCCTCCTGTCTGGCCTAAATGCCAAGCATCAGCCCCACTTCTTCTGTATTAAGGGGCACAGATGAAGGGGTTCACTCCAGAAGTCCCTGTGATAGATACAGCATTTGGCTCAGACAGGACATTGCTCACCCTTCCCCATCAGTACATTAGCTTGGACTGTGTTCAGCAGACTGGCTCCTGTCAACCAGAAGATGCAAAAAGCCTGTCTCCAAGGTAATGGAAGGGAAGCCTGACAGCCCAGAAAAATCACTGCAAAGCATTTAAAGATGACAGGTCAAGAAAAGCAGGACGGTGGGAACATAAGATGGGGCAGCCGCTGTGAAAACCGTTTGGCAGGTCCTCAAAAAAATTAAGCACAGAATTACCATCTGGTCAAGCAATTCCACCCCTAGGTATCTCCCCGGAAGAATAGAAGACAGGTGTTCAGACAAAAACTTGTGCACCAACATTCATAGCAGCATTATTCACAATAGCCAAAAGGCGGAAACAACCCAAATGTCCATCACAGATTAATGGATAAACAAAATGTGGCTTATCTGTACAAAGGCGTATTATTCAACAATAGAAAGGAATGGGGTACTAACACGTGCTACAACCTGGATGAACCTCGAAAACGTTAGGAAAGAAGCCAGACACAATGGACCACATGCTGTATGATTCCATTTATATGGAATCACATACATAGAATCTGGAAATATCCTTAATGTAACACAAGCAAAGCCCTATCGTCAGAGAGCAGATGAGTGGTTGCCTTGGGCTGGGGATGGGGGACCATGGGGAGTGACTGTCTAGTGGGTACGGGGTTTCCTTTGCGGGTGATGAAAATGTTCTGGAACTGGATGGTAGTGATGATTGCACAACATTGTGAATGTACTGTCAGTGAACTGTATGTTTTTGAATAATTAAAATGGGGGGGAGGGTATAGCTCAGTGGTAGAGTGCATGCCTAGCAGGCACCAGGTCCTGAGTTCAATCCCCAGTCCCTCCATTGAAAATAAACAAGTAAACCTAATTACCTTCCCCACAAAAAAATGAAAAAAAATTAAAATGGTGAAGTTTATGTTATATGTGTTTCACCACAATAAAAAGATTTTTTTAAGGCAGGGTGTGGCTGCCTGTGGAGGATGGATGGGAAACCAGAGTCAGGCGTTCCCAATGGCCAGGAGATCTGGGGAGGGCAGCTGGGGCCCCCCTCTGCCTCTCAGTGAAGCCGAGCTCAGCCTCTGCAGTGAGGGTGATGGATTCTCCCACCACCCTGGACCGGACCCCTGCCCCTAGTCTCTTTAACTTCCTGCCAATCCAGTTTGCCCTCAGGAATCTTCACCGAAGGATCCACAGTGTTATGGAGGTGATGTCCATCAAGGAGACAGACCCAGCTTAATGACCTGAGCTGTCACAGCTGACCTTTGATTAAAGCACAGACTTGGGAAAGAAATCAGATTAAAGTTGTTTAAATTAATGGTGCCTGGCGCTGCCTCCCAAGAAACCCCATTTGGAAAATCTGAACAAGAGCAATGATGCTCGCCAGCCCAGACATCAAGTCGTGACCTTCTTAGCATGAAGAGGAGCCGCTTGCCAAGTGCCAAGATTTATGGGGTAGACTCTGTTACAAAAGGAGATCTGATTTCCTCACATTTGACTTTCAGTGGAAACAGGCCCACACTGCAGGAACAAAAGCCTCAGGAACAAAGTGATTGGTGGCTTTTGCATGAGTGTGCAATATATCCCCTGTGGTGTACATTTGTTCCGAGTTTTGGCCACCCGCAATACTAAAATACAGTTACTTGATTTCCTATCCTCCCTTGCAGCTGAAGCATGGATGTCATGGGCTCTGCCCATTAGATACACTCCTGCTGGCCTCTGGGTCCAAAGCCAGACACAAAGATGCCCATGGTCCCTTGGTGGCAGTGGCAGCAAGATCAAGTTCTGCGAGTGGCGGGGCAGAGGTGTGAGCCACAGCCTAAGTCATCAGACTGGGGCTGTGATGACTCTGGGGGCTTCTTTCCACCTGGTGAGCACCAGGCATGATCCCCTAGCTCAGGTGTGAGCACCCAACTGAACTGCGTAAGTCAGCAAAAGTTAGCTTCTGTTACCTGCAGTTAAGAACCTTACTCCTTCAGGTAACAGATTCCAATAGACTTCCCCCAGCCAACGAGGGTCATGTGGCCCAGGCTGAACTCGTCCTAGTGCGCCATCTCTTCAGCTACAGCGACTGGTCTATACAGGCGTGTGACCCAAGTGGAGCCGGTCCACATCCTTCCCTGGGCTGTTTCTACTGGAGTGGAATCTCTTGCCTCTGGGGTGATGGCCACCCTGGGGTGATGGGACTCAAAGGCTGTGAGCGGAAGGGATGCAAGCAGCCGTGTTCCCTGCCCTGAGGGTGGAGGACATGTGCAGCTGGAGAGAATGAAGCCAGCAGAGAGGAGAAGCAGGGGGAGGAGGAGAGAGAGGGACTCACATCCTGTGAGTCCCTGCTCCTCTCACTTTCTGTGCTGTAATGATATGAATTGATAAGTTCCCTTTTCTTGCTGAGGCTTATTTGGGTTGGGTTTCTGCCATTTATAACAAAAGCCTGGAAGGTTGAAGGCAGTGAAATGTTGTTTTATTCAGGAGATGGCCTCATGGGCCTGTCTTTCTCCTGAGATGGCAGCTGACTTACGGTTAAAAGCAGCGAAGTCCCTGAGCACTGGACCACTGCTGACCTATTTTAGTCAGTCAGCAAACATTATTGAGCACTTTCCCAACACCAAGTCCTGGCCTAGACTCTTTCACTGAATGTGAAGTGATCTGGCATCCAGTAAGCACTCAATAATTGCTGGTGGCAACAAGTATTATGACCATTGGTTCTAATGTCCCCTTCCCATGTACAGCTCGGGGAGTTGGCACAGAGGGACAGGAGGGAGTGGGTTCAAGATCTGGGAAGGGTTGTTTCCCCTTTTGTCCCCATATATCTCTGATTAAAACCTCACCCCAAGTGGTTCCTCCTAGTTCTGTGAACTTGACAAAGGGAAAAATACGTTTTTTGATGTAACCAGACAACTGTGCTCTGAGGGAGTTGATGACCTGCTCTTGGAGGAAGTGATCCACTTTAAATACAGTATTTTCAAAATTGAGGAGTTCCCTGAATTCCAATGTGTAACCTTCTTGCCAAGTCTCCCCTGCTGGCGTGGGGAAGCACAGTTCTGTGCCTTCTGGACCTGGAACGAAAGAAAACCTACCCGCTCCAAGCTCCCGTAGGGCGTCCCCCAAATTAACGCATTGAATGGCAGCTTGGCCTCTGTCTGAGCTTCGGGCCCACCTCGGTGAGATGTCACGGCCAGAAGAAGCATGAGTGCGACTCAAAGGCATCAAAGAGCCAAGTCAGTCTTTACTGAAGGCTCTTGGAGTACTGGCAGAGGGGGAATTACAACTCATGATATCTTGCTCAACTACCTGAAAGTCCCCTTTCAACACATTTCCCGCAAAGCCCTCTCATCCTCACAGCTGCACCTCTAAATTCCTGCTCCCCACTCCCTTCCAAATCAATTATTTTCTCCTTCATAGCAACCAGCTCTTTTTTCAAAACTGAAGTATAGTCAGTTTACAGTGTTGTGTCAATTCCCGGTGTGCAGCATAATGTTTCAGTCATACATATACATACATACATTCCTTTTCATGTTCTTTTTCCTTATAGGTAACCACAAGAAAGTAAGTATAGTTCCCTGTGCTCTACAGTAGAAACTTGTTCTGTATTTTATATATAGTAATTAGTATCCGCAAATCTGGAGCTCCCAATTTATCCCTTCCCGCCTCCTTCCCCCTCTGGTAACCATAAGTTTGCTTTCTATGCCTGTGAGTCTGTTTCTGTTTTGTAAATAAGTTCATTTGTGTCTTTTTTTTTTAGATTCCATATATAGGTGATATCGTATGGTATTTTTTCTTTCTCTTTCTGGCTTACTTCACTTAGAATGACTATCTCCAGGTCCATCCATGTTGCAGTAAATGGCATTATTTTGTTCTTTTTATGTCTGAGTAGTATTCTACTGTATGTATGTATATATATACATACCACAACTTCTTTATCCAGTCATCTGTCAGTAGACATTTAGATTGTTTCCATGTCTTAGCTATTGTAAATAGTGCCGATATGAACGTTGGGATGCGTGCATCTTTTTGAATTAGAGTTCCCTCTGGATATATGCCCAAGAATGGGGCAATCAGCTCTTTTTAAAATGCAACTTAATTTAGTCCCTTTAGACTTCTCCCAACTTCTCTAACCATTACCTATTATTAGCCCACAAAGTCTCAGAGAAAACAATAAAATGTTCCTTAGGGGGTCAGGGAGTGGGGGAAAGCAGTGAGTACCCAGATTCCATCAAGCTTCCCTTTTCAAAAATGTCATGAGAAAAACACAATGAAAAATCATTTCTAGGCATACATGTGTTTGGATGTGCATAGGTGATGTCTGAAACTCAGTTGTTAACCATTAACTCCCCCTTAGGGAGCAGGGGAACTGTGGCAATTCAAACCCACATGTGTCTACCTCCCAAGATGGTGCAAAGAACACCAATGTAGCCGTGAGGACTCAGCCTCCTGATGACCAAGCCATCTTGTCCTTCAAAAGTGTCATTTTGTTCCCCTGCTTGACCAACCCTTACATGCGGTGACCCAGCTTCTCTCAGTAACTGATAGAACTAGCAAGGATTCAGAATAACCGGACACCACCATCAACCACCTGTATCTAAGTGACATTTATAGAGCACGCCACCCAACAGTATCAGAACACACGTTCTTTTCAACAGCAACTGGGACAGTTAGATATACCAGATCCTGGGTCATAACAAACCTTAAAATATACGAAGTATGTTCTCTGACCATAGTGGAATTCAACTAGAAATCAGTAAGAAAAAATGAAGACACAAAATATTAAAATATTTGGAATGCAGATAAAGCAGTGCTTACGGGAAAGTTTATAGCATTAAATGTTCACATTAGAAAAGAAAGGTCTCAGATCAATAATCTAGTCTTCCATTTTAAGAAACTAGAAGAAGAAGTTTAAAATAAATCCAAAGCATCTGGAAGGAAACAGAGCTAAGAGCTGAACTCAATGAAGTTGGAATTGGAAAAATGATAGAGAAAATCAGCGAAACCAAAACGCTGGTTCTTTGAAAAGATCAATAAAATTAATAAACTTTCAGCAAGACTGACAAAGGAAAAAAAAAACAAAAACTTATCAATATCAGGAATGAAAGAAGAGGTATCACTGTCACTACAGGCCACACAGACATTAAAAGAAAAACAAAGGAATAGAGCAATCCTATGCACACAAACCCAATAATTTAGATGAGATGGACAAATTCCTCAAAAACAACAAAGTACCAAAGCTCATCCAAGATGAAATAGGTAACATGACATCCTATAACTAATAAAAAAATGGAATTTATAGTTTTAAAATCTCCCAAAAAGGAAGATAGCTTACTGGTGAATTATATCCAGTAATTCCAGATAGTTTACCAGTGAATTATACCAAATATTTAAAGCAGGGGAAAAAATCCTACCCAATAAAAAGAGAAAGGGAACACTTGGTAACTCATTTTATGACACTAGCATTACACTGATACCAAAACCAGACAAAGACATACAATAGAAGAAAACTATAGACCAGTATTTCTCATGAACACAGATGCAGAAACTCTCAACAGAATACCAACAAACCAACTTTAGAACATATAAAAAGAATAATACACCAAGACCAAGTTGGAGTTATCTCAGGAATGTAAGACTATTTCAATATTCAAAAGCAATCAGTGTAACCCACCTTCCGGACAGCCTAAAGAAGAAAAACCACACAAGCATATCAATTGATTCAGAGAAAGAATTTGACAAAATACAGTATCCATTCTTGAAAAAAACTCTCAGCAAATAGGAATAGAAGGGAATTTACTCACCCTGATAAATGGCGTCTACAAAAACAAACACAAACAAAAATACCTACAGTTAACATCAGACTTACTGAACACCCTGCCCCTAAGATTGGAAGCAAGGAAACAATGTCCACTCTCAACACTCTTCTTCCACATCATATTGGAGGCCCTAGCCCGTGCAGTTAGGCAAGAAAAACATGGGGGCAGGGGTGGCTATGGATTGGAAAGAAAGAAATAATACTGTCCTGTTCAGATGACATGATTGTCAGAATAGAAAATTCCAAGAATTTTAGCCACCACCACCCCCAAAAAAATCCCAGAACTAATAACTGGCTTTACCGAGGTGGCAGGAGAAAGATCAACACATAAAAATTCATCTTATTTCTATGCACCAGTAATGAACATTAGACATTTTTTTTAATTACTGTTTTACAATCGCTTCCCAAAATGAGATAATTAGGTATAAACCTAACAAAACATCTACAGGACCCATATGCTGACAACTACACAGTGCTGATGAAAGGAAGCAGAGAAAACCTAAAGAAATGAAAAGATATACTGTGTTTGTGAATTGGAAGACTCAATACTGTAAAGATGTCAATTCTCTACAAATTGATCTGTAGATGTAATGCAATTTCAGTACAAATCCAGCATGCTCTAAGATAGAAACGAACCGGCTCTAAAATTTATACTGAAAGACAAACTAGAATAGTCAAAACAATTTTGAAAAAAAAAAAAGCATAAAGTGGGGAGACTCACAATCCTCAATTTTAAGTCTTACTGTAGAGCAGAAGCTCTCAATGAAGTCAGTGTGCTGCTGGGGAAGGAAAGCTACATAGATCAATGAAACAGAATACAAAGTGCAGGTATAGAGTGCCAACACCATTCAATGGGGGAAAGAACAGTCTTTTCTATAAATGATGCTGGAAAAACTGGATATCCACGTGCAAAAGAATGAAGTTGGACCCTTAGCTAAAAATATATACAAAAATTAACTTGATATGGATCAAATCCCCAAGTAAAAGAGCTAAACTATAGAACTCTTAGAAGGAAACAGGGCGAAAAGCTTCGTAACACTGGATTTGGCAATGATTTCTTGCACATGGCACCAAAGGCACAGGAAACAGAAGAAAAAACAGACAAATTGGACTTATTCAAAATTTAAAATTTCATAAAAGGAGAAAACATTTGCGAATCACATTATCTGATAAGGAAGTGTTATTTGGAACATATAGAGGATGCCTAAAACTCAAAAGAAAACCAAACAACCCAATTTATAAATGAGAAAAGTGCTTGAGTATGACATTTCTCCAAAGAAGATATACAAATGGCCAATAAGCACATGGAAAAAAAAAAAGCTGAACATCACCAATAATTAGGGAAAGCAAATCAAAGTCACAATGAGATAACACACCTCACCCGTGAGGATGGCCACCATCAAAAAAATAAAAACAAAAGGAACACAGAAAGTGTTGACAAGAACGTGGAAAAAATTGGAATCTTTGTGCACTGTGGGTAGACTGTAAAATGGTACAGCCATTATGGAACACAATATGGTAGTTCTTCAAAAAAATTAAATATAAAATTACCATATGATGCAGCAATTCTACTACTGGGTATAAAACCCAAAAAACTGAAAGCAAGACATAAAGAGAGAGTTGTACACCCACGCTCATGGCAGCATTATCCACAATAGCCAAAGCTAAAGCAACCCAAAAGTCCATCAACAGAAGAATGGATAAACAAAACAAAATGTGGTTTATGCATACAACAGAATTATTATTCAGCCTTAAAAAGGAAGGAAATTCCAACACATGCCACAACATGGAGAAATTCTGAGGACTTTATGCTAAGTGAAATAAACCAGTCACAAAAAGACGCATACTGTGTGATTTTATTTAGATGAGGTAACTAGAATGGTCAGATTCATACAGACAGAAAGCAGAATGGTAATTGCCATGGGCTTGATGAAGGGGTGAATAAGGAATAACTGTTCAGTGGATATAGAATTTCAGCTTTGTAAGATGAAGAGTTCTGGATGTTGGATGCACAACAAAGTGAATGCACTTAGCACTATTGTACTATTACTGTCAGTACTATTGGATTGTACACTTAAAATGGTTAAGACAGTACATTTTATTTTTAAATATAGCATTATAAAAAGTTTACATTACTTTCACCACATTATTAAATGATTTTTTAAGAGGTACTGAAATAAACTAAATTTAGAGCCAGAAAAAAAAAAAAAAAAAAGAAAGGGCAGATCTAGACACACATGATTGTGGCCAGTTGACTTCTGAAACAGGTGTAAAGACAATTCAGCAGAGAAAGGACAATCATTTCAACCAACGGTCTTGGAACAAACTGGATATCCATATGCAAGAACCCAGCAATGACAAACAAGAACCTTAACTTAAACTTCACACCTTCTACAAAAAGCAACTCAAATAGGTCATAGATATAAATATAGAAAGCATAAAACTATCAAATGTTTAGAAAAAAACATAGAAGATGTTCATGATCTGGGGCTAGGCACTGAGTTCTTAGACACACCCCCAAAAGTACAGTCCAGAAAAGAAAAAAAAATTGAAGGATTGGACTTCATCAAAATCAAAAATGTTCACTCTGTGAAAGACTGTGAAGAGAAGGAAAAGACAAGCTCCAGACTGTGAGAAGATACTGGCAAAGCACATACCCAACAGAGGACTTGTGTCCGGAGTGGATAAAGAAGGCTCAAAACTCAGCAGTAAGCAAACAAACAACCCCAAGAGGACACATGCAAGGCAAGTGTTCAGTGTGCTCAGCATCATCAGCCATCAGGGAAATGCACATGTAAGCCATGGTGCCATGTGCTGCACACCCAGTAGGACAGCAAGATTTCAAAAAGTAAAAGAAAAAAAAAAAAAAGACTGATGATAAACTAAGTGAGGATATGGAGGAGCTGGAACTCTCATTCATTGCAGGTGGAATATGGTGCAACCACTCTGGAAAACATTTCAGCAGTTTTTATAAAGCTAAACATACATTTGCTGTATAACCCAGCCATCTCACTCCTAGGTATTTACCCTAGAGAAATGAAAATTAATGTTTATAACAAAACTTACACATGAATGTTTACAGCAGCTCTATTCATAATCACCAAAAATTGGAAATGACCCAGATAGCCTACAATTGAATAGATACACAAGCCCTGTGGTACATCCACACTATTCTGCAACAAAGAGGGATGAACTACTGACACAAATAAGCAACGATGTTTGCTTGGATCTTAAACATATTGGGCTGATTGCTCCAGGTTGGTAGGTGGCAGCTTTAATAAAGAAGAGAACTTACTTACAAGGCTTGGGCAGCTGCTAGATGAGGAGGTCTCTGTGCCCACCAGCCAGAAGCTTAAAGTTTATTTGGAAGCCTTACCTGGGTTCAGTCACATCTGCTGTCCAGATGGTCTCAACAACACCTTACTCCCTCAAGGTTGGGTCCTTGAGAACATCTCCCACCTAAATGGTGGGCAGAGCTACATTCCAAGGACAAGGAGGGGTTGAGGAGCTTCTGACGGCTCAGTTCCAGCTCGTGGGTGGACCAGCCATCACGTCGTCTGGGTGACCTTCTCTGACACTGTGTGCTTCCATTTACATGACATTCTTAAAAAGATGACATGATTATAAAGATACAATGACGTGAACAGATCAGTGGTTGCTCTGAGTTAGGAGAGAGGAGGGTGTGACTATAAACAGATAGCAAAACGAATTTTTTTGAGGTGATGAAACTGTTCTGGAGCCTGATGGTGGTGGTGGTAACCTGAATTTATACATGTGTTAAAATTCATAGAACTTTACATCAAAAAATAAAGTCAGTTTTACTGTGTTTCAATTCAAAAAACAAAATAAAAAAAAAAAAACCAGAAGACTAAAAAGGTTAATGTAGATTAGTAAGAGCTAGCAATATTAGCTCTGAGAGGGACTTAATATACGTGAGTCTTTAAATAAAAATATTTTTCTTATAAAAACATTATGTGCTCATTACAGAAAATTAGAAAAATTGAAGACATGATGAGATTTTAAAACGTTCCTTGCACCAGCTTCCCAGGGCTAACCTCTGGCATTACCTCGGTGAATACAGCTTCAGACCTCTGTCCTTACCTTGTATATTAGTCTTTTTGGCCTGCTATAACAAAAACACCATAAACGGGGTGGCTTATAAACAGCAGACATTTTTTCTTACAGTTCTGGAGGCTGGGAAGTCCAAGATCATGGCACTGGAAGATTTCGTGTCTGGTGAGGGCCCACGTCCTGGCTCGTGGACAGCCTTCTCTCTGTGTGTTCATACTGTGGAAGGAGCAAGGGCTCTCTCTGGGGCCTCTTAGAAGGGCACCAATCCAAAAAAAAAAAAAAGAAGGGCACCAATCCTGTTCATGAGGGCTCTACCCTCATGACCTAATCACCTCCCGGAGGCCCCACCTCCTAATATCATCACCTTGGGGTATCAGCATTTCAGCATATGAATTTGGGGTGGGGGGAACACAAACAGTCCATAGCACCTTGTTTTTTAACAAGAATGCATCATCCTGTGACTGTAGTTTTGGAATCTGCTGTTTTACTTATAATGTGTCATTAAAGGGTCTTCTACAACCTGATTTTTAGTGGCCGCTGTGTAATCCGTCGTACCATGAGTGCACCATAACCCAGTAGCCAGTGCCCTAAAATTAGACATGTATATTGTGTCCTATCTTTAATGTTACATAAGTGAAAGCAAATTTTCCAAAATGATAAAAACAGAGCTCTCATACAAAGTGCTGTGTGGCCAAGTTCATTAGCGAGGGAATCGGCCGAATGAATAAGGATGGGGTCGTATGCAGCTGCTGAAAGAAGGACTCCGACATCAATTGCTAAGTTAGATACAACACTGGAATCATCTTTGAGGTTATTTTCTACCCGGCAGAAAACAAAACCTTTGCACCTTATCAGCTGTCTACCAACTAGCTTCTAACTTCACAGAGTTGTAAAATGTCTGATCCTTAATTGATGGTGATTAGAAAGTCAAATTTACAACTCCTGAGAGAATCAGTTGACCCTCAGGTGGGCTTGTTAGAAAACATCCAACAACATTAAAAGGATGCTCAGCCCTCTTTTTTCCGCATTTCCACTTGTTGAATGGTTTTTCTCAATACAAACAAGGCAATGGTGATTATTGCTATTATTTTTTCTCATACTCGGTGAGCACCTTGTAGCTGAATTTTTACGTCTCTGTAATTATTTTCGATGGAAAATTTTCCACAAGCAGGTTTCTGAGTTGAAGAGACTATGTATTTATGGCTTTTGATACATATTGTTAATTTCCCTCAAAAAGTCTGTACCAATGAATATCCTTCCATCTGCAGTGAGTGGAGGTCTTTACTCTCCTCCACCTTCCCCAATATTAAATGCCATTTTTTTAAATTAAATTTTTAAAATCGAAGTATAATCAGTTACAATGTGTCAATTTCTGGTGTACAGCACAGTGTCTCAGTCATGCATATACATACATATATTCGTTTTCATATTCTTTTTCATTAAAGGTTATTACAAGATACTGAACATAGTTCCCTGTGCTATACAGAAGAAACTTTTTTTAAAATTCTGTTTTTATATATAGTGGCTAACATTTGCAAATCTCAAACTCCCAAATTTATCCCTTCCCACCCCTTTTCCCAGTAACCATAAGATTGTTTATTATGTCTGAGAGTCTGTTTCTGTTTTGTAGATGAGCTCATAGTGTCCTTTTTTTTTTTTAGATTCCACATATGAGTGATATCATATGGTACTTTTCTTTCTCTTTCTGGCTTACTTCACTTAGAATGACGATCTCTCGGTCCATCCATGTTGCTGCAAATGGCATTATTTCATTCTTTTTTATGGCTGAGAAGTACTGAATGTCATTTTAAAATTCTGTACCAAGATGGTAGATGAAAATGTCTCATACTTATTTTCGTCTGCATCTCTTGGTTTACTGATGAAGTTGAACATGTTCAACACGTTTGCTGGCCACGAAAATAGGGCTTTTAAGAAAATAATTTAAACAAATTTCTGTATAGCACAGGGAACTATATTCAATATCTTTAGTAACTTGTAATGAAAAAGAATATGAAAATTAATATGAATGTATAATTGAAACATTATGCTGTACCAGAAATTAACATATTATAAACTGACTATACTTCAATTCAAAAGAAAAGAAAATACAATTTAAAAATCTACCAAGGGTCCAAGTATAATGTTAACATCAGTTTACTCAACCTCTCTGAGCCTCTGTTTTCTCATCTGTAAAATGGGCATCATAATACCCACCTTCAAAGTTGTTGCCATCAGTTCCCTGGAGTCACCTCTCAGAAAAACCCTTGAATCCTTGACTCAGGACCTTTCCTGGGGGATCTGAAATTAAGACGGGGACAGAGCACGTGTGAGCGGTGACCACCCAGCACAGTCCAGAGAGAAAGTGTTAGCCTTTAGATCTGGAGAACTCATGCGCCCTTCAGGCAAAGTCCCTAGGACCGGACTTGAGCCTCTGGCCCTTAGAGTTTATGATGTCAAAGCCCTTTCTGACCATAGTGGGCTTTCCTGTGGAGGTCTGCCTGGGGGAGGAACGGCAGCCAGGGTCATCTTATCAGTTGTTGAGTATTTTCTTTCTCTTTTCTTTTCTTTTCTTCCTCTCTTTCTTTCTTCCCTCCCAGTTTTACTGAGATATAATTGACATACAGCACTGCGTAAGTTTAAGGTGTGCAGCATAATGATTTGACTTACATGCATCCTGAAATGATTATCACAGTAAGTTCAGTGAACATCCATCAACTCATATAAATACAAAATTAAAGAGTGTTGTTTTCCCCGTGCAAAGTTTCTGTGCATTAATCCCTGTGAGTCTCACATTAATCCCGGGAGGCAGGTCCTGCTGTGGTCCCCACTTTGCAGATGGGCAAACAGAGAAAAAGTGTGCCATCCATGCTGATGTGAGGATTCTGCGGGTGGTGGCTTATTCCTCACCGCAAGCAGGCAGCGTACACTGTGAACACCATCTTCCCTGCTCCCTCCTGGCCCCTCTGGGCGCAGATGGGAGCCACTTGGAGGGTCTGTCCTTAGTCAAACCTGCTGTGGAAAGGAGCTTTCCTCCCTCCCAGTGGTCTACATGGGCTCGGTGATTCCCATCTGAAAGATCAGAGAGCACATATAAAGGAAGGAAGCCCTGACATATGCTACAATGTGGATGAACCGCCAAAACATCATGATAAGTGGAAGAAGCCAGGCACAAAAGGACAAATATTGCGTGATTCCATTTACATGAAACATGCAGAAGACAAAACCATAGAGACAGAAGGCAGACTGGTGGCTGGGGACAGGGGACAGTGGGAGTGACTGTTTAATCAGAACAGGGCTGCTTCTTAGGGTGATGAAAATGTCTTGGAACTGGACAGAGGTGATGATTACACAACATGGTGAATCGACTAAATGCCACTGAATTGTTCACGTTAAAATGGTTAATAGTCAACTTTACATTATATGAAATTCACCTTGATTAAAAAACTCATGAGAGAAACAACTTTGCTGTCTAACGTCTAACTCAATTTATCAGAATGTACACTCTCAGTTAATGACTGCTTCTGTGTAGCCAGCAATATATAGTATCAGAAAGTAACCCTCAGACTTCATAGGAATGAAAAGATCTTTTTTTTTTTTAAACAGAAGTACCGGGGATTGAATCCAGGACCTCATGCATGCTAAGCATGTGCTGGACCACTGAGCTGTACCCACTCCCTCAAAAGAGCTTTTTCCCTGTGTTTCTGGTATAGATCTGTTAAACATTTGAAGTCCATTCCGTTGATATAATTTAGTTTGGTCTTTCATTTTTGTAGTGCTCTCATGGCAACTAGGGTGTTGAATAAATTATGTTTTCAATTGTAAGACACAAATACACACACACAAATGAGGAACAGAAGCTGCTCAGCGTCACCAGCTGGTGCTTCTTCTGGAACTGCACCTCTGGCTGACAGGAGGCCAGGGTGGTTATGGACGGCGGAGACGGGGACTCCAGAAGTGGCCAGGTGCCCTCCTGGCTGCTGCTCCCTGGAGAAACTCCTTCCGCTTGTAAAGAAATAGAGACACGCTGCAAATCATTTCATTTCACTTTGTGGGAAACGTTTCATTTTCCCTCTCCATCCCTGTGTCTTTCTGTCCTCTCAGTTTCCCTCTGGCCTGGGTGAAGCTCAGGCCACTTTGTGCTGGGTATTGATCTGGGGAATTTCCAAGTATTGATTCTAGTAACAGAGACTGCCAAACAGCAGGGATGTATCCGATGCAAACTCAGCCCAGGTCCTGGGGCCAGCTTCCCTGTGAGTCCTCCTGGCTCCAGGAAAGTGGGGGGCTGGGCGCAGCAGGGGCAAGGGCAGGTCTAAACCCCTCCTAGGTGCACTTGGCAGCTTTGCCTGTGCACAGAGACCATGAACACCTGGGTCCCCCCTGAGCGGGAGGCAGGGGCTTTTTCCCTGCCGTTTGCAGTGTCCTTTTTGCACCTTGAGGATTGTCGGGCTCTGGGCTGCTCCAGAGACAGCTCCCCGGGCGGGGGTGGGGGGGGCCCTGTAGTCAGGGCAGGGGCCGCGTGACTGGCTCAGCATGGGCTCCTGACTCCACGTATTTTCCTCTCGGACTCAGACCCAGATCCGGAGTGCAGTTTCTGCAGTGGCTGGAGCAGTGAGACACAGAAGCCTGGAGCCATATGGCTGGATCAAAACTGGACCAAATGAAAGGGCAGTAACTTTGGGGTGAGGAGAACTGGATAATGACAATCATATTAACTGCTTCCGTGTGCAAAAGGCCTTCAGACTCATTGTTTTATTGACTCTCACTGACTTCCCTATAAGAAATGGACTTCTGGCTTCTACCATCCCCACGTGACAGGCAACTGAGCCTCGACAAGGTTCGTATTCAGTATTACCCTGGACTCCACAGCTGGTAGGGGTGTAGGCAGGATTGGAATCCAGGGGAAAAAACATAACTAATTATGCTGGTGAGACCGGAAACTGGGAGAAGAGGGCACTCCTCCCCCCCCCGGGCCTCCTCTGCGGCGCTTAATTTTACAGCCAGATGGTACAGCAAGCGGGGTGGCTTGGGGATGTCTTGAAACCAGCCAAAACTGCTGGAGAGAGCAGGCTTTCCCAGGCCCCACCCTGCCCCCTGGAATTCCAGGCCTCCCCAGGCCACGCGAGGGTCGATCCGATCCCTCCTCGTGGAAGAAACCCTTCTCTTGCCTGTCCCAGGACTGGCCAGGAGGGCGAGGGTGGAGGTCATGGGAGGGGCTGGCTTGTCTCCTTCTTTGCTTCTTGGAGAGTCTGGGACAGGGAGAGGCCAGAAGCCAGCCAAGGACACCCAGCTGGGGGCCGGCAGTTCTAGGGAGCCAAGGGTCGGACTGGTCTTTGCATCAAGAAAGTGACATTTCTTCACATGAGGACGTAGCCCGTGGCCTTGTGGAAAATTCCAGACTCTGGGAAGTGCCGGTTCCAGGCGCCCCGAGAGAGAAGATACCAGGCCAAAAGTGATGGATCACAGTGGTGGTTACGGCTTTGTGTCCAATAGGCCTGGCCTCAAATCCCGGCTCGTCCACTTACTAGCTGTGTGACTCCAGGCAAGTCACTGAACCTCTCTGAGACTCGGTTTCCTCATCTGAAAATGGGGATGAGGACAGTAGCTACCTCATTGGGTACCAGAGGAGAGCACACAGGACCGTGGTGGCAGAGCCGAGGGGGAACAGCAGCTGTACGTAGGCACTTCCTGAGAGCCCAGCCCCAGCCAAGCAGGCCTGCTCCCTGTCACGTGATGCTAACGAGTGTACTCCGCACCGTGAGTGCCTGATCACTCCATCTGACAGCTCCAGGCCTGCCCAGGAGGCGTCCTGGGCCTCTGCACCTCTTGCCACCTCCACTCCTGCACCCTGGAGGCCCCCTCCCACCTGCCCCAGCCTGAGTGGCTTCCCCTAGCAGGGATGGGGCCCTGAGGCTTGGGACTTTCAGGAGCCAGTGCCCCCAGCATCCAGCAGGTTGTGAGCGGGCCCAGCCCTTGCCCCTGCCCCTCCTCTTGCCTCCCCCAACCTGCCTCTGAGCTGTTTCTCCCTCCAGGTGCAAGGCCCCCCCCCAGTGATGGGCCCCAGCTGGGCAGGCCCCCTTCCCTGCAGACCTCACCTTCCTGAGCACCAGCTTCTGGGAGAGACCGGAGGCGAACAGCCAGTGCCCAGATCTGGACTTAACAGAAGCTACCTCTTCCCACACCCTGCCTCTGGCCAAAGACAGTTTCACTGGAGCCTGGCAGCCCCTCACAGACTATAAGACCAGACTGGCCTCTTTCTCTCTGGGCCTCAAGCAGCCTCTAAAAAAAAGTAGTCTGTAAAACGTGGGGCGGCAATACTAGGATTGGCCTCAAGGGGGCGTGCTGTAAGGAGTAAATGAAATGCAGGAGAACAGAGCGCAGCTCAGGGTTGCTATTTTTCTCATGCTCTATAGAGTTGTGATCACTTTGTTAACAGTTAAAATGGGCCAATTACAGAGAAGAGCCGTTAGGCCAGGCTTCCCAAGAGGCACAGTAAGAGGGCGTCCGGTGATAAGCTTAGAGTGCCCAGGCCTGTGCTGCGGTCGACTCCCAGAAGGTGGCCTGTGTCCCTTCTGTCTGTGGAAACTCATATCCTAGAGAAGTCAGATGCTTCACTGAAACAGAGGCACCGGCCACCAGCCCCGCGTGCGCTCCTCCCTTCCCCCCGTGTGGCTCTCTCCTATGGTCCTACCTCTGTACCTGTGCACCTGCTGTTTCCTGCCTGGGATGCCCTCCCCCTCCTCCTCCCCACCTAGATCCTGCCATTCCTTAAGGCCAGCCCGGCCCCTCCTCCTGCAGGAGGCCCGCTGGTGGCTGCAGGTGGGGAGAACGGCTCAGCCCCACCCCGCTCAGCCCCACCCCACGGAGGGTCCCTTGGTTGGCAGTGCCCAATTGCGGCTGGGGTTCATGACCTTCCAGGGTGTGCTGCTTCTTGAGACACCAGCACATTCATCAAAGGCCATGGCCCAAGCCTGACACTGTGGCCACACAGCGTACACATACCTGGCTCTTGCTGATCCCTGTGGAAGCCGGGGAAGGACTCCAGTTAGCTTTGGGCTGCTGCCTGGAAATCACTGAGAAAACAGCCAGCACGGGGTTAGTTGGTTTGAGGCCTGAGCTCCCAAGTTTGAATTCAAATCCCAGAGTGGGTTGGAGGTTTCTACTAACGATAATGATGATCCCCGTCCAGCCACGGGGCGCCCCTCCCTCCTCCTCCCAGGCCAGCCGTTGCACCCTCACCCCAGGTCCCGGCTCTGGCCTCTGCCGTTGCACAAATCCTCCTCCTAAAGCAAAGAAGGTCTTTTGGTACATCACATATTAATTGGGTCTTCAGAATCCTCAGAAATTAAAATGGGCCCTCTACAACATCACAGAGACCTGCCCTCCCCTCCGGGGCAGCCAGCAGTCCAGTGACTAAAACAGGCCCCCTCTGTCAGACGGCCGTTCGTCCCTGTTCCTCCCCGGTCTCTCCTCATCACATTTGTTACCCTTAAGAGCTGCTTATGTGATGGCTTTATTTCAGGTCTCTGGGGCAAGAGCACAGTTTCCGAGGTGGGAGTTTGAAGAGACTGTGAGGGGTCCTGTTCTCCCCATTTTGAAGCCCCTGGCAAGGTCCTTCCTGTGCCCAGTGTGAGGCCAGCCTGCATGGTGCCTGTCCTCACTGAAGTTTCCCAGGGAAAACCCACTTGGCTAAGTCTTGCAGGGCCTCCTTGCTTATGAGGTGGGGAAGAGGGCAGAGTCCCCCCCCTTATTACTAATCCTTCAGCAAAAGAAAGCCCTCCCCCCAGGAGTCTTTCCCACTGGAGGAGGGCACATAGGGAAAGGAAGAGGAAAAAGGGAGGGAGGTGGGAAGGCGAGAGTGAAAAGAGGCCACGTGGGGAGCACATCGCACTGGATGGTTCTATATTAAATCATTTTGGCAAACACTGAGAGTTTAGATGCAACTATTTGCAGGCGTCATCTGCTCATTTAAAATGCCCGAATGGATCACTCAGTACATTAGGTTGAATAAAAATGTGGCCGTTGACACAGACCCAAAGGATGGCTTAATCATGTTAGAAGTGTGTTTCTCTACCTCCTAATAATCCTAGTGTAAACAGTCCAGGGCTGGTGTGGCCGTTCCCTGGGGTCGGTACCCAGGTTCCAGGAACACCGTTGCAGAATCCAAGGTGCGGCCAGCGGGAAAGGGGCCGAGGAAGGGAAGTTGTTTTTTGCTCTCATCCCATTGGTCCGAACGGAGTCACGTGGCCACGCTCAGTTACAAGGGAGGCTGGGAAAGGTAGTCCTTTTGTCCGCGCAGCCCTGTGCACAGCTAAAGCGGGTAAAGGATATGGGGGAAAGCAGAACGCTCCACCATAACTATGTGAGCTCATTTTTCCTAAACTCAGGAGGACTTCAAAGCCCCTTTCCATGCCACTGCCCTAACCAGTCCCTGCCAGACCAGAGGATATAAAATGTCTGTCCCTGGGACTGGAAACTCTCACAGTGGGACATGCCCAAGGGGCAGGGATGCAGCGGACCCAAGCCAGGGAGGTGGAGGGAGGGGTCGCACATCAGGGCAGGGGTCGGCATGGCATTCCCCGTCTCTCATCCCACCGCTCACTCTTCTTACTCTTCTCTCTGTGCCTGGTGATGCCCTGAGCTGGGCTCTGGGAGTAGGATTCAGAGAGATGCTTTCCATCATGCACACGTGAATTTGGGGTTTGGGAAAGGCAGGGGGGACAGAGTGGAATGCTTGTAGTGGGAAAACTGGGCTCATCTTGAGAGGTTCGCCCACTATCACACCTAGGAAATGGCAGCCAGTCTGAGCCATCCTGGTAAATTGGGTGGCCCAGATGGGAAGGAAGTGACTGGGTCTGTGCCTCCAAGAGGCCTCGACCCACAGTGAGCTGCCCAAGGTAGCCTGGGCCAGACTTCAACCTGACCCAGAGCAAGGGACTATGATCCATCATGTGCCCACGCAGCAGAGGCTCTGAACCTTGTCCTGGCGAATGCCTCCCAAGGCTGCCTGGAAAAGACCGGAGCCACCTCCAGTGATAGCTAACACCTGTTGAGAACTTACCATATTCTAGAAACACTGCCCCAGCTACCTTCACATCAGCCCTCTGAGCCAGATCCTGGTCTCCCCAGAGAAAGCTACCCCCACACACGCATTGACTTTCGATGCTTTGGTGGAATGGTGGGAATCAGAGTGTATGCGCATGTAAATTACCTCATCTCCATCTCAGAGACAGTCCCTTAGTATTTTAACATCCTAGTCAGGACTCTGCTCCCCAGAAAGGATCACATTAACATTTTAAATGTGTATTGTTATTAAAACCTACATTACAGAGTTTATTCATTAGCAAAAGGATGTTAGAAATCATTTTTCATAGAAGGGTAAGGTGGATGGAGGTTGCTAGAAAGGTTCCCAGGAACTCAGCACCTTTTTATCAAGAGGGAAGACGGTCCACAGCCAGGGGCCTTTGGAGATGTGCTCTGGGGTCCCTGGGGTTCTGCTCCCCAACCCCAACTCCCTATACAGACAGGTCTTTAGTACCTTTTGTGCCAAATATTTGGACATTTGGCAGAATTTCATCTAAGACTTGCTTTGCTGTAATATTCCATCTGGTGGCAAGATTTTCGGGGAGGGGCTGTGGAGTCACCACCTGCCTTTAATTGGAGTCCACACTTTTACCAGAAAACCCCATCACTTAGAACACACACCAATGTCAAGCGGTGGAGGCTGGACTGAGAACAAGGTTTGACTCTGGATTCTACGCCCCTAACCACCGTCCCACACTGCCATCCCACGTTGCTTTGGAGTCCCTTCCGTGTGTCTGAAGGAATTCTAGCATCTTCCCTCCAGACCCTGCCAGAGCCAGGCAGGACGCTGGGTGCCCACGTGGCCATGGAGAGTGCCATCTCTGCACCTCCTTCTCAGTGGCTGCTTCAGCCCCGAAGTGGGAGTCATGTTGGGCCCCCCAGCTTTGTCTCCCAGGTGGTATCGATCTGATGGTTCCTTTCACAAAACCAACGCTGAAACACAACCTGTTTTTGCAGGTGGTGGCTCATTCTCAGGTTGGCTGCTTGATCTTATCAATCTACACATTCCTGCATCTTCCGAGAGCCTTTGGCCAAGAGCAGTAAGAGATTTCTAACCGGCAGTTACGTTCTTTATGTGACATTGCCTTCTATTGGTCTCCTAATTCACGTTTCCTTGGGGAGCTCCAGGTGGCAAAGACTGTCACCTCCTCTGATCCCCCTCTTCCCAAAACACCCAGCTGGAGGAGAGTCCACGCCATGTGTATTGAGCAAACACTTGGTTACTTTAACTAGAGGGGAAAGAGGAGGCCCCTCCAGGACCCCAGGTTCCAGGCTGAGGGGAACCACAGCAGACGGCAGCCATGGCAACCACCAGAACATGAGGTGCCTTTCCTGAGACCCTCCCCCACAGAAGCTACTCATCTGCCCACCTCCCCTCCTGAAACACCCCTCCACTCAGTGAGCGATGAGTCTCTGGGCCCTCAGTGCCTGACGGTGCAAGTTACACGCGGGTGAATAATTAGCCTGAATCCCCGGGAAGTGGAGGCTGGACTCCTTAGAACCCACTGGGGCATCCTGCAGTGCCCACAGCTCCCCAGGGGTTCCCGAAGAAGTGGGGTCCCAGACCAGCAGCATCAGCATGGCCTGGGAACTGGTTAGAAATGCACCTCCTTAGGCCCCAGCCCAAATCTAGCTAATCAGAAACTTTCAAAGTGAGGATGGCCTGCTGCATTTTAACAAACCTCCAGGTGATTCTGCCAACACTCCACTCTGGGAACCACTAGCCTTGGTCAATGTTTTGAGACATGCTTAAACCTTTTGAGGAACCCTTTAGAGACCCCCCCCAAGAGATGACACGGCGGGAATGGAAATGCTGGGAGTGATACGTGGGGTGGGTCTGGGGCTCACGCAGCTGAATCCTTGGCTTCACAGAAACACTCCTTGAAATGTTCTGATTTAATCATGATGCCCAAGGTTCTCACCCCACACAGTCTTTCTCTTGGGGAAACTGGGCAGACAACACCCCAAGCCAGAGAAAGGGTCTGACAGGAGAAAGAAGAAACCTAACATGAAACAAAAAAAGAACAGAAACAGACAAAGCAACAGGTCCACACAAGGGAGGCAAAGACAAGTCTGGAAGCGTGTTTAATTGGCGAGACATGGACAACATACAACAGGAGCACGAGAAGAGGCCTGGCCATGCTATGTGGCCCCGTCCACCCCAGGGCCTCGCCCTGCCCTGCCCACACCCCCAGGGCAAGGGCCTGCCCCTTCCCCAGAAACACACACCAGCAGATGCAGACAGGTCGGCACCCCCAAAAGAGGCTCAGAGGGGCAAACAAAGAAAACCACCAACCAGGAAACATTGCTTTTTTTTTTTTGCCAAGAGTTGCCCAAATTCCTTTCCAAAGCTGCAGGCTCTGGGGGGAGGCACCATGAGAATTCAGATGGCACACTGGCCTCTCACCTTGGCCAAGGGCTCTGATGACTCTTCTCATAGCTGCTCCCCACGATGGCCGTCAGGTGGGCTGAGGAGAGACTCTCTCCCATTGGACGGATGGAGAAACTGAGTCCCAATGAGCAGAAGTGACTTGCCTAGAGTCCTGGAGACAGCTGGTCACTAAGTCAGACTGGGAGCCTGTGGTCTTCTCCGGGGTCATGGATCAACTTCGAAGACACAGGGAAAATGGAAATGTACAGCCTGGAGGGTGGGGGGCGGGGGTGGGAGTTGGGGGAAGGATTCTGCTTTTGTCCCAGTCATGGGGAGCAGACAAAGCCTGAGATGCCTAGATGCCAAGACAGAAGATGGGACCAGCTGTTTATTCAACAAAAGCCTTTTATTCATTCAAAAATCAACCATTGGGTTTATTCCGCAGATATTAAAAAAGGAGGGGGCAAGACTTCCCATCACAGTGCCCTTATGCTAATTCATTTGCTATCCCTGGGGTAGACCTAGAAGAGGGGCGTCTGGGACACATGCTGCCAATAAGGTGGGGCTGGAAGCCCAGGGCCTGGGTGAGATCAGAGCCCCTTCCACACCTCCCCGTCTGCAGTTCGGGTCGTTTGGCTGGTCAGAGCCCCCAAATGCCTTTACAGATCATCACCACCAGGAGGCGCTCCCACGTTCCCGTCGATCCCTTAGAAGCTGAAACCACTAGGGAACAGCGAAGTTTTCCACTAGGCGAAGTTTTCCACTAGGCGAGCAATGGGGCTTTCTCCAGAGCAGAGGCTGCCTCGTCCCAGGGGGCTCTGGAACCCCACCCTTCCCCAACCTCCCAGAAAAGAGACAATGTTCTTGAAAGCCCAGGTGCAGCTGTTGTCTTGAAAGTGGGCTGTCAAAATGAAAACCATTTCAGGGCAAGAGGAGGACATTCACGCTTGCCTTGACCTATGCTAAACATTGCCTGGTTAAATACTGGGAACTCATGACATTCTCCTACATACCATCAACACAGAGTTGGGAGTGGATGCTGGGAGGAAGAGGCCAGGGCTGCTGCAGAAGGGCTGCCCGAGGCTGGTCCCTGTTCCTGGGAGGGGGAACGAGGGTCAGCAGAGGGACTAAGAGCCTGGCTTCTGGCTGGTCTGGAAGCCCCGGAGAGCAGCAGCTGATGGAGCTGAGCCTGGGGCAGGAAACGGTGCTGGGGAGAGAGGCCTGCAGGCTGCTGAGGGCTCCGAGGGGGCTGCAGCTGGAGGCCTGGTGACAGGAGGGGATGGAACTGTCCCCACCAGCAACCTCGGGCAAAAATGGCTAGTGTCCAGCACCCTGCCAAGAAGGGTGGCCCTTCCGGCAGCTCTGGACCGTCTCCGGGCATGGGTCCAAGGTACTGCCTGCTAAGGCCGGCAGTCACACCTGCGGCTCTAAAGCAAAAGGCCAAAAGGCGAGAAGGTTGGGGGAAGGCTCTGAGCACAGCTCCCTAGATGCCTGGGGATCCAGGCCTCAGCTGGAGGGCCCACGTGCTTCACTCTGGATCATCCTCAGCCACAAGCCCTTTGTTCTGATGCCTCCAGGGCAGGCTGCACAACAGCTCCTGCCCGCTGGCCCAGAAAGGCAAATCAAGGCTCAGGCGGGGGCCAGAGAAGGGATTGGACCTGGGGATAGACCCCACTCTCCTCCCCTCCAGCCCCAAGCCACCAAGTTCCTCTCCTGCCTGGGGATCCTAGGTCAGAGCCAGGCTCAGGAACTGCAGGATTTGGTGGTGATTCCTGGGCCTCCTTGGCCAGGGATCTGAGCAGGAAGATGACCGTAGGGGCCCCAAGAAGCCAGGCTTCAAAGTCACCTGTAAAAATGGCACTGCTGCTCCCAACCCCATAGGATCAAGGGGGCTTCCAGGGGAGACAGAGTGCAGCCAAAGGGTCTGTGAACACAAGAAGGGAGAGGCGGGGGCTGGCTGAGCAGTCCAGCCTGCAGGAGTGGACATGCCAGCCCCACACGGGCAGACGGCAGTCTGGCAGAAGGTCTGCTGGTTGAGGGTTAATGAGCAGAAGAAGCTCTGGTCTCCTGGGAACGTGCAAAGTAGAGATCAAGGACAATTCAAAGTGGGAGCTGAGGGCCAGCTCCTCCTCTCCTGGGGCCGGGATGAGCAGGGAGAGACAGTCTGCCGACTTTGCAAAGAAGCAGCAGGGATTCTCGACTCCAGTCTGGCCCTGAACAGTCTGGGAGGCTGCTTCTCACCCCATAAGCCTTCCCTGGGTTAGGATGGGTTCTGGCCAAAAGGATAGCTCAAGAGTCCAGGACGAACCAGGAAGCACGTGGGGAGGGACAAGGTGTGTCACCTGACCCCACACACCACAACCACTGGCTGCGGTGTCCCTGAAGATTTGTGCCAAGAGACAAGAGAGTGACTCAGACAGTCCCTGTGTCTGCTGGGGTCTGGAAACTTAGCCACAGACCGCAGAATCACCAGCTGCAGGAAACCCCAGCTCAGAATTAGCAACAGCATGGAAGAGTCTTCAGATCCAACAGCCCAGGCCTCCTGGCTCTGCAGCCGGGGGAGCTGGGGCCCAGACAGGGCAGGGGGTTGCCCACAATCACAGAGCCAGGGCCAGCCTCGGGCTCCCGGCCTCTGGTCCAAGGTTGTCTGACTTTTATGGTGACAGTTTGAGGCTGCCCCGTCTCAGTGGCAGGCAGAGCTAGAACCTTCCAGTGAGCAACATGGCCCAAGAAGCTACCTGAATGGGGTTGTGTGCAGCCCTTCTCTCCCCCATCCCTCCTGGCTTTTGAGCTAAAAGAAGGAAGGGAGGAAGGATATTGTCCCGAGGGGGCGGGGCGGGGGCCGAGGCAGGCAGGAAGGCGGGAAGGCAAAATGAGCGACTATTTTCACCAGCCACCGAGGAGGGAGAAGCAGCCTTTACACCTGCTCACGCCCTTTTCACTCTCTCCTTAGGGACTCAGTCCCCCTCCTCCCAGCTCCCAGTCTCAGCATAAGCCTCGACATTCCCCACGCCGCTGCACACACTAAAGCAGGAGCTGAGAAACCGAAAGATGTCCCTTGTTTGTCCTCAGAAAAGATGTTCCGGACCCAGAGGAGGACACGGGACAGAGAGATAGGTGAACAGGAAGCAGAGAAAAAGAGATCCCAGAAGGAGGCATTCGGGCCAGAGGGAACAGTGCATTCGCCATTTAAGAAACCCACCTTTCCCTGCTCCAAACATCGAGCACGGTATCTGAACCAAAGCTAAAAAAAGAACTTTTTGGCTTCTCGGCCGCTGCAGGCCACCATCCTCCCAAGAGCGCTGAGCAGGGGGTCAAGGGCGTGCACGTGTAAACGGTGGGCCCCGCATCCCTGGGAGCGTTGGACACATGAGGCAGCAGCAACAGTTAACAACCAATAAATAAAAGATATCAATTATATATGTATAAAAAAAAACCTCACTTTCCCCACGAAAAGCACAATACTGTTATCACAGAAAAATCATCATCGTAATCAGTCATCCTAGCCACGCAGGTGGTTTTGCAGCTGGAGGATGGGACGACCAATCGCGTTAGGCAGGCGGGGCCCCGCCCACCGAGCCCCCGCCCCGCCCCCGCGGGACTCCGCGGCCTCTCCGGCTTCGAAGGAGGAGGCGGGAGGCAGAGTTCTCTGACATCCCCCAGGCCTTCTCCCTGTGGTCAGTCTGATTCTTCTAGGACAGAAGGTAGTTTTTTTTTTTTTCTTTTTCAATGTCTGTTTGAAATAAAAAAAAAAAATAAGCACACACGCAGAAGAGCAGGAGGGACCGAGGGGCTGCCTGCGAAGCAGCCGAGTCCTTGGTTCTGCAGAGGGCTGGAGCCTTTTCCCATCCGTGCTGCTGTTTTCCAGACAAGCAGAGGTTGTTGGCAATTGGCGCCGGTGGCTTCAGGCGGCGGGTGGGTGTGGGGCAGGGCAGAGGCGAGCCGGGCCTCGCGGTTCCAGGGCAGCCCGGCTGGGGGTGGATGCGGAGAGAGGCTGGGTGGACACGGGAGAGTGAGGTTGGGGCTGAGGTGGCCTCATGGCACGGGAGGAGGTGAGTGGTACCCGGGCATCTGGAAGACACAAGGAGGTGTGGCGGGTTCAGAGTTGGCTGCCAGGGGGACAGAGCTGGCAAGAGTCAATTAGGGGACAAGGTGGCATGACATGTCACCAGTCCTAGAAAGGGGCACATCCTCTCACCCACACACTTGGTGCTTAGTATTTGTCCCTAAGGAATCAATTAGATGTTTACTACAGGATCACCTGTAAGAGCAAAATTAAAACGGAGGGAGCAACTCAGTGTCCACTCTCTGGGGATGGCCTAGATAAATGAGGGCAGGGCCATAGGGTAAACTAGTTTGCAATCATTAAGAACAGTGTGGCCAATAAGCACATGAAAAGATGCTCAACAGAATTCGTCACCAGGGAAACACAAATCAAACCACAACGAGACACTACTTCACATCCATTAGGATAAAACCAGAAAATAACAAGTGTTGATGAGAATGTGGAGAAACTGGAACCCTCAACCGTTGCTAGTGGGAATGTAAAATGGTGCAGCTGCTATGGTAAACAGTTTGGCAGTTCCTCAAAAATTTAAACACGGTTACTATATGACTCAGCAATCCAACCCCTAGGTATATCCCCCCAAAATTGAAAACAGGTACTCAAATCCATATACACTGATGTTCATGGTATCATTATTCATAATTGCCCAAAGGTGGATACAACTCAGATGTCCATCAATGGATGAATGGATAAACAAAAGGTGATTTAGCCACACAGTGGAATACTATACAGCCCTGAAAAGGAACGAAGTATTGCTACACACCATAACACGAGTGAAACTTGATAACCTGATGCTAAGTGAAAGGAGTCAAACATAAAAGGCCACATATTATATGATTCTATTTATATAAAACATCCAGATCAGAGACAGAAAGTAAATGATGGTTGCCAGAGGCTTGGTAAGAATGAAGTGGGGGAGGGGAAGAAACTCCTAAACAGTTATGGAGTTTTATCTTGGAGTGAGGCCAAAGTTCTAGAACTAGACAGAGGTGATGGTTGCACAACACTGAATGCACTAAATGCCAGTGAACTGTTCACTTCAAAATGGTTAATTTTATGTTATGTGAATTTCACCTCAGTAAATTTTTTTAAAGCAGCAGCACTGGGGACGGTCATCTCTGTTACTGTCTGCGCCACCCCCAGATCCTTCCCATAAACTGCTCCATTCCTGTGTTTCAATCCAATGTCCTGCTCCCCACTGGACAGGGTAGGTGTTGGATCGAAAGGGGGCCATTTTCCTGCTTTGTGTGCAATGACTTAATAATACTGTCTGGACTAACCAGAAGCTATGTGGAGGGCCCTGGGGGAGAAGGAGGGCCCCGTAGGACCAGAGCTGGGGTGGCCATTGTGGTGCAGTTGCCAAGGGAGAGAGAGGCCAGAGCACCCAAGGAAGAGGCTTGGGTCCTCTCAGCCTGCCAGGTCCCCCTGCCAGCCCCAGGAGGTTCGGTTGAGTCTCCAGTCACATTCCTTGCCTTCCATGGCAATCTGTGAACTTTTGTGATCTGCAGTATTGTGTCTGCCGGTGAAAACTGCAAACATGATGAAACTCATCAAACGCATTTAAATCCATAAATTGATAATGACATATATTTTTTAAAACTTCACCTCTAAAGGATGTTAGAAATCCAACTCATTTTGAAAACTGATCAAGGGGGCAGGGTATAGCTCAAGTGGTAGAGCGTACGCTTAGCATACATGAGGTCCTGGGTTCAATCCCCAGCACCTCCATTGAAAAACCAAACAAATAAATAAACCTAATTACCTCCCTCCTGCCAAAAAAAAACCCAACAACAACTGATCAAGAATCAAGGGTCCACCCCTTCACAACTAAGCCTCAGAGTAACCAACAAGTTGATGAGGAGCAGTTTCCCTTGGTGGACGTAACCCAGCCAACCATGAAGGGAAGACCATTGCAGAATATCACCATTTTGCACCACCTAATGGATGAATGGGTCAAGGCACCAAATCATCAATGGCTGCTGACATCACTGATGTCATGTGCACCTGGTGGATACCCACAACCCCACTCAGGAGATGTTCTCGCCCAAAGTGGACCAAACCCAATGCCAAGCCAGCCTGCAGCTCTAACTGCCATTTCCAGGAAGAACAGGGGACAGAAGAACCTGTTAACGTCACCCTGGGGCACATTCAGCAAACTCCAGACTGCAGGGAACTCTATTGAATGTGCTTTTGAACAAACAGCAAGAAGGAAAGGAAAGGGGGAAAACTTACAGATTCAAATAAACTTATAAGACCTATCAACCAGTTGCCATCTGTGGACATTATACAGATTCTGATTCCAATAAACAAAGTGAAAAAAACAGACAATGGGGAAACTGAAATATCAAGTGCAAATAGGAGCATATTAAGGAATTTTTTTTTGTATCATGGAATTTTTAAAGAATCATTTCTTATAGAGATACATTTTGAAATATTTATGTATGAAATGATATGATGCCTTGAATTTGCCTCAAAATAACCCACTGTGTGTGGAGGGGGAGGTCGGGGGTGGGAGGGTAAAAATGGTACAAGATTGCCGTGAATCGGTGAGTGTGAAGCTAGGTGATGGGTACATGGAGTTACACATTCTGTCTACTCTTGCATGAGAATATTTCCATAATTAAAATTGTTTTAATCCACCCCTAAATTCCCGACAATCTAAATGTCCCACACCACAAGACTGGTTAAATTATGGCCCAGCCATAAATGGAATACTATGCAGCTATTAAAAATGATGGTCTCTAACAAAAATTTAGTGATGCAAAAAATATGCATGATCTCAGTTCCTGACGAACCCAGTGAATTATCTAACAGTAATTTATCTAAGAATTATGATACATCAGGAATCTGAGAAGGCAGATAATTCACAAAAATGACAGAACACAAACTGGATATAATTACTATCAGGCAGGCTCTAATAAGAAGGCCCAAGAAAAGGGGAGGGCAATTTTTGGTACAAGCTATAGAAAAGTGGCTCTTGTCATCCTGAAAATCTTGTCGTGGAAATAAAACTACACCTTCTTGGCCATCACGTTTCTGGTGAGGGTAAGATATATGTCCACATAAATTGTATTAAGGAAAACTGACGTGGACACAACAGGATATGAACTTTAAGCCAAATTGAGTAAAACACATTAAAAATCTCTTTTCTTAGTGTTGAGTCTCCAAAATAAAAAAAAAAATAAATGTTTCCTATAAGCTGTTCATTAAGAAAAAAGTCAACAACGTATGGTTATGAACTCATTGTTGCTGAGGAAATATATACACATGTATCTTCATAGAAAGCTGTGAGACAGAAACAAAGAGGGTAATTCAAACATAACCACACATTTTTAAGAAATTAATTATACTGCACAACTTTTTCTTGGAGGGGATACATCAAGAACCTATGTTTGTACCAATTTTCTATGGCCTAGAGGAAACAGAGCAGCTGTCATGTGACAGTTGCCAATGAGGCCACTGGTGGTAATTCACAAAAGGGGACTCTGAAAAATTAGACAACAGATCAGAATGTACCAGGGGGCCCAGAGCTGCACACTGAGCATTTCCAAGATTATAGAAATAACTGTCACATTTCCTTTACAAATTGGTTTGATTGTATGTTCCTATGTGACCTAGTTACTGAGTATTAAGTGTTTGGAAGTGTTCAATTCTTTTTGAATCACTGTAGACACAAAATGTTCACAGTGGTTATATCTGGGTTGTATATGAAGGTTTTTTCCAAATGAACTTTTTTATTGAGGTGTTCTTTTCAAATATATTATCTAATATCTCCTCAATGAAAAAGGATTTCTCATGCAAAATAATAATATTAGAAGCTTCAAAACAGGCCTCCTAAATAAAATGTCAGCAAATCAAATCTGATAGTACATAAAAACACATCATAGGTGGATTAGCATTCAAAAATCAATCAGTGTAAGTCATCATATTAACAACAAAAAAGGGAGAAAAGTTATATGAGCATCTTGATAAATGCAAAAAAAATTTGATAAAATTCAACATCATTCTTAATTTTTTTTTAAAAAAAAAGTGCTATAGCAAATAGCAAGCTAAAAAAGAAGAAAACTTCCTAAATCTGATAAAAATTTATCTACAAAAAGACCTATAACAAACATCCTAATAGTAAGTTATTGAAAGCCTTCCCCCAAGACCAAGATACAGACATCCTAACCAACAGTAAATTATTAAAAGCTTTCCCCCAAGACCAAGAGTGAGACGAGAATGCTTACCTTCATTATGCCTATGTGATTGCAAGGCTCTGCAAGGAAGCAAGAAAAAAAAAAAAAGAACAAAAGGCAGAAGGATAGGAAAGGAAGAAATAAAATGCAGACAATTGAAAAGAATCTAAGGCAGACTCTAAAGATTTAATAAATGAAGTTAGCAGGACCATGGATATATGATCAATAAACAAAAAACAATCGAATTTCTATAAACCAGAAACAAATGGAAAATACCATTTTTAAATTACTACTTAAAATGCCATCAAAAACAACAAATATCTAGGAATAAGCCTACTAAAAGATGTGAAAGATCTTTTAGCTAAAAATAGTAAAAATATGATAGAGAAAAAAATTTTAAAGACCTAAATAAACAGAGAGCTATACCATCTTCATGGATTGGAAGATTCAACATTATAAAGATGCCAATCCCCGCCCCCAAATTGAACTGTAGATTCAACTCAATCCCAATCAAAATCCCAGCTTGTATGTGTGTAGACATTTATAAGTTGATTCTAAAACTGATATAGAAATGCAAATAGGAGGAGGAGGATACAGCTCAGTGGTAGAGCACATGCCTAGCATGCACAAGGTCCTGGGTTCAATCCCGAGTACCTCCATTTAAAAAAATCAATCAATCAATCAATCAATCAATCAACCAACCTAATTACGCCCCCCCCCCAAAAAAGAAATGTGAATAGTCTAAAGTAGCCAAGGCACTCTTGGGAAATAAAAGTGATGAGATCTTGCTTCCCAAGATCAGGTTGTAAAAAGACTGCTTTCATCTTGGGTTCTGTCTCTCCCTCCCTCCCAGAAAGAAAGCTCACCCTGGGGGAAGCCAGTCGCCATGTTGTTAGGTAGCCCTATGCAGAGGGTCACATGGCGAGGCTACAAAACCCAATGAATGAGCTTAGAAGTGGGTTACCTCCAGCCAAGTCTTCAGATGAGACTGCAGCCCTGGCCCGCTAATAATTAGCGCAGTTTACCTGAGACTGAGGGATTTCCTGGGACATGGGACTTTCAGCACTAAATTCAGGATAGTCCTGGGCAAACTGGAATGGTTGGTCACTGTCCTGATAGCTTGGCTGCATCCTCATGAGACCTTGAGCCAAAGACGCCCAGCAAAGCTGTACCCAAATTCCCGATGGCTGTCCTTTTCCGCTGCTGTTTTGCAGCACTGCAGTACGCAGCAATAGGTAACTAAGACAGCGCCGCACGTGTGACAAGGTGCCCAACTTCAGTGCTCATCAGAGGAATGCAAATTAAAGCTACAACAAGCTATCACACCCACCAAAACTGAAAGCTGAAATTTAGAAGACAGGGTAGATCCCATGTTGGTAAAGATGTGAAGCAATGGGAGCTCTCACCCACTACGAGTGGGAGTGTGTGATGGTACAACCACGTTGGAGAACTGTCGGGTAGTATCTATGAAGCTAAATATACCCACGTTCTACGTCCCAGCAATTCTGGTCCTAGGCTTACACCAACACAGTGCATCAGCCGTCCACCAGAAAACCCATACAAAGGTGTTTATAGCCGGGCAGGACCATGGGGGTCAGTTCTCTGCCAGCAAACAGAGGCCTCTGCGGGTACGCTATCATCCGGCACAGCAAATCTGACTGGACAAAAAAAGAAACCACGTTTGAGCTATTGGTCAAGAAAGCCAAGAGCTGAGGTCTCCAGCCATCCGACGGAGGGATGAGAGACCCCTGTCCTCCCAGGCCCCTGGCCCTGGCTGAGAACTGTGATTTTCAGAGTGTTTTCAAACCAGGGAAGCTTCTATTCAAGTATACTCTCAGGCTGAATCTGGGTATATAATAATGACAAAAACAGAGGTGCCTTGGCTGATTTGAAGGCCCTGCCTCCTAGGCCTCCCCAACCAGCTACATTCCCCAAGTGCCCCCAGGAAGCCCAGGTACTTATCTGTCAACCTTAGAAGTCCTGTGGCTGGTTTGCCCCCTCTCCCTGCCCCATGCCCCAGGCTCCCCTCCACTCACCCCAGCTCTGGGCCTTGGACTATACCAGCCCGTCGTAGAGGGACAGTGCCTGCACAATGGACGGGTCCGCCTTGGAGCCTTCCTGGAATTCCTGCAGCGTCAGCTTCCCGTCGGCGTTCTGTGAGCAGACAGAGGAGGTTATAGGTGAAGGGACAACCAGCCTCCTAGGCCAGGGGCCTCCGGCCTGGACCCTGGACAGTTCCTCCCCAAGCCCAGCCTGGGGCTGGTCCCAAGAGAGCTTCCAAAGTTAGGTCAGGAGGGAGGCAATGCAGCTCACGGTGAGAGAAGTCAGCTATAGACAGACCTGGGCACTTCCTGGCTGGGCAACCTCAGGCATGCAGACCATCTCTCTGGTCCCTTGTTTCCCCATCTGGGGACTGGAGAGAATTGCACGGCTTCTTCACGGCACTGGGGTGAGCACTCCATGAGCTCAAGCCGCATAAAGTGCTTGGCAAACTGGATGTGCCCCTAACTCCACAATTACCATCACCACTGCGGTTCATCCCCATAAAGGGTGGTTAATCCCACAGGGCTGAGAGCCTGAAGCACTTCTCTGGGGCCAGCCTTGGAAGGGCACCAAAGCCATTCCTGGAGCAGCGTACACTGGACGCCGGGAGACCCGCCAGGAGGCTGAGCGAAGCCCGTGTAAAGGGATTTTAGGGGATCTCTTGGGGGAGGAAATGGTTGGGCCAGAATCCCTTCTCCTGGAATATTTCACAAGGAAACCCGTGAGAGCAAAGAAAAAGGCCTTGGAGACCACCCGCCCCTCGTCCTGCACCCACAGAGGCAGAGCGTGATGCGGGTTCCAGCAAGCACACCTCCAGGGTCGTCCGTGTATGCCCCGTGCGACCCTTCATCTCCTGGGGTCTTCACAACACTCTGAGAAGAGGTGCTGTCTCCCCACGGTACCCGTGGGGATGCTGAGGTGCGGTCATTGACGCAGGGTCCCCTGGCTGCTAACTGGGGAAGCAGCTTTATACCCAGTCTGACTCCAGCGTGGGCTTTGCTTCCCAAAATAAGGGAAGTCTGAATGCGGGGTTTCACACCTTGGTGTTAATCACATTGAACCTCCCTGCGAGAAAGTTAGTGCTCCTGGCTGCACACCCTGAGGACACTGGGAGGCCAGTGCAGTCTGAGCCTGCGTGTCTTTACTGCCTCTCTGACACGTGCTGATCTCGCTTTAAAAAAAAATAAATTTATTTAAAATTTTTGGGTTTTAAAAAAAAACTTTACCTTAAATATTGGGGTTTTTTAAAAACTATTTCAGATTTTTGGGTTTTTTTTAAACTTTATTAAAAAATTTTTTTAAACATTTTAAAATTTGGGGGTTTTTGTTTGTTTTGGGGGGGCAGTAATTAGGTTTATTTATGTATTTTTTTAAATTAGTATTATTTTTTTTTTTGTAGTGGAGGTACTGGGGATTGAGCCCAGGACCTTGTGGATGCTAAGCACGCACTCTACCACTGAGCTGTACCCTCCTCTATAAAATTTTGGTTTAAAAAAAAACTTATTTTAAGATTTTGGGTTTTTTTAAACTTTATTTTCAAATTTTGGGTTTTTTTTTTTTTCTGATCTCACTTTTTTTAACTAAGGAAGTAAGGTCTCGGGCTCAAAGCTTTCAGGGCCAGCACCTGCACCCAGGCAGGATGTAATAATAAGCCCAAGGTCACTGTCATTGTATTCTTTTCTTTAAGACAAGACTAGGTTTCCTTATCATCCTGGTGTCGAATTCCCATTTAAAACAAAGTTATTTCAGGTTAGAAGCAAAGTTTGATATAAAGAAGGTTTTATTAACGTGGGGTCTGCGGATAGAATTCAGCAGGTCTAGGAACTAAAACAGGGGACGTGGGGGTCTTTCTTTTCACTAACTTCTAACTGAAACTGAGCTCTTCCTTCCATGCGGAATCTAGGTGACGGTCCCCCCAGAACCAGCGGTACCTGTGACTGTGTCACCGGTGGGGAGCACGGCACTTTCATAGCACGTCACGGCTGCTGCAGGCACCACACGTGCCTCCCACGTGTGTGTCACGGCTTCAGCATCGTGGGGCGTCAGACCCACCACTGTCTCTCATGATCCAGCGTGCTCATACGGAAGCCCATATAACACCACATCACAAATTCTTTTTAAAAAATATTTCGATAGCTGTATTCCAAAATAGCTTCCTTCTTGAGCCTATGGATTTTATCTGATGCACTTAAAACCATTATTCTGAGAAGTCCATAAGTACTTCTTCAGAAAGCCAAAGGGGTCTATGGCAAAAAAAAAATTAAAAGCTTACAAATCTTAAGTTGGTTAAAGAAAAAGTGTTGGACAAACTTACTTAAAATCCTGGATGTTTGAAGGGGCTGGCTGCCGACAGGACCAGAGGCCATCACGCCAGGCATGCCGCCGGCCTTGAGCCAGGCCCGTAGGTGGTCAGTGGTGCCTATGGCGGGGGGTCTCACCTTGTCCATCATGGCGAAGATCCGGTCCACCCTCTTCTCAGGGGTGTTCTCCTCTTCGGGGAGCTCCACAGTGTTCCCCTGCCAGGGACGAAGAGGTGGGGGTGGCTCCTGGCACTCTGAGCTTCAGTTTCTTTGCCCCAATGTATTCCCCACGGACCTGGGCTGGTTCCAGAGGAGGACCACCTCTCCCGTCCACGCCCCTCCCCACCCCCACCACCTGCAATGCTGCTCGGGAGCATCCCACTCACCCCAGCCCTCACCTGCCCCCCAAGGTGCAGATGTGCAGCCAACCCCAGGCAGGGACCCTCGCCTGGCCAACTTACTCCAGGAGGTGCTCCCTGCGGGCCAGGCCCAGTCACTAAATGTGACGCCCCTGGGGCCGCCCCCACCCCATGGGTCATGGCCTCTCACCACCATCTGGTAAATGGCGTCCACGATGTCCAGCATCTCGTTCCTGGTGATGTAGCCGTCGTTGTCCAAGTCGTAGAGCTTGAAGGCCCCTGCGACCAGCCAGCCAGGGTGGAGTCAGCCCTGGACCAGGGCAGGGGAGACAGCCACCCCCCACTCCCCTCTGCACCCCAACATGCAGCCCAGCCAACGGCTCCGTGACTCATCCAATCAACGAATAGTTACATCAAGACACACATACACACACACACACACACACACACACACACACACACGACACGAACGCACCATTTCAGCTAGGGTTATGAAGAAAAACCTGACTATAAAAATGAGGGGGCACTGGTCTGCAAGAGCTGAGGCCTCAGAGGCTGGAGCTGACGGAGGACGGGGAGCTCAGGAGGAGCCCAAAGCCCCCCGCACCCTGCTCCTTCCCCACGCCCCAGCCTCTGCCTCCTCTCAGCCCACTCCCTTTCCACAATGATGCTAGAGCCTGCTATGGTCAACTTAGAAAATAAAATAATATGCCTGGGGAGCAGGGAGGAGCTTTTGCATAAATAAAATCCTCTTTTATTCCTAAAAAGAGAGAAAAAATTGCAGCGTTTTCTCAGTGTTGATGCAAGGCAGTGAAGGTGTCTCCATGGGAAGTGAATTCTGGCCCAGCTGCTTTCGTCTTCCCTCCAGACCCCCTTCCTCGCACCGGCAGGGGTGCACACTCTCCTCTCTGTACCCTTCTCTCATCCCTCCTCAGGGCCTTGGCACATGCTGTTCCCCTGCCTGGAACAGCAAAACTCCTGACTCCTAATAGGGTTGGTTCCTTCCCTGCTGGCTCCATCTCCCTCTTCCTGCCTCGGTTGCAGTTTTACAGGATCTTTGTGGTTTTATGGGATCACATCCCCATGCCAGACTGAAAGCAGGTGCCCGTCTATCCAATGCACCTGTGGATTCCCAGTCTCCTGGTCAGCACTGACACATGGCCATGTTTGGTCAGTATCTGTTGCGTGAACCAGCAAATAAGTGAATGAATGAGATCAGCCATCAAAACAGCCTCCTGGTGGATCCAGCACTAAGACTGGGTCTTTTAACTCCACGCTGTTCTGCCTGAGGTCCCATGTCCACACTTGCTCAAGTTGCCCTTCTCTCCTGCCCCATCTGTCCACCCACCTAAGGAGGCCTCATCCCCACTGCCTGGTCACCTCCAAGAAAACACCTGTGACCTGAAAGGGCAGGACATCTGTGCTACTCTAAGCCCTGGACAGACAAGATGGCCTGGCCCGGGTATTTGGCCTCCCTCCAGCCTGGGACCATCCAACGGCTGCCCAGCAGAGCCCAGGGGGCAGGACTTACACCGCAGCTTCTCATCCAGGGTTCCCCTCGAGGTCACTGACAGCGCCTGGATGAACTCAGAGAACTCAATCCGCCCGTCCTGCAGGAGAGAGGGGTGGGGGTGGCCTCAGTCAGTGCCCAGCCACCTGGTCAGGCCACACCTTGGGCAAGCGGTGATGGGGAGTGCAGGTATACCAGATACCCCTGGCCAGCGGACACCAAGCAGAGTGCATGGGAGCCAAGGGTTGAGGGACCAGGGCCGGAAGGGACGGGGAGAGGGGATTAGAAATGGGACAAGCTGGGCAGGGAGAAGGATGAGGCCAGAGGGAGAGCCTGACTCCGCATCCGGTGGGAGGAAGAGCCAGAGGACCGCCAGCACGCATGACCCTCTCTCCTGGCTCAGGGGCTCTAGAAGAAGGCGGGGCTCTAGACTGTTCAATCCTATTTGTTTCCCAAAAAAGGAAACTGAGGCCCGGAGAGGACAGAGCCCTCCCCAGGGCCAGGTAGTGTGACTGTCAGCTGGGGACACCTGCGGAGAAAGCCAGGGTATGACAGAACAGAACAGAACAGTCCACGCCCAACAGCATGGAGCGTAGACACAAATTCCAGCAAGTCCACGTGAACACGAGGGAGCAGGGAAATGCTGGATGGGACAGAGTCCGGAGGACTGCAGACGCCCTAACAGTGGAAATGCCAACGGTCAGGGCAGCCGTTGCTGGACAGGGGACATTACAACACAGATAAGCCTTATAAACTGGGAGGCTGAAATAAACAAACAAACAAACAAACAAACTGGGAAGTTAAGATTTGCAGACATAAACTACTATGTATAAAATAGATAGGCAAGTTTCTACTGTGGAGCACAGGGAACTATATTCAGTATCTTGTAGTAACCTGGAACGGAAAAGAATATGAAAAGGAATACACGTACGTACACGTATGACGGAACTGTCATGCTGTCCACCAGAAACTGACACAACACCGTAACTGACTATACTTCAATTTAAAAAGACAACACAGATAAGCCTTGAAAACCTGGTGCTCAGTGAAAGAAGCTGGCACAAAAGATCCATGTATAACACAATTCTCAGTTTCCTCATTCTGCAAAATGCGGGTATTTAAAGGGCATCCCTTCCAGGTAGTTGGTTGTAAGGCCTCACTAAAAATAATCCACATAAAGCACTTAGGACATAGTAAATGTTCAATAAATGTCAGTTATGACTATAAATCCTATTACTACTGGAGGCATTTGCATTTTGTGTTTGTAAGAAGTTCAAGGTTTACATATGCGTGCATATGTGTAGATACGCATGTCTGTGTGCATGGTATGTGTGTGAATACATGTATCTCAGTGGATGCCTTTTGCACGTGTGAGTTTGTGCAATGTATACATGTGCATGCATCTGTGTGCAATATGAGTGCACATGTGTTCATGTGTGCATGCATTTGTGTGCCTTTATGTGTGTCTGCACATGGGGGTATGCCTGCATGGGCATGCATTTGTGTGTATATGTGTGACTGTGAGTGCACACGTGTGTGTGCCTTCTCCAGAGGGACTGTGGGTGTGGAGACGCTGCAGGTGCCTGCAGGAGCCACACAGGCTGCTGCCGGAGGGAGGGGACTCAGGCTGGCACAGGCTCCATCCATCCCCAGCTCACCTTGTTTTCATCAAAGACGTTGAAAACAAATGTGGCGAACTTGGTGGGGTCTCCGAATGGGAAGAACTGCTTGTAGATCTTCTGGAAGCCTGCTGCATCCAGCTGCCCGCTGGGGCAGTCCTTGATGAAGCCTTTGTACCTGGAGGTAGCAGACCAGGCGAGAGAGGGTAAGAGATGCCAGGATTACCCACCTGCCAGGAGACACTGCCCAGCGCTCCAGAAGGCTGTGAGTACCTGTCCCAAGAGAGACAGTGCCACACAGGGTCGTAAGCGCAGACCTGGACACCACAGGCATGAGCTCATCCCACTTCTGCCTCTCACTAGCTGTGTGACATGGGACAGGTAGCTACACCTCTCTGAGCCTCATCTGTACCAGGGGAATTAGAGCCACTGTGAGAATTAACCCAAATACTGTGCATAGGGCACTTGGCCTCTCAGTTTCTGGCTCCACACAGGGAACTAAAACAAAACTCACACAAACACTCTCCCTGAAGCCTCGATCTTGCACAAGGCACTCCCACTTCCCCCACCTTCTCCACTGAGCCCCTCCCAGCACCACAGAGCCAGGCAGGCTGGTGGCGCTGGTGGGCAGAGCCACCATATGCAGCCGGCAGCTGGCTCCTCCTACAGGCTGCGCCCCCCCCACCCCCGGTGCACCCACACCCGCTCCCCTGCCTCTGTCCCAGGGAACCATGTAGACTATGTGGAAGCAGTGCAGCAAGCTTAGAGGGCACCCCGATGGGTTCCACCTGGACTTGTCCACCCTGTATTCCCAGTGCCCAGCACAGGACCCTCCAGATGATGGCAACATGGCTTCACAGTCCAAATTCCGGTTCTGCCTTTCACTAGCTGTGCAACTTCAGGCAAGTGTCTTCCCCCCTCTGAGCCTAATTCTCTTCTATAAACAGGGGCAGCTATCACAGCCATCTTGTGGGGACTGAGTGAGAGGATGATGTAGTCATCCTTGACACAGGGCTGGAAGTAAAAAATAATCAGTGGCATGCTCCTCAGTATTATGACCTCAGTGTGTTCTTTTAAACCAGTTCACAAATTGGCTCCTGTGGGTAGTTTGGCAAATCCCACTGGGACATACATTCCTCCTCCAAGGACTCCCAGCACAAAGAAGGGCCAGAGAGATTGATCAGCTATTATCAGCTACCAGCTGTTACCCCTGCTGGACCACTCTCTGCTGGGAAATTAGCAAACCTGATCCCCCCCGGAACGCCTTATGAGCAAGGTATATGATGAAGCCTATTTTAAAGATGAGGAAACTGAGGCTCCAAGAGGGGAAGATTTGCAAGCCCTTGCAGCCCAGACTGGAGCTGATGTGGGGTTTGAAGGAGGTCACTGACGAGGCCAGATGCTCAGGGACACTGGCTCACTGAAGACTCCCCACCTGTCCCAAAGTTTTGTTCTACCCGAAGCCTGCGTGAAGACCCCACTCTCCCCTACCACATCCAGGGAAAGTGGCTGGTGGTGCCGTGACTGGGGTCCCTACACAGAGGGAGCACGTGGAGAAGCCACTGTCCCCCCTCCACCCATCAGAGAACAATCTAAGGGGCCAGGCTGGGTGAAGGGACACTCAGGGCACCAGAAGGAAAGAGCCTTGGGAATTCGAGGTCAGATGTCAGAAAGGAAGCAAGACAGACCTCTTGCTAACATGTCAGCTGTTTCTTAGGGGCGAGGAGGGGTGGGGAGGAGGGCAGGAGATGGAGTGTGGGCACCCACCATCCCAACTGTGCCCACAGCAAGCATGAAGTCGTAAGAGAGGCTGGGCCTCCGTGCGCCTCCCCACCCTCCCCCTGGGGCACCTTGAGGGGCCAGAGGCCCAGGGAGGCAGTCTCAGCCCAGCACCCAGGGTAAATGCCTCATTTCACCACCACTTGGACTTGGACAACAGCCCCATGCCAGGCACTGGGCTAACTGGCTGGTTCCTCGAGCAATTGCCACTCAGCCCTGGGCAGTGGGTTCAGGAATCCCCATTTCACAGATGGAGGCGCTGAGGCACAGAGGGCTCCTCCCATAGCAGGTACCAGGAAGGGACTCAGCCCCGCCGGGTCCCTCCACTTGAAGCCTTCTTCTTAGCTGGGTGTCCCAGGCTCAAATCTCCACACCTGGGCCAGGACAGAGCCAGGGAGGGTTGTTTTGAAGACAAGCCCTAGTCTGTGACCCCAGGACCCTGGGCAGGACGGGTCCCTGGGCAGGAGGAGGGGGCGTGCCCAGTGCCAGGTCTCGATGACCCACGTAGGGGCACAGCCGGCTCCGGAGGTCGGGATGGGGCCGTACTTCCCTCATGTTCCCCTGGAGCTTCCTGATATCCCACAGTGGCTGTGTGTTACTTGAGTGAGTCTAAAAGATTATTAAAAAAAATTAAGAGAGAACAAAAGGTGCCCAAAGCCCTCTCCTGGCCAGGGGTCCCTGCGGGTGGCTGGCTCTCGGGAGGGGAGCTGGCGCTGCAGCAGCGGGAGCTGTCAGCGCTGGGAGCAGCTGCAGGGGGGCCCTGCAGCGTTAATGGGGGCGGGTGGGTGCAGGGAGGCTGGCCTCCGTGGGGGGCCTTCAGGGAGCCTGTACCATTTCCCCTGCAGAGGCTGTCACTGTCACCGTGGGGCCCCAGTCCCTGGGTGCCATTAGCAGCAGCCCCATCCCCACGGGGCAAGGCCCAACTGATGAAGCCTGATGGCCCAGCCTCCTCGTGCCAACCCTCCCACCCACAACCGCACTTTCTAGAGCTTACTGTGCCATCCAGCCTCCAAGGCCTTTGGACCTGCAGGTCCCCCTGCCTACAAAACACATCCTCCTCCTCTTTATCTGCCTAATCTGTTCATCCACCAGGTCCCAGCCTCCCTCCAGGAAGTCTGCCCAGATCCCCCAGGGGCTGCAACTGCCCATCTGTGCCCCCAGCCCCTTGTACGTCGCCAGCACAGCAGGAACCACGCAGTGTCACATTTGCCTCCAGGCTGGGTCCCCCATCCAACTGTGAACTCCCTGACACCACGGTACCCTGATGCTGGTCCAGGGCCTGACATATAACGGGGATTCAGGAAATGTCCAGTGAGCTCAGTGAATAAGCTGAATGAAGGAATGAATTAATGTACACGCAGAGAGGAGAGCTCAGGTGTCAGTCATATTCTTCCTGAGAGTTCCATGCGGAGGGTTAGAGAACCACAGATATACTCCCACCCTCTGTGGATTGACGGGGTACTCGGGGCCCAGAGAGGGAGAGAGACTGACACAAGGTCACACAGCAAGTTAGCAGCAGAAACAGGGCTGAGACCCAGGGCTCCTGATTCCTAGGCTCCCACTTCGTCCACCAGGCTGCACTAGCCCCAACGTTGCATAACTCAGTTGTTCATCATCAGAAGGTGGGGGGCACCCCATCTCACGGGAGCAGAGAGGAGGTCTGAGTGGTTCCAACACCCCAGTTGCCCCAGGTCCCTTTTCAAGTCCTCTCGGCTCTGAGGCCAGGACTTCATGCCACGGTCCAATCCTGAGGTCAGCCCCCTGGCTGGCTGAGCCGGGAGACCCACGTGGGGCACACCCGCTCCCCACTGTGGGCACCCGAGGGAGCTGCTGCTTAATCACAGAGCTCCTGCCCGGAATTCCGTCCCAGGATGACTGAGGAACTACGTGACTGCACCCCCAACCCTGGCCCGGGCTCAGGTTCCAACAGGCCCGGGCCTCCTCCTTCTCCTCCTGCAGCCCCTCCCTCTCTCCTTCAGACCCGATGCTGCCAGGAAACCAGCACAGGGCCTGGCCTGTGCTCCAGTCCTAGCCTGTCCCGTCTCGCTATGAGAGGGGCCTGAGCAACCCCCTTCCCTGCAATATCCCCCGGTTCCCCTGCTGGTAAAATAAGTGCTCAGATTAGACCGGGTTCTCTCCAGCCGCACCACTGACGTTTGGGGCCGGATGATTCTTGGTGATGGGGGCCCGTCCAGTGCACTGTGACAGGTTTAGCAGCATCCCTGGCCTCCACCCACTAGACGCGAGAAGCACCGCCCACCCCAAGTTATGACAACCCAAAGTGTCCCAGACAGTGCCAAACGTCCCCCCGGGCAGAACCACTCCAGCTGAGAACCACAGGCCTAGATGGTCTCTGGGGACCCTCACAGAGCGGGAGGAGGGTCTTCCACAGCGTCTGCTCCCAGTGGTCTGCTTCTGAATTAACAGCTACCACCAGGGACCTACTGAGAGCCAGGCATGGGGCTACATGATTTCCAGGCACCATTTCAGCAAACCATCCCGACGAGCCCAGAAGGCAAGGGTGATTATGCCCATTTTACAGATGGGAAAGCTGAGGCCAAGGGCTGTTAAGTCCCTTCCTGGTTCAGGGCCTTCACACAGCATTTCTTTTGCCCAGATCCCACCGTGACAGGCCACCCAGGAGGGCACCCACTTCAGACAAGGGCTCCGAGCACACAGTGGAAAGGGGTGGGGGACGGATTGCTTTATTCCTGGTTTTACCATTACTCATCTCCCTGCTTCCTGTCTCACTGGCTGCACTGAACATGCAGGAATTCTGTGATAAGAAAAAAAGAGTTTAATTTTTTTAAGCGTAAAGAACTGAAAAAGAAGGGCTTGGACTTTCAAATCAGACCTGGCTCCATCCCAGCACCATCCTTGCCCTGTGTGTGACCCCAGGCAGGCGGCCTCCCCTTCTGAACCCCGGTTTCCTCATCTGTAAGGTGTGAGCCAATACAGCACCTGCCTTTCAGGCCCCGGGTGATCCTCGACAGATGGCCGCCAGCAAAGGACGTCCTGAACATGCGCCCTCTGCTAAGCCCTGCCGCCAGGACCTCCCCCACATACTGGAGCCGGAGGGCCCACCCAGCTGCCCTGCCCTGCCAGCTGTCCCAAGAAGGAGGGTCCAATACATCCTCTGGGGGCCCCAGCTCGGGCCCCAGGCAGTCCTTCCTAATACTGCCCTGGTACATGGGCAGGCCACCTGGGGACATGCCAAGAGCCCCGACACCCCCTCTCCCCCGAGTCACACAGCTTGGGGACTTATATGGAGACCACCCTTGACACATTCTTGTTCAAGAGCAGGGGTCTTGACTCTGTTTAAAGGTCGGAGGAGAAGCTGGGAAGTAGTCCTGGGACAGGGCACAGCCCCTGAGCCCCGCACACACAGAGCCTCCATCCCTGTGAGCACACGCTTCTGACATGGGTGACTGCGCTGGGGAACCAGCTCTCCGCGACAGGGTGGAGACGGGAGGAGAAGATCCTGGATTCGACTACTGCATTCTTACAGCTCTTTAAAAGGGAAAAGGAAAAGGCAGTCTGTCATTTCATAAAAACACTGAAGACTGAACGCCACTTACGAAACACTCCCAACTAGACACTGGGCTTCCTCCCCGTGAGCTCCCCACCTCGGCTTCTGTCCCCCGCTGCACCAGCCTGCGTCCCCCAGGGGACTTCAGCACCTCATCTGCCCCAGTCCCTGCTGCCCCTGCACCCAGCTCAGCTGACACGTGGTGGGTGCTCAGTAAAGATTTACTGAATAAATGAACCAAACAATGAATGAATGAGTGAGGGAGGGAGGGAGTGTATGAATGAATAAGTGAATGAATGAGGGAGTGAATGAATGAACAAACGCTGGTCCTGACCCACGGATCCAATTCCAGCTCAGCTTCCTGTTCTCTGCACCTGGGGAAGCCCCAACCCCACCACAGCCTCGGTTCCCCAGAGGCCCTGGCCTGCCAGGACTTTCTGGAATTCACTGCTCTCAGTTCCAGCAGAGCCTTGTCCTCTGGGACCCAGCCTGCAGCAAGCCCCACATCACCCCCACGCCCCACTCCTTCCCTGTATAGGGTTAAGTATGACGGTGGCTGCTCTCTGCAGTGTGGAAAGTGGGAAAGACACAGATGGATGGGTAAATGATAAAGCATACCCCCCACTGCCATCAGCCAAACGCAGCCGGGGCTGCCACGGCGGCCTTGGCAAACTGTTCTCCCATTATCTTTTCAAACACCTCCCTTCCCGTGGTGCTCCCCTCCCAGAGCTCCCCAGGGACCTGCCTGCAGACAGTCCTGGAGGAGGGTCCCAAAAACATCCATGAGGATGATGCCTCTTCCCTTCTCCACTCCCCTCCCCTCCCCGCTTCTCTCTTCTCACCCCCTAAGCTCCACCGCCTTCAGCTTTGTGGGGTTCCTCAGAGCCAGAGCCAGCAGGGCTGAGCCCCTAGGCCCCAGGCCATAGAAGCAAGCGAGCTGGACCCAGACTCCAGCCAGAACAGAGCTGGGTGACCCAGGCGAGTGTCTCCACCCCCTCTGAGCCTCAGTTTCTTCATCTGTAAAATGGGCTGCTCCTAGACTGAGCCCACGGCACTCTTCTAAGTAGCAGCCCAGGGCCTGGCCCAGAGGGGGCGCCCAGCGGATTTAAGGAGAGGCCGCCTCCTTCCTTGTGGCTGCCACTGCGAAGGACGGTCCAGGATTGACAGCTGGTCCTATTGAGGCTGCTGCAGAATTCCTCCTGCTCCCACCCACTGTTTTTGTTACAATATCATCGGGTTATTTGGTGATTATAAAAGTAATAAAAAGCCATAACAGAAAAGTTGGAAAATAGAAAATATAAGAGAAAAAAAAATACCCATAACCCACGGTGTCACCACCCCCGCACTGCACACCCACTGCCAGCCTCTGGCCAGTCTCCTTCCCATCTTCTTCCCCGTTCCCCCACCCCCCCCGCCGTGGAACTGTGCTGGGGACACTATTTGTGCCGCGCTGTTCCTACTCAGGATCGCGTTCTCTTCGCCACCACCCCTCTGTTCCCTCCATAAAGGCCTGGGACCTGCTGTAGTGTCCTTGGAGGCTCCCACCACAGTTCCTGACCTTCCATTGTGATGACTCGAGCTCAGAGTAGGAAATGAGACAGTCAAGAGCAAGGGATCTGGTGGGGGGGGGGGGTGGCTTCAGGCAGCTGCGGATCCGACACTGGCCCTGCCTCCCTAAGCCCCCAGCCTCCTCCCCCTGCCAAATACAGAGCTGGGAGCAGCTGAGATGATGCCGTGGGCACCCAGCACGGAGCCTGGTGTGAGGTGAGGGCCCAGCCAGCACCGGCCCAAGCATCACGTCACTGGAGTCTGGCCTGCGCTCCTGACAACCTGGGGCCTGGGCTCTCCTGGAGGACCTGGGATCTGCCCAGCTTTGCATCTGCTCACTGGATGGCCCAGGACAAGTCAGAGTCACATAAGACCCCTGGGCCCAGTTCTTCCGTGTTGCAGCTTCTAAAAGTCAGCACAAAACAAGACGATCCCTTAGCAGGCTGGAGAAACAGGGGCAGGGTGGTCAAGGCAGACGTCTCCCAGGAGGTGACATTGCAGTGAAGATGCCAAGGTCAGGGGCAGAGGGGACAGCAAGGATGGAGGCCCTGAGGTAGGAAGGAGCTTGGCACAGGTGAGGGGCAGCAAGTGTGGCTGGTGCCTGGTGAGCCAGGGCAGAGGGAAAGGCCAGATCTCAAGAAACCCTGAGGGCTGGGCAAGGGGCTGGGGCTTTATTCTAAGTGCAGTAAGAAGCCACGAAAGGGCGTTAAGCAGGAGAGAGAGAGAAACACAGGAGGAAACAGAAGCCACCCTGGATGAATCTACCCAGGCACATCTCAGGTGGGACAGGAAAACTCTGTCCATTGTGGCCCCACCGCTCTCCACATGCCCCTCCCTCCCATTTCCCCAGTCACACCCCAGATGGCTTGGTCCTAAATTGTCTGCTGCTGGGAGGCTGGGCTCAGGAGCCCCGAGTTTCCCCAAGGGAAGGCAGGCATTCTCCAGCTATCGGGTGCCAGAGAGATGCTGAGGATACAAAGGGGCACAAGCTGGAGGCTGTGCTGAGCAGGATCCCCTGAAAATGGGCCAGGGCATTTGGGATGCAGGTGCTCATCCCATTCATCTCCCGTGCAAAAGACAGGACATGGTGGGCTGCAAGGATCTGGCCTCTGGCCCTGCAGGCTTATGTTATAGTCCTGGTGAACCAGTAAGTTTTAGGCTGATCAAGAGAGAACAAACTGGTTCATTTCAAATGCTAAGAACAACTACACTGGCTATCCAGAGCACCAGAGGAGACTGATCCAGTGTGCCACAATCTGTGATCCATTACTGATGTCTGCTGTGGGCACAGGCGGGGAGAGTGGTGGTATGAGTGTCACTCTTTAAGCATCCCTGCTCTACCTTCACACCATGGCCATTCTCGACTACAACAATGAGGTGCGTAGCAGGCTGACCCAGGAGGGTTAGAGAAAAGCCTTGGAGGCACCACCAAAATGAGCAAAGGGCATTTACTTGAGGTTCATGGAACTTTGTGGCAAAGAAAAGATTTCTTTTTCTTTATAAGCTCTTTAGAGAGTTCCCCTCCTGCAAGGACAAGGGCCCATGTTTTGTTGTAGGAGCTTCAACAACTATCCTCTCCAAGCCAGCCTCCTTGGCCTCCCTAATCTTCTTCAAACACTCCTGTTACCAATGCCAAGCTTCTGTCCTTGCCGATCACTGTGCCTGAAACAGTTTCTTCCACGGCTGAGTCCTGTGGTCCAAGTTGTAGCTCAAAGTCCGTCCACCTGTCTGGGCTTCCGTTTCCCCATCTACATAACAAGGAGGGCGACCTGCAATCTCAGGATCGCTCCCTAGTTGTCCTGATGAGGACATCAGTATTATTAGCCATATCAGCATTATTAACACCACCGACAGAGAGAAGATTACCAGGCTCTGTTCCAAACGCTGATTATGAATTAGCTCATTTGGTCTTCACCATATTCCTATAAAAGGTTGACAATTATTTCCCTCACTTCTCAGGTGATGGAGAAACTGAGGCATCAAGCAGTCCAGTAACTCATCCAAAGCTGCTCCACCAGGTTACCAGCCCAAGCCCTGGTCCTGGAGCCCCTCTGGCCACTTTGCCTCCAGTCTCTCCCAGGAAAGGCCCAGGCGTGAACTCGGGAGGACACCAGGGCTCAGGTGTGCCCTGCACCTCCTGGGAGTCAGGGGCCTCGTCTAGGGAACACAGTGATGGGACACTCCTCTGGGTGACTGTGAGGACCAAACGAACACGCCCATGTCTGAGGGTGCGCCTGGCACACGGTGGTGCTGGGGAGGTGCCCACCACCTCTCAGGGACAGACCTGGTCCTCATCCCTGCTCTGCCCTTCTCTGGGCCTCAGCTTCGTTTTCTTGTTGCCATGGAGATGATAAATCATGTCAACCCCCAGGACAGTGCCCAGGAGCCAATGACAACGTATATGTGAATCACTTAGGGGTGTATGTTGGGGGCCAAGCACCTGCTATGGCCAGGCCCTGGGGACACAGGGGTGAATAGGGCAGAGCCGGCCCTCAAGACCAGGAGGGGAGGCAGAGAGGGATGCAGATGTGTAACTGCTGTTTGTCCCAGGTGTGTCCCAGGCTGTGACACTGGGTTGTGGAAGGTCAGAGGAGGCCCCTAACCCAACCTTGGGGATTGGGGAGTTTTCAGGGAAGGAGGTCTGAGGGTGAGGAGGTGGTGTTCCCAAGCAAAGGGGAGGAGGGGTGTTCCCAGCAGGGGGAACAGCCCAGGCAAAGGTCAGGAAGCCCCAGAGAGTAAGGTGAGTTCAGGAATAAGATAGTAATTCAGGCAGGCCAGAGGGCAGAGGGCAGAGGGCAGAGGGAAATGGCAGTGAGACTGGAGGGGTCAGGACAGCAAGTTGGGACAGCCGGGCCTGGTAACCACGTAACCATGCCAAGGCGCAGACTTCACCTGAGGTCCAGGGAGAGTTTAGGCAGAAGCCTGACATTGTCAGGTATTTGGTCAACAAAGACCTCTCTGGCTATCATGTGGGAAGGAGAGAGACCATGTACAGATGGGGAATCCAGGAAGGCTTCCTGGAGGAAGTGACTCAGGTGAGCCTTGGTCGGGTAGAGCTCAGATGGCCCAGGAAGGAAGAGGTGGGGCTTTCCAGGAGGGAAAAGTGAGTGACAAAGGCTCAGGAAAGTGGGGTGAGGCATTCAAGGAGGGACAGCCTCGGGGATAAAGACCTAGAAGCAGGAATATTTCTGGAACGCTCACCTGGGGAAGCGGAAAAGTAGAAAATGAGGTCAGAGGCAGGCCAGGCCCACATGTTGGGTCCTAGGCTGCGGGGGAGGAAGAAGGGGCAGCAGCTGCTCCCTCCACATCCACTCCTCCTGCCGGGCAGCCAGCTCACCACCCAGGTTCTGCCTACCTGGCCAGGATCCCAAGCAAGGGGTCAGCGAAGCTGGGCAGGGCAGCCACAGCTCTCCTCCTCCGCAGCCCAGAGTCAAGGACATGGAGGCGTAGGGAGTGGCCCCTGGGGGAGCCTGGCCCTGCCCCTAGCAAAGCTCCCAGAGCAGTCTCATGGCCTGGGCCCTTGCGGTGGCCCACCACGGCCTGGCTGTGCTGGAGGGCACATCTGCAGGTTTCAGTTCCCCATGTGAACAGTGGGCGGAAGACCGCTGTCATCTCTTGGGCCCTGAGCTGTGACCTTTACAGGGAATGTCACCTCATGATTCCTTGTCATACACATGGGGGAATCGGAGGCTCAGAGGGGTTAGATCACTTGAGAAACAGGAAGATAGGAAGAGGCAACAAAGCTAGGACTCTGGGGCCCATTTCTAAGCCTTCAGACTTCACTGGAAGGTCTCCGAGCCTGCCTCCTCACTCACCTACCCACTCCCAGCTCAGGTTCGCCTTATAGTGTGAGTCTCCCGTCTGCTCCACATTCCACAATGACAGACAACACGCCACTCTCCTCTCCCAGGCCCGAGGCAGGCACCACTAATCCATTACAGACCTCAGTAATCCCTCACTGCTTTGCTTCCATTTGCTCCATGACATACAGACTCAGAATCCTTCTTAACACAGCATTCCAGGCAGCTACTATAGAGTGATTAGAGCTGGCATCCAAGAAGAAACCTATTTGGCATCCTTGATCCACTCTGATCAATCACTTAGATGGGGTGGCTGAACCCCAGGGAGGGGAAGAGACGTATTAAGGCCACAGAATGATTTAGGGAAATAGTCGGGCCTGGGACCCAGTCTCCTGACTCATTTTCTGGTCCAAACTCCTTCTTTGGGTGAGCAGGGCCTGGAGTTAATACTTCAGGGCCTGGGGGTCCTCAGAGATGATACACAAGGCAAGGAGTCCAGCATCCAACCCCTACCATCTACCCCACTTCAAATGGATCTACGTCAGTCCCTTATGAACAAAGGAATCTGAATAAAGTTTCCCTAGACTGGTTGGTGAATAAGACACTCTCAGAGGGCCCTCCAGGTGCCCCTGTCCCGGGCAGCTGGACTGCCGCCCCACCAGCACCAAGCCAACACCTCCACCCCCACCCCAACAGTCTGGAGAAACATAGCTACTCACCACTGCTGGACTTCCTTCTCGGTAACTGCAAGAGAAAACAGAAAAGTAGCCTTTTAGCTCAGGGAGGTGTTTCAGGGGACAGACAGATGCTGGGGTGCCTCCTTCCTGCCTTCCCCACCCCAGGCGACACCCATGTCTGGACCCCGAAGCCAGCTCTGAACAAGACGCCCCCTCCCACTCCGTGAATTATCCTAGTCAGGAGCTCCGTGTCCAGTCCCCCCAGGGGACAACACTGGTCCATCCCCTCCAGATGCCCACTGCACTGCTGGGAGGATGGCTGAGTTCAGCCCCTTGCAGGCAGGGATGGCTGCTCCCTGCCACCCTGAGGTGGGCAGGCAGGACTGTTGTGCCAAGGCCAGCACTGAAGATAATTCTTTCCCATCACTCATGCCTGGGTACAGGACGATCAGAGAAGGCGCTGGCTGCCCCAGGCCCTCAGCTGCCCTGCCTGCATGACGGGGTCCAGGGCAGAAAGGCAGAGCCCCTTCTGCAGCCCCAGCAGCAACCAGCACTGTCCCCTCCTCCACCCCTCCCTCCAGCCCCTCCAGCGCTCAGTCTTGGGCTCTTTTACAGGCAAGACAAGAACGGAGCCTTGAACCAAAAGCTGGAACAAGCCATATAAAGTAGCTGAACCTCTAGCCAAGCCCAAATAGTTATTCTTTACTGAACCATGAAAGAAACAAAATGTTTTTTTTTTCTGAAAAGTACTGAATCAGTTCAGGTTGGAACAAAACCAGCTAATTTCTCTAAAATCACTGAACAAGAACATCTAAGCATCCCTAAGGCCTCACTCATGCTCGGTGGTGGAGGGAGGTGACCTTGAGAGAGCGCCTTCAGCTCCCTGTGCCTCAGTTTCCCCGTTTGTAATGTGAGAACAACGGTAACAGTACGTGCCGCACAAGCCGCCCCGGGGATCCAGTCAGAGCAGATGTGAGAGCCCCCAGTCCCCAGCACGGGGCCTGGCACTTGAATGTGCTCAGGACAGGCCTGTGGAATGAATGAATGAATGAACGAACGAACCAGCGAATGGACAGGAAGCTGGACGTTGGGCGCAGGTTGGGTGAGTAAAGGAACTGGAATCCCTCCCCAGGGAAGTGGGGAGGGAGGCCCAGGGGGTACCCTGGGCCATTTGTGCCTGATCAGACTTGAGGAGGCCACTTTTCAAAACTGTTTAAGGCAAGCTCATAACAGCCGCCAAGTCCTGAGTGCCCACTGCGAGCCTGGGGCTGTGCCAGGGTCAGCGCCCTGACAACAGCTCCCAGGGAAGACAGCATTACGCTGCCCTGGCCCCACATGGGGAAACTGAGGCACAAAGGGGGCAGGACGTGAAGTGCGAGAGCGAAGGTCTGAACTCAGGTCTGAGGCTCGGCCCCCTGGCCCCCGGCCCAGACCCTGGGACAGGCTGCAAGCCTCCGCCAGGCCCCTCCTCGTCGGCCCTCTCCTCCCACAAGCTCAATCAGAGGCTGAGGAAGAGACCCGTCCACAGCAGGATGCTGATAAAAAGAGAGGTGTCGGTTACTGGAACAGCCAGACCTGGTGTAAAAGAATGCAATTTGCCAAGAGGGTTTTTAGAGGGTGGGAAGGGGGTCAGGTGTGAGGGTGGAGAGGGAAGGTGTCCCTGGTCTAACCCAGGCTGGGCTGCCCTATACCTGCCACCCATATCTGGTAGTGAAGGGCAGCAGGGGCCCAGGGGTCGATGCTTAAAGATCCAACCTGGAGACACAGGAGACCCAGCACTGCACAGCTGGGAGGGTAGGGGCTCGTACTCTGGAGCCAGATTGGACGGCCTGAATGTAAACCTAGCCCCATAGCTTACCAGCTGTGTGTCCCTGAGCAAAGTACTTCCCCTCTCTGAGCGTCAGTTTCCTCATCTGTCAAATGGGCTCACTGTGAAGATTAAAGTGCTTGGCACTCTTCACGGGCATAAGAATCCCGTAGGTAGGTGTGATCCCATTTTCCCGATGAAGAGACTGAGACTCAGGAACTCAGGCAGGTCTGCTTACTTGCCTGAAGTCACCCAAGGCAACTGGGCGGGGCCAGGACTGTGTCTCCAGAGCCCAGGATGGATGCCCAAGTGGATGTCCCCACCCTGCCCACCTATGAGCTGTGTGACCTTGTGTGACCTTGGCATAACATGATACAAACAGCGGGAGCTGAGTGGCGAGGGCTCTGCTGGCAGGTCCACTGCTGACCTTAGCGAAGGTCCACGGGGTCAGAGAAGGCTTCCCTGGAATCCCCCAGCTGAGAAGCCTCCGTCGTCTCCTGACCACCCACCCCCCGGCCCCCAAGCAGCGTTCCCCCAGGACCTCTCAGCCTCCAGCCTCCCCTGTGACCCTCACCACCCCCTGCACCCAACAAGCCCCCACGATGCCCCCTCCCTGATTGGAATGGCCCCAGCACAAAACATTGGGTAGTCAGCAGGCGCCCAAGCCCCAGCGGCTTTGCGCTGGGGCTTTGCGCTGGGGAGCCGGAGACAAGCCCTGCCCCGAGCTCTAAGCAGCTAATTAACCTTTAGGAAACAGGTGTCCCCTGGCACTCTGCCAGGCCCGGCAGCTGTCACTGCTTCACTGCCTGGAGCCTTGGAGGGTCTTGGAGTGGGATGGGCAGCAGGCAGCTCTCAGGGGGGCCTGGCTACCTGCCCCCAGCCCCTCCACAAAGGTCAGACACGCCTGCATCCAAATCCCAGCCCCCCAAGTCTAAGCATGAGGACACAAGCAGACAAATCCAGAATGTGGGACGTTCTACAAGACAATCGGCCAGGATACTTTAATCACTCAGTGCATGAAAGGTGAAAACAAGGCAGGGGATTGTTCCAGAAAAAGAGACTAAAGAGACATCAAATAAATGCAACTCGCAATGCCTGGAGTGGGTCCTGGATCCGGAGTTAAAACCAGCTACCCTGGGGATGACGGATATAACGGGGCCGGTGGGGGCAGCTGCCCACGGGAGGGCAGTTAGATGCCCTGATGGACTCACTGGCCTTCTTCTTAGGAGTGGCAACGGTGCGGAGGTTATGTGAAAGAATGTCCTTTTTCCCTGGGATGTGCCCTGAAGTATTTAGGGGCGAGGGTCAGACGCCTGCAGCTTCTTATGAGAGGTTCAGAAATACACACAGACACATATTTAGAAAGAGAGAGGAAGCAAATGTGGCAAAATGCTGACAGCCGGCGAAGCTAATGGCGGACACACAGGTGCTCAGGGCACTATGATCTCAGTGTCGCGCTGGATCTTTCAAAATAAAAAGTTGGGGGGAAATGTTTGTCCTCATCAGCCCACAACCTGTGTGCCCCCCTCACAGCACCGGAAAGGCCGAGGGTCCTGCCCAGGGACCTGCCCTCCAGCAGCTCTGACCACCACAGGCACTAGGAGCGAGGAGGGGCTGGGGGACAGTTATGGGGACCCTCTGCCTCTGCCCTCCACCCAGATGCCAAAGGACATTCCCAGGCTCAGGCTCCCAGGCTTGGGCCCATCCCCCCACCTCCCGGAGACTGCAAGTGTGATATTAACAGGCGTCCACCCACACCGCACTCGGTGGGTCCATGATCAGGGCTCAGGGCTCGGGCCCGGAACGAATGAAGGTCATCCTCAGTGCTACCAGCCCCCGGCCCCCTGCCCACCCCCAACCCCGTGACCCCCTCAAGCTCCTCCAACCAGTCCCACCTCCAGGCCTTTGTACCTGCCGCTCCCTTTGCCCAGAACACTTGCCCTCACCTCTTTCACCTGGTTAATCCCTACACACTTTTCCAATCCCAGCCGGGTTGTCCCTTTTCTAGGAAGCCCTCCCAAGCCCTCTTTGGAAACCCCTTTCATATGTGGGAATCACTGATTTACGTGTAGTCTGTCTTCCCATAAACTGCACAAAAGAGGGTCAGACGGGTGCCCCCTGCCAGGGCCAATCTGGGGGAGGGGGTAATGGGACATTAACAAAATAGGGCAGGCCACAGAGAGGACCCTGGTTGTGTGACCTTGGGTGCAGGACCCCATACCTCTGAGCCTTGGTTTGCTCCTCTGTAAAATGGGACAAATAACAGCCTCCCTCTTCCAGGAGAGACACATGGCCGGCACGTGTCTGGCATCCAGCAAGAGCTCAATAAAAGCCCCTTTTTTCCCCTCATTTTCCTAGCTGGACACTAAGCCCCCAGAAGTCAAGGTGCTTCTCCAGGCATGTCCCAGCATCACCCTCGAAGCCCAGCCCAGTGTCCTGCACATGAAAGGCAGAGAATAAACCCTGTTGACTCCCCCATCCTTACCAAGCCACATCCTGAAACATGTTTCTCACAACATGTTCACCTTCACAATTACCACTGGCTTTGGCCAATTTTAAAAACAAGCTGCCTTTCTCAAGCACACTCCTGCCTCCAGGCCAGGGGCGCCCAGGCTCATTAGGAAACCAATATTTAAACACATGGCTGAAACGGTGGGACACACTGGGTCAGCATCCTGTCTTGACAACGTGTAGACTGGGTTGCTCCAAATAAGTTACTTAACCTCTCTGAGACTCAGAGTTCTCATCTGAAGGATGGAGGATTACCAGGAGGAGCCAGCAGGAGGGTATCTTGAGAGGTGGACAGAAAATCCTCAGTTTAGTGCGGGGCTGGGCATCCGCTCTACTCCTCCTCGCACTGACCTCCCTGAGAGCCTGAGAGCCTGAGAGCCGGGGCAGCAGAGTGGGAGGGGGCCTGCTGGTGGCTCAGAGTAGAGAGAGGGGCTCAGCCCCTGCCCGCTGCCCGGCCTTCCCGAAGCTTGCCCGCTGACCCCCAGCTGCGGCGGGGGTGCCCCCAGGGCCTCCTGCTCCCCGTACCCCCAGAGCAGCATTCCAAGGCCGCTCCCGGCTCCTCCTCCTTTCCCCGCAGCTCTTGTCTGCCAGGAACGAACACAAGAGCCGGTCCCTGGAGCCCAGGATAAATGTTGAGTCTGATTTTGATTTCCCTGAAGCAAAATACCACTCTCCTGATTGAAGCTCAGCTCAAACATGGTGGGAACAGAAAGCAGGGGCTGCGGCCCCCACAGAGGCGCTGGTTGCAGCAGGAGGGCTGGAATGCACACTGCATGCGGGCTTTCGGCCTCTCCAGCCCCTGTCCTGCGGCTCACCAGGGCCCTGTTTCCACCTCCAGCGACAAAGGCTGCATGAGTGTCGTCTTTGCCTCCCCCACCCCCATCGTGGCTGAAGGGAAATCATTAGTATTGGGGCCTCCAGTTTGATTTACGCAAAAAGAGGAAGCAGGGACGATGTGGACCTGGCCACCAGCAACCCCGTGTCACCAAATCCCAGCAACCCCTTGTTACCAAATCCGACACCCCCATTAGTCCTGACATCTTTGACCACTGCCTGGAGTCAGACTCCTCCCCACGCCCCACCTCCCCTTCTCTGCTCCGCCTCCAAACACTGGGGTTCTCCGCGTTCCTGCCTCAGCACCCTCCTCCCCATGTGCTCTCTGCCGGGTGGCTTGTGCACCCTGCAGCCCTCACTCCAGGCTCCTCTCCCCGCTGAGCCCCCTTCTAGGTCCTCTCAACAGCCCAGGGACTCCTCCTGCTCCACGTGGCCCAAAGGGACCCCCACTGCAGACCAGACCACCCCTCCTCGGTCCCCATTCTGTGAACACCCCTCTTCCCGCCCTACCAGGCATTCCCACCCATCCTGGTTCCCTAGAGAACACCCCCACTGTCTGTCCAGAGCCGGCCTGGAGTCCCCCAGCCCAGCCCAAGGTTGTGCCAGCCTCCCACCTCCATCTCTCCCTCCCTCCCTCCTGTCAGTTCCCCACCCAGCAACTGCCAGCATCCCTAATTTGGTCATGGCCCTCCCCTCCCAGCAAAGCTTCTTCAGAGAAGGGAGGGAACCTGCTGGTGGGCCAGGACTCACCCCCCTGCCTCGCAGCAGCCAGATCCCCCCAACCCTAGGGACAGGGACCCCCATGCCCCGCCAGGAGGGGCAGTTGCCTGTAGGAAAGCCTGGGGGTCTTGTGGGATGTGGATTCCAGGGGTCTGCCACTCCCTTCTTGCAGACTGTCACTTTCCCTGTCTGGGCCGCAGTTTCCCTTCCATGAAAGGGGAAATGACTCCTCCTGCTCATAGCAGACATCACCTGTCTGTGCCACATCTGAAGGGCCAGGGAGGTGTGGGAGGACAAGAAAGAGCGTCAAATGCCTGTTTCCCACACACAGGGTCCTGCCACGCCTAAGGGCTGGGTGAGGGGACACCTGCACTCTCTAATCCTCCAGGCCTCCCAGCTCCCGCACCCCACGAACTGACCTGCAGGCAGAAGTCAATGGATTTGACTTACTGCCTGCCGGGGAGCAGCCCCTGGACATCACGAGAGCCGGTGTGGAAATTGGAGGGTGGGCACCCGCTCTGGGCCAGACAACCTGGGTTGGGTCACAGATGCACTAAAGTGCCGGGTGACCTTGGATGCGGGTGGCAGGCTCCTCTGTCAAACGGAGTCTCCCAGCAGAGCTGCCGCAAGATTGCCTGTGATGCGGTAACGCACTCGGGAGCTGGGAGGACCACGGTCACTGCTGATGATCATTCAGTGCTGCTGCCGGGGTGGGAAGAGAAGAGCCATGGCCATCTGCCCTCCACCCTGCCCCAGGCCTGTCTTCCATAAATGCCCAGCTGCAGGGGAGCCGGGCCCCAGGGCCCGCCTGAGTTTCATCAGAAAGAAGGCCTGGCCTCCCGCCCAGAATCCCCGGGCACTCCGGGCTGAGCCGGGCGCTGTGGGAGCCCCTCGCCCTGACCCAGAAGGAGTGAGTTCCCTGCAGCCCCAGCCCCCACAGCCCTCCCCTTGGGGACGCAGCACTGCCCCCACAGGGGTGGCAGTGGCCCAGCCTCCCTGGGACTCACTATTTCCACCCGCCGCTGGCTGAGCACCAGCCAGCGGGGGCCCACAGCAGCGCACAGGGCCCTGCCTGCCTTGCGCACTGCACCCTCTGAGCCACTGCTGCTGCTGCCAGCCCTGCACACACAGGATTCCAGAGACCCTGACAAAGCCCAGGGGTCCTAGGGTTCAGAGGGAACCATGTCAGCGACTGCCCAGCTGACCAGGCTCTGACTGCCTCCCAGGCCCAGCTCCTGGCCCTCCTCCCCTTCCACCCTCCCAGCTCCCCATCCTCCATGCTAAGAGGGGCCAGAGCCCCAGGGTTGCAGGAGGATGGCTGAGCAGTCCTAGGACCACTTTATCTGCAGAAGAGCCCACCGAGGGTCTGGGGGAAGCTCCAGGCCCATAAAGGCCTGACTTCAGGAACTCAGTGAATGGTGGTTATCCAGCCTCAGAGGGCAGGCTCGGGCTGGGACTGGGCCAGCTGGGCCCCCAGCTCCCGGGACCTGCTCTTTGCCACTCTGAGCTCAGGCCCGGTGGACCTGACCATGGCCTGCAGAATCTGAGCTCTGTCCTATCGAGGGCCTTTGCACAGACGGGTCCATCTACCATCTGGTCACTGGCTGACTTCGGTCAGTGCACTCCCCTCCCTGAGCCATGGTTTCCTCCTTCATCACCGGGCTACTGTCAGAGCCAACAAGAGGAGAAGGTTGAAAGCACTGAGCACAGCATGTGACAAGTGCACGACATGGAGACGGACCATCATGATGATAGGCATGGTATTAGAATAAAATGTCAGGGGTCTCACTGCCACTGGGGCAGCAGCAGGACATGTGACTGGCAGGGCCCGGCTGTGGGGCCCACACCAAGATGGGAAACTCCCCAGGATGCAGAGAGGCGCCAACCTCTCCAGGGAACACAGGTGTGAGAGGCTGCTCAGAGCCACTCAAATCCCAAAGCAAATCCCCCTGTATCCCATTGGGCCCCTCAGGATCCCCCCTGAGCTCCAGACAGTTTCACTGACTGAGCTCTTAGACTGCACCAGGCCCTGTGCTGAGAAGGGCCCACTTCGCTGATGAAGAAACTGAGGCTTCATAGAGAGGCAAAAGCACCCATTGGAGGTCACACGGTCAGTGATGGAGGAGTGGAAGCGGGAGCTTAGGTCCATCTGACTCTGCAGCCTAAACTCAAGAAGGCTTTAGCCTGGAGATGGTCATTTCCAAGAAGGGGGCTGCCCAACGAGCACCCCCAGGCCACAGCAAGCACTTGGTGAGCACCTGCTGTGGACCAGGCATTGGGGTGCATGAGACCTGGGGTGCTTGGTCCAGCCTGGAGCATCCAGCTCCTGCCCATCAAAAAGTCCATTGGCAGTGTCTCCCCTGGAGAGCCAGGTCCCTGGGCCCCATCTCTCTCTTGGAGGCTGTGACCCTTCTCACTTTTAGATTTACCAAATAAAGTTTGAATCTTTGTGATTCATTTCCCACTCCAAGCCTCAGTTTTCTCAACTGGCAAATGGGGTATTTGCCAGCTTACAGATAGGTGGAAGTGCTTGGTCCCTGGGGCAGGGCCACGTGGTAGAGGAGTCCAAGGACTCCCCAAAGGTGCTCTCCCCCGGGGGCCCCTGAGGGGAGAGGGTCAGAGCCCCCTGGGAGTTGGGGGCAGAGTCCCAGGCAGCCATAGAAACAAGGTATAGTTCAAATCTTGTGTTTTAGCTCAAATATTTCTGCAGATTTTGTACCCTGCTCCATCATTTATAGATCTCTGCTTTACTATTTAAAAATAAAGTTGCAAAATACATTGATTTTAATTTCAATGTAAGTTGAATAACTTTCCCCAAAGAGTTCTAAGTAAAAGGAAGATGTCATTTGTCTTGTGACTTCCAGGAATAGCAAGACGAAAGAGCTGCCATTTACTAGGCGTGACTGTCTGTGTCCGAGACTAAGCACTGTGCATGACTTAATCTCGCTCAGTGCCCAAATGATGCTATGAGGCAAGGATTCTGATTATCATCATCATACAGGTCAGGAAACTGAGGATCCTAGAGGTAAAGCCACTTGCCCAAGGACCAAAGTCAGTCCACAGTGGAGCCAGGACCAAAATCAGGGTCTGCATGACTCCAGAGCTTGTCTAGAAGTGTTTAAAACATCACACAAATGCATTCTGAGAGTTACCTGCCTGACTCCTGAGCAGCGGTGTCTGGTCCCCTCAAAGAGGCACCGAAACTTTGATTTCTCTGACTCCCCAGCATAGGACCACTGGGGCTGGGAGGCAAAGGTCCTCAAAATCTCCTGATCTTTTAATATCTTGCTTCAACTGAGTGACCCAGACGGAGGCACACTGACACAGGTTCAAATCCCAGCTCTCCCACATCCCAACTGTGTGACACTGGACAAGTCAGTAAACCTCTCTGAACCTTATCGGAAAAGTGGAGATGATAAAAACCTACCATAGCTACATACATAGAGACTGGAAGGAGCAGGTGGAAATGTTAACAAGAACGGCCTCAGAGCAGCAGCACAGGAAATGGTTTGGTTCTCATCTTTGCGACAGCCTGGATTTCCCAGTTTTGTCCTTCCGCAATGGCTGGGGGCTCTGTGGGCGGGATCTGTGTCTGCCTACATCACAGCCATAGAACAGCATCCGCTGCACAGTAGATGCTCCGTGTGTTTTTGTTCTTGTAGATTGCAGGTGTCATGCTTGTTTCAGGAGGGTGAGTTGGAAAGTAGACACGGCGACTTCTATTTTCCAAAACTCAAAGGTTTCCTGGCTAACAAATGAACTTGCCTGGTGGCTACCTGTGTGCCCCTGCCCCCCCCCCACACACACATACAAACACACACACACACACACACACACACACACACACACACACACCAAGGTTAAGACTCTGACTATTCCTTGATTCAAGCCATCTCTACTGCCAGACTCTGAATCTTCCAGAAGATAGGAGGGTCCTGACAGAAGTAAACCACACTTTCTGCTTCCTTAGAGACCCTGGGGAAAGGTTAGCATGTGGGATTTCCTCTGAATCCCTGATAAAGAACCTCTCAAACATTTCAGAGCCGAGCAGAGCCAAGCACTCAGGGATTCAGTTCAGCCCAATTTCACAAATATTTTCCAAGCACTTGCCAAAGTAAGAGGCTGTGGAAGGCATTGAGGCACTTGGTCAACAGGAAGGGTCTTTTTTCTGAATTGAGTCATTCTTTAGTCCCTCTGTGACCTTGAGAACTGAATTCACGTCACTGAGCCTCAGTTTCCTCATCTGTAAAATGGGGATGGTGGTGGTAACCATACCTTCCTTCCATGGTAGTTAGAAGGAACAAATGACAGTTTTTCACCCCTTCATTCATGCAACAATTAATTTCTAAGCATTCATATGGGCTCAGGAAACACAGCAGTGACCCAGATACTGGTCCTTGTCCTCCAAGTCCCTGATGTAACAGGCAAGATGGACCTACAGCACGTAACCACACAGCTGTCTAATGATCTGTTGTGATTCTCATCATGGGGTAAGTGTAAAGCAGGAATGCAACCCAAGCAGGGGGTCAGGGGCTGCTCCCTGGGGACAGGATGCTTAAGCTGACATAGAAAGGACAAGCAGACCTCAGCAGGCAAAGAGAAAGGGCTTCCCATCAAGGGGGGCCGTGGGGATCCAAATGTCCAAAGTTCAGACACGATGCAGAGCACGGTGAGGTCAGGGACCACCAGAAGCCACATCTCTATGGAATAAAGTGCCAGCCCCAGGAAGCGCCATGTGGTCCAGGCAGATGGAGCAGCGCAGCAAGGGCTCCAAAATGTTAGCAATTGCTCCTGTTATTAATAAAGGTGTCACAGCACCCAGAGATGAGGCAAGATGGCCAGGGCCAATAAGGTGAGCATCTGGGAGGGGAGGGGGACACTCCTCCCACCCACCCATCCCAGGGCAGGTAGCACCTGCCTCCCCCCAACCCAGAGCCCCCACTTCCTTGCTTTGTCCCCAGCCCTGGGAGGGAATGGGACATGCTGGCTGGGCTGGTCTTCATCACAGCTCAGGCATAAACCAGATCAGTCCTTAATGTCACAACCAGTAGAGCAAGAAAACCTCAGAATGGGGCTGGGGGAAGGGCACTGAGAGCCCCAGGGAAGGATGCACAGCCCCTCGTCCCCCCCAGGGAGACCTCGGCCACACTGACAAGGACCTAGAGATTGATAAGCAGGGGCGGTACCTGGAGTGGGAACCAGGCAGTTGTGGGGTCATCAGGACCCCGTCCCACCCCGACTGCCACCACTCCCCCTTCTGCTTCCTGCCCAGGACGTGGCCAATCCCCTCCTGAGTGTAACCAGCCAGCCGCAGACACTGCCAAGGCCTGCACGTGAGCCTTAATGGGGCAGAACAACTCCAGCAGGGTCCCCAGAGAGTTCTGGGGCACAAGTCCTAGGGCATCCAGCCCAGGAGGGTGGAGCAGGGGCTGGAGCCCCAGGTGCCCTGAACCAGTGGCACTGCAGGGTCCAGCTCCAGCTCTGGCCCTTTAAGAGCCCAGGGCAGAGGCGGGCCCGACCTACCCTCTGTGGGGAAGCACAGAAGTGACCCATCATGGTCCTTGCCCTGGTCCTGGGCAGCAGGAGGATCCCCGGCACTGGGACTCCAAGCAGTAATGGGGCACAGAGAGGCACAGCCGCATCCTCATCACCCTGGCCAGAAGCCACCAGAGGCTGGACCATGACCCCCACCACAACACCTGCTGGTGCCTCCCTCAGCCAAGGTGGGCCCCCATCCTCCCTAGTGTCCTCACATGGCTCACCTGTTTCCCAAAACTGGTCCCATCAGTGCTGCCCTCCAGGTGGGACCCCACCCTACGGGTAAGCCGGCCCCTCCGGAGGGCTAACCTGCTAGGCATCTGGCTCACCACGCAAGGCGTTGACACTCCTGCCACTACTCCAGGTTTCCAGGGCCTCAGAGTTGCCACAGCTTAATGCCTCCAAACCCGGAACATGCCGTTCCTTCTGTCTGAAATGCTGTCAACATCCCGCATAAACCACCCCCAAAACCTCTCTATGCCTTCTCAACTCCTACGTCTCCCTCAGGTAGGGCTGACAAATTTAGCAAATAAAAATACAGGCTGCCCAGTGAAATTCAATTTCACATAAACAGCAAATAATTGTTTAGTATGTCTGGTAACCCTACCCTTGCCTCCTCCAGGAAGCCCTCCCAGGTGCACTCCAGACCTGGTGGACTCCCACAGTGTTGTGCAATGCTCTGTCTTCTTTCCTCACCAAACCATGAATGCTGAGAAGGCCAGAAAGCCATCCACCCAATCTGCCCTGTGTCCCGGCACCCACAGGACTTGGGGCGAGACAGCTCTTCCACAAATACTTTCTGCACCAGGAAGGGAAGGGTGGCCAGGTGGCCCAAGGATGCCCTTGGCCAGACTTGCCATCATGGGCACCCAGGGCCTCCAGCCGTCCTCCCACAGCTAGCTGGGCCTCCTTCTCCAAGATGCACCCAGAATGTTTCTCATGACCAACCCCCAGCTCCACGGAGCCAGGTGGAGGGAACACGAATTAAGGTGAGCAGACCCCCCTGCTTTATTTTGACAGCCACTGTTAGTTTTAATTCAGATGCCGTTCCGCTCAGGCCCAGCAAGGCCCTCATCACAGGCGATCTGGAAACAATAGTGACACAACGTGGCCATGTGGGCTCGGGAGCCATGGAGGGAGGCAGGGCCTCAGGGGCTGGGGCGGGAGCCCCGCCAGCACGGGCTTTGAGCTCCGTGGAGCTCCTCGCCTGCCCAGCACATCCACCATATATTTTTGAACAGAAGGGAAGCATTCGCTTTTTCCCCCACAGCGCCAAAAATAGCCCCATCGCCCGCCTTTAAATGGGAATCTTTTGGTTCCGACAAAGAGACAGGCGAAGGAGGGGCCTGGGAGGAGGGGCCCTGCTGGCTGCTTGGACCCCTGTTCATCTCCCCAGCCCCAGAAGGTGAGAAGGGGGCTGGGGGTCCTCACTGGGCCTGACCTGCTGGGGCCCAGCCTCCCAATGCCTGACTTCTCAAGACCACCCCCCAGATGTGGCAAGCCACCCTCACCCAGGCCAGGAGGTAGGAGGAGGCCAGACAAACAGAAAGCGAAGACCCAGGGTGGATGGGAGGAAACCGCTCAGGCATGATTAGCCTGCTTGTTTATGGATTTTTCTCACTCATTCCAGCAGATGTGCACCAGGCTCTGTCCTAGGACCGGGCCCAGCGGTGAACCATGCGACCAGGCACTGTCCCACTGTCGAATGGGCAGGAGGCCGCACTCATGTCCTCACTACCAGGTCTGGGGAGGGCACTGGCTGGGCCCAGGGCACCTCTATGGAAGGGGACAGCGGGGATGGCACAAGCTGGGTGTGGGTGAGAGTGGGTCCTGCCCAGGATCAGAGGGACCAGGCAAATGGAAGGGCCAGATGGAAAGCTGTCTCAGCTGCCCCTCACCTGGGCACGGCCCCTCCCTCCACTTGGCGCAAGCTCCATTTTCCCTGTGAGGCCACCGAGACTCAGAGGAGGGATTCAGGAGCCCAGGATGTGCCAAGCCCTTTTGCCAATATTTTCACACTCACTCCATCCACAATCCTGGAAGGCAGGGTTATCATCATCTGCCCATTTCACAGATGAAGTAAGGAGGCTCCTAGGAAAGGGCTTGGACGAGATCCCAGAGCTGATGAGAGGAGCTGAGAGTAGTACCCAGGCCAGGTCAGTCCCTGAGAAGGAAGTCCTGACACTACCGACAAGCCATCTCAGCTCCCGGCCCCCTGTCCTGACTTCATATAAGAGAAGGCAGCGGTTTGGAGTAGGAAGCGATCACCAGGCCAGTAGTGGAGAACAGGGGATCTAAACCCAGCTCTGTCTGCCTCCAAATCCAGAGTCTGGTTCCCACAGCAGCTTCTCAGTTTTTCTTTTAAAAAAAAAAAAAAAAGGAGGCCACTTCCTGTCCCCAAAAGGCCAGAGTGGTGGGGGAGCCAGGGGAGGCTGGAGACACAGAGAATGGTACTCTGAACCCACTTCCTAGCTGAAAACCCAAGCCTGAAATTAAAAAAAAAGCAGAGTGCTATTTCTGCCTTGAGTTAAACATTCCTTAAAGCCACATTCCTCTGCCCTCCTCCTCCTCCCCTGCCAGGGAATCCAGAGCACAGTGGCCTGGACGCCTCGCCAGCTTCCCCGGGCCACCTCCTGAGATCAGGAGTGCACCCTCGGTGGGGAGCACCGCCTCCCAGGTGGCACCATCAGGGTTCCCTGAGGCTGAGAAAAGGTGACATCCCATCTCACAGAGAGGGGGACAGATGGGGAAACTGAGAGCCTGAGCAGGGCAGCCAAAGGCCACAGCAAGAGGAGCTGGAAGCAGGACCCCAGACTCTGACTCCCTGGCAAAACCATCAGATTGCAGGTCAGGGGAACAAGTGGGTCCCACTCCAGTCAGTGGAGAAGCGAAACAAAGCACTTAGGAAAACCCTCAGCCTTACCCAGAGGCATTCAGGGGCCTGCACCGTGCACAGCTCTGGGCCGGGCAGGGAACTGAAGCCCTATTCCACCAGATGGGTCCAGCCCTCAAGGGCTTACAGTAGCCCAGGGCACTGCTACCAGACCCCCCAAGGTCCCCTCTGTCACTGTGCCTCTGAGCCCCCATAGCAACTGCAAGGACTCAGTCTCTTCCTTCATCCAACAGACACTTGCTGAAGCACCTGGGCCACGCCAGGCATGGGCAGGGCAGGATGGTGGGGGCTCTGGGCCTCCATGACCTCATCCTCAGGCCGCCCCTCCTCGGGCCGCCCCTGCTTCCCAGCCCCAGCCGGAGATCACCGTACAATGGGATGCACTGTCCCGGAGCTTACAGGTTGGGAGGGTTCCGTGAGGTCAGCACAGCATCCGCACACAGTCAGCACCCAAGGCTCAGGCTGAGAAAGCCTCCAAGGCCTGGGCACACCTGGCCCGCTGCATGCTCCCGCAATGCTCCTGGCTTCTCACAGCCCTTCTGCCACCTGCTGCAGGCCTCAACTCTGCCTCTGCCCCAGAGGAAACCAAGAGAGGCTGCCCCAAGTCCCCTGCAGGAATCAGAATATCCAGAACCAGCAGCGCTGTTCCTTCCCCGGCTAGAAGGATCCTACCCGCCCACAGTCCAGCCTCACATCTGGTCCAGGAATCCAGGACACCTGGCAGCATCTGATACGCCAGCAGCTGCGTGACTGCCTCCAGTGATGGGGTACTCACTACCCTCAGCAGCAGCTCTAAGGTGACAAGGCTCCCAGAGATGGTGGGAGGCGGGCACACTGCAGGAAGGGAACGGCTTTGGCAAGGCAAAGATCTGAGCCTGAGCCCCAGCCTGGCCACTGACCAGCTGGGAGGCCTGAGGTATGACCCTGAACCTGCCGGGGCCTCCCTTTCTGCACCTGTAAACTGGGCATAATAGTCCCAACTCCCAGGGGTGTGGTGAGAACACAAGAAGGGAAAACCTGTGCTCAGCACTCCTGGCACCAAGTACCCACTTGGCAAACGGGAGTCATCATTACTGTCACTCCTCCCAGTGATATTTTTCCACACTTGAGGGCAGAGGGGCTCCTGGAGACCACCGTGGCCAGGGCAGAAGGGGACTGAGCTGTGGCAGCCATGTCACCTGGTCCTGCTCAGTGCAGGCAGCTGAGCAGCCAGCCTCTGATTCGGGTCTCGGCCTGTCTGGGCGTCCCCAGACCCCGAGTGCCCCCCAGCACACCTACATTACAATCTGCACAGGCCTGCCCTCACACACAGCAACATGCTGGCTCGCTCACTCCTGACACACACCGTGACCCCGTCACCCACACTCGGAGCATGCCCACGTGAGCCAGGGCTGTGCACCCACACCCGGCACCCACGCTCGCTCCCGCTCACCCGCGCCCCTCCACCACAGCTTCTCAGGGCCCCCCCACCCCGACCCTCACGGGGCCCTCCCCATGGCCCAGGGTCAAACTCCAGGTCAAACTCCACTGCACCACTCACCAGATGTGTGGCCCTGGGCCAGCTCTGGTCCTCTCTGAACCTCCATTTCCTCATCTGAAAAGCAGGGACCACGCAGGGCTCCTGGGGTGAGTCAGTGACGAACACGGGCTCACAGAGCTGGGCCTGCATCACACGAACGTTGGCCACGGCAACAGCCTCTGCTCCCTACACGTTACTGGGTACAGGTTCTCCATCACCACTGATGAGCCAGGAGGAGCACTAGAGCCATCAAATTCAGTCTGTACTGGTTCTAACCTCACACACAACAGCCCTGTGTTATGAGGGTATGATTATCCCCAACTCACAGACGGAAAAACTGAGGCATCAAGAGATTAAGGACCATGCCTGTGGCTGAGACAGCCTGAGGGCCCAAGTCACCCAGCCCCAGAGCCTGAGCAGGCTGTCCCCGGGGCCCAGCAGTAGCTTCCCCACAGAAGTCTCACCATCTGGTAACTCTGCACAGAAAGAGCAACGGAGCCCCAGAGGGGACATATGACTCTGAGGTCCCTGCCCAGGCTGTGACGGTTCTGGGATAGAACCCCAGGCAGGTGTGTGTCCAATCCCCCAAGCCCACATCCAGGCAGGATCCCAAAACCCCACATTCCAGAGCCAGCCCTCCCTCATCAACCCCCAGTGCAGAAGGATGCAGCCACCAACCACAGAGGCCGTCTGCATTTGCCACTCACTCCCCATGCAGCCAAGGGTCCGTGACAGCTCGCCCTGTGACCTCTGAGGCGGGGAGGTGGCCATGAACCACTGTCCCCTGACTGACGGCCAAGCAGCCTCCTTCCCGTGAAGGTACTTACTGAGCACTTGTTACGTGTCAGTCGCTGTGCCTGCCAACGGGCACACACCAGGCACCCAGAGCTCAGAGGGGTGAGGGGCTCACCTGGGTCCCATGGCTAGAAGGAGCAAGCTGGCCCTTGAGCCCTCATCCCTATGCTGTCCCGCCCTCTACGCGGAATCTGACTCCCATCTCATGTTACCTGGAAACTTGGCATGTTAATTTATGATGATCTCTGCCCTAGTAGAGAGACCACACCCAGGATATGCAAAGGGTTTCATCTCATAATGACAGTAAGAAAGAATCTCTTTTTAATTTATCCAGGTTTCTTCCTTACCTGAGAGCAGGAGATTTTTAGGACAAGATGAACCTTATCAACTTCAGTGAAGAAAGCAAGACATCTCCATCTCCATCCCAATGGCCAGCTCATCACGGCACAGTGGGAGGTACCCTACAGGAGTCAGCAGTCCTAGGTTCCTGCCCCATGTATTTGCCATGTGGCCTTGGGAGAGATACTTCCCCTCTCGGGTCCTCAACTGGCCCATTAGTAATATGAGGGCATTGGACTACACAACCCCAAAGTGTCCTCTAGCTCAAAGATTCCAGGATTCTATTTCACTGTAATCAAAGAAATGAATATTGAAACCGTGAGCTATCATTTTCTTCCTCATAAAGTTGGCAAATATTAAGAAAAACAGTAATACTCAGTGCTGGCAAGGATGCAGGGAAATAGGCACTCTCTAATCCACTTCTGCTGAAAATATAAATGAGAATGTACTTTGTGGAGAGCAATTTAACTATTTTTCAATCAAAAGCCTTTTAAGATGTCACCAGTCTTTTAACGCCCCAAATTCATTTGGGGAAATTTATTTTTGAGAAGAGATATGTGTAAAGATTTACTACAAAGGTGTTCATGCCAAAATTTAGTACCAAGATGTTTGTCACAGCACTGTTTATATTGAAGAGAAAAAAGCAACCTAACTGTCCAAGGGCAGGGGATTAAATAAAACATGTTGCATTTATGTGATGCATCATTTTAAAAAACCATGTTTTAGAAGAATAGTTAATGACGTGGGCAAACATTACAACTGTCAGATTTTTAAAAGTTAAAAAGTATACAATCCCAAACTTACAAGGTAATGAAATCTCTGTACCACGTCCTATAGAGTCTCTCCTAAATATATCCAGGCCCTGTCTATGACGTCATCCCCACCGGTGCCCTCAGTTCACCACCGCGATCACTCAGCCTCAGTTACAACCCCCTCCTCCAATCCGTTCTTGGACTACAGGCTAGAATGATACCCAAACCCAAATCTAACATATCTCTGCCACCTCCATGCATGGATCCCCTGCCCATCTCAGAAAATGTCGAAATCCCTTCCCATGGCCTTTGGGGCCCTTGGTGAGGGATGGAGTGAGCCCGGCCTACCAGTCAGCTGCATTGCTCACTGCTGTGACCTGCCCCAGAGGGGCTCGGGCCTAGCTTTGGGAGCAGAGGAAGCTGGGTCCAACCCCAAGGCCACAGCCAGGAGAAAGTGCTCTCACCTGACACTCTGAGATGTGAGATGCCAGAACTCTCTGGGGTGGGGGTGGGGACGGATGGAGCTGGGGGAGGCAGAAAGAGCTGGAACAGGTGCGAGAAGGAGGCCTGGGCTCTGGGATCCGGGGGGTCCCTGCTCCTCTCCAGCCTCTGCTTCTCTCAACAAGGGGTGGGCCCTAAACCACAGGTCCCGTCCTGCCCTAGAGGACAGAGGACTTGCCTCCAAGGACCAGCTGCCACCAGGAGAGGTTTCAAGAGTCCCCTGAGAACCACGCACCACACAAAACTCTTCAAGTGCACTGAATCCTTCCATCTCTGGGGCCCCTGAGATGCCCATTTTCCCGAGGAGGAAAGTAGGGCTCAATGAGACGGGGCTTGCCCAAGGAAAGGGCCAGAACCCCAGCACATCTGGCCCCCAAGGTCAGTTTCACTCCCTGAGATTCTGTGGTTGAACAGCCCCATTCCCCTCCTAGTCCATGCTCTGGACCTCAAAGCACTCTCCCCTTTTGGTTCTCAGAGTCACATGGGCAGCAACTGCAGATGAACAAACTGGTGCACAGAGAGGGTCTGTGACTCGCCCAAGACCCAGCCCCATTCTCCAGGATATTAAGTGCAACAGACTTGATGTTTCTTGCCCCGATGCCCAAACTCACTTTAAGAGTCTAACCTCGATCCCTCTTGCTGCTGCTCTGTTTAGCGTTCAGTGGAGTCAGGGAGTGGGCCCCCTCGGTCTTACCCACAGGCACACAGGCTACACAGGGATTGCGGAAACCACCTCCCTCCCTCAGAGCCTTCCCCCTCCTGGGTGGCTTATTCCTCGTCTGGTTGTGGGCCCTTCACACTCCAAACCTCTCATTTATCTTAAGATGGGTGCCAGATACTGCCTCCCCCCAAGGCAATGTCTTGCCCTCTCTGGTCAAGCAGAGTTGGGTGGGGGAAGGGACAATCAGAGACTATTCCTTATCCTATAGGAAGGGACCCTCGTGGGACCCTTCCCAAAGCCAGAGAGACTGGTGATATCCAGCATCTCTCAACCAGACTCCTGACCCCAAGCAGAGGTCCCCCCTCTCTGCTCTGGGTCGCAGAGGCCTTAGCTACTGGTTACCCCAACCTCCCATCCAGATGCTCCTCCCTCCACCATTCTGGGCATCAGGGGAAAAGGCCAGAGACTGAAGGTTGGCCAGCAAGGTCAAGGCAGAGCCTGGGCTGACCAAGAGAGACATGGAGGAAGCGACCTCCTCTGAGTCCTCAACGTAGGGTCCGAGGGGAGAGCCATGAGCACCATGGGGAGAGAACAGGAAGGGAGGGAGGGTGGAGGGTTCTGCCTCTTGGGGCTGCCTGGCTTTGGCCCAGAAGCCTTTAAACGGTTACAGTTCAGACCACGACAAATGGCTTGAGCCCCACAGGCTCGGTTTTTCAAACGACCTGGCTGGTTTCCACTTGAGGGCAGGAATTACATCTCTCTGGTTCACATCTGCATCTCTGTGCTCAGCACAGAATGAGCATTCAATGAACAGCAGGTCAGGGCAGCCTCAAAGTTAACAAGTGGGGACGGGGGAAGACTACAGCATGTGAAATAAGAATCTGCTAAGATTCAGACAATCCAAAGGTCCCCCATTTCTAGCCTCCTGTGCACCAGGCACAAAGACCACGGCAGTAGGAACGTTCCTCTGTGGAGAGATGAACTTCGCCCGCAAGATAGATTTACGACCAGTTCAAGATGGAGCCAAACTCTGCGGTCCAAACAATGTTAACAACGATCGCTAACATGCATCCCTGCATCCCTGACAAGTGTGTGTCACGTATTAAGGACCTCTTACCAGTCACCTCATCTTATTCTGTATGTTTTGAAGATTTTTAGATCTATGGCCAATCGTTTTTTTTGTTTGTTTGTTTGTTTGTTTGTTTGTTTTTTTCTGGCAGGAAGAGGTAATTAGGTTTATTTATTTATTTATTTTTTGACGGCGGTACTGGGGATTGAACCCAGGACATCGTGCATACTAGGCAAGCAGTCTACCACTGAGCTACACCTTCCCCTCAACCTCATCTTAAACCATATGTGAATCATCTTGTTGCCTCTTCACATGCCCCTAGAGTCAGGTACCACGAGCACACCCATTTTGCAGATGAGGAAGCTGAGGTTCAGTTAGGTGAAGGGCTCGCTTGTCCCATTGCCTGGGCACAAGGGATGACAATACCCTTATCAACAAGCTGGGAAAAAAGTGGGCCAGACCCAATAGGAACCAGGCTGCTGGTCACACTGAGCACTGCTGTCTGATTCCTAGCTGAGCAAAGCCTCCATCTCTCACAAACCTCTTGCTGCTCTTGGATGTGAATTGTGCCAGGAAGGGTGAGGATTGGGTTACGGGGCACTGATGACTTACAAAATCTTATCTGCAGGGAGGAAAAAAATCTGCTCTGCAGTGTTAAGCCTGAATGATGGAGGGTTTTAGCCAAGCTGAATCCAGATGCATCCAGGGAGAGTCACCCAGCTGGAACTTCGAGACCTCCTCCCGCTTCCTCGCGCACACACACACAGACCACCAAGATGGTCTTCTCCCGAGAGCAGGAGAATCACCACCAGGGATGGCAGCCAGCACTGCCTCAGGCGTGAACATCTGGGGCTCCACCCTGAGCCCCACTTGGCATTGTGGCTGGCTGTGGGACACCCGAGGTGCCTAGGACACCAGAAGATGTTCACACCTTCCTGGACCCCCAGAACCAGCTGTGGGGCTTCAGCTGGGACTCTTGGGAATCAAGATCTGCTTGACAAACACTCATCAAGATACAAATTCCTGGGCCCCGCCCAGACTCTAAGAGTGGGAAGTCCGAGAGGGCAACCAGACTCAGGCAAGTGATATTTAACTGGCTCTCCAGGAGATTCCAACATCTGAGAGTCCTCCCTAAGCGCTCCTCTCTTGACCCCAGACAACACACAGAATCCCTTAAACAAAGAGCAGATGGTTCTACTCCCTGTCACAAGGAGGCCCATGTGGGGCCTTAGAACAGGCTGGAGGTTTTCTCTCCTGTTCCTGCTGGGAGACTTTTCATTCAACAGATACTTGCAGACCTACTAAGTGCCAGCACAACCAGACAAACACCTGCCCTGACATCAGCAAGGGAGACAGACAGGAGGTCTGTGAACCCACCACCACCCCCATCAGCCCAAACCCAGAAAGAGCTCTACAGAGAAGTACCCAGCTGTCTCCCTCATCGAGACTGTTCCACGTGTCCAAAGGCCTTTAAAAATAGCCCAGCCCAGCCCAGCCCCACGGGGCTGGCTCCTAACAAGGCTTTGTTGACTCAACTTCTCCCAAACTTGATAGATCTGCCTGGAGAGAGAGGAATGGACAAAATGACCCCCAGGCGCATTCACACCCGAAGTCCAGCTTCACAGGCTTAGAGCAGAAATCAGAAAGGGACACACAGGAGAAAAGCCCCTCTGGACTTCTCAGCGTGATCTCTGAGGTCTCGCAAGCGGCATAATTTTGTAGCCAGACAGACCTGAGTTCGAGTCCTGGCACTGCCCCATGACAGGTGGGGGATCTCGGGTAGTGGGACCACTGTGAGGACTGAATACGACAGTGATGTGAGGAGCTCAGCGTGCGACGTCTCTGGAAGCAGGAGACCTGGCTCCGCTCAGCTCACAGGTAGCTCCCCGCATCCCCACAATGGAGACACCCCTCCTTTTGAAACCCACTGTGTCCCCTGCCTCCCCAAGCACAGGGGCCCGGGAAGTCCAGTGTGCAGCCTGCCTGCTGACAGCTATGGGAGCCCAAAGGAGGCCCAGCAAATTGCACAAAACAGAAGCCACACTGGGAAGGGCTGCCCGCCCACCTCGGAGAAAGGGTAAGGGCAGCAAGGACAGAGTCTCTGGTCCTCAGAGCCTTACCCCTTTGAGAAGCAGCTACTGGAATGTGAGCGCCCTGCTGCAGAATTCCACTGGAGAAGGGCCAGTACCTCTCAGCAGACTAGCACCCACTCAGGAGGGCCCCCTTCGTTCCAAGCACATGGGGGTGAGGGGCACAGAGCCGAAGTGTGGGTTTGGACAGACTTGCAAACGTGCCCAGAAGACCAATGGAGCGGAGGGGAAGGGGGGAGCAGAGGTTGTGCAATGCACCACCAGAAGCTACCTCCCAAGCCTCCATCAACGCTTGGGGCTGGCGGTCAATCCATCGCATCCAGGGAGGGTGCAGAGCGCCTGGACCCACATAGCAGCCCAAGTACAGGTTCTGAATCCCAACACAGCTCAGAGCCCCTGCTTCCTTCCAAGTCAGATACCCAGGCAGAAGCCCTTGTAGACCCCTGGCAGTGCTTCTCCCCATCCCTCAAAAGAAAGGCTGTGTGGTCAGGACCCCCGGTGCCATTAACCCCTGGCATGCTGGGGCATCTCCCAAGAGGCTTTCAGGGAAGGGAGAAGCCTGGTATGGAGAAACTGAAGATGTGAGGAGACTGGAGAGTTGTGAAGTTGGGCAAGTGGAGAGAGATCTGGAGAGATCTGAAATTGACAGACCCTCCTCTCAGGGGTGCCCCGGACGGTTAAATAATGAGATCCACCAGATGACCCAGGGCTGTAGAAACCCATTCTCCAGTCCGGCAGACAAACAGAGACCTGGGGAGGTGAAATCAGAGCCAGAGGAGAATTCAGCCTGTAAACCCTGCAGGCAACAGGATGCGCCCAGGACCCTTCACCGCCACCGCTGCCACGAGCTCTCTGACAAGTCTCGGTCGCCACCCCCCACACACGATCAGGGCCAGGGAGGGGGAGACAGGCCAACCTCGCAGCGGCGGCGGCGGCGGCGGCATCGTGATGCATGAATCACCCGCCCCACCGCGCTCGTGCCAGTCGGATGCGCGGAGCCGGAGCCACCTCGCAACCAGGCGCCCCCTCCCCGGCCCACCGCCCCCCGCCCTGGCGCACCCCTGCCCTTTTGGACAGCTCTGCATAAGAGGGGGCCGCGGGCGGGCTGGGCTTTCCCTCCGGGCCTGGGGGTGGCCCCGCGCACGCTGACAGGCGGCACACGTCCCGGGCGAGCGTTGTTGCGCGGGGGGGGGGGGGGGGCGGCTAGAACAATAGGGCCAGGTGTGGGGCTGGGGGCGGGCCGGGAGCTTCCGAGGGACCCGGGGCGGGGGCAGGGCAGGGAATGACAGAAGGAAGGTGGCTGCTTTGAGGAGAGCGGAGAGCCTGCCCCAGCAGAGGCGGGAGGTGGGGGGGGGGGGGAGAGGACAGCGCGTTGGGGGAGGGGCGCGAGGGGGCGGCGGGAGCGGCCGGGAGCAGGGGCGGGGGGGCCGCGCGCGATCACTCACAGTAGGTTTTCCTGGTCAGCTCCTCCACAACTTCGGGCTTCAACTTGCTGTTGGATTTCCCCATCCTCAGCGGCCGCGGCCCCCCGCGCCCCGGGCCGGACCCCGTCGGGGCGCCCAGCGAGAGCGGCTGGGCCGGCGCGGGCCGGGGCGGGGCGCGCGGGGGCCCGGCGGGCCGGGCTGGGCCGAGCCGGGGCCGCGCCTTTGTCTGCGCCGGGCCCGCGGGCCCGGGGCGCGGGGCTCCGGCGCGCGAGGCTGCGCGGCTGGCGACGCGGAACGCGGGGCGCGGGGCAGCCGCTCGGCAGGCCCGGGCCGTCCGGCCGCCGCCCTCTCCGGGCGCCGCGGCGCGGAGCTGCGCTGGGCTGGGCGCCGACGCGGCCGCGGTGTCGCCGCGGTCGTCCCTGGTTACTGAGCTCCGCGGCACATGCTCGCTGCTGCGCTCCCTCTCGCCGCCGCCCCTGCGCTCCCCGCCTCCCGCCTCCCGCCCGCACCGGCGCGCCAGGGGTGGACCCGGAGCCGCCACTCAGCGCCCGGCGCCACCTCCCGCCCCGCACCCGCCCGGCCGGGCCTGCGCCCGCGGAACGGCGGCCCCGCGAGCACCGAGCCGGGTCCGCGAAGGGGCGCCCCGGGCCTCATCGGCCCCCGGGCGGGAAGGCAGGTCACCCCCCGCCACTTCCCTCGCTGGGATCCCCGGCGCTCCGAGCCTCCCCCCTCCACCAAAGGGCGGAGCCGGGCGGGGGAGGGCCCGGAAGATCTGAAGTGAATGAGGCCGAGTTTCTGCCCTGCGAAATTCATTCATTCGACACCGATTTGTGGATTTGTGGGCGCCGGGATGCCAGGAATCAGAACAGGCGCGGTCCCAACCCTCACGGGGAGGGGTCGGGAGAGGCAAGGACAGGGCCCTGCAGGATGTCACGTGTTGTGGTGGGGGGCACCTACCGCGGCCTGCAGAAGGTGACCTCCAAGCCCAGGGGGAGGGAGGGAGGCTGGCTGGGAACGTGGTCAAGGCCCAGACAACCTGGAGGAAGGAAGGAGGCCTGAACCCCAGAGAGAGCCCCTGTCCTTGCAGGCAGCGGGACGGTGTGAGGCCCGAAAGAATGGGGAGAGCCAGTGGGGGCAGGCCTGCCATCTCCCGGAGGAGCTGGGCCTCTGCGATTTAAGCAGGGAGGTAACAGGGTCAGATCTGCCTTCTCTGCTTCCCTGCCTAAGTGTGGAGGGGCTTTGTGGCCCAGACTAGTGGTGTCGGCTCTACCTGAATGCTCAGAGGCAAGGGACGGGGGGCAGGGTATAGTGGGGTAAGGGTCTACATGACCTTCCCCGGCCACCCTGTCTACAGTGTCAGCATGTTGGGACCACTCCTGTCCGTTCCCAGCATCCATCACAGACTCCACACTTCATGTCCGTTTTATTGGTTCTGTTTTGCTATCTCCTCCACTAGAGCATGAGCCCCCAAGGGCAGGAATTCTTGACTTATTTGTAGTTGTATCTCCAACCCCTAGAAGGCACCTGACTTGCAGTGGCCACTTAGCAAACCTCCGAATGAGGGAGGGGTGACACCGGTGCTGGCGGCCTGGGGGTGGACAGGGTATGGCAGGAAGGGGCAGCCCTCCCTCAGGGACCGCAGGGATGAGGTGGTGGGCATGGTGGGCAGTGTCTCTTTGTCCCCACTTTGGCCCAGTATTCAGACCTCAGGGCATCCAGCAAGCACAGAGGAACTGGGGAGACCAAGAAACCCTGCTTCTCAGCCCCTCAGTGCTTCCTCCAACCTCCACATATGCCCCAGTCCAGCGTCTCTCCTGAAGGCCTTGCCTGGGTCAAGCCCCAGGCCCCGGGAAGCCTTCAGGTGGGGTACACTTGCTGGCCTGCTGAAGCCCATTCTGTAAAGGAAGTGGGGAGGTCACAAACCCCAAGAGCTGGGACTGGGCTCACAGTTGGAGGGACCTGGTTTAGACTTGGAAACAGGATGCCCCAACGGTGAGAACTGACTCCGAATGGACACCCGGGAGGGACCCATGGGGAGGGCCACGGAGCTGGTCTGACCAGCCTGAGTGTCGTGCCTGGGAGCAGGGGAGCCAGCATGGGGACCAAGACCTGGTCAGGATGACAGTGATAGGGGTAGCCCTGCAGAAATCCAGGTGCTTCTCCTGGGCCTATTCCTTGCCCACAGCCCACGTGCCAGGCACTGTGCTGGGCACTGGGGACACTGCCATGACCAACATGGTCCATTTCCTTAGGGAATGCAGGGACCTCCCCCCTCCTCTGCCTGCCCCACAGGGGTCCCCAGATTACACTGATGACAAATGCCATGAAAGGAACAGAGAGGGCGCTGGGGGAACGTGCACAGAAACTGCGGGGTGGGGGGCAGGGAGGTTCGTGGGGGCTTCACAGATTCACTGTCATTCAGCAATTTGCTGAGTACCTACTATGTGCCGGGCTGTGGTGGAGCTTACAGTTCGTAAGAAGAGAGGGATAAACAATAAACAATGGACCCAGAGGTGATCATACTAAAAAGTCAGAGAAAGACAAATATCCCATGATATCACTTATATGTGGAATCTAAAAAAAAATGATACAAATGAACTTATTTACAAAATAGAAACAGACTCACAGAGAAAACAAACTTATGGTTACCAGGGAAGAAAGGGTGGGGGGAAGGATAAATTAGGAGTTTGGGATTAACAGATACACGCTACCATATATAAAATAAACAGCAAGGACCTATCGTATAGCACAGGAAACTATATTCAATATCTTATAATAATCTATAATGGAAAAGAATCTGAAAAAGAACACATATGTGTGTAACTAAATCACTTTTCTGTACACCTGAAGCCAACACAACATTGTAAATCAACTATACTTCAATTTTTTTTAATTAAAAATTTTTTTAAATAAACGAAATTCATGAGTAAAATATATCATGTCAGAAGTGAAAACATAACAATAAGGCAGGGAAGTGGGTGGGAAGTGCTGGGGTGGGAGGTGTGAGGTGTTTAATGGCAGGGAAGCCTCACGCAGGAGGCACTATTTGGACAAGGGCCTGAACGGCGGACGACCTGGCCAGGCCCCGCAGTGGAGCCCTGCCGGCCTGTGTGCGGGAGATGAGATCAGACTCCGAGATGTGTTGGTATTTCGCAGGATGTGTGCACTGACTCCAGGCAGGCATGATGGAAACAGGGACCTCTGGCAGGTCAGTGCATCAGCTGGGGTGGCGGGTCCTGAGCAGCAGGGAGTCCGTGGAGAGAGAACCAGTTAGACTCAGGTTATATTTTGAAGATAGCCGTGACAGGGTAGCAGAATGAACTGGGTGGGGCTGTGAGACAAAGAGAGAAAGGAGTGAAGGCCAAGGCCAAGGATTTTGACCTGAGCCACTGCAAGAATGGTTTCCATTTGCTACAGTGGGGAGTGGGCAGGTTTGGAGGCGGGAAGAGCAGGAGTCTGGTTCTGGACGACTAAAGTGTAGGATGCTTATGAGCCGTCCAAGTGGCAATGCGAGGAAGCAGGTGATGCCAGCCCCTGGAGTTCACAGACAGGGCCAGGCTGCAGGGATCAGCTGGGAGTCATTCTACTAGAGATGGAATTTAAAACACTGTGACAGCTTAAGGTCACTAAGGGAGTGAGTGTAGATGAGAACTGAGCCCCAGGGACACAGGTCAGGGAGACAGAGCAGGTGCCGGTGGCGAAGTAGGAAGAGCGCAAAGAGGGTGGGGTGCCCTGGAAGTCCCTGGAAGGAGGGAAGAATGCATTCTAGGAAGAGGGAGAGACACAGGAGCTGGTCGGGCAAGGATGGGCAGAGTGTTCTGGGCCCCCATTTTATGGGGACAGCCTTACCCTCTTTCCTGACCTAGATTTCAGCCCAGAGGGTCCCCTGCCCACATCTAAATGCCTTACCCGGAGCCACGCCAGACTAAGCACTCAGATCCACTCTCTGACGCCCTGGTTGTTCTCCTGGTGGTTCTGGTTCTTTCTGCCACAGGAGTTCGGTGTTTTTAATGTGAAGGAAAATGTGTGGCCAGGCTTTAAGCCAGGGTTTCACAACCGGATTCCCACTTTCAGAGACTCCTTCTGGCTGCTGCAGACTGGAGGGGACAGAGTCAAGGCTCAGAGGCCGGGAAGGAGCCAGGGAATTTGAGTGGCAACTGAGTAGATGGGGGCTGGGGGATGAGGGAGAGAAAGGGACCAAGTGGAGCCCTGGTTGGAGGCGTGGCAAGGAGCAGGTCATAAACCAGTGCACTTAGAATAATCGAGTTAGCTACCTACCTGTGTAGACAGTAGTCCAAAAGGTACACCTTCAAGGTGTTATGGCAATTGGTGCCTGTATAGGTGGGATTATAAGCATTTTCTTTCCTTATTCTTTTTTTGTTTGTATCGCTCTTTTTGTCTTTCATTTATTTTTTTAAATTGAAGTATAGTTGATTTACAATGTTGTGTTAGTTTCTGGTGTACAGCATAGTGATTCAGTTATACATATGTTTCTTTTCACAGTCTTTTTCATTATAGGCTGTTATACATCATTTAGTTTTCTTCTCTCATCTGTATTTTTGCTTGCATTTAAAAAAATTGGGATGTAATCCACATGACATGAATTCACCATTTTAAAGTATACAATTCAGAGTTTTAGTATATTCCCTAGGTTGGGCAACCATCCCCACCATCTAATTTCAGAATCTCTCTCCTCTGTTCTGTATACACTGTTTTCTACAACTAAACACATTGCTTTGGAGCAAATCAATAAGAAAGATAATCAAATCATTTTGCTCATCTGCGGGTAGCCTGAGGGAGACGCCTTCCTGAGTCAGCCACCAGACCTCGTGGAGACCCTCATGGCCAGGCCTCCCTCCAGACATGGTGGTGACTCTGAAAGAGGTGGCGGCACTGCCTGGGAATCTGCATTTAATCCAGCCTCCCCAGCCTCTAGTCCTCCCCCTTGCCTTTCAGCAGAGTCCCAGCTCTCATGTTATAAGCTTGCCTGGGAGACTGACACCAGAAGCTTGCTCAGTAGTTCTTCCAGAAAGCTCGCGGGGGAGCGAGGCGTGACACGCACATGGTGGGCAGAGTCTGGATTAAAGAGCCCCCTAGGTCACTGCATCCGGGGTGTCAGAGGCCTCCCCTGCGGAATCAGCAGCTCCACCCTGATCTCCTCTAAGTCTTAGTCTATGTATTCAGTGCCTTAGGGGCTGGGTCCACTTGAGTGTCCCAGAGGCACCCAAACTCATCAAGACAGAAACACAACTTACCCCTTCCTCCCCTCAAAAGAATCTTCTCCCCTTGGCAAATGGTCCCTCCCATACTCAGTGGCTCCCACCAGAAATCTGGAATATCTTAGACTCTTCCTTCTCCCCAGGAACCCCACCCTCTCGATCCATCAGCCCCACCCAGTCCATTGGATTTCCTACTCCCTAAATAGCCCTCAGAGCTTAACGCTTTTCTCCATCCTCCGCACCCTTCCTCACAACAGGGATCATCCCACCACTGCCCTCTCTCAAAGCCACTGTCTGCTGCCTCATCTCTTGGTCCCGCTAACAAGCTGTTACCCACCTGGGGCTGCCCTCCCTCCCCCTCCCATAACTGCGTTGACTGCCTGGCCCTGCGATGTCCAGCACGGACACCCCTCCCACACACGCAGCCGCCGAGCGCTTGAGGTGCGGCCAGTCCCGGTGGAGATGTGCTCCGTGCAGGAAGCGCTCTGGGTTCCGAAGATTCATACAAAACACAAAGAATGAAGAAACTCTCATTCGTGTATTTAAAAAATTTGGTTACGTATTAAACTGATACTATTTCAGATATAACAGGTGAAAAATGTTATTAAAATTAATTCCACCTAAGGTTTTAAAATGAGCCCACTGGAAAATTTAAAATTCCACATGTGGCAACATTATATTTCTATGGGATGGTGCTGTCTTGGATATCTCTTCCAGACTCCACTTAAATACCACCTGCGTGGAGCCTTCCCGGGGTCCCACAGGTGAGCGCGGGTCCCCCTGGTGAGCATCTACCCACTGGCACCCGGTCCTGGGCTTTGCTGCACTTTGTGTGACTTAAGGAGGTGTATCCCCAGGAAGTCCTCTCCATTCCTGCAGGTCAGGGGGATGCAAATGGGGGCTGCCTGGATACAGTCCGATACTGGAGGAGGGGGGGTGTTGGCATTTGGCCAGTGGAGGAAGGGAGGAAAAGGGGTCCCACTGGACCCCCAGCATGCAGCATGCGCCCTGAGGCCCAGGTCTAGGCTTGGTCCTGTCCCTCACACGCTGTGTGGTCTTTGACAGACCACTTCCCATCTCAAAGGTAAATTTGATCTTCTCATGGGGGAAGGGTTTATAAGGATCAGAAATGCTCTGTACAAACACATGACAGAGAGTTAATATCTTTAATCCCCCTAAGAACTTTTTAAGCTAGTAAGAAAAATATGAATACTTACTAGAAATTGGGGGAAGGACTCAAAGGGGTGATACCCGAGCAAATGACAGCCTCTAGTCAGCACAGACGCTGTCCCTTATAACTCACCAAAGAAGCAAAAAACAAATTGAGGGGAACAAAAAAGTCAATGACTCTAACCCAGTGTTGGCAAAGGAGGGAGAAAACAGGCATCCGGACACCGCCAGGCAGGGTGTGAGTTGGTGCAAACTTTCTGAAGAGCATTTTGGCAGGAAATATCCGTGTTCCCCAACTCAGCCATCCCACTTCTAGGAAATTATCCTAAGCCAACAATGAGAGCTCTATACAAGTGTTCATCTTCAAAGATGTTACTGTGGCAGCGTTTGTAACAATAACAACAAAAATGGAAACAACTTATACATCCAGAAATAAGGGATTTGTCTACCCAATACGGTGGGATCTTGGACAACAATATTAAATGACAGCATGGATGGAAATCTACTCACATGAGATAGAGCTGTTAAGAGATAGATCTGTTAAGGAGCACAAAAAAGATTTCTAAAACTTTTAGGATGACCCCAACTGAGTGATTAAAAAAATCTGTGTTCATTTTTTTTTAAATTGAATCATTTTTTTCCTCCAAATTACAAAAACACTGTCAAAAGTGTTGAATCCAGGATCTCCTAAAGAAAAACCAGTCTCAGTGGTATGTATGTCCTGTACAGAAAAGGGTCTGGTCAAATGCTTTGGGTAGGGGGCGAATATCACATCTAAGAGTCAGGGCAAATTAGCCTACTAAAGGCTCTGAGAAGTCCTGCAGGAAAGAAATTTGCTTTAAGTATTTCCACGCTTATTTTTTCCTTAACTAACTCCAGCTAGCATTTGAAGAACCGTTGTCCTATGGCATAAATAACCATAAGGACCCCATTGTTCTGTGAGTTCTGACTTGCAGGGGAGAAGTGAGGTAGAGTAATGAGGAGGTGAAATGCATCGAGGTGAAGCCTTTGACAAGCATACGTCCTAGAGTGGGCACTGCTGGAGAGGACCCATCCAGCGGCCAGCCCCTTCACCATCTCAGACCTCCTGCAGGTGCCTGGCCCGCAGTGGGAGCTGGATAACCACACGCTGGGTTCAGCCAAGCTGATTCGCCCTGTCCTCATAACATGCTTTAGTGGGCTGCCGATGCCAGCAGGAGGAATCGAGGCAGGCAGGGGCTCAGCTGGAGAGAGTGGCGTGGACCACTGTGCCGTGGGTCATGGTCACCAGGGTGGAAGAGGCAGCTCCATGTATCTCAGTGTTCCCTTAGGAAGAATTCTCCAGTCTTTCCCATCCTTCTTGCCTGCCAGGCAGCAGGCTGCATCATTCACCCCGAGTGAATTACTACCCAGTCAGGACAAATGGCAATTGGAGAGGACCAGGGGCTTTTCCTTCACTCATGTCAGGAGTCCCACCACCGTCACATCCACTGGGCCCTCTGGGCAGCAGCCCTGTGTTTTATGGGCTCGTGGAAGTGGCCGATCGCTTCCTCCCTGTTGAGGGAAGGGTGGAGCAGTGGTTAGCACGGGCCCTGGAACCAGACTACACTTCTGGTTGTGCAGCTTTAGGTAAGTTACTGAAACTCCTTAAGCTTCAGTTTCCACATCTGGAAAGTGGGTATAATAAAAATACCACCTCCCGACTGAATCGTTATGAGAATTTAGTGATGTATGGAAATACTTAGCACTACTCAGTAAAGCTTGTGCTGTTATTACTGATGAATAATAATACATTTGTTTTAATAATATTATAATGATTGTTACTGACAAAGGCAGAGACATCATTTCAGGATGCTATCTGTGGAAAGGTCCCTAACCAAGAATGTGAGTGCTGGTCTTGCCTGTGGGGCTTAGGATCAGGCATGAGGCCTCTCTGAGCCTCGGTCTCCTCATTTGTAAGTCGGGCTCACGGTACCCCTTGGGGAGCCTGCTGCCTCGCAGGGCTGTTTCTGGGCCTTGAAAGTGGGGCCTCTCTGGTCAAGGAAGGCGAGGGTATCTCATGAAGTAGCTGAGCGAGTGGGTCTGTGGATGAGAAGCAGGTGCAAAGCCCATCTGGCCTGGGGACAAAGGCCTCCCTCCTCTGTCATCTTGGGCACCCGGGCAGTGAGAAGGGGTCTCTTTGCTCCGAGTCCATGACCATCGTGCCCGACCACCACGAACAGGCAGTGTTCTTTCTGGTCCTCAAAGTCTTTCTGCCCAGTGAGCCTGAGGAGATGCTCCTTCTCTGATCTGCCCCTTTCCCAGAGAAGACTTCAGTGAGGGTCTCGAGAGAGGCTCTTCTCATACGTGGGCAATGGACACACACACACACACACACACACACACACGCACACATGCCCCACTCAGAGGCCAAGGGAAGCAGGCAGTTCACTGGTGCTCGCCTGTCCTTGACAACCCCACTAAGGGTTAGTTCTCTGGGTCTGAGGGAGGGTTAGGAGATCCAGGCCTGCCCTGACTCAGATGAAGCAAAAGGGGGATATATGAGAGGGTCAGGAGGAGCCAGGGCAGCCCTGAGAGAGCGCCAGTTCCTCTGACATCCTGGTTCCTGGGTTGCCCGCAACAGAGACCACAGCCAGCCAGTGGCAGCAGAACTGGCAATGGCTGTATGCACAGAAGTGCTTGGGGAACTGAGGGAAAAGCCAGAGAACGGGCTGAGGTGGGGCAGGACCCAGGAATCTCCGGGCTGTGGGGTCCACCAGCAGAGACAAGAAAACAGTGTCTTTAGGCTGAGATGGGCTCTGGCCTCTTCCTCCCCCTCTGCACCCTTTGCCCCAAATTCAGTCCTTGGAGAGACTGTCTGAAGGGCCACACTGCGGTCTGGGGACAACACTGGATGGGGGTGGTGGGCAGGGAAGCCGGTGGGACAGCTCCCACAAGGCTGCCTCAGTGGCGGAGGGGGGTCTCCCTCCAAAGTAAATTGGATGTTTTTTCCAGAATGGGGAACAAATGTTGGGGGGATGGATATCCAGTAGGTGATGCTCACGACCCTTCTTATCCGGGGCAGTTTCCACCTCTGCAGGCAGCATTCTCTGCGCCTCCTGCCCCAGCACCTGCCCACCAGACTGCCTGGTGATTCACAAAGCCCAGTGCTGGGAGAGAGGATCTGATTGGTCCACGTGTGAGTCAGGTGTGGGCCTGGTCCAATCAGCCCTGGCCAGCCAGTTACAGCTTCAGAGGCCCACCCTTAGGAAAGGGGAGCTGGACAGACACCCCGAATACCATCGACCACAGAATTCGAGAATCCTCAAAGCTAGGAGCTACTATTTGAAGCCCACCAGGTCCAACGTGCCCACCTTGCAAATGGGAGAAAGGAGGACTGAGGCTTGCTTGTCTCTGAGGGGAGGGCGCTGGGGCCCGCGGCTTCTCCCAGGCATGAGAGTGCCTCCTGGAGCCATGGGTTCTCGCAGGGTCAAGCTCAGACACGCTCAGAGCAGGAGCAGCCTTCCTGGTGCGGCGCGCCCTGGAGCCATGACCACCTCGTGCCAGGGAGCTGCTGCCCGCCGCCCGGCCTGCCCCCAGCTCGCCAGAGATGCCTGTTGGTTTCTGAGTCAGGCCCAGGCCCTCCTCATCCCAGGGAGTGCCAGAGTTAGAGCCAGCACAGGGGCTCCTCTGGTCAGAGGCAAAGGATGCTTCCTAGGAGAGCCCCTGCCGGCCGCTGGGCCTGGCCAGCTCCCTGTGTCCCGACCCCCATACGTCAGTTATCTCTGGGCCAACCTGAGGGCAGGACTGCAGGTGTTTTGTTGCTGCTGCTTGGCTAGGGCCTGACCCAGAGCAGAAGCTCCAACAGCACTGATGAATGTGGATGGTGGCTCTTCAGCCCCTTGACTCCTCTTTGGCCGTGACGTGAAGTCCAGCTGTCTCCTAGAGGTCTGCTGTGCCCTGAATTCAGTAACGTCCAGGCCACTGTCCTGGGCTCCAGGCCCACTAACCTCCTTCCAGTGCAGACCTGGACAATCACTCTTACCCTCTGGACCTTAGTTTCCCCATCTGTACACTGAGGGGCTTCAGGGTCCCTTCCGGCTGGAACACTGTGCTGTAACAGCTCTAGGGCGGGGTTCAGTCCTGAGGCATCGGAGCCGAGCAGCACGCAAGTGGGACGCCCGGCCTTCTCCTGGAGCCCTTCGGTTTCCCTAGCTTTCAGACTCGAACTTGGTAAAGAGCAAGCCCCACAGTGACCGCGGCGGGGACCGCCCACCTCGCCCTTGCTGTGCGTCACGCAGTGGGCCAAGGGCTTCCCAAGTGCCAGCTGGCTGAGCCTTGGCACAATCCTGTGACTTAGGCAGCCAGGCCCAGAGAGGTTGAGGAGCTGGGCCGGGGTCACACTGCTGCTGACCAGTCACAGATGTTCAAGTCAGGCTTGACTGATCCCCAGCCTATGAGCTGACAATGTGGTGCAAAAACATCCTGAAATCTGAGTACAAAGAGATGTGTGCTCTGCTGAGACCCAACTTCCTGTTACTCTGCTTGGTTTCAGGGCTCTTCAGTGCTGGTAGGAGGCGGGGGGAGGCCACAGGATTTGGGGCTACTTACTGCCATACGGATCAGTGAGCACCCCTACCCCCAAAAAGCCTCTTCCTCCAAACAGCTCTTGGGAGTTTGTTGGGCTGCACCTGCTCAGCTTCTGCAGTTTTGCAGAGGGAGCCTGACAGCATCCCCTGGGGTCCAGCAAACAGCGGAGCATCAGTTGGGCATCTTTAAAGCCCTCATTCTCAAGGGCCTCTGAGGCATCACTAAAATACTGATGTGCAGACAACGCACCCACTCCCCTTGGCGCAGGGAATTCCACACGCCCTCACTGACCGCTGGCCAAGGATGCCTGACCCTGGACTCCATGCCCAGTGTGTGGTCCCTGCCTGCCCTTCAAAGCCCAACCCACTGTGGGGGTTCACAAGGAGTCTTCGTGTGGATCCCGGGAACAGAGAGGTGGAATGTCGTAAATGAGGACATAGGAAGAGCTCCTCTGGTAGGTGGCAGCGGGGGTTGCCCAGGGCTGAGCATTTGGAGATGGAGTTCTGGAAGGGTCTTTCCTGGACTCCTCAGGCCCCATTGCTCTGTGGCTTCATTTATAAAAGAATTGCCTCTGCTCCTTCTGACTGAAGTGCTTCCAGAGTCAGTACTGCACCCCCGCAACAGATGAAATATGGGCTGGGGGCTGGGGCGGGGAGCATCCTTCCTCCCTGCCAGGACCCTGCCCCCACTCCGGGAGCCCCCAGCCCAAGTCACCGCGGCTGGCTCCCGGGTCGGGGCGGGAAGGGCAGAAATGACCTGAGGGCCAGTGGAAGTTGGCCTCTCTTGCCTCCCCGTCCAGCCCAGCATCTCCTGCTCCTTGTGGGTCTCTGTCAGGCTTCACATGAAGGACATGTGCCAACACCAGACTGACTGCAGGGCCCTGGGGCCTGGGGAGAAACTGAAAATGACAAATCCGAGAGAAGGGGAGGCATAGCTTTTGGCTCCTTCTGAACGGACTGGTGGCTTGGGGATGCACCAAGGGCCAACTTGTCTCCAAGGGGGAGGTTTGGCCCTTAGCCTGGTAGGCCCCGGGGCTGGCTGGGGGTAGGGGAGGCCCTGCATCCACTAGACCCTTTACTGCCCGAGTGGCCAGAGGCTCTCCCTGCCCTGCTGCACGGCTGGGTTTCCCAGCTGGCCCCGCTGGAGGAGTAAATACAGCCTTGTTAATAATTCTGTCCGAATCACCCAGCATGTGCCCTGGATGCTCCACGCAAAGAGTGGTTCATAGGGGCCTGGAGAGACTCACTACGTGGAGGTAAAACGACTGAAAATCAGTAAGGCCACATGCTAGTAGGTTTTATGAGACCTGGACAGGGGACAGGAAAGAGCCACACCGTAGGGGCCCACCAATATGCAGGGGGGGCAAAGGGGCCCGCCTGTGAATTCTAGACGGAATTAATGAGCTTTCTCTCAAAGACAACAAAATCAGCTTTATCCCAGGCTCAGCCCTGGAAGGCTTGTTGCTTCCAGTCAAAACCCACGTGGTGGGTGGAAAGGACCTGCCCAAGGCACAGCCGGGCTCCAGGTCCTGCGTTTGCCATATGGCCATGAGCAGGTCAGTTGTCCCCTGGGACCTCACCTTGGCTGTCTCATCTGTGGACCCAGCTGTGCCCCCCTCATGCTCTCAACGTTGGGTCTGGGGTCAGGTCTGCTGAAATCCCACCTGGCCGCCAGCCCTCAGGGCACTGGTGATGAATGAATGTCATTAGCAGATTCTCTAACAGGCGGGACACTTTGTATAAATCATCCCCTCCTCTCCCATGACAGCTCTTCCAACCTTCATTGATAATTACCCCCTTCTCATCTCAGAATCCTGCCCCACCATTTTCCTGGGAGCCTTTCAGGACCCTCCAGGAAGACTGCAAAGGTTCCTCCAGGCTTCTTGATCCCGTGTGAATCCCCTCTATCAGAGTGTTTATCTGCTGAAGCACTTGATAGTAACAGAAAACCTGACCTACACTGGCTAAAGCATAAAGGAAATTTATTGAGTCATGTAACTCAGAAGTCCAGCAGTATCTACCTTCATGCAAGGCTTGATCCAGGCTCACAGAGCATCTGGGTTTCCTCTCTCCATTTCTGGCTCTGCCATCCTCAGTGTTAGGGCCATTCTCAGGAAGGTGCTCCAACCTGGCTGCAGGCAAAGTGTCCCACTTGCTCACATCCTGCTGGAAGTGACTCAATTCCTCCCCACCACCACCCTGCCACCCAATCAATGTAGTCGGGTGGGGAGACAAGGGATATGCTGATCTGTTTAAACCAACTGAGATTTAAGCCTAGAGCTAGGAGTATGGGGTCAGTCTCACCCAGACCACAAGCCTGAGAAATCTGAGGTCCAGTCTGGGATAAAGAGGAGTTAAAAGTGTGAGAGGCAGCCAGGAGATGTCCCCCACATCACTCCTTTGTGCTATAATTACCAGTGTCCTGGCTGATCAGGTGCAGTCTGACTATATCACCTCCCTGTTAAAACCTGCTGTGCCTTCCCACTGCTCTCATGGTAGAGCCCAACCTCCTTAGCAGAGGGCCTCCTGATGCAACCCACATCTACTTTTCAAGTCTCATCTCCCTTTGCTCCCAACTTCCCACCCAGGATTCCAGCTCTACTGGTTTTGTCCAAATGTGCCAGGCTCTCTCTCATCACTGGCCTTAGCACATGCTGTTCCCCCTGCCTAAACACCTTTCCACCACCACTCTCTTCATCGAGCTAGTTTCATCCTGTACAAAATGGTACTCCATCCGCGAAGCCTTTGATCTAGCCAGGGTTGGGTGCACAGGCCCTGTGCTCCCACAGATACCTCTCAGTTTGGATCACTACTTTTTTTAAAACAGCTTTAGTGAGCTATAATTCACATACCATACAATTCACCCATTTAGAGTGCACAGTATATTCACAGAATTGCACAACCATCACCAGGATTTTAGAACATTTTCCTCACTTCCAAAATAAAAAACCCATATTCTTCAGCAGTCACCCCCCCCCAACCACCCTCCCCCAGCCCCTGGGGACCACTAATCGACTATCTGTCTCTAGACTTACCTATTCAGGACATATTATATAAATGGAATCGTACAACAGGCAGACTTTTGTGTCCTTTTTCTTGTAGCAGAATGTTGCCAAGTTTCACCCGTGTTGTAACATGTGTCAGTACTCCATTCCTTTTTATTGCTGAATAATGCTCCTTTGCACGACTAGGCCACTTTTATTTACCTATTCATCAATGATGGACATTTGGGTTATTTCCAAGTTTTGGCTGTCAGGAACAACGCTGTGATGGATATTTGTATCCAAGTTTTTGTGTGGACATCTGTCTTCGTTCCTCTTGGCTGTGCACCTACGAGTGGGACTGCTGGGTTATGTGGTAACTCTACGCTTGATCCTGCTGATGTCCTCTGAAGCAGACATGTTTCAATTTTGATCAACTCCAGTTTATCTTTTTCATTGTTGCTTGTGCTTTGGTGTCGTATCTAAGAAACCACTGCCTAATACAAGGTCATAAAGATTTACCCCTATGTTTTCTTCTAAGAGTTTTATAGATCTTAAGGGTATGATCCATTTTGAGGTAATTCTGGCATATAGTGTGAGGCAGGGATATTAATTTACAAATTTACTTTTTGCATGTGGATGTCCAGTTGTCCCAGCAGCACTGGTTGAGAAAAAAAAAATTCTCAATTGAGTTGAATGGTTTTGGCACCCTTGCCAAAAATCAATTGACCATAAAAGTATGGGTTTGTTTCAGGGCTTCACTATTTCACTGAGCTCTGTACTTATACTTAATGCCAGTACCACATTCTCATGATCACTACAGCTTTGTAGTAAGTTTCAAATTGAGATGTGTGAGTCCATTAGCTGTTCTTTTTTCAAGATTGTTCCTGCTATTCTGGACCCCTTGCATTTTGCGTATGAATTTTAAGGTCAGCTTGTGAATTTCTGCAAAGTGAGCTGGGATTTGGGTAGGGAATACACTGACTTCACAGATCAATTTGGGGAATATGGTCATCTTAACAATATTGTCTTCGGATCCATGAATATGAGATGGCTTTCCATTTGTTTAGATTGTCTTGGATTTTTTTCCATGTTTTCATTTTCAGAGTATAAATTTTATACTTGTTACATTTATCCCTAAGTATTTTAATCTTTTTGATGCCATTGTAAATGGAAATGTTTTAATTTCACTTTTTGGATTGTTCACTACAAGTGTATAGAAATAGCTGATTTGTGTATATTGATCTTGTAACCTCCTCGCCTGCTTTTGTGTCTTTATACTAAACACAGTAGGCAGGCACTTTTAAAAGGTCACTTCGCTGAGGCATGGCAAAGGCTGCAAGAGGGGCAAGATGCAAGGCAGCTGCTGACGCTGTAATCCAGGTGAGGGGTGCGGGGACTGGCCCGGCCAGTGGCAGTGGGGAGAGCCACAGGCCTGGGATGGGGTGGGGGAAAGGGAAGTATCGAGGATAAAGCCCACGTTTTTGGCCTGGATCATATTTACCAGGATTGGGGAGGGGGTGTGGAAACTGCATTTTGAAAGTGTGGCTTTGCAGTGCCATTAGAACAGTCCAGGAGGCAGCTCAGGACAGCTGTAGGCTGGAAATAAAGTCCTGAGTATCGGAGAGCAGGGAAAGAGCTGGGACGCTGCCTGAGGAGCTCAACACCAAGGGATGGACAAAGGAAGCCGACAGGGGCCAAGCAGCGGGAGGGAGGAGGAAAATTAGCGCAAGTTGAATCATGCTGGTGTGGAATTCGAGGAGGGCGGTGGAAGGCGCAAGGTGATGGGAGCCGAGGGTGGGTGTCTGGAGAGGGGAAGGGTCCTGCTGTGTCACAAGCTTCTCAAGTCACGGCAGGTAATAACCAAGCCCCAAAGGTTGCAGGAGACTTTCGCCAGTGGTACCCAGACTGCAGTGAACTGGGGGTGCTGGAAGGTAAGAGCAGACTTGAGAAGTTTGGTATGAACTGGGGGGCAGGGGGCTGCTGCTGAGCCAAGGGAGGTTTTGTTTTTAATGGGAAAAACTTGAACACACTGTAGTGCTGCTGGGAAGGGGCCAGTTAAAATGGGAAGGGTGGGAGGAAGGAGGGGAGGAAGCAGAGGCAAGCCTCCCCCCGTGCACCCCCAGTCCTCCTCTCCCACCATGTGGCATGAGCCAGACTCACACTATTTATACTGTGGCCCGGCAGACACTAGTGTGTTGAGTGCTCTGCAGCCTCAGCGAGGCTTGCGGACTGGAGCCCGGCCCTGAATGAGATGAGAAACTGAACGGCTGATGCATAGCCCCAAGCTCGGTTCTGCAGATGTTTCCACGAGCAGATGCCTCGGTTTTATGCAGATCAGCATCCCTGGCAAACTGGGAAGGAGCAGTGGGCGGCGCGGCTCCTGCACGGGGCAGGACCCCTTGAAGTCCAGTCCCCAAACGGCTGAGCCAGCGCCTCCTCACGTGGGGGGCCAGGCCAGCGCTACAGCTGGGGGGATGCTCAGAAGCGCCCCCGGTGCACGCAGCTCGACGGCGTGGGTCTGCAGGAGTAAGTCAGCACTTCCTCACCCCACTTACAGCCTCACCACTGTGCAGCCTGAAGGACGGTGCAGCTATCAATGTGCCGACCCAACAGATTCCCGGTAAAGGGCAGGACGTCCAAAGGCGGTGGTCACAGCTCCGGGGGAGGACTTCACAGGGACCGGGGCAGCCGGCTGCTCTCAGCAAGGCAGATCTGGGTCAGACGTCCGCTCCCGACTTCGCTTGCTCTGCCGGCTCATTAGACAGAGAAACCAGAAGGCGAGTGAGCTGTGGTTGAAGCCACAGGCACAGGCCTTCCTGACACTGAGCCTGCACCCCCAGGGACAGGCAGCCCAGGCGGCTGCCCCTCCTGCCCTGCCTGTACCCCTCACCCGATTACCACTGCTACTCATACGTGTGCCCCTGAATGACCAGGGCAAGTCTCAAGAAGGGAGCTGGGTCACACCAGTGGTTCTCCAGGTGTGACCTGGGACCAGCTGAGGCGGCATCACCAGGGAGCTCATCAGAATGCAGCTTCTCAGGCCCCGCGGAGACCTGCTGAATCAGAAGCCCTGGGCCCTCCCTGCTCCGGTGTGAGCAGCACTGGATTAGGTGGTCCCCACGCCTTTCCTCAGCCCTCCCCTCTGGCGCAGGCTCAGCCCCTCTCACCCTTGGGTCTTGCCTGATTTCTGGGCTCCACTCTTTGAGTGCCCTGTCCTTGCGCCCCAGGCTTTGTTCCACAGATGCCCTTGGTCACCCAAGGCTTCCGCAGAGTCAGGAACGAGCTGTGGGTGAGGCGTGGTCACCAACAGGATAACCTAGGCCAAATGACGTGGACTCTGAGGTCCCTTCCACTCTTTGAGCTTCTAAGATACGGTGAACGGAGGGTCATTCTAATGCTCCTACAAACACAGCAGCAGTAACCAACAGAGCAGCAGGCCAGGCCCCCGACTTAGCCTTCATCACCCGCCCCCACTCCACGGCACCAAGGTCGGAGCCAGGAGACCTGTGTTCCCGTCTCAGCTCTGACACTTATTGGCTAGGTGACCTGGAAGTGGAGGGCGAGACACAGCCTTCTCTAGGCCGCAATTTTTGCAGCTTTAAAGCCAGGGCTTTGGATGGGAAAATCATTACAACCGTCTCCTGGGTGGAAGAAGCCATACACCCAAGTGTATGACTCCCCGAACTCCCCTCCATAAGGTTCTAGGATAGATGAACTAACCTATGGCCTAGACTTCAGAGCAGTGGCGGTGGTAGCTTTGCAAAGGGGGTGGTTTTGAATGAGAAGGAGTGCAGGGAACTTCAGGGGCTGGTGGAAATGTTCCATCTCGATTATGGTGGAAGCCACAAAACTGTTCACACACTCATCAAAACCCGTCCAACTATACGTTGAAAAGGGGTACATTTTACTGTATGTAAGTTATACCTCAGTTTGAAACATTCTTAGTAAATGAAGGGGTTTAGGATTTGGATGACTTCCAAAAATGCTCTAAGTCTGAAATCTCAGATTTCTCTGATCCTATGGTGGGACGACCAGCAGGGCTATCTGATAACCCACATCACAAGGGGGCGCGGGCTTGACCCCACAGTCTCCGCCACCATCACTCCTCAAATGGGCCAGCCCCTGACCCAGAAGGCAGCCACCGCCCCCAGTGGACGTAGGACACCGTAAACTGCAACTGATTTTCAGTTTGTTCTGAAACAAAGCCTCTGGAGTTAAAGTCATGTTTGAGTTTCAATAGCGACTGCCACAGATGAGCCAAGATACAGGGAACTTCTCTAGTACGTGTCACTGTTGTCAGCGGGAGCCAGTGGGAGGCAGTTAACTAATTTAATGAACAAAAACCACAAAGAAAAAAATTATCAGAGGGAGGTGGAGAAAAGAGAGCAGCCAGGAGTCAGTGACTCCCTCAGGTTACAAACATACGTTCCGTCATAGAATCTTTATTTTACATGTTTGCATCACAGCGAGAGAATCTGTCCCCCATAGCACCCCGATCGGAACCCCCACCCGCTCGTTATGTTTCCATAAATACTCTTCAATGGTCATTAGTGTTAAGAAAAATACTGAAAACTTCTTCTGCATCCCAATATAAGCTGGAAATATTTACAGACATTTTCTCCCCCCAAATGAAACTTATTTCTGGATTAGGTGTGTCTTGAGTTCGAGGTCACTGACTAGGCAAATCCAGTTTTTGATCTGCAAAAGCTGCTTACGGCGTCAACCTTGTGTGGACAGGGTTTCTGGATCGTTTTGTGATGAGTGCCTTAAATGCTGGGAAGTTTGACTGTCTGGCCCCGACTGGTTGCTCACCACCAAACCTCAAACCCCCGCCTTGAAGTCAGCCTGCTGTCTTGGGAGTGAGTGGGCTTTTCTGTCTCACTTTGCCTTTACTGACTTTATCAAGAACTCCTCCTTCCCACCGGCCTGTGCGCAGGCCTCCTGCCGCTAGAATCTCAAAGGTCCCTGGCGCAACACGACCAAATCCTTGCTCCCGCACCTCTCTGTCCCCCCTCCCCGTGTGCTTTCGTTACACACCTCTCAGGCATGTGCACGTCCCACATCCTAGCAGAGTCAGGGAAAAACATCCTCTCTTTCACGCACAAGCCCCGCAGAGACAGCGGACACACCGCCAGGCAACAGAAGCAGAGTGGATGGGGGGACGGAGAGGGTTCAGCTTGACGAGCAATGACTGAGCTCCAGGTGCTGGTGACAAGACCCACGTCAACTCAGGTGGACCTCTTTTAAGATCTCCTGCCAAAAACAGCCCAGAGAAAACTGGCATAAAGGACAAATCTTCTAGAAAGTCTGGTATAGTTTTTGATAATACTAAGAGGTATCAATTCAAGGTCTAACTTCTTTAGTGGGGAAGCCATTACTTTGCTGGATTCTGAAGGCAAAAAAAAGCAGCAGGCCATAGGCATCCTAACTTGGCTTATTCTGAATCTGTTAAAAGGCCGGAGTGGGTCAGAGAAGCCAGGGGTGAGGCGTGGAGGGTGGGGACACGGTGAGGAGTGGGCTAGGACCTACATCCTCTGAAATTCAGCTGCTCGGTTGCACAAGGCACCAACTTTCAACCACTTTCTACCAGGCGTACGGAGCAGGGCCAACAATGTCATCAGACAGTCTTGCGTCCTAAGAGCCTTCCTTGAAGGAAACGTTCCAGGATGGGGATATGGCCAGAACCACTCACAATTAAAACTGGCATCTTGACACTGCTCCTCGGTCGGTAAGGAGCGGCTCCTTGTGGCAGATTCTTAAGTACTAAAACAAGACAAGGTTTCAGTGCAGGGGCAGAACATCATACACGGTCCAAAGCAATAACATATGACGTCAGTATGTGCTCTCATGATAAAAATCTTCCTTAGCCTGGAAAATACATCCTTCACACAGCTGCTGGGAGAAGATGCTGCAATGCACCGAAGGCTTCAGTCTGTATTCCCAGACTGACTCCGTGGATGGATGGGCGTGGGCCGCAGCGGGGGGGTGAGGGAGGGGAGGCTGTGGAACAGGAAGGAGCAGAGATCCTGATGAGACCACAGAGCGAGTGGACACCTCGCCGTGACAGCCATGTGAAGTGGACTGATGAACAGACTGGTTGCTGCCTCCACTGGCTGGACATGTCCAGGGTAAAAAGCTGGAAATTCTACTCTAAAGTGGTTTCTTGAAAGAAAACTGACTCAGGCTATGACCTAAGAAACCATCTGTTTTACACCAGAGACAGCTCCTCTTTACCAGAGAATGAGCCGTCCATCCACCAGTCGCACTCAGCAGCATAAACCACACTGCTGCTGAAACTGCAAAGCACTGAGGGACAGAGACACAGGCAGACGGAGTCTCTGGCTACCCTTAAGAGCCAGAAATAAGAGATCAATGATTGTCCTTGTTGTCCAAGAAGTAATTTTCTAGCAAAATACGACACTTTATTAAAGGAAAATAAATCCTTTACTTCCTAAAATCTCACAGCCAGCCGCACTCCAGGCCACAGCAGATTTCTCAGAGGAAGCGCGGATACTGTGCGTAGGCAGAAATGGAGCAGGAGCACAAAGCGAAGCTATAAATACCACCAGTCACTCTATGATGTGCGCCGACCCTTTCTGCCCAGTCCCTGAAACACTGAAAGGCCTTAACCGCTGGAACACGGAATCACAAAGAGCCCAAGTGGACTGAAAATCAGGCTGCAGGAAGTGAGCTGCTGGCTGGTGAAACGACTTGCCTCTGGACCCCAATCAGTCATCTGTACTCAAGAGCAGAGCTGAATGCTGGTCACAGCTATTAAGCGACAGAGAAAGAGAACAGGTTTTTATAGAACAGGACAGAGAGCCAAAACCATTTCGTAAAAATGTGAGCTACCACCTCTTTTCCCGTCTTGGGCTGGGGTTTTGATTTCTCTTGATCACTGGCCTGACTTCAAATCTCCTGCCAGTTACAACCCAGGACATGGGCAGACAGCCTGCCTTCATCTCTAACCACCACATTAGCTCCTCCGCACCTTCCTGTTCCAGACGGGCTGCGACTGTGAAACTGCAGCCGCCTGTGAGCGAGCCCAGAGGGCCGCCTGGGACTTGAAGGAGGCCCCGTCCCACAAAGAAGTCCAGGCCTCTGGCACGCCCTCCTGTGGCTGCTGGGGCTCAGGGACCTGCCGGGGAAGGAGGCAGGGGGCACCACCTGGCGCCGGCCCCCACGAGCTCTGCCTCGTCCCCCCAACTCCTTCACTCGCCTCCTTCCCCGCTGCCGGCACATGAAACAAGGCCCCCTCCGCGGAGACCCCTCTCGGGGGAGGTTTCCTCCTACCTCCGATTCTTGCCAAGGAGCCTGTGGCCTAGTCAAGAACATCTGCTCACAGGCAAACAGCAAGTGCGTCCCTCCGAGGAGAGCGCTGAAGCGGGTTTTGGCCACAGCCTGAGACACATTTTGAAGGCCTGGGATTGTGTCCACACACAGGAAAACAGAGTCTGAAAAATACTGCCATCCACCCTGCAACTTCCTTCTCCTGTCACACAGCTCCAAGTTAACTTTAAAAAAAAAAGTCTCTTAGATGAACACTGAGGGCCTATTTCCTTGCTCCTGGAAAAAGGAAGACACACAAACCCTCCCCTAAAGTACCTGCGGAGGCGAGAAGCAACGGCCTCAGAGGACGCGGGGCAGAACCGGGCCTCCGCGCGGGGCGGGGCGGGGCAGAACCGGGCCTCCGCGTGGGGCAGGGCGGGCAGAGGGCTCATCAAAGTGCATGAAAAGGACACCTGCTTCCTCACTGTCATTCGGGAAGCGACGACAGCACAGGACAGGGAAACACTGTTTTCTGAGTAGGGACTCCTCAGGTTCCCAAACCGGGGACGCTGAGCGCCACGCTTAAACCCTGTGGCTTCTGACGGACCCTTCCAAGCCAGAGTAAGAAAACCACCAGACATGGTCACTGTCCAGCACCCAGGAGGCGAGCCCCCGCTGGGAGTGCTCAGGCTTCTGACACCCGTGGGCGCTGGGAGCCACCCCCACCCAGCCGGCCGGCCCCCCGCACTAGGAAGCTTCCCCATCTTCAGCCGGGGCAACCAGAGCCTTAGGAGGAAATGACTGGCAAGCACTGCCACGCCCTCAGGCACCATGGGCTCTCTGGGCTTGTCCTGCTAGCCCAAGGCCGTAGCGAGGAGGTGTAACGCTGCTCACCCGAGACAGCCACCTGTGCTCCTCTCCGAGCTCTGGAAGTTTGGGAGGGAAGCCCACCAAGTTTCTGTGAAGGTCCCACCATCCCCACACCCTGCGAGTACAACCCCGCTCCGCACACTCACTTCCTCTGCACGCATAGCCCCGGACCACAGGGCCGAGGTCGGCCTCACTCCTGACAGCAGGCCTACTGGCTTCTAGGGAACGCTTTTTAACGATGACAGCCTGCTTGTACTTGAGGGTTTGCTTCAACATTATCCTTCTGTCTCAGCTGCTCCTTCAGGAAGCGTCCTTCCCACGTCCCTGTGTCCTGATCACACAGAACAGACACAGCTGCGAGAGGAGAGGGACATTAGAGACGGCGCTGTTCTGGGCAGTCGGGTGAGCCAGATGTTCAGGGAAATCCTACAGGAGAAGCTTTTTCAGCTTAAAAACATTTCTGTCCCTCCATTGGGCAACGCAGAACACACTTCAATCAAGAAAACGATTTCCCACCAGCTGGGCCAGGTTGAGTCCCGGGGCCCTGACTCTGACAGTGACACTGCAGCCCTCCGAGGACTGCTGCCTCCGGTCACTCTCAGAATCTGGGATAAAGCTCTGGGGCAGGGTTCAGGGCCAGGAATCCTGGGGCGGACGCTACGTACTACACTGGGTCTTGACTCTGCTTTCTAAAAGAACCTAACCTTGTTCGTTTTCATCCCCAAAAGATGCCGCAGTACTCTCCCTCCTTCCCCTTCTCTGCAAGTCCCTGTCCCCTCTCCGGACAACCACTCATTTCCTAAAGCCTCACCCCTGTGCCCGAGTGTCTGTGGACACACTGCTGTCCGCCTTCCCCCGTCACCGACACTGAGAGTTCCCAATTTAAAAAAACAGAAATGTAAATTAAAACCCAAGTCTTCCTTTTATCCTCCTCCTCTCTTCATCCCTCCCCACCACTCCCACCTGCAGGAGAATTCGAGCTGCCTATAACCAGCCACAGATCCAGCTTCCATAAAAGAGAGTGAAAAATTAGGTTTCCGTGGCCCTTTGCTCCCAGCCACGTGCTGTGCTGTCTCCGTCGAGAGGTGCCCACTGCTCTCGCTCCCCGATAGGACTAGGAATAAATTAAACATGTCCTCTGCCAGCCTCGCCTCCGAACTGCTCCATCACGCGGTGCCTTCCCAGTCGCCCTGTGGCTCCACCGAACCATTGGTCACCTTCTTGACTTTCTTCATGTTCTCCATCACCCCTGATGTCGTCACTCTGTGTGAGGAAAAAACAATGAGGGAAACCTCAGTCTCCAGGTAAAGGGCCACCTCCACCATGGCACAGTGGCTACAAGGGGCGAAGGGCACTGGCTCTGGCACTAGACAGACCTGGGTTCCAGTCCTGACCCAGTTCTCTGCGTCACAGTGTAACACGTAATTCCCACTTCCCAGAAGTGTCATGAGGGAGAAGTGAGAGTCCCCAGCCTGCCGAGCCACCGCACGTCAGCTGTCATCACAGCTGTAACCAGCGTCATCCTCTTTTTGTCACCGCCTCCACAAATTTTTAAGTTATATATGTTCACTACTCATGATTAGGAGACCAGTATCTGTATCATAATTAATATTCTGGGGAAAAAAGCCAATCAATGGTAGACATTTATATTAACCAGCCACGGTGGCTCATTCTGCGTCCTGGGATAGAACCACGGGTTTGGAGGAACCGTCTGGGCCCAGAGATTCTTTGTAAATTAGAGACAGAGAACAGACCTGGTTTTCTGCAAACCCAGGCCCTCCCTGGTCTCTTCAGGCCAGGGCCATGCTGATGGCTCAATGGCATGCAGCTCTGCCCCCGCTGTGTGCTCCCAGGCAGGGGCCTGGCTCTTGGTTGGTGCCAGGCACTAAGGAGGTGCCACTGGGCCCTTCACCAACACGTGGATCAAAAATGGAAGAACACCAGCCTCCAAGAGCACGAGGCGCTGAGCACAGTTGCCCTTTCCAGAGAGTGCACCCTGACATCTCTTGAGGAGGGTCCATGAGAAGACAGCCCCTTGTCTCACAAAATGTGAGCGTGACAGAGTCTATGGATCTCTGCACCCACGAAGCCACTGAGTGGCCTGCATGCGGGCCCACCCACTCCTGCTCCCCTTCCCAGCTCCTTCTGCCCTGACTAACGAACGACCCACCCTTCCGCAGCTCCAGATGCACAGCTCCACCGCAGCACCGTCTACACTGTCATGTTGCTCCAGCGGGAGATGCAGGCTCCCCGAGCGCAGTGCTGAGGGGGCGCTCACGCCAGGCCCAGTGCGCCGGCCAGGCCAGCCTCTTGCTGCCGAGCCCCATGCCTGGGTCCCGCAGCAGTGGTCCTGCCACTAGGGCCTGCTCAGGGAAGAGCTTTTTTGAGCTGAGATGGCCACTCCTGACTCCCAGAGGGCACCGGCCTCAAGGGCTGGCTGCTCCTGAGGTCTGAGGCAAGGGGGCCACGGTGCCAAGCCAACAGAGGTGCCCACTGTGGGATCAGCACAGAAGAGTGGGGAGGACGGAGAAGCGAGAGGAGCAGGGAGGAGGAGCAGGAGCTCCAGCAGAGGCGGAGAGGGTGGACAGCCCCAGCTGCCTCTCACCCTCCTCTTTTCTGTGTTGAGCACTGTGTCTCTGTGTGTGCAACCAAAAGGGCCTAATGAATGTGGACAAAAAGAGATGATGCTCCTTCTGCCATGAGGTGCCACCTACTGTGGCTTGGGCCTCAGGGGCCCATGGACACATCTGTTCCTGGAACCAAACTAAATCTAAACTCTAAAATCTCTGGGCTTGAAATGTGGAGAGGCTTGGTGAAGAGACGACTCTATTAGTCTCCAACTCCTGTCTCTACATTCCTTGGCTGCCCGCCTGAATGAAAGCAGCAAGCAAAAAGAGTTAACAGCAACTGTGAAGGTGGCGCTCTGGAACGGGAGCTCCAAGGCCACCTCTGGGCCCTGGAACCCACACCAACCGTCTCTTCTCTCTCTCACTTCCCAGGATGACAGAACTAGCTCAGACCACTGAGGATATGCATAGCCCATGAGGTGGCTTCAAGTCTGATCAGTGGAACTGCATCCAACACTTCTTAACTTGCAGAATTTATGATAAATTCTATTATCAAAATCAGTAAGCCTCTGTAAGCTTTAGCCCAAAGAGAGATGTCAAAAGAAATAGAAGAAAAAGACAGAAAGGCAGTGCTACTTCTGCTCACGCCCTTATCCCACAGGCTCAGACGGAGCCTGGAGTGAGGCCTGGCCCAGAGGCAGGGTGGACGCACTCTACCCTGGGGCCAGACTCACTTTCCGAATGCACTGCGCTCCTCGAGCTCAGCAGGTGATAAGGGAGATAAAAAAAACAGTTTGAATGAAGGGGGTGGGTATAGCTCAGCGTGTGTTTAGCATGCATGAGGTCCTGGGTTCAATCCCCAGTCCCTCCATTTAAAGAAAAATACAAAAAAAGAAAAAGAAAAAGAGGTTAATGAGAAAGTACCCAGAATCCCAGTCAATGAGGTCAGTGCGTGGCCCCAGAGTTCCTGTGCTGCCAGCGCAGAGCACTTGTTGGGAAGGGCATGGGGATGTCTTGGGGCGGGAGAGGCATGAAGAATGTGACTTTGCACAAAGAGGCGCTCAATGTCCGGTGGCGGGGCTCAGACCCAGCTCCCTCCTTCAGGAAACACCCTCCAGTCTAGACGACAGAAAGCCTGTGACCTGCTAGGAGACACAGGCAAGGGCTCTGCTCCGGCTTGGGCTGCCTGCGGAGGGCCGGCGCGGCCCAGGGCAGCACCGCCGCCCGCGAGGAGGGAGACGACGGCCCAGCACGGGGCCCCGGGGGGAAGGCGGCCGGGGCTTCCTTCTCGGGCTGTTCTGCTCTGTCCCACCTCATAGAAACTCACAGAACTTTCTCAACAGTCGAGTTCTTAGCTAAAGAGAAACCCCCAAACAACTTTCTGGCTGACTTAAAGGCACCTGGCCTCAATTGGCTCAGCTTCTCCTTTACAAGCTAAACTGGGCTGGAGCCCCCGGGAAACCGCCACCAGAAACAAGCTCCCTCTCTGGCTGTTACACTTGCAGCCCTCCCACCACTGAGGGGACACTCATGTCGCTGTCACAGGCGGGCTCACACTAAGCCAGCATGGAGAACACAGCATTATTGGAGCCCTCTTCCCCTTGGAACAGGAGGGGAAACCAAGGCTGCCGCAGGCTCACCCTCGGCTCCACCTGTCCACCTTTCCCCAATCCTGCCAGAATAAAACTGTCCCCTGCCTAGATGGCAAGTTCTACTTTCCCTGAAAAGACTGAGCAATGCCTGGCAGATACCATACCTCAGACTGAATACGAGAGCCTGGGGCTGAGTGTCCATTTCCTTCTGCTAAAAATAGAGGTACCACCTCTGGAGCAACACAATGTGGAGAGCAGCTGCTCCAACCCCCACCCTGCTGCTTTAGTTAGGCAAAGGAGGGAGAAGACAGGAGATTTCTTACACAGAGTCCATTTCCAAGTCGTCTTCCTCCTGAGAAAGTTGTAGGTAGGGGTTATCTGAAGCTGGACGGAACTTATACCCCGTCAGAACGAAGAACACCAGCGTGGCCATTTCATCCAGGAGCTGCAAATTTAAAGACCACCCCAAATAAAGGGATTAGAACATCATTCTTCAGAAAGCAGTGGAACTGAACGCTGACAGCCCCTACCCGCTCCAATCACCCACCACCCGCTGCTCACTCACTCAGATGCCTGAGCTGACCGCTGGGGACCAGTTTCCTTAGATCTGCTGAAGCCTTAGCTAGGAGCATTCCACCCAAAGATGACATTTCAGGCTCCCTCTTTAGCAGAGTCTCACTGGTATCTTTTAAAAGCTCAATATAGACACACTCACGCTTTTCTACAGTGCCTAAAACACACTCAGTGAATGCTTCCAGAAAAAGCCTTTAAAACATCTGGCACCTTACCCTAGTAGTTAAACTAGTTCTAATATATTACAAAGACACTGCATTACTGAAATAATAATAATGGACAAAGAAGAAGGGAGGTCTGGATTCTAAACTATTCTAAGCCCTATAAACCGAAGAAGGCCACATTTCATCCAGATTTTAATTTTATGAGGCAAATCTTACTCTCTCTGCCTGAGGCTTTTCTTTTCAAAGACTTTTAAAAATGAAAACTAAAATCAATAATGCAATTACTTCCAGATTTCTCAGGTAATTCAGCAGCTTTCCTGGACAAATATACTTGTAAGACAGAAGGTCTTAGTGGCCACTGCCGGATAAGTCGGTAACAACCTTAAGTTACACCGGCGGACTTCATCTAGGGCATAAATTCTCCGCACCGCCCCCATGAGCAGCATACCTGGTAGAGCCACTTCCACTGGAACGGAACAGCAAGCTTGAGGAGAAATGCGATAATCCTGGTGAAGTATATATAACATACGATCTATCAGGAGAGCAAAGGAAGGAGAAAGAGAATCAACACAGAAGCCGTAGCACCACTTTCTTCCAACAACTTGTTTTCACAAAGTAACTACACCAGAGAAGACAGAACTACCGGGAGAAAATCTCCGACACTTGGAGTGCTAGGTAACAAACGCGGCAGGGAGAGCTGCTCTGCTGGTTGCACTTGGAAGGATTCCTTCCCTTTTCTAGGGGACCAAGATGCTGACTGATAAACAGTCGCGTGCACAGGGAGGGCAGAACATGCTGCTATGGTTGCTCTTCACTTCTGAGTAATCCCTTTCTCGTCTTATCCTTGTACATAACCCATTGATTTCAAGCCCCAAAGGATAATTTTTTTTTATCCCCAAGCTTTGAGAAAGGTTTTTCAGTAGTAAGAGCAAAATAAAACTACACAGGGAAAATACTGATTTTTAGTCTTTAGTAGACGCTGGAAACGTTTGAGGTCCACACTCAGAGGAAGTACCAATAATCTTAAGTACTCTAGGAAGGGAGGGTGTGGTAAGGATTCAACGTGCTGGCCCCACGAGAGTAGGCTGCTGACTGGGACCTCGCCCCGGGCAGACAGGCTTGCAGGAAAAGAGCTGTGCAAAGTGACCGTCAATGCCAAAGCCACAGACAGAAGCGTTTCTATTATCCCGCATTTAAAAAGTATCAACTATTCATTACTTTTCTGAGTAGTTAAAGCCAAATTTAAAACTAAAATCTAAAAAGAAGTCACTCGGATACTGACTTGCCCACAGGCACAGATGCTGCTTGGTTTTACCCAGTGAGCCCACACGCAGCCCAGGCAGCGCACTGCTTCCTGGGAAGCTCACCTGCTCTACTCCTTGCATTGACCTTATTTACAGGTTTAGGAATGTTTGTACTCACCAAGACGTAATAATGTCTGAAAAGTTTCAGCTTTGCTAAGTTAATAGCAGCTAGGGAGGAGAAAAGAACAAAATGAGAGGCTCATTAACTTCTTTCCTCATTTTTAAAGCATGTCACAAGCAGGCACCCTCTGAGTCAAGAGGCCGAGTCTAATGCAGATGAGCGCTGCCCAGGGCGCATCTGTGTTTCTGGAAGTACGAGGCTTGGCAGGGTCTCTCCCATCCCAGGAAGAACGGGGAGAGGTGGGAGCGGCGGGCAGGGGGCTCCCAGCCGCAGTGGTGTGCTGGTGCCAGCTTGTGTCTGCAAACCAGCACATCCCCCTACTCCGGGTCCAGAAGCTCTAAAAAGCCATGCCGGGAGTCTAGTGACACCCCAGAAATCGGCAGACACTACAAATCAGGGCTCCTCTAGCCCCTAAAGCCATCATTAAACATTTCAGCTCTGCCCCTGTGGCCAACCGAACTGCAACCCCCACTAGGACCAGGTGGGTCCCTGAGACCATCTGGAGGAGCCTCCTACTAACTGAGGGTGTAAACTCAATTAACCCACGGCTGCATCTTGTACATTTCACTCAGGCTTTCACTGTCTTATAACAAAGCCCTTTAAATAAAACCTCCCTGGTTCTGTCCTACCTTTGAAATTGCTCAAGGTCAGGGAGCCAGGACAGCTAACTTCCTGCCACCGCCAAAGGCTATGAAATATTGATGACCACAGAGGGTAGCCTGGCTCCCTCCCAGATTAGCAATCCTTTCATTCATCATAAACCGTCCTGCAGGAGGCAAATTAATTTTGCTTAATAGCATTTAATTATTGGTTCTGTTTAAGAATGTGACTGTGGGTGGTGAAGGATCGACTCTCCTCTGTCTCCCTCCTCTGGCTTGTGATTAGTGGGGGGCAGTCAGGCTTGGGATTCCAAAAGAAATTCCTGGAATCCTACGTTAATCTTCAAGGTGACTGTCAACTAACGGTATCTGCAAGAACCTCTTCTGAGAAACCAAATGCGTTGATGAGGGGAAGTTCAAAAAACTTGGGAAATTCTAACTCCCCAAACGTAGAGGCTGTAACACCCACATCTGGTGCTGCGACGGACTCAAGCGACATCTGAAGATGCTAAATGAAGTAGGCAGATCAGCAGAGGCTTTCTTATCTATAATCTCTTTGATGGTCTTGCTATTTTTTAAATTAAATCTCTCCAGCTCTCAGTCATTTTTCATTCATTCTGACTCTGAGCCAGGCTCAGACCACCACAACCACCACGGCCTCTGCCCCCAGGGTGGCTGCCGTCCCTCGGCGGCGAGAGGCACTGGATCACAGGCTATCCATTCATGCTGGGCGCACAGAGTACTGGGCGGGATGGTGTGAAGTCAGGTCCCCCTCCTCATCTTGGGGACAGGAGAGGCTTCACTGAGGACAAGATATTAAAACTGAGAAGTGAGATAACCACGCCATTAGATGTAAAACTCTGCACATCTGTATGGATTGCACTCCGCCCCACAGAACAGGGTGGCCCATGAGAACCAAGGCCCTTGCAAATGAGCGAATCGCCCTTGAATATGGATGCTCAATCCTCTTTGTGAGTAACTGAGAAAGAATAGCACCAACAATTAGACCATTTAAACAGTAAAACTGCTTTAAAAGTCTCTTCTGAATTTTGCCTGCTGAAACCAATTCTGGCCAATGAAACTCCTGTCCTTGCTTCACTAAGAGCTGTCCGCCCAACGAAGAGGAGAGGCACGTTTCCACTCCTGGGTTTCAAGGCTGCCGTGGCCGCACCCAAAGAGCAGTTCCCCATGCAGACCAGGGAGCGGGGGAGGACAGGATGCCCAAAGGAGGTGGTGTCTAAGCAGAGGCCCAACGGGGGCTCCAGAGGGAGCAAGACTGGAGAGGCTGAACGAGCAGAGAGAATGCTTGGGAAGAAGGTACCGGTTCAGAGGTGCCAGCATCACACCTCAGTGCAGAGAAAGCAGCTCAGGGTGGCTGGACTGCACGTGGAGAGTCTGGGGGCCCGGCCAGGCTGAGGACAAAGCAGCAAGCCGAGTAGGACGCAGAAGACTGTGGCTGTCCTCCGGGCTGGGGCCAAGGCCCCAGGGAGCCTCTGAGAGGCCTTTATCACATCTACATTTTAGAACAATCTCTTTGGAGAAAGGATAGGAGAACCAAGAATAAGAACCCAACTGAGGTCAAAAACCTTGGATTTGTGGAGGTGCCCCTAATAAGAGGAGACGTATTTCCGTCAGTGCAGAGCCGGGGCAGGGGCAGTGAGCGAGGCTGGTTGGCCAGGGGAGATGAAGTTGAGGACGCCAAAGAGAACTCTTCTGAAGTTTGATGGGTCCCCTCTCTGTCATGGGGAAGGAAATCAGGGGGCAGAGGGGGAGCTGACAGAGAGAGAGCAGAGGGGCTAAGGCACTGCAGGGCCTCACGGGGCGAGAGAGAAGGGGGTGGAAGGCACTGCATCTCACGTCCCCTGGTATCTGCATCAGCACGCACACGCTCCAGGGCGACTGCAGGACAGGCCGCAGTGAGGCAGGCCGTGAAGCTCTCCTGAACAAGCCGGCACCCCCACGTCCAGGCACCTGTGAGGAAGCGTCAGGACAGGCACGGATGCCATACCATCCGAGGACACCTGCTAGGAGTGATAAACAGAACTTGAGAACAACCAGTGTTAACTCCGAGAAATGCAGCCACAATAAGCAGAGCTCACGGCTGGTTCCAAAACCCACCAACCACAACAGACATCATTTCCAGTCACAAGTTAAGACATTTGTTTGCGAGACTGCAGCTCATGGGATCAAGCTCCTGGGTTCCACCAGGGCATCCTAGTCACAGCTGAGGCAGCAAAGGCAGGAAGTGAGCTCACTTATTTTAAGAAATAGGAGTGGGTAACAGCACAGACCCTGCACATGTGAACACCTTGAGTTCAAATTTCAGCTGGGTTGCTTACTAGCTGTGTGACATCAGATAAGTCGCCTAACCTCTCTGAGCCTCACTCAGTTCCCTCACCTGTAAAACGAAATTAACAATACCTCTAGGTTTGATGGGGGGATTGATGAGACAGTACATAGAACACACTGTAAGCACTGGATGATTGTCTGATGTTACAGCATTAGGATTATATTAGGATCGCAGTTGATTCTTAAACCACATGGATTTGAACTGCTCCAGTCCACTCACATGCGGTTTTTTTTCCAGTGGTAAATACTATATGATCCGCGGTTTGTGGAATTCATGTATGTGGAACCACGGATACAAAGGAACCACAGTGACAGAGGGCCAACTGTAAGTTATACTCAGTCTTTCGACTGAATAGAGGGTCGGCACCCCTAACCCCCGCGTTATTTGTTGTTCGAGGGCCAGCTGTACAGAGTATCAGTCCAACAGCAAATGTGTTCCAGTGGCTGCCACATCTGGCAGGAAGCCAGACTCTAGGAAGTGACATGGGAACAAGCGGTGGCCTGGGCAGCCCTGGAGGCAGGCTGCCATGTGCACGCGGTGAGTCAGCCCGCCGAGCGGGGGAGCCAGGTCCGAGGGTGCAGTCTCACCACCTGATGCAACGAGCAGTGATGCAGCGGGTCGAAGCCTGGAATCCCAAGCTTCCCTTTGCTTTTCTTCCAGAAAAGCTTTCCCTGGAGTTAATAAGCTGACAGCCTGCAGTTCCCTGGACCACGGTGGGGCTGGGCTCCCAGAGGAGTAAAGGCTCACCAAGTCTGGGCTGGCTATTTCTGACCTCACCATGAGGAACAGCAAATATGGTAAAAGAATGAGCAGGGTGAGAGGAAAAATAGCCCGGACAGGAGCCAGGAGACCTGAATTCCGGTCCCTGCACCACTGTAACTCAGTGTGGCTGAGCCCGGCTGCCACTTCCTTCTCTGGGCATTGGTCTCAATCAGAGGAAAATTTCTTTACAATGGGTTAGAATTTCTTTATGGCAATGGTTCTTACCCAGGATGAGCATCCACATCATATGGAGAGCTTTATTTAAGGACAGATGCCCAGTTTTCTCCTGATTCTTCTGGAAGTGGGCCTCACTATAAGGATTTTGACAAGCCTCCCAGGGAGTGGGGAGGAGAGGGACTGGGGGCAGGTACACCTGCTTCAGGAGCTCCCACAAAGCTGACCTCCTGCAGATTCCTCCTCCTACTCACTCTCAGGAAAACAGCCGCAACTCAACTGTGGGAGGTGCTTGTTACCAATGAGAATGGAATAAGCGGCCTGGGGCAAGAGGAGCCCGGCACTTCCATGTGCTTCACAAGCCAGCTCTCTGATGCAGGGGCAAAGGAGCAGGAGCACCCCATCTAGAGGAGGTGCCTCTTCTTCCCTGGACTTGCACCTGCCCTCTTTATTTTTGAGGGGAGGTAATTAGGTTTATTTATTTACTTGTTTTTAGAGGAGGTACTGGGGATTGAACCCACGACCTCATGTGTGCTAAGTAAGCATGTGCTCTAGGGCTTGAGCTGTATCCTTCCCTCCTTCACCTGCCCTCTTTAAGCCCAAGAGTTGCTAAGCAGGCTGGCAAGAAGACAGATGGTCCCCTTCCTTCCCAGTGGTCTTCCCTGGGTGGTCTGGGAACCATGACAACAATAAAAACAATAGTGCTGGTCACCACATTTACTGAGCTGTACCACATACAGGCACCTGGCCCGGCACCCGTCATGCTTCACCTTGTGTAATCTTCACAACAGCCGTTACCAGGGAAAGGGCTTGTTACCACTGCTCACAGAGGGAGGACTCAGGCCTGAAGAAGTTTAATAAATTACCAAGGTCGCACAGCTTGTGAAAGTGGGGAAGCCAGTACTCAAATCCAAGTCCACCTCCATCCAAGGACCAAGCTTTTAACACCTACACTTTGTGTTAAGAGGAAGGCAATTCATAGCTTCGTAATCCACTGGCAGCTCAGGGTGACGTGACTGGCTCAGAATGTTGCGCAGTGCCAAGGAGCTGCCAGCAATCCATCTTGAGGAGTTAATGCTGGAAGATCTACAGGACACACAGAAGCTAAGGCCCATGACAGCCACTTAAAGACTGAAAAATTTCCAAAACAATCCTTGCCCAGTAAAAGCAAAGCCTTGAGGCTTAAAAACATCTGACCCATCATCTTTTTCTCCTGCTTCCCCCCTGCCAGGCTTCAGAGGGACTTTTGAGTCAAACACAGAAATTAAAGAAGTCAGTATGCTGGCAAAGCCTGGATGGCACTATAGTTACTGACTCACTGACTCTCTCTCGATCGTACCATCTCCACACTCTGCTCTGGCTCCAGGCTCCAGCTCACTCTGCAGGGGGACAGGGCAGCTGCCCCTGTCGTGGTTAAGCCCAGGCCTGAAAGCCAGGCCACACGCTGACCTGGGACCACGCTGTTCTGAAAGTGTCCTTCCTGGGGAGCGATTTGCACATGGGGTGCCCTCTGGCCTCCATTAAGAAGAGATTCCACTGCTCTATCTAAGAGAGAACGTGTCAGGAGCAAGCATGGGAAAGGACATGATAAGAACCATTTAGAGAATGAAATTCTCTGATCTTCAAACTGTTGAGGGTCATGTGGAAAGTGGCTCAAAATACATCTCCAATGTACATTTACAACAATGACCCACGAGTGATCAAAAGTCATTGGACTCATCAGTTAAGAGGTGTGTATCTTACTGTAAGCAAAATTTCATCTTAAATGACTAATAGAAAGTATCAAAGAAAGAAACAAAAATGGCCCAAGAGAGTGGCTGACAGCTATCCCCAATAGGATAGTAACTTTCTACAGGACTTTGTCAAGCTGAGCAAGTTCCTGCCTTTTGCTTCCCCTCTACTCTAGAACCACACCAAAGGTCCCGCTGGGGGGTTGGGGGGGGGTTCCCAGGGGCCGAGCCGATCTCAGACTCCGCCCCAGTCCCGCAATGGGCAGAGTGGAGTGTTGCTTAGCAGAGCAGTGCGTCTCCCCGGCTGCCCACGGCACAGATTCAGTTGGCAACGAGCCGGGCGAGGAAGACAGTCAGACATCCCACTGCCTGACGACACAGCCTGGTCAATGGCAGGCAACACCTCCTCAACAGGAGAACCTGACCTCCCTGAACACTGCAGTACTGAGAATAGTGGGTTTCAGCTGTGTCTGTGTCAAGACTGCATGCTAACACCCCTTAGACAACAGAGAACCACACTCAGCGCCATGGAGGGTCCCCGGGTGGCCAAGGGGGGACCCCTGAGCTAGTCTGGCTCCCAGTGTTTTAAAGGCCTAATAAAAAACTGGTGATGTGTCCAAGAAGAGGCTGGCTCTCAGACTCAGAATATGAGAGGCCCTGTGCTTTTTGGTTGTAGATTATACTAACTCAGGGTGGTATCACTGGTTAACTGATTATTTCAGAATGTTACTGAGAGGCTGTGATTAGGTTGATGACATGAGGGAATTCTGGGTGATCGTCCCCCCAACCTTCCCCTCCCCGACCCCGAGGCGCACATGTGTTGAGGAGGTGGAATCAGAGCCAGTATGCAGTTGGGAGGCTCCCCTTTCTCCTGACCTCCTTCTTCCCCTTCAGGCTTTTGACCCAGAGTCCCCAAGTTTAACTGAATAATAGTTCTCAGTGTCTAGCATCAGTGCATCTGGGGCTGCCTTAGTTTCTACTTGGGAAGTGGAAAAAAAAAAAGTTGGACAAACTTGGAGTTATAACCAGGAACTGAATCAAAGGAGCCAGGAAGAGAGGGCTTCTCTACATTGGCCAGGTGGAAATGCACACCCCAAAGCCCCGCTGGTCAACAGAGGGCGTCCGCGTTAAAAGCCATCTTGTTAAAGGAAAGCACAGATTCCCATCAGAGCAACAGATCAGATAAAGTATCAGAGCAGATGAAGATGCAAAAGCTATTGTTCCAATCAAATAACAAAGAACACAGTTCTGGACACAAAGTTGGAGTTCATTAATACTTAAAAGCAGTGATTTCCTACATCTATGTGAGTTTTACAGTTTTCAAAGTGCTCAGTATAGAGGGAAGTCAGTCAACATCACTACATGGTAGGTATAGTTTTTAAAATGGTATCTCTTAAATGTCTGCAACAGCCAGGAGCTGGCAAACGTCTTCTGTACAGGCCTGGAGAGCAGGTGTTTTAGGCCTTGTGGGGCAGGTGATCTCTGCCACAATCCCTCAACCCGCCTCCACAGCACAAAAGCGGCCGCAGATGACAGATGGACAGACTGCCATAGCTGTGTTCCAATAAACCTTCATTTACAAAAACAGGTGGGAATATTTCTCTCCCTTTCTAATCAGTGAGTTTTTCATTAGCCCTGTTTACATAAACACACCCAAATAAAACTTTCTTTTTGCCATGAGTTGCCCAGAACAAACAGACATATTAAACAGTCACAAGAATATGGCCAAGTAGGTCTGAAATGAGCCCAACAGGCACAGGACAAAGAACCAGGTGGCCTTTCACTCCCGTTCATGGTCCTCGTGACCACCAGACCCAAGAAGCCTTGCCCCTAACACACAGTTCTCAAACTTCTGGTCTCAGGACCCCTTCACACTTTTTTTTTCATGCTTCTAAAAATCACTGAGGACCACAAAGAACTTTTGTTAATGTGGGTAGAGTCTATCAATATTTACCATATTAGAAAATTGAAACAAATTTCAATACTCAGTAATTCACTTAAAAGTGACAAAAATAAATCCATTATATCTTAATATAAATATTTTCCTTATAAAAATAACTTTTTCATAAAAAGTTTCATGAGAAGAGTGAAACTGTTTCTCATTTTTGTAAATCCCTTAAATGTCTCACTTAATAGAACACAGCTGGATTCTGGTCTTTGCTTCTGCCTTCAACCTGGAGTGAACGAGTGTTTGGCTGAAGTCTATAAAGGAAACAGAGCCTTATCAGAGAACTGTGGTAAGTCGTCCTTGTTTCTGCACCAAAACGTGACCAGTGGGAGGTTCTTTGAGATGAATGAGGTGGGGAATCTAAAACTGTATCCACGGACATTCATACTTTGTCACAGTAAAGACCCATTGGTCCATCTTACACTTTGAATGGATCTTTTACTGATGCATGACTGTGTAACATGAATACTGTGTTACTGAGTTATGCAGATCTCCGAAATATTGAAACTTCTTACCATAAAACATCTCTTTAAGTCACATTTGTTAATCTCCCCGCTGCTCACATCAGATGTCTGTTAAGAACTGGGAAGCTGCTGAGCTTACAGTGGTGGATTATTAAGTTTTCTGAAATTAAAATCTGTACTTTCAAGTAAAAATTAGATCACTGGCAACAAATACTTTTAATTGTTTTCCTGAAGTGACATATTTACTTCATGCATTTTCAACAGAATGTCTATCAAAAACCCAGGTATGAGTAACCAGAGTTGGTTATTATTCTTTGAAATAAAAGCAGTGTCCTGAGAGAGAAGCAGTGAGCTCAGCTCACAACTCAAACAACTGCACATGCGCTTCTCCTCAAGATGACCACACTCCCTGGTGTGAAGCAGAAGTGCTTTCTGTGTACCTCCCGTTCCATCACACAGAATGTTAAAAGACATAATTCAATGGTTGAGATTTCACAACATTAATAATTCTTCCTAATTCATCAAGGTCACTCTTAAGTGAGACAAATCTTTTTCACCCCCTGCAAGTCGGTGGCAACAAAGAACGCAGGGGCCACTAACAGTGTGGTGCCACTGCCTTGAATCAAGCCGAGGTGCCAGCTGCTTCACCCACCGCTGCTTCTGCACCAGCAGGGCAAACATCAACAGCAAAGAAGGCTGATGACGCCTTATTATGAAAAACGGACAGGTCCCTAGGACCCTCTTGAGCAGTGCTGCCCTGACAAATACCTCTCGAGGCCAGTTACTTTCAGAACAAGGTAGCAGCTCTGAATGAAGCCATTCCTCCATAAAGCCTGCAACCAGCCAATCACCATTTGTTTAAGTGCTTTTGAAGCTCATAAAAGCTAAGACTCCTCAGGATACTTCCTCTGAAATTTCCTCAGAAACACAGGAGGGGGGAAGATGCTCAAAAGCAGAGGCTGTTAATTACGTGTATGATGTGTACCCCCAAGCCGGTCCTCCCAGGTAATGACATCGGAGAAAGAGACGGGAACGGGGATACAGGCTCAAGGACAGAAAGAGCCAGAGACTCTTGGCAGAAACACAGCGGAAGTAGAGCTGTGTGTGCCTGTGAAGACTCAATCAAGCCTCCCCTCAGAGGACGCAGTGCAGCAGTGACTCTAAATGACAGAGGACCTGAGAGGAGACACAGCATGTGACAGGAGAGACACGACTTAAAGACAGTGGGCAGCTTCTTCCGTAAAGCTCTGCTTTATACTCCTCTCAGATTCAGTCAAAAGGAATCTAGAGACAAAGAAATAAAGAAACTCCAAACAAACACCCTCTAAAGGAATGTGAATCCCAAGTGCAGGGAGAACAGCCACAAACAGCACTTCCCCAACTTGCAGTCAGTCAGCCTGGACTGCACTTAACTCTCATGCCCAAGTCACTGTCAAGGTCATGTAATGAGTCAGCAGAAAAATGGGCCTAAGAATGTGAACCCAAGTGTCAGGCTCCATCCAGCAGAACCTTCCAAACTCAGGAGGAGACACTACTGCCTGTGGCCTTCACTTTGTCAGTTGCCTCTAGGATGGGCCAGATCTCAGGGAGGGCAAACTGAGAAGCAGAGAGGGTCCCCCACAACACTGCAGAACTGGTGGCCCATCGGCAGTGTGCTCACTCCAGCTTCCCTGTGCTGCCTCACTTCCGTCCTGGGGTGGACGAGCCACTCTGCAGCCACACCTGAGGACGGCTGGCCACCCAGCGTGCTGTCCCTGAGTTCTCTGCAGGGAAGACTTCAATCATGGGAACACGGCTGCCCTGGCTCGGAAGTGTCACAGCCACTTTTCAAAGTACAGAGTGAAATATGCATTTGTGGGTAAGCTCAAAAGCATCCCCTGGCCTAAATCGATTAAGTAAAAACATAAACCAAGAAGACATCCCTATTCTAATCTACTCTGTCCCCCTTTCAGAGAGTTTGCGATATCTGCCGATGAGAAATGAGTGCTTTCTTAATGGTACATCCCCCTGAGAAAGGTGAACGGAGGCCCTGTGCCTGCCTGACTTCCTGCTTTCATATTCGCTCTGTGCTGAAGAGGTCCCAGGCTGTCACCTGGTGGAAAAAATAAGAAACTGCCTCGTGTGCCCCAGGCAATGACAAAAGCATTCCTGTTCATAAAGTTTCTCTTTACTACAGATGCTGGGGGACAGCACGACCCGACCTGGGCTTCACCTGCTGTGCTCCCTACCCCAGGCCAGAAGTTTACTAAGGACCTCAACCAGTGATCTATTTCTCATGAAGCAAATGGCCACACAGACAGTTAATTACCACAGTCACCACCAAGCCCTCAAAATGCAAGGTGGAGCAGGCAGAGAGGCAGTCAGAGGATTAGAACGATGGAGAAGGGAGTGGGGAAGGACCAGAGGAATCCCCAAAGGGGGAAGGATGGCGCCAAGAAGAAAAGTACAGACAACTTATCAACTGGAAAACACTACCCTTGGGATGTTTAGACATTTTCAGCCAGTCAGAAACGTGAATCCAGAACTACTGAAACATATAAAGATGAAAAAGTTAAAATGTCTTATCTCAATATATTAACATAAGAGAGAGACCTAGTCATTACGTTACAGAAATAGTAAAACCAAGTTTTTCTAGAACGTGCACAGAAGAAAAAGGAAAAAAGACAGTAAGTCGTCCCAGAAGGTGGGTCTTGGTTCTCCACTTTGGACTTCTCTGCTTGTGGCAGGGTGTTCTACTGAGATTCTAACTTGTGTTTTGTTTTCTGGAGCTTTCCTGGACCCCACTCCAAGGAGGCAGGAGGTCTCTCTGAGACCCACTCAGAGAAAAGCTATGTTGACAGGCTAAAAGCACAAGATTTCTGCAGACAAAGTTCCAGCTTAAACTGTCTGAAAAGAGTCCATCCCCGAGGACATTCCAGAGGAAGAAGGGAATGCTGGGCCTCTGAAGGAAGAGAGAAGAGAATGAAAAAGAGCTAGTTCCTGGGCCCAGAAAGTGCGCTGGCACATTCTGCGAGTGGGGCCTGAGGCCCCGTGAGAAGCCGGGTGGGCCCGGGGGGACTGGAATCTGAGCACCGCCCGGGGCTCCCAGCCCAGCGGGACCCTCACACAGCAGGCTGCCCACCGCGAGAGACATTCATGGGCCCAGACAGCAGGGATCGTGATAGAAACTCCTGTGGGCCCTAACTGGGGACAACCCCGAGCACTGTGCTCCCGGTAAGAACCCCGGGATCGACACTCGCGTGACACCTTGAAGTCAGATTAAATTCAATTTAAAGAAAATAATGTGATACTAATTGTATAGCAAGTGTGAGGTAAGACTTGCACCTACTATCTAGTTTTCAAATTTTCTAAAATGAATCTATATTACTTCCATAATCGGAAAACAGGTCAGCAACAAAATCTTACTTAACAACAACAAATGAATCATCTGCCTTAAAGAACATCACAACCAGCACCGGGTGTGATTCCACAGACCCAGGGGCGGCTGGGGCCTTCGAGAGCTCAGCTCCTCGACCTGCTGCGGCCTGGAGCCCCTGCGTGTGCCGCGGAAGCCTGCGGTCGTGGGCATGATTCAAGTGGGCCCAGAAACACACAAAACATTTTCTCTGTGGTTTCTTTTCTGACTTAGGAGGCATGGTTGGAAAATTAAGAAGATGCAAGAGGGTTATAATGGCACAACCATTTAAAAATCAGAGCGTTTTAAAGCTGCTTTCTGGCATCAGTCTCTTTTTAAATTAATACCAACACATCTATTTTGAAAGCGTGTTAAGTCAGCAGGAAGGGATGCTTTACACATAGCCATCCTCAATCCGTTATACCTCCTGTTCTCACAAGGAAGTGTTATCTGGTCCTTCCAAGATTTTCTCCTCCTGCCTCAGTTTTGAGAAGGTGAAGATCACACTCATGAGTGGAAATGAAATGCATCACCTTGCTAAGCAGTCACCCCCAAGCCTCCTTCCACAACTGGGCTCAGTAATGCTCGCCATCTGCCTCAGCACCGCACAAACCCGGGCTGCTCTTACAAAGCCCCTAGGGCTCCCCCAGCCCACCTCCGGGAAGACAGCATCCTGAGACCCGGCCTCCCTTCCCCGCCTCTCAGCGGTGCCCAGGCATGTGGTTTAGGGAAGGCTGAACTGCACAAAAAGAGCACAAAGGAACTTGCCTTTTCCATCTGTTGCTGATGCTTCTTGTAAATGCCTGATCGACCTAAAAATGAATAGTTGGAGAACAAAAAGTTAGCTAACAAATTTGCATTCCCCTCTATTTCCAGCAGTAGCAACTTGAGGCCCCGAATTTCTCAAATATAAACTTAAAAAGTTGGACTAAATGAGTTTAGTGCACTCTCCCTCAACAGTGTGATCCCTGATAGCACTTTGGCACATGTGGTGCTGGAGCCTGAGGGTTAAAGATGCCCTCTGCTGGCTGAAAGGAGTCTGGCAGGGACCTGGGTGTGAGGAGAAAAATCAAAACACAATCATTTACTATCTACAAACCCTGAACTTCCAATTAATCCCTCCTCACACACAACACTGTAAATCGACTAGATTTCAATGGAAAAAAAAACCCACAAGCATTCAAGGCTCCTCATCTTTTCCTACTTGATCTCTCATTCCCACAGCTATAGCCCCCACCCCAACAACACTAAGGCAACGGAGCATCCTGGAGTTCACCTGCTGCCTGGAGAGAAGGGGCCTACAAGAAGGTCACAGGCCGACTTGGAAAGTCTAGGTCTAGGAGCTGCGAGCACATGGCTTCATGCAACTTGGTATTTCACTGACTGGAGAGTTACAACTTTGCTGAGAAGATGCCAGCCTCCGAGGCATCTTTGCCGGCAGTGATGAGCTGGTCACTAACTACTGCCAGCGCCAGTTCAGGCAGGGGAACGCGAACATCACTGGGGAAGCTGCAGACCAGAGGTCTAGGCAGAGTTTAAAGGTACCAAGGGGAGAGCGTCTGAGAGGAAGAGCACAGCAAGGCAGACAGGCCCAGGGGCAGAGAGGCTGCAGCCCTGGCACAGCTGCCCGCCCTCTACCTGCCTGAATGAGCCGTTTCTCCCCAAAGCCCGCAGTCTGCCCGCCTGTGAGAACTGAATGGCGTGACATGTGAGAATTCAGCAGTGCAGAGCAGGTGCGGAGCCAGCGCTGCCTGATGCTGAAACTTTAAAAACCTGCTCGATGCTATTTCCTACGTGACCTCTCTAGAACTCAAGCTTTGTCATTTTACAGCGATTTCAGAGTCTTTACCTCAAAGAAGCTCACCATTCAGCATCTGCTCATGAGCGCTGTAATTAACTGACAGCAGGAATGTCCACTGCAGCTCGAGAGTACGCCCGGATCTCCCCGGAGCCCCAGGCCCCTTCCGGCCCACTGTGCCGACAGCGGCAGATGTAGTAGAGACCTGGGCTCCCTCCCTGATAAGATGCTCTTTTGACCTGAAGACCATGCTGGTCGTCCTGTTAACGGACGCCCGAGTTACTGCTCCCGGGCAGGATGCGGGAGGTGGTGGAGACTAACTCATCCCTGCTCTCTCCCCTACGCTGGAGCTGTCCGCTCAACTGACACGGGTACCCATGTGACGCAGGACAGAGTCAGGCCAGGAGTGAGCCTGGCTGGCTAGAACGAGGACTGCACTCCATCCGCACCATGCTCTAAACAATCAGAGTAACGGAACGACTTAATCAATCCCAGGAGCCTAAAAATACTAGTTTTTTTTTCACGTTGAACACTTCACTTCTAATAGAAGGTCAGTGAATCTATCTTTTTAAACTTCATTCCAAACGAACTGACTGCTTTCACTTCGCCATGGAACTAGATTCCTGTGAGGGTGAGCGTTTTACTTTTGTGAGCTCTCCTTCCTCCACCCGCTTCCTAGTGAAGCAAGAGTCTCCTTTACTTTGATGAGATCTACTGAGGATATTGCTTCTCATCAACTCAACTGGCACTAACATGTCTTTACACATAATCAAAGTGCGATACATGCGTCTAAAGCCTGCCACTTCCAGGAATGGAGCAAACCACTCTGCAGATGCCTAAAATGTCTGTGTGCTGAGAACCACCACTAGTTCTATGCTAACAGACGTCCTCATTTTCCATCTACGTCAGCAAGAAGAGGCTGTTGACGGGACTTCTTCAACTCTGTTCCCTTCAAATTCGGGCTGCTGTTCTCTGTCGCTACTGAGTTCTCGCCTCGACTCTTCCCTAGTGTCTCCACTGCTAAAAGCCAGCCGTGGGGCATCTACTGGGGAACCTGACACAGACACAAATTCCACGGTCCTGAGCCTGGAGAATAATTCAGGTCAGCCTGGGACCCAGGAAGCTGTAATTTTTAAACAGATGCCCTGGGTGATCTCACTCGTCAGGTCTGACAGACAAGCCCCATGGTGCACACCCCCTCCCCGTGGGTACTCACCACACCACGGGGAAGAGGATGGCTCCACAGCACAACAGGTCCACCAGAAACAGGGAATCCTTCCACAAGCCATACTCAGTGGTCCCTTCCTCCGTGGACTCTATGATGATGTAGGCCACGTTCGCCAGGACCTACAGGACACAGAAGACGCTGAAGCCCCGAAGCACGTGTAGATCTTCACAACAGCAGCCCCAGCGCAGGGTGGACACCCAGGCCTACGGGCCCCAACCTCCGACCACAGCATTATTTCCAGTTCCACATCCTCCTGCAGAACCTTGCTTCCCTCCAAGCAGGAAGCAGTCTCTGTGCCCTCCTCCTGAGCCTGTGACTGCTCTGAGTGACGGGGGTGGGAGTGACGCAGGTGACTTCTAGGGCAGGTCCCACAAAGGATACCGCATCGGCTGGGCTCTGTCTCAGGACACAGCCCTCTGGGGCCCTGAGCTGTCTTGTCATTAGTCTGGCCACCCTGAAGCCACCATGCTGGAGGGACCAGGTGGACAGAGGGAAGATGCCCAAGGAGCCCTGCTGTTCCCGCCCCATCTACTCAAGTCTTCCCGGCCTAGGAGACTGAGGCACTGAAGGCTTCGAGATGACCCGGGCCCACTACCATCTGACTGTAACCTGCATGAGACTTACAGACCTACTGAGTTAAGCCGCTGCTGAGTTCCTGACCCACAGAAAACATGAGAGTCAACGGTTACTGTGGTGAGAAGTCACTAAGTTTGGGTGCTGTGTTGTGCAGCAACAGACAACCGGACACTTTGCTTTTTATGCCCCTCTGGCCCTGGCAGTCACTCAGGTGAACAGGTGCCCTTCCCATCCTGTTTAGCCACAGTGCCCACAATCCTCAGGCTGCATGGGGCCTCTGACTCTCAGGGACAGATAACAGGACCGTTTTATGAGAGCCCAGCGTTTCAGGCCAGTGGGTGAGGAGCCACGCTACTCCTCCCAGGAACAAAGGCAGGGGCCTAGCTCTCCCCACAGGGCTCACCTGCGCCCACGCCCTGCTTCCACTTCCCAAGGGAAGGCTGTGTCTGTGTGTTCAGTCCTGCCATCAAGCTCCTAAGTGTGTGATGAAAAGTCCTTCAGTGGGCTAACAGACAGCAGTGTTTTAACAACTGCGACGCTACTGAGCCTAAGGGAGATGGAATTGGTGAGACGTTCTTTAGAAGATCATTGTTAGGTATGAAAACAGAGACTGTGATTCCGTGCAAAGCCCACGGTCCCACACATGCTGCTTCACTGTTATCATGGCAACTCCCCACGCGGCTACAGAGACGGGACACCTGCTGTGTCACGGCTCGGGAAGGGCAGCTTCCCCTTCCACCTGGGACTTATCAGATAAAACACCACAGAAGCCATACTTCACGTAATACAAATGCAAAAACTAGTTTGAAATTTCAGTCTCCCACTGGCCCCCAGTTTCTGGGTTCCTCCTGAGACCCAGGTCATCCTAAACATCTGCTCTGTGGCTCTATCTACCAAGACAAAGTGGAAAAGAAAGGCTTTCACAGCTTAAATGCGTAACTCCATTTTGTCCTTAGTTCACACTCTTCACACGAGGCACAAAATGTTCCCAGAGGTGCTGGTGTGGAACCAAGTGCCAATAATGTTTTTGAGGCACATTTTGTAGATCAGCCGCTCCTTACGCAGAAATGTAGTGGCTTCCCGAAGCCAAAAGGAAACAGTTTTATCTCTCCAGGCTGATGTTCAAGGACTTCCCAGACTAGTCCCTAGGTTTAAATACTCATACTTCCTCATATTTAATTTTTCAAATGGCCTTGTTTCCTCAGAGTGACCTGCCATGTAACCTTGTGTTTTGTTTCCTCTGGGGAGCAGAAGAGCTTCGGGAGGCTGGGAAGACCGTGTCCGTTACATCACAGTTTGGGCTGGTGAAGAAGATGCAAACTGGAGGGGATGGCAGCAGCTCCCAGAGGGGAAGGGAGACGGAGCAGATGGCAGAGGGGAGGAGGACCAGCCCGGGGCCCACGAGCTCTGAGACCCTAGCAGGCTGAGAACTGAGCCCAGCAGGCAGGTGGCCCTGGTGGCTCCCCAGCCCAGACCCGTACAGTTGCTCAGCGTCTTCTGTTCACTTGACAGCAGTGTCACTTTGCCTCTGTCATGTTTCTTTCCTTAAAATCTAGGCAAGGCCCATCTCTACCATAAAGCCCTTCCATATCATTTGATCTGGGGAACTATTCCCCCCTTAGAAACTACAGCAACTGGTCTCTACCGTTTATTTGGCACCAACACATGTCCCTTACTACTGAAAGTGAAGGTGGCTTTGCTACAAACTCTGCCAAACCGCCAATCAGCAGAGCTGAGTGGGCTGATCTAGGTGCCTGGATTGCTGTCCCCTTCGGTCCCTCACCTGCCCCATTTACACTGTGCTCCAAAATGACCAGCTGACAAGAACAACCCTTTATCAAACAGATGCCGTTTGCTCAAGCAGAGCTGAGGAGCTGTGCGTCTCTGTCAGAATCTCTGTTATTATGAGTTCCTCGCGTCCGGGTTTTACCTCCAATAAGACTACTATACATCAGACAAGGTTCCTCTCCTGAGGGGCTCACCGTCTTGTAAAGGTGGTCTCAGTCCAGGGCCCCAAACACATGAAGCATCTAATAAATGTTTGCCCCACTGTCTAATATTCTACCTTGTGGAAACTCACTGGTTATCCACAGTTTGAAGCTAATTTGTTAATTAAATCACTGTATACCTGAGCTTCCTTGACAAGCAGATGCAAAGAAGAAGGAATATGTTTCCCTAACTTCTCAGCAGCCCCCTAGTCACATGCTGGTTTAAAGACGGCGGGTGATGGAGCCCCTCCCAGTGCAACGACCTGAGGTCTGGGTCTGTCAGAATTCAGAGAGAGAAGCCCAGTCTTCAGCCCCCAGTGGCAGAGGCTGGGGTTACTGGGAGAGCTGACTCCCTCTTCCCAGACAGGCCTGGAGCTGAGCCCTGCTAAGTGCCGAGAGAGCGAGGACAAGCAGGATTAGGGCCCCTTTACCTGGAGTGGGATGACAATCATGAAGATCTTTTTGTCTTTATCAGAAAGGATGTGCTTAATGAAAGCCCAGCCAGTGCCAATGAGCGCGATGGTGATGAACAGGAGCGCCCCTTTCAAGCTGCAAAAGACAAAAATGAACAGACACCAACAGGTCTCTTCAGACTCTCACCCTGAGAGTTAGATCCACTAGCTCATGCTATGATTTCACGTGTTTCTCGCAATATAGGTGGCCAAATTCAGGTTTACCGGAAGTGAGCACCTCTTCCTTGCAGGCACACAAATAGCTCCGCACCCCACTATCTGAGCAGCCTGTGGCCGCAGGGTGGCACCCCCTCCCAGGAACACGCCAACAGCCCCAAGTTCCCAAGTTAGGAAGGCCACCTGTAAACCACACACGTTGGGCCTGGCAGGAACCCGGACAGGCTGAGATAGGAGGGCAGGGCTGGTCAACCTGGGGCAGGCCTCTCCCTACCACAGCCCCCCTGACTTCTCTGCTACATCATGTCACGGGAGTACTTCAGGCGTCACCTGGCGCACTTACAGGTGAGTGATGTAGTACACAACCGCCCAGCCTTCGATCGGAAAGCCCTGGGAGGAGATGTAGTGGTAGTCGATCTGCAATCAGAAAAGCGCATTTCAGACAGGTGGCTCCACCGCATGCCACACGCACAGCGACACAGGAAACGCCGCCAGGACCACATGATGGGGCTGGCCCCCTCCGGCTCCCTAGCACTTCACTCGCCAATTCACAATTAAGCAGGTGAGTGCACTGATCAACGACCAGGAGCTTGAGAAACCAGACACAAGGATTCAAGGTCACTAACACCCAGTCCAGGTCCCTCTCTTGAGGCAGGTGATCCACTTGGGCAAACGGCAGCCTACTCTTCTTTTAAAATCTCCAAGTGCCACAGACCTTTTCAGTATCCTGACCAAGAACTTTATCTTTCATATCCCTGCTGCTTATATAAATAAATAAATCAGTCAGTAAAAAATCTGCGTGGAATCACCCAGCTTCAACTGTTTTCTTTGAAAAAAAAATCTGTAAATTTAGAGCTACCTGAAGCCACTAGCACATTTTAATTAAAGCGGCAAGTTTGAGTAGTGGGCCCCCAGTGCTTCCAGGCAGGACTCCCCAAACCGGCACCAACTTCTTTACACATCTTTCATCCTCCCACACGTGGCCGTCTAGATATGAAAACAACTCAAGAGTCCGACGATTCATTATCTATATGGTTCCAGAAAGAATCTTCTTCCTTAGATCCAAGCGGGAAATTATCCAAGTAACTCACTTCCTGGAGCTGTAACTGGGTATGTTATTACTTTTTCTAGGACAACACTTTAAAGTGCAGGACCCTGAACACATGTCTGGAGATTGTCACCCTCACAAGTGTAGCCCACAGGTACCTCGTAGGCCTACAAATTGGGGACACTGTATTCTTACTCCCACGAGCAGGCTCATTTCAATTTGCATCAGTACTAAATATTCAAAGCTTAAGCTCAATTCTTAAGTCGCCATCTTTAGATTATCAGTTTTCTCTCAAAAAAGTATGCTAACACTAAATTTTGAATCAAATGGGAACATGAGGGAGTATGTGGAAAAATAAAGGAAATCGTGGAAACAATTCAGCAGGTGGCATTGTAACCTCGAGAAATGACTGGGGGCAAAAAAAAACAAATCAACAAGAGTTCTGAGAAAACTCTGAGTCTGCAGGTAACGGATGAAAATGTCTTAAGTATTAGGGAGGTTGTGCTCATTTATCCCCGTGACCAGTCCCTCCTGGACCAAAGGAGGCTTCATTGCAAAGGTATTCGTTCATCTTTTGTTTCCCACTGACCTAGCCCATCTTCTAGTTTATTCTTCCTGATCATATAGGCACTGGACATCGTTTCCTAAATGACCCACAAATACTGATACCTACTGCGTGAAACACCAAGGAAAGAGACTTGGTGAAAGGAAGGGCCGCCATCAACCAGTGAATTTTAAATACATCATTCCTATAAAAACAGAGAGAAAAGAATTAAAGGAATATTCCATACTCCCAAAGGACAATTCCTGACATCATATATTTATAAGGAGGCAGTGAATATAATCTAAGCAAACCAAAAACACAAAGCTTTTTGCTGCCAGTAGAAAAGGCCTGGAATGAACTCCTAAGTCATCTCTAATATATGATTCAATGTGAAGAGAACTGAGTTATGCACTGAAGCCAGGCACCATGGGATCCCAGCCCCAGCAAGATGGAAATCTAAACAGGTTGCCAGCTTCCTCTCCAGAAACCACCTTGGAAAGACCACAGAAGAAAGAATGCGGCAAACAGACCTATGAAAATGACATGAAATCTCTGAGAAAGCAGGGTGATTAGGTACAGCTGTGCAGGAAGTCTGTAGCTGGTGGAGAGGCGAGTTTGGAGCCAAGCAGTAGGGATGGTCAAAGTAGGGATGGTCAAAGTGCCAGGGTCGTGCCCCACTCTCCCTGCTCATGGCTGGAACCTGCCAGACACAGCAGGCCAGTGGGGCAACTCACTCCCACCGCCTCAGCCACAGGCACCAGACCACCTTCAGGCTGCCAGGTATTCAATCCCTCTACCCTTCCTGCCTCACCCTAGGAATTAACCTAATAAGACACACAAGACCATAATGGAGAAAAACTTTAAACTCTATTAAAGGAAACACAGACTTGAGTAAGAGCTACAGAGGGCATGCCTACTCTCGGATATCAAGACATTCTGCAAAGGCACAGCAGTAAAAACTGCGGAAAGGGTGCGGCATCAGACAAGTAAACCAACAGAATAGACTAGAAAGCTCAGAAATAGATTCATGTGTCGCTTGATAAATAAGGTGAAACCAAGCTGGTGGGAGAATAGGCTGCTTACCTAACTGGCACTGGGGGAAAAAAGCAGCTCAAATCTACAGAAGAAATAAAGGTGAGGCTCTACTTCACACTTACTTACACCCTGGATGGATTCTGGTGCTAAACATAAAATACACACTTTTGATTTTGGAGTAGGAACAGGCCTCTTAGGATCCAAGAGGCACTGCCCAAAAGAGTAAAATTAGATTAGCTTTGACTTCATTCACATGAAAGATTTTTACTCAGCAATGCAACTGGAAGAAGAAATTTGCAATGTCTAAGACATACACAGGACTGAGACCTGAATACGCAAGGAACACGTGCAAAGAAGCAACAATAAAAAGAAAACCCAACAGAAAAATATGTAAATACAGGCAGTCACAAGATGGAAAACCCAGAAGGTTCACGAGTCCCTGCAAAGATAATGCACATCACCAATATTCAGAGAAATGTAAAATAAAATGAGGTACCCATTTATACCCATCAGACTGGCAAGAAATAAGGTGTCAGTGCAGGTGAGCGCGTGGGGAAAGAGGAATGTGAAGTGCTGCCAGCAGAAGCACAAGCTAGTCCAGGCGTGCATCCGGGGGGCAATGTGGCGGCATTCAGTGACATGAAATGAGCACCTACCCCACAGCCAGTGCACCTCCTTTGAGAATGCACCTCACAGGTGACAGGGAGGGAGCATGACAGTCTGGGGGGCAGGGAGATGGAGACAACCTAGGGTTCATCACTCAGGGATGGATACACAAAATGTGGGGACGCTCACTGTGGGTGACACGGAGTGGCTGAAAATCAGTGAATGGGATGTACACAGAGCAATGTGGCTAAATCTTAAAAAGGATATTACTGAGTGAAATATGTACAAAAACAATACCTACAGATAGTACAGTTTATATATATTAAAAATATATGAAATACCAATAGACATTATTTGTTTCTAAGAATACACAAATATCCAAAACACATACTAAACACATCTGAGTGGCTGGCCATGGGTGGGGAGGAAATAAAACAGGAGAGGGCCTTGCACAGGACGATAAGGAGGGTGTGTCCCGAACTGACGCACACCCCTTTCCGGGCTGATTTCCTCCCTGCTGCTTTCCTGCTCCAGTGCCTACCTACTTGAAGGTCAAAAGGGAAGTCAAGGACAGAGCAGCCCGTCACTCCTGAACAGCAACAAGATTTACCCAGAGTGCACAACGGTCAAGGGCTGTGCTCACCCACACCCTGGCCACCTTGACCTGCAGGCCGAGTTACGGCGTCAGCGGCCGGGGCAGCGATGTGAATGAAGAAAAGAACTTGGGCTCTGGAGCCACACCAACCCGGCTCAAGTGCTGGCTCTCCCCTGACCTTAATCTCCCCGAGCCTCAGTAACCTGTGCTGGAAACAGGGCGACCCTGACCTCAAGGAGCCACAACATCCAGTGCTTGCCTGGCTGGGCAGAGAGCAGGTACCAAAGACGATCAGCTGCCCGTGTTCCCACCCCACTTCCCCAGGATCCCTCTCCCCATGCTCTGGGGCCCAGGACAGAACTCAGAGATGAGGGAGGCTGCAGGCCCACAGCAGGCCCATGTGGGTTCCAGGGCCAGCCCTGTTGGGGTACGCCAGCCCTGTCTCTCATTTCCTCTCTCAAAGCCTCAACAGAACAAGGCAAAGATCTTTCAGTTCCCTCCAGCTCAACAGGGCTCTGAAATGTGCAGGCAGCCCTGGAAACATATCAAATTCCCAACCTCCCAGCCAGCTGTAAGGCTCCAGGAAGGACATGGAGGTGGGGCAGACGGCTGCAACTACACGCTTCTGTAGGTATGCTATACTTTAACAAGAAGTTTCAGTATGTTGTACAACTCTGTACAAAGTAGGTCAGCCTCACTTAACCACAGATTTTAAATTGTTGTCACGATTTTATATAAGTGAACCAGTGACAATGACTGTTGCCTAACTAAACAAAGAGAAACTAAAATACCACTGAACATCTGGCTAAACTATTTTGTATGAACCTCATCTTTGCCTAGCACCCTGATTTGCAAAGCTCTCTCATATACATTATTTCAGGGGGATTCATATAACTAACGTAAGGAACTAAGACTCTGAGAGGAAAGCAGGGCAATAATTACTGTCGCAGTTTCGTAGCTGAGGAGAAAGAGACTTAGAGTGAAGCAAGGCCCACAGGCAGTAATGGTCAGTGCTTACACTGGACATCAGGCCTCTGACTCCTAGTTCTTACTTTTCTAACAAAGGCAAAAGCAAGACTTTCTTAAACAAACAAACAAACAAAACCAACAACACCCCCTCCCAATCACTTTGTGCCCTGAGTTTGTGGGATTCTTTTTTCTTATTCATGGCTGCCTGATCTCAGGTCTAAACATGATCATGTAGGGTCCTTCACAAGTAATCTAGAAGCTCCGTCCATCTGGTGAGTGTAAAAGATATCACAATAAACAGGAACCAGCAACCACACCCAGCAGAGCCCAGTACCCCGGCAGAGCCCAGTACCCGGCAGAGCCCCATACCCCGGCTGAGCCCAGTACCCCAGCAGAGCCCGGCACCCCAGTTTTGTACCCCAGCTGAGCGTGTCTACTTCTTGTTGAAGTATAGGGTACGTAAGAAATGTGTAATTGAAGACAATCAGGCCACCAGGAATGAAAGAGGTCTCAGTTTCTGCCCTACTGCTCCAGAGAAGGAGGTTATTTGGCATTTGAGGGTGCTTAATTATTACATGAATTTAAGTTAATCCATAATATAATACCATAGTATATAACACACAGTGCCATTTATACAGTTTAAGGGCCTTAGACTATAGCAAACACATGACATTATTCTTTAACTGAAAATTAATATTTCATTTTCCATTTTGGGGGGGAGACAGAATGAAACACTGGCTCCACACATGCGCAGCTGCTCCCCTCAAGTACCCGGAACAGGAAGTTAAAGCCTCAGGGGTTTCAGAAGAAAGACTGAGCATCAGGCAGGTGGGCTTCAAAGAGGCTTTCTCGAGTGACAAACTTCTGGAGTTTGGTATCTACCCCAGCCAGGCTCTGGGCTGAGGCCTTCAGGACACAGCAGTAACTCCACACTCCCACCCAGGCCCTGAGCTGGCGTCACTCATCTCCCCTTCAGAACGAACAGCCCCTGAATGAGACCAAAGTGTTCATTCTGAGTCCTGGACTGTGGTGTCTTCGCTATGGAAACACTTTGCTTATACATTTTATTTTGCTTGTATGTTATTAAAATATTTGGATTTGCTTTTTGAACAAAGCAATGGGAAGTGAACAAACACCAAGGCATGCGAAGGCCTCCCACACTGCAAGGCTCCTGCACAGTCTCCCTTTGTTTTGAGGAAGATGCACTTTGAAGAGAACAAGATCGCTAGTGCCAAGTCCTCCAGGTTAAGAAGACAGCGAAAGGAGAAATTATACAAATCCCCAAACACTCTTGAAGGGCTCAAGGAGGTGATAATTTACCGTCGTTTTCGAAGGATGTGAATCCAGATGGTCCCAGAGAGAAAAAAGAAAAAGGCCATAGAAATGTATAATTTAGGAAGAGGAATTTCTCCTGCTGAGAGGTAGCTGTCAGGATTCTTCTCTGTGATCTCAATCTGAAACCAACATGAAGTTAATTTTTACTTTTCAGGAATAGACCATCCCATATTCAGCAATTCGTAATCTTAGTTGTTCCACTGAAGCTTAAGAAAGTTAAGTACCAGCAGATGACAACCACGTTCTTTCTTAAAACTGAGTCACAACTGACTTACAAACACTACAACCACATTCTTAATGCACAGGCGGAACTGTAAACACATCCTAAATTGCTTTGTATTTTCTCATTTATGAATCCTCTGCTGAAGTATCCTGCTCACTGGCAGAAATATTATTCTGGCCACATTTTTCTCTTACTCTGCTTAAGTACTCTTAGAAGTACTTTTTTTTTCAATTATTTTATTTAATTTGTTTTTTTATTGAAGTATAGTCAGTTTACAATGTTGCATCAATTTCTGATACACAGCATAATGTTTCAGTCATACATATACATACATATATCCCCTTAAAACTACTACTAAGAAATAAACGTCTTACATCTTACACAGTTGACAAAACCCACAGGAACAGTCTCCATATGGTACTTACATCAAGGCTGAATGAAAACTTGTCATTAGACCATGCTTCGCTTCCAAGGCATTTATGAAAATAAAGACTGTAGAGGCCTTCTTGGTCATCAGTGCTGATGTTAAAGGAAAACTAAAAGTGAAGAAGAAAAAAATTTAGGGGTTCACAAATCCTCCGCTAAATTTTTAAATCTTAGAAATAAATCATGAATACTATAAACAGAAGAAAACAGACCACTTACTTTATCAAATTCTCCCAGGGCAGAGTTTAAATAGATGTTTTCTTATTCTATGATATCCTCTTAATATTTTGTTGTCAACAATTTTCAAGCTAACAGAATTATACAGTGAATAGCTATGTACCCACTACCTAGATTCTACAATTAACAGTTTACTCTGCTTGCTTTATCACACATCTATCTGTCAGGGATGGCAGAAGTCTGCAAGGCTGACCTAAGATGCAGTTATCTAGTTTTCAAGCCAACATACTGTTGTTTTGCTCTTTAGGTAAAAAATACTTCTGAAAAAGAAAGGATGTTCATCTGATACTTGAAAAGATAAAGGACCAATGTTCCCTCATTAAAATGTACCCGTATGATTTTAGACAACAGTAACAGAGGCTATTATTTTCTACATTTAGACATTTTTGCCTTTCAACATGTCATGCATTCAAATGAAGCTTAATGTAAATTTTAAAATGTGTTATATCAGGGAGAGGATATAGCTCAGTGGTAGCAGAGTGCGTGCTTAGCATGCACCAAGTCCTGGGTTCAATCCTCAGTACCTCCATTTGAAAAAAAAAAAGGTTAAATAACCTAATTACCTCCCTCATCCCCAAACAACTAAATAAATAAATAACAAAAAAGGTGTTTTATATATATAAGATCACAGAATGTGACTCCTTGATCAATTCTAGAGAACATTTTACCATAAGCCTAAAATGTATCATTTAGGGCCACATATATAGGCGGTAAACTATAAAGAAAAGTGAGGAAATGGTTATGATGACATTTTTCATGATGAGGGTTACTCCAGAGCTGGAAAGAACACGAGGGACGCATGGGGTTTCCAGGGTGCTGGCACTGTTCTAGTTCTTGTCCCAGGTGACAGTCACAAAGGTGATTATAATTATCTGTACTCAACATAAGAACTATATACTCTTCTGTAGGTACTGTACTGCAAAATTAAAAAGGATGGGAAAAAAAGAGACATCTGACAAGAAGACGGAAATAAAAGATGAAGAATATTCAAGCTGGCAGGGAGGGTATAGCTCAAGTGGCAGTGTGCGTGCTTAGCATTCACAAGGTCCTGGGTTCAAACCCCAGCACCTCCAGCAAAAAAAGTAATTAAAAATAAACCCAGTTATCTCCTCCCAAATAAAAATACATGAGAACAGTGCCTTTAAAACAAAAATGTTAAAAAAAAAAAAAAGAATATTCAAGCTGGAATTATTAATCTGTTAAACCAGGTCCCAAACTCATCACTGTAAAGTGAGAGTGTCTACTTTTGCCCACCCAAGGCAGCCAGAGAAAGAAAACTTTTCTATTCATGTTAGTAACTTGAAATTCTGAACGTAAGACTCATATGTAGTTTCTAAAAAATACTTAAAAAAAAAACAATAGAATTATCATGGTGGATTAGAGTAGGCACCTGACACTTAAAAGAAAAAATCCTAAACAAAATAAAGAAAACTAAAAATTTTAGGGTTGAGATAAGCCCGGACAGTCCCTTTCCCGCTTTAGGTAGAAAAACCACCAGACCTATTCTGTGGATGGAGCGAAAAAGCTCAGAATGACTTAACTGTCCAAAATTGGAAGGATACTGAGTAGCAGAACAGTTAGGAGCCACCTACTGACTTCTTTACAAGGAGAGGGGAAGCCAGAGAGAAAGGACGCTGTCCCTTTTATGTGCTGCCTGTTCCCTGCATCCCAAGAATCCTATGAACCGGCTATTTCAGCCAACGCCCTTAACCACCATATGCTGCTTTCCCCTTGAAACCCTCACACGAAGCATTAGTAACTAACACACGTGTATCCTATAAATGCTTTCCTTTTGTGACTTAAACATTTTTTTCTAAAAAATAAAAAAAAATTTTAAATACTTATTTTAAAGTGAGGGCAAGAAGAAAAGTACCTTTTATATTTTCTTAAGGAGACAGTAAAGCAAAGTGGTTAAACACATGGGCCTGGGAGTCAGAAAAACCTGGGTTTGAATCCTCCCCTTAGGCAAGTTACTTAACCTCTCTGAGCCTCAGTTTCCTGATCTGTAGAAGGGGAACAGTAACAGTACCTACTTCATAGATTGTTAGGGGCATGAGCTGAGATAATGATAATGCATGTGTACTTAGCACGATGTCTGGCATTCATTCATTCATCTCCATAATTACTGCTGGGCAGCCTATTATGGGCCAGGCCCAAGACTAGGAATTTCATATACATCAGTAATAAAGCAGACAAAAATCCCCGCCCTTATGGTTACCTTCTAAAGGGAGAGACAGACAATAAACATAGTAAGTAAGTACAAGTATGTCACATGTTAGAAAGAAGTACTAAGGCAAAAAACAGACTAGGGAGGAGGAAGTGGGTTGCATTTAAAATAGAGCAACTGAAGGAAGCTTTGTTGAAAAGGTGACATTTAAACAAAGACTTAAAGGAGGAAGAAACTAATCACTCAGATTCTGAGCATTCCTCCAGTGGGTGCAGCTAGAGCAGTGCCCAAGGCTTGACTTTTCTAGGAACAGCAAGGTGGCCTGGGTGGCAGAAGCAGAGTAATCAGTGGGGGCAGGGGAGGAATGGGAACTGAGGTCAAAGAGCTGACAGGAGCCAGGCCATGCGGGTTTGTCGACCAGTGGAAGGACCTGGGCTTTTACTCTGAGACAGATGGGACGCTGGGGAGAATTCAGAGCAGACGAGCACGTGAGCACCCCACAAGTTCTGTGAGCTATTAATACCGACCATTACCAAACTTAAAGAAGGTACAAAAATTGTTAGATAGGCCAAAGAATTTATGGTGAAGGAACTCAGAGCAGATGCAGGGGTGGGGGGCTTAAAATACAGAGAATCCCAAGAGTGGGTTACACTGGTGCGTGCATCTGTCAAAACCGACCCTATCGTACACTTAAGATCGGTGCATTTCACTCCAAGCAAATTATACCTCAATGAATGAAAACTGGTTAGAAAAGAGGCAGTGATTCTTACAAATTAATGACAAAAAATTATTTGTATAGCACTTCACAAAGCACTTTTAGAGAAACGATACACCTAACAACCCAGTGAGATAGGTGCCACCACTTTCCATTTTCAGATGATTGAAGAGCGAGGTTCAGAAGTTAAGTGAGTCATCCAAGGTCACCAACAAGTACGTGGGCTCTGAGATCCAGTCCAATGCCCTATCCTGTACATAGGCGGTGATGCAGTTAACAACGGTGACAGCTGAGCAGGTCACTCAGGCCTCTAAGTCTCAGTGAAGTCATCTCTAAGATGACAACCTCACCCTAAATGACCACCAACAGTCCTCTCAGGTACAGATTTCTGCGTTTCTGACACACTCTGAGCGGGAGGCAGCATGGGATTAGAGAGGCAGAGTTGTGGGGACAGCCAGGGAGAACTGGGTGAGAGTCTGGGCCTCACCACTTGCAGTGGACATTCACCAAGTTATTCTCTCCCAGAGACTTATCATTTGCTAAGTGGTGGGTAACAATATCACCCTGTAGGTTTGTTACAGAGAGAGCTACTGGAATCAGGTGACTGATACATAACACGCCTAAATTATTATTCCTAAACTCCAAATTCCTTTAAAAATTCATCCTTCCACATGGTACAGATAAAGTCTATGAAGCTTTACTCAAAGAGAATACATACCTGAAATGAAACAGCTCCATCATTATTATGAACGGAAAAAGACTTCTCTCCTGTAGCCTAAAAAAGACATAACCCATTTTAGGAAGATAATGGCAGAAAAGGTATGCTAACAAAAATAAAAAATTTTTAACTCCGAAACATGTTCTTCTTAAACCCTAAATTTCTGGTCTTCAAAAGCTCTCTGAAAAAAAAATCACCATCTTTTCAAGATGTTTAAAAATCCTCTTTCACAGAGGATGGGAATTCTTTACCCATTCCTTTCTCAGCTATCTCTTCTGTCTCTCCAGCAGCCCCCACTGCCTGCCCCAATTCCCCATCTTCCTGTGGGGCACCCCTCTAGTCTCTAAGCCTTAGCGAGAACACGGACGCCAGCCCAGGTCACACCCTTACGCAGTGCCTGGACTCCATTCCCGATTTCAAATGATCGTCATACTGCCACCGGGACAAGGGACTAAGACTAAGTAAAGAAGGAACTACTGATACATGGAGCAACACAGGTGAACTCAGAATGGTTATGCTAAAAGAAAGCAAGTAAAAAAGAGCATGTACTACATAATTCTTTTATGTAAAGTTCTATAAAACTAACCTACAGTGACAGACCAGTGGTTACTTAGGGACAGGAGGGTGACAAAGGGCAGGGGAAGCTTTTGGGGTGATGGGTATGCTCACTCTCTTGGTTGTGGTGGTTTCACAGGTGTACATGTAAGTCAAAACTTAAATTGTCACTTAAACTATATGCAGTTTATTGTATATCAATAAAGCTATTAAAACAAAACAAAATAAAATACTGCCATTTGGATGGCCCTCGCTGAAAAGTCAAGATATTCCAAACCAAAACTTCCCCATTTTCCCTCTGCTATTTCTACTCCCTACCCCTCTGGGGAGGGAAAAAAAAACCAACCTCTTCTCCTACCTTCCTCCCACCCTCAAATGGCCCCCGAGACTGATCCCGTATTTCACATTGCAAAGCTCTGCTCTAGTGCAGATCCCCACCACCCTAAACCTGTACTATCACAAGAGCATTCCTCCTGTCCCTCTAATTCACTGTCTACCTCCCCAAGGCTACTACACATCACCTTCGGAACAGTGATCTCCCCTTAACACCTTATGTCTCACAGCCCATCCTCATCAAGAACACATGGTGACTTCCTATTTTCTGTGCATCAATACCTTCAATTTTCTGGCCCTATATTAGCTAAGATCCCTCTCTCTGCTCCCAAGTATGTACCTTTTACTTCAAACAGGCCAGCACTGGTCACCCTCGCTTCCACTTCCAGTCTTTGCTCATGATGGTCTTCATCCCCTTCCTTCTCTTCTTTTTCCCCAAACAAGCCACCAAACATCAAGCCCTGGTGACGCCTCCCTCTAGAAGGCTTTCCAGACAGCTCACTTCCCTCCCCCCTCACTACCTGAGCCCCTATCTCATACACGCTGCATAACTCAGCACTCAATTTTACTTTCAAATTGTTTCGCAGTGTCAATGTTATCTCCCCAAATAGAAGGCAACTCCCTGTAGATGTGGCATCCAGGTGTATGTGTGTGCACCTGTGTGTGTGTGCATATAAATACATTCCTATAAGCACACACACACATACATACATACACACACACACACACACACACACACACACACACACACACACACACCTATCCACCCAGGAAAGCTGAGAACACAAGTTGGGGTTAGTTCTTACCTTTGAATCCACTGTACTACTTTTAGATTTTCCGCCATCTAGAAGCAGAACCATTTAGAAGATTATTATTGCGTGATTCAGCTCATACGACATTGTATCATTTTATGAGACACTAGCTCATCTAATGTCAAATAATTCAAACAATTAAAAGAGTGAAGCCACGTGCTATCTTGTGAACTGCCATCCCCTCAGAGCCCCCCAAATTCTTGAGCTGTAGAAGCTGCAGATTGAAACTTGTTATAATATAAATGCAATCTAATAAATGATGATACTCAGTACCAACTAGGGAAATCATCTCTAAATAACCTAGTGCCTGTTATTGCCAGAGATGCTACGTGGAATGACTTTCCCTATTTTCTAAGTAATTATGTTTGAAGACAGATCACTGTCTGAAATACATATATACATGAGATTTATTTATATACATGGAAAAATTGATAGCTAATATATTAGCATTAGGCATACTTTTTTCCGCACAGCAAGAAGTGTTAAGATTGCTAATGACTTCTTCCATGGAACAGAGAGGGCATCTGTGTCTTATTTTTACTGAAGACACTCCTTGTGAGGAAGACAGAATCTCAAGCTCCCTGCAGTAAGGGAGAGCATTTCAGAATAAAAAGAAGGAAATGGTTTCTGCCCAGGGAATGGTGATGTGAGCCTGGGGAATCTGGACAAGGAGGAGACAGTGCACAGACATGAAACTACCCCATCACACAAATGTACTATTTCTGCATGTCTGTTAATTTGGGTTAGAGTTCGACAAACTGAGAAAAAAAATAATACAATAGATAGTGAGTTATCTTTAAAGAACTCATATAAATTATTAGGTAAACTTGACGGTTAATAAAAGAGGTGATAAATAAAAATTGGTTAATCAACATACAGAGAAACACTCAATAATAATAAGAGTGACTTCAAAATCAAGACTACCTTTCTGCCTGTCACTTTCTGATTAAAAAAAAAAAAAAAAAAAAGCCCAAAACTCACTATTGGCTAGGACATGGTGATGTGGGCACCATTCTTATACATTTCCCAACAGGAGTATAAATTCATACAACTCATGTGGAAGGGAATGAAAATATGTATCAATATTCTCAAAAGTATTCATAGTCTTTGAACCAGACATTCTAATTCTGGGAACCCATCCTAAAGAAAGCTCTACAGATGACAGAAGTTCTACAAATAAAGATGCCTGATGTCACAATGTGTTAGAATAGCATCAAAACAGAAATCTGTTTCTTTAAGGAGAAATGCTGAGCAAATTACAGTATCCATTTCACAGGATATCTGACAAGTATGAAATATCTCAGAGTTCAGCGAATGGGGATGCTTACAGAATTATAAACATGACTATAAATTTTAAAAGTCAAATGTTCTAAACTTAGGAAACAAGTTTGGAAGGAAACATACATTACTAAAATCCTAACACTAAGAGGAAGGAGAAATGACTTCTTTTTCCAGCTTTTCCACATTTTTCTTTTAATTGTTGTATATTTTTATATCATCTCAAAAGTAAAAGAATGCTAAGATCATACTTGTTTTTACTTAGGAACAAAAAAGAATCCACAAAGCAGGGCAGTGAAGAAACACTAGTTTCTACCTTAGAGTTTACCTGGTTTTTTCGGGGTCTGGCTGCTTGTTGAAACAGGCTTAACACCAGGCTCCCGGCTCTGACCAAGGCCTTTCTCCTCCTTGCTGAAGACGATCTTTGGTAACTGGGTACCAGCTTCTGGTGGAGATTTTACTCTCACTCTACATTCAAATAAGATAGGAGAAAAAGAGTTCAAGGTAATGCTTATGCCATTAAGTGCTGTAAATTAGGCACTGTTTCAAGGTCTAAATCTATCATCTCATGGAGTCCCATAACATCCTGTGATGCAGATTCTACTGCCTGCATTTTACATTCTACTGCCTGCTGAAATGGAAGCTCAGAAAAGGAAAATAACTTGCCCAAGAGCAGTAAGCTAGTAAGTAGCTGGGGGAGGACCCAGGCAGTCTCACTCTAAAGCTTAAGTTCACAGCAGCCATAAATTGTGAGGTACATATTTCCCCCCAAGTAACCATAATGTGTTCAGCAAATCGGTACACCAGGGAAAAGGATAAGAAGTTAAAAAACCAATAAGGTGTTAAGAGTGAAGCCTAGGGGATCACGTGAGGGGCAGTGAGCACTATTAGCCGCTTGTCTAACATGCATTTCCTCCCTTCCCCCTTCTTACCAAACCCCAATTTTGTGGGCCTCATCCCAGCTGAGGAGGGGCCATCGGGTTTCCAGGCTGTGACCTCAGCTGGCACAATCACACGCATCACAGGAAGCACTTCCAGCACTGGCTAGGGAGAAGCCTTCCTTGTTCCCTTAGCTGGACGTGAACGGCGCTCTCATTTTACTGAACACACCATGCTATTTCAGGCCACTCTGCCTTTGTCTATAATGTTCCCAGTGCCCGCAATGCTCTTCCCTTTCTTATTCTTCTGTAAGGCTGGTTGGGCCAACACTTCTTGGAAGCCTTCCCTTCTCTTCCACAATCATCAGTCTCCCTGCCCCACTATTCTCCAGTTTGCTGTGATCATCTGTATTGCTGCTCTGTCTCCCTCGTTCATCTGTCAGCTCCTCGAGGACTGGACTGCTGCCTCCCCGATCCTGGTCTGAATCTCCAGCACTCAGCAAAGTATTTGCACGTGAAAGACAATAAATGTTAGCTTAGCTACCAAATTCCCCCTAACTTCACTCTGGGATTGGACTGGAGGACTGTTAGGATTACTTACTCACTTCTGGAGATGTCTAGGATTAGAAGGGTGACAGAGGCAGATTGTTTCTTTAAAATACAATAATTCACATCTTCATCCTAAGAAAGGAAGACCTAATTATATATCACCTTATTCATTCATGCTAGAACAAGAACAAAAAGTTTTCAGGAACGAAGCAAGTAAATGCCCCAGCCTCAGTTCAATCAACACACTGTGGGTGCTTAGAGATGCCTGGAAGTCAAAGCAGCCACCACCTCAAGAAAACAGCACTGACAGAAGCAGGGTGTTCCCATCCAGTGTCTTAAGCTCAAGTGAAGAGAGTGACTGGGTCATGCATTTAATGCTCACCAGATAAGAAGAAAATCCATCATTCTTTGTACGGTCTAGGCTGAATCCAATCTAAGAGGGGGTAAAAACAGTAGACGTAAATAACCATGTGATGCCCCGGCGTCCATGCCTTTTTCACTCTAAGAGCAGAAAGGGTAGCTTTGGGGCCTGGCCTCCTCTGTTTTCTGAGCATTCAGTTTATAAGAAGGATCACTCGCTACTAAAATTATTCAAGAATTACAACTTAAGTGTTAAAAGTAAAACTATCTGATGCCTGCTCACATGTTTAATTTGCCCCACATTGTGATACTGCATATTTAAGTATGGGGTGAAGCTCTCACCTAAGCCCTTGATCTCCCGGAAAGACACTTACAGTTGTGTCCTTGTCTGTGGCTCCTTTAGGCTCGTTCACTGAAAGGCTACTGACATTCACCCACATGTACCCATCCTTGAAGAATCCGAAGGTGTTCAGATGAACCTTATGTCTCACATCATCCTAAAAAGATTTACAGTGGTAGAATTAGTAATACGGAAAAGTTAACTTGATTGTTTAACCTATTTGTTTGCTTTAAAAACTATGGTGTCTAAGTTTCCTGCTAGCTAACCAATGTTTCCATATACTCAGTAATACATACAGCTGCGGTACCTTATCTTGCTCCAAAAGCTGAAGAAGACTCATCAGAAATTCTTAAGACAGCAACAATTTTGAGAAGGAAGCACACAATAGATTTGATTCATTCCAGTGTATTTGTAAGGGTCCTGGGGGCAGGCTGGCCTGTTGGAATGTGAATTCCAGGGAAGGAGGAAAAATGTTTTAGTCATCTTCCCAGCCTTCCTTATAGTACAAGGCCTGGCATCCAGTAGGCAGTCAAAACATGGAGGGGGAGGAGGGATGGAGAAGTGGCCAAAGCTGCTCCAAGAATACACTCGTTCATATAAACCTTCTTAGGAGTTCTGTGTAACCGGTTCCTCCCACCGCAGGATGACAAGGGATACCTGCACATAATATGAAACTGTCTCAAAGCTATGACTCCAACCACAATCAACAAATTTTAGCATCAACAGAACAACAGTATTAGTGAATACTTCTAAAGTTGAGGTTTCACAAAGATGCTTCACATGACATAAAGTCAAGTTTTATATCGAGAATTATTTGCCCAAATGTTAATAGTTATTAAGTAGCTCCTAAATGCAAGGCACTATGCTGTACTTTTCTAAAACTTGGATTTCAATTCTTCCTCAAATCTGCATAGTCATTTTGGTTAGTGTTTGTTTCTTGTTCGTATTTTTAAATTCCATCCTTTGTTCATTCTTTTAAATACTGCTGCTTTATAACAGACTGAGGCGGTCTAGGCGGTCTAATTCTGCTCTTGGTTGTCTTCTCTGCTGATCTTCCTAGCAGAAGATCTTTATGTGAGTAGTTATTTTTTATTTCTAGACTTGGATCTCTTGGACTTCAGGGTAGTCTAATTGCAAACACCAAACACCTATGATGAGGTTGTGGATCAGATCTTCAGCAGAGAACAGCTGCATATAAATGGATGAAGTTAGAACACTCCATCCACCATACAAAAAAATAAACTCAAAATGGCTTAAAGACTTAAATATGAGACATGACACAATAAAACTCATAGAAGAGAACACAGGCAAAACATTCTCTGACACAGATCATAGTAATGTTTTCTTAGGTCTCTCAAGGCAATAGAAATGAAAGCAAAAATAAACACATGGGACCTAATCAAACTTATAAACTTTTGCACTGCAAAGGAAACCATAAACAAAAGAAAAAGACAACATACGGAATGGGAGGAAATACTTGCAAACAATGCACCTGACAAAGGCTTAATTTCCAAAATATACAAACAACTCATACAACTCAGTAACAAAAAAACAAACAACCCAATCAAAACATGGGCAGAAGACCTAAATAGACATTTCTCCAAAGAAGACATACAGGTGGCCAATAGGAACATAAAAAGATGCTCAACATTGCTAATTATCAGAGAAATGTAAATCGAAACTACAATGAGTTATCACCTCACACTGGTCAGAATGGCCATCATTAGAAAGTCTACACATAACAAATGCTGAAGAGGGTGTGGAGAAAAGGGAACCCTCCTTCACTGTTGGTGGGAATGCACATTGGTATAGCCAGTATGGAGATTCCTTAAAAAACTAAAAATAGAGTTGCCATATGATCCAACAACACCACCACTCCTAGACATACATCCAGAGAAAACTCTAATATGAAAAGATACATGCACCCCAATGTTCACAGCAGCACTATTTACAATAGCCAGGACATGGAAACAATCTAAATGTCTATGGACAGATGACTGGACAAAGAAGCTGTGGTATAGTTATACAATGGAACACTATTCAGCCATAAAAAATAATAAAATAATGCCATTTGCCAGCAACATGGATGGCCCTGGAGATCATCATTCCGAGTGAAATAAGAGAGAAAGAGAAAGAAAACCACCATATGGTATCACTCATATGTGGAATCTAAAAAAAAAAGATAAACGAACTTATTCACAAAACAGAAACAGACTCACAGACACAGAAAACAAATTTACGGTTACCAGAGTGGGGAGAAGGTGGGAAGAGATAAATTGGGAGTTTGCGATTTGCAAATACTAATATATATAAAACAGACAAACAAGTTCATACTGTATAGCACAGGGAACTATATTTAATATCTCACAGTAACTTACAGTGAAATAGAATATGAAAATATATGTATGTTCATGTATGACTGAAGCATTATGCTGTACACCAGAAATCGACGTATTATAAACTGACTATACTTCAATAAAAAAAAATAATACAAAAAAAAGGAAGAAAAACATACAAATGGGATTGTATCAAACTAAAAACCTTCTGCACAGCAAAGGAAACAATCCACAGAGTGAAGAGACAACCTATGGAAATCAGAAAAAATATTTGCAAACCATATAGCTGATAAGGGGTTAACAGCCAAAATACACAAGATACTCAAACAGTCCAATAGCAAGAAATAACCTGATTTAAAAATGGGCAAAGGATCTGAATAGATATTCTCAAAAGAAGACATACAAATGGCCAAAAGGTAAATGAAAAGGTGCTTAACACTCCTAACACTCCTAATCATCAAGGAAATACAAATTAAAACCATAATGAGATATCACCTCACACACGTTAGAATGGCTATTATAAAAAAGTCAAAAGACAACCAGAGTTGATGAGGATGTGAAGACAAGGGAACTCTTGTGCGCTGCTTGTGGGAATGTAAATTGGAACAGCCATTATGGAAAACAGTATGGAAGTTCCTCAAAATGTTAAAATGAGAACTACCATATGGTTCAGCAATCCCACTTCTGGGTGTATATCCAAAGGAAATAAAAATCACTATCTTGAAGAGACAGCTGCACTCTCATGTTCACTGTAGTAGCCACAACAGCCAAGTTACGGAAACTATCTTGCCAACAATGCCGACAAGTAGTTGTCACAGATAAAAGGATAAAGAAAATGTGTGCGTGGGTGTGTATGGACTATTTTTCAGCCTTAAAAAAGAAGGAAATCTTACCATTTGCGACAACACAGATGAATCTGGAAGACATTATGCTAAATAAAATAAGCCAGATACAGAAAAGCAAATACTGCACAATTTCACTTACATGTGGAATCTAAAAAAGTTGACTCTGTAGAAGCAGACAGCAGAACGGTGGTTACCAAGGGCTAGGGGTAGAGGGAAGTGGGGAGATGTTGGTCAAAGGGTACCAAGTTTCAGATATGCAGGATGAATAAATTCTGGAGATTTAATGTATAGCATGATGACTATAGTTAACAATATTGTATATTTGAAATCTGCTGAGAGTAAATCTTAAGTGTTCACACATATACACACAAAAGTTAGCCATTTGAATGTATATGTTAATTGGCCTGACTATGGTAATCATTTCACAATATATATCAAAATATCATATTGTTAAAAAAAATCACATTGTGTATCTTTAATACATACAATTTTTATTTGTCAATTATATCTCAATAAAGCTAGAAAAAATATTAAATGCAAAATGCAGAATCCAAAATATATGCAATAAGAGCTAAGTTTGTTTAAAAAATTAAAAGGTATATATATATTTACATTTATTTATTTATAAAGGATTTGAAAGAAATTCATCAAACCATGAAAGTACTAGTGGGATGGTAGGTAGCAATTTTTTCTTTGTATGATATACTTTTTTGTATTTTCTAATTTATAATTACAAAAAACCTAATCATTATTTTTAAGTATTACCATTTGCCAGTAATAACTGCAGGACCCTCACCTAACCTAAACTCCGACACTCCATTTTAAGCCATTGTATCACTGAATCAAATAAGGTATGTATGGAAGTGACTTTGTAAAGCATATCTCACTATACAAATCACAGAGACAGAGAAAATTTGAGATTAGAAGGGACCGGGAAGGTCACACACTGTCATCACTCTTTCAACTTTGAATCCAATGTAAATAAACCAATATTTACGAAACACCACTAATGGCTGAGGCCCAGGAAAAGATAAATACGCAGCCTCAAAAAATTACAAAAATCTCCAACAACCAGTGCTAACTGTCCAGGAACAAGGAAACCTCTCCTTCCACACAGGGAAGTCAGAGATCAGGGCGTCCTGGGACAGACGCCCTGTCCACTCTGTGAGCTGGCTCTAGAATGCTCCAGCCACCAGCTGGGGATGGGTGAATGGTGGAGACAAAAACTCAGCACTCACATCTCTCCCTCCAGAACCTCTCCTAGAAGAAGCAGTGATGCTAGTCGCTTGATGGCAGAGTGACAAAGCAGAAGGAGGCAAGACAAGGAGCTGCCAAAGTAGGGGAGGATGACAATACCCGACACGAGCAATGAAGACTTAATTCCATTCTCTACAGCTACCATACCATTTCCACTAGCACTGACCCAGCAGTAAGGTTTGCCTGCTTCCCCAAGGATCACAGGGACTGCAAGCACTTGACTTTGTACCCAGTACTGTACTAAGAAGAGCTTTATCTACACCATAGTCACTCTTCCTACACCTGTGAGGTAGGTGTTGCTATGCCTATTCCACAGAGGAGGAAACAGAGACTCAAGAGTGGTAAAACTTGCTTAAAAGCATAATGTTGGTGGGTGGCAGCGTCAGCATTCTATCTCAGGTTTGTTTAAACCCCAATCCTGTGGTCTTATCCACTTCATACTTTTTACAACCAAATAAATGGTGTATCTTCTGTTTTTTTAATTTTTTATTATAGAAAATTTCAAACCATCAACTTGTAGTCAATTTTGCTCCTCTACACTCCTCCCCACCCCCAATATTAATTATTTAGAAGCAAATCCCACAGAGTCTGTTTCATCTGTTACTATTTCAGTGTATGTCTAATAAGGGCTTTTTAAAAAAAAAAGCATAGTAACAAGGTATATTCCTAGTAACAGTGAACTACTTATCAAGTTAATTAAATGTATTTGTTCACCCATGAGAAGTCAAGACTACAGGAACATAAACAAAATACAGGACAGAAACAAAAACAAAAAAAAACAAAGATGTTCCTAGGTACATATTTATATGGTTGGTTGTAAAAACGTAGTTTTTCCTGGCCTTCCTTAGTAGACTTATATTATCTTAAATCAGTGGAAACATAATTGGCCCTAACACAATCATAATCTCAAAAGTACCAGTGCAAAGAAATAAGTGCTAGTTTGATGATGATGATGATGATAAAGCCATCTGAATTAATGTATACTTATCATAGAGGATCTCAGAAAAAAACTCAGCATCAGATTATTCTAGACTATTTCAGATTATTCTGAAAGGTTTGTTCTTATTTGCAGTAGACAATTTTATAAAATTAAAAAATTTTGTTATTGAGTTATAGTCAGTTTACAATGTTGTATCAATTTCCAGTGTAGAGCACAATTTTTCAGTTATACATGAACATACTTATATTCATTGTCACATTCTTTTTCACTGTGAGCTACCATAAGATCTTGTATATATTTCCCTGTGCTATACAGTATAATCTTGTTTATTCTACATATGCCTGTCAGTATCTACAAATTTCGAGCTCCCAGTTTGTCCCTTCCCACCCCACCTCCTCTATAGAATTAAAATTTTAAGATTATTGAAATTCTAGGAGGAGGGTATATAGTTCAAGTGGTAGAGTGAATGCTTAGTAGGCACGAGGTCCTGGGTTCAATTCCCAGTACCTCCTCTAAAAATAAATAAATAAATCTAATTACCTCCCCCTAAAAAAAAAAAAGAAATTCTAAACTAAAAACTTACCCAAAGAGTTTATTTAAAATATAGTTTCAGGTTTTAATTATGGGTGCAATTTTTCTCTCTTCTTCCTGTTTTCTGTTTGTATGCAACTTTATTATTCCTACCACAAATGCTTTATCAGCATTTAAGAATACATATATATATATTTATATATATATATATATATATATATATATATATAAATATATATATCCTGAGAAGTAAATTCTTACTGAAATAAATTTTCCTGAAGCTTCTGGTTTATAGAGAAAATCTGAAATTAAAAGACAAATGGTTATGAAAACGAATATATGTATGAATATGCATGACTGGGACACCGTGCTATACACCAGAGACTGACACATTGTAACTGACCATAATTCAATTAAAAAAATAAAAAATAAAAAAAAGACAAATGGCCACTATTAAACAGGCTGAGATCCTGAACCTCACCAAGAGTGTACTGAAAACAAGACGTCACCTTTTTCCTATCAGGTTGGCAGAAGTTAAGACATAAGGTGCTGTGGTGTGGACTATGTGGTAAATGAACACTTTGAACGCTCTCATACATTACTGGTGGGAGTGTAAACTGATAAAAATCTTTATAGAGTGCTACTTGGTACCTTTCAGTTAAAGTAATCCCACATCTAGGAATCTACTCCACAGAAATACTAAAGTGATACACAAAGATATATGTACAAGAATATTCCTAGCAGCTTTGTTCATACTAGATAAAATTAAGCAATAAAAATGCAATATAAATTTCCATCAACAAAAGAATGATTTTTATAAATGATGAGTTCCCGTTACAATGAAGTATCATTGTAGTGGTTAAAAAGAAGGAAGTAGGTCCATATATACTAACATTTTTTAAATGTCCACAAGCTAGTAAATGAAAAAAACAAGTTAATTTATTCAACAAGTACTTATCAAGCACCTACAGGTACTGCTCTATGTTTTAATAACAAAGCGAATAAAATGAACAAAAAGTCCTGCCTCATGGACCTTATATTCTAGTAGACAGAGACAAATAAGAACAAATAGACTGTGGAAGATATGGTCTATTAGATGGTGATGAGTGATGCAGAGTTATACAGCAGGGAAGAGAGAGGAGGAGGGCGTGCAGCTCTGCCACTTAAGTGAGGCCAGTCAGAGAAAGCTTCATTGACAAGGCATCTTTGAGCAGAGCCTGAGAAGAGCTGGGCATCAGCCTTACTGGTGTCAGGAGGAAGGGCACTCAGGCCGGGGCACCCAGGAATGCCACCCAAAGTGCCTTTGTGCTCTGTGGACCAAGGACCACAAGGGGCCAGGATGGCTGGACTTTGGCTTAGAAGCAATCAAAGAGCTCTGCACATAATCTGACCTGACTTAGATTTTATAAAGCGTGATTATGCAAAGAAAAAAAAAGAAACAAGAAAGAAACATGCATGTGGGGAACATGTATACGAAGACAATAACGTGGAAAGGACATACCAAATGGTACCAGCGGTTAACTCTGAGGAATGCAAGGGAGGGGATGAGGAACAGGAAGGGCTCTCAAACGTGTCTGTACAAGTACTCTTATAACAGAAAAGCTTTAAGGTCACCAAAAAGCAAAGTTATCTGTCATATACTAAATACTATTTAAGTCCTTTAAATGCTTCACGAAAGGTAATTATAACTTCTGTTTTTCTAATCTGTACTTTATCCAATCAAAATTTGTTTGGTTTTCTATAAACTATGCCTCTGAAAACGAAGTATTGTATTTAAAAAATCATTTTTATTTAACTTCTAATCATTTTAACAAGATAATTTTCATAATCAAATTTAACTTTCAAAAATTATAAATGACAACTACTTAGGGAAAAAAAGAGCCAAAGCCAAAAAAAGTCACCTTGTGAAAACTATTCAGAATTTGGAGATTTCCCCTCTAATCTCTGCTTTCGTATTATTTATTTTGAATTATAAACTTTGTACATGTGTCTAGAAAATATTGAAAAAGTACAGAAAAGTAGCTGCAACCTTACCATTCAAGTAGAAACTAATAATAACAGCTTAGTGTTTTCCTTTTACAACTAAGAAAATTTAAAACACGTTTTCAGTCATTGTAGCTTTTCAGTGGTACTAAGCGAACAAAACATCCCATTCACTAGAATAGTAGAAGCAGGGCCATAACTTATAATTTTGCTATTTGGTGGCATCTGTAACAAGATCAGTCATGCGCTGAGCACTCACAAGCCCACCACCCAGGTGCAGGGAATTTCTGTTTTTATAAACACTGGCAACAATACCTTTCCCAGTGGTACGCACTCATTTTGGAAAACTTGGAACACAGGCATTCATACCCTCATTCAACACACACTTCCTGAATCTCCATCTGTGTCAGGCCCTGCGCAATCAAGGCTCAGCAAGACAAGCCACCTTGCCCTCAGGAGGCTCACAGTCCGCCATGTACAAAAGTAAAAGGCATAACAGCAAATATCCACCCATCCACTCCCCACAATTATCCACTGTTTATATTATAGTTGCTTCAGATCCACAGGAAGGGAGGGCGGGAAGGAGGAAAAGAATAAAACCTCAGTGACAAAGTGAGGGACCTTTGTCCTTCTGCCGAGTCCCATTCCCCTCCACCATCCCTTCCCAAGCTCGTGGATTGGTTAAGTGCTTTTTTCTGTTTCACTAGACATATCCATAACCATAAACATCATATAGCATCATTCTGTTTTTAAAATTTGGATAAACTGTGTCACAATGTACCTGGACTTCTGGCAACTTGCACTTTCAGACAACACTGTATTCTTTGAGGACCTCTCTGTGGAGAATGTAGCATAGGATAACAAAAATAAATAAAGAATGAAAGGACTTGTTGCTAATTAAAAGATAAAGTGAACAAAGAGAAGTGACATGTGTGGGGAGGGGGCAGAATTAGCCACTGGTTAATGGTTATCGAGGCTGGGTGACAGCTACACGGGAGTTCACTATGCTATTCGCTCTAGTTTGGTGTATGGCTGAACTCCTATTTCTCTCAGTCTCAGGCAAAACAAGACAATCTAATGTTGCAAGGCTGACAGGTTCTCTTCAGGTGATTTCCATTTTCTTGGGCAAAAAGTTAGAATGTTTACTTTAAGAGACAAGAAACAATTACAATACTGATTATGGAATGGGCACCACAGTACTTGAGAAAGTTACCAAGATGAAAAACATTAATTTAGCACAATATGGAGGCCTCAATCACCAGAATTACACCAATTCAGTTTGCTTCTACCCCTGAGAACAGTATACTTTTTCATCTATAGCAGTATTGTCAGTATTCACCTGACGATGTCAGCCATCTAACATTTTAATTCTAGAAATGCACAAAGCCAAGAGACGTGGTCTGGTGTGTCCTAGTATTAGCTTTGTCTCTGCTTTATAAACTACAAAAACTCAGTTACATTACTTAACCTGTAACTCAGGATCCCAAACTATAAAGTGAAAGAATTTTAGGAGTTCATCACTTGGAGTCAGAAGCCTGGGGGCGAAGGACAATGGATAAGCTACAGCAGGATGATAAAGCCCTAGAAATTCCAAGAAAGTTTTGCCTACCTTTCTACCTGCATTTTTCTGGGGAGAGATTAAATAGCTTTTAGCAGATTCTTAAAAGGAGCCGAGCCTCACCTAGCTTCTTGCGGCTGAGAACCATTTTAATCAGGACAATTTTTCTTTACAAACAACTGATACACAGAATATGGAGTATGGGTCTGGCCAGGCGTTTTAATCCAGATTCTATATTCTTTAAACTCTAAAATTCGCAAAATACAATACATTGTTCAAGTACTGTTTTTTAGTAAGACAAACTTTCTACAATCCCACACTCATATGAAAACTGTGTATTATGAAAATAATGTACAAGACTTTGGGTCGTAACGATTAATTTTTCTATTCTCCAGATATATTAACTTGCTGAACAGCCTGGAGGCACTTTTTGAGTTTTAAAGGAAGATCCAAGGGATCCTTCTAGGCCTCTCATAAATCTCTTCCCTAGACAGACAATGACAGGAGCGAGGAATAAAAAGGCAGGCCCTCTAATTAGAAACATATTTTTAAGGTTGGTTTAAAATTCTCAGTCACGTATCTCAAGCGAGTTTTGAAATTCCTCCTGGAGATTCCCGCTTTGATCAGTCCAGAGAGAGCCCGAAGTCGAACCGGGAAACTGACTCAAAGGTTCCGCGTACCTGCAACGGCCAGGCACAACGCGGTGGACAAAACCAGACCGCGGACAAGCGAAGTCGGGGATAAAAGTTGGAGGTGAGAAGGAAGAGCAGGTTGCTATCGTCAAGAAAGCTAGGGAAGCCACCAGGGACTGCAAGCGCGGCCTTCCGAGTCCTCAAGGGTTATGCCGCAGTTCAGTCCCTTCCCCTCTCAGCTGGAATCTTCCTGCCCCTTCCAGACGCACCGAGGACTCCCGCCATTCCCACAGTTCCCAACAGACCCCTCTCAGAGAGAGGCCGCTCCCGGGGGAAAAAAGAGAAAAAGGGCGGGGGCCCAATTGCTCAGAGCACCCGCCCTCCCCTGAGCCAAAGCTGCCCCCAGTCCTGGGGAGCGGCCGCGGCCTCCGCCCCCCAAGGGCGGCCCTGCCCGGCCCCGGCCGGCCTTACCTTGAGTGCCAGGTGGTGGACGCGGCCCAGGCCGGGCTCGGCCAGCAGCTGCAGCAGCCCCAGTAGCGGGAGCAGCCGGAGGCCGGCGGCCAGCCGAGGAGAGCCGGAGCCCGAGAGGCCGACGGGCGCCGGAGCTGCCATGTTTGTTCCAGCATCACCAGCTGCTTCCTCTCCCGCCCACTTCCGGGGTTAAAGGGCGGCGGCCGCCGGGAAGGCCTGGAAAGGGGGTGGGGGGGCTCAGCGGCCTGCGGCGCGGAGACGGTGGCCTTTTCTCTGACGTGCGGCTGGGGTAGTCGCTGAGAGGCCTAAGCTGGCCACTTCGGGGCCGTTCGGTTGGTCTCTCCTGCGCCGAGTTTCGGTTTAGTCAGAAGAGGGGGCGCTCCCAACGGGGAAACCTGTGGCGGTTGCCATGGCAACAGTCGCTGGGCAGGACCAGCCCAGGCCTCACCTCCGCCCCGCGGAGCTTTGAGAGACCTTGGGCCTGCAGGACCACAGAGGGACCCGGCTCTTCAATGGTGGGAATGCCTCCAGGGTGCCTGGCCCCTGATGGGACTGTTTTCTCAAGCAGCGTTGACTTGGTGGAAAATGCCAAATTCGTGGCCTGTCATAGATCCTTTGGGTTTTTTTTGAAGTGCTTCCCACTAGAATTTCAGATGAAGTGGTTGTAGTAGTATGAATTTATTGAATTTATTATCAGTCACTTCCTTAGGCCTTTTGGGTGCATTGTTGCATTTAATCCTTGGAACAATCTGATGAGATAAGAAGTAGTAATAAGCATTATCCCCGCTTCACTGGTAAGCAAACTGAAGTTCTGAAAATTAAGTCAGTCCAGGTTGAACTGAGAATCACATGGAGACTGCTAAATACTATGTCATATTGCTTTGTTATTTCATCCGACCACTGGAGTATGAATCTCTTTAATTACGTGGAAACGTCCTTTGCTTCTAATCTTCGGAATTTGCAGGGAGATCTTTAACGGAAGGATTCAGTAGTTGGTTCCTTTCAACTCACTATTTTTTATCAAGGAGTTGTAGAACATGCTTATTAAAATCGCCAATAGACTAGCTAGGTTTATGTTGTTTTTAGGTTCTTTTTTTAGCTTGCCACAAAAATAATGCATGCTCTTTGTGTGGAAATCATTTAAGCAAAAGACGAGAAAATAAAACACCACCAGGAAATCCCAAAACTGATTGAGTATAATAATCAGTATACCAATGTGTTTCATGACAGAATCAGGTTCTTAATAATTTTAACTGGAACTAGGAACTGAAATTAACACGATCTATTTTAATGGAGCTCAAGTGCTACGCTCAGATTTTAAAAAATCAGTTGGGAAAGTACAGAACAGAGGAGGGAGGGTGCTAGATCCTTTCGCTGTGTGCAATCTGAGTAAAAGTCATAAATCTGTGCATCCTTCCCTTGAGTCAAAAACCTGTACAGTTTCTGTCACACCTCTGCAAGGACAAAGTAGGGCACTAAGGTGACGCCAGGAGGATCGAAAGACAGTGTTTACCAGTTGGTGGTTTACTTCTTCCTCCAACCTCTAATCTGTAGCCATCTATTATGAATACATAGTCTTACTATGTATTGTCATCTGATCTTACGACCCCATTTTACAGATGAAAAAAACGAGAACAAGCAACTGTATTGTTTTGGAAATCCACAAAGTAGGAAATAGTTAAATTTATTTATTGAGCGTTTAAATTTGCCAGGTGTTCTGCTAAGTACTTTATATGTACATTATCTAATTTAAGGTCACAAAATCTTTATAAGGTCTATATTGTTGTCCCTTTTTAAAAGATGAAACTTGGTTAGATTAATTAATTTATTCAAGGGTGGTCTGCTCATTTATAAATGACCCAAATGGAACTCTCATCTAGTCCAGGCCCACAAAGGCCAGCACTTAACCTCTGTCCTGCAATTGTTGTAAAAAATTCATTTCTGGGAGTGGGAGCAGAGTGGAGAGCATAGCTCAGTGATAGAGTGTGGGCTTAGTATGCATGAGGACCTGAATTCAATCCCCAGTACATCCGTTAAAAAAAAAATTAATTTCTATAAACACAGTATAGGGAACTAGAAGTCAACTGGACTCTGGCAATACTTTCAGAAGTCAAATGTCACTTTCATTCTTTGACTTGAAACATCATTTCTTGGGGCATGGGGGAAGCCCACAGCCTCTCCTTGCAGAGAGTGATCATGGAAAATCTAGGCCCTGACACATCTTGAGTCCTGCTGGTTGGAGAAAAACTTCAAATTCACTTAAGTTTGGTGGCACAGAGTGTAACTTGCTCAGCCAAAGGACAGCTGGTTTTTCCTGATTTTATGCACATCTTTGTAGACTTTCAGGGGAATTCCATTATCAGATACAAAAATCGGCTGCAGGGTTGCAGTGTTAAGATTCTACTCACCACAGAGTTCCTACTTTTATCTCACTCCAACTTTTTCCACTCGACTGCTCTCTTGGGTCTTTAGTAAGCAGTTTGAATACTAAACAAATGGAGTAATTTAAGCTAGAAACTGATGGAACTATTTTAAACAAAAAAAAAATCCTGAGAATTTCATTAGGAAGAGTACTTCATCAATAGACAACTAATCAATTGTAGTTTCGACAATCTGTCTTTTAAGCATCAGAAGTGCTTAAAGGATTGCTTTACTTGACAGAGGAAATAAAAATCCTGCAAACAAGAGGAAATGAAACGGAACCAATACGTGTGCGCTTATATGTTAAGCATTTTACGTGTACTCTTTTCTTTTAATCTTTGCAGTGACCTTTGAAACAAAGTAGCTTTATTCCCATTTTATGGAGGAGGAAACTGAGGCTTAGAGAAGGAAAATAATTCAACCAAAGCTCTAGAACTTTCTGTGCTGGGCTCTCCAATCCAGCTAACACCATAGCCTGTGCTTACGGCCATCTCCCTTCTTTTGGCCTCACAACAACCTGTGAGGTCCCTGTTTTAACTAAAGCTCAGAGAGTTTAAGTAACTTGCTGAAGGCCACACCCCTAATAAGTAGTGGAACTAGGTGCCCAACTGAATAATTACAAAACCTAGCTCCTTTAAAATAGACTAGATAGAAATATCTATATACCCAAGCCCCTGAATTAGATATTTATTCATTGCAAGCAGCATTAGAATTGCCCTAAGCCCCTGATAGATTTGTTTACCTCTAACTACACGGCAACTAGATGGGTCTCTATTTGTCTAGATACCTTATTTCAGTGCTAATAATATCCACATGATCAGATTACTCAGTGGAAATTTATATAGTCACCCGCCAAGATCATAGCTTTGTAAATTAGTGTTCTCTAGATGTTACTGAAAGGTAAAACAGGTATACATAACCCAGACTGATCTAGGAAATTCAGCATTTACACAGACAGGGCTTACAATTCCTCTAGTGAAAATTGATTCCTAAGTAGGTCAGTCACAATAATTGGTTAATAGAATTTCGTGCCTTAAAAATCACTCCCTTTTACTGTAAGGGAAACTGAAGTGAATTTAGTTCTTCCTAAAAATATGGTGCTTTACTTATTTTATCTTTTTCTCTGCCTGGCTTATTTCTCTTTATCCTGAATCCTGTTTGTTTCTATTGCTTTTAAGATTGGTGGTGTCTAGGGGAGGGTGTAGCTCAGTGGTAGAGTGTGTGCTTAGCATGCACAGGGTCCTGGGTTCAATCCCTCCATTAAAAAAAAGAAAGAAAGAAAGAAATCTAATTACCTCCCCCCTCCCTTCAAAAATAAATTTAAAAAGACCAATGGTGTCTTTTATTTTTTGGCGATTCTAACACTTTCAAATCTTTTCCAGTTACTACCAAACTTAATGAAGTTGGACATATTCGTAGTGTGGCCTAATTAACTTGGTTCTACTGCTGTGGCTTTTAATGGGTTCCTATAACTATTTCCTGCTTACTCTTCTTAAAAGGTTTCCTTTTAATGTGGTCTCTCTCTCTCTTTTTTTTTTTTTCCTGCTGTCCCTTCCTCTTTTTCCCCTCTTCTTTCCCATCTCTGGAGCAGCAGGTTGTTTTTCCTCCTGATTAGCATCTTTTCACAAGTAGTCACTCTGTTTTTGTCTCCAAGAAGGCAGTCAAGATTAGATAACTATATTTGAAAAAATATTCCAGCCTTGGCAGGAAGGGAAATTGAGGTGATTACTGAGGCAAGGTCTTGTTAGATAACCTGCATTTCACTTACCCGTTCCAAATAGCAAACTAAACTGTACAGTATTCATTGAGTTTCTAATCCCTGCAACTCTGAGAACAAGATATTTAAACACACACTAAAAACGAGGGGAACTTGTAACTGAAAAAAGACAGACCAAAACAATCTGACAGTTTAAACTTGTAATTCTGTCCAACAGAGGAAGTAGACTTGGTTTATCTGCAAGAGGTAAAAACCACCCTTGCTCCACCCTTTCAGGGAGAATGATAAGCGGGCTGAGACCGACAGTGGTGGGATTGGAGAGACGCATCACTGTGAAATATTTCTAAAAGGCGGCTCATTTTAGGAGTCCAGTTACTCCGAAAAGTCTGGAAGGAAGAAAAGTTGGGGAGATAGGGCCTAGTTATTCAGAGGAAGGGGTTGGAACTCAAACAGTTCTCTGCAGCTTGGCAGGAATGTTATTTGTGAAGACCTTCAGAATACAGAGAAAGGGAATCAGTATCTACTCAAAAATTGCTCTCAGTTTACCAACCAACGGCCAGGACACAGGTGCTCATTTCCTTGGCCTCACCACCGAACGGTGAGATGGATACGTTATTACCTTCATTTGGCAGGCGAGGGCTCAGAGCTTTGAGAGGTGGAGGCACTGTCCGAGGCCACCCAGCTATTAGGGGCGGGAGGCTGGATTGGAACCAAATACGTTATCTGTGGATCCAGAGCTTTTGCTTTTACCGGCAATGTGATTTCACGTCTGAGAGTTTCTTGGCCCAACAAGTTGGAAATCACTGGTTTCAAAGATTAGAAATCACTGGTTGTGCGCCCCTGGGTTCCTTCCCCAGCCACTCTAAGCTGTTTGGTCTCTCTGCCTCGACGTCCCTATCTGTCCTGTACACAGACATCACCGTACCAGGCCCACTCCCACCGCTCAAGGCTGCAAGGCTCCCCGGGCGGTGGGGAAAGACTATCCCCAGCGAACTCTGATCGTTGTGAACGGCTGCCAGGGAAAAGTATCGTCCTTGAATTCAAAGAGGCGCTCGGTGCAGGCGAGCAACCTCAGCCTCGGCAGAGCCCCCGTAATGACAGGGGCCGGTTACGTTCAAAGGCGAGTGGTTGTCCAAAGAGTAGAGAGTGTGGTTGCTAACAAGTAATAAAAAAAAAAATCGGCGGGGGCCCGGGGTTTCCCGGCCCCGGCGTTTCCCGGCCCCGGCAGTCCTCCCGCCTCCCCTCGAGTCCTTCCGGACCCTCGAGCCGCGGGGGCGGGGCCGAGGGCGCCTGGGGGAGTTTGGGCCGGGGGCGGGGGCGGGGCGCGCGCGTGCGCGAGCTGTCAGGCCGGGCCCGCCCCTGGCGCGCAGCCCCGCCCCCGGCCGCCCCTCCCTCCCTTCCCCCTCCCTGTGCTCTCAGGGTGTGGGGCGGGAGGGCGCTGCGGCGACCGCGGCTGCTTCCTCGGGCCATTTTGCTGAGGAGCGACGAGGAGGAGGAGCAGCTAAGGAGACCCAAGGCGAGAAGCTGCGAGGCCGGGGGAGGCGGCGGCCGCGCCGGCACGGGCTTTCCTCGACCTCGGGGATCTTGAGGGGCGAAGGGATCACCGGGGAGGGGGACCGGAGAGCAGCGCTTGCTGCGCGGCGCGCCCCTTCCCGCCCCCTGCACCATGAGCTGGGGCACAGAGCTCTGGGTGAGTGAGGGGCTGGGCCCGCCAGACTGCGGGGGAAGGTGCTTGGCGCGCCTGGGTAGGGGCGCGGGCCGGGCTGCCTGGATGCAGGCGACCGCGCGCGGGTCGGGGTCCCCGCGGCCTGGGAGGGAGGCGCGGGTCCGGGTGCCTCTCGTTGGCCTTGGCTCGAGCAGGAGTGCGAGCCAGATTCATCCTTCGGAGGTGAGGCGCGCTGCTGTGGGTCCTCAGCGACTTGAGCAGGGGGCTTGGATCCGGGTCCCCCGCGGCCTGAGCCGGGGGCTCAGGCGGGACTCCGTCTCCCCGGCGCCCCGATGCCAGCGGTGTGTGTTGGGCAGAGGCTTAATCCCCGGAGGCAGTAACCGATGCGCCGCTGACCGACTTCTATGGGGGCGTGGAGGCCCCGGGATTTTCAGCGCTGCGTTAGGTATTCAGCGCCCAGCCGCGAGTTTCTGGGGCTGCTTTCTCTCCGCGGAGGTGCGGGCGGACCCGGCGCTCCTCCGGGGGGCGGGGCGACCCTGGCGGGTCCAGGTCCGAGGTTTCGGGTTTTGGGGCTCAGGGGCAAGAAGTGATGTCTTCCCTCTAGTGACGGGGACTTTTGACCTATGATGGTTTGGGACGCACTTGTGGTTCTCTGAGGGACAGCTCAGATCCTGGATTTGTTGTGGGGACTGCGGCTTTTGGCCTGGAGGGGAAGGTAGTCGGAGTTACGGGGAGATCTTGTGTATCACCTTCAGCAAGAGGTACTTGCAGGGTAAATCTTATATTTTTTAACTACTCGGGAGAAACAGTTTTAAAATGGGGGTAGGATGGCGCTGAGGAGCACCCCGCCGGGATCCTTAACCTGTGGTGCGGATGGATAAACACACAGCGTGGTGTCTGGCCGCTGGTCTCCCGGACCCTGGCGAACGGAGGATGCCAAGGCGGTGCACAGGCCATTCTTGGGGAGGAGAGCCTGTGGTTTGTGGAATGGAGCCTGTTTTCCTGCCTTCCTCTGGATTCCTGGGGAAATCACTACGCAGGGGATGGGCAGGGCAGTGTCCGGAGGGAGGAGTGGATGAAATCTCAATTATTGACCTGAAATGTTCTCAAGACGAGATATTTCCCGTGATGAACTTGAAAGTGCCTCCTTTCGGAATTCCATTTGTAAAGGGTGTGGAGGAGAAAGTGTGTGGGGGTTATGGTTGCTATCTGGGCTGAGGCCAAGAAATCTCACGTCAAAATAAAACAAGGTTAGAACAGCTATAGAAACAGAGCGCATCCTCTCTGAGTATTATTATTGTGTTTTGCTTAATTGTTTTTACATAACGTTTTCTTAGGCTCAGAAGCAGCTACTGTTATTAATACCAAAATCCTGAAGGCAATTGCTCCCTTAAGATAATTCATTTTATAAACATCCTCTATCTAAAGGGACTCAAATTTTCGAGTGATGTTTACAAATATTCACTTTTAAACTAAAGTAACAGATGGTTTTAAGTATTTACACACACCTAAATAGGCAGAATCTACCATTTTAAGTGTTGAATTTCTTTATTCTATTCCTTTTCCACTCCCGTTGACTCTTTCTACATTATCTGAGGGGGCGGGGAATCAGAAGTAATTATCAAAAGAATGGAAATTTTGGCACGAGTTTTTCCCCTCCGCTTGTCCAAACAAGAGAAGGGTATTCTGGAGGGAAATTACGATATGTTTCTAAGTGAAACAGGCTGTGGTTAAAGGGACTGAACACAATGATGGGCATTTCACAGTGATGTTGGTGATTGTTAGAGAAGATGACCGAGCAGAGAGCGGGGCAGCTAAGAGAAGAAAACGAATAAAACAGCTACAGTCACCTGCATTATTCTGCACGTTTCTTTTAGGGAATAGAGGCTGGGAAGGAAGGCAAAGACAAGGAGTTGTGGAAGATAAACGGAAACTGGAATATATATGAATGAGAGGAAATCTTGGATTTGCTCGAAAAGAATTCAGGGTGGTAGTGGAAGGCGTATGGATGAAATGAAAGTGCTGAGGAGTTGGTAATTGATGAAGCTGGATGACGGGTCCAGGAGGGCTGGTGCTCCTATGCTTTCCGCTGTCTGCACTTGATGTTTTCTACAGTGAAAATAACTGGAAAAGATTTTTAAGGGAGAACGTGTGTAAAGTGCTTGAAATTTTTTTCCACTGGCTAAATTTTATGAGGAAGGACGCCTCCTCAGTTGTCTACATGCAAGTAAATGTCAGTGAAGAGTTAAAGAGAAGGAAAAGGCATCCCACTAGAGTATCGGCCTTTGCCCTTGAGTGGCTTAGACGTTGGCAGAGGGGAAAGAATGAACGCATAATTTGCACTAATCAGGGAAGTGCAAAATCTGAGTTTTAAGATGAAATACTGAGAAATATAAGGGCAACGTAATGTCTCTTTTCAGTTGCCTCGTTTGATTAGAGTTTGAGATTTTTTTCAAAAAATTGGAATAATGAAGGATTCTGAAAAATAAACCTCCAGTTCTCTGGTGGTGAGAGGCTTTCTGTTGTGCGGTATGTGGGGCAGTGTTGGGCAGCCTGGAGGGGCAGTGATTGAGGGTTCTCTTTGAGTGGTTGGCTGTGGGATCAGGCCCATGTGTAATGAGATAATGATGGGGCGTCAAGCCTAACTTGGCAGAATTGTGCTTCTGGATGGAGAGAGATGGAGCTATGGTTTGGGTGGCCATGAGTTATTTGTAACAGGTGGTTGCAGCTTTCCTAGACCTTCACAAGTGCCACCAGGTTTTACACACATTTTAGGATGTTAGTCAATGCCCGTATAGAGAGGATTTTCAAAACTTCAGGTTTCTAACATGCATTTTACCTTTGAGGCCTGTTCTTAGCCACATCCTGCTTTGTAGACAGAGTAAAACCTCTCTCTCTCTCTTCCTTTTTTTTTTTTCAACCTCTCCATAGGCGTAAACTTTGATATTCTAGGACATTTTTGAGACATCATGCAGTCATAAAAATGGACTCAAAACCCATGATTTATGGTAACTTTATTGCATTAGATTGTATTTCTATTCAGATTTTCTATTCTATATCCGAAGTTCATAGCAAAGTATAAATGGCTGATTTAAAGTGATAAGGATATAATAAAATTATTTCTGTACAACTCTTCATAATATTGCATTTTAATCAATTTTTGAAAATTTTAGGTGGTGTGGATAGAGCTCAATGGTAGAGTGCATGCCTAGCATGCATGAGGTCCTGGGTTCAATCCCCAGTAGCTCCATTTAAAAAAAAAATTTTTTTTTTAGTTGCATGCTACTGTGTGCAAGACATTGATCTGAGTCTAGGTCACTTTATATACATTGAAGGATTTCAGTGTATATATTCTACTTATTTCATTGAAAGCATGTAAAGTAGGTTTTAGCTCTAGCCTGCAACATCAGAGTCAAAAGAGAGATTTATGCTTCCAAAATTTACCAAAATGCATTTACTGAAGAATTTGTTTAGAAGATTATGTTAATAGGGTAAATAGTTTGCACTGAATTGTTCAAATTGTGACTGGTCATTGGAGAAATGGCAAAGCAAGAATTGCTTACATTTGAATTATTTTTTGTTTTTTTTTACCTGCGTATTAGAAAAAAGTGAGAAGTTATTGAAGTGTCAGCTCAACTTTTTATTAGCTTGATCATTAATGTGAAGTATGAAAAAATCTAGTGGAAATTTTAGCTTTTCTTATAATTTTCTGCTCTTTGAGGCTACTAAATTACTCAGTGATAGAACCTACTTTTATCTCCTAGTGTCCTTTCTGCCATCTTTATTTCTTTCTCTTCAAACTAATAAGAAATGGACTAGCCCAAAATAACAAAAACAAGAAGGCAAACAGAGAGAGCCCAAATAATACATATTGGTTAACATAGTAAGAAGCCAGCTGTGTTGACTGTAATCAATTTTTTTAAAACCTGTGCTTTTAGGACTGTGCCAAGCATATAACGTGCATTCAACAACTTGTTGATTATAGTGGCATTGATTGTGGCATGCACTTTTAAGAGGCGGCAGTGAAAGTGTTGTCTACCAACTGTAACAGGAGTAATGCTTGACTCACAATAGTAGTTCAATAAATATTTATTGAATAAATGAATGAATCCTTTTTCCTCTTGCTTTAACATTTGCTTTTTGAAAGTAGTGGGAAGTGGGGGGTCGGTACAGCTCAGTGGTAGAGCACATGATTAGGATGCACGAGGTCCCTGGGTTCAATCCCTAGTACCTCCATTAAAAAAAAACAACCTGCAAAATAATTAATTAAATAAATAAGTAGTTGGAGGGTAGTTTTAATGCCTTTCTGCATTTTGGCAGTTGTAAACTTTTTTAAAAAATATAATTCTAGGCACTTTTAAGAAAATAGACTATCTTTAGAGCAGTTTTAGTTTCACAGCAAAATTGAGCAGAAGATCCAGAGATTTCCCATATACTCTTTGCCCACAAATACACAGTCTTTAAAGAAGAGCTTGAAAAGTTACCTCTTTTCTGCTGTTCATGCTGTTTATTCCTGATGTATGCATGTGTGTTTACATAAGAACACTTTATAGTGTGCTAAAATTTTAAACTAAGCATCACTGATTTTTTAACGTTGAAGTAATTGACTTTTTTTGGTTTTTTTGTTTCATTTTGTTTTGTTTTTATTATTTTTTTTTATTGAAGTATAGTCAGTTTATAATGTGTCAATTTCTGGTGTACAGCATAGTGTTTCAATTGCACATATACATACATATATTCCTTTTCATATTCTTTCTCATAAAGGTTACTACAAGATATTGCATATAGTTCCCTGTGCTCTACAGTAGAAACTTGTTTATCTATTTTATATACAGTAGTTAGTACCTACAGATCTCAAACTCCTGATTTATCCCTTCCCACCCTCTTCTCCCTTGGTAACCATAGTGTATTTTCTATGTCTGTGAGCCTGTTTCTGTTTTGTAAATCAGTTCATTTCTTGACTATTAATAGTTTCAAGATTTGGAGAATTATCACCTCCTCTTACTGCCAAATAGTGAATGGAACAGAGTACTAACAGTAATTCATAGCTCTTCCTGCTGATTATTCTTAACCTTTCAGAGATTTCTGTTTCGGATAAGCATAGCTAGACCAACAGGGGAGACAGCACTTTTGGAACTACGGTGACTAGAGAAGAAGTGCCTCAGAAGATAGATGAGATCAAGTCTCTATTAAAACAGGGTTTGGTTTGCCCAGGTTTTTTGTGGTTAGTAGATATTAAAACATGGGAGGTCTGACAATTTTATGGTTGAAATTTACACATCAGCTTCTTGCCTTCACTTTATACTTTAGATATAATCCCAAGCACTGCATTTTTGGTAGGTAAAACTGTATTTCAAGCACCGTAAGGAAGTGTTATAAGTGTCCGTGCTAACTGTGTGACCACATTAGAACTCTCTCTTTACATTGGTGTGACATGGGAAGCGCCTCTGTGAAGGACTATTCAGGTATCACCCACTTCCTTGCTAAAGCTAGCTCTGTGTTTCCTGTAGGTATTACTCATACTTGTTTCATCAACACCAGCCACATTTAAAAATAAGGCTTTATTTTGACACTTCAGAATTGCAAGCTACCAAGAATACATGAATCCCCTGGGAAATTAATCTAATTAGATTTTGGAATGTGGGTGTGAAGTCTTCTGGAATTCGTGTTTGTAATGAAATATTTGTTTCCTGATTTAGTAAAATGTATTCATACTAGCTTGAGCCTAGTGATGTGTCTAGTTAAAACAATTAAAAAGTCATAAAGGGCCAATTACGTATCTTATATTAAAGAGTTAGTTGAGAATATACAAGTTTTTGATATTGATTGATCATGGCCTTCCAATTGGGACCAACTTTCAACTCATAAGCCTCAACTGATTTGTGAAATTCTATGCTAACTTTATGTACGTTTAACAACCTTGATTATTTAATATTACAACTATACTTATACCACCACCACCAACAACAAAAAAGGTGAAACTTCTAATTTCTTGTTGCAAAAGTTATATGTGTTAACATTGAAACTATAATATCATATTAGCTATAGGATGATTTCTTTTTTAAAATTTAGAACACACCATTTTGGTCATTGAAATGAAGTTTTTGTTCTCTCTCTCTCTTTTTTTTTTTTTTTGGTATTTTTAATTTATTAATTTATTTATTTTTGAGGGGGAAGTAATTAGGTTTGTTTGTTTGTTTATTTATTTTTAGAGGCAGTACTGGGGGTTGAACCCAGGATTCCATGCATGATGAGTATGCACTCTACCATTTGAACTATACCCTCCTCTACTACTTTTTAAAATTATTTCTTACAATAACATCTGTGGTCTTAGTGTATATCAGTTCAGCAGCTACAATTCCCACTTTTACTTCTCTGCTCTTTATAGATTATAAAAATAGAAATAGATTATAATTGCATAAATGCTATCGTTCTTGTAATAATTTCACATGCACCGTGCTTTAAACACTGTTGAGTAATTGTCATCAATTATTGAGAACTTCTCATGTGTCAGAAGCTGTGCACAGTTTTTCCACCCATAGTCTCATTTATTCTTCACAAGAATTCAGTGAAGTTAAGCACCATTTGTGCCAGCATCTGAGAAGACTGAGATGGAGTTGGGAGTACTGAGCTGTATAAGGAAGTAACACCTGTGAAAGGAAGAGGGAGCAAGTATGATTGGGCAGAGGGGGTCATCGGACCATAATGCTGCCTGACAAAGCCTCCACCAGGCCAACCAGGAGCTGTAGAGCAAAGATTACCCATTCAAGGAGTCTCACATTGGGCAGAAATGGCCAGGCTCTTGTACCACTGCCTTGCTCATTCATTGACAAAAGGCTGCCCCAAGAACAGTGTGACTTTGGCTACCATCTTGCTCAGTCATCGCTTGGAGTTTGCTGAAGGAACATTGTGACCTTGGCTCAAAAGATGAAGCAGACCCTGAAGGAAGCTGTCTCCTAACCACACCCCTTGCAGCTGGGCAGTGAATCCTTTCTGGAAGAAGGATCTGAGCGGCACATCTCTGCGCCTGGCCACATCATTATTATCCCCTTTTATGAGAGGAAATTGAAGCACAGAACGATAAAATAACTTGCCAGGTTCACAGAGGAGAAAGCAGAGATTCAATGCCAGGTCTTGGACTCTAGAGCTCTCCTCCTCATCCTTTTTGTTTTTTTAAAGTTAATACTATCAAAATTTATTATTATTGTTTGAACTTTTTACTATAGGACTTTCCAAACATACTTAGAGAAAATATTATGAACCCCTGTGTCCTCATCACCTAACTTCAAGATTATCAATATTTCTGGCATTCTTGTATCATCTTTTTGCCCCCATGTGTTTATTTTTAGAGCCCTCAGTCTTCTCTGCCACACATTGTAACACTACTTCCCTTTCTGAGGGATCATGAGTGGAACCCAAATTCCCCCTTCATCTTTTAAAGTGTGAAAACAGGAGAGAACCAACCTGTTAAGGGCTTGATACACTTTTATTAGGGGATTTAAATGCATCCTTTCATAACCTAACAAGGACCCTATAAGTTTAACTGTTATTTCCATTCAATAGACCAGACCCACCCAAGCAATGAGTGCTGGTGCTAGAAGTGAAATTTTTTTCTGACACTAAACAAATGTTTTTTAAAAAATACATCTTTTGTATTAGTAGCTCACAATCCCTCTTCTCCCCATTAGTCACTCATATTTCCCCCATCACTGATGCAGGTTTTGCTTTCTAAAACATTTGATGTTACTCATATTGAGAATCACTGAGAACCAGTGACTCACAGAGCTAAGGGCTGAAGATGGAGCAGAAACTATGATGAATGAAGCTTATATTCTAGCAGGTGTTTCATATATGTCTAGTGTTTCCCCCTAATTCTTTTAAATCCAAAGGATTTTTTTTTAATTTAAAGAAATCAATTTGTAAAGGTATTAAATAGTTAAAGTAATATCAACTTTCTGATTTGGGGTCTAAGGACAAAAATTATGTCTTGGGGAAAAGTAGTTTTAATTAGACTGAGACAGAGCAAAGAGAATCTTACTGTTTTCCACTTTTGACGGGGGACTCCAGCTATCCCATGCAGGGCTTCAAAGTTTTGATTCTTAAGGAACAAGAAACGAAACATTTCCCCTCCTATCTATGGCAAAAGAAAACTTGGCACCTTCACAGGAAGCTATTCCCCTTGGAGTTCTATTTGCACAACCAGAACTTAGAGTGGGTTCCTGAAATACATTAAAATACCCGGTAGGTCCTTGGGAGAAATGGTGTGGGCGCGCCAGGGTGAGTGAGACAGCCTGGAAGGGCTCAGCCTGGGTGCCCAGCTTGCCTTCTCTAACATTTAGTAATGCTGGGCAGGTTTTACTCTCCTCTCCTTGTTTTCCTGATCTATAACATGGTATAGCGGTGCTTGCCTTCCTCTTCATGAGAAAGCATCAAGATGAGTGCTTGTTTGTAAAGTGCTTTGAGACTGTTGGATGAGAGGTGGTGGTTAAGTACAAGTAAGGATAGTCTAGGAGAGGGTTAAAGAAAAAAAAAAAAAAACAACAATCTGTTCCTTGGAAATAAATTGCAGAACTCTCCTGCTGGAAGCAGGACTCATGAAAAATGAGCAATCCTGGTTTTCACAGTGCAGTCTGTCCTTTGATTTAAAATTCTGTTTTCATGTTAACAATAAAATAAAATAACTAATAGTTGGAAAATGCCTGGAAACCAGTACTTTGGAAAGGAAATCTGGATTATAGGGGACTATGTGTGTTTATCTCTTTTCCTTTTCCTAATTTATTTTCTTCTTCTTCTTTTTTTTTTTTAATGGAGGTACTGGGGATTGAACCCAGGACCTCATGCATGCTAAGCATGCTCTCCGCCACTGAGCTATTCTGCCCCCTTTTTTAATATAAAAATGCACTGCAAGACACTAACCATACTAATTTTTAGCAATATCCTTGGGTCTGCTTAAGATACATCTTAATGTTAACCCTCAGGGGGAGATAGTTCTCTTTGGCTATTATTACCACTTTAAAAAAAATTCTACCGAAGTTGCATTCTTTTCCCTGAAAACCTGGATATTTGCTGCTTGAGACATCTAGTGAATTATTCTACATATCAGCTTAGTTTGAGATTGCTTTCTTCTTAGCAAAGAGAACTAAGAAGTTGAAAAAAATATTTGTGTTAGGGCGCATGTACGTGGAACTGCCTGGCAGTGTTTGTTTGGGCAAAGAAATTTGGACTTCATGAATGTACATGTGTATGTAAAATACATTTTTCAGCATGACTCTGACTTTTTCTTTTTTCTTTTGTTTTGTGGTGGGGAGGGAGGTAATTAGATTTATTTATTTATTTATCTATCTTTTAATGGAGATACTGGGGAACTGAACCCAGGACCTTGTGCATGCTAAGCAGGCACTCTACCACTGAGCTATACCCTCCCCTGACTCTGAATTTTTAAATTTAAAATTTGCTTATCTTTAAAAACAGGTTATCTATTTGCATTGTTCAATTTTCAAAAGATACTAAGGTGTACATGGAAAGTCTCCCTATCATCTTAGGATAGATTTAATTCTTAATTGCCATTACTGTTTTTGGCAAGAGGATTGGTGATGTGGGTGGCAAATAATTATGACGTTAGTTCATCAAAGAAGAAACCAAGCGAAATTATAAAAACTATCAGAAAAGAGAGGCAGACACCTTGAGAATGACTGAGATTTCCATAGTTTGTCCACAGTATCTATTCTTTGAGCATCTACTAAGTGCCAAGACATTGTTCTTGCCCACAGGTAGCTTACAGTCTAGTAGGGGGGCAGAAACATAGACAAGAAACTACAGTAGTGTTATAAGGACTAAGGTAAGGTAACCACATGGAAATCTATACACTGGAGTATAACTCAGGTGGGGAAGAAATGGCATCCAGATGGAGTCCTGAAGGATGGGTAAGTTACACAGGGGGAGGGGAGTGGTTCAGGTTGGGAGGGTGATCTAGACAGTTTTCCTGGAAGGGGGAGTAAAAGCTGTGTCCAAAGACCATAAGTGTAATAGGGCACTGAGCTCAAGAATGCGCAGAGCACATGAGGAGGAGCCTGAAAAAGGAGACTATAGCTGAAACCAGATGAGGACTGTGGCTTTATCTTGAGGGCGTGCAAGGCACCCACCCTTGAACTGCTGAAGGCAGGTAGCTCTGGGCCTAGATCTTCAGTTTCCTTATTGTAGAGGAGGTTGGAAAGGCGCTGGATAGCTGCAGGCCAGACTAGGCTAATTGGATTAATTGTGTGGGGCGGAGTAGAGAGAACCCCTCCACATTTTTATATGGTGGAATTGATGAAAATGAATTGCTAGGGAGTCTTGGATGCCTCAAGAAGACCTGGCAGGGCACATCTTGGGTGGTGAGCCAGGGCATTGGGAGGATGAGGTCAATTCATGGCTTTGGTTAGTGGGTTAATAAATAATAAGTATATTAACCTCAGGTCCTTATTTTTAAAACAACAACAACAACAACAAATAACCAGTTGGGCACAAAACCAAAGCCTCCAGGCACTTCTCTCTTGCCCTCTCTTTGTTTCTGCTCAGGTGGCACAACTTCTGCAGCGTTACCAGGGTCTGCTTCTCAGCTCTTTTAAACTAACAGATTTGGTATTTTCAGTATGCCCTGGAGGTGACTCACATTCACCCAAGACTGTTGAACACGCCAGAATGCAAGTTGCAAATTTATAATGAGAAGTACATCCATAAGGAGATGAGCTATTCATATTTGCTGAACTGCACATCTTCTCCCTGAAGGCTAATCCATATGGAAAGCTAAGTTCTGTACGAAGTTTCTTGGAGAGCATAAAATCAAAACAGAGTTGGGTGAGTTTAATGGGTTGTGACGCCAAGCTCTGGGAGCCCGAGGCATCTCTCTCTTCTAGAGGGCTAGAGGTCCGTGAAGGAGGGAATAGGATCTGTTTTTCAGCTGCTATGTGGATGATTCTCTTTCCTTTTACCCGTTAACCAGATGGACTCCAGGATATTTAGTTATGCTGTGACCTTTCAAATTCTAATCTCTGTTCAATCTTGGCATCCCTGAGATTACATTCAGGTTCCCAGATCGGATGTTGGGTGTTCCTCATCTTCCCAGCATTTCCCACACTGGCAAGTCCAAGAATCGCAACTTTAAAAGCTCCCCTGGGATTCTGATGTGGCTTGGGTAGCACGATTTAACACTGAGATTCCTTCTCATACATTCTCGGTTTTTGGTCATTTTTATTCTTTGTAACAAATGTAAAATCTAGCAATATTTTGGAGTGACTTTCTTACCCTGCCAACCCCATATGACCATAATCATTCTAGGGTACTCTTTATGCCTTATTGTTCTCTGGTTGTGATTCTTAGGGACCCAGATAAGTCATAATTAATTCATCCAACAAGTATTATTGACCACCTGCTATATGCCAGACAAATACAAAGGTATATCTAGTGTATCCCATACTAATAAATGCTATGGAGAAGAATAAGGGTGTGAGAGACTGACAACGTAGGATTAGGGTTGATGGGGAAAAGAACTGAAGTTTAGTTGTTGGACATTTTGCGAGACACCTATTAAGTGTCGAGTATCTAAGTGTCGAGTATCAAGTAGATAGTTAAATATATGCATCTGGAGCTCTGAGAACAGATCCAGGCTGTTTGGGTCTCTTTGGGTCTGATTACCCAATGTAAGTTTGGGTAATCAGAAAAGCCAGAATTAAAATGGTAAAATTCTAAGCTCTTGGCATAGTTCTATACCTGCAAGACCTCTTATTTAACTTTGGAACTCGGTCACTTTGAAAAATAGTCATAATATATTGCCCTTTTGGACAGTGGCTGTGCTGTCTGTTTGCTGAACTGTTTACCTTACTGAGAATCATTATGTGAAACTTGTTTCAGGAGAGGTGTAGACAATTAAGAATTGATTGGTTTTGTCTATTGTTACAAGAACGTAATAAACAGATCTTGGAGCTTCGACAAGCTTAGAAGTAAAACTAATGGACCAGTTCCTAAGTGGCAAAATAAAAATAAATGGCCACTTATGGGCATTGAGTTTTGGTACTAATCAGAAATTAATGTCATACATGCATCATTTTCATAGGTTTTTGCAGACAGTCTAATAGTGTCAACTTTACTTCTTTGAAAGCTGCCTATGTGCTTTGGAGATGATTAAAGAATGTTGAGAATTATTCAATTCACACTTTGTTGACTTAGATCTCTGTTGTACCTATATGTTGCTTAATTTTCCTGTTTACTTATTTCAGAGATAATTTAAAATTGGCAATACTAGATCACCAAATGAATCAGATTTGAGGGGATCTCTATATCATATGTGTGACAGATTCTATTTTGCAAAGATGGACACAACAGTATCTCCCACTCCACATGCTTTTACAATGTGACCTTGAGACTCCTTGCCTTGAGGGGCAGGAGAGGGCTTACGTCCCTTCCCCTTGAACCTGTGCAGACCTTTGTGACTGCCTTGACCTGGTAGAGTATGGTGAAGGTGACACTGTGTGATTTCTGAAGCAGAATCATAAATACACCATGTACTTCTGCCTTGCTTTCCTGGGGTGCTTACTCTTAGAATTCAACACCATGTTAGTAGGAAGTCCAAACAGCCAGAACCCATACAGAAAGTCAACTGTAGAGTTTCCAGCTGACAGCCCAATTGAGGTCTCTGCTAACAGTCATTATCAACTAACAGCCATATGAGTGAAGGGCTTCCAGATGATTGAACCCTCCTTCAGTCAAGTCCTCACAGCCTTCAAGCCTTTCCAGTTGGGGCCCCAGCCTTGGAGGAGCAGCAGTTTGACACATTCTTCCTGTCTAACTGCTGACCTAGAATTAAATGGCTCTTTCCTGCTCAGTTTTGGGGGTGATTTGTTATATAATAACACCTGCAGAAGTACCCTTGGATGTCAGGCTAGGAAATAACACCGCCCTTGTTCATTTATTAAAGAATAGGGCTACCATATGCTCTATTATTCTGTTTAAAAATAAAATCACTTTCTCTTTGAATAAGAAATTGAAAAGTTGAGGAACATTCGAGAAGCGTTTATACTTACTCTCTCTGAAGATGGTGGAATAGGAAACTGTGACGCTCTGACATGAAGACCTATAGGAAAAAATAAACTCCTTAAATGAAATTTGTCCTCACGTTCTTGTCACAAGATTGTACACTTTTGAGTATGGTGATGCCGTACTTAAAACTCTGATATTTTACATTATTGTCATAGCCCTCGACCCACAAAAAGGGATATTTCCCTGCAATTCCTTTTGGTCAGAAACACTTTTCCTAGCTTTTCCTCCTAAAATTCATTTTTTCTCCTTTGAAATGTAAGCCATGCACAGGGGAGGGTATAGCTCAAATGGTAGAGTGTTTGCTTAGCATGCATGAGGTCCTGGGTTCAAACCCCAGTACCTCCTCTAAAAATAAAGAAGTGTAAGCCAGGCCAGTCTGCTGAAGAAGTGTTGTGTAAGAAATATCAAATGAAATGTGATATTTTCTGTAGCTTTAGTTGTGAAATAGAATCAATATTCTGGAGGCAGCAAATCTTTCAGACCAAAGCTAATAAGCACATAGATCTCGTCTCTCTGCTACTCCCTCAGTCTTCACTCTCTGGGTGGAACATGTGGGCTAATACAGTCTCCAATGGTTGTTTATTTTAAAGTTCTTTTATTCTATCCTTGTAGGATTTCTACAGTGCAGTCAGCGTGTCTCTACTGTTGGGATGCCAGCTGTTTGGTTCTCAGCCTGATACTAACTAGCTGAGTAATTGTGGACGAGTCACCTCACCTCCTTCGTCTGTAAAGTGGGGATAATAATAGTGCCTACTTTATGGAATTATTGAGGATATTAACCAAGTTAATGAATACTTAGGGCAGTAAATGTCTGACACAATAAGCTTCATGAACAATGGCTATCCTTATTCACCTTCACATGTTGCTGGTTGTGATGGTATCGTATTCACGGCGTGGAATTCCATGTTGAGAAGAGACTGAATGAGCAATTTGTTGTTGGGGATTTTTGTAGGAGGGATCGATGAATTGGGTGTAAACTAGACTGCGTGACCTCAAGTCCCTTCAACTCAAGTGTTCTCGGGTAACCTGAATTCCAGGATCAACTGACACTGAAAGGAGTTGTCCCAAGAGTACTGATTCCTAATAAACAGAGAATACGTCAGTGTTGATTATGGTAGAGTAACTACTTCCAAGGCTAGAAACTCTATTTAGAAATTTTATGTGTAGTTCCCACACTGTAGCTCAAATAAACGCTAATGATGTTAATAGGAGGTTTGTAAAAGGTTCAATAATCCAAAAAGTGACATGTAAATAGAATCATTAGGGAAAAAAAGGAAAATGAATGTATGTATGTATATGCATGACTGGGGTATTGTCCTGTACATGAGAAATTGACACATTTTAATTAACTGTACTTAAATTAAAAAAAAAAGAGAGAGAGAATCATTAGGCACATTCCTTAAGTTGTCAGGCACTTTGTGCAGGGACTAAATGTCTTAGGTGTGACTCTATAGGCAAAAATATCAGAGACTGCTTTACTGAACAAAAACTTTTTGGCTGAGAAACCTGAAAGGCTTGGTGTTTAATTTATTGTGTCACTTTGGTAGGTCAGCAGGTAAGTAAGGTAGGTAAGTAATACCGTTCCAGAAAAGTTGTAGGCAGTCAAGTGCTTTGTGTCTCGATAAAAGTATTCCAGCATCTGATGGAAATGAAATACAGGCTGATGAGTTCTTCTTCACTTTCTGATTTTTTTTTTTGGATTATGAAGTGCCAGTAATTGAGAAAGTGGAAGGAACAGCCAATCAGATGAGAAGAAACCCTCAAGGGGAGTTGGAAGCAGTTGGCTGGGATAAGAGTGTTTCTGATCATTCCAAGCAGATCTATGTGTTGTCTTTGATTATTTAAAAAAAGAAAAGATTAAAAAGTCAATTGCAGGAATGGGCAAAGGATTATCTCCATCAGCAGGGTTCAGTTAGGTGTCACCTGTGTGTAGTAGTCTGTGAAAAGATCTGTTTGTTTAAAACTAAATCATATTTGTTTGCGGTGTAGACCCCACCCATATCACATGCTTAAAGAATGGGGCTGGCTGTTGAATGATTTGCAAATGTAGGCCAAGCTGAAGATTATGCTTATCTTGATTTTTCATTGTGGCAGAGACCAGAGTAGCTCAAAGGGAGATTTAAGGACTTTATACACTATTTACTTGGTAGTCTTTGAATTGTGGGCCAGTCCTAGGGACAAGGCAATCTCATATGGAGTGAAAGTAAAGAAAGAAAAGGAGGAGAGGCTAGAATAGTGTAGGATTTGCTGATGTCAATAGAAGGTTGAGCTCAGGGAAGCTGGGTAAAATGCTGAATGCCCAGAAGTAAAAAGATGACCCATCCTTTGGATCCTGCAGGCAGCTCCAAGGGGTATCTTGGGGAGAGCATGAAGAAACCAGGGTTACCTCAGGTGCCGAGGGTGAGGTGCAGACCTGAGCCAAACCTAATGGGGTCTCATTATCTCAGAGCAGAAGCTGAATTTAGACGACTCTTTGCCTTGCCTGCCCACCCACCCTCCAGACTCTCTCTTCCAGCCACATCTGCCTTCTCATCTGTCCTGTGCACTGTTGGCTTCTTTCGCAGGGCTCTGCACTGCTTTGTCCTAGATTTGCCCTCCAGCAGGGGTGCTTGCCCCAGGTAGCTTCCTGGCCCTTCCCCTCCTCTGGTCAACCCCACTTGTGTGCCATTTTGTCCTCGTAGTATCCTTCATGCATTTCCACACCTAAATGAACACACTTAAAGAATTGGCTTCTTTAACAGAGTCTTCTGTCGTGGCGGACCTCTTACAGTTCTTTACTTGTTCAATCCCCAGAACCTCCACTAGAAAAAAAAAAACCCTCCCCCTAAAAAAAAAAAAAAAAAAAAAAAAGAAGCCAATTGGGGAAAAGTCATGATTTCAAGAGCATAATTCACTTATTTGTTTGTTTGTTTCATTCATTCATTTTTTTTTTTTTGATGTGGGGAGGTAATTAGGTTTATTTATTTATATTTAGAGAAGGTACTGGAGACTGAACTCAGGACCTCGATGCATGCTAAGCATGTGCTCTACCACTTGAGCTATAACCTACCCCGCTTCAAAAGCATGATCCACTTTTTTACATATTGAATTTATTTATGTATTTGAATAGGTGATACACCCCTTTTTCCTCCCAAGTGCAATCACTGTTGCTATTTTTTTGTGAATGCTTCCAGAGAGCATTTATAAGTAAGTGCCCCTCCCCCTCATACAAATGTTAGCGTACTATTCACATTTTTTGGTACCTTATTTTTATTTTTATGTATTTTTATTTGGTACCTCATTTTTAACACTTATATCTTGGTTTTTTCTTCTTTTTTTTTCCTTTGCTGCCTCATTCTTCTTCATGTAACTATTCATTCTTTAATAAGTAAAACTCCATCCTATGGATACATTGAAATTTGCTATGATCATTAAATTGTTTCCAATATATTTTCCTATTAAAAATAGAACAGATTAATAGTCTCGTATGTGTTATTTTGCGTCTGTGTAAGCATATTTGGAGGATAAAGTCCAAGAACTTGGAGAAGTATCACCAAACCACCTCCAAAGGGGTCTAACAATTGTGCTTTCAGCAGCCATATGTTAGAGTTCCTGGGTCCTGCATTCTCCCCAACTATGTGTAATCAAACATTTTGATATCTGGTTAACAATTAAGTGAAAAGTGGTATTTCAGTGTAGTTTCCATTTATCTCTTCAAAGTTTAAGAGCAGTTTTTTTTTTTTTTCCTGTAAGCTGTTCAAGTCCTCTATTCTTTTTTTTTTTTTTTTTTTGGTGGGGGTAGTAATTAGGTTTACTTCTTAATTTATTTTTAGAGGGGGTCCTGGGGATTGAACCCAGGACCTTATTTATATATGCTGAGCATGTGCTCTACCACTTGAGCTATACCCTCCCCATTTCAATTTTTATTAGGTTGGTGATGGAGGCTATGAACGTGGTTTAACACAGAAGTATGTTGTAAGTCTAATACAGAATGACGTCATCTTAGGTATTGGCACAGTAATAACTTAGCAAAGAGAAGTTGATTAAATGTAATCTCCAAGAATATTTTATTAGAAAAAAATTGAATTTAGATTAAAAGTCTCTTAAAGGGGGGTGGGGATTGGGTGTAGCTCAGTGGTAGAGTGCATGCTGAGCAGGCAAGTCCCAGTACATACCGTTCTAAATTTAGGTTGAGTACCATACATGTCCTTTTTGGTCATACCCTTATTGAAAACAAATCTTTTAAAACAATAGTTTATAACCATGTTAACTGATATACAATGCAGCTATATTTCTAAAAATTGAGTTTACTCTGGGTACAAAGAAGGGAGTGCTTCTATTTGTCTGACATTTTTATTTGTGGGGCTATTCAAATGAAGTATGTTGTTCTGTACTTTTGGACTGAAAGCTTTGTAAACTTAGAGTAAATTTGTGCATTTCCTAGTTGTAATTATGTAAAATGTGCCTGATTAGTATATCAAGCGGTACTCTTAACAGTAAAAGTTAAGATATTCCTTCAGTGTTACTTAATATCTGTATACAAGAGCCCCACACGGCCTGTTTATAGGTTCTATATTTTAAAGTATTTCTCTGAAAATGAAAAGTTACCCAATTTTACTATGTCCATTTTCCAAGTTAATAGATTTAGTAGTTATCAAACTTTCCTTAGGAGGTAAGCTCCGTGAGGATCAGGTTTTTTTATTTGTTTTGGCCAGTGCTGTGTCACCAGCATGACAGTACTTTGCACATGCTCAACAAATAAGACAGTTACCAGACTGGAAACAGTCTTGGATTTTGCCCTTTGACAACACACTGCTTCAGGCTGTCGTCTAACTTATGTGACTTTCAGACATAGATTCAAAAAGTGGAGAGACGGGTCCACTTTAAAGAAAGTAACAATAATAAAGATTTTAAATGATTTGTATTTATTATCACAGAAGTGGGGAATAAAAGGAGATTGGCTTTCCAAAGAAGGTATACAGGTGGCTGACAAGCACGTGAAAAGATGTGAACATCATTAGTCGTTCAGGAGATACAAACCAAAGTCACAGTAGGAGACTACTTCACACCTACTAGGATGACTGTAATTTTTAACAAGTGGAAAATAAAAAGTGTTGGGGAGGGTGTGGAGAAATTAGAACCCTCGTACATTGCTGGTGGAAATACAAAATGGCATAGCTGCTGTGGAAGACCATCTGGATGTTCCTCAAAGAATTACACACAGAATTACCATATGACTTACCAATGCCATCCTAGATATAAACCGAAAAGAATTGAAGATAGGTGTTCAAATAAATACTTGTACAAGAATGTCATAGCAGCACTATTCACAGTAGCTAGAGTATGGAAATGCCCCGAATATCCGTTGACAGATGAATGGATAAACAAAATATGGTAGATCCACACAATGGAATATCATTTGGCCAAAAAAAAGGAATGGAGTCGTGATGCATGATACAGCTTGGATGAACCTTGAAAACATTAAGCCTGGTGAGAGAAGCCAGACGCAAAAGGTTGCATATTGTGTAGTTCCATTTATATAGACTATCCAGAATAAAGACAGAAAACATGTTGGTGTTTGCCAGGGGCCAGGGCGAGGGACGGGCTGGGAGTAACTGCTTAGTAGGTATAGATTTTTACTTTAAGCTGATGAAAATATTCTGGAACTAGGTAGAAGTATCGTTGCACAGTACTGTGAATGTACTAAATGCCACTGAATTGTTCACTTTAAGGTAGTTAATTTTATGTCATGTGAATTTCACCTCCATTTAAAAGAAAAAAGATAAAAGCTAGACTCGTCCTGGGCATATTGTCTCTAAGATGGCAAAGAGCTATTCTGGGAAGCTCCTTGGTCTTGGGGAATTTAAAAGCGATTGTAAACGCTATGTAAAATAATTGAGCTTAAACTCCTCAGAAGGGTTCTATAAATTTTCTCTCAAGTAATGAAAGGATTGCTATGTCGTGTCTGAAGTCTCCGTAATGATTGTCTAAACACTCTTGTTGCAAAACAGGTTATAAGGGTACATCAGGTGCTATTTTAAAAAACACCCACAACGTTAGACCAAACTCAAAGAATTAATTAGGAATTGTTCTGTCTGCAAATTAATTTTTCACCAAATCAGTTGTTAAGCTATCTACCAAAACCAGTATTTAGTGGCGTTTAGTTAAGTTGGCTAATGGTAGTGTTCTGAAGTAGGAGAGAGTGGAGCTCACAGTGAGAGGTCAAGGTTGACTTTTTTACACCTTACTGTAATTACAGCGTGTGACGGAAAATAACTATTTGGTTCTTTTTTTAAAGCCACTATAGTTAGATTGACTATAAACATCATTCAGTTTAACTGTGTTGTAACTCACTTCTACAAACATGCAGTGTGCCAGGCACTGAGCGAGGTGCCGAGGGGGTGGATGTGAAAAGACCTGACAGGTGCCCTTAAGTTTATTAGGTGTGAAATTTCTAGAAATTGCTATCATAATTTTCATTACCTAAAAACCCGTATGACCAATTTTATGTTATGTCAGAAGCACTTTGGAAAAATAGCCAGCAATTTGACATTGTTTTGGTAAAGTCTTTAAAAAATAAACAAAAACAGGTGGGATTCTGTGTATCTATTTAATAGTGATTTTATTACAAGATATTGAATGTAGTTGCCTGTGCTGTATAGTAGGACCCTTTTAATCTATTTTTGTTTTTTTAAAAAAAATTTTAAGGGGAGAGGTAGTTAGGTTTTTTCATTATTTATTTATTTATTTATTTATTTTTAATGGAGGTACTGGGGATTGAACCCAGGACCTTGTGAACGCTAGGCATGCGCTCTACTGCTGAGCTACACCCTCCCCCCTGTTTTATATACGGTAATCTCTATCTTCTAATCCTTAACTGTACACCAGAAACTAACACAACATTGTAAATCAACTACACTTCAATTAAACAAAATAAAATAAATTTTTTAAAAATAGTGATTTTTAAGTTGTCTTGGTGATAGAGGATGTTAGAACTAAATCTGGCTGTGTGCTGACACCCAGGATCTCCAGGGGCTTTTTTTTTTTTTTTTGGTAGGAGTTTAATTAGGTTTATTTATTTATTCTTTAGTGGAGATACTGGGGATGGAACCAGGACCTTGTGCATGCTGAGCATGCGCTCTACCACTGAGCTAACCCTCCCCCATCAGAGGCGTTTGCTCGTCTCTGCTGTCCCTGCAGTGGGAATGAAGGGCCCAAGGCTGCCTGCCACTTGAGAAAATGGCAGCTTTTCAAAGTTCCTGAGTGCTAACCTCCCCTGAATCTGTTAAGGCATTCAGAGTGAGTATGAGAAACTGAAGGTTTGAATTGGACTCTCTCTCTGCTGAGTTGGCATAGCATATTAATTCTCTATTCCTCCTGGTAGCTTCCGACATTGTTGCTAAATTCTTAGTACCTTTTGGTTTTATGGTGATGTGAGGTTGTTTAAGTGTTACAGAAACAGTCGTTCTAAAGTTATTAATGTACTGCTAGTCTCAAGTAGACAACACATAGTAAACCAAAAGGGGGAAAAATGCCTAATCCAAGAAAAGTTAGATGATTCTAAAGTACCCTAATTAAATGGGAAAATCCATGTTCACGTATGTTGCTGATGTGAAAATAAGCACCTATTACATCATCTTCCAGGCAGAGTCACGGCTGTTGATGTCATTTGTAACATGCTAGGATTTTGACAGCCAGTAGGAATTTCCCCTTAGTATTCACATGGAGAAATATGATTAAAACAGAGCTCTGTTGCCCAAAAGGCATCAGAACAGCTTTAGAAGGGACTTGTAGTGGTTGCTTTCAAGTTCTGTAGCCCTTTTTGTTTTGTTTTTAATCTAGTGGGATTCTGTGAAACTAGTCCAGTGTTTATGTAAATAAAATCAGTATTGTGCATTTGACCACTTGAAAAAACTTGAGGTTTCTCTCTGGCTAGCCATCACTCAGAAAACCAAAACAAACAACAACACAAGCCAGGGTGGTGTTGTTTATTTCTTTCCAGTTAATTATTGCTAAATCTGAATTTGTGTGGCAGATTTTGGTTCCAGATGGAGCAATCATGGTGATCTCTTTTGGAGCAAATTACTAAATTGATATTCCAAAATGTTTTCTTGGGTGTATCTTTCATCCAAAATCACTATTAAACCCATAAAGACTTTTGATGAAACCAGCGCAATCTAATTGTCAGTTTGATTCAAAAAATCAGCTTGGCTGCTGTATGTTGGCTTTGGAGGAAAACGATATCAATTTGATTGTCTTTTCTGATGTATTATTTTGCTATTTCTAACTAACAAAAGGTGATTGTGACGTGCTTGAAATAAAGCCCCCATTTTAGATTTTCAGGGGGCAGAATTTTCGGAGTTTGTAGAAATTCTTCTAGTGCAATTTAGCTACATTATATTCCCCCCCCAGCTTTATTGATATATAATTGACATGTAACATTGTATACATTTAAGGTATACAACTTGTTGATTGGATACACATATATTACAAAGTGATCACCATCATAGCATTAGCTAACACCTCCATCATGTCACATAATTGCCATCTGTATTTTGTGGTAAGAACATTAAGATCTATTCTTTTAGCAACTTTTGAGTACATAATATAATATTATTAACTATAATCATCATGCTATACATTAGATCCTCAGAACTTTTTCATCTTCTAACTGGAAATTTGTCCTCTTTGACCAGTATCTCCCCATTCCCATATTCACCCCAGGCCCCATTTCCTAGTCCCTGGCAACCACCATTCTACTCTCTGTTTCTTTGAGTTTGGCTTTTTTGGATTCCACATATAAGTGATACACTACAGTATTTGTCTTTCTTCTGTCTGACCTCTTTCACTTAGCATAATGCCCTCAAGGTCCATCCATGTGTCCCTAATGGCAGGATTTCCTTCTTTCACATGACTGAATAATATTCCATTGTTTATATATACCACATTTCTCTATTCATATATTCTTTTCTTTTTCTTTTTAACAGAGGTACTGGGGATTGAACCTAGGACCTCATACATGCTAAGCATGTGTTCTACCATTGAGCTATACCCACCCCCACCCATATATTCTTATTTTAATAAGTGATAAATAGCTGTATAAAAGTGGACTCTGGGGGAGGGGTATAGCTCAAGTGGTAGAACACATGCTTAGCATACACAGGGGCCTGCGTTCAGTCCCCAGTACCTCCTTTAAACATAAATAAAGAAGTAAACCTAACTACCTCCCCCAACAAAGAAAAAAAAAAGTGGACTCTTCTGACTGCATTGAAAATAACCCAGGTGATCTCTATATGACATACAGCAGGTGTAAAAACAAAATTTTGATAGTGAAAATTGCAGTGAATCTTAGTAATTCTTTTGTCTTTTCTTTCTACAATAATTTTTAATTAGCCATGCATAAGATGCCATTTGAATCTTCTCAAAACTATGTTTTTAAGTTTAAGAAGTTTCTCACTAACACCGGCTTTTTTGATATTATTAAAATAGTAGTTTTGCCACAATATTCATTCTGTTATGTCCTGGGAGAGTACAGGGTGAGCAGAGACAGAAGGTGTCTGTCCTCATGGAGCTTACCAATCAAAGAACTTCCCAGGTAAATGTGGATTTATTCTCTGATCAGTGCCACAAGGGGAAGGTATATGATGTTAGGAGAGGAACCAGCTAAGTCCAGGGAACTTCAAGAGGCTTCCCTGGAGAAGTGAATGTTGTCTTGCTAGTTTATGCTATCTTTACAAATACTGCTTGCAAAACAAAAACAAAAACAAAAACAAAAGACACAGCATGCCTACAATTTGCCACACATTAAATTATTCATAATTCGTAAACAAAGGCTCCATGTCCTTTTGGTTCATTAGCATTTCTTGTAAATGCCCGATGATGCTGAGAGAACCAGCCAAGAGAAAGTTTCCTTAATTTGAGGAAATCCTGATGTTCCTGTGCAGTGTGCTTTTTAAAGAATACTGTAATTGTTTTGTTATCAATGTTGCTTTTTAAAATAAAGAAATAATGAGAAAAACTCAGGAATGAAAAAAAAGAATTTCTTTTCTTGAAGGTAAAATATTAGTCAGACTGGCACAACGATGTTTATGCAGCTTTTGGGAGAGGATGTAGCTCAGTGGTAGAGCTTGTGCTTGGCCCTGGCTTCAATCTCCAGTACCTCTATAAATGAATGAATCTAATTAACTACCCCCCCAAAAAAAAACCTCCCAGAGATTTATAGCAGCTTTTTCATAATTGCCAAAACTCAGAGACAACCGAGATGTCTTTCAGTAGATGAAGGGTAAAACAAACTGTGGTACATCCAGGCAATGAAGTATTATTCAGCAGTAAAGGAAACTGAGCTATCAAATCACAAAAAGGCATGGAAGAACTTGAAATGCATATTGCTAAGTAAAATAGGGGTAAGAGTGCAGTGAAATAACTCTGTATGATACTGTAATGATGGATGCATGACATTATTTGGCAAAACCCCGAGAATGTACACCACCAAGAGTGGACCCTAATGTAAACTGTGGACTTCCGTTAATAATGTATTGATACTGACTGATCATTCTAACACGTGTACCACACTAATGCAAGGTGTTATTAATAGCAGGAGGGTATAGCTCAGTGGTAGAGTGCATGCTTAGCATGCATAAGGTCCTGGGTTCAATCCCCAGTACCTCCATTAAAAAGAAATAGTAATAAATAAGTCAACCTAATTATTTCCCCCAATCAAAAATAAATAAATAAACGAAAGATGTTAATAATAGCCAAAACTGGAGTAGGGAGAGCAGTATATGGAACCTCTGTACATACCACTCAGTTTTTCTGTGAACCTGAAACTACCATAAAAAAAGATAAAGTATATTAATAAAAAAATAAAAAATAAATCAGTGCAGTAAACCAAGGTCATTAAGTAACTATTAAACTTGAATATTTGGCTGTTGCAAATGAAAAAAAAAATTGTCTATGGGTTTTTATTTTAAATGTAAAAGAATCTGCATTGATTCTTTCCTCTATTTTAGAAAGATATTTTCTCCCCAGAGGATAATGTTTATGGATGTATGGTTTCATAAAATAAGATCTTTCTGAAGAATCCATTTTTGAGTTAAATATCTTCTCTTTTTATAAGGCTGTATTAAAATATTCAAATGCATAATGGTGTTATATTGCATAACAAGGGTGTGGTCTGCTCACTTGGTTGGGCTGTGTTGCTGTTCACATTTATTTTTAATAAGTAAAGCAGCAAATAAGTCTTCAAGCAAAATTCTTTGCTGGAGGTGCTTTGGGTCACTGAGATGAGAACAACAAGGTTAATAACTGCATGTTTTAATCTTCCTTAAAGTAAAACTTGAACTGGACTATTGTTTTACTTGCTATCTATATGCTATGTATATAGTATACTAAATACTAAATAGTATAATGATTATAATGTAACCTCTTCTTGTATTGTTGAAATTTATTTCCTTTACTTGGAATAAACATAGGTTTAAAATGACATGGAAATTTGCATTGTGATACCTGAAGTATATGGGGAAATAAATTTTGTTTTAGTATCTTCTAAGATAACATCTACAGAAGACATTTTAAATTTTACATTCTGATATTTGCATTAAACTTTACAGTTGAATATTTGGGACTACCATGATTATCTGTAAGATTGGTTTAGAGTCCCAGTTCCCTCCTCTTCATTTGAAAGTTTCAAATACACAACCATTCAACCCATAAATTTTGACTCAGGTGACCACTGCAGCATACTCTCCCAGCTTCCTACAAGGCAGATGAGTCCTTCATTCTTTTTTTTCCGAGGAGGGGAGGATTGGCTTATTTATTTATTTTTAGAGAGGTACTGGGGATTGAACCCAGGACCTTGTGGATGCTAAGCATGTGCTCTACCAGTCGAGCTATACCCTCCCTCAGAGAGCAAGGATTATCCTGAGCAGACAGTCTGCAATAGAGTGTAAGCACACAGCCTCCAGAGCTGAGTTCATATTTCATTTCTCCTGGTTAATAATTGTGTGGCCTTGGGCAAGTCTTTTAACCTTTCTAAGCCTCATCTTACCCATCTCAAATAATGTGATATTAACAGTGTCTCCCTCATAGGATGGTCGTGAGGATTAAATGAAATATCTAAAGTGCTTGGAGCAGAGCCTGCCCATAGTAAGGACACGAGAAGTGGCAACCATTATTATTATTATCCATGACCTGGATCATCGACACTCAAGAGATTGAGTGCTCAGGATAGAAGATGTCTGTTTCAAATGAATCTTGCCAATCTTTACTTGTGATTGCAAAAAAAAAAAAAAAAGAAAAAGAGAGAAGACTAGCCCAATGTATATTGATAACAAAATAAGGTACCTTGCAATTCAACTGTTAATACCCCTGCCAAAAGATGGAGGAGGGGCAACATAAGGGTAGAGGATTAAGAGGTACAAAGTATTAGATATAAAATAAGCTAAAAGGATATATTGTGCAGCACGGGGAACACGGCTAATTTTTTTTTTTAATTAAGAAAATTGGCTAGGGTGATTAGGTTTGTTTGTTTGTTTGTTTATAATGGAGGTACTGGGGATTGAACCCAGGACCTCATGCGTGCTAAGCATGCGCTCTACCGCTGAGCTGTACCCTCCCCCCCAATAGCTTGTAATAACTGTAAATAGAGTATAACCTTTAAAAAATGTGAATCACTATATTAAACAGCTGTATTTTATATTATACAACTATACTTGAAAATTAAAGAAAAAATGATGTTGGCGGTTACATTGACCATGTAGATTATCTTGAGTTGCCAACACCTCCCAGACCAATAACGTCCTTTTATTTGCCTAATTCTTTGAAGAATTCTTGAAATAATGGGTACTTCCCACTGAATTAGAATTTTCCTGTGGTCCTACCCAAAATCCTAGAACAGTGGCGTTTCTGCTCTTAGGCGCAGGGTTGTGGTCATAACCCCCAGCAGCGTGGGCTTCCTTATTAGTTCACCCTGTGGCTAAAAAAAATGCAGAAAGTGGGAATGGAATCTAGTGTTAAAATTGTACATTTTACATTATGTATATTTTACAATTAAAAAAAAGTTTATGAAAAAGAAAAAGACTATTAGGAGAAGTCAGAAAGATCACATTAGACCAGACAATATAGGATCCCTCTGGCCATCGGAAGGAATTTTGGAATACACTGGGAAGTCACTGAAATTCCCTGAGAATAGTGAATTTATTCTGATTTTGTCTGTTTACTGACTCTCAGTGCTCACTTTTCACCCCTCTAAGTTTCCACTTTATCATAAAGACTGGAAGGCTAAAAATTACATTTCTCAGGTGCTTTTGTACTTAGGGATCTGTGTTTAGGTTTCACAAGTGAGATCAACTCTCATGAGATTTGAAAAGCAAAAATGAGACAGTGGGAGGAAAACAAAATACCCAACCTGGTAAAGTTGTTGGAACATCAAATGAGTGGATACGGAGTAAAGTGCTGAAAATTGGCACCAAGTAAGTAAGTAACTAAATAATAGCTTGCTGACAGATTAAACATCCTAGCAGTATCATAACACAGGTGAAACTGTAACATAGACGTTATGGGACTTCTCACTGCTAGTGCGGTGAAGTGCAGAGACTGGAGTCTAACTGCAGTGCCTCATGCTGCAGAATCCACAGACCTCCCCCTGCCGTGCAATAAAATGCTTGTCTGACCAGCAGTGCTATGTGTTTTTAGTTTATTCATTCTGGTTCATTTTGAAAGCATTGGTATCAGTGTATTGGTTATATTAGCATTTACCCCAAAGAAATGTGTAACACGGAAATAGGAGCTCAGAACAGCGAAAGAAGATGCAGCTAGAAATAATTTACAACCACTCAAAACTAGAGCAAACCTCGTGGGTTTTCTTGGAAATATCCATTCATGTTTATTTTTAAAACTTTAATAGCTTTTAGTTATTAAAAAAAAAATTAGGTTTATGTATTTTTTAATGGAGATATGGGTGATTGAGCCCAGGACCTCATGCATGCTAAGCAGGCAGTCTACCTCTAAGCTATACCCTCCCCTCTGGAATAGCTTTTAGTTATTAAGGAAACTGACTACCTGTGTATAATTTAATAAAAACACTTGTTCCAGGATTATAGGTAATAATCTAAACACTGAGCTATCTCATAGTCTTTGGTAACAGATTAAGGAAGGCAGCCATACACTAAAATTTTTTTTTTTTTTAACTTTTTTTTGCACTTGGTCTCAGGGACTTACCAGTCCTAACGGTATGACTTGTTTTTGTTTTCTTTTTTTTAACACCTTATACATGTACAGTCTCATGTGATCGCGTGCTCTTCGTAAATCACATTTTGAATAACTCCACGAGAGCAGAGTACTTTGGCTGGAACACGTTATCATGAAATCTGGGATAATAAACGACGTATGTGAACCAAACTGACTCTGATCATGTACTCGAAGGAATTAAATCGCAGAAGAATCACGGTGATGGTTGAAGAAGTTTCCATTGACTCATTCATTCATTCCGCAAATATTTACCAAGGGCACCCAGGCGGTACGTGCCGTGTCGGTGTGGACTGATGGTGCAGGATGTGGTGAGTCAGGCACAGATGAGGTCGTCTTGAGTGGATGAGGTGACGAGTGTTGGGATTACCAGCGAGGATGCCTGGTGCACCTTTGGTAAATGGATCAGTATGAAGGTAGCAGCATTTGGCAGTAGTTTTAGAAATTTAAAGGAAAAGACATTTGAAAGTGAACCCTGGATTTCTATTAAATGTTACATGACATGTCGGTAGAGATGTTTTGCCTTTTAGGAACTTGCATAAAATGGCAACATTTATGCCAATGAATTACTGCCTAGAGGAAATAGAATGCAGTAAAATGAAGGTAGAAGTTACTTCCAGACTAGATATTTTCTTAGGTGTCTTTAAAATAATAACGTGTGAGTTAGATTAGCACTGTACTCTATTGATAATCAGGAAAAATGCTCATTGAAGAAAACTTGGAACACCCAGAGAAGCATAAAATAGTGGAGAACCTTCTTAGTTTTAACCCCCTGAGGTAACCATACGTTTATATTTCTGTGTCAAAAATATATATCAAATTTTAAATCCAACAAACTAGGAAAGACATTTATACCAAATATGACAAACTTTAAGATATGATGAGTTTATGCAAAACAATAAGATACATTCAAATTTTCTAATAGATAAGGGGATAAAGATCAAGAAGGGAACAGTTGTGAGAGGAAATTCCAGATGCCAGTGAACATGTCTAAAAAAGTTAACGTAACAAATAATCAAAGAGATGCAGAATAAAGCAATTTTGGGCTTTTTGGGTTTTGTTTTTGTTCACTTGTGTTTTTGTTTTACAAATGGTAATATTCGATTCTGGTCGGGGTTCTGTAAGACAGGGACCATGTTCTCTGTTGGTGGGGTGTAATTTGTTCACCTTTTCCGGAAAAGACTTGGGCAACAGACAAGATTGGTTTTCATTCAGCACAGCTGGCCTCTGCTCTGACTGGATGGGGAGTCTGTTGATAATTGGTTAAATATTTTGACTGTCACTTCTGCTAATAGGTATCAATGGATTTTAAAAATATTCCTGTCTGGAGACCCAGTAGTTCTTCTCCTGGGAATAAACTAAATTAATTTTGAGTTAATCTTTCTGAGATTTCTTTATAGATTTGTACAGTAAAGACCTACTAGTATGTAAGCTCCAGAAGAGTAGAAAATTTATATTTTCTCTTCGCTGTTATGCTCTCAGTTCCTAGAATAATGTTCGACACATTATAGGTGCTCAGTAAATATATCGTTGGGTGAATGAAAGGATGAATGTGATTTTGGCATAGAGAGGAAACAGCATATGTTGCTTACTGTAATCTTTTGTGTTCTCTTAACCTTCATAAACATTTTATTTGAGAGAAATTATTAAATTCCTGTGATAGTATGTGAAAAATATTTCTAGCTTTTAGACAATAAATAGTCTTGGATTTTTTTTTCAAGTTTTTTCCTCCTGAGTGTGAAGTCTTTTTTTACAATCAATAATCAATCCAAATTGTAGAACAGATAAACAAGATTATACTGTATAGCACAGGGAAATAGACACAAGATCTTACGGTAGCTCACAGAGAAAAAAATGTGACAATGAATATACATATGTTCATGTATAACTGAAAAATTGTGCTCTACACTGGAATTTGACACAACATTGTAAAGTGATTATAAATCAATAAAAAATGTTAAAAAAAAGATCAATCCATACTCAGGTATTAAATGATGCTCGTCTTCCAAAGAACATTTTATATTTTTTATGGGAACAAAATAAGAAGCACATCAATCAAGGAAAAAGTAATAGTAACAGATTTTTCGATTGATTTCAGTTTTTTTTCTTTCATACATGTATCTTTATTTTCGATCTCCAGTTGGCAGAGGGTTTGAGTGATCTTAAATTTCTCTTACACTGAAGAGTTTCACATCAATCCAACTGTAAACTAACAATTAAATATTAATTGTGGTGTATAGAAAAGCAATTGGGTCCTGTACGTTTATTTTGTATCCAACAATCATGTTGAACTCTTAATTCTAATAAGTTACCACTCGATTATTTTGTCTGTGCACATAGTTAATCGTATTATCTGTGGGACAGTTTTATTTCTTCCTTTCCAATCCTTATATCTTTTATTTTTCCTATCTTGTCTTATTGAGGAACTAATTTCCCCAAATTAGATCCAACATCCATTATCCAATATCTTTGGAGCCAAATGTCTTTCGGGATTCCAATTTTTTTAGAATTTAGAAAGGAACTATAACAAATATGTCATATATCATACAACAGTATGGTTCTGCCATGAAAGATGAGAATTATCACACTAAGTGTGATACATCAAAATTATAAATAGGCTTGGGTAATGTTTGTCACCAGATGAGTTTAGAAAAAACTTGGCTTGTGGGAATCTTTGGACTTTGGATTTGCAAATAAGGAGGCTGCATTAAGATAGTTATAATAGTTGTTCTTGTAGCATTTATCTCAATAAATTATTTTAAAATCCAGACTTTCTGTCTGATTATTCCTTCCTCTAAAGGCTATTCTCTCATTTTAATTCCTCTTCTGAGAATATCCATGCCAAGACATCAACTGTTTTGAGAGTATAGAACTAAAATAAATTATATTTCACAAGTTTAACAGGGCAAATAGCAAAATTTTACAGTTATCAGGTATATATACATTATGTCGTTTGTTTTTTTTAAGAAACTGTATCAGGTAGGGAGAGGCTATTTTCCCATTTTATAGATAAGAAAACTGAGGCTTAATAGAAAAAGAATTTTGCTCAAAGTAACATGACTTGTGACTATTAGAGTCAGAATTTTAACCCTAGTGTCAAGGCTCCCAAGTCCAAAGCGTTTATATTACACTCTCTTGCTTAGGAATGTTTGGGAATATAAAATTTAAAACTTCTGGGTCTGGATTATGGGTCTAAGTAGAAGAAAATATTGATCAGTAAGGCTTTTGGTATTTCTCAAAACTTAGGTTTCTCAAAACAAATTTCTTCTGTATGGTAGAGGGAACTATATTCAATATCTTGTAATAACCTTTAATGAAAAAGAATATGAAAATGAATATATGTATATATATATATATATATATATATATATATATATATATATATATATATATATATATATATATATGCATGACTGGGACATTATGCTGTATACCAGAAACTGACACATTGTAACGGACTATACTTCAATTAAAAAAAAAAACTTAGGTTTCTCTTCTTTAATGGGCTTCCTCTAGTAAAAAAACAAAAACAAAACCTCTTTTCAGAATCATAGATTATATCCTGAAGCCTTATTAAATAGTTTTAAAACACAGGCTTTAAGCCATAAAAAAGTCTTAGAGAGAAAGAAGGATTGTATTAGGTGGCTAACGTTTGCCACCAGTTTTGAAATCACCAGACTTGGGAAATCCTGGCCGTGGTCTCCAAAGTGTTGACTGATCGGGCCCCCACCAGTCTCCCCTTCACGCTACTCCTTCCCTTACACTCCAGATCCACTGAATGTCTTTCATTTCCTTCAATTTGCTGTGCTTTTTCCTTCCTGAGGCTTTTGCACATTCCTTTCCCTCTACCTGGAACATTTCCCCCTCTGTCCCCTCTCTGCCCCGAGTTGCCCAACTGACTTTTACTTACCCTTCTTGTTTCAGTTTAAACAGCACTTCCTCTGAAAGGCTTTCTCAAATCCCACATCTAGAGTGAGCACCACTGCCCTGTTAGTTTACCCCCCATTACAACTCTAGGGTTCTCCACTCCAATTCCAGTGTCCAACACAGAGCTGGTTCATGATCAGCGCTCTGTAAGAAATGATTGAATGCTTGCAGTTTTTGGAAAGAAAGACAGGTGTGTGGGTTAGATTGAAAGTAACAAAAGACCCCAAAAAGGCAGCTTAGATGATACAGACACATATTATCTCACATTACAGGAAGCCCAGAGGCAGGGATGTCCCAGGATGGGTGTTGAAGTTCAGTAATTTCTTCAGAGAGCCGGGTGCCTTCCATTCCTTGCTTCTGTCTTTCCCAGCACAACAGCGACGCTTCCTCCTCATGGTTACAGGATGACTGCAGCAGCCCCAAGCATCACAGACAGCTACGACCAAGTCAGTAAAGAAGAGGAGTTTATCAGAGAGGATAATCTCTCTCTCTGTAGCCCCTGGTAGATACGCCGTATATCTGACTAGTCAGGGTGACCTCAAACACTCATGTGTAGCTGCAAGGGAGGCGGGAAAAGCAGTCTTGTAACAGGAGAGGTGCTCAACCCACAGGATGTGTGGCAGGTGACTGCTGGATATCAAGGGATATCTTACAGAAGCAGGGGCTGGAAGAACAGGCCCATCTCCCAAAGGACTTGAAGTCAGCCCATGGAAAGCGTGGTGGTACACCCATGTTGAATGCCAGAAGTAGTGTTTTTTTGCATCTCTGCTTTATTCTCCATTTCTACAGATTCATGGCTTTTTTTTTTCCCCTAACTTGGCATGCACAGGGACCATTTTCACCTCTTACCTCCAGCACCAGAGAGTTTCTGGAACTATCGGTCCAGTGTAGCTTTTCACGTGGATCCTTTGGGTCAGATGCTTGATTGTGGCAGTAGGGTTAAGAACTGGGATCCTTTGTCTTTTGGGGGGGGCGGTAATTGGTTTTTTTTTGTTTTGTTTTTAATTTTTTAATGGAGGCACTGGGACTGAATCCAGGACCTTGTGCATGCTAAGCAAGCCCTCTACCACTGAGCTAGGCCCCCCTCCCCTATTTTTATTTTATTTTATTTTATTTTAACATTTTTTAATTGATTTATAACCCCTTCCCTAGTTTTAATAGGGGACAACACCTGTGCTTGCTTAACCTTCTTTACTTAAAATTAGAAGTAAGTTTTAAAACAGAGGGCGTTGGGTATAGCTCAGTATAGAGCACAGGCTTAGCATGCACGAGGTCCTGGGTTCAATCTCCAGCACCTCCATTAAAAAAAATAGTGAGTTAATACCTAAGAGTTTGGACAATCTTTCTCATTGGTGTTAACTAAGTTTCAGGTGCCAGGGCTCTTTTTTTTTCCTATGATATTTTTGTAATATTTTGCATCCCCACCACACACACCTGGAAATGTTTATAGAGTTTAGAAATAAGTCAAGCTTATAAAGATGTCTTAGAAATAAGTCAGACTTAGCTTTTTCTTCTCATTAAAAATTTAGGTTATATACTTTGTTCTTCTTTTGTCTTTGGACTGCCTTCAAAGATCTTCCTGGTATTTAGAATGTGGTTTCTTTCTCTCTGCCTCCCCCTCTTTTCTTCTGCCCTTGGGTTGGTCTTGAATGTGTTTCCTGGAGGAGAGACTCACCTGTGGAGAAGAGAGTGGGATGTCTGAGAGGTACAGGGAGTTCTCCAGGGCCTAGAGGAGTGCTGGACAGCTGGAGGAGGGACAAGGGACTGAACTCTGGCATCTGTCGATTGAGCGGGCTCAGGAAAGAAACGTGTGTATCTATGTCGACAACATCTATGTAGACAACCTTCGCTGTCCAAGCCAACGCACAGAAACCAGGAAATGAACAAGGAGATCCATTCCAGGTCAAAGTGAGACGGTAATGATCCTGAGTGTTTGTGTTAAAGTTGTTCATCTTACAGTCATGGCTTGACTAAGCCCCTCTTGTGTTCTGTCACAATGAAACAGGGCGTTTTTCCTTATAAGGAGCAAGATTTTGTTCTCTGTGATTAGTTTCTGTCTTCTACCATTGATTCAACCCACCACATTTACAAGCTAGACCCAGCTTTCTGAACCTAGGTTTTACAGCTTCGGCATCCTTAATTCTTTTTATTTATTTATTTAATTGAGGTATACTTGATTTACAATGCTGTGTTAGTTTCAGGTGTACAGCAGAGTGATTCACTTATACGTATATTCTTTTTCAGATTCTTTTCCATTATAGGTTATTGCAAAATGTTGAATATAGTTCCCTGTGCTCTACAGTAGGACCTTCTTGTTCATCTCTTTTATATATAGTAGTGTGTATCTGTTAATCCCAAACTCCTAATTTATCCCTCCTGCCTCATCTTTAATTCCTTCCTCCTCTACTTATGGTATTTGACAATGCCTACCTGAAGGAGGGTATAGCTCAGTGGTAGAGCTGCTGCTTAGCATGCATGAGGTCCTCCATTAAAAATAAATAAAATTAAAAATAAATAAACCTAATTACCCTCCCCCCAAATATCATTTACAAAGTTAGTTGTTTTTTTTGTTTTTTTGTTTTTTGGCAGGGTGAGGTAATTAAGTTTACTTATTTATTTTTGGAGGAAATGCCAGGGATTGAACCCAGAACCTTGTGCATGCTAATCATGTGCTCTACCACTTGAGCTACACTCCCCCCTAGTTTTTTTTTTTTTTTTAATGAAAAAACTAAGCACTTTTTGAAACTTTTTCCTTGAAAATCTTATTTTTTTGTGATCCCTTTGACTCAGCCTACTGGGGACAGTTACAGATGTTTGTTTTTGTTTGTTTGTTGTTTTTTCTGTATCCAAAGGAACAGAGAAGGGGATGGAAAGTGACTAAGGTGTTCTAAGAACATTGAAATAGGCCAGAAGCTCACTGCCGCTTCTTAAAGGAATACATTCCTAGCAATTGCTCCTCCAGATCTCATGTGCCTGGACTGCAGCTCAGTCAAGATTCTGCTGCTTTTTCTACAAAGTTGTATTTGTTATCCTCCCTTTTCATTGCAGGATGCAGGGTGAAGTCGCATCACACTTGGCCGAGGACACCCTGTTTTCATTAGCCCCAAGTCTTCTGCTTTCTGGGATCTTAACATTTGTTGCACATCCAACATCAGCCTCTTTATTGCCCTTTTTACACAATATAATTATTGTTATAAAAATTCCAAAATGCAGCTTTTCATACTCTGTGCCTTTCCACATTCTTTGTATCACACTAACTTCATCCATATGTGGTTACCTCTGAAACTTCAGCTAAGGTGGTTGTTGTTGTTTTTTAACTCATACATCTATTTCTTTTTGGAGGGTGGGTGACTAGATTTATTTATTTATTTTTAGAGGAGGTACTGGGGTTGAACCCAGGACCTTTAGGGGGTTGAACCCAGGACCTCGTGCATGTTAAAGATGCACTCTACCATTGAGTTATACCCTCCCCGCTATAAATGAATTTTTAACAGTACTCCAGGTAGACATTGTGAAATATCTTAAGGTATTGCCCCTCACACATATATTTTCAACTTGTGTAACTTGTGTTTATGTTCTTACCTCTCCTGTTTCCCATGCAGTTGCTACAAAGAACCATGAACTTGGAATAATTCTTTAGTATTTTAATTTTCACAACAGAAAGAGGCAGATTGTGACTAGTTACGGCAAATATCCCTGAATTTGTACCTGTTTTTAGGGCACATTGTGGACTTGCTTTTTAAAGAGATTCTAGTGGGGAGAGTTTAGCTTTAGAGTTAGAGTGTAAGCCTAGCATGCACGAGGTCCCGGATTCAAACTCCAGCACCTCCATAATAAATAAATAAAATGAATGAATGAACGAACGAACGAATGAATGAATAAGTCGAATTACCTCCCCCCCCCCAAAAAAAAGTAGAGATTCTGAGTTCAGTAAAACCTTTCTTTTGCATGCATTCTCTTCCTAATTAAAATCTATTGTATTAACTTGACTGTCCAACCATGACCCTGTGATCTCGGGACTTCTATTTTAGCAATTATGTCACACTCTTACTTGAACATTTTCAACCCAAGAAGCACACCACCCTGATACACAGAACCCATTTTAGGAACAGCAGATGTGTATACAGTTTGACAGAATCTGCATCTACTTGTATTGTCAAAACACAAAGTATCTGTGTTCCTTGAAATAAACCCTCTCTAATGCTGCCTTTCACCTTTTATCTATTCTTTCTGTGGGCAAACATGGACATCATTTTGGGTAATAGTTGTTCATCACTTTCAAAGTATGACAACTTTTATGTTGCAAATATATTTGGGGGTATTTCTGTTTTTAATTTAAAGTATGAAGGAAAGTCTTAATTTGTCCATGAAAATTAATTGAAGTCTTCGTTAAACGTTCAAGAAAGAGAATTTCAGGAGGTATTTTTGATGACACATTTTTTGTTTGTAAAGTTTTAGAAAACTTTTTTGTTCCTGTAGATGCAGCCACTTTAAAATATTCAGACCCAAATTGATTTTTAAAAACATTTTAAATGGAGGTTTTGTTATATTTACTCTAGGTAAATCTATATCTTCTGACACTTTTCCCTTAAAGATAAGAGGAAGCTAATACCAGTAATATCATCCCAAGGGATTCTGTTTAAATAGACCCATTTAAGTCCTGCTGCTTCTCAAAGTGCCCAAGTCCTTAGAGGAAAGTGGATTTATCCAAAATTAGAGTGTCCTGAAACAGTGCCTTGACAACACACAAAAGTGGACCCAGTGATCACAGGAGGGGATCATTCCCTTCCCTGATTGGGATACTAGCTGCAGAGGCTGGAGAGCTGGCCTCAGGATAGCCTTTCTCTGAATCTGAGCCATTGACATGGAGGTATCTTTAGCAACTTAGTTTCTGACTAGATTGGCTTTTTCCGGGATTTTGAATTAGTGTCAACTTAGTGTACTTTCTGATTACAGGAAGTATTCTATTAAAAATTGACCTATACTTTGGAGAAGAAGTTCCTTGTGGCTGATATGGGTCTCCTCATCTTAAAGCAAATAGCTTTTCAGAATGTAGTTAGTTCCTGTGTTAGCTCTTTTGCATAATTTGAAAAAAAAAAAAACAGGTTTCAGAAGTCATCCTGAATAACCAAGAAGAATCATTATATATTAACCTAGAGAGACCAGTCTTAACATTGGCTGGTGGGTTTATATTGTGGGTTTATATTGTAGTTTTATGTGAAGGCAAAATTTGTTTGTATCAAACTTAATGATTTTTCAGAAACTCTGATGAAGGTATAATGACCCAAACAAATACCAGAGTTCACATTTATTTTGATTTAATCTTCAACGTATAAAGGAGCTTAATCGCAGCCCAGTATATAAAACCAGACCTGAAAAATAACTGTAAAAGACAGCAGTCGTATATTGATTAATACAATTGTACTTTTCTCATGTCTTTCCAGCTTAATCAGCCCCTCATAGCTGAAAGCTCCTGGCAGGGACTGTCATTTGGTGGGTGGTTGATTGGTTGAAAATCAAGGAGTAAGAAGTCAAGAGGAGGCTTTGGAGGCAGCGGTGGGGGTGGGGGGGGCGGGGGATTGGGCGGTTCTGGAAAGGCACCTGTAGGTTGTAACCAGCTACTTGGACATATCCATTTGCAGTCCTCTTGGCAATTTTGGAGTTACTTGTTGAGTGTATATATAATATGCACTTATAAATTAAACATTTTCCATTAAGGTCTTGCGTTATGTGGCTTTCTTCATCTTTGGCAACATGAAGCTTTCTAATAGAAATTTTAGAGTATGTGTCATATGGTAATGGTTCCTAAGGTGTGGTCCCTAGACCTCTGGAGGTTCCAGAAACCCTCTCATGGAGTCCCCACGATCAGAATTATTTTCATAATGGTATGAGGACATTGTCTTTTTCACTGTGTGGGCATTTGCCCTGATGATGCAAAAGCAGTGGGTGAGTAAGATGGCTGGCACCTTAGCAGGAATCAGGGCGGTGGCTCCAAGCTGTACTAACGGTTATTGCATCCTTCACCCTCAGTTGTTTTTTAAAAATCAGTTTTATTTTTAATTGTCCTTGATGAAACAGTAAAGATGATTACTTTTATTAAATCCCAGCCTTTGAATATACATCATATATCTTTTTAACAGTGTGTGTGACGAGGCAGGAAGGATGCTTAAAGCACCCTAGTGTTTACTGGAATACTTCAGGGATTGTGTCTGGAGCTGAAATAGCTACTTTTTTCCATAGGACACCATTTTTACTTCAAATAAGGATGGACAGACAAACTCTTGGGCATTTGGCAGACATTTCTCAAAAATGAATGAAGTGAGCCAATCACTTCAAGGAAACAACTGAAAATATTTGTTGCCAATGATAAAATTCCAGCTTCTAAGTGGAAATAAGAATTTCGGAAAATTTGTACTTGCCACTGTGAGCTTAACAGTTTCCAAATATTTAAAGCCTCCTCAGATAAGACAGGTAGTGATATAAACATGTGATTTTTGAAATGTTTTATATTGAAGTGTGTCAACACTTGGAAGATCTGCCTGTATCAGTAAAATAATGTTTTCCAAATGACCCATGCAGAATGTCATACAATCATGCACGAACGATCCATTCGAAGTGCAAGGAAGAATAGTGTATTTTATTGTAACGTGTATGAAAAATTCATTGCTGTGGTTTCAGCTTTCACACTGCAGCGAGCCTTTAAGAAACTACTATTTGTTCAATTTTGTTGTAGTATCAAATAAGAATATCAGCAATTACCTAAAAAGGGTGTTGAACTATTCCTCCATTTTCTAACTACATATCTGTGTGAAGTTGAATTTTTTCATATACTTCAACCAAAGTAAGGACTCACAACAGACTGAGTGCAGAATATGAGAACCCAGCTGTCTTCTATTAAACCAGACATTAAAGAGATTTACAGAAATGTAAAACAGTGCCACTCTTCTCATTTTTGTTTTGTTTTGGAAAGTAAAGTTCCTAAAAATTAAAAAGAAAATGCTGTTAACATTAACATGTAATAATTTATAATTGTCTTTTTAAAGAATGGAGAAGTAATTTTTAAATCTTTCCATTTTTAATTTCTGAGAGAGTAAATATTGATAGCTATAAACCACATGAACAAAAGACCCCTTTGGGGTCTTTAATGATTTTTAAGAGGACAAAGGCATCTTCAAAACTGCTGTCATGTGACATGAAACAAGAAGGGCTGCGTCTCTCTCCCCCACTCCCTCCCACCCTCTCCTTAATTGAGGTATAAGTCACAGATAATGGAAGGGTTTCCTTTTTGATAATGGTACCAGCCCCAAAGTAGCAAAGGCTATTTTTAAAAACACCATTTACAATATTTGCTCACAAAAGAGTCTTTTTTTGAGATTTGGAGGGTTTTTTTTTTCCATTAAGTTTTCCACATTTTGGTCAAGAATGTAAGTGGGTTGATTAGTTTTTCATCTGTTTTGAATTTTCTTGTAGCTGCTGTCAAAAAAGTCCACGTTGAGGGGACTGCAATCGTTCAGTGGTAGAGCGTGTGCTTAGCATGCATGAGGTACTGGGTTCAATCCCCGGTACCACCACTGACCAAAAAAAAAAAAAAAAAAAAGTCCATTTTATATCCATCTAACAGTGGCAGCAGTCTGGCATCATCAGAGATGTTTTAATATAGCATAAAAAAGAACCATGCTATGTTCACAAGCGAGTACTAGTTTATTTGTTACTGAGTCAGGTTTTTATTATTAGTTTTGTTGTTCTGTTTTGTTTTTTAATGGAGGTGCTGGGGAATGAACTCAGGACCTCATGCCTGCTAAGCATGCACTCTACCACTTGAGCTATACCCTCCCCCAAGGTTTTTATTATTAAGATCTTCTATCTTTGGACCCTGTTATTTTAGTAAGTGCTTCATTATAGGTTGCAAAATGTTCTTGAAGGCAGATAACTTTATTGAAAACATATTGTTGGCTTGAGGCCAGTAATTTTTAAGCGGGACTCAGTTCAAATGTAGGTTAAAAAAAGTTTTGCTATCAAAAGCTGTTGCTTTAAATTGTACACATTAGGGCTAAAAAGAATTACAAAGTAATGTTATAAGGGTAAATATGAAGTTACGTTGTTAGCAGGACAGGAGTGAACTCTAAGAGCAGAGGATTTTAGCAAGTTTTCAAGGAAACGTCTGTAACTGCTAAAAATAGTAAGGCTTTGGTGATAGGAAGTTATACAGAGAGAGGGCTCTCAAATGGAGCGAGGGATGTGAAAAGGAGTTTTAAATAAATAGAATCATTATGAAACTATATTAACAAAGGGTTACCAATTAGCAGAGAGCTGTAAAGAAGGCTTGCTCTAAATAACCAGGAATGGTTGTAACCATTACTTGAATAGTTTGTGTATTTGCACTCTCAAGTAATTTAAAGAGACCTACAGTCTTGTTTACATTATAAATTTGCTAGCCAACCCTTGTCTGTATAGATAATGTGAATAAATAACCTTCTTGAGCAGTATTTCTTGAAATGAAATCTAGGAGTTTGTGGAATATATTCTGGAGGACCAAGAATCAGTGAAAACCTTAAATATTAGTGCTTGGTTTTTATGATATTAAAATTTATTAGGTCTAAAGATACAGGTTTTACAGTGATTACTTTCAATTAGAAAACATTCTAGTAAAATAAAACTTGGATTTCTTAAATTGAGGTTTCTTGGACCGTTCTGTGGGTCTAAGTGGGAGTAAGGTAGAGGAAATTATTTTCCTTCAGAAGAGGGTTTCTCAAGTTTGAGAACTGTCTTTGACTCTGCCACCGCCCGTACTGATATGTTGAGTTTGACTTACACGGAACGTTGTCTCATTTTACAGTTTGCACTGCTTTGAATGGAAAATAGCATCAGAGCACGTGACAGATTTAAAATGAAAGATGCTGGATCTAGAACATAAGCTGGAGGACGCTGCTGAGTGCGTGCTGTGCGGTGGCACACGCCTGGGACAGAGTTACGCTGCGGCTTTGTGTTTTTATATTTGAGCTGGCCCTTTTCCATTTCACATGAGCCTCACGACTGATTTGTGAATTAGGCAGGGATTCTATCTTCATCTCGGGGCTGGAGCTGCGTCCTCTATTACCGTTACCTCTCACGAGCAAACTTTCCACTTTTGCAATTCTCTCTTCCCCGAGATGTTGCCCTAATGCTCTCTTCACTAATTCAGTGCAGAACTGTGTCCGACTCCAGCGCTCTGATCCTTGGCTGCTGTTTCAGATCTACCAGCTCACAGGCCTCCCTCCTTGAGCTCTGAATAGATCTGTGTTTCCAGCCCTCTCCTGGACCTGTCACTCCCTCGCTCAGTATATCCCTTCACCCCAAACTGCTGTACTCACGGGACGCCGGAGCCAGGGAGTCGCCCTAGAACCCTCCCCTCCCCTCGCATCCTTTCCAGCCTCCCCGTCCAGTCAGTCAGTATGACTTGTTCATTGTAAAATCCTTCCTTCTGCTCCAGTTTCTCTCCTTGGGGCTATTGAACCATCCCCCGACTTTCAGCTCCTGGGGATTCTAAACATAGCTGTGGTCATGCCTGAGCTGTGCAAGCCCTTCGGGTGGCTCACTTGTGCCCACAGAGCGTCTAGGCACCTTAGTTCACATTCAGGGCCCTGGGTGATCCTGTGGGACCCTCTAGTTCCGTCACCCGCCACCACTCCCTGGCGCCCTACCCCCACCTTGCGCTCCAGCAGGACCAGTCCACCTGATTCCTGGACCTCTCCCTGCCTTTGCATTAGCTGTGGCTGGAATACCTACCCACTCTCGCTATTCCAGACTAGGAATCTCAAGGAACTCTGCACATCAGGGCTGTATTTCTGTTCTTTTTGGTCCCCCAGCCCTCAAGTACCTAGCTCTTTCCTAGCACACAGTGTAGGCTTGATGCATGTTGGAATGTTGGAATAAAGCCTGCATGAGTCATTTTATTTGTTTGAAGAAAGCGGTATTTTGTAACTCTGCTCCCTCCCATTTCCTCGCCCCAGATTTCAATGAGCTATCTTGAATGCTAACTCAGAGATAACAGTCAAAGTGCTGATAGTGCAGCTGAGTTAACAGGGGTGTTTCACCTCTCAGTTTCCGGAATCTGGAGGAGACACTTTTCTTTGCATGGAGATGTTAAGTTCATCCAGACACCATGTTTCTAGCAGGAATAGGGATCGTGGACGAATGGGTCAGAGTTCAATTTCTCAGGCAGTTTTCAAACCAAACTTGGTAATGTTGATTTAAAATTGCTCAACGAAAGAGCACCCAAGTACAATCATGGAAAATGTTAGAACTGCTTTCTACACACTGAGGTATTGTTGAGAGAATTGTTCACTGAAGTTACATTAATCACAGAGAAAGATTACTAACTCATTTTTTTTTTTAAACAGGATCAATTTGACAACTTAGAAAAACATACACAGTGGGGAATTGATATTCTTGAGAAATACATCAAATTTGTAAAAGAAAGGACAGAGATTGAACTCAACTATGCAAAGCAACTCAGGTAAGTTGATACTGAGACAGATTGTTTAACTGCAGAATGGATGTAAGGATAATTTATTTCCTCATTTTATAGTATAAATGTATAATCCTTAAAATAATTTCTTTTCCCCTTTCATGTCAGCTTATATTCCAATAGAAACAACTGTTTTTTAACATAGAAAATTAATTTTCATAAGATAGTAAACCTAAAAGCCAAGTTACTGCTTTTAGGCTCGGTTTCTTAAAAGGATATCTGCTGAATTTTGGAGCAGCTTATTTTTTTCTTTTCAGAAAAATTTTTTCTTGAACTATATTTATACAGAAAAGTGCACAGATCGTAAGTGTACAGCTCCAGAAATTTTCAGAGTGAATACAACCATGTGACCAGCACCCAGGTCAAGAAACTAAATCACCAGCTTCAGAGGACCCCTGGCCCTTTCCGGGGCCCCCACCCCACGCGCGGTTGACCGCTCCTCTGACATCTCCTCTGACATCTTTCTGAGCCTTCTGTGAATGCTGTTCATAGTTGGCTTCTTTTGTTCCTCATTATGTTTATGAGATTCATTTGTGTTGCACGTGGTGGTACTTTTCACCGGTATTTAGTATTTTGGTGGAGGTATGTAATCACAGTTGGTCCAGTCTGCTGTCACCAGGCTATCGCTTGTTTCCAATGTGGCGATACACAGTATAAACCCAGGAGTGGAATTCCTGGGTCATGGGCGTTGTGTATGTTTAGCTTTAGTGGATGGAGGCAAACAATTTTCTAAAGAGCTTGTCGGATCCATGCTCCCTCCAGCAGCGAGGGAGAAGTCCTTCTTGCAACTTTAAGGATGAAATTATCAAAGAAATTTGTGTTTTTGTATAAAATGGTTAAAAGCTGCTGGTAGAACTAAGCTTGAACTTGGGGCAAAAAATGACTTCTTGCTTGGTTGAATTGGTCTGTGCAGATTGTTTTAAGACTGGTGAAACATCTAGATGGTTTTGGCTTTAGAAATATTTCATTTTAATCTAAAGACCTTTTGGATAAGGTGTATGGCATGTATCTTTGAAAGAATGTGGGTTTCTACAGGGCTGTTGCTGTTGCTGATTGTAAATAGGAACCTGGGTGGTACATATGGATGCTTTTATGGATGATAAGTTTTGGTTCCCCTGAGCAAATAAAATATAAGACATACTGCTCAGTGAAATAATTTTTATAAATAAATTTTTATACATTTTATTTTTATAAATAAATGTATACATTTACTTAATAAGTGTATTTTAATAATAAATACATTTAATAAATGAATCATTTAACAAAATAATATTATTGAATAAATTTATTTAATAAAAATTGAATACATAAATATATTTATTTAACAAATTTATCTGTGTACATAATTTTAATAAAAGAATACATTTATTTAATAGAATATTTTATACATACATTTATTTAATAAAAATATTTTTCTGAATAAATTTTGATAAATACATTTTATTCCAAATCAATTTCCAGTGTCCTGTGTGTAAATCTCATAAACATCATTGGCCCTTTAAGGCCTTTAAAACTGAAAGTGGGACTGGAGAATGTGCTGCTTCCTGTGATTATATAAACATTGTGCTGTTAAGTCATAAAATGTTGTCTTTCATCATCTGAAAATGGTTTACATCACAGCTTTAGCCAAAATAAGTTCTCACTGAAAAAAAAATAAGGTCTCACCGAATGGATTTATCTGCTTGTGGTCTTCCTTTTCTTCGTGTACACACATCTTTCCTGGTGCCTTAGCCCACTGGCTCATTTTGCTTTGGAGGTTTGTCATTAGGCGTCATTAAGTCGGTTCTCAGCACGCTTCTGCATCAGCTCTGTGTCATGAACGGAAGATGCTGTCCTTGCTCTGCTCTGGGGAGCACCTGGCTCCCTGCCCTCTCACATCACCCTCGGTGAGGGAACTGAGGATTTAGGTAACAAAATTGGAGGCTTTTGGAGAAGACTTCAAATCACAATAATAGGTTTTGGATAAAATTTAATAGCTCTCCACTGACCATTTTACCGTGTTGTGGGTCACATTTCACAACTTGAAACAGAACAGCAGTGTTACCGCTGTGATGGTCATCTCTTGGGAAGTACTTTCCCTGAGATTTAAATATTAACATGTTTCGTTACATCCCTGCGAAATATCTAAATTTGTACTCATGGGGAGAAGCTGATTGAAAAAAGATTATGAATAATTGAGCACTGCCGTCAGGACAGTTACTAATCCTGTGGTTGTGTCTTCTCATCTTTTATGCTGAGATCTGGGCACAGTAATCATCCTGTCTATCCTTTGTTGATTTGCTTTCCCACCTACCTGAGTCTCATGGCTTCTCTTTCCTCAAACCCCAACTCCTCCTTTCCCATCCTCACTGCTTGCTTCCTACTTGACTGAGAAAATTGAAGCCATCAGAAGAAAACGCCCTCAGACTCTCGCACTCTCTAACCCACCCGCCAGCGTCTGTTCCCACACCTGGATCCCCCTGCCGCCAAGATGCTCCTGTCTAAATCCAGGCCCCCTCTCATGCACTAGGTCTCACCCCACTGGAACTCTGTCCCAGTATCTCCTCCCTCCTAGGTCATCAATTCTTCACTCTCTTCTAGATTATTCCCTGTTGGCACAAAAACGCGCCACTCTGTCTCCCATTGTTAAAACAAAACAAAACAAAACTTCTCTTAAGTTCCCTTTCCCCACCTACTACCACCATTTCTTTGCCTCCCTTTGCAGCAAACCTTCCCAACAGTGTCCTCCCTCGCCGTCTCCAGTTCCCTCCTCTCACTATTAAGCTTGCTGGCACCTCTGCACCAGAACTGCTTCTCAGGGCACCAGTGACCTTCATCTTGTCCCACCCAGCCGCCTTTCCTCACTCCTCCCTGTCCCTGACCCCTTGGTGGCTTTGATGGGGTGGATGTTCCCTCCTCGAAACACTTTCTACACTTGGCTTTGAAAAGGCCTGTCCCTTGGCTTCCTTCCTATCTCACCAGAAGCTCTTTGGACGCTCTTCTCAGCCTCCCTCGCGGGTTCCTCCTCTCCTCCTGCCTCTTCACCCTGATGTGCCCCGCGCCCAGTTCCCGGTCATCTTCCCCGCTCAGTCTGTCCTTTCTTGGCGATCTCATCTGTCTCGCGGCTGTAAGTACTGATCTCTAAGGCAACGATGTGTAGGTGATATGTCTCCAAGCTAGACCTCTGTCCTGAACTCCAGATACAGGTGACCCAGAACCTCCATGTGCATGTCTAAGAACATCTGAAGGTTCCACGTCTGAAACGGAATCTCTGCCCTCAAAATCTACATCTCCACGGCCCAGCTTCCCCCGCCCCCTCAAGGGCTGCCGTGTCCTTCCTTGCTTGGGTTAAAAACACCGGAGTCATCTTTGGTTCCTCTCTCTCACATTCCCCCTGCCCCCATCCACGCCATCAGGAAGTCCTGGTGTCTCTACTTTTCAGATTTTTCCAGGACCTTCTCACGACCTCCACTGCTACCACTGTGGTCCAAGTCCCCGTCACCTCTTACCCGGCTTATTGTGAGTCCTGTAACTGGTGTCCTTTATTCCTCCCTTAGCCCCTATTGTCTGTCTTTTCCACAAAGCAGCCAGATCATGGTACTCCTCATTCAAAACACCAGCACCTCCCCATGTCAGTCAGAGTGAAGCCCAGATCCGTGCAGCAGATGTCCTACCCCTGGCCCCACGTGAACAGGTCCCCGTGCGTCTCTGACATCATCTCTTTCTCTCTCTCTCTTCGCATCTCTGCTCTAAACCTGCCGGCCTCCTTACAGTATCCTGCACACGCCAGGCACGCTCTCACCCCGGAGATGCTACCCTGGCCTTTTGTATAGATGTCACCTGTGAGTTCCTCCCCCAGGACCCACGTGGCCAACTCCCTCACCTCCTTCAGGTCTCCCCTCATACGCCATGTGCTCAGTGAGGCCTACTTTGTCTCCCTGCTGTACTTTTCAGTTTTTCCAAAGCACTGATCACTTTCTAATGTTACACAATGTTCTTACAGGTTGTGTTGTTGCCTCCTGCTCCCTCCCAGCTAGGATAGAAGCCTCTCAAGGGCAGGGCTCTTTGAGTTGCGCTCACTAATGAATCCCCATAGTATGGAACAGGGCCTGGCACATAATAGGTACTTAGTAAATAGTTGTAGGAGTGAATCAGCAGGGCACACAGGTCAACAGTACTGGGGCAGCACTGCTTCAAGGGGAGTGTTTGCACAGGCCCCTGAGAGCTGATGAGGGTTGAACAACAAATGGAATGACCAGCAAGGTATCAACAGAGTTCAGGGTGGGGAGGGGGCTCCAATGAACAAGATACAGGAAGTGCCAGAGCTGGAGGGGCTCACCTTCTCACTATGGAAAACAGACTGCATGCAAATAAGCAAGGCAGTCCATCGTTTAAAGATAGCATTTATCACCCAAAAGATGTAAAACCAGTGATGCGATAGAGCGTGGTAGGGGGCAAGGGTTACTAAGCGAGACTGGCTTGAGAACTGACGGCCAAGGAGAAAGCAAGCATGCCAAGGTCTGAGAGTAGTTCTCCCAGGATGTGGAATCAGCAAGTGCAAAGGTCCTGAGGTCAGACATGTTCAAGGAATGAAAAGGCCAGGGTCCCTGGAGCATATTCAGCATAGACGTGCTTGAAATGTCAGTATCACGTTGAAAGCCATCAGGATCTTTTGAGAGAGAGTCTGTCATTAAATCATTTCTGCTTTAGAAGAAAAAAAATGCTAACTTATTTTAGACATAGAAGATGATAACCAGGGCTTTGGTTTCTGGGGGTTAACAAACTACTGGCCATGGCCATGGCCAAATCCATCACTGCCTGGTTTTGTAAATAGTATTATTTGAATACAGGTGTATCCATTCATTTATGCCTTGTCTATGGTTGCTTTTAAAAAACAGTGGCAGTTGAATAGTGCAGCAGAGACCATGTGACAGTGACCTACTTGCAAGTCTAAAGTATTTACTGTCTGGCCCTTTATAAGTATTTATATATATATGAAGCTTATATGTTGCTGACCCTGCCATAGTTACTATCTATCCGAGGCAGTGTAGGGTCAAATTCTTAATACAATTTTAAAACATCTTATGTGACTTATATGAGAGAGCCAACTATTGATTGCGCATAGCAACTGTTTCTTTTTTTTTAAACTAAATTATTTGTTATGACCAGGTAAAAAATTTATATGATTAAAAATTCTAAAGGTACAGCATGGTGTGCATTGGCGTGTCCTTTCTCTTACCCCTGTCCCCACAGACAATAAATATTATCTGTCTCTTATGTATCCTTCCAGAGAGATATTATGCATACATAGGCAAGTAAGTGAATTTTTTCCATTGCTTCTTCAGCAGTTCTGTGTGCCCTTACCTTTCTGCATCCAGGAGATTATTCTGAGAGTTCATTGTTTTTTGTTTTGTTTTGGTTGTTTGTTTGTTTGTTTTACAGCTTTTACAGTGTTGCATTGAATTGGTGGATACATTGATTGTTTCCAATTGTTTACAACTCTGAATAAAGTTGCAATGAATAACCTTGAGTAATACCCTTTGGCAAGCCTGCCTAGAGAAGAAGTTCCTAAAAGTAGCATTTTGGTTCTAGTAGAATTTGCCAAGTTGCCCTTCTCGGAAGTTGTGACCCTTATCACCATCCCAGAGTGTGTGGCAGTGCTACTTAACTTGACCTTCAGTGCTTCATGTTACCCTTTTTTTTTTTTTTTTTTTTCAATCTTTGCCAATTTGATAAGTAGAAATTGTTAAGTCTGAGTGATAATTTGTGTTCCTTTTAGTATGAATGAGGTTCAGTGTTTAAGCCATTTGTATTTTCTTCTTGATGAATGATTCTTGTCCTGGTCAAAAAAAATTTTTTTTTAATTGGAGCTCTTGTAAATAAGAGATAACTATGCAGAAGTCATCTTATAAACATATTGCATACTGTATATACAAGATATTCAATTTGAATTTACTTGAACAGTAAAAAAAAAGACATTAAAATGAAACTAAAGGATTTGCTGAACTTGAAATATTAAATTCTTGTAAGATTTAGCAAAAAGATTAGGAAAAACTTGTAGGGTTTCATTACTGTTTGGTTCTTTTTTTTTTTTTTTTTTTAACTCCGTGTTGTGATTTTAAACAGGCTCAACTGACTCACTGCTAGGAAAGATAAATAATATTTACTGGTTTTACTTCCTCTCCTAACTGAGTTATATAGTTTGGTCTGTAATATGAGTCTCACAGTTAATTTCTCTTAATTATAGATTTATGCTCATCACCATTCTTTCTCCCACAGCCTCTGCATTTGTTCGTTGGCATCAAGAAAAATAGGGATATTTCCCCCTTAGTAGGAGCTTGTGGCATAATCCTTGAGTTCTCTCTTGTTTAAGAATACAGTCGTCCCTCTGTACGCGTGGGGAATTGGTCCCAGCACTCCCCACAGATACAAAAATCTGAAGATGCTCTAACAAGGCATAATATTTGTGTATAACCTGTGTGCATCCTTCTGCACACTCTAAGTCATCTCTAGATTACTTACAGTACCTAATACAATGTAAATACTATGTAAATAGTTGCCAGCATGAGGCAAATACAAGTTTTGCTTTTTTGTAACTTTCTGGAATTTCCCCCCCAGTAATTTTGATCTGCAGTTGGTTGAATCTGTGGATGGAGAACCCACAAATGTGGAGGGGAGGCTGTACTTGACCACTATTTGAGTTTATTATTCTCTGGTTGTTCTTTCTCTCCAAACCATGTTGCTGCTGCATTGTCTTGTGGTGGAAAAGTCTAGGGCCCGCCAATTTTTTTTCCTTTTGTAAATGACTTGCTTTTTTAACTCTGTAGGTGAAGAATTTTTTTTGTTCCACTTAACAGTTTGATCATTTCACCAAGTTATGCCTTGTGGTTGATCACGCTTCATCAACTTTCCTTAGAGTCCTTTCATATGCAAAATCAACTCTTTATTTCAGGGGAACTTGCTTCCATTATATCTGAATTTTTTTTCTAGTCTACTTACTGGGTTATAGTCTTTGGAGATACGTGGTTTTCCTTGTGTTATGCCATCTTATTCTTTAGGTCTTTTTTATTTTATTTTTTCTGATTATGAGAATTGCTTTCCACATTTTGATTACCTCAAAACTTTCCTCTATTAAATTTGATATCCAGCGTCATTTATTTATTAGCTCTGGTGCAGTATGTTTTAGTTCCTAGTTCATTTTCTTAGCTTTGCAGCCTCCCTTTTCTTCCCCTTCTGTTTTATCCTGTAGTCCAGGGACTGTTGCTTTATTGGCTTTGTGTTTGTGTTAAGTTTGTCTTAAGTGTCAAATATCCTGGAGGAGCTTGGCTTTGCTTCGTTCCTTGTGTGTTTCCTTCCAGATTGGTTTTTCTCTGTCATTTTCTTTCTTCCTTCCCTCTTTCCTTCCTTCTCTTCTGTGTTACATACCGCACCTTTTCACCTTCCTTATATTTCATATGGATAGTCTGGTGAAGTGATGCACGAGTTACAGACTCTAGAGTCCCACTGCCTGGCATGGTCCTTCCACTTAACAGTAGTGTGATTTGGGGCAAATTACTCTCTGTGCTTTGTCTTTGTCCTCTGTGATAGGTGAATAAGACTAATAATGATAATTCCCACCTTATAAGTTAAGGGGACTTAATGAGATAAAGCATGTAAACCTCTCAGGCTGATGTCTATGCATGTTTTTGTTACTAACATCAGCAACACCAGTGCCCCGTCTGACCTGACAGGATGTTGCTGTGCTTCTGGTAGCACTGGTCTTTCCCTCTGAGCTCCATCATAGGGGAAGGGTAGCGGAAAATGTTACCAAACTGGATTCGTTTGTCGACATGCAGCAAGTCAAACACTGAGATGCCAAGGTTTGCAGCAGAGAGAGGGTTTAATCACAAGGCAGCCAAGTGAGGAGATGGGAGAAAAAGTCTTAAGTCCACCTCTGGGAAGGCAAGGGGCTTGGGATATTTATGGGATAAAGAGGCAGGGTGGTCTTAGGTGTGGAGAAAGGTGATTGCAGGTAGGGAAAAGGAGAGGTCCTCAGTGTCCTATGCACGTGTATCTGGGTTACTTCTTCAAAGGCTTCATGTTCAAGAATGGAGGTGCCTAGCATGATCTGAGAGTGGAATTTTTGGCCCTCTTGACATCAAAAGACCATTCACTGGACACCTGTGCAGGTCCAGTTTTAGGGCCGGTGGTCCCAGCCAGTCTTAGCCGGCTTGAGCTCGAGCTAGACACAACTGACTCCAAGTCCTAGAAAACAACTCAGGCAAACATCTGATTGTTTGGGCTGCGTGATGCTTGGAGGACATGCAAGCCTTTTGCAGCAACAATTAAAGCAAGCTTGCTTGGTGAAGGCAGGTTACAAGTGGAGGGATTTTTAACAAGCTCAAGAATTTCTGTTAGTCACCAGTTTCCATTAACCCCATGGGGCACAGTTTCAAAGCGCCTGGTTTTGTACATCTTGTCTTTGAGACTGAGTTCTGTTGTCTCTTCTGAAAATTTTTTAGAGGCTCTGTTTTGGCATTCCTGTGCCTTTGGAATCTCTAGGTTTGGGGTGATCTCCTTCCAGCCATTCCGCTTGGAGCCCTGGGAAGTGGGCACCCTGGGGGCCAGCCCTGGCTCCTGGCAAGTCTTGGAATCTGGGTGGTCAGCCTGCATGTCTTCCTCCCAGAGCTTTTCTGTCAGTGTTCCCTAGGTGCTTACTCATCCCTCAGTTTCCTTCTGCCTGAATCGATTTTCAGGGTTTTGTGGACTTACTTTCCCCGCTTTGACTCTGAGGGTGGGGTCAGCATCTGTCCCTCACTGTCCCAGGATCTCCTGTCCCTCTCCCTGGTCCCCAGTTCTCTAAGTGTGGAGACTGGAGTTATGCTCCTTTCTTCATTGGTTTATTTTCTGCTGTTGAAAAATTTTCCTGGCTTTTATGTTTCACCTCTCATTGGAAAAGCACAAGTCCCTGATCAGACTTCATTTTGCCATCTTTATCTGGAAATCTTGTGGTCAGCTTTTAAAACTATAAAGGAAAGACAGAAAAAACAAAACATTCCTGGGTCCAACCCTGGACCTTCCATTTTAAAGGGTTTGGAATGGGGCCCAAGCATCTCCTTTTTATTTTATTTTTTATTTTTTTTAATTTAAAAATTTTCATTGACGTACAGTCAGTTACAATGTGTGAATTTCTGGTGTACAGCACAATGTCCCAGTCATGCATGTACATACATATATTCATTTTCATCTTCTTTTTCATTAAAGGTTATTACAAGATATTGAACATAGTTCCCTGAAGCATCTTCTTTCTAAAAGGCTCCCTGCAGCTCTTAGGATCAACCAAATTTAAGCCCAGTATCCATATTAAAAGATACGTATTTCCCTCTTACCTTTTAATTAGCCTATCTGAAGAGCAAAAATACAAAACACTTGAAATTTCTTAGAAAGATTCCATAAATTTAGAGATGCTTTTTGTGGCTTATTTGCTTGCTTGTTTATTTTTTGTTTTTTGTTTTTTTTAAATTGAAGTATAGTAAGTTACAATTGTAGGGTTTTTTTTTAATAACCTCATACAAATAGGATGAGAAAGCCCATCTCCAGAGAATAGAAATGAAGGTTGATCTTTTTTTTTTGTAGTGTTGTTCCCTGAGAGAAATATCCTTAGATCTGCAGCTCCCTTCTAGACTTCTTAAGCTTTTAGTTTTCTGCTGGCATTTTGAGTGAATTATTCATTGATGCTTTTAAGAAGCATTTTGAATGCTGTATATGCTAACATTGTCAAAGTGATACTCGTTCATCAGAACTGGACAGTCTTTAGAGAAGATCACCCACAACAGTCTTTACTCATCCTTAGATTTGACTGGTAAAATAGAACTAAGAAGAGTGTTAGTCTCACCTGGATCTATTCAATTAGATACAAAATTTACTTTTATGGCTGCTAAGGACTGGAGGCTAAAAAGAAAATGTGTATTTCAATAAACTGTTAAAATAACAGTTCTGGAAGAGTTTTTATGTAAGATGAGAATTTAAAAGTGGGATTTTCAGAATATAAAAATGAATATATCTATATATATGCATGACTGGGACATTGTGCTGTACACCAGAAATTGACACATTGTAACTGACTACACACCAATAAAAGGAAGATAAAAAATAAAAGTGGAGTTTTCCACTTGTAATTTATAGAAGAAATGGTTAATATTGAAAACCATGCACTAAAAATGCCTCACAGGCAACCTCTAGGCTTTTCAGTACTCCAAATCCTATATCTGCTACCCTAAATATATTTGGAAAAGAAGTTATTGATTATCTAATCATCTGCTTTCCATGGCTCCCTTTCATTCCAGGTACATGTAAATGGGAGCTATTTGTTTTTCCTAAATCTACCTTTTTTAAGGACTGATTTTAGAAAGCCAACTCAAAGAACTGTACTGTGCTTTCAATATACAAGATCTCTCTCTTTTGCATTATTTTTTCTCCAAAGGCACATTCTTTAAGGAAATAGTGCTTTTTCACATTCTTTTGGATCTAGATCTAGTAGATATGTACTTTGATATGTACCCAGAGTATCAGTAGAGGAAAGCTGACGTAGTTTAAATGTAGCTCACGTGATAGTAACCTCCAAGCAAGTACGTTTTTCTTTCATCGTTTTGTCTAATTGTACATCTCACTGTTATATACTCATGCCTTCATTTTAAAGTAATTGCCACCATCACTATTTTATTGGGTGATGTATATTTGCTTGGAATTTCTGAACTTTAAGGGACAATAGTGGTCACTCTATCCACCCACCTCAGATTTACAGATGAGGAACTGGAAACAGAGACGTGCTCACTGCTTTTGTCCAAGGTTACACCATCTAGGCACTTGGCCTCTGGATTCCCAGAGCAACGTCCTTTGTTCCAAAGTCCACTGCATCTTGTGTCACCTAGTAACACCTGTTAGAGATAAACTCACATCTGACTTTGTAAGATGTACCTTGCTCAAAATTGTAAATTTATTATTGCCCATTTTTTCTAGGCAAATCTGTTGATTTAGGAGAAATGAAAGAAATTATAATGTGAAATAATGAAAGTAGCTACTCTATCAAAGAGGAATAGCAACATGGAATAAACAGGGAAGTGAGTACTGAGATGCTGTCAAATGAAGAGTCCCACAGTGGACCATTTGCCACCTCCTTCGGCTGTTCTGCTAACTACAGAAGTGAAAATCAGGACCCCAGAGAAATCAGCCAGTGCAACCAACGTTAGTGAGATTTCTTTTTTCAAGAGCACCTCTGAGTTTTTGCGTGAATTTAAACATGCAGAATGTAGAGGAGAGTATTTGGATTCTCGACCTGGAGATGGGATTAGGAAGAGAAATTAGAGCGATTTGGGCTAATCTGAGTGTGTTCAGTGCAAGCCTGCTAGGGAGGTGAAAAGTTCCCGTTAAATGTCTTAGCATGACCATCCCCACAAAATCGTTTCTACTGCCTTCGAGAAGACTTACTCACAGGTAGCTTTCACTAGCTCTTTGGGAGAGAAGCCACTCAGCCTTGAAAACATGTCCTTGGCACTTGAATTATTTTTTCCTTTTTCTCTTTTCTTTTCTTTTTCTTTCTTTCTTTCTTTTTTCCAATTTTTTCGGCACTTTGATTTTTTAATTTAAGCATTTGGACCCAGTCCGTATGCTTGCCTTGGATTCAAAGCAAGAATGTCTGACTGAGTGTGATCATAAGGGAATGGTGGCCTGGTAGGAAAAAACTGCCCTCAGCTCAGTGCTGCAAACACATAGGAACACGTGGTCTGCTCTCTCCAGTTAAATAACGCAGGTCTTAACATCCAGGTAAGTGACCAGCTGGCGACCACTTCTGTTCTCATTTGCTCTCCCTTCAGGTAAAAGATTCAAAGCTATGCTAGTCCTTCATGTTGAAAGAAGGAAGGAAATAAATGGGTTTCAGCCGTGGACATGTTGTGATTTTTTTTTTTAACTTGTAAACAAATGCACTAACTTCATCTTTCATTCCTGATTTCTCAATTATCCTTCTATATAAGATGACATGTCTGCCTTTTTGTTTTAGGAATCTTTCGAAGAAATACCAACCTAAAAAGAACTCGAAGGAGGAAGAAGAATACAGGTATGTTTATCATTGATGGTTATGTGGTAATAACTATATGCCGCTGGTGATGATTATGAAGGAAATCTGCATATATTTTGTAGATAAAACAGAGCTACAAAAACAAGTCGCCTTCCCTATTCATATTTGTGTCCGTTTTTAAATTGCAGGAGAGAAAATAAAAATCTCCTCAAATAACGTTTCTTATACTGAGTCACTAGACCCATTCCAGACTGTTTCAATTAAGGTAATTAGGAAAAGCTTAGCATATAATCTAAGCAAATACAGGAAGTGTGGACTATGCAGTCTACGTCTTGATTTGGTTTTGTAACATGAGGAGTCTCCTTCATACTGTTCGTTCATCTGAGAAATATGTCCATTTCAGACAGCAATGAAGACATCTTAACATGGACAGCCCAAAAGCATTACGTCTCTAATTGAGATAGAAATATCCATTACATTAGTACATAGGGTACGTATATGTACTTTGGGTTCTATTTGGGCTATGAACAAAGCCAAACGGTGCCCTATGTAGAGCAATTTGGTTTCACAAAATGAAAAGTGGTACAGTAGTAATTAATTCTGCGCCATTTTGAGGACAAGAATCTTATGGGTAATGAATTGTCAGGACCCTTTGGGAGGCGGATGCAAATTAACCTGACTTTAATTACTGTTTCGCTGGCGGGAAGCAGCGTTAGGGAGGACGACGTGCCTTGTTTGAAAAGGGGTGGTGTGCGCCTTCTTCCCCACAGGTACACGGCATGTCAAGCCTTCCTTTCCACCCTGAACGAGATGAATGACTATGCCGGGCAGCACGAGGTTATCTCCGAGAACATGACCTCCCAGATCACCGTGGAGTTAGCACGCTACGTCCAGGAGCTGAAGCAGGAGAGGAAATCGGTAATGAAAACTTGCTTTTTCGTCCTAAGAGGTGGATCAAAGATGATGGAACTATCCCTAGAAGCTTTAAAAGTAAATGCAATCATGTAAGATGGTGGGTCTTAAAAGTTGCCACCTCCGAGAATTGTATACACACGATGGACCCTGTTCCTGGAAAATGTTTCTAGGTCTTTACGTATGATTTACAGGGTCCCTCAGACACTCTGAAGCTCCTCTGGGGACCCCAGACTACTAACTCCTTTGAGGAATTTAAATATATTTGAGGCTCTCAGGCATACGAGAGTAACCAATATGATACGGTATACACTGTGCGGAATAAATTGTATTAAAACACATACTTACAAGGAGTTCAAAAGAGCCAGAAAGATGACCTCAGTTACATCCACTCCAGCCTGGGGCTCGTCCATTGCCATCTAATGAAGAGGGCCTTTTTGTTCCTCTGGGCATCATTACGATCTTTTCATAGCTTTTATTGTTAACAGAGGAGAAAAATGTACACTCAAGTAAAGTGTATTCACAGTCAAGATTTTGCCCTAAGAGATTTAGCATTAAGCCGTCATCTGTATCACAGTACTTGGATCGCGTGTGAGGTGCATAATAATTTGTTAGTCATCAAATACCAACGTTGGCCAGTGATAGGCTTTTTTTTTTAATATAAATTTGAGTCCTTGGTGATTCTTTTGGTGCTCTGGAGACAAATGAGCCAAGATCGATAGGGTTCTTTTTTTCTTTTTTCTTTTCTTCCTCCCTTAACAGAGGCACTGGGGATCGAGCCCAGGACCTCGTGCATGCCAAGCATGCGCTTTACCACTGAGCTGTACTCCTCACCCCCCAATAAGGTTCCTGCTGAAATGGAGGAGACAAAACATAATAATGGCCAAAATAATTGTTTTAATTGCAATTGTGATCGTTGTGACAGTCTCAGTACCAGTACTGTGAGAGCATAATGGGAATACCTAATGTGCCCATGCTCTGGGTTAGGGAAAAACTTCCCAGGGGGCTTAACAGTTGAGGCTTTCACAGGACTTGAGGGACAAGTAGGAGTTGCCTGGGACAAGCATTCAATAGAGGGAGCAGCCATGCAAAGGCCCCGAGGCAGGAAGGTGTTTGCGGCATCTGAGGAGTTACGTTCTTTCTAAACCATAAATACGGAGCGCATGGCTTTGGGTATGTTTAGAAGTTAGGAAGAGATGTATGCCTTAGGATCAACCCATTGGGTTAAAAAAAAAAAAGTTAATAAACTGAGATGATGTTTTTATCTATTCACATTAGAGCAGTGATCCTCCAGCAGGCACGCTTTTACCTCACACCCCGGCAACATTTTTCCATGTCTGGAGACATTTTTGGTTATTTGGGGCATTATAGCTGGGGTGGGGGGTGAGGTTGCTACTGGAATCTAGTGCATAGAACCCAGAGATGCTTTAAGCATCCTATAATACACAGGACAGCCTCTGAAATAAAGAATTACCTGGGCCAAAATATCCACGGTGCCAGGGCTGAGAAACCCTGCACCAGAGCCCCAGTTGGATGGCAGCCGCTATAGTCTATTCACTAAAGGAGAGCTTTTCTTTTATACGATGGAGAGGAAGCAGTGGAACAGGATACTAAAGTTTGGAATGAAACAAAATACCTAATATTATCATAAAGTCAACATAATAAATTTGAACATGATGTTGGACTGTTTCTCTGGTTCCTGAATTTCCCTTGACCTTGCAAAGTTTATACCTTTTTCTTATTTGTTACTGGGGTCGGTGCCTTGTATCTCTTGACTGACCTTCTTCCACTCATCCAGTTTAACATTTTAGCCAACATCCTAACCTAAACAAAACTCAGTGCATTTACCTTAGTGGGAAATATTAATTCTATTTCTGGACTGAATCCTGAGATGTGAAGCCCACAGAATCTGGCCTCCTCCTACTTCTTTGAATTCCTCCCCTCCACTCACATGTTTTCCTTGCTGCTTCTCATCCCTGCCCTGTGTGATTCTGCCTCAGGGCCTTTGCACTGGCTTTTCTTGCCTTGGGAAGCTTTCCCCCCAGATATCTGCAGTGCTTACTTCCTGACTTCTTTCTGAGGAATCTCACCTTCTCATGGAGATCTCCTTGTCCACCTTATTACAAGTTATAAAATCCAACCCCCACACCATTCCCACCCATTTCTGCCACCTTCCCCTGCTTTATTTATTTTTTCTTTAGTACTTACCAGCATTTAACATTTTGTGTATTTACTTGTTTGTTTTTTTTCACCCTACACTGTAAGCTCCACAAGGCTCAGAATTTTCTTGTCATCTTTTGTGTCCTGAGCACCTGAAACAGTGCCTAATGTGGCACAAAGCAGGCTCTCAATAAATACTCTTGGATTGAAAGAAAGAATTGAGAAGTAGAAGCAGCAGTCTTAGACAGAGCTTTGTTTTCAGCCAGACTTTGTTTTCCTAGTTGGGGATCCTTGTATTTCTTTGCTGTGTTATGATTGGGTCCTTTTGGTTTATTTACTTACTCTTAATCATATGCCTTTCTTTTATAGTCTATCATATCTGTATTTTGAATTCTTTTCCTTTTTTAATTAAAAATTATAGTAATTTAATGAGTAAATTATAGGTGGTGCAGGTACACATTGAATAATAACTTGCAATCCACAGTGTTCCTTTTATTTTAAGCAGAATCACAGGTTACACATCTCTGAGTCAAATGTTCTCTTGAGAGGAGAAGCAAACCACATGCTCTCTCAAAACATTTTGTAATTATATTAAGATGAAAATTGAGGAAATTGTGAAACCTTTTAAAATTCTGGAAAGAATATCAGTGTGTACATGCCGATTTGTGGTGTTTTAATATAATGCCTCATGAACGTTTTCATTTTTTTTGTTACGTAGTGAATAGTAACCATTATGTAATGTGGCGTTGTGTTGATGTGCTGTAATTTGTAAAAGTTATTCTGATCATATTGAGTATTTAATTGTTTGGCCTCAAGTGCTCATTTTGATAGGTTATAATAACTGACTTCTGTTGCACTTTCCGTTTTATCCTCACAGTATCCCTTGGGGATGTGGGGTGCATTATCTTACACATTACCTGACTCACATTGTGCATCCAGGCAGCCTGCCTCGCAGGGCGATGCGTGTGCACACTCATGCTTTTTGCTCCCAGTGGGTTGTTTCCTTGAACTTACACCCAAGGATGCTGGCTGGACTGGCTAGCGTGACGGTCTCCATCAGCAGTGAGCGGTAGGAAGGGGCTCCCTGAGATTGTCTCATACCAAGCAGTATTTCTCCTTGAGACCTTTCACTCTTGGCTACCCTGACTTTTCTTAGTAAGTGATCTAATTTTCATGAGGATGACTCTTGAAACTGCAGTGGCACGTGATCATTTCCACTTTCTGGTGATGTTCGTGATCAGCACAAGGGGCACATCACAGCTAGAACCCAAATCCAGCTCTTCTGAGATCACGTCCAGTTGCCACTTCACTGGGCAACCCTGAAGGGCTGACAGTGAGCTTCAGATCTTCCTTACAGAGGAGAGTCCCCATCAGTAGTCGGCAGAGTCGCAGTGCCCGGCGAGGCTGTCGGGGAGGAGAGGACAGGACACAATCAACAAACCGGTTTGGGACTCTGGCATCCCCACCGGCTGTGAAACCTTAGGCAGGCTGTGCAGACTCTCTGAGCTCCCCGTTCTGAATATGTAACTGAGGGCTGATAATAATCAACCACCTTCCAGAGGGCAGGTACCAACCACCTGGCACCACGCTCGGTGGGCTGATATGTAGGCACTGCTCATCCCGTACCTCCTGCCACGTCCTTCTGCTTCTCAATGCAGAATCTCATTTGTATTCCAGAGCTTTTTGATCAGGGCTTATTACAGAAAACGGGAGCACACACAGGCCTCCTTGTGACCACATGTCATAACAGTCCCATACTGGGCATTTAAAAATGATCTTTCTAGGGGAGAAGGCATAGCTTAGTGGTAGAGAGCTTGCCCAGCATGCGTGAGGTCCTGGGTTTCATCCCCAGTACCTCCATCAAAATAAATAAATACATACACCTAATTACCTCCCCCCCCCATTTTTTTTTAAATGACCTTTCTGAAAAGGTTGAATTGGCAGATGGCATAGAAAGCAAGCTGTCTGAAAAATTTTAGGTTGAGCTACTGTTTCTCATGGCTGACACGAAATAATGTCTTGCTTAAGTGTCCTTCTTAACTGCCAGTCTAATACCTTTTGGGCCACTTGATACAGTGGCAAATCCCTCTGTCCGAAAGGACGGTTTAGAATTTATAGAATTACTGCTGAATCTCGTTACTGCATGTAGAGAGTAGTTCCACGTTCAGAACACTAATAGTAGGAGATGATTTTGTTATGTTTGTATAGATGAATTGCTAAGAAGAATGCATGGTGAAAAATAGCTCACTATGCAAAAAACGAGGTTTCCTTCCCTTTTCGAATGGATTCAAAAGGAAGTAGAAGACATTAAAGGAGTGGGAGAGACAGACATTCTCCTTGCCTTTGGGGCCACATCGTGATCGTGAGCCAGCTGTTTGATCTTAGCGTCTTAAAATCTCCAGCTGTGAAATAGGCTAGTAGTTGCTGCTCATGTTTTTAGAAGAAAAGATGATTTCTATGCAGTCATTTCCACATAGGCAATTTCTCAAATTACAGCTCAGCTCATTCACATCAGATTATGAATACCAGTGTTTGTCCTGACACACAAAAATGTGTTTGCTCATTTGGATGAAAATATGTTGATTTTTTAAAAAGTAAATTCTTTAAAAGAGAGCTTTGACTTGCCATTTGCGAGAGCACAGCCATCGAGGTTCCTTCCTGCCTGATGTTCGAGCCAGCAGCAGTTCTCGTGAGCAAACACGAACACTCCTGGAAGCCTGCGATGAGGGGGGCTCTTAACTTCTTTCCCTAATGGGCTTCGCTTAAGGCAAGTGTATTTTTGGCAAGATACTCACCTTCTCTTTAGAGACAATGGAATCAGTGGCCAGTCTTTGGGGTGAGTATAAGTCAAAGCATACAATGACTGTTCCTTCACTTTGTATTCAGTCTTTATTTTTATTTTTTAAATGGAGGTACTGGGGATTGAACCCAGGATCTCGTGCATGCTAAACTAAGCACACGCTCTACCACTGAGCTATGTCCACTCCTCTATACTCAGTCCTTTATTCTCAAACATAGATTATTAATGAGTCTGATTCTGTGACAATATCCGGGATTTACTGGTGTTCAATGATAATGAGTAGAAATAACTGGAAAATCGACAGATCTCTCTAAGGCACCATGATTTTTTTAATGTATAAAATCTGGAAATTTTATACTTGCCTGATTTTCCTGGATTTTTACAAATTTATAGTTAGTAACATTTCATCATCTCTTTAAGCTGACCACATGCAATAAGAGCTTCTATTTCTTTTATTTACTCTCCCTGTTTTTTTGGGAGGAGGGTGCTGCGATTCATTTATTAATTGCCAAACTTTTAAAAGAATGTTTCTAAAATGCTGAATCAGAGAACAAACCTCACGGTCCTTAGAAATCAAAATCCTCATTTTTCCAAGTTTCATCTGGATGTCATTTATAGATATATAGATACTTAAATAGAGAGATATTGATGTCTCTCTCTCTATATGGATTATATAATATTTAAGAGTATTAGTCCTACTGTAGATATAATTTATATTTTTCTTTATTGCCCATTTAATATAATAAACACTTTAATGTGTCTACATGAAAATATATAGTTTTAATAATTAGAATTTTAGTGGCTGTGTATTATTTTAATACTATTATAATTCATTTATTATTTGATCAACAGGCTATGGGCAGTTTCTGGTTAGCTAGTTAGTTAGTTAGTTAGTTATATAAACAATACTGTAGTGAATTCTTTACTTTCATAGCTGTTTTCTTTGTGTGTAGGGTAAGAATGATTTCTCCAAGCTGAATTCCCAGGAGTGAGCATATGAGGTCAATGCATACCAGATTCGTGGTTCTTGATTAAGATTTGGCCATTTGTAAGACTGATGGTCTTTAAGAGAAGACCATCTATAGATGAGATTCCCAAGTCACTGAAGAGACCAGCTTGGATGTGAATCGGCATATCTGAGACGTGGGTAATTCAGAGTTGCTATCAGGTAGATTTCTCTGGCAGAGCTGTTGTAAATATGCTCTGATTAGCAATTTTTACACACTTAATCAAGTTATTAAAGAATTTTAGAGACAGGGGTTCGGTTCCAACCTTTGAGTCTGCCTGGGGTTATCCACAGTGATTACCTCTAACTGCATATGAGGGATTTATGGAGATTTGTGGCTCCAGAGGGGGAATCAGGAGGTTCCAGCCAACATTTACTGGAACCTCCAAGTGTATTTCTCCCGGCAGGTGGAAAGAATGGTTCATTACAAAATCTTGGCCGGGAGCAGAATCACTTTTTGGCAATGGTTATCTGAAGAGTTCTAGAGGAAATAATTATACAGTACCTTCAGTGACTCACTAAAATTTTTATAAACCTCAGATAATGCTTGCAAGACCCCACATTATTAAGAATGGACCATAATAAAAAAATTTCCCAGTGTTTCAGAAATGTTTAAAACTTGATGCTTAAAAGCTATACATTCTTCTTAAATTTAGGTATTGAATAGGTCCTATTTATGAAATTTATGAAGGGACTTAATTTCCTATAAGGCAATTCTGTAGCACAGACCGACTCTAATATGTCTAGAATGTGTTTTTACAAGGGATGACAGCAAATAGATCAAACTTAGCATGAAGGAAAGCAAAAAGTAACAGGAGCTTATGTATATGATCAAGCTCATTACAAATCTGTTTTTGATTTATTCAGGCCTATTGAGATTCAACTGTGGATGCTCTGTTATAAAGCCAGAATGTGTAGAAAGAAAACACAGAAAAGCCAGGCAGATTTTAGATTTCATGATCTGGAAAAGGAGCAGTGGGTTTCAAGAGCTGTTCTTCCTTACTGGTGTTACTGCATTTATTTAAATAAATCAAAAAGCGGGAAACCCTGCAAAAGTTGTTGGTCTTTTGCATGAGTCACGCGTACACAACACTCACTGACAACCCCTGGTTTAACGTATGTTTAGAAGGTATGTTTTGTTTTGTTATGTCCTCTTTCTTTTGAAAGAACATGTGATAGTGGCATTCCATTAGTCAGGATTCTGTCACCACTGTGGTTCTGTCCCCTGCAAAACCATTGGTCTGGTGAACCAAAGAAATTTTATTTTATCACTTATGGGATAACAGACTTAGTTATCAAGATACTTAAATTCTGTCCTTGATTTCATGGATTTGAGATGCGACTTTGGGTTTTGTTTTTCTCCCTTGAAGCTGGAATGAGACGTTTTTCTTCCAAAAATTGTAAAAATTCTTTGACTCATGTTTTGGGCCTCACCTGGCTCTCCTATATCCGTCTCCTGTTGGCCTGATGCAGCATCACCCCACGCACCGTTGGCAGCAGAAGCCCAGCAGCCCAGAAGCCCAGCAGTAGTGTGACAGATACCCCAGAGCTGTGCAGGGCAGTGGCCCTGTCAACCTGTCCAAAAGCAGACTTTGGATTCCCTAAACTCCTTAATCATGCCCCCTTCCAATCTGCGACTCCCCCCGTCAGTAAATGGCACTCCTTTTTAACCTAGTTGTTCTGGACGAAAACGTGGGGCGCCCCAGACTTCCTTTTCCTTACACCTCACCTCCTGTCTAACTTCAATTCCTGTCAGATCTACCTTCAGTAAATGTTCTGAATCCAAACACTTATATCCACTCCCTCCATGATCCCCCCTAGTTCAGTCCCCTCTCATCTCTCATCTGGAGGACTGTCCTAAGCCTTTTATTTTTAATCCATCTCTCCTTCCAGGCTTGCCTCATGGTCAGTGGTCCAGCTCCCAATCTCCGTCTCCATCACCAGCTCTCCTTGAGGCAGGTGTAGCAGCCTCCTCCCTGGTCTCTGCCGCTCCTGCCCCCGTTTCAGTATACACTCCATGTAGCAGCCAGCGCAAACGTGATCATGCAAATCAGACCATGTCACTTCCCTTCTTAAAAGTTTCAGTAGCTTTCAATTAAGCTCATGTGGCTTGGGAGGCCATCCATGGTCTAGCCCTTGCCTTCTCCTGCTTTATCCTTCATCTCAGTCTGATTGCACTGGCATCTAGCTGTTCCTTGGACACACCAAGCCCTTTCTCACTTCAAAGCATCATAAGCTGTTCCCGCTCCTGGAGGGATGTTTCCGAGAACTTTGCAAACTTTGCAAGTTCACTCCTACTCTTGATTCAAGTCTGTCCGCAAACATCATCCCAGACCGCCCTATCTAAATATCCCCTGGACCCACACCCATCCCTCTCTGGTCCCTTAGCCTCTTTCTCTTACTGCTGTGTCTGCTAAGATTCACAAAGAAAGGGGCTTTGTCTTATTCACAAATAAAGCAGCACCCTGCACATGTGGGTGTGCAATTAACATGTGTTGAATGAATGGCTAAGTTAGACTTTAGGACCTTTCAGCTCAGGGAAGATTACCGTCCGTTAAGTTTCACCATCAACCTGGCATTCTATCTAAAATCCTTATTAAGGATGAGTTTCCTTATTTTGATTTGGAAAAACAGTTTCATACCTTTGGAAGAGTTCAAGTGAAGGACACAAGTCACTTGCTGCTTAATATTGATTGTTTTAAGGTCCTTTCACCCTGAGTTAATCGGGTGTCTTCAGAGGAATTAGAATTTTAAGGAATGTGAAAGGGATTATTTTGAAAAACAACTGAAAGACTGTTGGAGTCTAGGTAAAAAGTGTGGCTGTGGAGGGTTCTGGGTGGTAAAAGCCAGCATGAGAATAAGCAGACCTGTGGGGAAGGGTGCAGCCAGGAGAGGGGGTGAAGGAAACTCGCCTGAGCTGCTGGACCTGAACCTGGGCTGGGGAGGGGGCGCCCAGTGCCCGGATGGTCGGTGTTGTGGGGGAGTTAAGCAACTGAGCATGACATTGGGAGGTGGGCATTTTAGGAACTCTAAACAAGTTCATTGAGAAGGTTTTTTTTGTTTTTGTTTTTTTTTAACTATAAATGAATTTGGGGAAACAGGCCTTACTGAATAAAAGCAGAATATGACTCCTGGCATGAACATTGCTGGGTTTATGGTTTGGGACTTCAGTGAGCAGGTCTGAAGGTGCTTCGGTTTTCCTTCATGGTCCACGTAAATATCTGCACACGGAGATGTATCATTACGTTACTTAATCCCAAGTTAGGCTTAGAAGCTGCTACTGTTTAGGTTTTGAAGGAATTCTAATATTTTCTGGAAGCTCCTTCTTTTTCTTGGCCTGTTCAAGTTTTTGTGTTCCTTTGTTTTCATCTGTGGAATCTGACTTACTTAAAATTCCAGATGACTGACTGTCCTTGGTTGAGTATTTATTTATTTTTTTTCCTGCTTTTTTTTGAAGTGACTGCTCTCACATCGATGCCATCTTTTGCTTTTTTTTTAATGTAGCTTAAAAATTAATGATCTATTATATATATAGTAAAATGAGCAGCTGTTGTACCTAATTGTAGAGCGTGAATAATAAACATTCTGTTTGTCTGTTCAGCCTAAGAATGATTTCTTGCAGTGCAGTAAAATCTTCTTGGAAGCTTTGTCATTGTCATTTTGCTTTAAGTTAATGTTTGCCTACTTTAGGTCCCCTGTGACTTTTATCTCAGCTACCCCTGGTCCCTGGGAAATTTCTAAAAAATTTTTGAAGGCTGATTCTATTTGTATAGATTTTACCTGTATATTTTTAAGGTTGAACTGAAAAGTTGAAATGAAAGTAAGTTTAGCTGTCACCCCAGATACCATCATGCATGTAAAAAAGTCTTTTATTGTGTTTGAAGAGAAACTAAAGCATCATATTACAGGAGAAAGCAGGGAGCATTTTTCTGGGTCTCTAGAGATGGCATTTCCTGTCTCTCCTCTGATAGGAGAAAAGAGCTGTGATGACTTCACTATGTGGCTCCAAAAGAAGTGCTTATTATCTTTTTCTTGAGAACAATTCCTCTTTATTTAGAGCTCGGAGGCACACTTTTTAGATACACACTTGCTCACTGTCCAGTGAAGAAATGTTTTGCCATTGTTTGTTAAGAAACACCAAACCCATCAGGCAAGCTGGTTGGTTTCTTTAACTTTGTAACTGTTAAAATAGCTTTTCCGATTAAAGGAGGGAGGCTAGAGCTGGCTACAAAGGACGGCTGCTATTTGGGTCGTGGGATGCTCAGAACCGAAAGGAGGGCTTTTGTTCATTCCATGAGTTTCCTGAGGGATCAGGCGGCTCAAAGTTGATTTTGTGTTGGAGGCAAATCAATTTTGGAGGAACACACACTAAGACTAAAGACAGACTAGAAGGAAAATCAACAGCACCTGGATTTTTTTCTTTTTCTTAAGCCACATGAAATGTCACAATCAGAAGTGTGGTTCTCAGGTGATTGTTTTGGGGCAATCATGGTGGGGGGCGGGTAGGGAAGGTGTTGTGATCTTCCCAGGAGTCCTTCGTGGGAAAAACCTCACCAGGGAAGTCAAGGTCCAAACCACGCTTGAAAAATAAATTCATATTTATTATTAAACATTTGAATGAAGACGTGGCAAGAGAATTTACTCTGTAGGTTTTCCACCAAAAAGATCCCCAGTGCTTGCAAAACATGCCCTTCTTGGGAAGATTGTCGTCTTCAGAGAAGATTCCTTAGGCGGTGAAGCCGACCCAGCGTCTGTCACCTGTGCTGGTCTCTGTGTGGGTTTCCTCTGCATCAGCATGGCCCTGGCTGTGAGGGAAGGAGCTTTCGTTTTGTGAAAACGTTCGTTTCAGAGTTGCGGTCGAGATGCCGCAGACACTTAGAGCACAGCTCCGAACTGGGCACCGAGGTTTTCTTTTTCTTCTTGTATGTCTTTGTCTTTCAAAGCAAGATTTGCGGGGAATCGGGCTATCTTTTCAGCAAACTGTGAAACACAGCAGACCTGCTTCCCCTGTACAGTTTGGGAAGTGGACGAGGGACTCTCAGGGCCCTCCTCCCAAGCCATCTGTCTGCCCTCTCTCCACCCACCCCCTCCGTCCCCCAGACCCGCCTCCTTCCTCCCTCCGTGCTTCCTTAAAGTGATATATGTGACTTTCAGAAAACCTGCCTGCACGCTGTACTTCCTCCAAAGTCCCCCAACTCTGCTCTCAGCTCCTCTTACTTCTCCCAAAGCCTGATCATTTCTGGCTTGTGTATTCCTCCCTTCGACCCTGTCTCTTTTCTGTCCTATCCCTGTGTCTATTATGATACTTGGAAAATGAAGCCCCGTGGGGCCCCTCTGGGTTCACAGAGACCAAGAAAGAAATTGCTGGATGGATAAACCTTGCTGTAAAGAGGCGCTTAAATCAGTGAAACGTGACCTCAGAAGAGAGACAAAAAGACATCTCCTTATAAAGGAGCACTGTTCTTTAAAAAGAAAAATCTGATTTTGTCTCCTCCTCCCTGGGCCCCCAGTAGTGAGTTGCCTTTTGTGACTCAGCTAAGCCCCGGATTCTGACCATGTGAGGTGGAAGGCTCCGAGGCTGTACCGAGGAGACCTCTTCGTTTCTGTCTCTTTTACCTTGGCTTCCCCACAGCTCACCCTGACCACCAGTGCCCACCTTGTCGGCCAGAAAACAGACAGCACATTCAAGCCTAGTAATTGAAGGAAGGTCGTTTATTAAAAGGAGCATTTACCACTTGTGGAGAGGGTTCAGGAAAGCCATAAGGGATGGTGCGGTACCCCGGGGCTAAGCACGGTGAGGAGCTGCTGGGAGCCTGGGTCTAAGAGGCAGGGGAGCCTTGTAGGAACTTCAGATGTTAGCTGCGGGGGCGCTCCTGGCCCGAGCTGTGGTCTTTGGTCAAAGGACCCAGCCAGCCCATAGCATCCTAGCGAAGAGAAGCTACAGATGTAAATTCCTGCCCTCTGAGATGCCACAACCTCTCCAGGGCAAATTTTACAGAACCGGGGGTCATGGGGTTCCATTCATGAGATCTAGGCAGGTTCCATTCATGATTCCAAACGTTGGAATTACTCTGATATCTCGGCCCAGCAAATTTGATTCACCGTCAAATCCTGGTGGTTTTGCTGATCAAAGGACACCCAGAATCTGTCTCTCACCACCTTCACCGCTACTCCGTGATCCAAGTCCCCATCAACCCTAGGGTTGGAGACAGACTCCCACCTGGAACCTCCCTTCACAACCTAGCACTTCTGTACTTGGAGTCCTCCTTGGCTTCCTGGCTCATGCAGAGAAAAAGCCTACGAGCCCCTACACAGTCTGCCCCTTTCTTCCTTGACCTGCTTTCCTAATATTCTTCTTTTTCCCTTCTAATATTCTTGAGGTTTACTTTGTCCTAGCCCTCTGGTATCCTTGCTGGTCAACACCAAGCACTTACCTGCCCCAGGGCCTTTGTAGATGGCAGGGAGGTAAATTTATCATGTTTAGAAAAATCTAAATAATGGGAACATCCATCCACATGAAACTTTTACACAAATGTTTGCAGTAGCATTATTCATAATTGCCCCAAACTGGGAGCAACCAAATGTCCATCAACTGGTGAATGGAGAAACAAAATGGGGTGCATCCATACAATGGAATAGCATGCAGCAATAAAAAGGAATAAAGTACCAATACTTGTGATAACGTGGATGAACCTTGAAAACATTGTACTAAATAAACATTACAGAATAATGAAGGCATTGTGCCAGTCACAAAAGACTTCATATTGTATGAGTCCATTCATATGAAACATTCAGAATAGGCAAATTTATACAAACAGAAAGTAGGGTGGTGGCTGCCTAAGGCTGAGAGGGATGGAAAGATGGAGGGAGTTGACAGCTAAAAGGTACAGCATTTCCTTGGGGGACAATAAAAAGGTTCTAAAATTGATCGTGTGATGGTTGCATATTCTGTGACTATATTAAAAATCACTGAACTGTACAATTTAAGTGGGTGAATCGTATGGTATATGAATTGCATCTCAAAGCAATTAAAAGTAAAAGTAAAGCTCTAAGTGATTGCTGTCTTAAACAGTCCTGTCATTTTTGCAAGTAGTGTATATAAGTCTTAGAATTCAATATTCTTTTAGCTAAGGTTTGAGAGGGAACTCACTATTTTTAACTCTTAAATTTCTTTGGATTGCACACACTAGATATTCAATATTTAAATATCATTTAACTGGATGAATTTTTTTTTCTCAAGTGTTAATATGAGAACGAGTGGGTATTAATCACAGGTGTGTTCCCCCTCCAGCACTTTCATGATGGACGGAAGGCCCAGCAGCAAATAGAGACTTGTTGGAAGCAACTTGAATCAGTAAGTGAAAAATAAACAGCTCAAGAAATGTCTTTATAGAGGGGAGGGTATAGCTCAGTGGTAGAGCGCATGCTGAGCATGCATGAGGTCGTGGGTTCAATCCCCAGTACCTCCATTAAATAAAGAGAGAAAAAAAGGAAAAAGAAATGTCTTTATAGATTTTCTAATTTGAATTTAACTTAAGCTTGAATCAACTAGTAAATAGAAAACAGAGACATTAATGTCTTTAGAGATTTTTTATAATTTGAATTTATCCTGTTTCCATAAATTATTATTGAAAGTAAAATATTGAGCCAAAAAGAGCTCCAGTAGTATGTTTTTCTAAAAATCTTATGGAAAGAACAAAGATTAGACAGTTTTGATGAAAAGAAACGCAGATTTTGAAATGACTTCCTGAAATGATGACATGTAGCAACTCAGTTCATATAAGAGTGCTTTTGGGGGGATGTAGAAAAAATTGTATCTTCTCATAGGAATCTCAGAGTTCCACTGAAAATTACTTGCCCTATATATCTGGAGGAAATTCTAATTTGAAAAGCTACATGCACCCCAGTGTTCATAACAACACTATATACAATAGCCAAGACATGGAAGCAACCTAAATGTCCATCAACAGATGACTGGATAAAGAAGTTGTGGTAAATTTATACAATGGAATACTACTCAGCCATTAAAAAGAATAAAATAATGCCATTTGTGGCAAAAAGGATGAACCTAGAGATCGTCATGCTAAATGAAGTAAGCCAGAGAGAGAAAATATACCACTCATGTGGAATCTAAAAAAAGGAACAAAAAGGACACTAATGAAGTCATCTATAAAATAAAAACAGATTCGAAGACATAGTAAACAGTCTTATGGTTACTGGGGGAAAGGGAGTGGGAAGGGATAAACTTGAGAGTTTAAGATTTGCAAATGTTGGCCACTATATATAAAAATAGATTAAAAAAAACCAAAATTCTTCTGTATAGCACAGGGAATTATATTCAGTATCTTGTAGTAACCTTTAATGGAAAAATATGAAAATGAATATATGTATGTATATGCATGACTGGGACATTGTGCTGTACACCAGAAATTCACACATTGTAACTGACTATACTTCAATTTAAAAAAAAAAAAGTACTTGCCCTACCACTGTTTTCCTCTGCTTTTAGAGTAAAAGACGATTTGAGCGGGATTGCAGAGAGGCTGACCGAGCCCAGCAGTACTTTGAGAAAATGGATGCTGACATAAATGTTACAAAAGCAGATGTCGAAAAGGTAAGGTGGAAAGTGAGAGTTTTTCTTTCATTTCCCCTTTTAATGTTCGTCACGGATCCTCCCAAACTGCTGATCCCCAAGTTCTCCTTTCTGATGCAACCACAAAAGGCCACTCAAGTTGGGACCATTTTCATTTTGTGTCAAGGGTGGTGGGGAGAAGCTAAAATTTGGGGAATCTTCAGTATTATGATTTGAGCAGTTTATTGATTTGTTTAGTTACCAGGATGATAACATGGAGACTTAGCTGTGAACATTTCACAGAGGGTGGTTTCCGGAATCTTTGGTTCTTTCTCTTAATGGCTTTTCAAAGAAAATGTTAACCTCTTAAAAGCTGGAGCAGACCAGCCAGCGCCCTCTGGAAGAGCCTCTCTGCTTACAGAGCTTCCCTTGAAAAGATAAAGATTCATGCTACTGGCCTGACTTTTAACGGATTCCTTCAGGTTGATTACAGGTTGAAGGCTTGCATTTGTTAAGTCCTCTCAAAAGCTTTTTTCAAAATGCTCTTGTGTTGGCAGTCAGGAATACTGTAATACAGTAAAAGCTTGTACTGTGTCTTTTTGTGGTTCCCTATGTGCTTTTCCCTAGGAGCTAAATTTTCTTTTTATAAAAGTCATCAATATAGTGTAAACAAAATTAGGCTGTAAAGTAACAGTATTCATTCATTACTGCCCAGGGCTCTGTTGGCATTCACAGCCTCATGCTTTATGTGAGGGGAAAACACTGCATTTTCCTAGATTTCTTTCACTTTTGCCAGATTAGTTGGAGATGAATTAGTTGGAAACTAGTGTGAATTAGTTATTTAGTCATTTGCCAAATTCTGACAAATTCCTTGTTTAAAACCTAGGTATCTATTAGTATGCCTTCCTCTAAAAGCATCTAATATTATATTAAAATATACATTCTCAATATCTGTATTTGATTTTGAATAGGGATATTTACTTTACCAAAAGATATATTAATTTGCTGGTAAAATTACCCTAAATGTGTCATAAGTTCCCATAAAATATTAACTCCTCAAAGTATTTAATATGTTATTCAATTAAAATAGATTGACCCAAAGTTTATTAAAAATTTTTTGGAGGGTTAAATGGATTTAAATCAGTATATATGCCCCAGAAACATATCTGGCACAAATGTATGTGTTCTTTATCAAATATTTTATTACCTCAAATGTAACATTGGAGTGATTTTTGTTTATTGAAAGACTTTTTTAAAAAGTATTACTTTACGGCCCTTTCTTTGTATAAAAGCTAGCAATCCCGACTCATTGGACGTATCTGGAAATATAACCAACCAAAAGGGGGAGAAAAAAGTTAAAGCATCCAACTATTGTTAATAAAAGTTATTTTAACTTTCAGAGCCTTTTCTTTAAAAAAGGATTATGTATGTTGCATATGTACAGTGTAAAGAATAATAGAAGGAACAGCTGCTAATCTATAACCTTTCTTAAGAAATAAAATCTGCAGGGGAGGGTATAGCTCAGTGGTAGAGTGCATGCCTAGCATGCTCGAGGTCCCGGGTTCAATCCTTGGTACCTCCACCCAAAGCAAGAAATAGATAGATGAACCTAATTACCCTCTCCCTTGCCAAAAAAAGAAAGAAAATCTAATTGTTGCCTTTGAAGTCTTCCTCTCTAACTTCCTCCTTCTGCTCTTCACTCTAGAGGTAATCTTTGTCCTTAATTTGGTGTTCCCCACCTCCTTGCTTCTTTAACAGCTTTACTGCAGGTGTATATATCGCCAGAGTTCATTTTATAATTTTGCATCTTTTTCACCCTTACATAAGCAAAATCATACTTCTACTTCTTTTCTTGTGACTTAACTGTTTTTCATTTGGTATTGTGTTTTTAACTTAATTCGTATGGAGTATAGAACACATGACTTTTATGTATTAATTTTAGAGCTAGATGCCTTGCTAAACTGTCTTTTTATTTCTGTTTTGGGGCTTTTTGTAGAGAGAGTCATAACACGAGCATATAATGGCAGTCTTAATTTCTCTTGTTCAATCTTTATGCCTTTTATTTATTTTTCTTATCTTCGTCTGCTGGTCATGACCTCCATTATGCTGGCAGAAGCACTTATTGTAGACTTCTTTATCTCGCTCTAGATTAGAAAGAGAGTGCTTCAAATGTTTCCCCATTAAACATGATTATAATATACCCTTTATCAGGTTAAGGGATTTCCCTTCTTTTCCTATTTTGCCAAGAGGTTTTTTTTAAGCTTGACTTGATATTATTGAATATCGTCAAATACTTTTTTTCTGCTTCCTTTAATTCATTCATGGATAGATTATATTATGAAATTTTCTTATATTGAACCAAATTAGCATTCCTGGGACTAATATAACAAGTGTATGATGTATTTTATGTATATATAGCTGAATTTATTTTGTTAACATTTTACTTTAGATTTTACACTTACACTCACTGAAACTGATCTGTAATTTTCCTTTCTTGGCTGTTGTAGTTTGCTTTACTTATTATCAGTTTTGGAGCGTTCCTCTTTTTTCTATTATCTGAAGTATATGTGAGATAAATTAACCATTCTTTAAGTGTTTTGTAATACATTATTGTGAGAGAGTTTCTAACTACTGATTCAATTCTTTTATTGTCTGCTGCTTTGGTTGGTCCTGGTGTGTTGTGTTTTTCTAGAAATATATCCATTTCCTCCTAAGTTTTCAAATTTATTGCCCATAATATCCTCTCACCTTAATTTTTTTTTTATGTTTGTTGAGGCTTATTTTATGGCCTAGTACAAGGTCAATTTTTATAAATGTTCTCTAAGTGATTGAAAGGAATGTGTTGTGTCCCCATTATTTATTCCTGATATGGTTTATGTATACTTTTTTCTTTGGTTGGGGGCGGAATCTGTTTTCGAAAATCATCTTTTTATTAGCATTTTCCAAGAACCAAAATTTGTCTTTATGGAACTTCTCTTTTCTATTTTTATTTTCTATTTTACTGAGTTTCTTTTTCTTCTTCTTCTTCCTCTTCTGTCAGTATCTTTGGATTTATTCTATTGCCCTTTTAAAAATTTCTTTCTTCAGATGTTTACCTCTTTTCAACTTCTCTTCTTTTCTAATATAAGCATTTAAGGGGCAAAGTTCCCATTTAAGTACTGTTTTTCCAAAAAACACAAATTTGGGTACATAGTAATATTATTATTGTTCACTTTCAGGTTTTTGTATATTTTTTCTTTTACTATTTAGTCTTTCCTATGATTTATTTGGAAGCACATTTCAAAATTTCCAGTTGCGTGACATATTTAATGGCAGTGGCTGGTGATCCCTGAGTTAGCTGTTATGATGATAATGGTGGAAGATTTGCCATTTTCTGTCCATCTTGCTCTATCATTATGAGATTATTTTATTAAAAAATAAAGTGTAGAATTATAATGTCTTCAACATGCTTTAATTTTTTATCCACGTGTGATGATCTTTCTACAGTAATGATATATGCCTTGAACTCTCCTTTACCTGACATAAATCTACCTTTTCTTTGGGTTAGCATTTGCCTGGCAAGTCTTTCCCATACCTTTAGTCTACCCGTTTCCTTGTCCTCATATTTAGATGTGTCTCTTGTAAATGTCATATGGCTGGATTTCTTTTTCATCCACTCTCCTAGTCTTCATCCTTCACCTGGAGAGCTTGGATTGACGTATACCGTCTCGTTTTATTTCTGTTTGCCTCACTTTGTCTATGTTTCCTTTCCCCTTTCCCTGACACTCTGTTCCTTGCCTTCTTGAGTTTGGAAAGTTTTGTTTTGTTTTGCTTTCCTCATTCCATTTTCTCCTCTACTCTTTGGAGATTATGTATTCTATTTCTCTGCTTTCACTGGTGAACCTAGACATTTTAACAGCTGTTTCCAAGCTAACTATAAAGTAAATTAGGATCTTATGTCCTCCCAACCAACCTTAACTCCCTCTTGACATCGCAGTTTATTTGTGACTATTTTTGGCTCAACTGCATAGATTAGATTTCAGTAATTTTTTACAGTTCTGTAAGTACACTTTCTGTTTTCTTTGTTCACCATTTATTTTTGTTTCTGGGGTCTTATTCTTTCTGCCCAAAGGACACCTTCAGAAGTTCCTTTAGTGGAGATTTATTACAGTAAAACCTCAGTTTTTGTTTGATGGGAACTGCCTTTTTTTTCACTCTCAGTCTTGAAAGATGATTTCTCCACGAAGGCAGCCCTAGGGTGATTGTACTGTGCCTGGAGGAACTTACCCTACTGTTTTCCGGCTTTCCAGTGTAGCTGAGAAGTCACAGTGGGTGACAAATCAGTATAATTGTTAAACTTTTGAAGATAGTTGCTCTTTTCTTCTTGGTAACTCTTAAGATCTTTTTTCACCTTTTGTCTTTGTTGTTCAGAAAAATAGGTGTGAATTTCTTCATCTTCCGTTTGATTCATTGAGTCCAGACTGGAGTTTCCTGCCATTTGTCTATCCTTCATTTTCCACTGAAACTCTGATCCTAAGGCATAAGTTAAAATATCTACTCCATTCCCTCCAGCCTATTAACCTTTATTTAATTCCTTTAGCTACAACTTTCATTTCATTAGTTCTCTCTTAAACTGTGTCTAATCTGCGGTTTAACATGTCCATTAAGTTTCCAGTTTCAGTTGTTACATTTTCATCTCTAGAAGTTCCTCATAGTTCTCTTTAAAACCTGTATAGTCATTTGTTATTTTCATGTTGCTTTGTCACACTTTTGTACCATATTTTACTTGTTTAAACATATTAAACACACTGATTTTATATTCTGTTTAATTTCAGTATCTACAATCTGCGTGGGCCTGATTCTTCCATTTGTTGAGTCTGCTGACTTGTTTATGGTGACATGTGTCCTCCTGTATTTTTGTCCTTTTTTGCTAAAATGCCATAAACACACTGCTGAAAAGCCTTATGTTCTGGAAAAAAAAAAGCTGCTAAAAATAACAAACAGGACTTAACAGGGGAAAATAGGCTTAGAAACAGATCACTGAATACATACAGAACTTTGTAACCAAGGAGCCAACAAAACAGCAATCCTAGTAAAACTACTAGCATTTGCATTGAGCATCCCAGCCCTTGGCCTTGAAGATGTAGGTCCTTCTGAGTATTAGGGCCTTCAGACACATAGATTCTTAAACGCATTCACTTCAAGATAGAGACTACTTTCAGCAAAATGAAAACTCTGATCCAGGATGTGGCTTCCTGCATTTATCTGTTGTTTTCACGAAGGTGGAAATATCTTCCCAGATTTTGCATTCCTAGTCCCAGCTTGACCAGCTAGCTCAACAAACTGGAGGTCGTAGCAGTCCTTAAAGCCACTAGCCAGCTGCTAGTTGCTGTTTTGTAGATTTTTATCCTCTTTCTTCCTTTCTCTTTTTAAAATTGAAATGTAATTGACTTACAGTATTATATTAGTTTCAAGTGTATTTAGCTTTTTTCTTAAGATCTGCATGACATTGCCAAGTCTTAGCCATGATTGCTTCCAAACATTCCTTTACTCTGAAAAATTGCATATAGACCGGTAGAACTTCTGTGTTATACCAACATCCCTGCTGTATATTTCAGTCACATCAGAAGGTATAAGTCACAGCCGAAAAACATGTGAGATTCAGAGCAGATTGTGTGTGATTATAAATATGTGTTTCTTGGAATTTTATCTCTGGGTTCTCCAGGGAGCTGGCATTACCTACCAAGCCAGGACTGTGTCGGTCTAAATTTCCAACTTGGGGTTGGGGATCCACCACACATACTGTGTGAGTTCTAGTTCTTTGTGGGTGAAAAATTTCCAGGATGACTTTTTAAAAATTTTTTCTCCCTCGGGTCAGATCCAAGGTAGTTAAACTATCAAAAGTGCAATTAATTGCTGGGTCTAGTCACAGCTTTAAGACTTTTTGAAAGGTACAGTCAAATTGAATTGCTCTCCTCAAGTGTTTTAATACTTCCAAGGATGTATTATTTTTTCTTATACCAAGAGCATCATTTTGTTGTTTTTCAGGACGTACTAATTATTTCCTCCCCAAAGATATGATAAATAACCAGATTTTAGCATTGCAAACATTGAAGCTGATGGAGTAGTGTCTAAACATTGGAATTCTTAAGTTATTTTGCTCATAAGTGTGACTTGAAGCACTGTAATCCCCCAAAACAGTGATTTGCCTGCCGTATCAGTTTTTTGCGTTTTCGCCTGGAAGCCTCTTGTCAGTGTCCAGCTGAAAGAATGCAGTATTTCATCTCTTATGGTTACTTAATGTAATTTCCCAACGTGACTCCTGACAGTCTTTGAATCTAATAGAAATGTCTTTTCCTCCAGTTTCTGAAATGATTAAATCATCCAATTGTATTCAAGGTGCCGCCCCCTCTTTTTTCCAGCAGTCAGTTCCAAAACGCTTGGAATGAGATGCCCGTGTTTACTAAGACGTTGTCTCTGCTCCCACCATAAGTAGGATGGACTTTCCTAAATTGCCTTTGTGTTTGATGATACAGTCGCTGTATGTATCTTCTAAGCTGCTTAGGATTGGGGTATGGGCCTCATTTTCTTCTTCTTTTGAGAAGTCAAATGCTCCACATAGGGATTTACACTGTGTTCAAATTGTCTAAATCTGCCTGAGTCCACGTGGGGCATCAGAAGACTTTTGCTTTGTGTTCAGTGTCAGTGTAGGCAGATGCTTAAGCATTTGCTTACCAGAGGGTACATGTTAGCCTGGAGGCACCTAGTTTAAGTAAAAGTAAATTTATATATAGAAAGTAAACGTAAGAAAAAGCTGGCAGTTTTATCTCTGGGCCAGTGAACATATTTGGATGTTGTGAGGATGCTATGTTCCTTAGAAGAATGATGAGGAAAGAAAGTAAGTTCAATGGCATGGTATTTATTGATGATTAAAACTCAAGAAACTATGCAGTCTCTTTTCCTTTGCCAAGATGCCACTGTCAGAGAGTTTTGAATTTGAAGACTTGGAACAAGTTGTAGTGATTTGGAATTAATTCATCTGGGTTTGTGAAAGAACCAATATATGCTGGAATAGGTCATCTCGTGGCTCGTGACCCATACAGTGAAGTTGAAAGTAAAACCAAACTTTTTCCCTTTTAATGAGATAGAGAAGACAGTCCATACCATCTGTCTTGTAAGTCAAAGGTCTGCAGGGGAACATGGAAAAATCAGATCACATTGTATCTTACTCATATCGTGGAGATTACTTGTGAAGAGTCAGCATTCTAAGTAACCATTCATTTATTTTACAGAAATGTTGCTAGTAATTTTCCTCTTGCAGTTTGCTTCTGCTTTCCATCCAACTAAATTCTGAGTTTTTGCCTATTTCTGTTTTCATGCGGCCCTCCAGATGAGTTACCTCATACTTTTTTTTTTAAAGGGACTTCTAATGGAATCATGATTTCATGGTCTTACTCTCTCTTTTAAAAAAACGTCTAACTTGTGGACAGAATTCCTGAGTTGTGAAGTGTTCCCATTCATTCCTTCATTCCTTCTCCCGTTATTTGTTGACCTTGTGCTGGTGAGATGTGGGGGTGGCACAGATACCAATATGGATTCGCACAATCTTTGGAATTTGCCTTTCAGGGGGAGGGAAATAGCTCAGTGGTAGAGCGCATGCTCAGCATGCACAGGGTTCTGGGTTCCACCCCCAGTACCTTCATTAAAAAAAAAATGTTTTTTTTTTTTTATGAATTTGCCTTTCATTTTCTTTCTAATATTTAGTTGATCATTGTGAATTTTCCCACATGCGCCCTAAACAATTCTTGAACGGCATTTTGGTGACAAACACTTTAAAGTCCGGTTTATCTGTCCCTGTGCTTTGGAACAGTAACATACTAGGCAGACGTGGCTGAGAGGCAGTCCCTAATCCCTGCCTTCTGATAGTGCTGCAGCTGGCTGGTGTGGTGCTGGGATGAAAAAGGAAAAGGTTATCAAAATGAATGGAATGTGAACTAATATTTCCGAACAGAGAGAACAGTGTTTTCTAAATGCATGCATTAAACTGAGTTCATCCATGTCAGGCAATGAATAATTCTCTTTCTCTAATTCGCCCTTGCCTTGTGACTGTTGGCTCTTACATAATTTCTAAATGCAAAATAGGATATTGTTTAACAGAAGCTGCAGTTAGTGGTTACAAGTAGCTGCAGAAATTGTCAGTGAGTTCAAGTTACGGTTTAAACTCTAGCATCAGTTTCTCATTTTCTTCTAGGTCTTGTTTCATTTAACTTGTGTGAGTCTTACTGCCAGAGTCTTCATTTTCTGGGCAGTTGTTTGCCATGAAACAGTTAACTTGGCTTCTTTATTCAAATTCATTGCAATGCTGAGTGTTGACTAACCAGAAGAATTCTCCATACAATGTGAGAGGTGGCCTTATTTGGCTTAATTATGAGTTTTAGTATATTATCTGATTTAAGGAAATGTTTTCAAAGTTAAATTAAACTAAAATGCTGACCACAAGCCCTTAGTGTATCTGTTTCTTAGGGAGTTTGCATTCTATTTTTGCGTGATATTATGGCTTCTAGAACTATTTGGCTTTGAACATTATTAGCTTTTAAACTCTACATAGATGTCCCTGTCATGAAGTAGATTAGGACATTCTGAGTCATTTGTGAACTGAAGTAGAATTCTAAGAAGTATGTGATAAAAGTTTCTGTTTCTAATTAAAATAAAATACGCACGTACTCTTTTTAATGTGTTGTATATTACATAATAGAATCTTTTAAAAAGAAAAATAAAATTTTAGTGAAGAATCTATGTCCATTTTAAGTGAGAATGAAGGAATTTACTTTGAATGATTATCAAAGTTTGATAATTATCTTGATAAAACCAATGAAATTTAGTTGGAATCAGGGATGCTGGCTCTCTGAAGCCCAGGCAGGGTAAAGCTGGTTCTGTTCTAACTGAAGCCAGCTGAGTAGCAGAGTGTTAAATTTTTTTACCATTTGGGGAAACATTCTCTAGCAGGATGACTACCTTAGAAGGAGTTGTCCTGTTCCATTTTCCTCCTCTGCCCTTGCTGTACCTATGAGGTTGACATCTTTATGGAACGTGTTAATATCTTCCCCAAATTTGTTTCATGTAAATAAAATGTCTGACTGGTTCTCTGAAGGAATTATTCATTGCAACAATTTAGAAAACATTTTTTTTTTTTTTTCCAAAAGAGGAAGTGGTTAGTATGAGGGCAGGAAATAAATTTTGCAACTGCAGCTTGATCTTTCACTGTAAAATTTTTTTCATTTGCAACAAGAGGAAAATGTATAGAATTAAAAAGACACTTAAAATAGATTTTGCTGCTATAACTATTGTTTTAGAAGAGGGACAACGTTTAAATCAAAGATTCTAGAAAAGTCACTCTTGGCATCCCCTTGTATATATCTGTCCTGTAAGCAGTCGTAACTGCAGTGGTCGTATTTTGTTTACTTTGCCTCTCAGTGTGCCTGTATTAAATGAACATCCTGAATGGTTTAGATTGTTTCCATGAATATTTGTCCTGAGTAACAATGGTTATGTTTTCTTCTTTTGATGCTTCGCGTGGGGAGTGGAATTTAATGGAAATGTTCTCTAATAAATGGGGAATAAATGTATTTATATTTGAAAACAGGACACAACTTTGATCTGTGTCATAAATAAATATTAGTAGTATGAGTTGCTTTTTTTTAAAGCTGTGACATTCAATATTAGTTTTACCATTAAAAGCGATGTTGTGATAGGCATGTTGAGACAAAATTATTTACTCTGGTGCAACGTTTCACATACAAATACTCTTAAAGTTGTATTCAGCTCCTAGGTTTAGTTCGTTTGTTAGCAATTACTGCAGTCCCTATATTGTTGACCTTAATTTTCACTTATTTGCTTAGGAAATAAGTGATTTTTACACAGAAGATGGAGGTTGGGTAAATTAACATTTGAAAAAAGACAGGAAAGTCAAAAGGTCAAGATCTCAGAGTATCAGAAATGTTGGGGTTGGAGGTGCTCCCCCAAGTGAATTTATACAAAGACTAAATACTTTTTTTTTTAATTTAAGAAGTCCTTGTGAGCTTTTTGGGGGGTGGTAATTAAGTTTATTTACTTATTTAAATGGAGGTACTGGGGATTGAACCCAGGACCTTGTGCATGCTAGGCACACGCCCTACCACTGAGCTGTACCCTCCCCTCCGCTTGCTCTTAATCTTGATAGTATATGGAAGTGAGTTCAGATCTTGTTTCTACCACTCTCCTGATGGTATGGCATGATGCAATCTGCTTAATCTCTAAGCCTGTTTCCTTATCTAAACGAAGGATGCTATTACACACATCAAGGGCTAGTTGTGAGGGTTCACAGTAAGGTTTCAGTGGTTCCTGATGTACACGGGGCAGAGGCCTATTTCTGGGTGCAGCTAATTGGTTGACACTGTTGTCATCTGTATCTTGCCTGTTTGTGTCTGTTTGATTATTTCCGGCTCCTCACTCCTTAGTTCTTCCCCTTTCAACCTACTGTGAATCAACTGAGTATATTTTGAAATTCTAGGCATTCTACAAGAATATTTTATAACAAATGGTTCAGAGCATCAATAGGATTATAAAGAATACCTTTCGTGAGGGCCTTGGTTAGTGGATAACAATGAGATGGAGAGACGAGGAAAACGAGTCACTTGGTGAATAAGGTAACGTGTATAACATGCCAAGCTGCATGATGAAGATACTCAGAGCAGCCACAGTTAAAAAATGATCAGTGAGGTGCATCGTATATGAAATCGTCTGGTCCTATGACCAGCAAATATTCAGAGCTCAAAAGTTGCTCATAGATCCTGCCTCTGAAAAAGCCCTATGTAGGTTACAGGTTGTTGGGATAGGGCTGAAGGAGGAATTGGGACTTGAATATGAAGGGTGGGTAGAAATTGAAAAGAAGGAACAGAGAGGGAGCCTCAGAGGTGGAGGGAACTTCATCCCAGGCACTGGGGGACGCATGCTGCCGGGGCTGAGCTGCCTGACACAACGTGGGGCCGAGTAGTAGCTCCCCGAGAGGTGAGACCAGGATGGCAGTGAAGGATATTAAGAGTGAAAGGGGGAGGGGGGAGGGTATAGTGGTAGAGCACATAAGCTCAGCACGTATGAGGTCCTGGGTTCAATCCCCGATACCTCCATTAAAAAAAATTAAATAAATAAATTAATTACCTCTCCCTCCCTCCCCCAAAAAAATCAGAGAAGAAGAAGAAAAAAAAGAGTTAAATGGAAGAGAGAGTATATCTCAGTGGTAGAGTATGCACTTAGCATGCAGGAGGTCCTGGTTCAATCCCCAGTACCTCCCTTAAAGTAAGTAAGTAAGTAAATAAATAAATAAATAAATAAATAAATCAAATTCTCCCTCCCCGACCAAACAAAACAAAAAGAAAGAGCGAAATGGCAGAATGAGTGTGATACACATGAAATGCTTTTGAACCTACTTCTCAAAAAACTTACCCTGGAAATGTGTTTTCTGTTTTCTAAAAGGGTTTCCATCCTCACCCTAATTCTTTTATCCCTTTATAGCGAAAAAGGTAAATCTATATAATTGCTAAATTATCATTAGCCTGAAGTGGCCCTACTGGAGATGGGAGAGCTAAGACTGAAGCACATTTCTATGGCCTATATTTGAATTCAGTGTTCTTGCCTGTGAATCATATGACTTCACTACTGGATTATATTAAATGAGCTCTTCACTGTTAGCTGCTGCTCTTGCCTGCAGAACTAGGCGGGTGATAGTGGGTTGGGGTGAGATGATAGACAGCAGTTGACATGAGGCCTGAGTATATACAAGGGGCCTGATAAGGGGAGGTGGGGGAACTGCCCTGGACTGTGAAGCGCAGGGACCATCTGAAGCAGGCACCATTTCTTCACCATCTATCCATGGTGCAGGCCACGTGTTACTTCTTGCATATTATTCCTTTCTGGGTTAAATTCCCTCCTTCCTGAATTATTTTTATTTTTTCTGAAAGGTTGTGTGAATAGTAAGCTCTCATTTGTTGGTCTGAAACGTTTTTATTTTTGTCCTCACTCCAATGTGATAGTGTAGTTAGGTATGGAATTCTAAGCTGACAATTCTTTTCTCTTAACACATTGAAAAGATCATTCTGTTGTCTTTTATCATTGATTGTTCCTCTTGGGAGGTTGGCTCACTACTTAAGTGCATTCCTTTTGTGGATATTTGACTGTCCTCTCTAGTTATTAAGGCCTTTGGTGTTCTGTGGAATCACTGATATTTCAAAGTACAAACCTTTTGTTTTTCATTTACTCTGCTTGGGGTTCGCCACGGATTTGTTCTTTTCATTCATGTAGGAAAACTCTCAGGTATTCACTCTTCAAATATACCTGTCCTTCATTCTCACAGATTGTTGGTTCTGGGACTCAGATGATTTTGAAACTTCTCATTCTGTTTCTCGGGCCTCTTAACTTCTTTTTCCTTCATTCCATTTCTTTAGCTCTATAAATTACACTTTGTATAACTTTCTCAGCTACTTCATGCATTCTCTTCGGTTATACTTTTAGTTAACTCATCTGTTAAGTTTTAAAATTTCAATGACTGCAGTTTGTATTTCTAGAAGTTCCATTTGGTTCTTTCTCAAATGTTTCTTCTTTATAATATCTTTCATCTCCTTGTGATTTCTTTAATCATTTTAAATGCTCTTGTTTTATATTTTATTTAAATTGTTCCTTTAGCTCAAGTTTTTATGGTGATAGTTTTTCTCTCTGTTGTGTCAGCTCTCATGGTGGTTTATTTCCTTGTGCATTTATGCTGATGGGTTTTTTTTATATGAGCTTATCTTCAACAGGGATGGTTTTTTCCTCTGGGAGTCACTTAAAAGCAGGATTGTGGGAGTATCTCTCCCCACCACACCCTAGTAGGGTTTTACATTTGTTTCTGCCAGACGACTTGGGACGAATTTTTATGTCAATTTCTTGGGTTGAAAATTCTTACGTCTGTGTGGTAACACAAGCTTAACATTTTTTCCTCGGGGGATTCTTACCCCATTCCAATCTCATAGTCTGAGACCTAATCGAACTTCTTTGCTGTCTTCTCTGATCACTGGAAGATGTTTTGCTAGTTGTTGCCCAGCTTAAAGAAAGCAGAGGAAACTAACACTAAAGTTAAAATAGAGGAAGAACCTGTAGCGGATCTTGACCTTGTTAATAGCATATTACTGAAAATAACATGCATAAGAAATTTAACTCTTCTAAGGAATATAGCTTTTGTAGAACTGCATTACAAAATATTTTCGGTATTTTTGTTCTTCACAATCATGCCACAGCAGTGGAGAATGGTGCTGATATCAGCCTTAACTTCCCAGAATCCAGGCTGTTGTCTTCAGCTATGCATATATGAAACCTTGTGAGTGTCAAATTTGGGGTGAAGTTACTTATTAAGAGGAAGAGGGGAAGAGAAAGAGATCACCAGTGTCAACCTGCTAGAACTGAAAACTCAAGTCTCTTGCCAACGACAGTGTGTTAGAAGCCAGGGAGGAGGAGGCGGGGGCCACATCTTGGAGACCATGATGTATATTTTACCAAGATCTCTGAGCTCATACCAATTGTGTTTTCACCAGCTTACCTTGGAAGCATCAAGACGAACCATATCAGCAGTGACTTCTCTTTTAGCAGAAATTGTCACTCACCTAATTCTACTTTTCAAATAAGGCAACTGGGGTATAGAGAAACAGAAAGCCTTTTCCTAAAACTGTTTAGCAAGTGAATGGCCCATGAGGAATTGAGATGCTGGTCTCCTTTGCTATCTTTCTATACTCTATCCTATTTCAGTGACCGTGCACCAAAGTAACCCATGGTACTGGGGCTACAAGTTGCAAGCCTTCTTGTTTTTTTAAAATCAGGAAATTGCTGGAATATTTCAAGCATATTTCTTTGGTTAACTTATTTTGAAGTTTTCCTCTGTTCTGTATTTTAGCTGCCCTTATAATTTATCAAAGGCAGACTCATTGTTTTGGCAAGTCCCCAGCCTGGAAGTCTCCAACAAAAACTCACAGCACTCTCTCCGAATAGGAATTTTTAAATGCGTTCTTAGTCTTGAACTTGAAAATGTATTCTAGATGCAACAGTTTGCTGGGAACTTTGAACAATGCTGTTTATCATATGACAACGTTGCTTCAGACAGAGAGCTTTTCCATCTCTTCCTTTGTTAACATTCCTCCTACGACATTATCTTTCAGAGCATTTAGTGTGTGTGAGTGTGTGTGTGTGTGTGTACCTCAAAGGCAAACCATACCTCTTCAGTTTTTCACTGTTTCTGGAATTCCGCATTAGAATTTTTCTCTTTCACTAAGTTTTTTGGTGAATTAAAACATTCCTTCATCACTCTGCAGAAGTGATCATTATATATTTTTTAACTTATTTTTATTCTTTTTTTTTTTTTTTTCTTTTTGGGGTAGAGGTAATTAGGTTTATTTATTTCATTATTTTTGGGGGGAGATACTGGGGATTGAACCCAGGGCCTCTTGCATGGGCATTTGCTCTACCACTTGAGCTATACCTTCTCCCCCCAACCCCAAAGTGATCATTATTAATGTTTTATTTTTATAATGATGAGATTATGCTATAAATACTGCTTTGGAAACTTGAAAAAAAAATCATATATAGCTTTCACTTTCCCTTATTAAATCCTCTTTCACATTACTTTTATTTCCAGGCTACACATTAACCCATCAAGGGCATGCCGTATTTAACCAGTCACATTACTAGACACTTGTTTCAGATTATTAGCTATTATAAGCAATGCTGTATGGATTTCTTTGGTGAACATGGAAAATTGCTTCATTAGGACAAATTCCCTGAAGTAGAATTGCTGGGTCAAAGACTAGGGTGAAATCAGTTTTCCTCTTGATTATTGACAAATCCTAGAGGAAATCCAGTATACCAGTTAGAATTTTCAGGGATTCTCAACAGACTGCTCTTTTTCTGACCTCAAAAATACCTAGGTGGGGAGGGGAGGGTATAGCTCAGTGATAGAGCATGTGATTAGCATGCACAAGGTCCTGGATTCAATCCCCAGTACCTCCATAAAAAAATATATATATATATATATATATAAACCCCCTAGAAAACAGGTCATAATATTCAGCGGCCCCCACCTCCCTTGTATGCTGTGAAAATGTAAGCGTTTCTTCTCATTAACCTGGCCATGTCCAAAAGGCAGGGTGTTCCAGTGGCTGGAGCCTTGGTGACTCAGACTCACCCGCTTTGCCAGCTGTTGAGTGGGGATCATCGTGGTGTGGCCTTGTCCTTTAGTGATGTCTTCGCAGCTGTGCTCTTGGAACTTTCCAGTGGGTTTCGCAGGGCTTCCGTACCTCCCCTCAGTGTTAGCTCAGATCCTGCACCACCAGTCAAGACCCCGGGTTGTCAGTGTTCACGGTGATTATCAGAGGCTGGAACGTGCAGGGACTTTTTTACTTTCGAAACCTTACAGTTGTGTAAATTTGAATTGTTTTCAGCAAGCAAGTTTTCATAATCAGGTGAAAAAAGAACAAATGATGGAGAGAGGCCAGGTAACCCAGGTTATTAAATTCATAAGTTTAATTTTATCCACAGTATTAAGTCAGAGGCTCAGGTAGTTTGGAGAGGGGAGACTCCAGAGCCAGGTGCCCTGCTGGATTCTTGCTGCACCTCCAGCCCACGCTGCATGCCCTTTTGGCTGGGTTCCCGCAGTGGCGGTCAGTCCCATCTGTCCCCTAAGTGGAGCTGCTGCAGGTCCCTTGCGATTGAGTAATAATTAAGGGCAGCCTAGCTGTGGTACAGAACAATAAATTCAGAATAAAATCGTGATTTAGCTCCTCTTTTCCCTCTGGCCTAAAATACAGTTGATCTCTCCTTATGGTAATGATGAAATAAAATATTGAAAGTGCAGGGTGAGGAGGGTATAGCTCAGTAGTAGAGTGTGTGCTTAGCATGCACAAGGTTCTGGGTTCAATCCCCAGTACTGCTATTAAAAATAAATGAATAAATAAGCCTAATTACTTCTACACACACACACACACACACACAAAACTCAATAAAAAAATACAATAAAAAAATTTTTTTTAAATATTCAAAAAAAAATAGAAAGAAAGGAAGAGAAAGTATAGCTGTGCTCCAGGGAACATTTACTGCTGTTACTGCTGTGGAAGCTAACAGTGATGGAACATTTCTTCATGGCGCTCCCCAAACTTTCTGGTCACCAGGTTGGGCCTTTTGATCTGTCATATCACATGCTTCTAAACCAAGGGGGGAAAATGGCTTTCCAAAAGTTCTGAATGCTGCTGCAATAAATAGTTTATCATTTAAGGAACAGCAGTTGGATACAGTTCTGAGAAGTCTGAGGTCATGTTCAAAAAATTAATACATCTCATTATTTGTTTACAAGAAACATATAAATAGAACCAGTCCATTTTTGCTCCTTTTGTTAAAAGGTCAAAGGCCATAGGCAGCCCTGATGAAAGCTGGGAGGGTATAACTTGGTAGGAAAATCTACCATGTTCCTCGTGTCAAAGTGAACACACTACTTGGAACACCTCATCGTCTCTGCTTTTGACCTTGAGACTCGATCAGCAGTGTTCTTTTCTCCTTAATAGTTGAAATATTAAGGCAAAAGTAATAGTAAATTGAACAGGAAGTAGGTGCACACTTTGGCCACGCTAAGCATCTAAATTTAACTAACCGGATTCCAGTATTTTTGTCTTTCAACCCATTAAGATTTAGAAGCATTGCCCTGCAGCTCAGTTTCTAAAATATTTGTTTTCTTTATTTAGAAACGGTAACTCTGACCTTTTAGGCAGCACAGCTTTACTTCGAGGGGCCTTTGAGTCGTGCTATTTTAAGAATTAGTTGAGGGATTTGGGGGAGGGTATAGTTCAAATGGTGGAGCGCATGCCTAGCATGCACAAGGTCCTGGGTTCAATCCCCAGTACCTCCTCTAAAAATAAATAAAAATAAACCTAATTACCTCCTCCCCTTCACCCAAAATAGAAAAAAAAAAAAAAAGAATTAGTAAGCAGTGAAGTCATATACTTAGGCCTATCTGGATTTATTTGGGGAGATTCCCAAGGATTATCAAAGAAATTCTAAGGTTTAAATTCAGTCTTTCTGATTGACAGTGAAAGTAGTGTAGATCTTATTTAAAGAGATCTACGACTTACAAGCCTCGGCAATTGTGGTCATTCTGGGCTTTCTTAGAATATTATCTCTAAATTTCTGTATAACTCTGACTCATTAAAAAAAAATCCTCTGAACTTCTCTCTTCACTTCAGTAAGATACAGTGTCTTTTATTCTTAGAATGGGAACTTTAATGAAAAGAAATAGCTTATGGTCGGACAGAGAATGGAAATACCTCTTTAAGATAATAGTTGCTATTTTTAAACTGACTTAAAAAGTAATGAAAAATGATGATGCTTATAATCTTCATGTAGCCTTAGACTTTAGGAGATACACTCCCTAAAATACCTGGTTACTTACTGGTTACTCAAAATAAGTGTTTGAAAATGCTTTTAAAGATTTTTTTAAAAATATATTTGTAACCAGTCACTGACTCAGCGCTAGTTTTAGAGAAAGACTCTTGAAGTTCCATTGCAGAATAAACATCACAGCTTAGGCAACAAAAATAGATTTCCATAGTAAATCTTGGTCAGAACAATGGCACATTCCTGGGCCCGGGATTCAACAGTGGGTGTTAATTCAAAGCAGCTGGATGCTGGGATTGAGATTAAGACCGTCCTGTCTTCTGCTGTGGCCTTGCAGAATATGATGTACAACAATATTTTGCTGCTTTTAAATGTTGCTCTGTCCTTTTAGTGAGTAAGACAGAGAGACACAGTAGAGATACACAAAATTTGCAGTCTTATGTCCAAACTTTGTTCTTCAAGAAAACTCCCAGAGAAATTCCTGGGTTCAATCCCCAATACCTCCTTTAAATAAACAAACAAACAAACCTATATACCTCCCCCTCAAAAATAATAACAAATTTAAAAATTAAAAAAAGAAAAGAAAACTCGCAGTTCCTTCTTGTCTGTTTTCTTTGTTCGGCTTCATTAATTGTTCAGGCTGGGTTTTATATGAGTTATTCCTTCTCTCAGCTTCTTCCACAGTTTACATCTAGTATTTCCTCGTTATGTTTCAGGATTACTGCAGATAAACAGTGTAAGGGGCATCGTGAAACTATTCTCAGTTAATATGCTTACAAAAGCAATTATAGAGCCAAAGCGAAAACGTAATGAGAGATTCTGGGAGCCAGGGGGTGAGAGGATCAGAGCCACTTCCAGCCAAATGGTGCTGGTACCTCCAGCAGGCTCCCCTCTGATTCTCATGGGTCAGATACCCCACGGTCGTCGTGACAGATTTATTGCCAGGAAGCATTCGTCCGTTTTTGTGTGTGTGTGTGTGTGTGTGTGTGTGTGTGTGTGTGTACCTACATACATACATAAGGATGACATTCTGATCTCTGTTTCAGAACTAAGCTGTTTTAAGTTTTCACTAAGTTGAAATCATTTCTCCAAAATAAAAAAGGAGACCCTCCACTTTGTTACTCTTATTTCCAAAAGAGATGAAGGGACCTCCCTCCCCTTGGATTTTTGTAAGACTTTTTCTGAGGAAGGCTTGTGAATGAAATAGAGAATTTTTTAGAAATAGGAGGTCTACCTGGGAATTTCCTTGTTTTTTTGTTTTTTTTTTTCTTTTTCATAGTCATAACAGAGCGACAAATGATCAAACTCTAGGTAAGTGAGAGAGTTAAAAGGATTTTTGAGTTGGTCGCTTTAGGGGAACAGATGGAGTGCATGTAGGTGGGGAAGCTAGTATTTAAACAGAGGAGGGTTACTGTACATTGTAAGGGCACGAGTTTTACAGGGACGCTGGGGACTTCACATGCTGGGGACTAGCTTAATAGATTTACTAGTGGACACAGTAAAGCGGAAGCCAAAGCATATGGTCAGGAAGGGAGTTAACAGGCTGCAGCGAAGAGGAAGAATGAGGCAGCTGAACTAACCAAGGGGAGGTGAGAAGTGGGTAAAATGGTTCTGAGATACCTAAAGGCCTGAAGAAATGAAAAACCTCAGGTACTAAGGAAATCAGTTTGGAAATATTAATATTGTTACCTTCATTTGGGAAGCGTTTACTCCTGAATCAAGAAGGAAATAAAGGAAGCAGCTCTGAGTGACCACCTTTGGCTTTCACAGGTACGCAGATGAGTCAAGTCGGTGGAGGAAGTGAGAATCAGGTTAAGCCTTCGTCACGGAGGCAGGAAACCAATAAAGGACACTGAGATGCTAAAAAAAAATTGCGTTCTGGTACCAAAGGGTCAGACAGTGGAACAGACTACTTCAGCGCTTCTTCTTTGTTTTTGCATGTGAATGTTTCTTTCTTGTGGGTTTTTTTTTCTTCTTTTTAAACTATTAGGTTCAGTAAAACAAAACAAAACCATGCAACAAACACAAGTTGCCTTGGCTACAAGGCCCTTTTCCTGCCGTGTTTTTGGCTCAGTGTGGTCACTTTGCCAAGGAGACAAGCCAAGTCATCTCTTCATCTGGCAGGGGGTAGTTTTTGCTCTGCATGGACCTCAGATTGTGTTAGAGATTCATGAGACTATGTTTATCAAGGCCCCCTCAAGGTGCTAGATGAATTATGTTACCAACATAACAGTCTCTGGTGTTTGTGGATGACTTTAGATTTTATAGACATTCTTGTTTGAACTTTCAAATCGACTCTGCAGCTTGTCAATCATAGCCCCTTTCTTGTTTGTGTGTAATGAACCAAGATATGAATTAAAAGAGAGAAACAAATTTATGAATTCTGTTATTATTTAGGAGAAACGCAATGCAGTAAAACAAAATAGCTCTGCCTCCCCCCCCAACATAAAAAGCACAAAAAGGGCACCATGCTTACGCTTCTTTAAAGTATATTCTTAGAATAAACGTAGTGGAGAGTTTTAGAAAAGTCCATTTAGGTCAGTGGTTCACATGCCTTTTTTATTCATGAACTCCACTGAGAATCGGATAAAAAAATTTGTGGGTCTCGAGTAACTTATAATGAAAAAGACTATAAACATGAATGTATGTATGTATATGTATGACTGAAACATTATACCGCACACCAGAAATGGACACAACACTGTAACTGACTATACTTCAATAAAAAAAAATATGGATCTCCTATATTCTCCTCAAAAAAAAAATATGATCAGAGGTTCCCACAAGGGCCATCTAGGTAACATAAATACGTGAGTTGGGCCAAGTGCAGACAGGAAAGAATGGCGACACACGTGTCAAACCACAAAGTAATGCCACATGCAAACACCAAGTGGCGGGCTTTGTGAAGAATGAGGGTGCACATCCCTATCTAAAGTAAATCCAACTTCTAAACTGTTTTTTCTTTTTCTTTTTTTCTTGAAATATAGTTGACTTATAATATTATGTTAGTTTCAGGTATACTGCCTTGCAATTCAGTATGTTTGCAGGTTATACTCCACTAGAGGTCATTACAAAATAATGGTTATAATTCCCCATGCTACACAGCGTATCTTGGTTGCTTATCTGTTTTACATATAGTAGTTTGTATCTGTTAATCCCACACCCGTCATTTGTCCCTCTCCCCTTTGGTAACCACAAGTTGGTTTTCTATACCTGTGAGTCTGATATTCATTTGTATTATTTTTTTAGATTCCACATGTAAGTGATCTCATATGGTATTTGTCTTTCTCTGACTTATTTCATTAAACGTAATATTCTCTAGGTCCATCCACGTTGCTGCAAATGGAAGTATTTCATTCTTTTTTTATAGCTGAGTAATATTCCAGTGTGTGCGCGTGCGTGTGTGTGTGTATCACATCTTCTAAATCTAGCTGTCTGTTGATGGGCACGTGGGTTACTTCCATGTCTTGGCTATTATAAATAGTGCTGCTGTGAACATTGGTGTGTGTTCTTTTCAAATTAGTGTTTTCATTTTTTTCCAGATGTATACCCATGGGTGAAATTGCTAGATCATATGGTAGTTTTGGGGTTTTTTTGGTATTTAGATTTTTAGTTTTTTAAGGAACTGCTGTTTTCTATAGTGGCTGCACCAATTTACATCCTTACCAACATTTGTTATTTGTAGACTTTTTGATGATAGCTATCCTGACAGGTGTGAGTTGATATTTCCCTGTTGCTTTGATTTACATTTCTGTAATAATTAGTGAGGCTGAGCATCTTTTCACGTGCCTGTTGGCCATCTGTATGTCTTCTTGGGAAAAATGTCTTTTCATGTCTTCTGCCCATTTTTGGACTGGGTTGTTTAAACAATTTTTTAAAAACAGCACCTGCTAAATACAACACATTTGAGGTAAATTCAATACACCCCCCCCCCAAGTCCCTCCAGGTTGCAATTCTAGGCTTTTATTTATTATGTGTGAACATTGAGGCTTTTCTCATTTTTGCCCTAAGGCACGACAACAAGCTCAAATCCGTCACCAAATGGCCGACGACAGCAAAGCCGATTACTCCTCATATCTTCAGAAATTCAACCTCGAGCAGCATGAATATTACCACACTCACATTCCCAACATCTTTCAGGTAAGTAGTTCAGATCTCTCAGGATTGCTTTGCTTAGAAACATGTTGCATTGGAATCATGGTTTCTGGGCTTCTAAGTATTTATAGAATTCAAAATGTCCTCTAACTCAAATCATTCTTTAAAGCATTCAGATCAAACAGTGACCGGCATTAAGATGAAATAGCCCACGAATCTCAAGATTCATCAGTAACCTTCGCAAGTTTCCTTCGTTTGCACCCGTAGTCATTCTTTGTCAGTCTCAGAACTGGGATTCATAGATTAACCCCCTCTTTGTTCAAAGGACTGTTCTGGTTACAGAAATGCCAACTTAACTTTAGAAATCAAAGCAGCTTTCAGACAGTTGGAGGGTTTGCACAGATAGCAGTTCCTTTCCTTTGGATTGTTTTACTTTTGGCTACTCCCGGTGGTCAAAAATGGTATGAGAAAAGATATATCCACATTCTCCCACTTTGAGAATCTTTTACAACTTCAGGTCCAGCTGTAGAAAAAAACAATAAATCTCTGTGTCACAGTGTCTACGCTCGCAGCACACAAGAACCTCCAGCTTGTAGAAGGAAGGTACACTAGTTAATCTCAGCCTGTGTTGGCGCAAGGCGGTTAACCAAATACTTTGTTTTTGGTAAAGGATAAGACAGTGGCTCAAAGATGGAGGAAAGATTTGAAATCTCATACCAAATGGCGTTAAGAGTAAAACTACTTGAGTTTGGGGTCTTATTGAAATTGGAATGCAATTGTGTACAGTACACATTCAGGCAGCCAAACAAGTCATAACACATATGGGCAGCTGGCTGACTGCAGAGGCACAGTGTACTTACGGCTGCTCTAACTCTCACCTTTTTATAAGCCTATTTCCCTCCTAGAGAATTTTTTAGAGGTGACAATGCTGCCAAAGAGCAACTTCCTGAAATAACAGGAGACCAAATTAATTTTATGCAAACTCTAATGTTGCAGAAAATACAAGAGATGGAGGAAAGAAGGATAGTGAGAATTGGAGAATCAGTGAAGACGTATGCGGAGCTGGACCGGCAGGTGATTCCGATCATTGGGAAGTGCTTGGATGGGATAGTAAAGGCAGCCGAGTCTGTTGATCCGAAAAATGTAAGTACTATTGTTTGGACTTCATTTGTCACTAGTGTTTGTGGTCCCTTTATTTCCTCGCCCCCGCCCCCCGCCACAGCGACCACATTTAATCGTCTGAAAGTAGTTGCTTTCTGTGGTCACATGTACTTTTCCACAGTAGTGACACCACTTCAGAGTTTTTTAATTCAGCCCTGTGTGTTTTGGATTTAGCACTCAAATTCCATTTGCAGAAAATACATGTCAGTAAGTGGTAAGCTGTCAGAGACATTGCAGACTTACTTGGAAGTGTTGGCTTATCAGTCAGCCGAGGAACCCCTAACATTGGGAGGTGATTGTTTAGAGCACGATTGACATTCTGAGCCAGATTAATCTTCGTGGGAGCCCGTCCTGTGCACTGTGGGACGTTTAGCTTCATCCCTGGCCTCTACCCACTAGACGCTAGTAGCCCTCCCCTAGTTGTGACAATCAAAAGTGATCAGGGGTGGGGGAGGGTTTAGATCAGTGGTAGAATGCCTGCTTAGCACGGATGAGGCCCTGGGTTCAATCCCCTGTACCTCCATTAAAAATAAACAAACAAACAAACACCCCCCGCATTAAATTTTTTAATAAGTCTCTAGACATTGCCAAGTGTGCCCTGCAGAGCAAAATCATCTCCGATTGAGAACACTGCTTTAGGGCCAATGTTATCCATCAGGATTCCTTTCCTAGAAGCCTATTTCCCTCAGCATAAGTGTCAACTAGAACATCAGCAAAGGCTTTTACAAATGTTTATTAACTTGCAAAACCAAATATTTAATATAAAAGCCCTGCCCTAAGTATTCTGTGTTAGGAGAGCCTCTTAAAATATGAGTCCAGGGAAGATCAAAGCTTCCTTTTCCGTAAATAGATCTAGCATACAGATTCTTCATTGTTCTAAGAAAATCTGGTGTGTATTAACATTTGGGGTCATCTGGGTAAAAAGTTTTTGTCGGTCCAACGTGCACAAATACTTCCAAATATGTTCAATGATAAGCCTTTGTAGGAAGAGTAGTTCCAAGGTAGTAGATGTGAGTTTCTTGGTTTTGTTTGATTTTAGGATTCTTTGATCTGTATTTTGTTAATACCTATTTGCCTAAAGCCTCCTTCTTCAGTGATTTCAGCCAACCTTTGGCGGGGAAATGATTGATGCTTCTGAATTATTGGTGCTTCCCTCCCACCGCCTGGAACTACATTATGCAAACAAGTTTTCAGAAGTGATCAAACCATCCTTTTCCTGAGCTGAAAATTTCTTTATTTGGTGATTTTCTAGATCTCTTTTAAGCATTTCAAAAGAGAGATAATCCTCTTGCTCAAATTGTTTCTTGGATTAGAGACATATGACAGGACATGCACCCATGCAGTCAGTCAAGTTTCTCCATAGGTATGAGCACCTGTTCCATTTTCTTGTCACCATTGATCCATCAATTCCATACATCTCTGTATCTTCAGTTTGGTCCAGGTCTCTTATTGGTTGTAAATGTCTGGCTTATAGAAGGAAATCAGAAATAGTCTGAGTGAGGCTTTCTCTGATCACCATATTTAAAATTTCAGTAGTCACCAATAAATGACTGTATGGGGAGGGACCTTTTAAAGGGGAAGAGGAACAGTGGGGTTTATAAGGTAAGCCTTCAAAAGTGAGATCGCCTCTATATGAATCTTAACTTTTCTTTGAGGTTCATTGACCTCTGGCATTGATTAAAATCTGAAATAAGCCTCATTTTAACTTGTTATATTAGAAATTTGAAAATTTCTTTTTCCTTGAAAGTGTGCAATTTCTCAAGATTATGTCTGAATGATAGTTTTATCTCGGAAATCGTGAGCCCCCAGATTTGTAGGGTATTTCTCCCATTATGAGAGCCTCATTTTCCATTGTATCACTGGTAACTCTTTTCACACATGATCTTGATGTTGTTAAGTCCTTTCTAAGTCCTCATTCAAGTTCTCATCCAAATTCTTATTTAACTGTTAGCAGCAGTGGCCCCCACTCAACCACCCTCTTATTTGCTCTTCCTTCACTTGATTCCCAGGAAACCACAGTGATGGCTTTTATCCTCCTCACTGGTCTCAGTCTCCTTGGCTTGTTCTTGTTTTTCTTCTTCTTATGATTGAACTTTGAGAGTTCTCCAGGGCTTCCATCTTGGACCTCTGTACTCTCCACATTCACTCCTTGGAGTGATCTGTGGACTCCTGGAACATTAAGTCCCATCTCAATACTGACCCCCACATTTTACATTTCCAGCACAGACTGCTCCCCATCCTGCAGGTTCATATATTCAGCTGCCAAGATGCTTCTCCACCTGAATGTCTAGTACGTACCTGAAACTTAGCACATCCAAAATGGAGTACCTGACCTTTCTTGTGAAGCCTGCTCCTCCCATAGTCTTGACTGTCTCAGTTATGGAATTTCCTCCCTTCCAGCTGCTCAGATCTTGGAATCACCCTTGATACCTCCCTTTTTCTGACACCTGTGTCAGCTTGTTAGCCAGTCCTGTTGGCTTTACCTTTAAAATACATTCAGAACCCAACCAGTTCTCACCACCCCTGCTGTTACCCTCCTGATCCCTGATCTTCAAATCAGGGTTCTGTTACTAAAAAGAAAGGGTGATTGACTATTGCAAGATAATTGACACCTGTGGCACACCTGCAAATTGCACATTAGCTAAAATAGCTGCAGCAAAATAAAATGTGGGCTCATGGTAAGAAGTTGAGATCTTTCCACATTGTCTTCTCTAGTAGTTTCTTTTTAATCAGATGATCATTGAGTTAGCGTGCTTCTGTAATACTTTCACTTACATCTATCTAGATATCTTTGACATAATGGTTGTCATGTCCTTATGCTTTGGTCTCCACCAACTGACACTGAGAAGATGTTGTACTCAGTTCCTAGCAGGATGTGCACCATAGAGAAGGCATTTGGTTCACTGACTTATTTAGCAAACATTTATCACACCATTATCACTGGGCGCCATCTAAGTACTAGGAGTACAATGGAGGAAAAATAGAAGAGAGCTTACATTCTAGTGGAGGAGAGACTATGAACAAATATATACATAAAGAAGAATTATTCAGTAAATTCATACCTTTGAACCACAATGAACCAGAGAAACTGGAGAGATTTTCTATTCTTCACTTTGACTTTGTATATGCAAAATTGCTTTAAGACCTTCTGATGAGAACCAGTTTTTGTATTACTGTATTGTTCAAGGGAGTTGAATAATAAATGGCCCAAATTTTCTGCTTCTAGCAAAGTCATTCTTTATATTCATTTCTCTAAATGTAGAAAAATGGTTATTAAAACTATCTTCATGAATTTTGGATTTTGTGGGTGGACAGTTATCTGCAAATTATCCTCCCTTTTGACTTTGTCTCCTTTCGCTTTTCTGTAGCTACACTTCTTATTTCTGGTTTCATAGGCCTTGGCCCCCAATTTTAAATAATAGGGGTGATAGTAAATGTTCTTGTCCGTCCTTGATTTAATAAGATTGCTTCTAAGGCTCCTACCATTAGAAGGAAGGAAGTTGGTTTAAAAAAGATATTCTTTATCATATAGGGGGAATTTTTTTTTCTTTTTCAGGAATTGATGTGAATTTTATCAACTGAACAGTACTTACAGATCTGTGCATGTGGTTTTTCCTCTGACTTACTGATATGTTCTGTTGAATAAATTAAATTAATGCCCCCCCAAAAAGTATCTTCAAATCTCAACTAAACATATGGCTTTACAAATTATACTGATTCTTTCTTTTTTTTAAATTTTATTTTATTGAGTTATAGTCAGTTTACAATGTTGTGTCAATTTTCATTGTAGAGCACAATTTTTCAGTTATACGTGAACATACATATATTCACAGTTGTGTTCTTTTTCACCATGAGCTACAAGATCTTGTATATATTTCCCAGTGTTACTTATTCTTTCTAATGATAAAAACATTACTAGAAAAAAAAGTGCTATTAATCAATATAACTTACTTAGAATGTCATCTGTATGAAGTCATCATAGTTCATTGTGTAAAAAGTATTTGAACATATTTGTGTGTGATGCGTGTAATTTCAGGATTCACAGCTGGTAGTGGAAGCTTATAAGTCTGGGTTTGAGCCTCCCGGAGACATTGAATTTGAGGATTACACTCAGCCGATGAAGCGCACTGTGTCAGATAACAGCCTTTCAAATTCCAGAGGCGACGGCAAACCAGAGCTGAAATTTGGTGGCAAATCCAAAGGAAAGCTGTGGCCGTTCATCAAAAAAAATAAGGTACTGATGGCTGGACCCAGTGTGAAATGAATGTTATAAAGCGTGGAGGTCTTGGCTGTATCTTTTAGTCTTAAAGGAACTAAGATTTCAAGCCTGTAGTTTTAGAATGCGAGAAGCAAAGCTAGCGTGCTATTTTATTTTAAAACAGTATCTCTCTTTGGTGGTGGTACCTTTGCCATGGTCATTTCAGACGCATTATCACCTGCACCGTGTCACCCACACTAACAGATTACTGACCTCTGGCCGTTTTGCATCACACCTTTCCCTCCTCAGTCTCCTAGAACGCTGGTTACCTGGGCTGGGGAGAAGGGACGTTGCGCAAAATTTCTATAACCGTGTAGCAGCCATATCTAATTGAAATCGTTCCCCTGAGCTAATAACTTGGTTTTGAATTCATGTTAACATGTGTATCCATGAACATTTTTCATTTTCTTTTTATAGTGTGATACGTAGGTGCATGACAGCGTTAACCTGGGGGTAAAGTGTGATCGAGGCGACGTTAAGGCTTTAACCTTTGAATAATTTAATATTTCATTTTAAAAGACTGTCTTGCTGTTTTCACAACCTTAGCACTTAAGGGCTTTCATTTTCTCCCATCGAGCTGTGTTAGTTTATGTGGTTTAGAAATATTTACCCTTCTGGCTTACACTGGTGTAGAGTAACTGATTAGAGCTGTAGTTTGCATGTGAAAGTCTTGCATGAGCTCCTTGTCAGAATTTCTTGCTATTCTTCTGTTGCTTGACTTACTAAAACTCCCACTTCCATCACATTCTTCATTTGACATATTCTTCCATGTTTTCTTTTGGACCATGGCCTAAATATTTAATCGTTTGTGTTGGACTTGCTTTGGATTTCAAATATGATTTGATGCTTATTTTTGTTTTGTGTCTTATCTTCTTGTTTCTGATTTTTACTCTGTCACTGCTCCATCTCTTACACGTAGCTTATGTCCCTTTTAACATCCCCCCATCAGCCTCCCCCACCTCCCCCTGCCTCTGCCTCACCCTCTGCTGTTCCCAACGGCCCCCAGTCTCCCAAGCAGCAAAAGGAACCCCTCTCCCATCGCTTCAACGAGTTCATGACCTCCAAACCCAAAATCCACTGCTTCCGGAGTCTAAAGCGTGGGGTAAGTTCTGCTCTGGAATCCTGTCTCTCTTGTGCGCTTTGGTTGCATGTTTTGTTCCGCCTAACTTATTTTGTTTGTGAATGACTCCATTGTGTTTTCCCATAACATGAAACAATAAGAACCTATGATTCATTAGAGCCGGAAAGATGGACGACAGAGAGAGGGAAGAAGGAAGGAAGCAGAGGGATGCGAGCAGAGAAGAGGGGCAGCCAGCCAGCCCAGAGTTTTTCTGTCTGTAGTACATTTCGGAACGGCTTTTCTCCATTTCCTTTTTAAAACATCGAAGTCATTAATCTTTTACCTTGATTTTACCCCCCACCCCCCCCAAAAAGGGAACTTAGATTCTGTTTCTAAAGCCAGCGACTTACAAGGAATTGGAAATCACCATAGAGGCGGAAAATATTTGTGTAATCATTACTGAAGTGATGTGTGTGTGATGAATGAAGGTCCTTCTCTCTGAGCCTCCAGCTTCAGGGTTGGAGAGGGAAACAGTACGGGTTACAGTGGTTTCTTCAGCTATTTTGGTGAACTTACAAAATGTTGATTAAATATCTGATAACAGATCTGACTGCAGTAAGCCTAATGCAATATTTATCTCTAAAGGGTGAAATAATAGTGCTTGACGTTTATTGAGTGCTTGTCATATGCCAGGCTCTATTCTATGTGTTCATTTATTTTTCTCAACCACCCTATGAACCAGGGTACCAAGCATTTCCTTAATTTACTGATAAGAAAACTGACACATACAAAGATGAAGCTAGGAAGATGTAGAGCCAGGATTTAACTCAGGGAGCCTGCTTATGATCAGAGATTCTGTAACATCCACGTTCAGGGACAATCTGTTACAATGTGGTTGCCTCCTACAGGGATGCTGTTCAGACTCAGGTTTGCCGTTCCAATTAAGACTGGCATGTGCTTAAGTCACAGGGTTTTGTGGAACCCATCAGCAACCCAAAGTAGATACCACTGTGGTTTTTAGAAAAAGATTGGAACAAGGTAATTTGTAGCCTCCTGAATAAACCTAAATGGTCAGTCTAGTCTAAGCCATCCCCAGATATTCTTTATAATAAGTAATGAGTAAACAAACGTTAAGTGCATTCATATATCCAATAAGGTCTTCTTTTATTCTGTCCCATGGGAGTTGCAATAAGGTTGTAGTGGGATATGGTCTTGTCCAAATATAATTTCTACTTTTCTCTTCCTCTGGGTAAAAAAAAAAAGCAAAAAAAAAAACAACATAAATATAATAGATAACCAAGTTGTTACTTTTTAAAATAAGGGACAAAAACTCATTTCTTTATATGCAGAGTTCCTTTAAATAGGGGGTCTCAAAGTTTTGTGCTAAAAATACAGTTGGTGGAATTATCCTGTTTTAAGGTTGCCCAGCATATCAGGTTCAGAATTAGAGATTTAACTTCCTAAGGATTTCAAGAGAGCCCTTGTTAGAAGGCAGAATATAGCTTCCAAAGTGGATGATAGATTGTGTTGAGTTCTATAATTAGATCTCAGTTCCTGGCTCCATTAGGCTGGCTTTTAGAACTCTCCATCCATCTCTGGTCGTTGTTCATCAAAGAATTTCCAACATATGAGACCATATGTTGCTATGCTAGACTGTAGACGCTAAAGTTTTACATTAACTAAATCAGTTACCCCATCTCTGCCGCTTCCGAAACCTTTACGGAGCTCATGTGTTATATTTATAAAAATATCTCTGCGTTGTCATTTGGAATTTCATAATGGAGTATGTTGAATACTCATGATTGCTTACCATTTGTATATGTATCTATTCCATTTTTCTCTCAACACCACGGTCTGTCGTTTGCAAATGGTTTCTCTGTCATGTTTCATGGTGTTCTCTGAAAGTTTAGGAAAAGACCAAAGAGTGTCAGTAATCACTCAGTATAAGAGAAGATGGCTAGGGAAAATTTTAATCCTTGAAAATAAAAACAGTGAAATGAGAAATGGGTTGTTTTGATTAATTAGAGGAATCCCCTCCCTTTTTTTAAAAAAACTGTAATTAGCAAAATAAGTTTTATTTCTTACACCTCAAATCTGTGCTCAGAAAACCTTTATTTAGAAAAAAAGTTCTAAATGGCGGGTGTGTTTTCGAGAATAAACATACACACATACCCACTCTAGAAGAATCAGTGCATAAATAGAAACAACATTTTTGCTTCCTTTATTTTTAGTTGATCTGTTCTTAGGGTCAGATTTGATGTGCCTTCCTTCAGGAAGTAGCAGTGCGAAAAAGAAGAGAAAGAAAGGAAGGAAGGAAGAAAGGAAGGGAGAAAAGGAAATACATTATAAAAGTAAGAGTAGGAAGTTTAAAAAAATCTGAAATCTTGGGAAATAAATTTGATTTTAAAGCAATTTCAAAATGGAAGGAACGTGATTTAACAGGATCCACAACTAGTATGATACAGCTCTCGCTACTGCTTCATTCACTCTGCTTTATAGCTGTAAAACTGTTGTGCCAAAGATAGGATTCGAGGAGATGAACAAATCTGTGATTTTAATATGTCTTTGAATTTATCATGTTTTGCAGCTTTCAGATCCAGATGTTAATTTGTTTTTATTATTCAGAATGTATAAATCCGACATAAACATTTCTTAGCATAATGATTTTGTTTCTAAGTAACAAAATAGGATAAAGTATTTTTTGTTGTAAATCGTTTACATTTGTATGAAAATTCTGTCTCGCTGAACATCTTTAAAGATTGGCATGCCACCTGAACGTTATTAACCAGTATTTCATCTTTATGTAAGTTGAAGGAAAATGAAACTAGATTGTGTGTTATCAATTTGCAGTCTACAAAGTGTAACTTTATTGTCTTAAGATTTCTGGTCTGAGCAAAAGACTTCTAAATCTAAAATGTGGACATATATCCCCCATGTTTTAGAGTTAACTGTATGGAAAAAAATACCATCAAAGTTGATCAAAGTATTTTGAAAATTCTTATCAATTGTTTGTCAGATGTTACAATCTTCTGATTCCTTTCATTTTATTTATTTATCTTGTTCTCTTGCTGATTATTGGCAGACTCAGTCTTTCTGTTTTCACAAAGAACTCATGAAGAGGACGATAGGGAAACCCACGTATGCTTTTGAAGCTAGGGACTATGTTGTAAGTTTACCTGTGACGGCCAGGTCGTATGGTCACGGCACAGGCACTAACCCCTCTGACAGCACCAAGACTGGGGACCCAGACGCTCTCTGACCCGGACACTGGGAAAAGCCTCATTGTATCATTTCAACCACAGGCTTCTTCATCTGGAAAAAGTTGCATGGAAAAAAGAAACCAAACTTCCCAACAGCAATCAAACTTCCTAAAAATGTCAGTGAGCTGAGCTTGGTTTTTCCCCCTTTTCACTGACTGGGACTGCCGTCTGAGACAATGTCCCTGGGCATGATTTTATGAGCAGAATTTCACCCCTAAAACGCAGCTGCAGAGCGTGGTCATGGGAGGATGACACCCTCGCAGACGGCAGTGTGTTGCACGCCTACCCACACCTACGTCTGAAACTGATGGATCTGTAAGGGAGAACCAAAAAAATTCAGTGAAGCCTGAGCAAGGTCACGGAGCTGTGAAATGACTTTCCGTGGACCTTAAAACACAGTTCCTTATACATTCATGTTCACCGTCCCCTTTCTTTGTACTTGAGGTTAGTACCTGTGACGGCCCAATAACACATGGACCCGCTAGCTGTGTGTGCCCTCATGTGTTATTGACACTTGTGGCTCGCCAGGCTCCGTAATTGTTGCCTGAAACTGACAGCTTTTTAGTTCTCCAGGTGTCTCGCAATGCACTTAATAAGGCAGCCTTTAAAAATGTTCTCTTGGCAGATGATTTGGTTTCGAATTTGAAATGATCTAATGGGCTGGCTGACAACTTAAGACCAAAAACCATTTTATAGCTGTTAAAAAAAAGGATACCGTATACTGTGATGGCACGTCTTATGGAAGACCCATCACTGTCCACTTCAGAAAATTAAATTTGTCTGAGAATTCGATATTTCCTATTTCTACCGGGATTTGTTCTCAATCCTAATGACTTGTTTTTATGATGAAGTGGTAATATTCCTATGCTATTAGTTTTGATGTTAGAACTCAGTTTTCAGAATGCTTAAGAAAGAATACACAACTTTAAGCAACGAAAGTAGCTGGATAGAGAGCAGATAATATGCTGAGTTCAAGTTAGTGACATTTACATGGTAATGTGTCAGAAAACATTTGTATATGGTCGTGTGCTTTGTAGGGAAGATATTTGCAAAGTTTTCTGCTGTGCACCGTAAGTGTTGTCTGTAAAGACCTCAAACTGTGATGAACAGATCTGTGCTAAAGTTTACAGGAGGGGTTCAAGGTGTTAATGGAGGTTACCCATATTAGAGTGGTCACAGATATGACTGTACGTTTTTTTCCCCCCAAAGTTTTGTCTTGCTACTTCGTTCCTTAAAAGTCTATTTCCAGGGTTGAGGGGTGGGTGGGGTATAGCTCAAGCAATAGAGTGCATGTTTAGCATGCACGAGGTCCTGGGTTCAATCCCCAGTACCTCCTCTAAAAATAAATAAACAAATAAACTTAATTATCTTCCCTACTGAAAAAAAAAAGTCTATTTCCTCACAGGGACAATTTCTTTAAAAGCTTAATGCCTTTTGACAAAAAACTATCAACTTTGAGTTAATGTGAAGAATAAGATTTTTTAAAATCTGGTTAAGGAATTTTAACAACTTCTTCTCCCAATTTAAAATCAAAGGGCGCTTTCTTTGGTATTTTGTTTCCAACATATTTTTGGATCCTACTGCCAGTTGCCTGAACTTTTAGGATTGATAACAGCTAAGTAAACAGGCACTGAGCTCTCGAAATACTGCGTTAGAGCCGTAAAGCACATCTCACCTGTTATTGAAGGACCACTGTTTCTTTTCCCAATGTTGAGATGCCTTGTAATCCATTTGAGGTCGCATAATTCTTACAGTTTTACTAATCTTCTGGCTCAGCAAAATTGCAGCTGCTGTGTCCTGATAAGAAGGTGTAAGTACCCCTCAGTAGTTGAGACAACTGGCTGTCTGTTTCCTAAAGGTAACTTGCAAAAGCAGCAAGTTCTGTTAACTCCCCAGGTCCTATGGAACCTCTGTGAGTAGGACTCGGAGTTCCATAAAAAGCCCCAGAAAACACCTTCCGCTGAGCGGGAGATGCACGCAGTGCACAGGTGGGAGCAAAGCATCACGCTCTCCACCTGCAGCCGGGCGCTGAGAAGTTCCCTGGCTCCTGCAGATAGATTCACAGAGCATCTTTCAGTCCTTGGTTCCCCATTCACCACTTTGAGACTTTACCTTTAGGAAATGGCAATGTTATTATTTATTAGATCTCCTTAAGGTAAAAATACCACTGGTATGTTGTGGAAGTCGTTGCTTTTCTGACTCGAGTCTGTGTGAAACTTCCCATGGGAAATTTGGTGACCAAAAGGCTATGTGATTATTTCCATCTTTTTTAATCATGGTATGTTACCGACTACAAACTTAGTTTATACCAAGGCTGATGTGACCAATACAGAACAGTAAACAGAAACTCTCCTTTTCTGTCTTTATTCTTTGCTCTGGCAACGTGGCAGCTAAAGAAAGGTTTTGGTAGTTCAGCCCCTCTTGGGAACTTTGGCACAGATCCGCTACAAATCATTTTCACAAAGCGCCAGGTGAATTTACATATTATGTTTATACAGTGGAACGGACCAAGTTCCTCTTCTTCTCATGTATTGTTGTTTCTCTCTCTCTCTCTGTTTTTTTTCCCCTGTTACTCCTTCAATTTTTACATGAAGCTTTCTCTCAAGCTGGTAAGCACAATTATTCCATGCATGTCCTGAATCTAATCAGGTTTTTTTGGTGTGTGTTTTGTGGGTGCTGGGCCGTGTACAACACATCTTTAAAGTTAACTGTTGATTTGTGTTTCTCCTTTCTGCTCCTTGTTGGTATTTCTTTATGAGACCTTTGGAATGCAGAGTTCCAGAGCCTAACAGGGGATCGTAACCTTTTCAAGTTGCTAAGAAAATTAACGCTTAACTCATGATTTGTTTTATCTTTATCACTGGGGTCTTAAGAGGATGACAGATGTTGATAAACTTTATTTAAATATGAACATAAATGTAATATTAAATATGAGGGAGTTTATTTATTGGATCATTTCAAATAAAAGCAAATTTAATAGCTGAAAGTTGCTTCTCCCTGGGAGCCACAGAAGCAGATGAAAAAATGCTGGGAACCTGAGGGAGACTTGGCAGAATGATGCTGGTCTCAACTCAGGTCTGAGACAGCCTTTGAGAACTGAAGCCCGTGAAATCTTTAAGGTGCTCCCTAAATATACTTTGGTGCCTAATGCACAGCTGATTCGAGAAATCAAAGACAATTTTATGGACAATGAAAAGAGCCTCCTAAGCCTTTCCAAAATGACTTATTTACAGTTCAGTGTTGTTTCTACCTTAACTGCATAGCCCTAGAATAAATAGTCAAACTAATCATTAAATCTATTAAAAAAAACCAAACCTCTTAGCCTACATAACCCATTACTATACTACAAATATGTGTAAGTGACGTAGAATTCTCAAAACACCACAGCTGAGACTGTCCTGATGTTATGGACAAGGATGAATTTTGACAGTTCAACCGAGGAATAAGACCAGCATTTTACACACTGCTGTTGAGAACGTAGGACAATATTTTGCGGTTATCCTTATGTATGCTTTTGTATGTGTTCAAGTATGTACATAAACATATATACATAATTTTTTCAACCTGACTCAGTATTTGGCAACTGATCCAGCCCTAAAGAAAAAAATATCTTATTAAACATTTCTTAGACTGTGAAATGAAATCCTGAAAAGAGCTGTTGCTTAAGGTCCTCCACAAAAAGATGCTTAAATGAACTGTGGTCATCAGAAGTGTGAATTTGGGAGAAACTGGCTCCGTTAACTGGGACTCTCTCAAATGTTTATTTTTTGTCCTTAATTTGTTCTTTTGCTGAGGTGCCAGCAGCAAAAATTATATTATTAGGCAGTCTTTCAGTTTGAGGTAAATCATTCTACCAACCTGGTACTGAATTGTTACATGATACACTTATTTGAAGCTAATAAAGCAATAAACTATTGCACAAAGACAGCTTGGGTGTAAAAATTATAAAGTTTAAGAAGCAGCTTGTATCGTTGCCCGGAAGCAAGTGTTTGATTCCAATAGCAAGAAAAATATCCATTTAAAATATATATGTGCCCCTCTCCTAAACCCTGGTAGGGCCAGTCTCTCTGGGGCCCCTCCGAAGAGTTCAGAAAACCTGTTCTGACTTGAAGGTAGAAATGAAAATTCCTTTATGGCAAAATGAATCATAGGTCAGAGTATTGTTTGAAAGAATTCAAGCTTCAAAAGGCTAATAGGACAAAAATGACCTTTTTAAGGTACTTTCCGGAAATCTTAGGTTTCTTCAGAGCGAGAAGCCGGTGACCTCAATCTCCAGTGGGAATGGGAAGTTTGAGGCCTGGTCACTGAGATTCATTTTTGAGTAAAAACACAAGCACACAGAATATCTATTGAAAGGGACCTAATTGGTCAATTTAGACTAATCCTGATCCAGTGAAAGGAATCCATTTATTTGTTATTTAATTGTTTTCATTTTGGTAGATAATCAGGGCTGCATTTTGTTGTGTTGTTTGGGGTATCTATTTTTAGGTCCTGAGTTCAGTGTGTTTTACTTACAGATTTCTTTGAGCTGTTTATCCAGTGCAAATCTTAACACCTGTTCAGTCTAGACCTCTGTTGTCCGAAAGTAGCCACTCACCACGTGTGACTATTTAAATTGTAATTTAATTTAATTTAAATGAAAAGTAACTAAAATATAAAAATTCAGTCCCGCAGTTGTACTAACCACATTCCAAGGGCTCAACAGTCATGTGGGGCTACTATACTGGATGATGCCCATGGAAAACATTTCCATCATTCTAGAAAGTTCTTTTGGTCTCATAGAACATAGTCCCAATAAATATGTATAAATGGACATCAGCTACTTAGTAGATTTCCTGACTTCTGAAGCGGTGTATCTTCCACTGTGTTTTGTTACATTCTAGCATGAAAATCAAAAACAAAACCTCTCTTCTAGAAAACATGCTGATCTGGTTTAAGTCAGCTCAGTGTGAGAACGAAGGGTTGCGCGCTTGGGTTCGGGGGCTGAGTGGAGCAAATTGAAAAGCACATAATTAAGGTTCCAAGTATTATAACACAATGGTATAGGGAAAAGAAAGGACAAGTCTGAGTTATTTTTATATGGAAGATTAGCTGGCTTCATCTTCGTTTTAGAGGCAAATTGAACTTCCTTGGTTTGGCACTAGGGAATAGTCACTTACATTCTGGTTTCACTCATATCTCATCCACAACACACACACACACACACACACGTCTCTGAGAACATTAACTAAAATCTCATCCCTGACACACACACACACACACACACACACACACACACACACACACACATCTCTGAGAACATTAACTAAAAGTCTTTGCTTGGCCTTTGTGCTAAACTGTTTCAGCCACCAGCCCCCAAGCTTCCTGGCAGGCTCGACTTGGATTCAGCATTACATTATCCGGGACCCTTCTTTTCCACCCACTCCCAAGCCAGCCAGTCTTGCCTTTGTTTAATTGGTTCTAAAGCAAAAGCTCCCTTTTAAATTCCCTGGTTTGTACTCAGTTAGTTAGCAAACTTCTCTTTCTTGAAAACAGCTTCCTTGAAGGAAAAGCACTTGCTAGCCACAGCGTAGCCGCGGCTCTGACAAGTCAGCGTCCGTCAAAGTCTAGAAACTCCCTGTGGCTGTTTTCTGCTGAAATCACACGCACGGAGGAAAGATAGCAATTGTTTTTCACAGGGAATCAAGATATCAAAATCTTTGGATGAGTTAGAAACAGCGGAGGTTGATTTTGTGTGCGGTGGGAAGTTGATTTTCAGGGCAGGGAGGGTCCTAAAGGTGGCGAAAAGAAGGGACCAGACTTTTAGAGGCAGCAGAGGGGAGTGTTCTTGGGAGGTGGGGGAGGGTTTTTTTAGAATGTCCTTTTACCCACATTCTCTGAGGAACTAGATGTGCCATCTGTCACTTCACGGGGATGGAAGCTTTTGGCCTCAGCTTGTGTGAAGAGACGGGAAGGAATACTCAGACTAGGGGAGGAAAAGCAGTGCCATCGATGTGAGACAGTTGATGGGGACACTTATCACTTACATATATATTTTTTAATGGAGTTGCTGGGGATTGAACCCAGGAGCTCGCGTATGCTAAGCGCTCACTCTGCCACTGAGCAGTCCCCTCCCCCGACTTAGCACAGTTTCATATAAAGATAAACTGGAAGCCTCAGTGTCGCCTCCGACACTGACAGTAAAGTGAAGAATCAGTCTCAAACTTTGCTTCTCGCTGGAGTCAGAAGTATGTCTTCCTGTCTCCGCTCCCTCCTTGTGGGGGGCGGCTGGGCCAGCATGAATGGGATACAGAGTGGTTTGTGGGCCTTTTGCAGTTTGCATGCACTGATTTGGCATCTCAGCTGGGTGTTGTGGGAAAGAGCCTAATTTGTTTCACGAAAACACACGCAGATGTCTGCACCGCCCTGCTGTTGGGGGAAATCTCTGCCGCGGGCTCTCCGCGGTGTCTTTTTCTCACGGGGTGCCGTGAGCCTTTCTGGCTTATTTCTGTTTGTATCTGCAGGGTGCAACGCCGGAAGATTTCAGCAACCTCCCTCCTGAACAGAGAAGGAAAAAGCTACAACAGAAGGTCGATGAATTGAATAAAGAAATTCAAAAGGAGATGGATCAAAGGTAGAGTGGATCGATATGACTTAGTCAGAAATTCGAGTTCCGCTTGGAAAGGTGGGGAGTCCTACATTAGGGTTTAATCTGAGTGATTATTTTGGCCGTGTGCTTTGGCATAGTCTGCTGGATTGCTTTGTTATAGAGAGAGAGGATTCGTTTAACAAACAGGTTTTATTCTGAGATCGGGGGACAAAATACACATGGCTTTGTCTTTAGAGGATAGGTTTTTGTATAAATGAAGAGAAAAATGGTATGGACCACCCCCCCCCCCACGCCCTCTTCCTTACCCCACATACAAGTTTTGGATCCAAAATGTACTTGTCTTTCTATTTGAGGGTAAGTCAAAATCAGCCTTCCCATAGGTCTCATGTCGTCTTGTCTTTTTATAGAGTGTGTTGATGGCATCTAGGAAACCAAATCACAGTATGTCTTGAGTATACACATGACCAGCCATCAGAAGTGTAAAGGTTGCCTGCCCAGGCCCCCACTGTGAGAGTTCCCTGCTTTCTGAGCTGGTCTGTAAGTTTGATCCTAGGGATGGTAGGTTGGTGCACATGCAGAAAAAGGAAAAAAAAAAAAAAAGTAAGAAAAGATTCAATATCTCTCCCCATTCGCACTCCCCATCCCACATTTATAACCTATAATAGCATCGCATCATTTAGGGGATACTTGTAATAATCCTGATTGAGAAACCACTTTACTTATTTTATATGTATTTTTATTTATTTTTTATTCGTTTTTTGGTGGGGGGAGAATTAGGTTTGTGTATTTATTTATTTTTAGAGGCAGTACTGAGGCTTGAACCCAGGACCTCGTGCATGCTGAGCGTGCACTCTGCCACTTGAGTTATACCCTCTCCCCCGAAAAGCCACTTTATTGCCTCTCACCTTCTGTATTCTCACTGACGGAATGAAGTGAATCATTCGTTAACTGAGATTTGAACTTAAAAGATAACTTGAGATTTTGTGCTCTACAAGCAGGCTAAATGGAGTAACTACATAAATTTAGCTATATTAAAGCTGGGGTTAAACTTTGGCTATGCAAAAAATAAACAAACGAAGTTGGTACGGCAGTCCAGTTTAAGTACATGCAAAAGAAAAGTAGCTTTTTAAATTCTTTAAATCTCTGGTAGAGTAACTCCTGAAAAATAGATTGTATTGTAAACATTGTTACAAAGGAGAATATAGCTGAGTAGAATATGTGCTTAGCATGCATGAGGTCCTGGGTTCAATCCCCAGTACTGCCGTTAAACAAAAGTTAAAAATTAAATCTAAAAAAAATTTTAAAGCACTCTAGACACCCTGGATTCAAATCTGGTTCCACTTGTTTCTACTGCAGACTTTGGACAAGTTTCTTAGTCTCTTGGTACCTCAGTTTCCTCACCTGGAAAAGGGAGTTCATGTGCCTGTCTGTGTGAGGATTAAGTGTATTGGGATGTGTGAGGTGCCAAGGACGGTGCCTGGCATATTGTGTTCATAAAATGAAGTGAATCAATATGTTAAATGTGGACATTAACATATGTTCACATTAATATGTTCCAGATTTTCAGACTGGACAAAACACTAACCCCACCCCCATACACTAACTACAGAAGACACATTCGACTCATAAAGTGCGGAAAGGTTGAGAGTAAAGGATGGGAAAGGACAGTCTATGCAGGGACCAACCAAGAAAACCAGTGTGACAAGACTGACTTTCAGGCCAAACCCCCCCCCCCCACCTGCCCCAAACTATTCAGCTCAAAAGGATCAATTTCATCAAAGAAATGATTCAAATAACAAGTGGCTGGATTTACTGAGAAGGTATAAAATTTTACAAGTGGCTGGATTCACCCAGAAGGTATAAAATTTTACATCCGTGGGGCCAATAGCATCACCTCAAAATACAGAAAAGGTTATGCTATTAACCTTTGGATATAAGTACAAGAAATACAGATACAGCATTATAGTGGGAGATTTTTAATGCTCTTCTCTCAGTAATTGACAGAGCAGATTAACTGAGAGTCAGAATAGAGGATTTGAATAATATAATTAACAAAATTGACCTGATACACAGATATCCAGTAACTGTGGTCCACATTCTTTCTAAGCACACATAGAATGTTTCCAAAAATTGGGCATGTCCTGGTTTTATAAAGCAAATCTCAACAAACATCAAAACATGGAGATCATTCAGGCATCAAGAGATAGAGATCATTGAGCGTTGTCCGAAGGCTACAATTACGCTGGATATCAATAACAAAAATAAATTTATCTATTTATTTATTTTATTGAAGTATAGTCAGTTTACAATGTTGTGTCCATTTCTGGTGTACAGCATGTTTCAGTCGTATATATACATACATGTATTTGTTTTCATATTCTTTTCCATTATAGGTTACTACAAGATATTGAATATAGTTCCCTGTGCTCTACAGTACAACCTTGTTGTTTACCTGTTTTATACATTGTAGTTAGTATCTGCAAAGCTCAGACTTGCAGTTTGTCCCTTCCCACCCACTCCCCCACCCACCTCCGGTAACCATAAGTTTGTTTTCTATGTCTGTGAGTCTGTTTCTAATAACAAAAATTTAGAGGTTAAGAAATGTGGCTCTAAGTAACACAGAGACTAAAGAAGAAATCATAATAGATATTAGAAAATATATGAACCAGAACTGAACCTTCATCTTAACATACGTTCTCCATCCCCGTTTCTGGGATGTCACTAAAGCCGTGCTTACAAAGGGAAATGTCAAGCTCCCAATACATGTTAGAACCAAATAAAGCTGAAAATCAGTGAGTGAAGCATCTTTCTCAAGAAGAAGGAAATAATAAAGGAAAGAGTAGAAATTAATTACATAGAAAGAATCACACACTCAACAGAGAGGATAAAGGATCCCAAGTTGATTCCTTGAAAAGACGAATCAAATTGATGAATTTCTGAAGAGACTGATCATGGGAGATCATGAACTTGGACGGCTCGTTGAGGCAGTTTGCTGAGAAATAGGGCAGTAGTAGCTGGAGGTGGAGGCCGCAGACTGGAGAGGAGTTGTGTGCATGTGGATGGCATTACAGTCTGTTTGTTGTAGGGACATCTATTCATTTAACAAATGGAGCATCTGTTGTGCACCAGGTGTGGTCCCACCACTGGGGGGTATCATGTTCATGGACGGGCTTGAGCCCAGAGAGCTTCTGTGCTAGGAAGGAGAGACAGACATAAGCAGTAAGCATCAGAACGAGTCATGTAATGTTGGAAAGTGGTACATGCAGAGGAAATAAAGAAAACAGGGAGGTGAGTGGGCTGGGAGCTCCAGTGGAGGGAGGGCCCCCGTGGAGACCTGGTCTTAGGGAAGGCTGGACAGTTCATCACAAAGCTTCTCTAGGGCTTCCTGACTCCCCTGCCAAGGGCGGCCTCCCAGGCAGGATTCCAGGAGGAATCGTGCCACATGTCCCTTTAGGGCTCTGTTGCCCGCCTGTCATGGATACCCCGGTTTCTTAATAGATGAAATCATTTTTAATGAAATTTCCAAAGCAATTAACTGTGCTTCTTCATAAGATAAACATATTGCATCACAACACCGAAGATGCCGTAGCTCTGGTTTGCACGCAGAATGTGCACATGGAAATACTGGGGTTTGGTCTCTTGTTATTTGGGGCAAAGGGAGGGACAGCATTAATTTATATTTCTCACTGACTGAAGACAAGAGGAAGATACTGTTCAGAAAAGGCAATTGGAATTTAAATATCAGTCTCTAGATTATACAGACCTTGGTAGCAAAATTCATATAGAATTCATGCAGAGAAGTTTTGGAATGGAAGTGTGATTCCCTTCCAATCCACCCTGCGGTCCAGTCTCCCCACGCTGCCATTCACATGGTTTTCATGGTGGTGGGAGAATGTAATTGGCTGACAGCGTTAACCTTTCCCACATTCTGCCCCTTCTCTTTTTCAGAGATGCCATCACAAAAATGAAAGATGTCTATCTAAAGAATCCGCAGATGGGAGACCCCGCCAGCCTGGATCACAAATTAGCAGAAGTCAGCCAAAACATAGAAAAACTGAGACTAGAGGCCCAGAAATTTGAGGTATGAAAAAGTTGTTGTTGAAAAAGCTCAGTTGGAAAAAAACAGAAGTCGGGGTGGGGGTCACGAGGTGAATATTGCTGGCGAGTGCAGGCTTTCCTTTCCCCTGAGAGAGACAGCTGGAAAAGTCAGGTGTTTCACGAGTTCTGATAAAAGGAAAAAGACACTGTCATCCACTGAGGGTTCTGCTTTTCAGCACATCCTATTTCAGCTGTGTCACTGAGAACGGACACTGTTTAAAGTTATATTTGTATACAGTGTTTTGTTTTGTAATTTAAGTGTTTCACTCCTGTTGACAGTGGATGTAACTGAGAGTATACAGCTGTCCATCATCTCAGTGAATCAAAAAGACAGTTTAAAAACTCCATTGAAATATGTCATTATTCTTTCAAAGAACCCAATTATCAAAAGGTGATATATGGGAAAACCAGTAAGAAACACATGAGAAATGAGGAAGAAACACAAATAATAAATGTTTTAAAAAGAGCACTTTTTAAAAGGGCACTCAAGAGCTATGGACAAAAGGCTTCTTCCCCTGCACCCAAATGTAAGACTACAGAGCCTGGAAAAATGAGTTAGTAACTGATTGTTCCAATCAGAATAGATTATTTCTAGCAATGAAATGCCAAATACGGCTTTTTTCATTCTTTCTAGAATCTGTCAATAAGATATTAGTATTTAATTAATATTTTAGAACCTAGAAATGTCTTTCTCTGATCATTTTTATTCTTTTGCCTTTTTTACAGTATTTCAGAGGTTGCTGAAGATTTTTTTTTGGTCTTTTTTAATTTTGGGGGGTGGTAACTAGATTTATTTATTATTATTAATATCTTTTAATGGAGGTACTGGGGATTGAACCCAGGACCGTGTGCATGCTAAGCACATACTCTGTACCCTGCCTCCTTGAAGATAATTTTATCTACTTTGATTTCCTGTGCATGACTTTTCTTCACTATTAAAAAAAAAGTTATACTCCTAAAAAAATGGGAAATGTGGCTTTCAAACTGAGTCATTGCTTAAGTGTGGCAGTACCCTCATGTTTCCCAGTGTGACCTCATGGTCACAGAATTTTTGGAACCAAAAGGAACTAGAAGTGACTTATCTGAAATCACACAGCTGCTTAAAAAGCCCAAGAGGATAACATCGTCCAGTGTCTTTCTGCCACATTGTGAGCAATGGCTAAATATCAAGTTGTTTGTACCAGTCCAATTTCAGGTGAAAGTCAGCAGATGCCTTTGAGTACGTTTCTACAGGCCATGCAGACAGATTGGAGATGCTGACTCATGTGGTCCCTCCCGAGGCAGCTTCAGTGATCAAGGAGCCGAGCCGCCCAAATTTCGGTCCTTAAGACTCCAGAGTGGGGTGGGGTTGTAGCTCAGTGGTAGAGTGTGTGCTTAGCACGCGCGAGGTTCTGGGTTCAATCCCCGGTACCTCCATCAAAAAATGGTCAGGCCCTCAGGGGACACAGACCAGAGTCTTTCATCGCTTTTGTTTGCAGGCCTGGCTGGCCGAGGTTGAAGGCAGACTCCCCGCGCGCGGCGAGCAGAGCCGCCGGCAGAGCGGGCTCTACGACACTCAGAGCGCGCCTGCGGTCAACAACTGCGCGCAGGACCGGGAGAGGTACAGTATCTGTGCGGTGCCTCCTTCCGGCCGGGGCCATTCTGCTTTGAATGCTCGATTCTGGAATCCGAAACGAGCACACCGCCCTTGTTAGACACCAAGTGTCTGATGACTGGCCTGTGATTTGCATTTTTTCCCACGGGGCAGGTGGATGGTGGCGGAGCCCACGGGGTGGTTTAAGATGCCCCTGGTTACAACGCCCGCGGGGCGGCAAGCGCCGGGCTCTGGCGGGGGCTGGACTCGAGTCCTCGCTGGAGTCAGTTGCTATAGTTGCTGTGTGTTTTCCTTTCTTGAGCAGCCCGGATGGCAGTTACACGGAGGAGCAGAGTCAGGAGAGTGAGGTGAAGGTGCTGGCCACGGACTTCGACGACGAGTTTGACGATGAGGAACCGCTCCCTGCCATAGGCACTTGCAAAGCTCTCTACACGTTTGAAGGTAACACCGTGTGGAGCTGAGTCCCTGTCGGAGTCACTCTTCTCTTTCTGTGATCTGACTTTCTTTTGAAGTCTCCCAGAACTTTCTCTCATTATTCTTTTGTTCTGCTCATAGTATTTATGGGTGTGACTATGATTTGGCTGATGGCTGTCTCTTTCGCCTTCTGGTCTGTACAGTTTAATGACTTTCAGTGAGTTAACTGCTGCAGGTAGTATGGAATGATTATTTCATCCGTTTATTCCACGCTTACAGAGCTCCTGTCTTGTAAGGACCCCTGAAGGGATGAGACGTGGGTAGTGTGTTCCAGCAGCCACCCTTGGAGGAAATGAAGCAGACAGCCGTATGGGAGAGGGCCCCCGGCAGTATTTACCAGAGGAGGGGGCTGAGTGATGAGGAAGTCACGTGAGGATGAGATCACTTCCTTAAGGGAGTTTAGAGACCTCTCCATGCTGCAGTGTTATCAGAGGGACGGGCCCTGCCAAACACGGAGTGACGAAAGCATGGGGTTCGTGTGGCTGGAGCTCAGATGTCTTAGGTGGTGAGAGTGGAATGTAAGACTAGAAGGCGGGTGGTGCCAGTGGGGTTTGGGTAAGAGAAACATTTGGATTTTATTTGGCAAACATCGAGGAGCCACCGAAGGTGTCTGAGGAGGTTGTTGACAGGACCAGGGCTGTACCTTAGGGCATGTATTGTCATCTGCGTAGGATCAGTTAGGAGATGGGGGAAGTGGTTACGAAGACTAGCCTAGTGCTTCCTAAACTGGGGAGCCTTGAAACGGTGTCCCTGCAGCGAGCTGATGAGGGTGCTGGGGAAGAAGCAGTCAGAGCGCTCGCAGAGGCACTGGGATAAAGGAATTTTAAACAGCTTTCTTCTTTTCTTTTTAAGAAACTTTTTTTGGGTACAATTTTATATATTTGTATGTACGTATGTATGTATGTATGTATGTATTTATTGGCTAATTAGATTTATTTATTTACTATTTAATGGAGGTACTGGGGATTGAACCCAGGACCTCGTGCATGCTAAGCGTGCACTCTACCCCTGAGCTCTACCCTCCCTCCTGGGTTTCTTTACTGTGGGACTTTTCCAACATTTAATGAACTAAACGTTCATTGAGACAAAACACAGAAGAGAAGTACCAGGTCAGATGTTCCCAGTTTTCCTTCACACCCACACCATCCCTCCCCACCTGCGCCCACAGTGCCGCTGCTGACCGCTCCCTAAGCAGTCTGCCTTTCAGGATACTGCTTGGGGGGTGGGGGGTGGTATTTTGAGATTCTTGTAGCAAATGGTCTTGGGGGCCTCGATTAAGGAACGGACACAGGCAGGCTGCAGCCAGCAAATTGCTCAGACGCGTGGCTGATTGGAAGTCGGAGACAAAGAGGGGAGGAAATCAAAGATGATCCCTGAATTTGCATCCTGGGTCAATGGCGAGATCCACAGAGATGGGAACGTAGGCGGAGGAACTAGTTTGGGAGGAAAAACAGTGAGTCCAGATTCACTCACGTTGCATTCCTGGTGCCCAGGCACCATCAAGGTGGAAATGTGCTTTAGGGAGAAGGCAAAGTGGAACCTTAGCCTCAGATGAGAAACAGAATGGGGATCAAGAGATGTAGTTGGTGCCACAGGAAGACCTTCAGGGAACAGGAGAGGAGAGAACCAGAGATCTCCTCTGGGGAAAATGCATTCCATTCTGGGAGGGAGCAGAGAGAGGGTTTTCAGGAGGATTTCGAGGAGGGTCCTAGAGAGAAGCAAGGCCAGGTCCTGGAAGCTTCTGTGTGGGAGGAGAACAGAAGGGTCAGTGCATCTTTTCCCACCCTTGTTTCATTGCCAAGCTCCCTGTTTGCTCTCCACCTGGATTTCACAAGGAATCTAAAATATTCCGATGTTGCTTTTGCAGGTCAGAATGAAGGAACCATTTCAGTAGTTGAAGGAGAAACTCTGTACGTTATAGAGGAAGACAAAGGTGATGGATGGACCCGCATTCGGAGAAACGAAGATGAAGAGGGTTACGTGCCCACTTCCTACGTCGAAGTCTATTTGGACAAAAATGCCAAAGGTGCTAAGACTTATATTTAATACAACTTAAAAAAAAAAAAACACAAAACCAAACTTTAAAAAAAATTGGAGTTGTTTCTTCCCACAACTATGACTGTTACAGGCAGTTCTTCAAAAGACTGGACGGGGAGCACCGTGGTCCATGTTTCATGTAGCCGCAAGGCGGACTTTCAGGCATCTTACACCTGAATTTCCTGGGCTAGTTTTGACTATAATCAAGTTTCACTTGCTGATGACATTTTATGTGGAAAGCTGCCAACTGCCAATTTACAACTGTGTCGTTTGAAATCTGATAAACACTTCTTCTTTGGGCAGCCTCTGTAGATAACCCCCGCCCCAAAAAAGTTGCCTTCTAGCTTCAAATCAGTATTTCTGAATCTGAAAGTCCATGCACATCATAGGGGTGCCGCGAAGACTTCAATTGTCTTATTCATATCTAATATCTGCCGTAAATTGAACTACCTTGGAATGTTACATTTTGTAACAATAAACTGAACCACACTAGTTTGTTCAATTTTAGTCATTCGCTTTGGAGGAGGTCATAAATATAGAATCAGTAAAGCATAAGAAGATTCTTACATGGGTACCAAAAGTGTGCATTTTTACTTAAACATGTTTTAAGAGCATTGCTAGGTCACTGTATTATCTTGTTTTGTCTCTGTGATCCTAAACAACCAATTGAAATCTGGGAAACTCGATCAACTAGTTGATTTTTTTTTTCACCTGTGACTACTGATCCTTCCTCTGCCAACTGACAGAGTTGATCAGACGTGCTAGTAACATTTAGATGAACTTACATGAAAACAGTGCGCTTCCTTCTGTCCTGTGGGAGGCTTTGTGGCAGGTGGGGCTGTATTTAGCTCACACTTGCCCGGGTTGGGCTGTGAGTAGAAGCTGGTGCAGCAGCAGCCGTGTCTACGCACAGACCCCAGCACGTCACCTTTCAAGGTTTTTTTGTTTGTTGTTTTTAACCATGGGCATCTTTAAGACCCAAAGTGTGAATTTACTGAAAATTGTTTTAGAATGCCTAGCTCACTTTATATAATTAACCGTAGCCAAAATACAATGTTTCACCATCTTAAAGGAATCTGGGTCATGTAGGGATTTGCATCTTGAAATTGGCAGGATAGGTAGTGAAATTGGTCACATGCATGAATGGGTACCAAACCCAATGATTGTGCCCATTTCTAGAATCTTCCCTGAGATCACAGAGAACCAGCTAAAAATGAGTCAAGATGAAGGTATTGGGTTGAGATTCTCTTCTTATTTGGCTTTGAAAATTATTTATTCATGTCCTTCCTACTTTTAAATAGGAAATTAGCTCCTTGCTTCTACATCGTGGGCTCCGTTTAGAAGCTCAGATCAATTTCAAGCTGATTCTGAAGTTGACAGCAACACATCGGGGGGCTAGGACCTGGCCGGAGTTGCCGGTACCTGTTACAGATTCTAACAGAAAGTTCTCTTACATTTCCCAAGGGCCACCAAAATGGAATTTAGTAGTCTTTGCTTCACGACTGCCTGCTTTTTAAAACATTTTTTATTTTAAAATAATTATAGATTCTCCAGAAATTGCAGAGATAGTACAGAAAAAGCCCTTGTCCCCGTCATTGCTCTTCCCCCAGTGGTTGCATCTGACACAGCTGTAGTCCTGTATCAAAAGCTGCAAACCAGTACTAGTCAGCCTGAATTTTTAAAATATGATTTTGTAATTCAAACTTCTTTTGCGTTGTTATACCTTTGCTGCCAAAACATCACTAAAGCCACTCATCCTGACCCCAGGCCTCTCAGGAGAATCGTTTCAGTTCTTTTTAATATTGCAGCAAGAAAATGAGCCGACCCTTAAGCCATGGGAATTTGTTTTCATGCGCAGTAGGTGGTCACAGCTTTGGGCGTGTAACCAAGTGAATGGGAGACTTAAGATATTAACACCTAACCTTTCTATCCCATGATGAACTCATTTCCAGACTACGAATTACTGGAGAAAGCAAACAAAACACTGAAAAAGTCTGAAAACGAGGCAAGACAATGTAGTTTTTTAAAAGCCTGGCTTGAAAAGGATGACATTCCATGAAGTTGGGTTTTTTTTTGGTTTGTTTTTTGTTTTTCTTTTTTTCCCCCTCCTCTTTAGGGTTGTGCAAATCTGATTCACAGAATAGCTCAGCTGGCTTTTGGGGATGGGCGGGGTGATTGGGCACATAAGTCATGATTGTTGTTTTAAGTTGTATGCCTCAGTACCTTCCCCAGCTTAATCTACATAATAGGGACTCAACAGTGAAGGATGTTTTGTAGTTTTAGTCCCATCTCGTCCGTGCGTGACGTATTAGCAAAAATATTGAAAGGATTCCCAAGGAATCAGGAATTTCCATTGCCACCCGAAGTATAACTTTGTTTTCTTCCAATGGTTACCTGTAATGTAGCAAAGTCTCAGTCTGTGTATAAAGTTTTCTCCTTTTATTTAGAGATACCTTAGAGGTTAATCACGTGTGTGTAATTCGTTCTTTCCAACCTTGTTTATAAATCTGTTCAGCCTGCCCCAGCGACACCGCCCCACCTTAAGCCCATCCCAGGCGGGCGGGGCTGCTGCCTTCTGAAACCTGTAACTCACAAGGGGTTGTTTTATTGTCAGTATTGCCAGTGCACTTTTGTGTGTGTGTGTGTGTGTGTGTGGTGTCTACCATGTGACTATTTAATAATTGCCAAAATAGTTAGACTAGAGTAAGTTCCAATTGGTCAACTGGGTTGTGAATTGTCCTCTTCTACGGTTTTGTTTTGTTTTGTTTTGTTTTTTTTAATTGCTCCCTGTTAAATATGTCCGTAACTACCCGCCCACCCCAATATATTTGTATATACTGCCATTTAAAAGCTAAAAGGATTACTTGAATTCGTTGTTTTAACGTTTTTACTCTTTTATCTGTTTGTTTTATTGGTGATTCTGCTGCCTAACGACCTTTTTGTTTTTGTAACTGCTGGGGAAGCCGGAAGGACGGTTACACTGGTAGCTAGGTCCCCTGCCGGCTGAGCCACACTTGATTTTATTGTAGACACTTGGGTTCTGAGTAAGTTTTGTCTGAATACAGCCAACGTGATTGTTTCTCTCTATTCTTATCCTGCAAGAAAAGAATCTGTCTGGCACCTTTTAGTTGTACCCTCGTATCTGCCTCTAATAAACGTTGTACTTTTCTCAGTGTTGTGTATTTTAAATGATTTTTCACTTTTCCCAGAAAATTATTCTGTGTAATACGAGTATTTAACCCCTTCGTCTTCAATAATGGGGAATTTTCTAGCCAAATGCTTTTTTAAAAAAAAAAATTCTACCCTTTCCCCCTTTTAAATGATGACACCTCTCTTTCTCACCCTGCGTGCACCTACGGGCTTCAAGAGTCTGTCTCTTGTTTCTTTTCTGCCCCTTCAAGATGAAGAACTTTCACTGTTTATTGCTGAGTAAACACTGAGTGACAGGTTTTCCTTTTCACCCAGGATTTTGCATTTTACTGCTAAAGAACCAGGAGTGTCAGTTTCAGAGAGAATCCGTTCCTGGCATCATTCTGGGAGGCGGGTTGAGTTTCTTTCTCTGTCTCAAAACTCAAGTTTATTGGAAAGATGAGTTGAGGGTCGGGGGTGGGGGATGGTCTCCTAGGTGGGTTTCTCTTACCCCCAGGGGAAAGACCAGCTTTGAGTGCAGATGAAACCGTGAAAGTTCCTTATCTCAGACGTGCCCTGTGGTAACCAACTGCTCTAAAGTCGCCCCCTCCCCTCCCAGGCCCAGGGCGGTGCGGTCTGCTGAGGAGCAGAGCATCGCCCCCCACCTGCTGCCAGCCCCTCTAACGGCCTTTTTCTTTCTCTTTCTTTTGTGTTGTAGATTCCTAAAGGTGGCTGCGGGGAGCCGGAGCCTCGGGTGAGCCCAGGAGAAACCCTCCGGTCTGCTTGTCTCCACAGGCCTGGGCGCCCGCCTGAACGGACGGCCCTCGGGCTGGGCTGGCGTGTGGCCCGTGGAATTTCACCTGAAGTGACAGCCCCACGCCATGCAGCTGCCTGCCTTTTTCTTTCTTTTCTTTTGACAGCATGTTCCTCGTGGCCCAGCTCCTCCTCAGGCCCTGTCTGGCCACCTCTTTGGGGGAAGTCTGTCTGTGTCCCGGTCCCCACCCCACATGGGGCCTCAGAAGGTGGCTCGACATGCGGTCCCTCTTCTTGGGCACCTGCCTCGGCCCTCAGTCCACCTGGCGCATCCCGGCCCGTCCATGGTTCACCCTGTGCCTTTTGTGAAAACTTTGCCACTGGTCTCCCGGGGAGACCAACAGAATCTGGACAAGGAAGGTCAGGTGCGCACCAGGTAGACTGAGTGCCTGAATGTCACTGATGCATTCCTGCGTCATTTATGTTAGAGAATACTCATCTTTTCCCAAGTCCATTGAGTATTCAGTGGTCCTTTTCTGACTGTGGGTCCTCACCTCCTACTAAACATCGGCCCTTGCCACATTTCACGGTCCGAGAGTGGGGCGTCTACACCTACATGCACATATACGCAGACACACGCACGCACGCACACATACATTTTTATCTGGGCTGGAAAAGTCCACACCGGAAGTCAAATTCCAGCTCTCGGGCCAGCCCAGCTGTCTTGCCTGTGTCTGCCTTTTGTGGGATCAAGGAAGATCCCAGCCCACCTTCTCCCCGTTGTCCACCTGTTCATGGGAACTGCAGATCGTGGCACTTTGTGAACGAGCGTCTCACCTCTGCATTAGCTCACTGCAAAGGAGAAATTCCCCTCTTTCCGCAAATTCCAAGATTTGCGTCTTAGGATCCTAGTGCTTTCATCACCAAAGACCCCGTGCTTGTGGTCCTTCAAGTGGTCGTGTGGCTCCAGCTTCTGCATTTTATCACGTGCTCTCCAGGCCACGTGGAATTAGTTTTGGTTTTGAGCTAAATTTCCTTCCTCTGATGGATCTTTGAGGAAAACATGAGGTTCTGTCGCCTGTGGCCACTCATGCCTTAGAGCATCACAGCTTCTCTACTTACTTGGTGCAGAAACAGTCTAGAGACATCATTGGCTGTGAGTTTCTGTGAACAAGGACGCTGTCAGAAGCCCCAGATGCAATCCGGCATCTTTCTTCTTTTGTCTGGCTTTTGTTAACTGAGTGGTCACCTCACACATCCTCGATGCTTTTCAATATTTCTGAATCTAAGACAAGGAAGTCTTACAGGAGCCGAAGGGACAGGGACAGAAAGGACAGGTCCTGAGGGTTAGGCCTTTGTTCAGTGGTAGGAAAATGGCTCATCTCCAGCAAATCAGGGTTGACCACACACACCCTCCGAGAGCAGCTCAGTCGACCCTCGTGACAAGAAACCACGAGCAAGCAAATGCCAAGAGCAAGCAGGGGAAGAGGAAGTGGCTTCAGGTGTGAGCGAGCCAGCGTGCACCCTGTCACTCTTTCTGCCCCAGAGTGAGCCTCTGCAGCCACTGGCATCTGGGAGCTTCTCCACTAGGACAGCAGCAGCGGCTGCATTGTCGCATGCTCCTCAGTCTTGTGAGAGGATCGTCTTGGCAGATGACAGCGCAGCCAGGAGGCCCAAGGGCGAGAAGAGTCGGGGTCTTCCCTGTGTCCCTGCAAACCAGCAGGTGCGTGGTTAATACGGACAGTCCCAGCGGCCCCATGAAGGGCTCCTCTGTCAGTGGGGTGACCAGGTGTTTCCAGGAACTTCTGAATTTCACCAAATCAAGCTGACCACTCTCGACTCTACAAGGATGCTAAATTTTTTTTTAATGTGATTTTTAGAGCCTCAGTAATGCATGTGCATTGCATCTTTCATATTAGGGGTCAGGATAGATTAATTTCATACGACATAGGGGAAAAGGTATAAGCTGCAGTAATTTGTTCTTTTAATGTCTGTTAAACCCAATATAGAATATGCTGGTATCCTCTCGTATCCCCTGTGCCTTTTTTTTTTCCCCTGTACCACCTGTCCCCAAAACAGAATGGATAGTGAGTGCTTTTCAACATTAACCTTGACGTTCGCTTCTCCACCAGTCTGTGTGGCGATGGGGAAAGGGCAATGCTGTACCACTTGGGCTTATTAAAGGAAATAAGTTATTATAGGATAGTTGAGATGTATCATTTACTCTGGGAATCCTACTGTGAAATCTTCTAAATATTATTGAGCAGTTCACATAGAGTAGAAACATGGAATTTCCCGTGTGCGTCTCAGCTCCCCCTCATATCCACTGCCCGCCGTTTACCAACGCTAGAATATTGCTGTGTCGTAAGAACGACTCATTTTTAAAGAACCTGCCCGGAAAATAACTTAAAAACAAAATGAAAGAGAGGAGCTTGTATCCAGTTTTTCCTTTGCAGGATGGGAACAAATAAAAAGGCATGGAAAGCTGTAGTGGGATTTTCCTTTGGGTTTTTATAAGGATCAACTTGAGGCTTTTGGGTTGTTACGCTCGTCTCCGGGGTAGCACAGAGCCCTCCAAAGCCTTTTGCTAACATCTGTTAATTACTGAAAAATAGTTTACCGGACATGGAAAAGTTACGTTGAGGCTAAGTATGTTTCCAGAAATGTTGATTTCATGCCTCCTAACGGCTCTGCCTCCTGTGCTTGTATCATCAAAAAACGTCTTTGAAAAGTGATCCAAAATCCTGTTGTAACCGGATGTCGAGAACCTTTAAACTTCCTGGTTTGTTTGTGTGTGTTGCACTAACTCTAAACTTTGGAGGCATTTCACTGTTGTGACGGCCCGTTGCCCATTGTAAAGGTTCTGGAATCGCTCATTTGTCTCTGGAGATCGAATTAAACCAAATAAAGTGCTTCCATTGGAAGGCTTATATTGATCTTGTAACTATATGTTAATCCTCTAAATGTTAAATAAAAAGATAACTTCTGGCACGGTATCACAGGACTCTTTTTTTCTTTTTTCTTTTTTTTCCACAAAGAGAGGACCCTGGTCACAGAAGCTCAGTCAGAGTGCCCTGGGCTGGAGGCTGGGCTCCGATCTGCGTGTTACTGATTTACGGTGTAAACCCAAGAAAAGGCACACTGCCATCTGCTTGGGGAGGGGTGAGACCCAGCGAGCTCTAAATTCCACCTCCACACGCTGGGGGGAGGGGGAAGCTGTCAGAGACATCAGTGATGTGGGCTTCAGGTGATTTAGTCCAAGAAATGTCCAGGACATTTTCCATGCCTGTAAATTCTGCAGGCACTACTCTGGGTTCTCAGGGACCCTACTGTGGGGGGTGGGGGTCCGTGGAACTGTAGCTGGTTTGTGTTTCCTTGGCAGTCTGATGTCACAAGGGCTCAAGCCCACCCTCTTGGCAGCTTGGCCTGAATAATCACTGGTTTCTGCCGCGGACAGTGTGCAGCGTTTAAGGGTGAGGGCCTGGTGCCTGCACCCACCGGCTGTGTGCAGCGGGAGGCCCTTTCCATATCCAGCACTGAAAGTCTCACTCCAGGCTTTTGGGGGAAGATGCGATTGGTTTGGGCCCACACCTCTTTGTTTCTGAAGGCTCTTTAGGGCTGTTTTAGGAAGGCAGTTGCTGAGGGAGCCAAATGTTAAGTGAGCAGGGTGGCCTTGCTAATGCCAAGTGTCACTCACTTGCTGAGGGGTGGGAGGTGAGGCCACCAATAAGAGGCCAGGCCTCACTGAGGCCTTAGCCTTCTCCCACAGATGGATGTGACTGGCCTTTAAAGCAAGAGCTTTTCCAACTGGACCAGGGTGGTGTCAGGGAGACAAAGCTTCTAAGCAATCAGTTCGGGGTTCTCAGTAAGAGAAGGCTGGTCACCGAACAAGGTGGCCCAATGGCTGTCCTGAGGCCCTCTTGTCTAGGTTGTCAGATGAAGGTTAGTCTGGGAAGAATGTTTCCAGCATGTTCTTTCTGGGCCTTTATCGTAGTCGGGGAATAGTCTCCTACTGTCTGTGTAAGACAGAGCGTCGCCACCTGTCTCACTTAGAAGCATCTCTCTCTGCAGGACCTCGCCGGCTCGAGGAGCTGGGCGCTGGGTCTGACTGGGTGTGTGTCCCCACTTCTCCGGGCCTCCGCTCCACTGGCGGTGGCCCGAGGACCCCTCCACCTTGGGGAGGTGCTGTGAGGACAGGAGGCCGCTGGGAAAGCACTTGCTCGGCGCCACAGCAGTTCCCAGACGGCGGCTCTGGCTCCGAGCTCGTTTCCGGCTCCGTGATGGAGTCTGTGCTACTGATTCCGGGACAGAATTCACAGCTCGCGGCTCTATGACCTCACGCTGCGCTCGCGGGTCCGAAACACTGGAATGCCGCCCAGCTTGTCCCATCTTTATGCGCCTTCTCGGTTCAAGCGTTTGGGGAAGTGGCACCTCCTCCCACCAGGCACCTGAACCTTCTGTGACCCACCTCCGCCCCTTTGGGGTCGGAAACAAGAGGCGGCAGCGCGGACTGGGGCTGTCGACAGTTGGTTTCCTGGAGCGCTCCGGAGGGCGGCCTCTTCACGCACAGAAACTCCTGACTCAGACCTGCCGGTCAGGCTCCTCCGGTCGGTCTGGAAATCTCAGCCTCTGCCCCGGCCCGGCCCCGCCCCCCCGCCTCCCCGCCTCCCACGTGCCGGCCCCGCCCAGGCCCGCCTGCTGCGCAGAGGCGCTGGCGCCCCCTAGTGGGAGAGAAGCCGGCCTGCGGGGAGGGAGAACGGGGTTCCAGATAGGGTGACCGGCCAGGAAGGAAATACACGTGGGCAGAGACAGGGGGGTTCAAGTATGCCCTCCCTTTTCTAATGAAAGCAAAAGAGGTCTCCGATTGTGAGGTCCACAGGACAGCAAAAGATGGATGGTACAGGTCTGAGTGAGGGAAGGAGCCCAAGGCTGGACAGTGACAAAAAGCAGGCCTAGCTCTGTGGGGATTAATGACCTGAGCAGTGAGGAAGTCCAGGCCCCGACTCTTCCCATCTTCCCTAGAGGAGGCCTCTCCTCCTCCCTGGCTTCTGCTGGCCTTTTCTGAGAAGGGGAGGCATAACTTTATTGCGAGCTGCCTCTTGAGACCTGGGATTAAAGTGCAAAGGCTGCAAACCAGCACTCAGCAGCCACTTTGTGTCAGGAGCTGTTTCTCCAGAGTTGCACGCATTAGGCCCTGATGGAAACACTTCTGCCTCTGTCCAGATGGTACAGTGAGTACCATTTACTTAAATGACCTCCCATTAGTTAGAGAACCGCTAGACCACAAAAGATAGAGTAGAAATTGAGAACAGCCCCCATGTGCCTCTGTCCTCAGAGCTAAGGGGCCAAAAGCTGTGAGAGGGAACGGGGATTTCCTCATGTTACTCTATTGGGTCCCGGAAGCAACGGGGGCGGGAAGGATCCCCTGCGCACTGTGGCATTCTGCCCGGGGAGCCTGGTGCCCCTCACAGGGTGCACATTCCCCCACCACACCTGGCCAAGAACCCTGACCCCAGTACTGGCTCTCCAAAAGCCCTCATCTGGGCTGCTTGCCAGTCAGGTCCACTGAAGGACAGGAGGCTGCATCCAAACATCCCTGGGGCAGCCTTCCAAGACACACTGTGTCCCAAATGTAGACTGCCCTTTTTCAGAGCCTTTCCCAAGGGCATTAATTTCTTCTGTACCCTGTGCTTCGATACCCCCAGCCAGCCTCTCTCTGCTGCAGGATTAGCTGTAGACAAGAAGAGAGCCAGAGGGAGGGGATGATTCCAAAACACAACTTGTTTCCCCAAAGGCTGTCTGGGGCTCAAAATGAGGTCGTGCACGACTCGCAGGATAACTTACATTTGCTCTTGAGTTCCAACCAGAACAAAGGTCGGAAGCTATACTGTCTGGGTGGCTGCACCTTGTCACTGTATTTTCTGATGCAGCTTTGCAAGCGGAAGCACAGACAGATGTGAAGGCCCGCAGATCCAGGGAGCCTTGGGGCCCCAAACTCTCCTGTCTGTGGGGTGGCTTTGGGCTCTAAAAGCTACGGGAGCGAGTCCCGGGCCAGCAGGGAGGAGGAGCCCGACCTCGGGACTGCACGTGGGGGAGAGGAGCCAGGGGCAGCCCCCCTGCTGCCCAGGACTTCCTGTGTTGGCTGGGTCTGTGAACCAAGGTGAACAACCACAAGACCCTTGTTCTGTCTTCGCATTTCAGCATCTGTTTGGCCAAGCCACTGAAAAGCCTGGTATTTCAAGGGAAATAAAGAGGAAACATCTTCAGGCCGACTGGTACGTATTTCTCCCTCACCTTCCTGTGGTACAACAGATGAATGTCTCCAAACCTCTGGATCAAAACTTTTCCATTCCCATCCTCCATGCGAAACAGGAAAAGCCAGTCACAAAATCTGTCCCATGGGACCCCGCGTATACAACATTTCAATGTGAGCAAAGCTAAAATATTGCTCAGACACATGTAGGCTGATAAAACTATAAAGAAAAGTCAGGGCTGAAGGAACGGCAGGTAAGGAGCTTCCTCTGGGGTGCGGCAGTGGGCACATTCTGATCGAGAGGCCTCGGAGGGGCTTGAGTGGAACTGGCAGGCGTCCTGCCTGGGGGCGGCTCCTCCGCCACCCGTTTTATCACTCTTTATGTTGAACATGTTTCTGCACATGCGTATCTGATGGGATTTCACCAGCAAATGTTTAAAGTCACACATAAAAGCTTCAAGTTCTTCTCTCCCCTCCAAACCCAAATAGTATAAATAAAACCAACCAAAACCACAGGGACCATAAAACACTAGTGTCATTAAACGCCTGGTCACCGGCAACCGGGATGCCACCACGGCGACGCCTATGTCAGCTGTCAGGGGAGGAGAGGGTGCCCCCCAGGCAGGGCAGCCCTTGCGGGGTCCAGGGAAGGGAACCCCTGCTCGGCGGCTCCCCTGCGCGGCCCAGAGGCACCGAGTCCGTGGTGTGATGCCAGTAGGGGGCCAGCCTGTGGGCCGTGCTGGCCGCATCCCAGCCACACCTGGCCCCCCTTCTCTGGGGCCAGTGCTGGTTCCGGGAAAGGAAAGACACGCGGAGGGGTGTTTAGAGCAGCTCGGGGTCCTCTTCTGCCCCTCCAGACGTGCCCCCCATTTCGGGGAGCCAAGCAGAGCCCGCGCAGTGCCCTGTCAGCTGTAATGTTAGTCACCCCGGCTCCGCAGCCCTCCCGCACGGCAGTGGGCTTCACTCCCCCTCCAGGAATGGAATGAACTGCAACGGATGCAGAGACAGCAGCCTGGGCTGTGGGGACGCATATGTGTTTATTACGACACTCTGAACACACACCAGACCGCGCAGGCGCGGGGCGAGATCACAGCCCGCACTGCAGAGTCTCCACGTCCCAGACAGCGCAACATGTGGCCGCGGGCCCAGCGCTGGGGTCACCGCTGGGGTCGCCGCTGGCTGCGGCAGCAACTTCCAAAGGACGGCGGCAAGTGTCCAGACTCCCACAGTGGCTTGCTCTTTGATCGGGTGCCGCCTTGGTGGGGAAGGAACCAGATCCGCGTGAAACAAGATCACAGAAGTGAGGGCGCGTGGTGAGCGCTCCAGGGGCTCTGCCAGAACTGCCGCGGGGACTGCCGCCGACACTGCTTCTCCGGAGACTGAAGGCCACGGTGTTGGGGGAGTTTGGTTCTGGGACTCCTTCCCCACACCCCACTCCCTATGTCCCTGACAAGGTGAGCATCTCCTGACCCCCGCTGTGTCCTCCAGGGGGCTTCAGTGCCACCTCACTGTGCTCCGTGGTCCCAGTGCCCCAGCAGAGGCCTCGCTCAGCATCCAGAAGACACACTTCCGGGACCCGCGCGTGAGAGCAGCCCCAGTGCTGCCCCTCCTGGGCCAGGGAACCCACACAGCTCAGCGGTGATGAGGAGAAAGTGGGTATGTCTGCTCCAGCGTCAGCCCCCAGGGGAGCTGTCTTAGCAGCAAGTGACAGCGACGCGAGGTGTTTCTGCTTCATTCTCTGGGTCCCTGGCAGGGGAAGTTACAGCCAATCCACAGGGCCAGCTCAGCAGCACAGGGTGCGAGGGGACCCAGAAACAGTCACCATCAACAGAAAGCCAACCCCGCCCTGCGGTCCCCATCGCCAACAAGTCCGGGTTATTAGTCTGCAGGAAAAATGCTGAGAGCAGCCCAGGACTCAGGAGACTCCTGTGCCAACCAGGAGGTGCACAGGTGAAGCAGGGCCTCGTGAGGAACGGGCTCCAGTGACAAGTGGCTGTACCCTCCCTGCCAAGTGCCTGGCGCCCTGCCAGCCAGCGCTGACCATCCACACGCAGTGGGTGCTGGACCAGGCGCCCAGCCTGGGAAGCGGCAGCCCCTTCCGGACCATCTGTCCCAAGGCCATGGCCCCTGACTGAGAGCTCCAGGGACAACAGGGAGGCCTGAGCTGGCGAGCGGGCATGTTTGGGGGACACAACGACGCAGTGACGTGAGAGCACTGCTGGGACGGAGACCCGAGTTAATGTCGCAGAGCCTTGGTCGTTTAAACGAGCCTGAAGCAGATCTATTTCCCAGAGGCAGCGTTACTCACTGTGACCCAAAAGAACTTTTCTGCCTCTTTACACATCTGGGTTTCCAAAGCGGCCGGCCTCTCTTCTGGGTACAGACACCCCCTCCGCAGGGAGGAGGGCAAAGGTGGGGCCTGTGGGGACACCCGGGTCATGAGCCCCGTGGGGCCCATGCCAAGGTCCTTCCCGGCAGCCTCGGGGCAGGGTTCAGGGCCGCACCCTTCCAGCTCTCAAGGGGCACAGAGGGTCTCTGCAGAGGGAGGGGGACTTACAGACTGGCCCACTGAGTCACACGGCCCGGGTCTCGGCTTCGATCTTCTGCTCCCCGTGTAAGCTCTCTGAGTCCTGGGGCTGGGCCACACTCTGTCGGATGGCGATCTCGGGGCCGCCGCCGTACAGGCTGTTCAGGTACACCCAGGTCTCCTCTGAAATCTGCCCGTAGTCAGCGCCTGTGGGCCCCAGAGGCTGCCCATCAGGCTGGGCTTGCCCTTGCCCCTCACCGAAGCCACCATCTTGGCCATGGGGCCTCCGGGAGGGTCAGGCCCCAATGGGGAGGGACAGCAGACAAAGCTCTAATCTTGGGATTTTGGGATTTTCCAGTGGAACTTTCATCCTCTGAGGACCCCAGAGGGCTATAGCCTCTTGTTTCCCAGGGGGTGAGGGTCACACGAAAGGGCAGGCAGGTGAGGCAGAAGAGCAGGGAGAGGGCCTGGTAGGGGAAGAGGGGCCAGAGGACCCACACAGAGGCCAAGCACCTTGGCCCATCTGCTCGAGCCCTGGGCCTGGACTTGGATGGACGTCGCAGCCTGACTCAGGGGGCATGGGGGCTCCTGGAAGGACCTAGAAGCCAGCAGGGGCAGAGGGGAGCCTGGCTGGCTTGGGAGGCCAGGACTGCAGCTGGCGTGACTCACCCGGCTTCAGCTGGATGTGGCCGCTTCCTTTGACCTGTGCGATCCTGCTGTTGTCAATGGGCCCGGGGGGCTCTGGAACAGACATGGGTCAGTCTCAGGGCTGCTGGGCCTCTGCAGCAGCAGGAGGAGACCCCAGGCCCAGCCTCGGCCACGGCTCTCCCCTCAACAGATAAGAGTCATCTCAAGGTGCGACTCTGACACCCGTGATCCCCGAGAGGCCGTCCTGGACCCCCGGGGTCACAGTGAAATTCTCACAGGTGGGGTGCTTGGGGCACCAGATGCACCTCTACACAAGTTTGAGAGCCAGAAGGGGCTCGCGGAGCCCTGCACCCAGCAGAGGGAATTTCAAGGGCTCACACGCCACTTTCAGACCTAGCCTGTGGGACATCCAGTGCCAGGTGGATGCTGCCCTAATCTGATGGCAGCGGTCACTGGCCAAGCACTCTTCCCATGCGCCCCACCAGCTCATGTCACCTTCAGCAACTGTGTGAGATGAGGCAGGTGAAGTAAGCGCCCAGGTCAGGGCTGGCAGGAGGCAGGGCCAGGGCCAGGGCGGGGCTGTGGCTCCAGAGCCGGGTTCTTAGTCAACCACCCGCAGCCACAAGGAGGCGCACGGTGTGGATGGCCGTGAGGCCCCTCCTCCTTCCCGAGTTCTGGCCAGTGCTTATGCTCCAAAAGGCGCATGCCCAGTGCCCAGAACCTCCTGGCCCTGCCAACCCTGCCCCTGCCAACCCTGCCCGGCCCAAACCCTGGTCTGAAGTCAAGTGTGGGGCCCGGGGTTGGTGAGAGTCCAGGCCAGGGCTCGGACTCTGCTGTTCCTGGCCGGGGTGTGGGGGACTCTGGGAGTGGCCCTGTGACGGCGCCTGTTTCCACCCCTGTAAGTCGAGGGTTGGAGAACATGGTGTCCAAGTCCTTTCTGAAGCCATCTATCAACTAAAATCTATTATTCAGGGCAATAGAATCCCCAAAGGAAAGGGCCTGGCAGGAGGGAGAGCAGGTGCCCCTGGGCATCTGCAGGGAGAGGGGAAGGGAGGGGACAGGCAGAGCGAGATGGCTTGTCCTGTTGCAGCGAGAAGTCCTGGTCAGGGTGGGGACAGTGATCCCAGGACAGGGATAGAAGATTAGTACCCCTGTTCTCTGCTCCTGCTGAGAGGCCGCTCAGGGGTGGCATCAAAACCTGCTGGGCAGGTGCAGACCCTGGGCGCCCTGAGAGTCAGGAGCCATGGCCCGGCATACACCTCCTGGGACACGCCCAGCAGATGGGCAGCCCGAGTCCCTCCTGGTTGGGGGAGTGTCAGGCACCTGCCAGGGCCCCCGAGTGACTCACCATTGTCCTTCCCCTTGACGAAGGCCTCCCACTCCCGGAACCACTGCATGCTGATGCAGTAGATGACGCTGGGTGACTCCTCCGCCTGGAATGCCTTGTTCAGCTGGGTGGGGCGGGGCCGGGCCAAGCGGGAGCAGAGGGAAGGGTCAGCGTGAATATCCAACACCCCACTGATCTCCACCCCAGACTCTTAGAAAACTCAGAAAATTCAGGACTCCCAAACAGTTCAAAGAAAATGAACATCTTCCACAATCCCACCATTCAGATAACTACCAGGAACATTTTGGTGAACCTCTTGTCAGTAACTTTTTAAAAACCCAAAGGACATAAGACAGTAGATTCTGTTTCCGCCCAGCAGAAAGTGTCCACTGGCTCACGCATTAACTACTGTGACAGATCACTGTTTAATGGCCACAGAGCAGGGTGTTTAATGCCTGTCACCCAATCCTCTCCTGCTGAATGATGCAGGGTCCCTGAGTCTGCCTGTTCTGAGCGGCACCAGGGACCGCAGTCTTTACAAAAACCTGCATCCACAGCAGAAGGTCCTTTCCTGTATGGGATCACGCTGCGGCCTGTCTTGCAACTTGCTTTTTTCACTTTATGCACTTTCCCTGTCAGTTTGTGGCGCCCACTGGTTCCCCAAAGAGGGGCTCTGCCCCCCAGGGGACATTTGCCTGTGTCACTGGCATCGAGTGGGCAGAGGTCAGGGATGCAGCTACACATCCCACGACACACAGGACAGGCCCCCTGCAATGAAGACTCACCCAGCCCCAAAGGCAGTGCCTATTCGTTAAGTGGCTGCTTAATCGCCCACCAAGCAGAGGGACCTGAACTTACTAAGCCCAACCCCTTCTGCCAGTGAAAATCTTAAATGTCTGGCCAGGCCTCTGGCTACTCTGGCCTGGCTGCACACAGCTCTTCCATCCCCAGGCCCCGCTCCCCCCTGCACCCGCCCGCCGCGCCCCGCGTGTACCTTAATGAAGGTGTCGATCTCAATCCGCCTGCGCTTGGCCAGCGCCTCGATCTCCACCTGACAGATGGAGCACACGTACAGATGGTTCACGGCAGGGCCACCCCCAAACCTGCACCCAGGGTCGGGGGGAGAGAGAGAGAGAAAGACGAGCCCTGAGTTGGGGAGTCCCGGGGCGGGAGGCGGTGGGACTTGCCAGAGAGCGAGGCTTCCGGATGCAGCCCTGGCCCACCCGCTGGGCTCCCTCAGAGCTCTACACTCGGCCTGTTTACTTGTCCAGAAGACGCCAGGCTCCCTGCACTTCTGAGAGCCAGCAGCACCGGGCAGAGCGCCGGCACTGGGGCCGGCGCGTCACAGCATCTGCTCACTGGCCAAAGGACACAGCGACACTCTTGCTGCCTCTCTTGGCTACTGGGCAGGAGCTGTGGTGGCCAAAGCCCACCTGGCCTGACTCTGAGGACAACATCGAACGGAGGCTGCAGGTCCTTCTGCAGGTAGGAGTGGGGTCCCCACAGGACCCCGCCACCAGCCCCAGGGCGGGCTATGCCGGAGCTGCAAGTGGGTGGGGCCAGGCCAGCCCAACGAGCCAGGGCAGCCGGGACTCCCAGCTTCTCTCCTTCCCCACCACCTGACCACCCTCCCCGCTGCAGCCCATCCTGCCTGCTGGGTGCAGAGTAACCCGGGCCTGGGTGGGGTCTCTCTCCTCAACAAGAGAACCACATGCTAGTGGTCCTGACAAACTTGAACCTGAAGGCGCCAGGCAGCACAAGCCCACGACCACCTGAGCCGGGCAGGGAGCAGCCAGCACCCCGACTGGCTGTGAGAGGGGCCCATATGCTTGCTGTTGCCTGAGCCAGGTTTCCATCCCACGTGACTGGGAGGGTCTGGCTGGATGCCCACAAAGGCCAGTGTCTTTTTCAGGCGGTTGGGAAGGAGAGAGGCCAGGAGCCCCGGCTGCCCTGGCCCGTTGGGCTGGCCTGGCCCCACCCACTTGCGGCTCAGGCACAGCCTGTCCTGGGCTGGTGGCGGGGTTGGAGTCGCAGATCCTGTGGGGACCCCACTCCTACCTGCAGCCTCCATTCAGTGGGGGCCCCGCAACTGCTTTGGTGCTGACCTGCTGCCTGAGTGGGGACGGCATGGGGTCAAGGTGACATTCCCCCTCCGGGCCTCCTCTCCTGCCCAGCTGAGTGCCCGGCCTGGACCAGGCCAGCCCAGCCTCCCCTCACCTGTTGTAGAGGTGCTCCCACACGTTCTGGGGCAGGATCACCACCAGGTCATCGATGTAGTGGTATTTGTTGGGTGGGATGCCTGCGGAGGAAGGCACGGGGAGGGAGAGCTGGAGGCTCGGCCTGCCCACCCCACGCCCTGCCCAACCCGCACCCCACCACAGGGAAGGCGGCCTCACCTCCATGGGCGCAGAGGAAGGTGTGGTTGGTGATGGGCCCCGGCTCGGCAAAGGTGTTGAACTTGTTGAGCCATTCCCGGGACACGTAGAACCGCAGCAGGCTGGGCTCCCGCATGGCCGCGAGGGACACCACCTGCTGCCGCTCCCGCATGGCCTCCTCGCTGCTCTTTCTGGGGCAGCAGGGTAGGATTAGGAGGGGCTGGGCCTGGGCCACGCCCTGGGCAGGAAGGTCCCAACCCCAAACCCCTCGGCATCCTCCATCCGCACCCCAGCAGTCCCACCACCCCTGCCTGAGTTCCAGCCGCCATCACCTTCCACCGGGACCACTGGAGAAAACCCACAACCTGGGTTTCCTGCTTTCCCCACAGCAGCCAGAGGGCTCTTTCTTAAAAGCCCAAATCCTTATCCCTCCCTAGCCTAAAGCCCTTTTAGGCTCCACCACCCCCACATGCACCCGAGAAGCCCTGGGGAGCAGATGCAGGGCATCCAGGCCTGCAGGTGGCCAGGCAGGGACCCAGGCACTGTCCTCCGCCGGCCCCAACGTGCTGCCCGGGGCCACACCTGTAGAAGAGCACGTAGGCCTCGGCATTCTGCACCACTGTCTCGTGGACCTCGGTGACATACTGGTCATCAAACTCATACCACTGCCCGTTGATCACGTTCTGGCAGTAGGCGATGTAGTGGCCACCTGCGGCAGGAGAGGCAGGCAGGTGACAGATACCCTAGGGATGGGGACAGGGATGTGGCAGGGTGGCGGGACTCACTGCCTGCCGTGCCATGGTGGCAGATGACCGAGAGGAGGTCGTAGGTGGTGATCTGGGACGTGCACTCCTTGGCGAGGAAGGGGCGCAGGTCAAGTCCCTCGAGGGGGAAGGACACGTGGCTGCTGATCTTGAATGAGTACATCACCTCATGTCGAAAGCGCTTCAGGTGAATGCACAGGATCTGGGTGGAGAGAGAGGAGGGGTCAGTCACTCCAGGGCTGGCGAGGGCCCTGTGACCCTGGTAACCTGATGGGGTTCAAAAGGTGGGGCTCCAGGACACCCACTGGCCCACCGTTTGTCCCACTTGGGTCCTGTCATCCAGGTGAAGACAAGAAACTAGCAGCTAGAGCCTTCCAGAGGCCCAGGCCAGCCGATGGCCCGGCACTTGACTCCATTTGAACGCATCAAAGGACTGTGTGCATGGGGGCCGGGTCAGGTCGGCTCCTTCCCCGGATGAAGGGGGATGTGACTGAGCTGCCCTAGTGGGATCGGCCTGTAGCAGAGGTGTCTCCACAAAGGCTCCGCACAGCTGCTCAGCACTGTCTGGCCCCACGTCTTGGGCCACGCTCCTCTTGTTCTGGCCACAAGCCTCAGCCAAGCCCATTCCTGCTTTGGTGTTTTGCACACCTGTTCCCTTCCCACTCTCCCTCCACCAGGCCGACACCAGCCTGCGTCCTCTGGGCTCACTCAGACGCTACTTCCTCAGAAAGGCCTGCCTTCCCGACAGCCCCACAGCTGCCTCACTCCACACGGTGCCCTCAGCACCCCCACACCTGCCTCCTGCCTTCATGAAACGTGCTGAGGGAGGAAAGAGCTGGGCGCCAAGTTACAAGCTGAACAACGAGCTTCCCCGCCTGCCAGACCCTCCCAGGGCATCTCCCAGACAGAGCAGCAGTCTCCACGGGCCTCCTGAGTCTGGGAGGGGACTGGCCTCAGCCCTGCACGCCACCGCGCAGGTGTGGAGAAGGCCCTGCGGGCAGAGGCGACAGACAGCTGTCCCACTCACCTCGGGCAACCGCAGGACCTTACAGTACTTCACTCCATTCCGCAGCCTGGGAGGAGAGAGCAGCGAGAGACGTGAGTGTCCCAGGGAGGGGGCCAAGAGACAGAGGAGCACCCCTCCCACCCCGGTCGCTCTGAGGTCAGGATCAAGCTCTCTCGGGGAGCCCAGGGGGAGTATGTGGAGCACAGATGGACCACAGATGGAAAACGGAAGTCTGGGAGAAGCTCCCAGAATGCACGCACTTACTTTTTACACCGTTCACAGCTGTACATGTTGTCACCTAGGGCAGGCAAATAAAGAGACAAAGGTGAGCAGGGACGGGAAGTGGGGGGAAAGTGCACGTAGTGACTTATGCTTTGGAAATAAAACCGCAACATGCTGCCTACAAGAGACTCACTTTAGCTTCAAGAACACACAGAGGCTGAAAGCAAAGGGATGGGAAAAGCTACTCCATGCAGTGGTAACCAAAAGAGAGCAGGAGTGGCTGTATTTACATCAGGTATAGTACACTTGCAGCCAAAATCAGTTATAAGAGACAAAGGGGGTCACTATATAGCGATAAAGTGGTCAATTCATCAAGAGGATGTAACTGTTGTGAACATACATGCACCCGACATTGGAGCACCGGCATACTTAAAGCAAACAATAGTAGGGGACCTCAATACTCCACTTCTGATATTAGACAGATCATCCAGACAAAAAATTAATAAGGGAACAGCAGATCTGAAAAATACCATAGCCCAAATGGACCTAACAGACACAAACAGACCACTCCATCTATTAGCACAGAACACGTGTTCTTCACAAGTGCACACTGACATTCTACAGAACAGATCACACATTGGGCCACAAAGCAAGCCTTAACAAATTTAACAAGACTGAAATCATATCTAGTGTCTCTTCCAACAATGATGGTATGAAACTAGAAACCAGTAACAGGAGGAAAACTAAAAAATTTGCAAATATGTGGAAATTAAACCACACATTCCTGACCAACAGAGGGATCAAAGAAGAAACCAAAAGGAAACCAGTGCTTGCTTTGGCAGCATATATACTAAAACTGGAACAATACAGAGAAGATTAGCATGGCCCCTGCACAAGAATGACATGCAAATTCATGAAGCATTCCATATTTCTGAAAAGTAGTACCTTTTAAAAATACATGTAAAACCGAATCACCATGCTGTATACCAGAAATGAACACAACACTGTATATCAACTATACTTCAATAAAAATAAATTTTTAAAAAAGGAAATCAAAATATTTTTTTCTGTTATCTCACATCCATCTTCAGTTTCTTCCATCAGTGTCTTACAGTTTTCGGTGTATAAATCTTTCACTTCCTTGGTTAAGTTTATTCCTAGCTGTTTTATTGCTTTTGGTGTTGTTGTAAATGGATTGTTTATTTCTCATTTAGATGTTTTATTTTTAGTGTATAGAAATGCAACTGGTTTTTGTATATTGATTTTGTATCCTGTAACTTTACTGAATTTGTTTATTAGTGCTAACAGTTTGTGGAGTCTCAAGGATTTTTTTTATGTAAGAGATCATGTTATCTATAGAGATAATTTTACCTCCTCTTTTCCTGTTTGGATACCTTTTATTTATTTTTCTTGCTTTTCTCTGATTAAGACTTCCCGTACTATTCCCTAAGTGATAAGGACACTAGGAATATCTTTTGTTCTAATATTTAGTCTTTGACCCTGGCTTCTAATACAGAGCTCCTGAATCCCCTGCCATTTCCCAGATGATGGCAGGGTCTTTTGTTCTAATGAGACGACTCTGGGTGGGCTTCTAGATCAGGGCTGGCCACCAGAAAGACCAAGCCATAATTGGAAGTCTGGAATTTTCAGCCCTACCTTGCATCCTTCAGAGAGGAGAGAGGGGCTAGAGATGGAGTTAACAACTGATCATTGTTAACTAGTTAAGGAGGCCTCTGTAAAAATACCAACAGGATGGGGTTTGGAGAGCTTCCAGGTTGGTGAGCATGTGGAGATTGAGGGAGACCGTCACTCTCAGAGAGCACGGAAGCTCCATGCCCCTTCCCACATACCTTGCCCCATGCACCTCTTCCATCTGGCTGTTCCTGAGTTATACCCTTTTATAACACACCAGTAAGCTAGTAAGTAAAACGTTTCTCTGAGTCACCCTAGCTGCTCTAATTGAACCCAAGGAGGGAGTTGTTGGAACCTTCCATCTGTAGCCAGTCAGTCAGAAGCTTAGCTAAAGTTGGGGAGGGAGAAGTCTTGGAACACTGAGTCCTTAACTGATGGGATCTGACACTCTCTCCAGGTAGATAGGGTCTGAATTGAGTTAAATCGTAAGATAGTGGCTGGTATCACATAATTTCTTGGTGTGGGAAAACCCCCACACATCTGGTGTCGAAAGCACTGTGGGGTAGTTGTGTGACAGTAAAAGAAAGACACACAGGAGGAAGACTGAATTGTTCCCACCCAGTGTCACAAGTAAATGGGAAGACAGCCTGTGATCATGGATCAGAAGAATAAATATTGTTAAAATGTCCATACATAAAATATCCAAAGCCATCTATAGATTCAATGCAATCCAGTAACATTTTCATAGATGTAGGGAAAAAAATCCTAAAATTCATACAGAACTACAAAAAACCCCAAATGGCCAAAGCGATCTTGAGCAAGAAGAACAAGCTGGAGGCATCATATTTCCTGATTTCAAACTCTGCTACAAAACTTCAGTAATCAAAACAGTATAAAAACAGACACGCAGACCAATGAACAGAATTGAGAGGCCAGAGATAAACCCACGTGTATATAGTCAACTGATATGTGATAAGGGAGCCAAGAATACTCAGTGGGGACACGATGGTCTTTTCTATCAACTGGGAAAACTGGATACTCACATGAAAAAAAAATGAAACGGTACCCCTATTTTATGCCACTCACAAAAATCAGCATGAAATTAATTGAAGACTTAAATGTAAGACCTGACACCATAACACTCCTAGAAGAAAACATAGGGGAAAGGCTCTTTGACATTGGTCTCAGCGATGATTTTTGGATATGACACCAAGACAACAAGCAACAAAAGCAAAAATAAACAGAAATGCATCAAACTAAAAAGCTTCTGCATAGCAAAAGAAACAATCAACAAAATGAAGAGACAACCTACAGGATGGGAGAAAATAGAAACCATGTATCAGGTGAGAGGTTAGCATCCAAAATATGTAAAGAATTCATACAAGTCAATAGCAAAACACAAGTCATCCAATTTAAAAATAGGCAGAGGACCTAAATAGATATTTTTCCAAAGAAGACACACAGATGGCCAACAGGTCCATGAAAAGATGCTCAACATCACTAATCACCAGGGAAATGCAGATCAAAAGCAGAGTGAGGTATCGCCTCACGCCTGTTAGAATAGCTAGTATCAAAAAGAGATTTTTTAAAAAGACAAGAGAATACAAGTGGGTTTTTTTTTTAATTTTGTTTTTTGTTGTTGTTATTTTGTTTTGGTGGGGGGTGGTAATTAGCTTTATTTATTTGTTTGTTTGTTTGTTTATTTAATGTAGGTACTGGGGATTGAACCCATGACCTTGTGCATGCTAAGCACATGCTCTACCACTGAGCTGTACCCTCCCCCTCAGGAGAATAAAAGTGTCGTCAAGGATGTAGAAATTAGTGGGAATGTAACTGTAAATGTAATTTGGTATAGTTATGGAAAATGGTGTGGAGGTTTCCTCAAAAAGTTAAGAACAGAATTGCCATATAGCCCAGCAACCCCACTTCTTGGTATACACCCAAGGGAGACTGAAATCCCTACCTCTAAGAGATATCTGCATGTTCACACTCATCACAGCATTACTCACAAGGGTCAAAAGGTGGAAGCAACCCAAGTGTCCACTGACAGATGATGAATAAACAAAATGTGGTCCCTCCGTACAACAGAATACTATTCAGCCTTTAAAAAGGAAGGGATTCTGACATATGCTGTAATATGGATGAACGTTGAGGACATTATGCTAAGAGGTACAATAAACCAGTCACAAAAGGACAAAGACTGTATGATTCAACTTAGATGAGGTATCTAGCATAGTCAAATTCAGAGACAGAAAGTAGAACGGTGGTGGCCCGGGGCTGGGTGGAAGGGGGAATAGGGAGTTACTATTTAAGGTAAAGAGAGTTTCAGTTCTGCAAGACGAAAATGCTCTGGAGACTGGCCGCACAGCAATATGAATATAGTTAATACTACTGAACAGTGAAGATGGTTAAGAGGGTTCATTTTACATTGTGGATATTTTACCACAATTAAAAATTAAACAAGAAGAGTTTCCCCAAAAGTTAATGAGATGCCAAACACTCAACAGAAAAATAGAAAAAGGACAGGAATGGGAAATTTCAAAATAGGAAATACAGTCAATACACACACACAGACACACAGACACACGGACACACACAGGTTCAAGCTCATTAATAATCAAGGAAATGCAAAATTAAAGAAAAACAGGTGAAGCCCTAAGAGTTACAAGGTGGTGGGGCTGTGAGAGCATGCGGGTCTCAGGCCCAGCCTGGCAGGCAGGAGGGGCGGGATACTGACAGTGTGCCCCAGAAACACTGAACTATATGCTGAGCCAGCAGCCCCGCCGCAGCCAGCCCAGGCCACTCACCCTTCAGCTCATCAGCAGCAAAGAAGGCAGCGAGGCAGTCTTCCAGGGTGACGACTGGCCCCCAAAACCAGCTGGGGGTACAGGATACCACGAACCTACAGAGAAAGAAGAGGGGTGGGGGGGGTGCATGCTGCTAGGGCCTGGGCAAGAGTGAGACTTGAGGGCCTTTGGGCTGAGGTCTGTTTGGGCCCAGAGAGGCAGCTCGGCCTGGGGGATGGAATGGGCCAAAGTCTGGAGCCAGAAACCTGGGACCACCAGCCAGCAGCTCTGTGTCCTTGGAAAGTGACATTGCCTCCCCCTGGGCCTCATCTTCCTCATCTGCAAAGGGGCCCCAGTTGTACTGGTCTGTGCTCTGGGCAGAGTACGGGTTCCCGACATCAGGCAGGTAGGGCAGGCATTGTGGCACACAGTGGAGACTCCGGAAAGCCTCCCATGCCTCTCCCTGCAGGGCCAGGCCCACCCTCCAGCCGCTGCCCTCCTTTCTACCTGCCACTTGGTCACACTCCCCATTATCACCTGCCTTCCAATCCACAGGCCTACCCAAACCAGGCCATCCCACCCCTTGAGCTAACTTCCGAGCACCCTTCAGCCACAAGCTCTCTTCCAAACTATGCCTTCATCTCTGCAAACGCTTGTATTTCGTTGTTAAAGTCTATCGCTTGTCGGGCTGAGTCCTAGGAAGGCCAGGCCAGGGTGGTCTTCCGTCTCCAGCGGGCGGGATGGTGGGCGTACCGTCGGATATACTCCACGATAAAGGCAAGCCAGCCCTGGGCGGCGTAGGTGTCCCCACAGGTGCCTGGCTTGGCGGGCACGTTCTGGTAGATGGCCGAGTGGAGCTTGGCCAGGTCCTCCTTGCCAGGAATGGGCAGCGAAAGGTCCTGGAACGTCTCCACTGTGGTGGACACCTGGTGGGGAGCGGTTGAAGGTTGGCCTGGGTCTCCATCTCCCGGAGTTCCACCTAGCCCAAACCAGTCTGCACCCCAAACCCCAGTCACCAGACAGCAGGTGTGGGGCAGAGAGTCTGCTCCCCAAGCCCTGGATGCAGGAGCCCCACGACCCGGGCCCACCACCAGAGAAAGGCCGGGGGCACCAGGCAGAGAACCAGCGCCTCAGCCCCAAGCTGAGTGACGAGCCCCAGGGGCATTCCTCCCCACCCCCAGAGCACCCACCCGGTCACAGGTGAGACACTGCACGAGGCTGAGGATGGAGCCGTCGAAGATGTCTGAGATGACGCTGCGGTAGCGCTGCTCCTTCCGCCTGCGGCTGCTGGCGCTCGGTACCTGGGCTGGGGGCACAGCACGGGACTAGGCCCCGCCCCACCGGCCTGTCTGGGGCAAGGGGCGGGTGCTGGGGCTCGCTCGGCCGGCAGCGGGGTCAATCTGAGTGACTGGCTATCACTTCACCTCCTGGTGCCTCAGTCACTGTGTCCCAACCGTGTGAGGAAGGTCCAGAGACCCTGCGCGAGGAGTGCGCGCCGCAGTCCCTGGCAACGAGCGCGCAGACGGCAGCGAGGGGTGCGATTTCCACCCCCTGCCCCGAGCTCCGCGAGCCCCAGAGCCCGCAAGGGGCAGCCCTGCTGACCTTCCCTCCGCGCCCATCCCTCCGAACCTTTCTTGAGCACGTAGGACGGCCCCATCCTCACGGGGCTCGCGCGTGGAGGGCTGCTGGGCAGCTTGGCGTGGCCCTCGTGGTGGTGGACGGGGCTGCAGGGACGAGAGGCGCTGCGCATGTGGGCCTCGTTGTCCGGCTCTGGGGGCAGATGGGGACTGTGCTAGCCCGCTCCAGGTCGGGTTGGAAGACCTGCCAGCGCCTCCTCGCGGGACCGAGGCCTGCAACCTCCACGGCTCCTCTGTCCTGTGCCCACCCCAGCCCCCCAGCACCAGGAAGAGGGTGCTGTCCACACACGTCACGTTCCCAGCGGAGGGTTTGGAGCTCAGGGCCAGCTCTGAATCTCGCTCCTTATTGGCCAAGTGAGCCTGGACACGTTATTTACCCGATTTCTCACCCGGAAATCGCGTCTAGTGGGAGAGTCCCCCAGGTGGGGAACTGAGCAGTCTACTGCCCAGTGGTGCTTTGCCCACAGCAGCTGCTGCTGGACAAGCGGGGCCGTGGCGGCCCGCGCGGCTGGCTGGTACCTGGCGTTCGGCAGGGGCTGGCGGACCGCGGTGACGGGGGCTGCGTCTCTGGGGTCAGCTGGTCCAGGGCGGCCATGGCGGTGTCCACGTCGGCGTCCTCGTCCACCTGCTCCGAGTTCGTGCGCTGCTGGCCCCAGGAGAACTTGCGGTCCTTCATCCGCTCCTTCTCGGAGATGGCGCGGCCTGCCTCCTCTGACATCAGCAGCTCCGCCTCAGGCCTGCGAGCCGCCCCCGCCGCGGCCCTGCGCCTCCCCGTCACCGCGGTCGCTGCTGGAGTCGCAGGACAGGAACTCGTCCTCTGACGGGCTCCGGTCACCCTCCCGCTTCTCATCTGTGTCGCTCGAGTCCGAGTCCCGAGCCTCAGTCAGCGCCACGGCCGCCACGACCGGCTCCTTGAGCTCCTCGTGCAGCTGGTCCATGAGGCAGCGCAGGAACTCCTGGGTGTCCTGGAACCAGGGGCTGCTGTTGGCAGGGGCGGGCGACCAGCCACAAGCACCCCGCTGCTTCTGCTGGGGGATGCCAGGGGCCCTCACGGGCACCCCTCCCGGGGGCCGCCACAGCAGTTCTGCCCTAACCCGCTTCTACCGCGGAGGACACAGGCTCCGAGAGGCTGACCCCTCCCAGGCCTCGCAGCTGTGAGGTGGCAGAGCAGAGATCCAGACCCAGTCCACCTGACTCCCCAGCTCCTGCTCGTCATCGCCTGTTGCCCTGCTTCCAATTAGCAGGGAGAGAGCACATGTATCACATTCAGCCACTGAAGTCACCCTGCCTTCTAGAGGAGGGGACAGTGAGGTAGGCGGGAGCCCACTGACAGGTGACACTGAAGGCATGTGCACACGGGGGTGCTCAGTTGAGTTCTGCAGGGAGCAATGCCACAGGCAGGCCAGGCCACCCGCATCCTTGACTCTGCCTCTGGTTCCCTCTGCTCACCCAGGCCTTCCGCCAGCCCCCGTGCCCACACCTTCCCTCACCGTTGTGACCTGTGGCAGGACAGCAGGCTTTCCAAGGGCCTGGGCATGAGTCAGACTAAGCTGCCACTTTAGGCTGGCTGGCTCGCAAATCTCGCTGTTAACTCTGACTACTCTGTGACTAGGTCGCAACCCAGCAGGAAACCAGTGAGGCCTTTGGCCCAGACTGTGCACGGCCCAGTCAGGAGCAGGGAACACAGGAGGTGCTTCAAAAGCTCAGAAGATGATGGTGGCCGGCCTCTGACAGCTGGGGGAACTCGGTGCTGTGAGGGGCCACTGAGTTCAAGTCCAGTCCTGTCCCTCACAGTCCCCGACCTGGACTGAGAAGCAGCCCCCTGGCCCAACTCCTGCCCACATGCGGTGGGAATCATGCAGTGGCCAGACCCAGCCAAGCACCAAAGGCTCAGGTCACCGATACGGAGAGACGGGCCTCGTTTTCTCAGTTCTAGCAGAGGGAGGGCAGGGCTCTGGGTGGATTTCCTTAGGCAAAATGTCAAATACAAAGATCAGAGAAATTGACCACCAGCTCATCTAGCATTAGGGAGTTGGGGAGGAGACATGTGTCCTGTTTCATGGGCACTGAAAGGCTCTTTTAAGAAACAGGCCCTCAGTACATCATCTACTTTTCTTTCCAGTTCTTCCTTTTAACAAAAGTACCCTGTATTCATTGCTAAAATCTCAAGCCATGTGGAAGCAAGACAGCATCTTCTGGCCATTAAGAGATGCTTGTAGGTTCCAGACTCAGAAATGTCCTTTATGTCCAAGAACCAGAGAAAGGGATGCTTCTGGAGTCTGGGTGGATGTCAGGCCACAGCTGAGTGGCCCTGCTCCATGGTGTCCTCTCTGAGACCTGAGGGCCACCAGGGTGCCTTGTACAGTGAGGGCCGCACTGTGGCGAGGCCTGAATCCCATCCCTGCTGCCATACCCTGTGTGGCCTGAGCGGGCTGTAGAACCTCTCTGAGCCTCAGCCCCTCACCTGTAACATGGGGGTGCTGACAGGGCCCACTTCCTGAGAGCTCTGTGAGGATAAACAGGGCTGTACTTATGTGGCAGGAGGTGATCACTTAATAAACGGTGCCCCAGGGATTCTGGTCACTGTGGATCTTACCACTCCCCCAAAAGGGCGGTGCTCAGGCCACGCTGGGTCTCTCAGGCAAGAGCCTGGTGTTCATCCAACTGAGGGTGTGAGCAGAGAATCGCCCAGCAGCTCTCATCCTGGGGAGGATGAGGGCAAGGTGGTGGGGGCTGAAGGGGGAGCCGAAGGCATTCAGACAGCAGCATTGGCCATGCAAACAGGTGCGGCCCCAGCCGAAGCCTAGCAGTGACACCCCAGGCCACAGGGCAGGCTGGGGCAGGGACCTGGGCCCCTCAGACAGCCAGCTTGGGCCGGGGGAGGTGTGTGGCTGCATTCTGCTTCATCTTGGTCCCGTGATTTTATGCCATAGAAAGACATCACCGGCTTCAAAGGGGTTTCTAGAGTTACAAAAACTTGCCATCAAAACGTTTAATTTAATAAATGTGAAATTCTGCCTGGGGTTTGAGCAATGAGAAATCATGGGCTGTTCTGAGTGAGTGCTGAGGCATGCAGACCTGGAGTCAAGACTCCTAAGGTCAGATTTTCCCTCTGCTGTGTACCAGCTGTGTAACTGGTCCATGGTAACTGGGCAAGGATTTGGCTGCTGAGCCTCAGTCTCCCCATCTGCCGACTGGGGAGAGCACCAGCGGGTTGCTGGGAGGCTCCGATGGCCTCACACACAGAAAGGGCTCAGGCAGCAAGTCTGGTCCAGGAGCCCCACCCTGCAACGCTGAGCTGCTGCTGCCGTTTTCCACACTGGTCTTGGCCTCAAAGCCAGGCCTGGCAGGTTCCAGCCCTGGGTGTCCCCTGGGCAGCATGGATGGCCTACCTGCTGAGCATAGCCTCGAAACATCGGGTTGACCAACTTGATCCCGTGAGACAGGCTGGTGGGAACCACGTAGCTTGGGCTGTAGGAAGACCAGACGTGTTAGTATAGGTGGCCTGCTCTGAGTGACTCAAGCCCACGAGGGCTGGCAGGCAGCCACCCCACCAGTCTGGCCAGCCCAGAGCTCCTGATTGGAATGGTGTCAGTCCCACCAGCCCACGACAAGCCTACTTTCAAACTATTTTCATTCTAAAAAAGTTTACTGTGGTTTTCTAATTTCAAAGGTAATACGTGTTCATTATTGAAAACCAGAAAACTTCAGAAAAACAAGAGAAAGATCACCACTAACAGTACCACCCAGAGATAACTGCCATTAAGGTTTCCAGATTTTTCTATGAAAAGACAGACGCATACACAAAATTATAGGCAGATAAACACTTCAACTTTGGCTTCTTAAAATTGGGATTATATTGCATCATACTGTTTAATAATCTGCTTTTATATTTAGTATATGTCCATGTACTCATTTTAAATTATTCCCAATTTTAACTTTTCCTGGAGAAATAGCTCTAACCCAAGCTTCTGGTTTAACCCTTTTACACTGAGCTGGAGCCCCTGACCAGTCAGGGCCCAGCCACCACTTCCGAAGTCCTCCTCTACGTGCACAGCTGTGGCTGAGGCCTAGAAGTGGTCACCATGTGTCTCGGGCCTCGGCACACACACTGCGAAGTGGCTGCCAGCTCCAATCAACACCAGGTTCAAGTTCTAGCTCCACCTTCACAAGACGTGTTATCTTGAGCAAGACACTTAAATATCCCCGAACGTCAGTTCCCCGATTTGTGAAACGGGGTTAGCTGGGACCCACACCTCCACGAGCTGTCGTAAGCATCACACAGGGTAAAGGGCTGTGAGAGACTGAAGGCATAGGAAGGTCTCTTATCAAGGCATGGAAAGAAAACTCGTCCCCACACCGCTGCCCGGGGTCAGGGACTCGGTCACTCACCGCTTCCTGTGCCAGACCTCAGACACCAGCTTCTGGTAACTTTTGCACAGGGCAGGCTTCTTGTCTGTGCGCACCAGGCCTCCACACTCCAAGAAGAACTGGGTCAGTGGAGGGCTGGGGGCGGGGCAGGCAGCCAGGTCAGAAGAGCAAAGGAGGGGAATACGGCATCATTTAGACAGAGCCAGGTAGGGAAGCAAAAGCTTCTTGTATGGGACTGACCGTGGCAGACTGGAGCCAGAAATGCCCACGGATGACCTGAAGGACCCCACCTGTTAAGGGCTGAACTGTATCCTTCAAAATTCATACGTTGAAGTCCTAACCCTCACACCTCTGAATGAGACGGTGTTGGGAAACAGGGTATAAATGAGAGAGGAACCATCGCCTGCTCCTCCCGTCTGTGGAAACCCTCCCCAACCTGAAGGCATCTCCTCTACTCCCCTTTTCTTTGTTATTGTTATCCGGTTACATAAGAAATATACATTCATTGTAAAAAAAAATTAGAAAATACAGATAATTATTGACCTCAATCCCACCACGTGAGGATAGCCACTCGGAAGATTTGGAGGCACATCCTCCTAGACTTTCCCCCCATCCTTCCCTCCTTCACACACACACACACACACACACACACACACACACACACACACACACAACCCCAACCAGGTAGTAGACTGAATGCCATGGCCCAGCCCCAGGGAGCTAATAGCCCACCCTAGATGGAAATTAATATTTCCCCCTAAAGTAGGATTGCACCACATGGAGCTTTACCATCTCCTTTTTCCTACTTATCATATTCTGAATCCCTTCCCATTTCAATAAATACTGTCCTGCACCGTTTTTTTCTTGTACTCACTGTAAGGCTGGCCTACAATAAATTTGTGTTTTTTATGGACCTTTAGGTTGTTTCTGATAAACAACAGAGTGATGGACATCCCTGCACAGAGAGCTTTCTCAACATCTCGGGTCCCCCCTTAGGATAAATCCCCATAGGAGGGGTTGCTGGGTTGAAGGGCATGTGTGCTTTCAGCAGTCTTGATGAGTATCCACATATCCCAGGGGCCACGTCCGCTGTTTCCAGGGCTCCCAGGGACGGCTCCCGGGGACAGGCTCCCGGCCCCTGCCCCCCAGATGGGGGGGACACCTACCAGTTGGACAGGGCCTGCAGGGCCGCGTTCATGTAGCATGAGTTGCCCAGGTTCTTCATGCCCGTGAGGCCTGGGAAACCAGACGGAGGAGGGGAAGGTGAGCGTCCCGTCCCGGCGAGAAACTCACAGCTCACAACTCGCTCTACCCCAGAAACCTGCCGACTCAGCTAACTTGGTTCTGGCTCAAAGCAGCTCCACTCACCTCAGGGAAACCAACCAATAGGCCCCTTTGCCTGCCGCCCGGCCCAGCCCACTGTCCGCGTGCAGTGGGACGGCCGTCCAGGGGCACACCGCTGAGATGGGGACGAGGACTGCCAGGCCTCAGCCAGGTGGCTGGCACTCCAGGGAAGCCCTCAGGCCATTGGGACCCTTCCTGCCCGCGCAGAACAGTGTGTAGCGCTGTTACCTCGAGGTTTGAGGTCATCGTCCTCTGACTCGGACTCTCCTTCATCAGCCACAGCGATAGGGACGGCTTTCAGAGGGTGGGAGGGCGGTGGAGAGTCCTGTGCTCAAGAACCAGAGTGAGGAAACCAGGGCGGTGAGGAGGGAGAGGGGTGGGGGTCGAGGCTCATGTGCCCCCGGGTTGGGGGGGCCCCCGAGCCTGCACTGAGTCATCCCATCCGAGCAGAGGACACCGTGAAAAGAGATGGCGTTGGCGGCCATGCCCTGGGAACTCTAACTTGTATTTTACTTACAATAATGAACAATAATAAATTAATTTATTTATAACAAATCTGGGAAAAAATAGAAACAAAGAAAAAACAGCTGGCAATCCAAATTCCCCCAGCCAATCACTTTGATAGTCTATCTTATCTATGTAGCTTTTTTCCCCTCGCTTTTTCTTAAATTTTAATTTTTTATGCAGTTTTGAAAGGCTACTTTTCATTTACAGTTATGACAAATTATTGGCTGTATTCCTCGTGTTGGACAATCTATGCAGCTTTTTAACTGTTACTACACACCCACCTGCAAAACAGGATATTGTATATATTATTTTGTAGTTTTTGTACAAAATCATAAACCTCTGTCATGTCTGCACACATATTCCATAAACACTTATTGAGTGCCCACCATGTGAAGGTCACTGTCAACGTGGAGGAGAGACAGCACCGCACACACACAGACACGCCCGGCCTCCCTGGAGCTCTGATGGCTGATTCACTGACCGCTCCCTGAGGCCAGGCGCTTCGTGTGGGGCTCACTGGCCTGCCTCCTCTAAGGGCGGCATGTTGCCCTGGTGGGTTTCCAGGTGTTTACCATGGAAAGGGCTGCAGTGATGGTCACCAGCGGCTCTCCATAGGCCGGGAAGGATGTGCACCTGCCCTGTGGCCTCGGGCTCACTCAAGGCCTGCGAGCTCCCTGAGGGCGGCTCCGCTCCCAGTCACCTCCGCGTCCGCAGCCCCTCACAGGGGTCCTGGTGCAGGGCTGGGGCTCAGCAAGCATCAGCTGACACGAGCTCCTCAAAGTCACCTGAAGAATGCTGAGCAGGAACTGACTGCCCTGGTCCTCGACACATGTCACCACCAACTGACCCTGCTGCACCCCCTTACCTGCTCCGAGAACTTAGGTGGGGGGCCAGGGGGATGGGCCGCCAGCCGTTGCTCCAGGAACACCTCCTTCTCACAGGCGTAACACCACACCCGGAACGTGGTCAGGTTCACTGTCAGGTTGTGCTTTTTCACCTAGAGGGCAAGATCCTAAATAAGAAGGATCCACTGGCCTAACAGGTGCCCAGGCCTGCATCAGGGCTGCCCTGACTCTCAGGCCTCAGTAAAAGGCCCCATCAGGATAGAGGCCTGGAAGCGCACAATCTGCTCGCCTTGAGCCGGGAGTGCCCAGGGCTGCCATTTATCAAACACAGACATGCGCCACGTGCTCGCAGCCGCGTCATCTTACTTCTCTGCTATGATTATTCCCATTTTACATGCATAGACACTGAGGTCCAGAGCGGGTGGATGGAGCTAGGGGGTGGCTAGCCTTGGGGTTTGAACTCTGGGCTGTCTGTCCACAGAGCCCACGCTCCTGGCCAGCAGGCTCACCTGCGCGTGAATGGTGCTGTGGTCAGCGTAGGATTCTCCGCAGCCAACGTAGGGGCAGGCGACCTGGGGGGAGGGAAGGAGAGTGGATTGGGGCTGGCCAAGAGGACAGTGCCAGCATGGTGAGTCATTGTGCCCATCTTCCGGCAACAGGACCCACAGGGATTGAGGTCTTGCCACCCTGCAGGAACACAGACTCACACTCAAGGATTGCAATGGGCAGGGATGGCCACCAGGAATCTGCCCCTGCCTCTGAGCGAGACAGACACTGCGTCCTGGGCTGCTGCTCTCCTGCAAGAAGCCCAGGCAGGGTCGCAGCCAGATCTGGGCAAAGCTGAGTCCTGGTTGCTTGGTGCCAGATCCTCTCCCTCACCACCCATCCCTTTTTCACCAAAACCCCACTTCCTAATGGGATGCACACTTTTCCTTAGGGAGCTCGGATCTCATAGACATTTTCTAATGGGGATACCGAATGGTCAAAGGCGGCTGCGGCCCGGTGCTGACCCCCATGCCTCACGGTGTCCCTGGGGACCTGCCTTTGGCCTTGCACTCTCCTATCCCAGATCTACCACTCTCCAAGGCCCAGCTCAAGTGCCTCTCCACTGCAGGCCTCCGCCTTGCAGTGCTTTGGTGTCATTTCCACCCGCGGTCAGCACTGCACAGGATGGTGAGGGCCTTTCAAGGAAATGACCTTTGGGCTGAGTCACAAAGGATGTATCTGTCTCTCCAGAAGCTCTGTGGGATCCCAGGAGGGAAGACCACATCTCACACTTCTGCTGTCCCCTGAGGCCCAGACAGTGTCTTACAAGGTATTTTATACCGAGTGACAGGCCTAAAAGGATATGGCCAAAGTCCCGTGGGGGTTCCTATGTCTTCTGCAAAGACAGGCTTGAACTGTGATGTTTTTGCCACCTTGGGCTGTCTTTTCTGTTTCTACTTGTATTTGTTTTAAAAGAAACTTTAAACAGCCATTTTTAGTATGATTACAAAATGCAATACATAGTTGCAGAAGAGTTGGAAAATGCTACCAAGTTAGAGATAAAAGAATTACCCATAATTCTACCATCCAGAGAAAACTGGCAGACTTTGCTACAACTACTGCTACTTTTTTCAGTAAGCAATAATAATCAAAACACAACCATATTTAACTGGACACTGCCTGCAGCCCCCACACCCGGTTAAGCCCAGTGCAGGCATCATCTTGTCAATTACTATCCTAAGGTGAGGTACCCACAAGGCGGGGACAATCATCAGTATCATGGCTTCTACTTTAAAGACGGGGAAACAAAGGCCCAGGCTGGCCCAGGGACAGGCTGCTACTAAGAAGTGCCAGGGCTTGGAGCCAAGACACCTATGTCAAATCGCACACACACGTGTGAGGATAGAACTTTGCCTTTAATGCCTATGGGATGGTTCAGTTCAGAGTCCTGTCCAACCTACTTTTCCCTCTTGTCATTTTTAATGGCTGCCAGGGCAGCCAGGCCCAGGGACTGGCGGACTCTGGAGCCCTCTTGGCTTAGGTTTGGGAACCACACCCAAGACATTCATGTCCTGTGTCCCCGCCCAAGGTTTCCGGCAGTGCCCAGGGGGACGGATGTTCCCAGCCCAGAGTCTAGATGCGGCCTCACGCCCCCAACAGCTGCAAGGATACTTTACCTGGAGGCAGGCCCACAGGTTCGGTCCAGCAACGCCACATGATTGACAGGTGCCCTGTGTGAGGCGAGGCGAGAAGGAAAGAGGGAAGAGTGAGCAGCCACGGGGTGCATGCTGCAGACGCACCCTGAGGGTCTCAGCTGAGACACTTTGCCTCAGAAGGCCCTGGCCAGCCCATACAGGCACTTAAACTTTATTGTTTGAATTTTGTTTTATTATGTACCTGTAAAAACATTTTCAATATAATCATTGAAAGCTTAAATAAACAGGCCCCCTTAATATGATCTCTCATCACACCTCTTTCTCTTTCTTCGTTGCACTTATTTATTTATGCCTTTCTCCCCACCTAGACTATGGGCTCCCTGGAATAGAGATGGTTTGTGTCTACCCCTGTGATTCACAGACTCTGGTACAAATTAGGAGACGAATATATTTGTTGACCACAGGAAACAGCCAGGTTTCTGGCGGTCTGGATAACAGAACCTGCTTCTTATTTACCAGTATCTTTCCTCCTTCCTTTAGTAAAAGAATACATGAATTTTGGCTGAGCAGCCAGCTGCAGGCTATGTTTCCCAGCCCCCAATGGGATCGTGGGGCTCAGTTCTAGTTAATAGGGTGACAGCAAAAAGTGACATGTGCCACTTCTGAGTTTTGCACTACCCTTGCTCTTTCTACTCTTTCCATTGCCTGGAATGCAGAGGTGATGGCAGGAGCTGAAGCAATCACTTTGGTCTGAAGACAAAAGCCGTGTGTTGAGAATGGCAGAGCTACCCTATCAGTGCTACCTACATCTAGACTGCTCAATGAGAGAAAAGTAAACTTTGATCTCATTTAAGCCACTGTATTTCAGGATTTCTTTGTTATATTTAAATTGTGTCCTAAGTAATTTTGTCTGTGCATGCCTAGAACAGCAATTCCCAGCTGAGATTCTACAATGTGCCTCTGCCAGTTGTGAGATGAATTCTCAGTGCTGGTCTCTGTAGCAGTTACAGAGTGTTTAATCAGGGTGAAAGCTGACCCCTGATGAGGGATCACAAGGGGCCAAGGACCCAGCTAAGTTCTTTACCTGGTTCATGTAATCCCACCCACAGTCTGTGCAGCAGGTCCCATCAAAATCCCCTTTTTACAGAAGAGAAACTGAGGCTCAGAGAGGTCATGCCCTGCTACAGAGCAGGGTCAGAAGGGGAAGCTGAGGAGCCTGAGTCATCAAACTTCCCACCAGCAAAGCCCAGTTTCCTCCCAAGGGTGGCCACGTCGACCCCCAGGTCTCCACAGGAAAGCCTCCTTCCCACTAAGCCCAGATTCTGGATGAATCTGTAAAGAGCCTGAACCTGGAACTCTTGGCAGGACTGAGGTGAAGCAGCTCATCCCGTACAATGGGGCTGAGACTTGCAATCTACGATTCAGGGTTTCTTGCTGAGGATGCTAAGGGTGGCAGGAGGTCAGTCTGCTTACTGGACCCAAAGCAGCAGCTCCTGACCGTTCTGAATTTGTAAACTCTTTTGTGATTTTCTGATCTCACAGTTCACTCCCACCTTCCCAAGTTTGTTTTTCTTTTTTCATTTCAGTCATTTGAATGATAAAAGTTTTGTATGTCGGTTTTAACAATTTAAATGATACACATATGCCATATATAATGTGTAGTATATTATAGATAATACATAGATACTGTAATAATTCAAAGTATATCTCTTTACACTTTCCTCTTATATAAACATATATGCATAGATGGGGGTGTGTAATTTCTAGTAAAAATAAAATCATACTGTACGTATTTCTCTGTAACAGGCTTTTGTCACTATTTAAGGTCATCTTTCTAAGTCTGTACACAGAGACTGCATCTCATTCTTTGCAATAAGTGCACAGTGTCCCATGCTATGGGGACGCAATTTATTCACTCACTCCCTTCTTGATAAATATTCAGACTGCCACCAGTATTTTCCTTTTATCAACAATGCTCAATAAATATTGCTGTATTTGTATCTTTATAACTGGTACTTACATTTCTACCAGATAAACCCCCAGAGATGGAATTGCACCCCTAAAATTACAGTAAGGCCTAACCCCACTGCAATGTGTGGTCCACTTCCTGCCCTCAGTCCGCCCTGAATAAGAGCAGCCTGTGTTCCGCCATCTGAAAGTGGAATCACCACCTTGCTTAGGCAATGTCCTTGACCACCAGTGAAGTTAAGCACATTTTCTCAAGAGTTTCTCCTCCACTGTGAGCTACCTGTTCAACCCATGCCCCTTGTGGGTATTTTAAAACAAGCTTGGTTTCATTTTATAGATTTCCAGTGCTAAAGACAAGCTCTCTGACATGCAGGCCTGAGACATCACCAGATGCTCTTGGTCCTTCTGCTCCAGAAGCACAAACACTTCCAAAAGGCTGCCACGTCCCAGCCCAATCTTCCCCATTCTGCATCCCTCTTCCCCACCTCCTTGATCTCCTTCCTGCCTGCTCTCAGATCCCCTGAGACGCCCTCTCCGTTTGTCTCACTTGTTCCTTTGCGCAGACTCGGAGAGACACCCAGCATTAGACAGTGCAAATGCACCAGAGCCTCGCTCCTCCCGACCACACTGAAACCATGCCCCACGGGGTTACTAGAAATTGGTGACTAACAGAAATTCCTGAGCTTGTCTTACAGAACATTAGCTAGGGGAGCAGCTTGTTATAAACCCCGTCTGCTTGAAGCCTGGCTTCCCTGAGCAAGCTGGCCTTAATTATTGTCTTTTCCAAATTGCATACCCTCCGAGCTTCATGCAGCCTATATAATACATCCCAAGATTCCTTAACAACCCCTACAGGTAACCCCTCTGACATATGGTTACTATAGTAACAGGGGCTCAAGCTGTCTTTCAGATACTTGGAGTCAGCTCTTGTCCAATTCAGGCTGGCTAAGACTGGTTGGGACCACCAACCCTAAAACTGGGCCCATGCAAGTGTCCGATGGATGACCTTTTGACGTCAGAAGGTCAAAAACTCCACTCCCAGATCATGCTAGGCGCCTCCATTTTTGAACACGCATTCCACAAAGCAGCATGTACCTCCCGATACACCTGCACAGAACAGTGATGACCTCACCTTTCTCCATGCCAAAGACCACCCTGCTTCCTCACCTCATAAACATCTCAAGCCCCTTGCCTTCAGGGAGGTGGATCTGAGACTTGTTCTCCTGTCTCCTCGCTTGGCTGCCTTGGGAACAAACCCTTTCTTTGCTGCAAACCTTGGCGTCTCAGCGTTTGGCTTGCTGTGTGTTGGGCAAATGAACCTGGTTTGGTAACATGCGAAACTGCTTCAAAAGAAGCCACGGGTACTTTGAAGAACCACACCCTCACGCAGGCCCAGACAAAACCAGCTCAGGCCCAAAGGCCCCCAGAACCTGCTGGTGCAGGGAGGCTGACCGACCAGCATCAGATGTCTGGAAAGGAGAGCTGGAAATGTGCTTAGGAATCTAATTCAAACCCCACTTTTGGGAATGGCCCCTACACGTGGTTCTGCCCCCGAACACAATGACACTGTATTGGCAGAAGGTCACAAAGAGCCCACAGAGGATCAGTTACAGAGTCCACACAACGAAAGCGATGCAACTTCAAGACTAACGATGAGAGCTGTGTGTCGATGCCAAAGAGCTCCGAGATACCCTGCCATGTGAATAAGGCCCACAGTACAAAAGTGGCTATAGTGTGCTACCTTTTACATAATAAAGGGGAAAATGAAAAATAAGTACCCCCATAAAGAAACTCTGAAAAGATAGAAAAGAAACTCATCTAATGACCCTGGTTATCTGAGGGTGGGATGGAAAGGCTGCACAGGGTCAGAGGGGAACTTGACATTTCCCTTCTTACACTGTTTCATTCTTAAGCCATGTGAAACTGTTACCTATCTTTAAAATTTTAATTTAACAGAGACGACAACACACCCTCCCTATTCCAAGAGGTCCCCCTTCTCTCTCTGAGCCTCCCTGAGCCCTTCTCAGATCACATGTGCAAAATTCCCCTGGACTTTCAGAGCATGACTCATTCCCTGCCTCGGAGAGGCTCTGGGCACCCGCTCCAACCGCTAATGGACAGGGCATTAGTGCTCCCAGATGGATGGGTCTAAATGGTAATTAATGGCTGCTAGGACACAGCCCCCAGAAGGCCTCCCAAACAGACGCCAGCTTCTCCATTTACACAAAAGGCTAAGCAGACACTCGGAGCCAGTTCTTCTGCTGCTTCAGAAATGTTTGCACCCCAGGAATGTGGTGGCCCTGGTTGTGGGCCTCAGCCCCGCCAGGTCTGATCCTTTACCTTGGATTTGAGCAGCAAGTCCTCTTTGGTCACCTCCCCTATTGAGTCAAGATGAGGGCAAATTTCCCTGGAGTCCCCCATGCTGGCCTGGGCTCACCTACAAGAAAACACAAGGAATCCTAAGTTAATGGCAAGGGAGGCTAGGGGTTCAGTGGTCTCGGGCCCCAGCTCTGTCACATACCAGCTGGTAACCCAGGGGAGCCACTTAACTTCTCTGAGCTTTCCCCTCCTTGCCTGAGACTTGGGGATGGAGATAACACGTACCAGGATGGGCTGCTCAGAGGACTCACGGAGATAATACGTGTCAAATGCCTGGCACGGGGCCGACTCAGGGAGAGCATGTGCTGGGCGATGATTAGAACTGTCCGTAGGGAAGACGCAAGGGTCCTGCCTACTTTCAGGAGAATCTAAAACTGTGGTGCTTTCATTGAAAGAGGCCAGACCCATGACCGGGAGACCTCCCTACCAAAAGGGGCAGCAGAGGGGGCAGGGTGGAGAGGCTGGGTCCCAAGACCAAGCAGAAAGGCAAGAAGCAGATGCTGGTCTTGGTCTTCCCTGAGCAACCAAGAGCCTCGGAGAGGCCAAGTGCCCCTAAGGCCACTAATGTCACTTCCTACGGGAAGGCCCCCCTACAGAAGAGCCCTTAAACACCGAAGCGCCAGAGGGGGCTGTCGGAGCAGCAGTCCCTCCAGAAAATGTCTTCTGAGGGGGAGAAAGTCAGAGAGGAGAAAAGGCGAACCAGCCTAGAAAGAGGTCTGAAAGATGTTCGCTGGAGCATCAGCAGTGGTGTATCTGGGTGATAGATTTCAAAATAGCTTTGTTGGTTTTTTTTTTTTTTTAATGATTCATGCTCATTATAAAAACAAAATTCAGAAAACAAAATATGGTCACCAAAGGGGAAAGGGCAGGGGAGGGATAAATTAGGAGTTTGGGATTAATAGATACACACTACTATATACAAAATAGATAAACAACAAGGACCTGCTGTATGGCACAGGGAACTATATTCAATTTCTTGTAATAACATAATGGAAAAGAATCTGAAAAAAATACATATATGTACTTATACACACAACTGAATTGCTTTGCTGTACACCTGAAACTAACATCGTAAATCAACAATGCTTCAATTAAGAAAACTAAAAACAAAACAAAACAAAAAAAAAAAACCAAAAACCAAAAAAACTCAGATTTTAAAACGTACAAAATGTAAAGTAAAATAAGTTGCTGATGACGTTGTGGCAAACATCCTTCCTGACACCCTTCTGCGTAAAATTTCTCTTTTTTTAAAATCAGAAGGGAAAAAAAGCTGTTTCTGTTTTGAAAAACAAATGGCTTCCCTTGAGGGAACTCCTTGGTGGTGATGGGCAGCTCTGTATTTTGAGTATGGTGTTGGTTACGTGGCTCTATACGTGTGTTAAGACTGCCCAGAACTGAATACACACACATACATACTTCACACACAGAAACGGGTGCCTGTAAAACTGGTGAAATCTGAACAAGCTCTGTAGGTTGTACCAGTCACTTGACTGATTGTGATGCTATAGTCCAGATACACCAGGGATGGGTGACCGTGATGGGGGGAGCGGGGGAGACGCTGGGTGAAGGCTATATGGGACCTCCCAGCACATTTTTGGCAACTTACTGTGAATCCATAATTATTTCAAAAAAAAAAAGTTCAAAAACAAATAACTAAATAAATGCTTCGGCCACCCAATATTGTAGCAGAACTCATAACCAGGAACCTGGCTGCTGATTCCAGCTCCACCCTGGTATCAAGAAAGGTCCCAGCCAATCAAAGATGTAGGTGGAGCCACCAATGCTTTCATCAGAGGCAGAGGCTGTGCATCCACTGGGAGGAGGGGGACCCTCAGGCCCCTCCTGTAAGCCCCCTCCCCGCCCCAAAGGGTCGGCCAGGGGTCAGCTGGCCTGGACTCCCAGCCAGAACAGGAGTGCTGGAGCTGCTTGGGCTCCAGGTCCTGGACTAGGTGCGTTCTTTCATTAAAAACCTGCCCAGCAATCCTTAGGGCAGCCATGTTTTGCCCCATTTTACAGATGAGGAAACAAGGCTCCTTTTGGTCTCAAGTCTCCCAGACAGGAGGGCCAGAGCTAAAGTCAAAACCCAAGCAGGTCAGACTCTCAAAGCCCTGCTGACAGTCCCTCTCTTTGGAACTCTGGGAAAATGTAAACATACGTAAAGGCAGACAGAAGTGTATCACACACCCCTGGTACCCATCACCTGGCGTCGCAATTAATTCATGGCCAATCTTGCTTCATCTCAACATCCCACTTTCTCTTTTTTGCAGTAAATCCCAGATATCACATCATTTCATGAATGTATGTTTTTCTAGAAGACTTGGAAAAAGAAAAAAAAAAAAACAAAAAAACCCAGGGAGGAGGGTGTAGCTCAGTGGTAGAGTGCATGCCTAGCATGCACAAGGTCCTGGGTTCAATCCCCAGCACCTCCATTAAGTAAATAAATCTAATTACCTTCCCCCACCCCCACCCCCCAAAAAAAACACAACGAAAAGGAAAAAAAATTTTTTTAATCAATAAGCACAATTCCATTATTTCTTCCCCAGTCTACGCTTAAGGGCTACACCTGAGTCGGGAGGCTGTGGGCCTACCTCTGTGTAAAGTGACAGCCCCAGGAAGCAGCCAACATCTGCATTCTCTGGAAACAGTCCACAGTGGTGGGTTGCGGAGCGCTGGGGTGAGGGCAGGCCTCCAGCAGGGAACCTGGGGGGATAAACCAGCATACTTCATGTAGTTCCGTTATCTTAAAATCACTCTTAGCACTGACCAGAGGCTAAAAACAGCCCTGAATTCCTCCTCAGAGGGAAAAGTGAATTTTGGGACATTTGGGGGCACCCACAGGCTGGACACACTCCCCAATCCATCCACAGGGACAATGAAAACACACCACTGCTGGGACAGCTAAAGAAGGCTTGGGAAGAACTGGCAAACAGGGTCAGCCCCTCCTGGGGGTGCTGGACCCTTCACTAGTCACTGCGGGGCATTACCTTTGTGATCCCTGGGACAGGAGACCTTCAGGGGTCTGCAGGAGAGGGTCACAGGGCCTTGCCAACTACTGCTCCCTCTGGCCACAGCCTGTTAACCTTCTGGACAGCTCCTTCCACACATACCACTGGGACTCTCAGATCATCCTCTGAGCCTCCCAAGAACCTCGTACTGCTCAGAACCCAACACCCCCAAGTCTTCAGCAACCCTTGGCTATGGGTACAACCGGGTTCATCCACATGTCGCCACTGCCCCCCTTTCCTTGGTGGGCCAGTCTCCCAGATGTGGGCAGTTCAAAGAGGCAGTTAGAAGCCAACATTTAAAATGGTCACATGACAATGACGGGGTTCAAGGTTATAAATTCCAAGCTTTCTCACTTGAAGCCCGATTTGTGGTTTTCTTCATTTCCACTGAGGCCAAGTGCACTGGGTTGGCGCCAGTCCCACACTATTTCAAGCTGCAGTCTGTGGGCTTTTTCAGTGTCTTTGGTATGTACCCCATCTCTCCAGGTAGCTGGCGGGGCCAGGTCATAAGCCTGATGCCCAGGACCACGAACAGTGCCCCAGACAAGGATGACGGACAGTGAGAGGCCTGCTCATGATTCACACATGCAGTCAGGCTACTTGAGTTCCTGCGACTTCGGACAGAAAGAAAACAGCCCTGTGGCTGCCACACCTCTTTGTACTCTCCCAGCCCCTGCTGCACAGATGAAGAAAGAGAACTGGAGCAAAAGGAGCTAGGAACTTGGCCAACGTCAATCCTGGGCTTAGTAAGTAGTGGGTGGGGACCTGATCAGGTCTGTCCAGTGCAGAGCATTGCTCTACATCAGGGGTCAGTAAACTTCTTCTATAAAGGTCCAGGCAATAAACATTTTAAGCTTTGTGGGCCACATCAATCTTTAGCACATACTCTTCTTTGTTCTTGTTTTGTTTTACAATCCATCAAAAAAAATTTATTTTTTTCTAACCTCTTAGCTCGAGGGCCCAACAAAACAATCCTGGCCTGCTGCCACAGTTAGCTGACCCCTGTTCTAAGTCACTGTGCACTGGGCCTCACCGAATGCAGGCCTGATCACTGGCATTCCCCATCCCACTGCACGTAAATCACCACCAGTTTAAATAAGGCAAATAGCAAAGAATAGTCAAGAGGGTTAACTTGGCTCCAGATTTTCTCTATGTAAGTAATCAAGTGTGTGTGCAAAGACAGAATGACAGAGATATCCACTGTAGCACTGCCTGTAATAGGTGGAAACTGGACAGAATCTCAGGGAATGACAGGCAATTGGATGACTAATGACACAACCACATACTGTTGTACTACGAAGCTACTGAAAATGATGATGAATATTGATTCTTCCTATCCATGAAATTATATGAGACCTAAATAAATGCAGAGCTATACCATGTTCATGGACTAGCACATTTAATATTGTGAAATGTCCATTCTTCTCAAATTGATCTACAGATTCAGTGTACTCCCAAGCAAAATCTAAGCAGGCTTTTTCGTAGAAGCTGCCAAGCTGATTCTAAAATTTATAGGGAAAAGCAAAAGATCTAGAGTAGTCAAAATAATTTTTAAAAAGAACAAAGTTGGTACACTTATACCACCTGACTTAAGATTTTCTATAAAGCTACAGTAATCAATTCAGTGTGGCAATGGCTCATGGGAACAAAACAGAGGGTCTAGAATTAGACCCACACACATGTGGTCAACTGATTTCCAACAAAGGTACTGATATAATTCAATGGGCAAAAGATGGTCTTTTCAACAAATGGTACTGGACCCCTATATCTATACGGGGAAAAAATGAACTTTAACCCCCTACCACATATCATACACAAAAATTAATTAGAAATGGATCAGAGGCTTTATGTAACTGGTGGTCAACAGAAGTTTTAAAAGATGTTCCCTTTCTTCTCATTATTTTCCAAGGGTCTTGAAGAAGCGTTTGCTTATTCCAAAGCACGTTGTTGAGCTTCCCAGTTTGCTTTCTCATCTTCAGACTGAGGACTGTTTTCCTCTAATTTTTTGTGTAGTGCTTTCGAATTCTTTTTCATTTGCTCATGGCATTGTTGGAGATCAGCTTCAGAGTCCTTCAGCTTTTGAACTTATTCTTTGGCCTTCATCTCAAACACGTGCTCCACCCCCACCTTCTTCATCTTAGCTACACACTCCTTTCTTTCTTCTTCCTTTTACGCCTGAGGGCTCTTAGGAAGCTGCCCTCTGCTTTTGTTGTCAACTCCATTGTAAGTCACAGCTGCCAGTTTTCAGCTTCTGTAGTCCTCATAGGGCACGTTACCTGGAACATCAAGTCCTGCATGTGTGTTCTAATCAACATGTCTCCTAGAACTGTAAATCCAAATGTTCTCTACGTTTAAGTTCAGCATCCCAACATCCATCTTTAGCACATACTCTTCTTTGGTTTTGTTTTGTTTTACAATCCACTAAAAAAAAAAATTTATTTTTAGTTCTTAGCTCAAGGGCCCAACAAAACAGTCCTGGCCTTCTTCTGACCCTTTTGCCATTAACCTTGATGACAGCAAGAAGTAAACAGTCGTTCATGTTTTTAACAAGCTTTTCTTCTTCATTGTCATCTGCTTCTGGAAATACATGTCTTTTAATTTTATATTCTTGGATTTCTTTCATTCTCTCTTTTCTAAACTGTTGGTACTCCTCCGGTGTGAGCACGTCTGCTTTGACAGTAAGTGGGGTAATACTCACTTCATGCACATACTTCATAAACTAAATATCCAATGGTTTAAGCCCATGTCCTGAAGAGCAATGGAGTATAAAAACTACCTCATCTTTTTTTGGGGGGGGAGGGTAATTAGATTTATTTATTTATTTTTAAATGGAGGTACTGGGGATTGAACCCAGGACCTCATGCGTGCTAAGCATGCGCTCTACCACTCAGCTATACCCTCTTCCCAACAACACTGCATCTCGTTATCCAGCATCTGACGTCTGTTCACTTGAGATTCTGCACTTAGGTAGTCCTCAGATTTTATACCAATGGAGCCAATGACAGGCTGCAGCACGTCTCCAAATTCCGGGGCATCGGCTATTGTGAGCAGCAACTGAACATCATCTTCTCTGGTTAAAACTTTGGATTGTTCCACCTGTGCAGTCTTTTTTATTCTACGGAAGGACCTGGGTATTCTGGAGAAAACAAATCCGTGAGGAGTAATGAGTTGGTTAATGCAGAACCGTGAGTATGAATTCAAGCCCTCTCTTCACTGATTTTTGTATACTTGATTTGGAAGATTTGCAAACCCCATATAGCCCTCAAGGTTCACCTGTTGAGTGACCACGATTCTGCTGCTGACCCTCCTCTCCAACTGCGGCGGGGGCCCTTGCACTGACCCTCCCACTGACCCACATCCCCTCCGTGACCAGGCCCAGCACAGCCTGCCAGTTCTCCGGATCACAGACTTAAAATAAACAAACCAAAAAACTAAAACACTAAAACTTCTAGAGGAGACCACAGGAGAGAATCTTTGCGATTCTGAAGTCAGCAAAGGTCCTAGGACACAAAAGGCGAAGGAAACACTGATAAGCTGCATTTTTCAAAATTAAAACTTCTTTTCCAAAGATGCCGTTAAGAAAATGAAAAGGCAAGCTACAGACTGGGAGAAAATGTTCACAAAGCATGTGTCTGACAAATATCCAAAATACATAATGAACTCTCACAGCCCCAAAAAGGATAAATGGTCCAATTTTGTTAAACAGACAAGTGACTGAACAGAACTTCACCAACTAAGAACGACCCATGAGCACATGAAAATACACTCAACATCATTTGCCATCAGAGAAACCCAAGTCAAAACCATGAGATAACATCTTACATACTCAAAGAATATTGAACACTAATAAAACCTGTAATGCCAGGTGTTGTCGAAGATGTGAAGGAATTCTCATCTATTCTGATAGGAGTGTAAAACAGCATAAAAATCTTTGGAAAACAGTTTGGCGGTTTCCTTCAAAGTCAAGCATACACTTCTCATATGATCCTGCAATTCCTCTCTGTGATATTTTCCCAGGTAAATGAAAGCATACATCTACACAAAGACTTGCACACAAGCATTCACGATAGCTCAGCACATAACACCCAAAACTGGAAAGACCCTGCATGTCCAACAAACAGGGGACTGAGGCAAACTACTGGTATATCCACATCATGGATTAATACACGGCAGTAGAGAGAACTGATGCAGCTACATGAACACATTCTAGAAACGTTAAACAGAGCAAAAGAAGTCAGAAACAAAAAAGTGCATACTATATGATTCTATTTTTATGAAATTTCAAAACAGACAAAACTAAACTGCAGTGATAGAAATTGGATCAGTGGTTTCCTGGGGCCGCAGGTAGAGTTTCACTGCAAAGAGGCGAGAGGGAACTTTCTGTGGTCTTTGGAAGTTCTAGCTCTTGATGGGGGGTGGGATTTAACAAGGTCTCTACACCTGTCAGATCTCAAGAACTATATCTTTAAAGCACATGAATATTATTGTATGTAAATTACACCTCAATAAAGTTGATCAAAAGCACTTTAAATCACAACTAACTTACAGTGACAGACACAGCTCAATAGTTGTTTGGGGCCAAAACGGGGAGGCAGAGAGGTAATATCTGACAAAAAGGTGCATTTTATTAGATATAAATTATACTTCAATAAACCTGATTTAAAACTCTCTGAAAAAGAAACCCCCACTTTAAATGAATGACTGAGGCCTATATTATCAACACAAATAGATCTCAATGTTGAATAAGAAAAACAAGTCGCACCACTTCACAGCCATTAGGATGGCTACTAACCAAACAAAACAAAACAAAAACCCATGAAGAAAAAGTGTTCGTGAGGATATGGAAAAACCAGAAACTTGCGCAGTGCTGGTGGGATGTAAAATGGTGCAGCTGCTGTGGCAGACAGTATAGTGGCTCCTCAAAAATTAAACAGAATAACCATATGATTCAGCAATTCCACCACTGGGTATACACCCCAAAGCACTGAAAGCCAGGACCTGAACAGATAATTGTACATCTATGTGCATATTCACAATAGCATCATTCACAATAACGAACAAAGGTGGAAGCAACCCAAGGGTCCACCAAAAGATGAACAGGCAAAATATGGTCTATCTATAAATGAAATATTATTCAGCCTTAAAAAGGAAGGAAATTCTGGCTCATGCTACAACGGAGATGAACCCTGAGGACATTACACTAAGTGAAATACACCAGACACAAAAGGACAAATACTGTATGACTGTACTTAGGTGAGGTAGCTAGAGCAGTCGAATCCACAGAGACAGACAGCAGAATGGTGGTGGTCAGGGGGAGAGGGGGTGGGGAGTTACTGTTTCGTGGGGACAGTTTCAGTTGGGGAGATGGATGGTGGTGATGGTTGCATAACAGTGTGAATGTATATAAGGCCAGTGGGTTTTTTAAGATGGTAGATTTTATGTTACATGTATTTTACTGAAATTTTAAAAATAAAATACAATAAATTCTAAATAAGTTGCAGAAGGATACACAAGCATGACACCTTTAAAAAGATTTGAAAAAGCTGGAACAGGGGTATAACGAAGCGAAATACCTGATGATCAGGAAAGATACTGGTCCCCACTGGTGCCCTGCCACACTGCTCACTGTGTCTGTCCTTCCATCTGCAGGTCTTAGCTTTCTGTCCCCTGACCACCCTGCTGAACGCAGCCCCATCCTATCCCACTATTCTCTCTTCCAAGAAGGTCCTCTGTCCATCCTGGCCCGTATCTGGCATCCTCTGTAATCACTTTGGTCATTTTTCCTTTTTTCCTTTTTATTTTTTTGGTCTAATGCCTGTCTTCTCTCAAGAATATGAGTCCCCGAGGGCAGGGATCTGTTTTGTTCACAGCTGTATCCCAAAAACCTAAAATGGCCCCTGGAACACAGAAATGTCTCCGTAAATATTTGCTGAATGGATCAAGAGTCCAAAAGCTATAAAACACTATTACAATAAAATTCCATTTTGGTAAAACAATTTTGTTTTGCACCTAGAAAAAGGATGCTATCATCAGCTCCGGGAGGATGGAGTCAAGTGATTTTTATTTCCTCCTTTTTTGCTTGTCTGCATTTTCTACAAGGAATCTGTGTTGCTTTCGTAACATACAACCTACTGGGTTACTTTTAAGCACAGTTTAGAGGAGCAGGTGAGGTTTCCCTGCCAGGTCTGTTCTCGCTTTTCCCCAGGTCCCTGAGGGCACTCTGGGGGAACACGACATCAGAGTGTGAACAGGACACTTGAGGTCCATGTCAGAGAGGGGCTGCAGCACCTCAGTGGTCCTGGAAGCTTTAACTGGAAGGGCCTCTGCAGCTGCCTGGACGGCTTGAAAGCATAACTCTTCACCCTGTGACTCGTTCAGAAGATTTGCTCTTAGCACCTCTGTTTTTGCCTCATTAACTTCCATGCTGGCTTAAAACTTTTCATCTTCTCCTACCTGCCCTGCAAATAGAAGAAGGCATTTCTGTTTGGTTTTATTAAAAATTAATACAGACCTCTTTAGAAGCTGGAAAACACGGACAAACATAAAATGAAGTAAAACTCTCCTGTAATCCTCCAATTCAGAAAAAAAAAATATGGTTACTGTTTTGGTAAGTCTTGTTCATATGCATGAATGAATATACAAATTTTAAAACTAAACCAGAATACAACAGATACAGTTTGTACACAGATTTTTTGGTTTATATTATACACGTTTCCCAAGTCACTAAATTTCTTCTCAACAACTTCGTTTCTAGTGACTGAATAATATCATACCGCATTCAATGTAAGCTCTACAATACCTTACTTAACCACTTTCCTATAGTTGGACACTTAACGATATTTGTGTGTGTGTGTTTTGTTATTAGACACAAGGCAGTGAGAAATATTGTGGAATTTAGGCCTTCAACTACATCTTTAACCACAAGACAAATTACTGGGTCAACACATATATTTTATTTTTTTATTTTTAAAGTTTTTTGGGGGCTTAATTAGGTTTATTTATTATTATTATTATTATTATTATTATTATTATTATTATTATTATTATTATTATTATTATTATAAGAGGTACTGGGGATTGAACCCAGAACCTCATGCATGCTAAGCACACTCTACCACTGAGCTATACCTTCCCCCACAAAACACGTTTTAAAGACACTAGATAAACATTGACAAACTTCCCTCCAGAAAGATTATAAACTTATCTGCCACCCAACAGTGTATAAGCAACATAGAAAGTTTAAGTTTTGCTAACATTTTTTTTAATGGTTAAAAAAATCAGTTTATATTCAGGGAAAAGTCGGTGGTAGTACTAAAAACTTTGAGAGCCTAATATTCCACGCAGGACCTGAAACATCAGAAGTGTGTGAGTCTGCAAGGATCATACTTCACTGATCCCAGCTGTCCAGAAGTTTTCAATTTGTTTTACCTTGGTACCCAACCAACATTGACCAAGCACCTCCTCAGGGTGATGGGAAACAAGCCAGGCAAGGGTCCTGCCCTCATGGGGCACAGGGCTCTTGTTTCATCACCCGGGTACCTGTGTGCAGCCACTGGGCACGTTATCATTACTAATGGTAGCCTCCTTCCACTGCGATCTCGCCACACGTCAGTTGCTCCACATACATCGCCTCTGGAGTGGACTATAATTACAGAAGATAGAATCAGAGATGGCTGGCCCTGGGTTCGGCTCCTTGCTCTTCTCACTTGCAAGCTGTGGGTTTTTAGATAAATCACCCAATCCTCAGTTTCCTCATCCAGGAAATGAGGACACAGACAGCAACCAGGGTGCCTGAGGGGGTGAAGCGGGACAACGCACAGGAAGGATTTAGCAATAATGACTTCTGATCACGTGGACTTTCAGGGTGGCTTAAAGTTTATCTGCACAGGGAAAATGTTCAAAAAATGCTTAGTACCATAAATTGTGTTCTTGGCCATGTCTTATAGGTCAGGAAACTGAAATTGGGAGGGACATAAGTCACATGCCCAAGGGGGATACAGAAAGAGTAAGCAGGGCAAAAATATTAATAATTGGTGAACATAGGTGAAGGATATAAATGGGATTTCATTTTATTATTTTGTTACTTTTCTGTTTAATTTTTTTCAAGATAGAAACTTTTAAAAGATCCCCTTTATCTCACTTAAGGTGGGAGCAGGGAGAAGTCTTTTGGAAAAGGTAACCTTAACTCAACAATAGCGCCCCAGGACCCAGAAGCGCCTACTCTGAGCCAGGCACGATGCCCCTCGCATCACTAAGGACAGCGGCTCCTCATCTCACAGAGGAAGAACGATGCTCCGAGGTGAGAAGCCACTGGCCCAAGAACACACAGCAAGGGGTGATGCACTGGGAAGTGAGCCAGGTTGGGTCCACCTTCACAGCCCTTCCCACCCTTCCCTCGGTGCACATAAATGGTGTGCACACAGAAGGCATTTCCTAAAGACTGAAAGGGCAAGAAGCCTGTGCTGCTGAGAGAACTGCATCGAGAACAGGCTCTCTTGAGAGCAGCGGCTCGACTGTGCTGTTGGGAGTCAGTGAGGTGTCCGCCAGCCAGAGGGGTTGTGCCTCCACTACAGCGACCCCAGGGCACCTCTCCCTCCTGACCCACCAGACCCACCTCCTCTCTCGGGGATGAGAAAGCAGGAGGAAAGGAGGCAGGCTAGTAGGTCTGGCAAAGGGCCCACCTGCTGCAGGCCCCGGATGCGACTTCCAAGATGCTTCGCCCTGCGGAAGGGCAGGCACTCTCCCCTCCCTGGGGCCCACATCGAGTGATGGGGAAAGTGGACCCCACCCCGACCCCACGCAGCGGCACAGGCAGTGAGGCAGCACATCTGGGCCCGGCACCGCTGCTGAGACCGGGCCTCAGGTACCCATTACTCATCATTTTCCTGGGGGTTCTGGCTATATCTGCCTCCCAGCTAGGAGCCTGGTTCCTCAGGATGGGAAAGGTGATGCTGCCAAGCCCCCCACCAACACAAGGACAGCCACCTGCCCTGATCCTCCCACACTGGCCATCCCACACCCACACACCTGTGCCCACGCCCCTCCCCGCTCCCCTCTGCCTCTCAGAACATGTGCACTTTCCCTCCCTCCTGCCTTCCCTCCATTCCACTTTCAAGCAACTCCATTTTCCCTAAATCCCAAATCCATCTTTCCCTTTAAGCACTCTTAATTTGCTAAGAGTCCACCATCCTTCTAACTCTCAAAGCAGGACCCTCAGCCCTCCTTTCTCGACAAGTCTTGCTCGCCCCTGTCCAAATGGACCTGGGGACTGTAATGGATACTACCTGACCTCACTAAATCCTCATAACCACCCTGGAGGACAGGCAACGTTGAGAGCTAAATCCATCTCCATCTCCATCACTAAAGGAGGAAAGACTGAGGCTCAGAGAGGTGAAGAAACTATCTGGAGGTCACACAGCTACTGAGCAGATGAGCCAGGATTCAAACCCAGGACTGCCTGCCCTGAAGTCAGTGCTCTGAACTGTTGGCCCTACCACCTCCCAGCCAGCCCCAGCCAGCCTGGAGTGGGGACAACCTTTACCTTCTCAAACCCCAACACCCCCACCCCGACAGGTAGCATCCCCTGGTCTCCCTCCCTCATAAAAGCCTCTACTGAGTCATTCTTCACAAAGCACTTTTTAAAAAAATTGTTGTTTTTGTTTTTTTTTTTCGGCGGGGGAGAGGTAATTAGGTTTATTCATTACTTTTTATATTTAATGGAGGTACTGGGGATCAAACCCATGACCTTGTGAATGCTAAGCATACGCTCTACTACTGAGCTATACCCTGCCCCTGCACAGGGCACTTTTCTGCTCAACCTAAATTCCTTAAGGTTAGGATAACATCTCTTCACAGCCCCAAACCTGTTACTGCATTTTGTTGCAGGGTCCACAAAAGTCAGTTAATTGGAGGGAGGATGGGTTTGTGACTGCCCCTGGCTGAAAGTCCCTGGGGGTTAACAGGCTGGAGGCAGTGACTGGCCAGGTCACTGAGAAGCCATAAACCCTGGAGTGTGCAAGTATAAGCAGGAACTCAGACTAAGACCCCTAAAACCACAAAGCAGGAGAGGATCAGAGAGGTTCACGTCAAGGTCACACAGCCAGTAAATGGCAGAACAGGGACTCTGATGGGGAAATTGGCTCAGAGAAAAGAAGGCTCCTGCCCGCACTCACATGGCAAGCTGGTGGAACTGGGACTCGAACCCAGAACCTATAATCCAGTCCACTGCTTTGTTTATCATGTTACCGACCAAATCACAAACCAGAACACACCAATATAAAATTGCAACTCAATCCTCCCTCCCACTCCAGACTCCCTTGCCTTGCTCTATTTTTTTCTATTTCCATAGCATCACCTCCTAACATACTTCACATATTTATCATGTTATTAGAACACAAAGTCCACTAGATCAGGGGTCTTTAGTCTCTTTTGCTCCCTGACATATTTCAAGCAACTAGAACAGTGCCTGCATCATATACTGAAAGCTCAGTAAATATCTGCTGAATAAGTAAACCAGTCCAACCGACATTTATTGAATACTTATGATGGCCAAGCTGTGAACTGCAATCACTTTACTGGATCCCAAATCTACCTAGACATTAATGCGCACCGGACCTGAGATGAGCCCACATTTCACCTGGCACAGCACACTAACCCAAATTAAAGCCAAATCTGGATGTTTCTTAAAGAACCAAACTCCCGAACAAAACTTAAACACGACATATCTCTGAACTGAAGAGAGCCCAAGTTTCCTGGAGGCTCCCTCTGAGCAGTTTTACCCCCTCCCCCTCAAAAAGGCCCAGCAAGGCTGGGCTTAGGGGATCTGCAGCCCCGCAGCCCAGCCGCACACCTCCAGATGCACAGCTACCACTTTTAAGCATTATTTTTGCTAAACAAGTGTCAATCAGATCTGCCACAGCCCTGGAGGTTATCAGGGGCCACTCTGGCCTTGCCCAGAGGGGACAGCTCGTCTGGACCAGATGATCCTCTCCGGGATGTCAGATGAGAAAGAGGATCCAGAAACATCCTTGGCCTTGTGGCCCTCTCCTTAGTGCTGTCCAACACCCCCTGGTGTAAGGGCTGCTGGGTGGGCAAAATTGGAGCCAACTCTGAGAACATGAGAGCTGTAGACATCCACTCCCTGGGTTCCTGCAGTGATTCCCAAGGAGCCTCTCCTTCAACCAAAAGGGACACGGTGCCCGGTGATTCCCATGTGCGTGTGGGTTTGGCTGAACCAGACTGCAGAGGTCAAGACTTTGAGCCTTTTAAAATAAGGCTTTTCATCGAAGCCAAAAGGTTGCTCCAAGAAGTCCCGAGTCTGCTATTTGTCTTAGTCCAGGGAAAAGAACAACAGAGACTCAGAGACTGTTCCAGAGAAAAGTCAGGCATTCCAGAAAGGCTGCCCTGCTTCAGAACGGTCTTTCAGAAGAGGGAACCCAAAACAGTCTCCATCAGCCCCTCCCCCTGGCCAGGGAGCTGTACCAACAGCAGCTGCAGTAAACATTTACTGAACTCACACTGTGCCAGGTACTGTGCACAAGGTGCAGCAGAGGCAGGCCTGTGACTGGGTCCTGCCACCTCCCAGCTCAGTAACTGAGGCACAAACTGCCCCTCTGAGCCTTGGTGTCCTCGTTTGCAAAACGAAAAACAATAACTGAATCTACTTCAGAGGACTGTTGGATGAGTTCAATGACATAACGCTAAGTCCAGGGCCTGCAACACAGTAAGTACTTAATAAGGGTAGTTCTTGCAAAGAAAACTATATAAAGGCTTTCTAAAAGTCTCCTAAGTCATTATTTACGCATTTAGTTATTTCCTAAGCGTTTGTTGATGCCTCTTCTTCAAACAAACTTCATCTTCACAGCATCCTCCGGTCGAAAGGGCGGAGGCCAGAGCGACAGTCCTTGTGACAAAGGACGAAAACAAGGCCCCCGAAGGTCCAGGGAAGTGGCCACCAAGCACCGTCTGCCCCCAAACCCTCCCGAATGGGTTCAAAACACCAGACACGACTCTCCTCAGGAAGAAGTGGCTGGAAGCCATTATCAGCGGGGCAGGCGGGTCTGGGACTTTAATTCATCACCGCTAAGAAGTGGTCATCTTTAGCCCCTCAAGAAAAAAGTGCACGTCAGGGCCCAGACCCCGGGGAAATAAAAGCGCTCCGAGACGCCACATGCATGCTTTCAACGCTGGGTCAGGCCCCGGCAGAAATAAGAGATGGTGGCCCCTGTTCCGGAGAAGCAACAAGCCCCTGAGGGCTCGAAGTGGGGTGCTGGGCCCGAGAGGATCCCCTGGGCGCAGGCCGAAGAGGACAGGGCGGCGGCGGCCGTGGGGATCCCGGGCTCCGCTCACCTGGCCGCGGCGTTCTGCGTACCAGACAGGGCCAGGCCCCCGCCTGCCCGAGGCTGGGCTGAGATCGCGCCTGCTCGGAGAGACTGGGCCCCCTGAAGCAACCGGCGGCGGCTCGGAACTCACCTGCCGTCTCAACCGCGCCACCGCCGCCTGTCAGTCAAGCGCGCCTTCCGCTGCACGGCCGCAGGGTCTTGCGGCCCGGCCGGCCACGCCCCGCCTCCTCCCCTTCGGCCGCCCAATCGAGAGAGGTCAACGCTGCAGATGGGGGCGTGGTCAGATGGGCGGTGCTGGCCTGGGCGGGGCCGGGGCTTGGGGCGGGGCGGGGCCGGGCCGGGCCGACACTCTGACCTCACTGCTGCGCGCCGGAAGTAGGCAAGATATAGGCGTAGCTGCGGGGCGGCTGGACCGCGGCGTTGGTGAGACTATGCCGGTTACCGGGAAGACTTTCCGACGGCGCCGGGCCGACTCGGAGTCGGAAGAAGATGAGCAGGACTCAGAAGAGGTTCGGTGCGTTTGGGGCGGGGCTTCGACGGGGCAGGAAAAGAGAGGCAAGCTAGGGGGACTCACCATCGGCCAGGCGCCTCGTTGACACTTGCTATGGACGAAGAAATTGAGGCTCCAAGGGATGAGGCCGCCGCTCCAAGGTCTCATGGTTAGGAGAGGTGCCCCTGGGATGCGAAGGGGATCTGACTCCCGGTGTATCTAGGCGCAGGGTCACCCTCGGGACCAGGGTGACGGCTGCTCGGCAGTGGGGCTGCGGTGTCCATTGAAACTGGCTTTTGACACTGAGTTTCGCGGAGGGTTTCTCAGCCTATGCGTTGTCTTTTTTTAGATTAAAACTGGAAGAGACCCGAGAGGTGCAGAACTTGAGGAAGAGGCCCAATGGAGTGAGGTGGGTACCGCATGAGGGAGGGGACCTGGAGGGGGAGGCGGGGATGACAGAGACAGCATCTCCCCCTGCCCTCCCCCGACCCACCCTCCCGCCCCAATTCGCTGTCACACATATCTCCTCAAACAGAGCCCCTTTTCTTCACACACTTTACACTTTCCACTGCCTGGAGAGCTGTCCATGAGTTTTTGGCAAATTTTTAACCAGGACGTGCCCTGAGCCTCGTGGTCTTGAAGTATGCTCCAGAGGTACAGAAACAGATCACTAATTCGTGTTTCTCCTGCACCCGATTACTTGTGAAATGCATACTTATTGTTAAGAGTTTGGGAAAATTTAGAAAAGTACAATCAAGAAAATAAGCAATACCTGTAATCTTCCCACACAGAGGTAGCCAGTATTAACATTTAACGTTCTTTCCTGCCTGTTCTCTCTCTTTTGTAAAGACTCTGAGCAGCTTTACTTTTATTCTATGCTTCAGTAGTCTCACCTTATCCGCGGGGACTGTATTCCAAGACCCCCAGTGCATGCCTGAAGCCTGGATAATACTGAACTTTATATAGACTATTTTTTCCCCATGCTGATGAGTGGGTAATGTATACAGTGTGGATACTCAGGATGAAGGGGTGATTCACCTCCACTGTGGGACTGGGAAGGATGGTAGAGGTTCATCTCGCTACTCAGAACAGCTGGTAATTTAAAACTTATGAATTGTTAGGGGAGGGTATAGCTCAGTGGCAGAGCGCATATTTAGCATGCTCAAGGTCATGGGTTCAATCCCCAGTACCTCCATTAAAAGAGATAAATAAACCTGTTTACCTCTCCCAACCCTCCCCCCAAAACACACACACACGCACATACACACACAAAATAATTAATTAGTTAAAACTTATGAATTGTTTATTTCTGGAATTTTCCATGTAATATTTTTGGACTGCAGGTAACTGACACCATGGAAAGTGAAAGCACAAGATAAGGGGGGACTACTGTATTTTCAACTCATGACATTGTGGACATTCATCCACATTGTGGGTTATTTTTCTGAAAACCTTTTAGTAGCTGTGTAATATTCCATCATAATTTAACTTATTCCCTATTTTGGAACCTGTAGGTTATTTTGTAAAATTTCACGATCAAACAAAGCTGCAATAGTATTTTTCAACATTTGTTTTTAGCTTCATTTTCCTTGAAGGCAAAATCTTAGAAATGAGATTTTTAAGCCAAGATACTGCCAGAAACTTTGTAGAAAAGTGTACTACTTAAGTCACCACTACCTCCACCTCCAGCATCTAGAGTGTTTGTTAGACCCTGTTATTCTTATAGGCTTTCCAGCTGACGTTGATGTCCACCCCTCAGATCTCACCCTTGCACTAATGTTGCAACCAACCTACAGACTCCCTAAATATTTCTCCTCATCTCTGAATTGTGCCATTTCTCTCTCTCTCCCCAACTTTTTGGTTTTTGTCAGTGCTGTCGCCCTACTGGTGGGAGAGAAGGTACAAGAAGAGACCACTCTAGTGGTGAGTTGTGGGGTCCTCCCTGGAGAGTGGGAAGATGTGGCTGCTCTTCAGTGGGCAATTGTGTTTTCTTAAAAAATAAAAAAAGTTCCACTGCCAGTTATGTAGATGCTTCCTCTCAGCTGCGTTTGCTTTCTGCAGGATGATCCCTTTCAGATGAAGACAGGTGGTATGGTGGATATGAAGAAACTAAAGGAAAGGGGCAAAGATAAGTAAGTGCAAAAGAGGCTGAGATGCAAATTCACCTGCAGCCCCTCCTTGGGTCTGTGTCCCCCCAGGGAGCTGGGGCCCAAAGCAGCTTTAGTGTGACATCTTGAAATACCTCTTGTGCTTTAAAAAGGGCATGTTGTTGAGAAACAAAAGAAAACAAAAACTTCAAAAGTTAGCTTATTTTTAAAAACTTTTATTGAAATATAGTCAGTTTACACGGTTGTGTCAGTTTCTGGTGTACAGCTTAATGTTTCAGTCATACGTGTACATACATGTATTCCTTTTCATATTCTTTTTCACTATAGGTTACTACAAGATATTGAATATAGTTCCCTGTGCTCTGCAATACAACCTTGTTGTTTATCTATTTTGTATGTAGTAGTTATTATCTGCAAATCTGTAACTCCCAGTTTATCCCTTCCCACCCCTTAGTCCCCCTGGTAACCATAAGTTTATATTCTATGTCTGTGAGTCTGTTTCTGTTTTGTAAGTATGTTCATTTGCGTCTTTTTGTTTTTGGACTCCATGTCATATAAGTAATAGCATATGGGATTTTTCTTTCTCTTTCTGCCTTACTTCACTTTAGAATGATGATCTCTAGGTCCATCCATGTTGCTGCAACTGGTATTACAAAAGTTAGCTTAGACTGACATGGGAAGACACCTTTCATAAAGGTGCATTGTTTACTGTCTTTCAAACTCATGTGGAAGCTGTTTTTCTTTTTTAAAAAAAACATAGAAACACAATTACAAAAATAATATGGACAAAATAAATGGATGTACTCATTCCCCCAGGGTATCTCCAGAGGTCAACAGTTTGCTTGCATATATTTCTAGAGTTTCTTCTTTTTACGTATCATATTTTTTTCCAGCCATAAACAAGATGTTGTACATTTTGTGGCATCCTTGTTTTATTGATATAACATCAAACTCAGTCTCTTTTAGCTGTGACTTTAAGGCTTTGCTTTTTTTTTAGGATCAGTGAGGAGGAAGACCTCCATTTGGGGACATCGTTTTCTGCAGAAACCAACCGAAGGGATGAGGACGCCGACATGTAGGTGTCAGTCTGTTTAGCAGTAAGTGGTTGAGGGTGGGCTCCAGCCAGAGTGAGTCCAAGATGTTTAATCACAGATGAATTTCTAGAATTATCAAAAGACAGCAAAGTTGACCTCTTCTGCATGGCCTCCCAGGCTTGAGAACTTTGAAAAACTTTGTTTTGTAAATAAGTTCATTTGTGTCTTTTTTTTTTTTTTTTTTTTTTTTTTGATTCCACATATAAGTGATCTCATATGGTATTTTCTTTCTCTTTCTGGCTTACTTCACTTAGAGTGACGATCTCCAGGTCCATCCATGTTGCTGTAACTGGCATTACAAAAGTTAGCTTAGAGTGATGTAGGTGGACGCTTTTTGTAGAGGTGCTTTTTACTTTTAAAACTTTAAAAAGAACTTTTAAAAATTCTTTAAAAGCAAGGGTCTTGGGATTTTAGATTCCTTGTAATACCCACCCAACCCCCGCAGATCACAGGGACAAACATTGGACTTGCCCATTTTTTTATTTTGCCAGCAAGGTTGATAAACTAACAACCGCCGTCTACTATTATCTTTTTATCTTCAAAGAAACTCACATATGATGTGGTGGGACATAATCTCATAATATAGGTTGGTGCTTTAAGTTGAAAACTTTTATCTTGATTTAAAAAATTCGAGTTATTTTTATTTTTCTCACCACTCCATGGAACAGTGACACCCTCATCATGAACTGTCACTGCTCCATGGGCCGGTGTTAGAGACCACTAATTTAAAAGACACTTGTTGTGAGCTTTGCTGCCCCTGTGGGTTTCTCATTTTAGGATGAAGTACATTGAGACGGAGCTGAAGAAGAGGAAAGGGATCGTGGAACACGAGGAACAGAAAGTCAAGCCAAAGAATGCCGAGGACTGCCTTTACGAGCTGCCAGAAAACATCCGGGTTTCCTCAGCCAAGAAGACTGAGGAGATGCTTTCCAACCAGATGCTGAGCGGCATCCCCGAAGTGGACCTGGGCATCGAGTACGTTTCACACCTGTAGTCTCACCTCTCTCCTGCCTCATGCCAGAAGGACAAGCTTCTTAGCTTTCCAGTGAAATCTTAACTATCTCCTTGGAAACCCACAAATATAAGCCATGTTCTCTCTGGCAGGCTGAGATAGTTGTGGCCAGGAGTTTCTCTGAAGGGCTGGCCAGAGTAGGTAAAGAGACAAGGGACCCTGACTGCTGAAAGCAAAAGCGTTTGTTTTTATTTAGCCTTTGTTCACAGCTCCTCGGCTCTTCTAATCAGGCCCTTGTATTGTGTTTTATTGTAGCAGGAGCAGTGATAAAGGCTTACCCACCCCGTCATCCTCCTTTCATTTTCACTACAAAACATCTGCTCTAAAAGGGGATTTTCATGGAGGAAACACGGTGGTCAGCATCATCTCTGGGTGTGGTAGAAAGCTGGGAGAGTTCTCTGTTCTCGCCTCCTTTCTGGCTTTACTAGCTTTGAGCCTTAGGCAGTTCACTTGACCCCTCTGGCTAAACTTCCTCTCCATCAGAAGAGAGTAATTCCTGCAGCTCTGATTGCTGTGAGAGCTCTACGAGAATGTAACTGCAAGAGAGTGGTAAACTGTAGAGAGCTGTGCCCCAAGAAAGATGACATCCTTATACAGTGGGAGGCCACCAGCCCCTCCAGTCAGTTCCCAGGGAGGCCCAGAGGTGCAGCCGTCTAACTGTGGTGTGGCTCCTTTCTCCCTATAGCGCTAAAATAAAAAATATCATTTCCACGGAGGACGCCAAGGCCCGTCTGCTGGCAGAGCAGCAGAACAAGAAGAAAGACAGTGAGACCTCCTTCGTGCCCACCAACATGGCTGTGAACTACGTGCAGCACAACCGATGTAAGCATCGCGTCTCTGGGTAGCAGCCCCGTCCCATGCCATTGCGTTGAGGCCCCTGGGTTCCCATATTCTGTGTGACATGTCCCCTGGTCTCTTTTGATCCAGTTTATCATGAGGAGCTCAATGCTCCCATACGGAGAAACAAAGAAGAGCCCAAAGCCCGACCCTTGAGAGTGGGTGACACGGAGAAGCCGGAGCCTGAGCGTGAGTCCAGCGGAGGCCTTGGGGCTGCCTGGAGTGGTCACTGTCTAGGGCCCATGGCAGTGGGGTGGGACTCAGCAGGGGCAGTGCTGGGCTTTGGGGCCAGGGTATCTGGGGTCTAATCCATCCTCTGGACCATGGTTGTGTGCCTTCCCCTTTCCAAGCTCAGTTTCCTCTCCTATAAAATGGGGATAGTAATACAACTTACCACTGGCGGTTGCTCTAAGGATTTGCTGGGCTACCAAATATGACAGAGACTCAAAAAATCAGAAAATTTCAGTAAGCAAAAATGAATTAAAAGTTACTCATAATTTCACAGCCCAAAGATGGCACTGTTAAGGTTTTTGTGTATCATCATCCCTCAGTATCCGAGGGGAACTGGTTCCAGGACCTGCTGCAGAGAAATCTGCGAATGCTCAGGTCCCATAGTCGGCTCTCCGTATCCATGGCTTCCAACCAACCGCGGATTATAAACACAGTACTACACAGTCTGGGGCTGGTTGAATCCATGGATGCGGTTACCAAGGGCCAACTATTACCATCCCAACCTTTTTTTTTTCCAGTATTCATATATATAGGAAACATATATTGTACACATACTTAATAGGATCTCATAGGTTTTCAGAGTGCTCTGCATGTCTCTCCAGAACAGTAAATACATTTTCCTTTTCAATGGCTGTATCATGTTCTGCTGTGTACACAGATTTACTGTCATTTAACCATTTCCCTCTGGTTGGACACTTAAGTTGTTTCCCATTTTTCCCTATTCAGACAGTGCTTTGATGATCAGAACTCACCAAATGACCCTTCAGAAGTGTGCTGCTAGCTTGCCCCAGCAGCAGCATCTAGCAGTGTCCCTTTCCCACATGCTCGCCAGCACAGAGTGGTGTCGTCTTTTTCATCAACACTGGAATATTCTAAAGAAATGCTAAATTTGCTGAGGCTTCTGAAAATCCAGCCTGTTACTCTTCTTCCCTTCTCTGGAAATTCTTTTCTATAACCTCTTGGCTGCAAAGAGTTTCCTATTATTAATACCTAGTAGCAAGGACTCTGGAGTCACCAGACTTGGGTTCAGCTCTCAGCCAACCTTCACTTTATGAGTGACCTTGAGCAAGTCACCTAACCTCTCTGAGCAGAGATGGTAACATGCCCTGCTAGGATTGCTGGGAGGGTTAAAGGAAGCCATGTCTTAAAAGATTTAGTGCCATGCCTGGTACGCAGTCAAACTTTCAATGAAGTGTAGCTGCTACTGTCCACCTGGTCTAATGCTGAAGTCAGCACAGTTCGGCTCCACCATGTTGAATTGTTACTCAGGCGATAACAAGTACATACCGAGGCCCTCCTATGTCGCTGTTCCCTAGAGTAGGCCTTGGGGATCCTGCATGGAATTAGACAGGCTGGGTCATCCTTGCTTATGTGGAGCTAAGCCTGTCGGTGGCTTCCCACACGACAAACAGCCTTTCCTCTTTCCCTTCTCAGGGTCCCCTCCCAACCGCAAGCGTCCTGCTAACGAGAAGGCCACGGATGACTATCATTATGAGAAGTTCAAGAAGATGAACCGGCGCTACTGAGGGAGGCAGAGGGGGAGAAGTGCAGGATGGGATGTAAATAGTGTCGTCCACTCCCTTTATCTCTGCGATTAAAGGCCTCCTGGACAGAAGCCTCCTCACTGAATAGCAGACAGTTCCCAGAACAGACTCAGCCCTGCTGCTTACCTGCTGGATTTTACAGGCACTGAATTTGTAACCTTTTGAAACAAAACAATGTGTAGTTTTCCTATTTGGGGGCAAACTCTATTCTTGTGAGCATTATTAAATCTTGTTTGTAAATATGTTGACTTTCTCCTAATATTTGCCCTGGGTCAGGAGGAAACAGCTGTGTGTTCAGGGTGAGCTAACACCCTTTAGATTGTGCTTTTAGTGTTATATGTGCAATCATGTCTTCTACTTTCAGATATCTGGAATGGGGTTCAGAAATGCCTCCGTCAGTGTTTATAGTGGATCCAGCTGACAGCAGAAGAATCTAGGATGAGATCAAAGGGACACTGGTATTTTCTGACTTTTTACAAAGTTACCTGTTACTTTTCATTAAGAAAGAAAAAAGAATTTCTATCACTTTAAGCACTTATGTATTAAATATGAAATGGACCCAGCATTATTGTCTGCATTGCGTCTCCTTCCAACACTGGGCCATGTGTTCAGAGCCTGGAGGCTGGGCAGCTCAAAAGCAAAATTCATTTGCTGAGAGGGGTTTTCTCATTTAGTTTAAGCACACAGACAGGCTCCAACCCTTGGGCTGTCAAGTATGGTGCATTTGTGCTGTTGTTTTTCCTGAGGTAGTTACACAGGTTGTGATGAGGAAAGAACAGGCCAGTTGACTCCTGGCCTGATTTAAAGCAGGTGCTGTGTGGTTAGAGAAGTTTGGCTTTGGAGAGAGATCTGAGCCTGCTCAGAGCCTACTGTTAAATCCTTGGACAAATCCCTTTGCCTCGGAGCCTCAGTTTTCTCATCTGTAAAACGAAGAGTTTTTTTCCCCCTCCACTAGAATGCAAGGTCAGTGAAGGCGCCTTTTTTTTTTTTCTTGAATCCCCAGGGTCTAGTCAGTAGGCAGTCCTCAAAATTATGAATGAATGAGTGTAAGTAACTTCATCTGGGAGAAACCTGAGGATCATCACTACCTTATCCAGGTGATGAAGGTCAACATCGACAGTCATAAATCATGTTGATATTATAAAAATAGCACTTCACCTCTGTAACATATATTCCACCCCAAAGTTCAAGACCCCAGTCTAATCATGAGAAAAGCATCAGGCAGATTCCAGTAGTTTGGGATCCTACAAAAGATTTGACCAGTATTCCCCCTAAACTGTCAAGGTCATCAGAACCTAGGAAAGTTTGAGAAAGTCATAACCAAGAGTAGCCTAAGAAGATATGCAGCATCTTGAATGGGATCTTGGATCAGAAATAGAACATTAGGTAAAAACTAAGAAAATAGGAAGAAACTTTCGTTATATCAAAATAGATTAATTTTATCAAATGTAACATACTAATGTAAGATGGTAATAAAAGGGGAAACTAGGTGCGAGCTGGGGTGTGGTAATATGGAGCCTTTCTGTACTGTCCTCTCAATTTTTCTATAAATCCAAAACTTCCCCTCAAAATTTTATTAAAAGGAGAAAACTGGGGCCCCGTAGCCCAAAACAGGAAAGCGCTCTGCCCCTCACAAAGATGGCGGCCGCCGGCGTCGGAGGAAGCCCGCCCGTCACAAAGATGGCGGCAGCCGGCGGGAGGAACCGGAAGCGCGGTCGGGCGGTAGCGCGGGTCGGCGGTAGGCGCGAGAACGCGCAGGGCGGCGCGGGTCCGGGCATGAAGCTAGGGCCGGGCCGCGCTGGGCCTGCTGCTGCTGGCGCCGTTGGCGGTGCGGGCGGTGGAGCCCATCAGCCTGGGCCTGGCCCTGGCCGGCGTCCTCACCGGCTACATCTCCTACCCGCGCCTCTACTGCCTCTTCGCCGAGTGCTGCAGCCAGAAGCGGAGCCTCAGCCGGGAAGGTAGGATGGGGCGGGGGCGGGGGCCGGGGCGGGGGTCAGAGGCCGGGGGCCGGGAGGCCCGGGAGCCTGGGCAGCGCTGAGGCCTGCGGGACCAGGACCCGGAACCGGAGCGGCCCGGGGTGCGGGATGGGGCCTGGCTCCTGGGCCACCACCACAGGCAGACCGGACTTTGGTCGGAGACCTGCGGAGGCCGGCTGCCATTTGGGCACCTTCATCACACACTGGGCGTGTGGACGGTCGGAAACTTCCTCCAGAGTTTTACCCCTTCCTCGCCGGAGACGGGAAGGATGGTGGGGACTCTAACGGCGCGGAGCGGTGGGGGCCACACTGCTGCCTTTTTCCTGCCCGGCGTGGGGTGAGGGGCGCACGCTGGTGGCGGAAGCCGCGGAGCCCAGGAAGGGCCTCTTCAGGAAGAAGGGCCGGAGAATGGGCAGGGCTAGCAGAGGGAGGGCTCCTGCACCCACCGTACACCTGGGCCAAGCGCTCACCTACGTCCGCGTCTCACAAGGCGCTCGAAGAGCTTAGCTGGCTTTGCTGGCTTTCACATGAGCCTGTAACCTGGGCTACGTTTTGCCAGGTGTGTGCCCCTACTCCCTGCCTGACTGGATTTGTTTTTCCCAGCGCTACAGAAGGATCTGGACAGCAAGCTCTTTGGACAGCATCTTGCAAAGAAAGTCATCTTAAATGCTGTGTCTGGCTTCATAAGCAACCCGAAGCCCAAGAAACCTCTCACCCTCTCCCTACACGGGTGGACGGGCACCGGCAAAAATTTTGTCAGCAAGATCATCGCAGAGAATATTTACGAGGGTGGTCTGAACAGTGACTATGTCCACCTGTTTGTGGCCACGCTGCACTTTCCACACATCTCCAACATCACCCTGTATAAGGCAAGGGCAGAATTTTGGAATCCTTCCTGGATGATGCTGGGTTTGGGGTTTCTCTGTGGTGGAGTGGGATTTGGAAATTCCATGTTGAAATGAATGAGCCCTGAAAATGACTAGGGGTGTCAGCTCCCCTTTGAAAAGTGTGGGATAGTTACAGCGTGTTTGAGATACATGGAGCAGTTACACTGTCAAAGCTTTGTGGTGTTTGAAAACAGGCTCCGTGTGATACTCAGTAAATGGGGGTCATAGGATTTTAGAGATGATGTAATCAAATCCCATTTAAACATCATCAAATCTAACACGTTTTATAAGAGGAAACATTCCTAGGGAGGCCTAAGTTTGTTTAACTGAGTGTTGCAAACTGCTTTTACAGTGTAACTCCCTGATTAACAGCCTGGGCTTTGGCGGCAGACACCTGGATTTGAGCCCTAAGACTCCCACCTACCAGCTGTGTCATCTTGGGAAAGTTGCCTGACCTCTCTGAGACTCAGTTTCTTCATCTGTAAAATGGTAGTTGTGAGACTCTATTGAGCTCTGTCTGCCAAGGATGTAACATGGTACCTGGCACGTGAGCCTTCAAATATATGCTAACGATTGCCTTTTTTAAATCCTCACCTGTGTGGACACATTTTCCCCTTCTGTTCGGGTGAGCATCAGTGTCACCAACTGTCCAGGAGTTCCTGGGATGTAGGACTTTGGGAAAGTCCCAGGCAAGTAGGGATGAGTTGGTCATCCTAGTTAGCATTCAGTCTTCACCGTTTAATAGCTGTGTGACTTGAGCAAGTTGCTTAACCTCTCTGCAGCTCCATTTCCTCGCCTGTAACGTAGGGAACACAAGAGTAACTCCTTTGGGATTTGGAAGATCACAGTAAAACGTGTGAACAGTGCTGAGGACAGTGCCTTGCCTGTAGTGAGTCAGTGCTCGAGACCTGTCCTCTTATTGTCTGTAAGTCTGAGTAGCAGAGTGGGGAGACCTTAGCTCCTGGAGCCTACCAGACCTGAGTGAATCCTTGTTTAAACATTGATTTGCTTTGCAGCCTTAGGCAAGTTACTTCAGCTCCCCTAAGGTTCTTGCTCTGTAAATAGAGGTTATTCCATACCTGCAGAACAGAATTAGGTTAAATGTGTACACACGGAACATTGTAACTGTGGTCCGAGTAGACAGGTAAAAACCCAAATCATAAGACGCCAAGACCTACATTGTAACTTCCAGAATTTTCCTTAGAAACAAATAGCTAACACTTCCTCCTTACCATGGGGGGAAATGCAGGAAGGCATTATATAGAACCATAGCTCAGATGTCTGATTAAAAGGGTCTTTCCTTCCTCTTACCTTGATTACTTAATATAAAAAGTACCTAAATATGTTTTTAGAGAATGTTTCTGTTAAGCAAATTTATTTCCGCAACCTCCAGACATTCCAGAAACTCAGGAGTGTTACCTCACCACACTAGGCGGTGCGTGTGTGTGCTGCAAGTTTGCCTCGCTTCCCCCATGGGAAAGTTAGAGTACCTTCTCCAGGCTGTTCTAAGGACTGATGAGAGAAGAGATTACTTGGTCTCTGCCTTCTTCCCAAGAAGGCCAGTGTACCCAGGATGTGTATTAACATTGCCATTTTGATGACAGAGGACCAGCAACTCAGTGACACAACATTGAGGTGACAGGTCACAGGACAAGAATTATAATCAGAGTGTAGGGCTTTGGAATCAGGCAGAGTGGGGTTCAGATCTTAGCTTGGTCACATACTCATTTTGTGATCTTGGGCCAGTTGATCATGCTCTCTGCCTCGTTTCCCCATCTGTAAAATGGGTACAATAATGCCTACTACATGAGGTTGTGGTGAGGAACAAAAGAGCTTGTGTAAAGTTATTAGCACAGTGGGGAGCGCACAGTAAGCACCCAGTAAACGCAGCCTTTGCAGAAGCAGTTGCAGCGTTAATAGTGTTCACGCTGGTTGTTCTGAGAATTCTGTACTGGCTTTTCCCCCTTCTCACTCAGGATCAGTTACAGTCGTGGATTCGCGGCAACGTGAGTGCCTGTGCAAGATCCATCTTCATATTTGACGAAATGGATAAGATGCACGCTGGCCTCATAGATGCCATCAAGCCTTACCTGGACTATTACGACAACTTGGATGGGGTCTCCTATCAGAAAGCCATCTTCATATTTCTTAGGTAAAGTTGGGTTGAGATGTGGTGGGAGAGCTTGGAACCCCAGCCTGTGGGCTTTGGGAAAAAAAGCCAGTCCTCATTCACTGGCGTTATTTTGTAGCAACTGCTGGTGCAGAACGGATCACAGATGTGGCTTTAGATTTCTGGAGAAATGGAAAGCAGCGGGAAGAAATCAAGCTCCGAGACATGGAGCCTGCTTTGTCAGTGTCAGCCTTCAACAACAAGAACAGTAAGTGGGGCGTCCGTTCCCAGCCCCTCCTCTTCGTGGGCCTCACCATCACCTGGGAGCTGGTTAGAAATGCAGATTCTCTGTCCCTTCCCTAGGCCTCCTTAGTCCGACTTCCCGAGGGAATCTGTGTTAACAATCTCCAGGTGACTTTAATGCACACCAAAGTTTGAGAGATGCTGTTTTAAAGGACATGGTTGATCCCTGAGATCTTGAACATTAGTTTCCTGTTTTCTTCAGCCAAATCATTTTCCTTGTAAACGCAGGTGGTGGAGCAGGGAAGGCCACTGGGGTGCCTCTGATGGAGGAGACGGCCCTGTTATAACGGTCCTTCTCTTTCTGTGCGTTGCTCTAGAACTCAGGGTCTGTGCCCGAGAATAACAGCCAAACAGTGGTCAGGCCCTTATTCTGTACTGGGCACTGCGGGACATGCTCTACTCGCATGTTTTCTTTAAGTTTCACAATAACCACGTGGAATAGAAACTATTATTGTCCTCATTTTATAGATGAGGAAACTGAGGCTCAGCAAGAGCTAGCACCTTGCCTAAGGCCACACAGCCTGTTAGGTTTCTCTGATTCTAGAGCCTGAGCTTTTTAACTACCAAGCTCATCGCTTTTTCAGTGACCTGACACATTCACCCTTGACCTTGAACCCTTGGATGTGGAAAGACACTATCATGTTGGAGACCAACTCACTGAGTAAACTCCATGAGCCATGTTGGTGACTGCTACCATTCAAGTCTTTGCTCAGGTTCGTTCTTGAGGTTATAAAACAGAAGGTCTCCTCTGAAACAGACCTGCCAAGAAATTCATACTACCTCAGAGTTACATGAACAGTCATGGGCTATTTTATGTCATTTTGTGCAACTGGAATATTACTGTGAAAGACAAAATAGTTTATGATATGTTGAACAGATTTCTTGGCACGCCAAAAAGTATGAACGCATGCAGGAGAAACCTCAGCCCCTAAATACCGCAGCAGGTGGGGCCGCTTGCCTAAAACCCACGTGAGAGGCTCCAGAGGACAAGCCCCTGGAACCAGGCAGACCTGGCTCAGCTGCTGACTGGCTCCAGGCCTTGGGCAGATGGCTGAACTCTTCCATCCACCCGTCCACCCATCCATCCATTTATTTCAGTGAACATGTTTATTGAGCACCTACTGGGTGTCAGGCTCTGGTCCAAGAACTGAGGACACAGCAGTGAACAAAAACAGAAATCCATGCTCTGGCGGAGTTTACATCCTAGTGATGAATACAGGAATATGTCAGATGATGGGATGCGTGTTTATGTCAAGGTAGAGACATAGCTTCTTCTTTCCCCCCAATAGGGAAAAAGTAAACCAATAAAAAAGGGTTGGGAGGTGTGGGATGGATGGCAGCAGTTTTAAATAGAGTGGTCAGGGAAGGCTCAATGTGGGTGACAGCTGAGCTGATCTGAGGAGTGAGGGAGCCATGTGGACATGGGAGGGAAAAGCGTTCCATTGGACAGAAAAGCACATGCAAGAGCCCTGAGGTGGGAGTGTGCCTGGGGTCACAGGCTGGTTCAGGATGAACACAGGAGAAAAGCAGGTCAGATAAGAGGTGGCGCTTGGGGTTGGATGCAGATTGTGGAAGGCCTGGGGAACCGCAGGGAGGCCTTGGGTTTGGCTCCAAGTGGAGGAGGGAGCCCCTGGAGAGTTTTGAGCCAACAGTGATGAGATGGGACCTAGTTGTAACAGGACCGCCTGGCTGCTGGGTGGAGAATAGACTGAAGGTAGGGGGCCCAGCAAGGAGCTGCTGCCACAACCCAGGGAGAGGTGGTGGTGGCTTGGCCCACCATGGCAGCAGTCGGGGTGGAGGGACATGGTTGGATTGGGATGTATTTTGAAGGTAGAAACAGTAAGATTTCCTAAAGGATGATGTGCAGGAATGAGAGCGAGGAATCAAGGATCTGACAAGAGCAATTGGCAAGGTGGCCCTGCCATTTAGGGGACGGCCTGCAGGGGGAGCAGTTTTGTGGGAAAGGGTGGGAAATGAAGAGGGGTGTGTCCAGCAAGGCCTCTAAGCCCACAGCTGATGTTCCAGTGCAGCTCCAGGGCATTCAAGCTGAGGATACAAATTGGGGTGTGGTCAGTCGGTGGTTTACAAAGCCACTTGTTCTGCCAGAGCACTCTTCAGGGCCTCTGTGTGGCAGGGTCCTTGTCATCCTGACCAGCCTGGCTAATTGGTCTCTGCCTTCTGCTATCCTTACCCGTTCTCCCCGTCTCCGTGTTCACAGTCCAGCACTACTTGGAATTGTCTACTGACTGGTTTATTGAGCGGCTTCTCAGTCGTGGACCCCCTGAGGCAGGTCCGAGTCTGCCTGGCTCTTTGCTCTGTCCCCAGGCCTGGGCCCGGGCCTGTCGGGCACAGCGCAGGCCTTCAGGAAACGAGGTCCCGCTTGTTACTGCTCAGCGGCTGGTTTAGGTTTTCCCCGCAGCCACAGGCTGCACTCTGTCCCCGGCAGACAGGTGTTTACTGAGCACCAGTAAAGCACTGCTGGGGAAGAAAGGATCAAATCCCAGATGTGATCTTATGATTTACAATAAGAAATATGTATTTGGTCTTCATCCCCATTTCTGGCACAGAGCTCCAAAAATCCGTGGAGTTTCCAAGGGCTAGGAGCCTTATAAAGGTGTCTTGATGTTTGTAACAAACCCCTTTCAGCCACACTTGAGCTTGTGTCATGAGGTGATTTTTGGAAAAAGCACCTAAGGGGGTGGTTTCCAGGAGAACCAACCCTTGATTGGAGGGTTGGAACTTTCAGTCTCCAATCCTTTCAGACTTCCCGGGAGGGGAGAGGGGCTAAAGGTTGAATCAGTCGCCAGTAGCCAATGATTTGATCAATCATGCCCACATAAAGATTTTCCATAAAAACCCTAAAGGACGGGCTTTGGAGAGCTTCTGGGTTGGTGAGCACGTAGAAATTCAGAGTGTCACACTGAGAGCATGGAAGTCCCTTCCCACACATCTTGCCCAATGCATCTCTTCCATCTGGTTGTTCCTGAGTTACATCCTTTTATAATAAACTGGTGATCTAGTAAATAAAATGCTTCTCTGAGTTCTGTGAGCAGCTTGGGCAAATCAGTCGAACCCAAGGAGGAGGTGGTTGGAACCTCGGCACAGGTGACAACCTGGACTTTCAGTTGGTGGCTGAAGTCAGGGACAGTCTTGTGGGGCTGAGCCCTCACCCTGTGGGCTCTGAGGCGGTCTCCAGGGAGAGTGTGTCAGAATTTAATGGAACTGTAGGACACCCAGCTGGTGTCAGAGAATTGCTTGGTGAGGTGGGAAGAAAACTCGTCCTGGAATGAGTGTCAGGTGGGGACCTATGGCACAGGAGTTAAGCAGCAAAGCGGAAAGGAGACAGTTCTCGGGAAGAAATGTGGGGTGTGTGCAGCCAGGGCTGCGTTGTCTCAGGAGGGAGTGGGCCGAGGCGGGGGCACCTTGGGGGGCACATGCCTGGCTGCAGGGACTGGCTTCATCCTGGGAAAGTCGGAGCCCTGTGGCCATAACAGAGCCTTGTCTTCACAAGTTACTACTCTGAGGGCTCTAGATTTTTGTTCCCAAAACGCGCTGTAGGTTTGGACGTGCTGGCAGTGGGTTTCTACCCTGTTGCTAATCTAGCCTCTGGAATGCCAGCCAGTCAGAAATTTCCAAAATACTCCATGAGAACTCTTCTCACCTTTCACTTGCTGTGAAACTGCCAGCCTGTGAATCCGGTGTCTCTCCTCCCCTACCTGCCCGCTTTTCCAGGGAGGGGAGCCTCCTTCCCACTTCAGATCCGTAGGTCACACGGTGAGGGGCCTCCCTTGCCCTCTGTGCTGGCGCCCTGCCCTCTGCCCGCTTAGGCGCGTCACACCCAGCTGTCCTGGGCGCGCTCCCTGCCAACCCGCCTGCTTGTTAGACTGTGAGCCCGTGAGGGCAGGTGCAGGGTGGACACCCAGCGGCTCTGTGTGGCCGGACGGGCGGGCCAATGGACTGTGGATGAACAGCACCTTTTTCTTTTTCCCAGGTGGCTTCTGGCACAGCAGCTTAATTGACCGAAATCTCATTGATTATTTTGTTCCCTTCCTCCCCCTGGAATACAAACACCTAAAAATGTGCATCAGAGTCGAAATGCGGGCCCGAGGCTATGAAGTCGATGAGGACATTGTAAGCAGAGTGGCCGAGGAGATGACCTTTTTCCCCAAAGAGGAGAGAGTTTTCTCTGACAAAGGCTGCAAAACTGTGTTCACCAAGTTAGATTATTACTACGATGACTGATGGCGCCGGAGCCACCACTTCCCAATGGAGGAGAACGAATTCCGCACTCAGATCTCCCCCTGCCTCCCCACGCTGTTCCTGGAAGAGGAGTAAAATGAATTCTTCCCGGTGGACAGGACAGGCGTCTTCCTGGGCATCGCTTGCCCCTGCAGAGCCTGCGGCCGGCGCTCCTGACAGATCCCAGGGCCCGCAGACGGGGGAGGAGCCAGCTCCCAGCCCACTCGTACCAGGACTCGTGATTTTTTAAAAATCATGTTAGAATTTCATGCGTTTCTGTTTCAAGGAAGGATGGATACGTTTTACTGAAAAATGTGAGAACTTTATTTAAAATGGTTTTTAACATTATGAGAAACTTTTCAGACTCTAAGTTGTTGGCTGTGTGTGTTTTTTTAAGTTCCTGTCATGGTAACATACACCGTGATGTCTTGACTGCACAAGCGCCCAAGCCCGAGTCCCTGGCCTGTGTTCTGTAGGATGGCCTTACTGGGGACCGAGGCTGGAGCAGCGGCCAGATCCGTCACAGGGTGACCACCGAGTAGGCAGTGAGTTGTTAGCTAGAAGTACGACAGTGTCAGAGGACACGCTCAGGCCCGTCACAGGAGACTTAAATGTCCTCCCCAAGCGTCTCAGTAGCACTGTGAACTGTGGGAACGGTCTCAGTAACACTGTGAACAATTTGTTAGAAACAAAATTTACACAAAATCGAAGCATTTGCAGCTCCTCACGAGCCAGGGCGTCAGCTTTGCAAAGGCCCTTCTCCACCTTCTGTCCCCGAAAGAGCCACAGGCCGGGTGGCAGGTTCTGCCATGTTTCCTTAAAACCTTACCCACGTAACTAGTTTTTGTTACGTTTACCCAAACCTCTAGGAGAGCTTAGCTGTCCTCCAGGGATGCTGAGAACAGTGTTTTTATTTATTAATGCAAAAAGCTACTGTCTTTACAATAAAATTGTGTGTGATTTTGTGAATACATTTTTAAAGGCAAAAAAACCCTCCATTGTGGGCTTTATGTGCTGAAGCTGTGACTTAAGATCTAACAGGGCAGCCCAGGCTGGAGTGGAGTGTGAGACAGGGATTCTGATGGTCCCTGGGGGCTCTGGCTCCTCGCTCAGCATCACGGGGTATCATGGGGGTTCACAGAGCCTCCTATACCCAGCCGTGGAGTTCATTCACGTCTAGAGACATAGCCCCAGCTGAGATGCCGGGCAGGAGCACAGAGCACTGTAGGAACCCAGAGGTGCCTCGTTCTATGTGACACTCACACGCGCCTACAAGCCGGGGCTCCCGTGGGGTGTGTGTCTGCAGAGTGCTCGCAGGGAGCTTTTAGCAGCACAGAAGTTGGGCTGGTGGCTACCCAGCCTGTACAGAGGCTCTTTAAAGCCACCCAGGCCCCCTAACAACAGCTTCTAAGTGTTGGAAAGTTCTTGATGTTGCCCTGAAGCTGGCCTGTTGTCACGTCCCCAGGAGTCACAGATTATGGCTATGATTCATTTGAAGATGGCAGCCCCAGCACCAGGGAGTCCCTAATTAGGGACCACAGAGTCCCCTGACTTACCTGGGAAAGTTCAGTCTTCACAGATGAAGCAGTGTGGGGTGAAGCAGAGGTGGCATTAGGCTGGGAACCAGACCGAGAAAGTCAGTCTCAGGAGGAGCACCTTCAGCTGAGAAGTGAGGGGAGTGGGTGTGGTGATGGTGAAGGTTTCAACTTTCTAGAAAGAGCTACATCCTCAGTCCTGGGAAGAGAGCTGGTGTTAACAAATCACTGACAGAGAAAACAGCCCAGGTTAAGTGATTAAGCTGAGATCTGTTAACATCACAAGGATTTCATTATTTACCAGTTCTGGGCGGGAAGACCAGGCGTTGAGGTTTCCTGGTCTGAGCTCAGCCTCACTCAGCTCAGAATGTCAGCAGCGCGTCTCGTTTCAGTGGTCAGTTTCCTTCCAACATTAACTTAAGGGGAATATACTTGTTAGAAGTCCAGCTCATTCTGATATTTTCATCCATGAAAATATGGAGTATAACCCATCATCCAATCCAATTTAACTCTGTATTTGTTTGGGGATAACATCCTTTAAGGTAAATATCGATTCTGTATAAGGTAAAGATTGCCAATCAGCATGTCTAGGGAACGGTGACCCTACTGACACCTGAGTTATTGAAAAGCCTTTATTCCAAGCTCAAACTTTTCAGACCTACCAAATAAACTTAAAAAAATGTGCAAGTGACATCTCACATGATTAAATTTAGGCTTTATTATTTTATATTCAGTCAATTCAAGCTTGTCTACATCTTACGTGGGGTGGGGAGACTGGGCTGTGGGTAACCGTGGCCCTTTCAAGTTATAAATCAGTAACAGCAGTCCAAAGGTAGCCAACATGTGTTCAATTTATTGCATCATTGTAAACAAAAAAATCTTATCTCCTCCTGACCAGACACCCAAAAGATTATAAAAGAAATATAACTTAACTCAAATTTGAGAACATGTACTAAAAATTTTCAGCCTCACCTTGGTATTTTTTTTTTTAAAGACTAAGTGTGATCCTCTATAAGGCACTGCTGTGACGTAGAAACATTCATTCTGCCATTTTTTATATATAAAAAAGCTGCATGTTCTTGTTACACATCTGCAGTTGCATTGCAACTACAAGATTGAACGATTCACACTGGCTGGAATCGAAGTCTTTTTTCCCCAATGGCCGGGGCAGTCTAGCCTGGCGCTGCCACGTAGGGGATCATTCTCGGATGACACCCAGGACCAGCCTCAACCATCTGTTTTAAGAGTATCTGATAAATGAAAAACGAATAGGCAATTATTCCATTTCGTGTCCTTCCTATGTTTTAAAATAATCAACATCCTATATTTGTATTACCTAAGATTCAGAAGTAAAAACATTATAAAAAAATACATCTCCTTGAAAACTCGAGCATTTTTAGTGTACAATACTTCCACTTTGGTGATGCGGCATCTGTAAGCTGACCGTTTGGTTGGCACATGTCACCGTGGAGAATAAGCATGTCGTACAGACTTCAAATGGTTCTGGGGAGTTGAGGGAGAGACTGACCTGCATGTAAACTGTAACAGACAGGTATTTTCCCGTGGAAACCAAGGACTCAAATTCCAAGCCATCGGTCTCACTCTGATTCGACTCTAGTGATGATATTAGCAGTGACCTAAGTTCAGGAATAGAAGCAGTGCAAGGAAGGCTGAGGTCAATACTAAGTGAGAGATGGGAGAAGGAATTCCAAGTCCAGGGCTGTAATCACAGTCAGAGCAACGGACAGACGGAGAGGTCCTGTCCGTCCTGCTCTGCTGCGGGGGTCTGGTGTGGAGCCCCCACCCCACATGCAGACGGCTCACCCAGCCGAGTGCTCAGCCCACAGGCCCGTGGCCTCCCACCACACACTGTCTGTGCTTGCAGGTGCCACTGCTTTTAACGGAAAACCCTTCAAGGCAATGAACGCGCTCTCTGTAAAGAAAAAGGAAGAGTAGAAGAAAGTTTCTGGCGGGTGAAAACCCAATGCCCTGGATCGCAGCGAGGTCCCTGGACTCCAGTTAGAGCAGCAGCTTCTGAGGTGTGGGTACCGCTGGGGCAGGAACGGCCCTAGGTCTCACTCACAAAGCTGTTTACAGGCACTTCTGTCATGGTCCGTGAAGTGCAGAGGGATTTCAAAAGTTCATCTTCAACTGCCATGAACAGGTGGGTTGCTGTCACATTGCAGAATGACAAGTACACTTGACAGATTAGCATCATTTCGAAAATCAACCTAGAACCTTCCCTATCCTGAAAGTCCACAGGTGCAAATGTGCAAACCCCTGAAGGGGTCGTCAAAGTGCTCGGAAAGGCCAGGCCCCGGCTCGCTGAGCTCCCAGCTGCGTCTCATCCGCCTGGATAAGCACTCAGTGAAAATCCAGCCGTGACTGCACAGTCTTGCAGCCCTTGTCTGAGTAGATTTTCTCGTCTTTGGGGAAAAACGTCATTTCGTCTGCCACGCTGGTGACAATGTCTTCGTCTACAGCAGAACCACGGGCCTTCATCTCTGCCCTGACACACATCTTCACGTGTCTGTACTCCAGGGGCAGGAAGGGGATAAAGTAGTCGATGAGGTTTCGGTCTATCAGTCCGCTGTGCCACAGGCCACCTAGGGAACAGGACGCAGCTGGGTTTCCTGCCCATCACTGTCCCTGTCACCCGGACAAGCTCGCTGCTCTTATAGGGCCCGTTCTGATCCCGACCCACAGTACATTCATGTCTTTAGCCTTCAAGATTCCGTTTTTTTTTTCTTTTTTCTTTTTTTTTAATTGAAGTATAGTCAATTTACAATGTTGTGTTAATTTCTGGTGTACAGCATAGTGGTTCAGTTATACATATATATACATTCCTTCTCATATTCTTTTTCATTATAGGCCATTATGAGGTTTTGTATATAGTTCCCTGTGCTATACGGTAGGACCTTGTTGTTTATCTATTTTATATAGAGTAGTTTGTATCTATAAATCCCATATCCCAATTTATCCCTCCCTCCAACTCCCTGCTTCCTCCCCACCCACCCCGTAACCATATATTTGTTTTCTATGTCTGCGAAGATTCTCTTTTTGTCAAGCCTGATGTAAGGATCAGTTGGCTACGCCTGCTAGCTGACTTCTAGAATAGAATGCCCTTAGGAAAAGTCCCTACTTGAGCAAAGCCATGGAGGCAAGTGGAGAGGCTTAAAGAAAGGGAAGAACCCTGCCGGCAGGGTGACGGGCTCCTCAGCCGCGGAGACTCACTGTGTTTGTTATTGAAGACTCCGACAGACAGCACCGGCTCCAGGTCCTTCAGCTGGATGTCTTCCCTCTTTCTCCCTGCCCGCCAGAAGTCAAGGGCCGTCTTAGTTATGAGGTCCCCGCCTGCATTGCTGAGTTTGCCAAAGAAACAAAGATTAAAAATCACATCTTAAGGCTTCTCTGTCTAATAGGAAATGTACGTGCCTGCTCTAAGGCTTATTCTTTGTTTGGGGGGGTTTCCCCCATAATGAGGGCACGGGGGAGTGAACCCAGGACCTCGTGCACACTGAGCATGCGCTCTACCACTGAGCTATACTCCTGACCCCCTGAGGTTTATTCTTAACCAAGGAATATTTACTAAGTGCTACTAGGGAAAGAAGAAAAAATGGCATCTGCCCTCAGGACCTGAAAATCTGCTTTTTCAAAAAGAACTTGTTCCATGATGCTACGACTTTATAACCCTCAGAGACAGCACGTTCAGGTGATAAAACTGCCTGTTAGCAGCAACTATTTCCTTAATTCATTTCCTCCTGCCCACGCTGTGTGCCATGCAGATACGAGCAACCCCAAAGTAAAAGAAGTCAGCCAGTCACTTTTGCCAGGCTGGCACTTTTGTCCCTAGGAAACAGAATGCTGAGGTCGCCAGGACCTCATTCCAGCACTGGGAGAATGAAGGGCTGTGTGCCCCCCGAGAAGCGCCTCCCACTGACCTGAGAAAGATGAAGATGGCCTTCCGGTAAGACACACCATCAATCTGCTCGTAGTAATCTAGGAACGGCTTGATTGCATCAATGACCCCCGGGTGCAATTTATCCATTTCGTCAAATATGAACAGGGAACTCGCACATGCGCTCACATTACCCCGAATCCAGCTCTGTAACTGGTCCTAGACCAACCATAAAAGAAGACATGGGATATGGAGGCTCAAAGGATGTGCCGAGGGGAGCAGAAGTGCTACACTGTTCCTCATGCTAGAAAAGGTGAAAAAAATAAGGTTCTCTGGGGTTTAACAAAGAAATCTTAGAAACCGCATCCTAACCTCCACTGCCTTGGGAACAGCTTTTCCAAAACTTCATCTATAAAAAGTGGAAAATGGCAGGGAGATAGGAGCTAAAATGCAAATAAGTGTTTTCCCAACTCAAATGATATGCCAAATGTGACTTTTTAAAGGTATAAGAGGTACAAGATACATGAATATTTATCATTTCACTGTTAAGCAACCTGTAAGTTTCATCTCCCTATGGGCTGAAATCTCAAATTAATCTTACAAGATATATTGAGGAACAAGAAGCTAGATTAAGACTGGCACAGCGTCCAAGTCCAGTGCCTTTTACTGGTGCCACAAACAAAGGAGATGACCCCGAATGGCACTGCACGAAAAGCATTTGTTCCAGTACTTCTAGGGATTTCTGAAAGATTTTGGAAAATAGAAGATTATTCTCTTTTTGGCAGTCTTCCCTGTCTTACAGTTTATGTGGCAAATATCCACTTTCACTTCCTTGTTAAGTTTCTATTCCTCATCTCAGTCCCCACCTAACAGGAAGAAAACTCACTTGTACGAGGACATGCACTTAAATGAGAACTCCACTAGACTACCTAACATAGCGATGCCAAGAATTGGAAGGATGGGAGGAACCAGGGGAATAAAAACTACTGGGGACCAAAAAAAAACCATCTAGTCTCCATTGCCAAATGCAGAGGCCAAGCCGAAGCAGCACCCTAGGTGGGAGCCTTAAGTGAAGGCATGTCCAAGCAAATCGTTTGCGCCTGCTTCACACAACCAAGGGCTGTGATGGGGATGGTGAACACATTCATTCACTGCACAACACGGCTACCCTGCCAACTGAGAATCAGGAGATATGGATTCAAATTTCTGATTTGCCAAAAGGTCACAAAGATCATAAGGAACAAGTCACCTTGCCGCTCTTGGCTCCATCTTTTAATGGAATAACACCTAACATCGCCTACCCCACTGTATTACTTTGGAATATGAGGGGGAGAGTTGTAGGAGAGCTCTGCAAAGGGCAAGGGTTACCAGGGTGGGGGAACTGAGCGGCGGGGCCTGGGGCTTATTGCAGGACAAAGAAAAGAAGCAGAGGCCGGAGTCAGTGAGCAGGTTGCTCAGACCCGTCCGAGGCCAGTGGACGGAATAACAGAATTCCTTGCCTGGTAGAGTTTTATCTGCTGCTCGTGAGGGAAGTGCAGGGTCGATACAAACAGGTGGACAAAGTTACTCTTGAGGCCCTTCCGGTGAAGATTTTCAGCCACAATTTGGCTGACAAAATTCTTGCCCGTGCCAGCCCAGCCGTGCAAGGAAAGAGTCAGTGGTTTCTTGGGATTTTTGTTGTTCTTGAAGCCAGTCAGCGCCTTGAGAATCACCTCTGTGGCCAAATGCTGCCCAAACAGCTTCTCCTCCAATTCCTGCTTCAGGGCTGCAGGAGCCAGCCCGAGAACAGAGAGAAAAAAAAACATTAAATATGTACCAGAAAAGTGGCACTCTCCCCAGCTGGCCAAAGTGAGAGGCACAGACTGGCAAGTGGTCCAGCAGGGTCTCTGCCAAACCTCAGGGCTAACACTGAGGTAGAACCACGGGACGCAGTCACAGGATGCCACTTCCAAGGAACTGGACTAGATGTATGGCCCCTCAACGCTCAAGTGTCTGATAAGGAAGCTAAATGTGTTCGTTCATCCAAGGATTGGCCCTCCCTTGACTGAGCCATATGTTATTTCCCCAGTCACCCCTGCCGCCTTGTACACAAAGCAAGGGACAAATGCTTTATGCTTTCTGGGCAGATGCTGCACATCTGAAGACTACTTAACAGGTTGACATGGCGCAGAAGGTCTGCTGCTTTCAGTTTCTTCTTACTGTCATGCCAAGGAATCCGAACTTTTAGAAAGTAACTTGGGCAGAGCGCCATGATCTGGAGACTCTGTCTCTGAAGGCACGGCTTTCGAGGCAGGAGTCCGGGCGGAGGCCCCCTCCGTCCTCCCTCCCAACCGCCCCCTCAGGGTGAGCGCGGACGCCCGCCGGGGCCTGTCCCTCGCGCCCCTCGAGCCCCTCCAGGGCGGACCCGCCGTACCCGACGCGTTGAGCGGCTGCTCCTCGCGGCAGCACTCGGCGAAGCGGCAGTACAGGTCGGTGTAGGACAGGTAGCCGGTGAGGGCCGACGCGGCCCCGATGGCGATGCCCACGCTGATGGGCTCGAATGCCGCCACCGTGTGAGCCGCCAGCAGCAGCCGCAGCGCACAGGCGCCCCCAAGCCGCCCCGCCCTCAGCATCGCGCTATCCGCAGACAGCCGCCGCCGCTGCGTGGGGCGCCCGATCGGCCGAGCGGCGGGACGGATTTCCGGGTCGTGCGTCACTTCCGCCCCGCAGGCCCACCCACCCCTTGGAGCGGCCATGTTGGTGAGGGGCGTGGCTCTGCACCACCATTTTTGCGAGGGGCACGAAATGTGCCTAGTGACTCACCTAGCTTAGGTTGAAACCCACTCCTAGCTTTCACGATTTTTCTTACGAGCTTCTCAGATTCTGCACACTTGAAGGGGGGATGCTTCGTCCTCCCTCCCTTGACTTCCCCTGGAGCTAGAATGAGCGTTTCTCAAGTCTCCCCTCCTGCCTCCGTGGAAGTTGAGGGTCTAGAAATTGACTCCCTCTCCATGCTTCATGCTGCGCACTCGCTGGAAGGTCTGTGGCACCCAGGGATCGGCTTTCTACAAGTGTGAGTCCCCTGCCCGACTTCTACCCTCTTATGTCATGTGACAGGGTCCGTGTTTGGTACAGGTTTGCATTAATCAGACCCCAAAGCTACCTGACCCCCCGCCACTTGGTCTCCCGAGCTGGTCCCTGAATGCAGTCTCCTCTGTGCTCCCGCCATCATCAGTTCTGCCTACCTTCCTTGGTCAGATAACCTTCAAAATCTAGCGCTCTCACATCTCCCTGGGTTGTCTGATTATGTAAATTAGTGGATTCCCACCGTTCCTTCTGGAAGGGGCTCCTCTTTTCTACTCAGATCCACCAGGGCTGGACTGAGGCTGAACAGAGCAGATGTATGAGCCTCGGGCTGGGGGAACACAGACCTTGGCTCTGTGGGGAAGGCACAGCGTGGGGGCATTTCTGAGGGTCTGGAGCTCCGGCTCTGCCAAGTCCTCCAGATGCCCTGGTATCTTCTATGCAATGGTCCGCATCCCACTTTTTCTATAGCAAAGACCTGGAAAAATGGAATTAAACCATGCTCTGGCTTGGCATTCATAGAATCAGTCTCTGAACTTACTTTCCAGCAGTCCTGGCCCTTTGGCTGCAGTAAGAGATTTTTCTAGACAATTCTTCACAGAAAGGCCTGGAAGTCTCTGAGGCAAGATGTTGAAATTTGCACATATCATTTGACCGCTTTTGCCTTTTCAGTTCTGTTAGGACCCACTGCCCTACCCTGATGGTGGTGGTGGAGGGGGTCTTGGTCTCAGCTTCTCAGCGGCCTGGAGCATTCCCTCAGTGGGGAGTCCGGGTGACATTTGCTTCACTGTTTCATCACTGTGAGCTCTGGCACTCCCCTCTCCTGGAAGATGGAGGGTGGGGAAGGGGGTGCCTTCTGCAGTGTCCTCTACATGCTCTCAGTAATCAAGGCCAAACCCTTGCATTTCCCTGAGGTTCTGCAGCCTGTCTCCCCCTTCCTCAGTTACCAACTATGCTATCAGTTGAGGTTCTTTGCTTCCAAGTAATAGATGCTGACAGTGACTGGCTTGGGCTTCTCCAGGGCTGCTTAGAAGAATCCCGGGTTGCCAGTGGAAATGTAAAAAATACTGAGTGACCTCAACTTGGCAGAGAGGATCCCAGGGGTGGGGTGTGTAGGCAGGAGCTCTGGGGCCCTGTTGCTCTGGCACTGCCCTCGTGGAGAGAGAATCCTACTAGCCCAATCTAGGTCAGGTATCTTGACCTTGGATCAACTAGCCATGGGCAAGGGTGTTGTGCCTGGGTAGTCCCCCCAGTTTGCACTATTCTACATACTTGTATGACATTTTGTCCCCTTGAAAATGTGACTATTTCCTGATTTGTCATTTGGTCACTTATCTTGAAGTTGGCCACTAGAACTTATGGGAAGATGACCTCAAGGGTAGGGGGCCTCAAAACCCCTCACAAGAACTCTCTGGGCAACCCCCCAGGAGCGGACGTAACTGAGCCCCCACATGTGCCCCCCAACTCCATAATGATCCTGACACTGCATTGTGCCCCATTCCCCCTCTTTTAAGAAAGTTTAAAAAAATGTATAAAACAACTTATATGTTTCCAGTATCTTTAAGAATATCTTAAGATAAACAAGTGCTGTTTAGGGTATTTTAAGAGAAATTGACTTTAAATGAGAACTTGCAGACTCTGAGGTCTGCAAGGCATATCTAGAAAATTTGCTGCTGTGGAAAATTAAGAAATCAGATTGGGGGGAGGACAGTGGAGAGTCTTTGGTTTATCTTTTTATCAGTTGCTCTAATACTGTCCTTTGGGCAGTGGAGGGAGTTTCATATTTTCTTTAGACAACATTAGGCACTGAAGCTCTTGTAGGATAACCTTGATGCTACATGAATTCTGCCGTTTTGCTAACACTGATATGGTTCTTGGGTGACTGCTTCTTAGAACTATCAACTCCATTTATATTAATTTTTGTTGTAAATCTTACAAAGGGGAGTGATACTGGGTTTTTAGATACATATTTTGTTTTCATAAATTGTCCAAGCCCATGGTAGCTGCCATCTTTCATCATTGCCCCTCGTAGGCTGATCCCTTCACCTTCCACCCGTCCCCTGGTCCTGACGTCTCATTCCCCTTTACTCTTTCTATCATTGCTCTCTTGGAGCATTGCTTACAGTGTTTAAATTGTTAGTCAAAAACATTCAAAACCACCAGCTTGGCTTCTTCAGGCCGTCATAACTTGAGAGAGCAACCAGGAAAGTCTAGGACGGGTGCTTCCGCTGTGGAGAGAGTTCTGCCCTTTGGTTCGCGGCTGGCAGAGATTTTCAGGACCAGAGACAGCGCCCCCCTGGTCCGCACCTGATTCCCAGGGAGCTTTGAGTCTGACTGTAAGGAGAGGTGTCACTACGCTGATAGAATGGGAACCTGCCCAGGGCTGGGAAGACCTGCTTCTGCCAAGGGAAGCACTAGAGGGTGCTGGTGAGCTGCTGGTGTGAGGACTCAGACTCCTGGGTTCAAATCCCATTCTCGTTACCCCTGTGACCTTCCGGAAAAATGACAACAGAAAACGTTTAAACGCCTAGATTATATAAAATCCCAACTGTTGACCTTAAGCCCCGTTCTCATCTAAAGCCTATCGGTGTCTATTTTATACAGAGGGTCTCTCCAGGGGCACATGGTATTTGATGTTCTCCTTTTCTTGGTATCGTGTATACAGTGATATGCACTTTATTTCTATGAAATCTGAATGGCTATGGATGACTACATATGCCTTCAAACAGCTTTATTGAGGTAAAGTTGACAGACAACAAATGCACACATTTAAAGTGTGTAATTTGGGGGAGGAAATAGCTCAGTGGTAGAGTGCATGCTTAGCATGCACGAGGTCCTGAGTTCAATCCCCAGTACCTCCATTAAAAGCAAACAAACAAACCTAATCATCTCCCCCTCCAAAAATAAATAAATAATGTGTACAATTTGATACATTTTGACATATTTATATACCCACAAAACCATCACCACAACCAGTGAACATACCCATCACCCCCAGAAGATTTGCTTTCTATCACTGCAGATTCTTATGCTTTCTATAGACTATTAAGTGTTTTAAAATGATGTTATTATATATTATTTTATTTATTAAGTGCTTGCTAAGGGTCAGGTGTATTACAGTTATTATCTCACTTAATTCTAAGGCAATCCTGTGAAGTGGCAGTGGAAATCTCCGTTTTACAGGTGGAACATTCAGAGAGGTTAAATAATGTGCCCAAGGAACTTATCACATGAGTAGAAAGTGATGGAGCCAGGGCACTGGGGCCCTTCCAAGGCCCCACCTGAGCTTTCCCCACTGACCTGCCTCCCTCTCTCCTCCAACAGGCAAGAAACAAACTGCCTGAGCTCAGATCCTGCCTCTGCTGTGGCCATGCATGTGGCCCTGGGAGGGTTACTCGCCCTCTCTACGCCCAGGTTCCTCGTTTGCAGAATGGCTGTAACAATAGTCCTTGCCTTACAGGGCTGCCCTGAGGGTCACTTGAGATGAGTGTCTGGGCACCACAGCAGAGGGTTCTGGCAAGACAGATGAGTGAGTGCAGCAAGACAGATGTGCAGGGCAGGATGGGAACCTCGGAGGTGGGAAAGGGGGCAGCTGGTATAGGAGGCAAGACTTCTGGAAAGTTCTCTCCTTGAATTCCTGGATGACTTTCGTCTGTTCTACTCATGTCGGAAATGCACTCATCCACCTTTGGGCGGTCCAAGGCTTCCTCTGTGTCAGGCACTGAACCTGTCCCCCTAGGGATTTATGGTGCGTACGAAAGACTTGGTGCCACCCAGCAGGGAGACCATCTGGTGGGGGGCAAGGGGGAAGTCTCAGCAGTTTGAGTCCAGGACTGTGTGTGTGTGTGTGGGGGGGTAGATAGTCTTCCATTTCACTTTTCACAATCCCTCAAAACTTCTTTCCTCCAAGTTCTAGCAATATTGCTTGAGACTGACCAGCTGCCCCATGGAGAATTCTTCATAAGTGCAATATTGTTGGAAAGCACCCCTTAGTGTTGTCACTGCTATTGCCGAAAAACTCCTGAAGGCGTTTCCTGTTCTTTGTGCTTCTACACACCACTCAGTTCTCCCCCTGTTGTTCCCTAAACAAGGGCCACCTCCAGCCCCCAAAGCAATCACAAATGGATGGCCAAGAGGCTGGCTGCACGTATGACTGATCGGGCTAGTTTAACCCAAAGCTGGCTTTTCTCCCCCCTGCAAACTAGCCACACACTGTGACCTCCTGATGGGTGTGGGCTCAGGGCTGCCAACCCACTTAATAGGCAAAAGACAAAGGGGAAAGAAATCTGCCTCCCAGATTGGTCACACACCAAGGAGGTCCACATCCAAGGCTGGAGAAAACAGTTAATGCATTACATCCATAGGGACTGGGCGTTTCAAGCTAACGAAAACACCAGAGCTGGCTTAAGCAGTGAAAGGAACTGAGTCATCAGGCCTGGGGGGTCTCTCCCGTGCAGAAGTGCCTGGGGACCAAGGGAGGACCTGAGTCAGGTCCAGAGTGCCCGCCTCTCTCCCGCCTTCTCTCTCATCACCTCTGCTGTGTGACCTGCTCCGCTCTTCTCTGCACAGAACCTGGCTTTATGTGTGCGAGTCCAGACACCCACAGAGACCATGCACTCTCTTTTTCTCCCTGCTGGCTGTCAGCCTCAATTCCAAACTCCCAGGGAAGGGATTTGACTGGCCCAGCCTGGATCAGGTGCCCCTTGATCCAATCAGATGTGGCCTGGGGTTGGGGCAGCATCCCCTGGTACAAACAAGACTGCCCCCACTGTAACAGTGGAATGAGGAAAGGACCACCCCACAAGGACACCTAATATGCACCCACCTCTTGTGTGTTGGCTTTAGAGTACCACAACTCGCCTCCTTCCACTAGCGCAGGCAACTGCGATGTCTACTTGTAGGGACGTTGTAAATGCTCAGATTATGCACAGTAAGCAATCTTATCTCCCACTCTCCTCCAACACGAAGTCTCCATGTCTGCCTTGCCATTCTCACTCTGCTCAACAACCCTGCTCAGCCTTGGTTCCAACGCCTAAATTTATTCATTTGTTCACTCAACCAGGATTCTTTGAGCATCACCCATATGCCAGACACTGTGAAAGGATAAACAAGACAGACCGTTCTCTCAGGGTTCTGCAGAGAAATGGACCAATAGGATGTAAATTATGGATATATACAGATATATATATGAAGATTTATTATAAGGAATTGACTCACATGATTATGAAGGCTGAGAAGTCCAAACTCAGGGGAGCTGATGGTATAGCTCCAGTCTGAGTCTGAGCTCAAGGGCAGGAGAAGTCCAAAGTCACAGCTTGAAATAAGTAAGGCAGAGAGAGAGAATTCTTTCCTACTCAGACTTTTATGCTATTCAGACCATCAACGGATTAGGCGAGGCCCACCCACTTGGAAAGGGCCATCTTCTTTACTCAGTTTACTGATGTAAATGGTAATTGCATCCAGAAACACCATCACAGAGACACCCAGATATAACACTGAAGTGAATATATGGGCACTCTCTGACCCAATCAAGCTGACACACAAAATTAACCATCCTACCCTTCAAAAGAGGCCAAGGACTTTGCACCCATCACTGGCTTTGCACATGGCTGAGAAGGGGGTGGTCTCATGAAGAACTCTGATGGGTCTCAGATTTTGCCCTGCTTGTAAGCTCACAAGCTAGCCTGCCAGTTTCACAGAAGTTACAAAACACATGATGAAAGAAGGGTATAGCTCAGTGGTAGAGCACATGCCTAGCATTGCAGGAGGTCCAGGGTTCAATCCCCAGTGCCTCCATTAAAATAAATAAATAAACCTAATTCCACCCCCCCCCAAAAGAGACATAAGCTTCCTGGGTCAGAGACAGGGACTTTATCACTCATGGCACAGCAGATGTCAATAAATATTTGTGAAATGAACAGCTGGTTGGATGCTCTCCAGTCCTAAGCTACATACCCAGGAAATGGCAGTCACCTACATCTTTTGGGGGAGCAAGAGCCCCCCAATGTCAGTTAAAGAGGTAACGTCGAAGACAAGACCAGTTTCACGAAGTTGAAGATGTACATGCCCCTGCAACCCAGAAATTCCACTTTTCAAGCCTTTAACATATTATGACACATGAAGAAAATGGAGATATGGGTACAGGGGTTAGTAGAGGGGCTGCCAGGATTAGGTGACTGGGCCCATGGCCCTGGCTGCCACCTGCTCTTCCCATCAGCCCACCTATAACCCATTCATGGCAAGGAGGGTGCAAAGCCCAGCTCTAGGGGGACCCATGCATGTGCACAAGGAGACACATTTGAGGATCTTTGTTGAGATGCTATTGGTAATATTGAAAACTGCAATCAGATGTGGTATATTTATACAATGGAATACTATTCAGCCATAAAAATGACAACATAACGCCATTTGCAGCAACATGGATGTCCCTGGAGAATGTCATTCTAAGTGAAGTAAGTCAGAAAGAGAAAGAAAAATACTGTGTGAGACCACTCATATGTGGAATCTAAAAAAAAAAAAAAAAAAAGGAACATAAATACAAAGCAGAAACAGACTCATAGACATAGAATATAAACTTGTAGTTGCCAAGGGGGAGGTGGATAGGAAGGGACAGACTGGGATTTCAAAATGTAGACTAGATAAACAAGATTATACTGTATAGCACAGGGAAATATATTCAAGATCTTGTGGTAGCTCACAGCAAAAAAAATGTGACAATGAATATATGTGTGTTTATGTATAACTGAAAAATTGTGCTCTACATTGGAATTTGACACAACATTGTAAAGTGACTATAACTCAATAAAAAAAAGTTAAAAAAAAAACAAAACACCTGCCATCAAACCTAATTTTCCATCACTAGAGGAATGGGTTAAAAAAAAAAATTGTTTAGTCCTGTTGTGGAATATTATACAGCAGATAAAATTGGATGCACTAGAATTGTGTGTATCAATGTCTATAAATCTCAGGAACCAGAGTTAGTGAAAAAGTAGCCAAAGGATATGTACAGTACAGTATTTACATATTTAAAATGCACATTGTATATGGATACATAACATGTAAAAACAAAATGTAACAAAGAACTGATACACTCCAATTTTGGCATGGGAATAACTTTGGGGGAGGAAGGCCAAAGGGATGAGGCTTAGAGCTCTACTTTTATTAAAGATACAGAGAGCTGAAGGAAATACAGCAAAATGTAACATCTGTTAAATCTGGGATGTTATGTTGTTTCCTTTGATGAGATAGTTTATAATTAAATAAAAGAGTTAAGATGCCTTCCAGAGAGGTAGCTTGAACACATCTGGAGAAGCTGGCCTCTGGTAACCTGAAGAGTGTTGCTATTTTTGTCCTTGAGAGAAGAGCTAGGAGGCGTTGGTTCCAACACACCTTGCCTCATCCTGCGGCTAGTCCGAGGGAGGCTGCTGTACTTCCCAAATTTCACCACTAGATGGAGCCAGCATGCAGGATTAGAAAGGGGGAACACCCCAGCAACTTGAAACAAGGAAGAAAATTTTCAAGAGAGAAGCAGAGGCAGAGAATTTATTTGAGAACATGAGAGACAGGTAGAGGTAGAAAACAGCGCCCAGGTAACAAAAGGACCCCTAGATGAAGTAGCAATACCATCACTGGTATTGATAAAGTATCTATTTTTTCGCCCTTAAAATGACCCAAGATGCCGTTCTTAAGCATTAAAACAGATGTCAACAAGGGGTTCAGGGGAATTCCAGTTCTCGCCTTGGCATTTGATTGCTATCATTCTATTGAACGGCCCAGAGATGTGTTTAGTTTCAAGTGCCTGGACTTTGAAGGCTCTGAGTTCACATCTTGACACTGCTTCTAACCAACTGTGTGACCTTGGGTGACTGTCTTCACCTCTCTGGGCCTCAGTTTTCTGATCTGCAAAGTAGGGGAAATGATAACACCTGGTCCACAAAACTGTTGAAAGTGTTGAATGAGATTATACACATGAAGCCCCGGGCCCATGGTAAGTCTTTGGTAAATGGTAGAAACATTAGCCCCTAATGCCCAAACTGCTCTCAAGGCAGCAATTCCAAGGAACAAGGACAAAGTTTCAAACCACAACATGGTGAACAGAGTTTAATGCCCTCCTGAGGGGTAAAGATACTCCTAGGAAAAGTCAGGGGAAAGGAAAGTGGTGAGATATTTGATGGCCCTGTAAAAGGAGCAGCTATAAACCCTGCCACTTCCCCCAAGGGAAGGATAACACCATCCCTTCCTCACTCATTAGACAAATATTTAGAAAGGACTTCCTTGGGCAGGCCCTGGGACACAGGGTGAGCAAGGCAGACACTGCCTCTCCCTCTCCTGAGGAGGTACAGCCCAGTCCAGGTGGAACAAAAAGGTGGTGAGGACTGGAGGGCAAAGGAGATGAGGCCCAGGATAAGGTCACGTGAGTAAGAATGAGGGGGCCCTGTGTGCCCAAAACCCCAAAATCGTTAGTCAATATGTTCCAGCCCAGGGACACTTAAAAGTGACATTTGAGGCACATTCGAATACCATATTGCTCACACTTGTCATGGGTGCAATTGAGTGCTTTTTAGTAAATTTACCAAGTTATGCAACTATCACCATGAATCAGTTTTAAAACATTTCATCATCCCAATAGGATCCCTCATGCACATTTACTGTTAGTTCCTGTCTGTGCCCCCAGGAAACCACTAATCTTTTTTCTGTCTATAGCTTTGCCTTTTCTGGACACTTCATGTAAACAGATCATATATCATGTGGTCTCTTGTGTCTGGCTTCTTTTCCTGAACATAATATTTTTGAGGTCCATGTCATGGCATGTATCTGTCGGTAGTCCCTTTTTCTTGCTGAATAGTATTCCATTATAAGGCTGTGCTTATATTTTGTCTCTCCATTTGTCAGTTGATGGACATTTAGATTGTTTCCCATTTCTGTCCAGCCCATCAAATTTTAACCTAGGACCACTCAGTGGACGTCAGCTCCTTACCATGATATCCATAATATGTATGTGTGTTTTATGGGAGTTCTGTCATTTTCCAAGTCTCAAAGGGCGCTGTGACCATCATCCCATATGTTGAGAAGCATGACTCTAGACTAAACGAAGTTAGTTTGGTGAAATCAGCCCAAATTCAGTGGAATTATTTATTGTTCTGGTCAGAGTGTGGCCCTTTGCGTGGGGATGTGGCTGCAGTGCTCAAACTGATGTGATCCTGAACCAATGTCCAGGCTGTACCAGCCCGGCAAGGATGGGGACGGGGTTTCTAAAGTTTGCTGGTAGCAGCTCTCCCTGGGAACAGCATTAAGAAGTATGACAAGTCTCCCAGGCTGGCCCACATCTGTCTGACACACGACAGATGAAGGTCCCTCAGGTGCAGAAACTTCAAGCGACACAGGAAAAAGAGAGAAAAGAAGGAGAAAGTTCTCAACCCTGTTCCTAATACAACAAGAAAGCAAGATCGTCCTTCTTAGAAAATTGATAGCATTTTATTTTGGAAAAAAGAATTGAACCTACACAAATGTAGAACAGAACAACGAACTCCCACATACCCTCACCTGACTCCACCAAGTGTGAACGCTTTGCCATCTGGCCTCCTCTGTCTCTCTTTCGTAACCAACCCAACTGAAAGCATTTTGCAGACAGACATCATTAAACTCCAGCCCTAAACCCTTCATCATGTATCTCCTAAGGTTAAGGACAACACCTGGAAAACCACCATCTTACCCAATTTAACTTCAACACAGTAATATTATTTGTTATATGGTCCACGTTCAAATTTTCCCAATTAGCCCTAAAATTGTTTGTTTGTTTGTTTGTTTGTTTTCAAATCCAGGAACTGGGAGGAGGGTATAGCTCAGTCGTAGAGCAGGTGCTTAGCATGGATCAGGTTCAGTTCCCAGTACCTCTATTAAAAATAAATAAATAAACCTAATTACCTACCCCCCAATTTAAAAAAAAAATAAAACAAAATCCAAGAGCTAATCAAGGATTAAGCCATACATTTAATTGTCATGGGAAACCAAACTTTGAATTGAACCAAAATGAATGAAAATTGCTAGTCTGTGCGATTGAACAGACCAGGCTCCTGAGGAAGAGCTGAGACCTCAGAGCAGCCTGGCGGGGGCTCCCGCCCGCGCTTCGCAGCGGAGCGCGGCAGGCGCGGTCCCGGTCGGGAGGCTGAGCTGCCCTCGCCCAGGGTCGGTAGGTGAGAAAAGCGAGGTCGGGGGCCTGGAGCACCTTGCCCGAGTCCTCCCACGGGAGCCTGGAGGAGGCAGGGTCTGATGGAATCCACGTCCCAACGGCTCAGTGCCCAGACGCGGAGGCACCTGCTCTCCGGCCGGCTTTGCTGCCCCCGCGCCCCGCTCCGGTCCCACCTGTGCCGGCGCCCACCTGCTCCAAATCGCGCTCCGGGTTCCGGCTCAGCCGGAGGCGCCCGGGGCGGGGAACGCACCCCCGGCCGCCCGCGGCTCCGGGTATGCCTGCCCACCAACACCGTTGCGATGGGCGGCATCCGGCCGCGCCAGGTGGTCCCAGTCGGGGAGGTCGCCCGGGGAACGCAGGTGGGACGCCAGAGCCGAGAGCAACACCCGCGCGACGCGCACAACCCACGCGGCAAAGGCGGGGCGCACGGCCCCGGGGCGCCCCGTTCGGCCTGCGCGGTTTCCGATTTTCCTGGTGGGCAACTCTCCTCCACCTCAGGCCTCACATAGGTTTTGAAAAGCCCTGAGCAACCGAGTAAAGGGTCTAACAGAGGTGGGTGGGGAGCCTTGGACTGTCACCCATCACTTCTTTCCCACCCCTTCTTTGGACTGAAGAGTTTTTTAAATAAAATAAAAATCACCTGTAAAGTGAATGTGTATATTTAAATATATATTTATATATAATACATTTATATATGAATTATATATAAATACATATTTTTTTTAAATTACAGAAACAGGACACGTGCATAAAAAAATGAGAAACTACAATCAAAAATAAACAAAAACATCACGTTCCCACAACCCCAGACGTCATCGCCATTCAAATACCAGAGCCTTCTGGATCTTTTACCGGACATGCGTGGGCACGCTCACCTTAGTTTCGTTCTTCCCCGACTGACCTCACACAACCGCATCACCGGATGACGGAGGTGCTGTGTTTTTATAGGAGAATGTTTATTGTTCTTAGGAGAGGCTGATTTAATGATCTTAACGTGACTTCATTTGAGGAACAAAATATTCTGTTTGATGACCTGCCTTAATCGGTGATTTCCATTTCTCCCTCTCAGAAAATTCTCATCTCATCTAAAAAACAATTTTATGAAGATTTCCCCAATTAACTCCAAGTTGTCCTTCCCAGCTGGTTTGTGCGCATTCGTATTCAACCCAGGGCCGCGTACCACAGTCTGACTGTGTCCTTGAGGCGCTAAGCTGGTGCACCCCCTTTTGTGACGTGACCCTTTGGAGAGACTGGCCAAGTGTTCTAGATTTGTCTATTGCTGCCTCTTGTCAATCAACTTGTTCCTCCATTCCCTGTATTTCCTCTAAACTGGGAGTTAAAGCAAGGCTGAATGGTGAGAAATATGGGCCCGCGACTAAAATTTCCATCAATACCGAAGAGTGTACATGAAATAGATGGTCTACCCCTTACCCTTCTGGTCCTTCACCCAGTTCCTGGCTGGCTGTACTTCCTTCCAGACGTTTTTCTCTGCTTATACAAATATACCGCTGTCCCTAGGTGCAGATACTTGCTTTTGTTTGTACAAAAAAAAAAAAAAAAAAAAGGATTGATACAATAGCTGTTGTTCTGGGACTTTAAAAAAAAGTTACCATGTATCATCTTGTGTTCACATCTTGAAAGTGAGCCTCTGTCACTGTAACCTAAGATCACATTAGCTTTTGCTGACTGAAAACCATACTTCTTTGTATCTATGCCCACCCTGCCTGAGATTCACCAAAGGCTCCTCAGTGCCCTCAGGGAAGTGCCAGCTCCCTCCGTGCTCAGCACCACAACACCTCATCACCTTGCCCCGGGCACCCTGCCTGCACCGTCTCCTGAGTCCTCGCCCCCGTCCAGACAAGTGAACAGGGGCACACCAGGGAAGTCACTGGTGGAGCTGGACACACCTATAGGTTGACGCCCGAACCCCATGCTCTTAACTGCTCTAACTGCTCTATGAATGAATGAATGAGTGAATGAATGAATGAATGAATGGAGTGAGTGAATGAATGAATGAATGGAGTGAATGAATGAATGGAGTGAATGAATGAATGAATGAGTGAATGAATGAACAATCAATCTATTACCAGGTTTTGTTTTTCAGAAATACAGCCCCCCTTTGGAAAAGTCACATGTCCCATTACTGTCCAGTTGAATTTGAGCTCACTTTCTTGGCTGGAGAAGAGGAAAAGGAGAAGGGGCGGGGTGGGGGAAGGGAGGGAGGAGGGGGTCCCTGTAATGCAGGGCAGGGGGTGGCTCTGGGGTGGAGCCTTCCCTCCTCTGTGGCACTTTCTCCAGTGACTGGTCTTGACCCCTAGCAGAGGGAAGGCTCTTCATTTGCCCAGTGTCTGAATCCCGACTGTCAGAGGGTTGAGAGGCAGGAGAGGGGGGTCCCCCTGGGAGGCCTGTGGTTTGAGTGAAGAAAACAATTGTGTAAAAATGGAGAGCCTCACCACGGCCCAGCTCCTGTCCCCTGCCTGAGTCATGCTTGAGAAGCGGGGTGAGAAACCGGGAGTCTGAAGCCCCTTGGACTGCAGGCCGGCCAAGGCCTCCGGTGTGACGTCGCTGGAGTCATCGCCTGATGAACTCAGGCAGGGCGCCTGGGGACAGGACAGGAGGCAGGAGGGAGGGCCAAGGCTGGCTCAGAGGACCTAGGTCGGAGAGAGGTCATAGGGTCAAGAGTCTGCATCAAAGAGGGCACCAAACCACTCCCAATGTCAGAGCGCCTCTGACGTGACCCCGAAGTCCCCAGCATCCTGAGTGCCTGGCACCCTTAAGCGCTCTGGTTCAGGGACTGAATGGACCAATCAATGAACAAATGAGGGAGCAAGGCAGGCACTTCTGCCGGGCGCTCTGGTCTCTCATTTTTAACTCTGCGACCTTCAGAAATGACTGTCCTGGGGCCTCACATGCCCCTGTTCCCAGGAGGGACAGCCATGCATTTTGGCCACAGGCCTGCATCTTCACCTGCTCCAGGTACATGGCTCAGTTGGTCCGGAGCTGGAGGCTGACTGACCACCAGGTGCAGATTTGGCATCCAGCCAGGAGGAAGAGGCACTTTTTCCTTAGTGCCAAAACTGTGGCCAAAACTGTGCTGGGCTGGAGAGGGTTACTTACGATGAGACAGGAGGGTCAGGGCCTCTGGGGTGGTTAAACTGGACTGCCTGGGTCCCTGGCTGCAACTTGTGCAGGGAAAGGGAGAGGGGTGGGGGAGAGGATGACAAGGGACATATCTTGTCTTTCCCTGGCTGTAAGCTCAGAGCGCTTCTGGAACACCACCCCCACCCCCTAGCCCAGTGCTCTGGGCTGAGCAGTTGATTATAGCACACGTGCTACTTGACCGCTCGACTGCAGTTCTGAGATGGACAGTCTGGATCAGAAACTGGAGATCTTGGGAAAGGTCAGAGCGTCCAGCCAGGCCCATGGGAGATCAGCTCCATCTGGGCATTAGCTCCTTCTCAGCCAAGTCCTCTTCCTCGGGCTCTCTGAAGAGTCTTTTTCACATACACCAGATATATATGTATATATATGTCTCACGGTGGTTTAGCACATAAATTGATTGAGTCACTTCACTCCTCTGAACCTCAACTTCCTCATCTCTAAAATGGGGATGAGGAAGACTGGGCACAGTGCCTGGCAGCTAACGTTAGCTAGTATTATTGTTACTCTTGTTACATAATAATTATTATTTTATCACTGAGTTTACTGCCCAGCTTGTGTTCTCAGACCAAGCCGAAATGCGTCTCTAAGCTGCCCCGTCCAGGAGGGAAAAACCTATTCTCTCTGACAGGTGTTACGCTTGTCTTGGAGCCAAACTGTCTGCTCATCCCCAGGGTCTTACCCCCTCCCCAGGGTGCTGGTCGGTCTCTTCTCTCAGCTGCTGCCTCCAACGTGCTCAGTAGTGACACACGCATGGCCCTAGTGGCCTTTGATGGGTCCATGTGGCCAGAATCTTGCCCAGAGATTGACCCAATAGGAAACACGCAGTGAGAAGGAGCTGCTGGCTGCGAGAGGCTGGTCTGGGTCAGTACTGTGTTTTTCTGTGCCAGGGAGGACCTGGCTTTTGGGGATGAGGTGAGAGTGGGGAGGCCTTCCTCGTGGAGGATTTAGGGTCTGCTGGGGAGCAGGGAAACAGTGAGAGGCTTGCATCAAAAATGTCATCATACCTATGGCACCGAGGGGACAAACAGAATCTGAAATGTCTTCCCCCGGGGCCTTGGCTTCCAGTGGACCCGAGATAGGAGGGAAAGGGGCAGGGCACAGCCATTCAAGGAATGACACAGCAATTAACACCGAAATGGTGGAGAATTCAACTCCCAGTAGGCCTTCAGGCTCAAGATGGCAGGAGGTTTGACTTCTAGTAGAACTTGAGCTTTTTTATACACTCATTGTAATATATTAGCATGATAAATAGCATGCCCACAGGCACCATGACAGTTCCAAGGCAAAGCGCAGAAGGTCAAAGAGTGGCTGGTGCCTGATTCCTGGGAATCCCAGCTCCTTCCCCAGAGTAGTGGGAATGGTCCTCCCACTTACTGGCATCTGAAGCTACCGAGCCCGTAAAAACTGGCAACACCGTGCGTAGTGGCGGCTCCTCGGAGACGGCCCGCACTCTGTCAATGGAGTGTGTGTCCACTTTTACTTTAACCTGAGCACCCAAGCCCCTCACGCCTTTCTCTTGCCTTCTGAGACAGCCTACACTATGTATCTCTCTAAATAAATCTACCTTTACTCAACTGTGGCTCGCTCTTGAAATCTTTCCTGCGTGAAGCCAAGGACCCACACTTGGTGGGGCACGTCCCCAGGGGCAGACCAGGGTTAACTAGCTCTGGTTGGTGGCAGGTAGTTTTGTTGTCCCAGGGCAGAGCCACACTGAGGATTCCAGGACAGACCAGCTTACGTGAGGATGCTGTGGTACAAGGGGAACCTCGGGGGTGGGACACGGGAACACAGGTGAGGACCCCAGGGTTGGCCAGGACCCAGAGTGGATTCGTAGAGGGGGCTGTTTGTCAATATTCTTTGATCAGTTCTTGCTGCTCACATATTCAGAGTCCACCTTAAATCCGAGATGATCTCACTTCAAGATCCTTAATTACGTCTGCAGAGACCCTGTGGTGGCTCACTTGTTGCTAAAGTAATTATTTATAATAAGTTTTTGGCATCCTGAAAGGCCCGCTCAAGGTCTGAGATTATCCTTTCTCTGGCTTTGATAAGGACATTCCTTCTTTCCTCAGCGCATGGGGAGTCACCCTGAGCCTGGAATCAGGGCCAGTTCCCTGCATTCACACAGGGTCCCCCCATGCTCTGTTTAATGCTCTATTGTCATTGTCATGAAATTCTTAACTGCTGAACAAGGGGCTTTGAATTTTCATTTTGCACTGGGCCCCACAAATTGTGTTGGAGTCACGGTCCCCCCCACCCCCCGCCCCGCGTGCTTGTAGCGTGAGGGTGGTTTTCTCCCCTGGTCTGAGCTGGCTCAGCGGCACCCAGGGTGATGACGCCTCTAAGAGGGACCTTCGTGGTCTGGGTCGTGGGGTCTGGAAAACATGGGCTCCAAGGACTAGCTGATGGAGTAGCTTTTATTTTGCCTGGAAGAGGAGATTTGGGGTGGACCTCCAACTCCTGAAGGGTAAGGGGGAGGAAAGGGGAGCAGCTGTATTCTCCGTGGCTCCGGAGGGCAGATCCAGCTCGGCATAAGACAGGAATTTTGAACCATGAGAGTTATGCAAGAAGGGAATGTCTGGCTTCAATTCAAACCTCAGCTCTGCCTGGGGGTCAAGAGCACGAGATTGTCTTCAGGCAGCTCCACCTCTGCCCAGATCCACGACCTTAGAGAAGGTTATTCCTAGTCCCGAGTCAATTTTTCCATCTTGAAAATGGGTCTGATAACACAAGGTGAGATGCTAAAGATAAAACAAGGCGAGTTTATATGTATAGCATGGGAGGAGGAGCCTGGCCCCGAGGAGGTTCCCAAGGCATGCTGTGCTGTTGTGGTGGTGGTGGTGGTGGTTGTTATTTTATTATTATTTTGATTGGAAAGTAGTGAGTCCCCCGGCCTGGCAGGGTTCAAGCTGGCATGGACCTTCAGGGAGCTGCAGACCCTTGCATCAGAGCTAGAGGAAGAAATACCCACTTTGCACCCTGGACAGTTTTAGCATCTGGCATATTTGGATGATCATAAAGTACTGTCTTCGTGACAAAGGCCCCGGGGGAAAGGGGGGAGAGCAGAGGAAGTTTTACGTCCTGGAAGCTGCTGAAAAAGTGGGAGGGGTTCCCATTATTCCAGCATTTGAAAACTTCAGCCAGCTGTCCCCTGAGCCATCTCGGGCTGAACACCATCCCAGGAATGCAAAAGCTCCCCTCCAGGCCTCCTAGGGAATGGGTTCCTGATGTGTTTGAAAGCCAGACCCAGGAAAACAGGGCGAACAGCATCAGTGGGCAGCGTGCATGTGAGAGCGAGGTTTCAGGTACTGGCTCAATGTACAGACCGCTTGGGAAGGTCCTGACCCTCACTGATCCCAGAGCATCTGCCTAGAGTCAAACTCAGGGTGATTGCAGCTTCCCTTGGCAGTGGTTTGTGCTGAGACAAACATTTCTCCTCTCCCTCCTCCCCCATCCTGCTTCTCCTTTCAGCTGTGTCATGTCCCCAAGCTGCATCCAGGACATGCTCCTGCCTGACCGCAGCTCTGTGCATCAGTAACAGGATCTGAGCCTGGAGTCCGAGGAGCAACAGGTGGGCCCCATCACGGCCACACTCGGTCAGAGCTTGGAATAACCACAAGTGTGTTTCTCTCACTGGAGACAGGAGCCAAGGACGGACGCCACAGCCAGCCTCGGCATCTCATGCACACATTCAGGCGGTCCATCTTCCAACAAATATTAACCCCACACTGCTCTATGCAGACATCACGCTAGGGGTGTAAATATAGCCGTGAACAAGACGGTGGCCCTGGCTTTTCTTTTTTCTTTTTTAACATAAAACCAATCATTTTAAAGTGTGTAATTCAGCGGCATCAAGGACATTCACATTGTTGTCCAACCATCATCACCATCCTTCTCTAACACTTTTTCATCTTCCCCAAAGGAAACCCTGTATGCTTCAAGTAGCCACCCTCATCCCCCTCCTCCCCAGCCTTGGCTGCCACCAATCTGATTTCTGTCCCTGTGGATTTGCCTACTCTGGACATTTCATATAAATAGAGTCAAACAATGTACGGCCTTTAGTGTCTGCCTCCTTTCTCTTAGCTTGATGTTCTCCAGGTCCACCTGCATAGTAGCGTGTATCAGTATGTCATTCCTTTTTATGGCTGAGTAATATTCCCTTGTGAGATTCTCCAGTCTTTTCTTACCACTGGACTTTACAGCTGAGCCATCCTGCTAGTCCTCATTCCCAAGAAAGGAAGAGCTCCCAGGGAATTTCCTGACTTTGGGAAGCATTGAGAAAGTGGGAGGGACCTTAAATTACACATTAAATTGTTGCCTCTTGAGTGTCTACCAAAGCCAATTCCCGTGGGTCTGAGCCCACAGCCCCACAGCTAGCACACCACTGCCTCTGTGTCAAGAATGTTCACATTGACCAAAGCCCAGCTGTGGGACCCAGGGCGAGTACAACTACTGTCCCGGGCCCCAAGCCCCGCATCTCGAAAATGGGTCTAATAGTCATACCTCCTGGGAGGGTAGATACCATGGTGTCTGTGATTGGCCCAGGGTCGGTGTGAGGGTGATGCCAGTGATCCCATGGCCATCATCCCATCTGACTGCTGTCCCTAAGTGGGATGGCAGCATCCCTGAAGGCAGTCTTGGCTGTCTCAGGAATGGGTATCAGGGGTCAGGCTGGGCTTGGGAGCCCAGGCAGACAGCTTGGCCTGCAGCCCCAAATCAGCCTGGTTCACTGACGGGCAGCTTCCGTCTTAAGCATTTATCCTTGTCCATAAACGTCAGCTTCCGGGTCTACACTGCTGGATGAGTGTTTGTGCTGTCAACATGCAAACTAACTAAATTTAAAGTCACGCCTTCTTTCCAGTCATAACTGAATAGTTACCAAAAGGAAGTGCCCCGGGGGCCATGCCCTAGTTATCTTGTTCCGGTTCCAGCCTGCCTGGCCGCCAGTCACACCTGGAGACACAGAGTGGATTCAAAGAAGTAGGCAGGCTGGAGCTGGGACTCAGAACCAAACTCTGGAGACTTTTACTTATCTGGGTTAGACTCTTGGTTATAACAAAAGAAATTCAAATCAAATGAGCGTAATTCAGATCAATTCTATTCAATTCAACAGATTTTAGTTGTGTCTATAGGTCAGACATGGGACCAATGTTTGTGGCTCATCAGTGAACAGAACAGACCCTCCCCCCACCGCCTTAGGAAGCCAAGTAGTAGACAGGATGCTAAATAAATTATATGTTGTATCATTGAGGGATTGATAAGTGCCATGGAAATAAATGAGGAAGTTGCAGCGGAGAAGTGGCATCAGGAGCGCTGCGGTGGGGACAGGCTGCAGAACTGATTAAGGTGATCAGGGTGAGCTACCTTGGGAATGTGGGATTTGAGCAAAGATTTGAAGATGTCAATCCAGTGGATGCCTAGGGGAAGAGAATTAAAGGCAAAGGCATGAGCCAGAGCAAACAAAGGACAGTGTCTGGTATGTCTGAGGACCAGCAAGGAGGGCAGTATGACTGGGCTGAGGGGAGGAAGGAATAAAAGAGGAGTACAGAGAGAACCAGATGGGGACCAGATGGGATAGGGCCACTGGCCTTGTCCAAATTTTGGCTTTTGCTGAGTGAGACGGGAGCCACTGCAGAGTTTGGAGCAGAGGAAGGATGTGACTTGACTGATAGAAAGAAGGAAACGCCTAGACTTCTAGGCCTGGGTGAGCCAGAGATTGGGGCCTCATTGTCTCCTCCATAATACAGCCTCCTTCATGTGGGGAAGGGGAATGGCTGCACACAGCTTCAGGCCAACACCATCCCAGGGCCCAGTCCTGGAGCCAGAGACAGACCACTCTATCAGTGTCAGAATATAAACTGCCAGGGAAGGTCTCTGATTGGCTTTGCTTGGACCAATTATAGTGCCCAGATACCAGGAACACTGTGATTGGCTGGTCTGGGTCACATGGCTTCCCCATACTAAGAAGATGGAGTAGTCTGATTGGCTGCCCCAACAAAATTACAGGCAACAGGGGTACAAGGAAAATAAAGGATGGGTATGAATTCCCAGGGGAAGGTAGGAGGGAGAGGTGAGCTGGCAGACAAAAACATTCCTTCATTGAATTGCTTATCCCAAGGGGAATCCAGGGGTCCTACCTGGTGGGCCTCTGCCCCAGGAGGGGCTGCAGAGCCGTCAGAAAACTCACTCATCTACGTTTGCCTCCCCCGTAAACCGCAGACCACATTTCACAAACACTGCTTCTCTGACGAGGGTTGATGCCACGGTGATGAATACAACACAAACCTGACTTAAAAGGTCACTTCAGTGACAGTCTCTCTTTCCTTTTTAATCATTGCATTTCCCCATCCCTGGCTGGAGAAAGCCCCAGCGATATTCACCGAGGTCAGGAACCAGCTGCCGAGGTGGGGCCATTTCCTCTTCTAAGTCTCCTCTGAAGTCACAGACAATTAAACAGCGTGAAGAGCTGGGGCTCTGATCCTCAGGAAATGCCAGGGCGGGTGAGCTGGAAGACGGCTCAGACCAAGCAGCTGCTCTCTGCTCAGGGTTGTAGAGTTGGGAAGGGAGAACTTTTATGGGTTCTATTTGATACTCCAAAGTAACACATTTTGACTATACAGCTCAGTGAATTTTTATGTACACATCCACTCGTGTAACTACCACCCAGGTTAAGATACAAAACATTTCCAACGCCCCGGAGGCCTCCTCTCGGGGTGGACTCAGGGCCTTCTCTTGCCCTCATTTTTGTGCAGGCACCACTGTACTTTCTGGAGGACCCAGAGCCGGGCCCATCATGAGCACCACCAGCCCCTGCCCAATCCCCAGGGGCACCGATCCTGTCTTACAAGCAAAGAACGTAACCGGAGCTCAGTGAAAAGTAATGCCACCATCACCACCACCACCTCCAAAAGCAACAACGGCAAACTTTCACTGACTGAGGGAGGCTTTAGGGAAATTCTTGGCCAAAGATCAGAGAAGGGTTTGTTGTCCTTGCCTGGCCCTGGCTTAGCTGGTTCATTTCAGCAGACGATGAGGAAAAGCTTCCGACCATGAAGACACACACACTGGCCAGAAGGGCTTCCCTACAAAATCCCTCTTATTTTTGGCTGCAGGTAACAGTAGGTAATTATCCACTCTTCTCCCACACTGGCTTTCCCAGCCTCTGCTGGTGAGGTGTTTTAGAAGACCACACAGGGCAGAGCACGTCCGCTAGTCCAGGGAGGGATGGATACAAGGGTCACCTCTTGGCCTGTCTCTGGTCCATGATTCTGGGGGACGTGCAGAGACCCCAGCCCCCCAACTGAGCTTTTTGACCAAGAAGACAGCCACGTCTAGTGGTTCCCCTGAGCTGGGGGCGAGAGAGGCGGGCATCCTCTGTTCTCGGACAGAAGCACCAGCAAGGAGCAAGCTAGCACAGTTCCTCTGGACCTACTGTCAGAGATACAACATGTTTTGGGACATCCAATGCTTTCTTAAGTCTGTCCCTCATTGTGACCTGCCATTTATCTCATGGGGTTAGGACAACCCAGTCTGGCAGCCTCATGCTTCAGAAACACAAGTGTTAGTTTACAAACAGATTTTTTTTGTCCAGATAAAGGAAGGCTTGGCACACACAAATAGACAGGAAGCTATCTCCTCACCTCCCCACCCCTATCCTCACCCCTCTCCCCACCCCACTGCCCCTAACAGCAAGATCAAGGGTTTCCAAGTCTCCCTCCTGGTGAAGAAATAGGTTCAGAGAGGGAAACTGTTTGCCCAAAGCCACACAGCTGCCACTGAGGGCTGGCTCCGGGCCGGGATGCCAGCTGAGTCTGGCTCCAGAGCTCATAGCTTGTGTCTCTGCTCTCTGGCCAGGCCCTCCCTTGGTCTCTACTGCGCTGGGGCACAGGTCAGACTGTAAGCAGATAAGATAGGTCATCCCTGGAGGAAAAGAACCAGATACAGCTTTTTGGCATAAGAGAAGCCATCTGGGGCCTAAGCCATTTTGTGATCTAACCCTGGTCACTAGTCCTTGAACAGTCTTTGAATTAGTGTCTTAAGGGAACAAAAGAACAAACTGTTATCAGGCAATAGAAGTGAAAATAGCAAAGATAATCAGTCGGAGAGACTCCCAGTTCTGTTTCAGTGGCAAACATGAGATGAGCCTGAAGCACTTTCCCGAACTGAGCTGTTTTATAGAATTTAAACCCCGGGGGCCTGACCACCAGATCCACTGGAACCTAAGGGATGATGATGCTGAAATTTTCTGACCCGTGTGACTTCAATCAACTGAAGCTTGGACTCTGTTGACCTTTGCCCCAAATCTATGCTGAATTCTCCTCTGCTCAGGCCCCTCCAGGGACATGCAGGTACCCTTAGTCTAAAACCTCCCCAGTTCTGCTGTTCCAGAGACACGGCTTTGGGAAAGATCCTTGGTGTTCTCCTTACTTTTTAAAAAAAACTAGTCCTGTTTTTTGGTGGGGGAGGTAGTTAGTTGTCTTTTATTTTTTTTTTTGACAGAAGTATCGGGGATCGAACCCATAACCTCATGCATGCTAAACACATGCTCTACCACTGAGCTATACGCTCCCCCTCCCCCTGCTTGCTGCAAGTAATAAATCCTTCCTTCTGATCTTTGACTTGATTCTGTCTTTTGGCTCCACACACACCAACAGGATAAACTCTCCACTTTAAGATCCTTACTTGGTCCTGTCTGCAAAGTCCCTTTGCTGTGTGCAGTAACATATTCACAGGCTCGGGGGACTAGGATGTGGACATCATTTTGCGGGGGGTGGCGGTAGGAGGAAGCACTATTCAGCAAAGTCACATTAACGTAGGTAGTGCCTTGGTTCAAGTGTCCAGGCTGCATGTGGGGGCAGACGGCTTGGTTCTCACACCAGCACCTCACCCTCAGGGAGGGGGGCACAGATCAATGAATCTGCCATCCATGGAGGTCCTGCCAAGTGCCCGGCTTTTTTGCACCCCCAGAAGGCAGGCACTGCCACCCCCCCCCCCCCACTTCACAGACTGAGGAAACAGATTAGAAAGTGTTTATGGATTTGCTGGAGAAATGTGGTGCGCGGCCAGGGCGGATGGGGACACCTAAGCATCTGAGGTTCTCTGCTTCTCCCAGCATCTGAGGGCAGAAGCTACTGCTGCTGCTGGGAGTGGGCGGGAGCTGAGTGCAGACATGCCTCCTTCACGGCTCTCCCCGCCCCTCCCTCCTTTCAGAGACAGCCACGCGCCCGAGCTCGCTGCCTCTGTTTTCCCGGAGCTGCGGCTGCTGCCACTGCTAAGATGCCTCCCCCCAGCCTGGAGATGGGGAGCGGCCAGGTGCTCCCGGCCTTCCTGCTCTGCAGCACTCTGCTGGTCATCAAGATGTATGTGGTGGCCATCATCACCGGCCAAGTGAGGCTTCGGAAGAAGGTACGTGCCGCCCTCGGGGACCCCAGCCCTGCGTGCGCTCACTTGTCCTGCCAGTAAGGTTGGGGATGGGACACTTGGCCAAGAAGTTTTCAGGGCCAGCCTGTGAGTGAGTATGCTGGGGACTAGGTGTCTATCCTGTCCTTTGGGATGGCTCCAATGTGGTCCTCAGTTTCAGTGAGACGCGTACCTCCTTGTCCTCTGTTTTAAGAGCATTTACTTACTTGCTGTGGCACCAGGTAAGTTCTTGGTACCGGGAGATTCCACAAGATCCACTGAGCTCTGTCAGCGTCTCAAGGAGCAGCAGGTCCCGGAGGGTGGCGTGAGGCAGCCTTCAGCCTCCATCTGACCTGGCGGCTTCCCGGACAGGGGATCTGATATTTGGGTGGAGTGGGAACCGGTGAAACAGGAGCCGGGAATTCTTGAAGTGGAAATTCCCAACCTGCCTGCGAGTTTGCTTACAACCCCACGGCAGCCTCCAGAAGCCGGGTCCCAGCCAGACTCCACCGGAGATCTCGGTTGAGGAATTTCCCCCACCAATCCGCCAATCCGAGTTCTGGAGCCAAAACAACAACAAAGAGGCCCAGATCTAAGCCAGGGGGAGCGGGTGGGCGGGAGAACCGGTTCCAGCGTGACTGTTAGCAGAGACATCGCTGGCCAAGCTCGCAGGCTGTCCTGTTAGGCACTGAGAGGCCCGGAGGTACCGCAGATTAGCCTCCAGGTATCGCAGAGGAGTTGTTTCCGACTGTACCCTTTGTCCAGTTCAAAGACAAGGTGAGGCTGACATCACTCTCTGCTTCTCCCAGCATCTGGGGGCAGAAGTGTTGGGGGTGGACACTGGGGAGCAGGCAGGGCAGCTCCCCAGATGAAATAACTCCCCAAGTAGAGGCTCCTTGAGCATCCTGACTTCGCCCTGCCTGGGCCCATGCTGGGATGCGGGATACAGGCACGCAGCGGGACTGCCGCATCCACCCTTTGACTCCTTCCGTGCAGCTGAGCGGTTAATCCCCACCACGGCCTTGGGGTGGGGGCAGGGAGTGCGGACCGTATTCAGCTTGTTTTCCAGGTGAGGAACCTGGGCTCAGAGAGGAGATGTCACTTGTGAAGGCCACACAGCTGGGTTTGAATCCAGGTGCCCAGCTCCAGAGCTCACGCCCTGCCATGGGGGGACGGGGTTCTCACCAGGGCCGTGCAGGGCCCAGAACTTTCTTTTTAATGTGGATTAGAGAAGGAGACAAACCCGTTGGGGTGCCTTCCTGCCTGGTCAGTAGGGAGTGGCAGAAGGAAAGCCCCCCTCGGGCTGTCGCAGGTCCTCCCCACTGTCTGAATTTCCCTCTCATTTCTGCTCCCTGCATTCAGCCAGTCAGCCTGGGAGGAACTGGGGAGCTCCACTGAGAAGGGGAGGTGCCATCTCTGGCTCCTCCACCCAGCAGCCTTGGGATCTTGGACAAGTCTGAGAGCTTGATTTCCTCATTTGTAAACTGGGGATAGTCACCGCAGTGCCTGGAGACCTTAGCTCCTGGCGCAGAAGCCAATGTCCCACCAACGTCAGTCCTCAGAACTTAATAACAGCTGGAAGAAACATGCATGGCCCCAGATCTGTTGGCAGGAGTGCATCCTGGGACCCGCCCCTTGCCCCACCAAGCGGCCGGCCGGCCGTGCTCCAGCCTGTGATGCTCGGCCTTTTCCCGCCCGCACTACAGCTGGTTCTCACCAGGGTGACTTGTATTCAAGTTGTTCTCAGAGGTGAGCAATCCCATGGACTGCGGACACCCAAGACCACTGCCGCTGAGTGCCTAGACCTTTTGAAGGGTGTCCCAGGCACAGGGACTCTGTACAGAGCCATCAGAATTGGTGACTTAAGGGCCAGCAAAGAGGAGTTCTGGCTGTGAGGGATCCTGATTGTGAGAGCCATCACACCCGGGTGGCATTCACCTCTGGGGTGAGGCAGGGGCAGACCCACCAGGCAGGACAAACCAGTGCTTGGGGACAGATGTCACAAGGGCTTGTAAATCAGAGGCAGCAGGATTTGCCACTGAATGAGCAATTTAGAAACCGTGCTGTAGACATTCAGGTTTGCTGTGTGGTTGGTGGGGCTGGATGCCAGCGGGGAACAGAGGAGCCTGAGCAGTGGGTGTGACTGTCATGTGTAAAGCAGGGCCTTCGATGACCTAAGTATGATCTCAAGTCCCTGCTGTAGACTGACAGTTCCTCCAGCACCCGCCTGGCTCCAGGCGATGTGCTGGGGTGTCTCCAGTCCTCTCCCACCCTCTTCACGTGGCAGATGAGCTCCATTTGATCCGGAGTTCACAGATGAGGAAGCTGAGACTCAGGGAAGTTCAGAAACCTGCAGTTAGTCTGTGTGGAGCTGGGTTTCCTACCGGGGCCTGTTGAGGCCCTCTCATTGCTCTTAATTCAAAATCTAGATTCATAGGGTACCTCCAGGGCCCCAGCTGACCCCTGCACCTTCATCCTGGAACTCAGTCCCTTGCTGTCTATGCTCCAGCCATGTGGGTATGTGGGTTTTTCATTCCTCATCCGTGCTCATCTTCTGACCCCGAGGCCTTTGCACATGCTGTTCCTTATGCCTTGAATGCTACAACTCTCCCTCCTTCTGATTAAGGCTGATGCATCCTTCAAGCCTCAGCTTTAATGTCACTGAAGCCTTCTCTGATTCCAGACTTGGTCAGGTCTCCTATGAATCTTTTCAAAGCTAACCCTGTCTTCTCTTTCTTAACGCTCGCCATCTGGTCTTCTCTGGGTCATAGGCTCATTGCACTGAGCTTCACAAGAGCAGGCATAGGAGGGCCTTTTTCTTGGTCTCTCCAGGCTGCTGTGTAACAAAATACCAGGGACTGGGTGGCTTATAAAGAACAGAAATTTATTTCTCACAGTTCTGGAGGCTGGGAAGTCCAAGATCAAGGCACTGGCACAGTCCGTGTCTGGTGAGGGCCCACTTCCTGGTTCATAGATGGCGGTCTTGCTGTTTCCTCACATAGCAGAAGGGGAGAGAGAGCTCTCTGAGGTCTCAAAAGAGTAGTAATCTCATTCAGGAGAGCTCCACCCTTATGACTTAATCGCCTCCTACAGGCTCATCTAACACCATCACACTGGGGATTAGGTCTCAACATCGAAAGTTTGCGGGGGCACAGACGTTAAGTCATAGCAGTCCTGCTCACGGTGAGTCCGCAGCGCCCAGCACACAGCAGGAGTTCATGGATGCTGGTGAACAGACGCATGTGCGGCTGCACCGCCGCAGGCCTAGCTGACCGGACCACCCGTCTCACAAGCAGTAATTCTCAGCTGATGTATTCCAGGCTTTTGCCAACCCCGAGGATGCTCAGAGACACGGAGGCCTCCAGTATTGCCGGAGCGACCCGGATGTGGAACGCTGCCTCAGGCAAGTACCATTTTCCCTCTACCTGGATGCGGCCCGACCTTTCAGACCCTCTTCCAAACACCAGGGACTGGGAGGATACCCAGGGGGCTAAGGTCTTCTGCTTTCTTGATCCTTTTAGGCTGTTTTAATTTATTCATTGATTTGATTACTAGTTAATCGTGGAAAAATAATACATGCTCATGGCTCAGGATTATAAAGGTAGAAAAGGGTATTCAGTGAAAATTCAATCTCTCTGCCACCTCTGACCTCCAGGTCCTGCCCAGATCCCCTCTCCAGGGGTAAACGCTGTTACTGGCGTCTTGTGCCTCTTCCCAGAGGCAGACTTTCTGCATTTACGACACTCGCACTGTGCTTTTTCCTTCCTATCCCCAAAGAATTACCCTTCATCCATTGATTTATACTGTCCTTTTTTTACATAACAACAGAAATTGTTTCGTATCAGCCCATAGAGGGGCCTCATTAATTACATCCATGCTACAGTATTTATGCCATTAGTCTCTTGAATGGATGATCGAAGATAGCTTATCCAGTCACTTCCCCTCCGATGGCATTTAGGCTCTTAGTCTTTTTCTGTTATGAACAGAACTCATCAAAACCTCTTTCATTTCACTTTGTGTGTATGTGTGAGCAAAACTGCAGGATGCCATCAAATGGTAAGAAATACTGTCCAGTGGTCTCCAGATCTACTCCCACAACTGGTGCGGGAGGTGTGTCTCTATGACCTGCCAACTCAGTGTAGCCACTTTTGGACGGATCCCTGCCAACACGATGGGTGAAAATTGACATCACATTTCAGCTTCACTTTGCATTTCTTTTGTTCTGAGTGAAGTGGAACCTCTTTTCACATGCTTAGCCTCCCCCAGTCAATCAAAAACAATTTTTCTTATTATAAAAATCAGAGCCACTCATTGCCTACAATCTGGGTAATGCTGAAGATACATAGAGGAGAAAGGGGAAAACCAGTCACAACACTAATCTCAGTTAACATTTCCATCTCTTATTCGTCTTCTATGTCTAAATATTTTTCATAACCCTAGGTGTGCATTGTATACCCAGTTTGGGGTTCTGATTTTTTTTTTCAGTTAACACTGTTTCATGAGCACTTTCTGTGTCAGTAAATAACTACTCAAAAAGTGATTCTTCCAAAAGGGCTGCGTAAAATTCCATCAGAGACTAAATGTTAATTTCACGTAGCCACTCAAAGGTGGGGATTTTGGCGGCTTCCTCTCTGCTGTTTCACACCAATGGGCTGGAGGAGGCGCTCTCAGGGGATGGGGCGCGGTAGGGATGGGTTTCTGGACAGGGGTGAGATGGAGACAAACCCTCACATAGTTTTTATCATGTTCCCATGAGTCACAGGCAGAAATGGGTGGGACAGTGTAGTGAAAAATAATAGAGAAGTTCTTTTATTATAAGCAAGTCTGTGGGGTTTCTCCTGTATGTTTTTCTTGGCTATTGAAAATAACATACATCCTTGTAGTTTTTTAGAAGTTACAGAAACAGGTAAGTAGAAAGTAAGATTCCTTGCTATTTCACTCTTTTTAATATAACTACAGTATATGGTCCTTCATATGAGGACGACCCAGCCAGCCATCCAACATTTAATGAGCACTTACTATGTGCAGGATACTGTGCTCAGCACTAATTGTACTTTAGTGAACAAAAGCTTCACCCATACACAAATCCATCCTGGTGACCCTCATGCCACCTGGTTGGTTTGACTCTCCTGGGCGGTGGAGACGGACATGATGAGGAGCAAAATCGCCCAGCATCTACAGTGCTGATGCTCAAGTGGCTGAAATTCAATTCAGCACTTCTTGAGCACCTCTTATCTAGTAATGTTTTATATCTGTTCAGTGAGTATTGACTGGGGACCTTCCACCTACTGGTATTTACTGGGACTTACCATGCCAGACGTGGGGTGCCTGGGCCCCTGGGGCTCCTCCTTCTGACTTCACCTAACATCATGGAACCTCGTGGGTATAGAATGCATAGAATCACACATCCTGCCATCCGCTACCGGAGAACTGGCTGGAACCTGATGGGAAATGCCCTGGAAGCAGAGTGAGTTAAATATTAGACCGGAGTTCTTAGTGCAACCAGGGCTGCCTTCTGCACAAACAGGAAGGCATGTAGGTCTTGGTTCTTGTGCATAACTCTGCCTTGCAGATTAGCATCTGCTGGGATCGAAAATGTGAGCCCTGCTCTGGGAGGAGTCAGGAACCAGGTATCAAGGAAAATGATGAAATCCAGATGCCTGCTTTCTGATGCCTGTCTGAGCCTCCCAGCAATGGGTGTTTTGGCCAAATTCTGAGTTTGTGTGAATGCAGCTGTGGTGCAGGGGGTCTCTGAGTGGTCCTGGGGAAGGAAGACTTGACTGAAGCTTTGGGATATTTCTGACTCTTTGCAGTGTGCAGACAATCTGAGGGAAGAGGTTTGTCAGGAGATTGGGTCTCCAGATCTCAGCCCTAGCAAGTCCCTTAGACGCCAGGCAGCACATTCATTTTGTGGGTAATGAACAGAGACCCAGCGAGGGAGAGAGACGTGCCCGAGACCCTGGGTCTAAGGATCACCACGGCGGATCTGCAGGCCCCTAGCCTGACAGTTTACCCGGCACCATAAAATGGTTTTTATTAATTTGGCCTGGGGGTCTGAAGGTGGTTGGGAGACTGGAAAAACCAAGAGGTGAAAGTAAGTTTTAACAGTCGTGTCCAGGACAGGGCTGCTGATGGTGGTAACAATGACAAAGAAGATGGCAGGCAAATTGGGCACCTACTCGGTGACAGGCAGTGTTCTAAGCACTTCGAGGGACCAACTCACCCTGCTCCACAGCCTTCCGAGGACGGCGCTCGTACCTACAGAGGAGCAGGTGGGGTTCCCAAGGCCACAAAGCTCTGACGGCGAAGCTGCCACCCGGCCCAGGCCGTCAGACTCGGGCACTGCTCCCCTCCATGAACATAATTTAGCTCTGTTTTCTACCTGCCTTTAAAACTCAGCAGCCTTTGTGTTGTAGCAAACCTGAATTCTAGGAAATCACCTGTACGGATGGAGAGCACGGCCGAGGGAAGAGGAGGGAGCTGGTGTGGCTGCTGGCGGCTGTCCCTGCCCTGGAGGCCCCAGGGTTGTCGGGGGGGGGGGGGGGGGCGGGGGACTGTGGGACTCTCTCTCCACGTGGCTGTCTCACCTGATGTGGTAAAAGGCTGCGGTGTTGCAATGTCTGTTGAGGGGGAGGGGCAGGCCTGATGCTACGGGAGGTCATGCAAGTCCAGTCTAGTGAGAATTTGCTTTGAGTGACTTTCACCTTAAAAGAGGGTTATTATTGGAATGACATGTTTTGCCCAAGCATCTCTGGTACGTGACTCCCTCCATGCCTCTCGATTCAGATCCTGGGGTGGAGAGTGGGGAATGAGTTTTCTTGCATCATCCCTGATTTCCCCATGTCTCTCTGTCCTTGTCACCACTTGTGGCTTCGTGGGAGCCAGGCTGTGGTTTGAGATGTACCCGGGGAGGGGAGGGGAGGGGTAGAGGGCATTGGGCAGCCCGGGGCTGAGAGTCAGAGCTTCAGGGCTTTGTCGGCTCCCAGACACCTCTCCTCCCTCAGTGGTGACCTCTGAATCCTTTAGTCCCGGTGTCTGGAGCCAGGAGGTGGGGCTGCCCCTCCCCACCTCTGGGTCATCTCCCATCCTTACCCCTCCTCTCCGCCCTGTGTCCCCTGACTTCTTTCCATCACCTGTGCTTTGGGGTTTAGCCAGCGATCCTCCTAACAGCTTTCTAAAACCTGACTCATTCTTAAAGTGTAAATACACACTTTAAGGAAAAATGTCTGAATGAATGGGTTTCGTATGCTAGTTATGCTCTTCCTGAAACTTTCTGAGAAATGTATAACATGACGAGAATACTCCCAGGTGACACCATCTCATGAGTCACCTGTGGTGGGCAGACCACATTCTGGGACATATTGACTTAACATAAAATAGGTTTTCTAAGGTGTCTAATAGCACATGGGAGGATGTTGGCATACACAGCTGCATCTCCATAGGGTGGTGCGACTTTAGAGGACCAGTTGCCATTTCTTCCCATGTAACTCCCAGCTAGGAACCTTGCTCCATCGGGAAACTGGAGTGGCCCTGGTCTTCGGTTTCCCCCTCTTCATCCCTGGGATCAGGACCCGGCCAGGGCATGCCTTTCTGACGTCAGCATCCAGCAGTATTTCTCTCAGCTGGTGAGACCTGCCCTGCCCTGCCTCAGGCTTGCTTTCAATGGGGCTGAGTCCCAAGGTCGAGATTTGGGAGAAAAGGAAAAGGAAGTCACACGTTGGCTCCAGAGTATGGGGATGGAGACACCAACTGATGTGTCCTGAGTTTGACCTAAGAAAGATCCAGGCCCTGCTGGGTTTATGGGAGATTTTGTACACAGTTTGAATTCCAGACCCCTTATCCTGCTTCACAAGGCTCCTCTCCCCCTCTTGTCCTGCCTCTGTCCCTCTTGCATACCACACTCCAGCTGCATGGGTCACTTTTCTGAGCCTTGAACACACTACGCTCATTCCCACCTCAGGACCTTTGCACATGTCAATCCCTCTCCCAGGAAAGTTCTTCCCCTGTGCAGATGGCCCCTCCTCATTCAGGCTTCAGCACTGATGTCTCCTTCTCTGACTACACCTGCACTCGGTGTAGGTCACTCGGCAGACACCCTACCCTCAGCACTGAGTTGCTGAGTGCTCCAGGCCACCCCCCTGCCCAGACCAATTCCTCAGCATCCACATACCATGGCCCTGGGAGGGAAGAGGAGGACTCTGCGGCATGTCCCCACACAGGGGCTGCTGGGCTGGGCCTGGCCTGTTGGCACAGCATTGGTGAAATGCACTCCAGCTGGAAGGCTCAGAGAATGGGCTTCAGTTCCAGCAGCATCCCCACGTCTCACACGTGCGGCCTATCCTTGGGGGAGGTCATGGCCCGGGCACTGTGTTCCAGTTTATTTGCGCCTCCAGCATGCCCTCTATGGCTTCAGTCACTTGCTTAGCCTCTAATTTATGGGACTCGTCGTCCCCACCCTCCCCAGGGGAAGCTGCCCATTTAGCAGGAGTCATGGAAAATGTGAACCGGCTCTTAGCCGAAGTGATGAGTTTTCTTTCTTGGTCATTTTTTGATGGCGGGGTTATACCCAGCCACCCCTCCACCACCACACATACCCACACACGATTATTTTAAACAAAGGAAGAAGCAGGCTAGCACGGATGAGACAGTTTCACTTGAGTTCAGCGATTGGCTGGCTCCCGTGAGTGGAAGATGTTCTTGTTATAATTATCTCTGAAACGAGTAGGGGTTTACTTATATTTAGGGGCAGAATAAAACAGGCGGGGACTTCAGACACATGCTCGTAAGCTCTAGCCTGTCCCACTGGGGAGGGCCCAGGAACCTGCATTCGGAAGGAGGGCTGCCTCGGAGAAGCTCTTGGTGGTAAAGAGCACGGGCCGGAGGTGGACTGAGGCCCCACCCCGGCCTTGACTCAACCCCGCTGAGCCCCCCTTTTCCCACCTGACATCCAAGGCCAGCGGGGAAGATGGGAGACTGTGGCAGGGGCCGGGTCCTGGCGAGCCCCGGGGCTGGTGAGAAAATCCAACCACAAGCCTTTCACAGCTCCTAGTCCATTAACAAGGCTTCACTTCCTCAGCTGTTCACAGGTGCCAGCTTGGAGTCACTGTCCCTTCTGCCTCTGGGTATCTCTTTGTCCTGAGGATGGACATGACTCTGGCACCCTGAGATGATCCCCAGGGATGCGGGGCCCTTTGGGGCAGAGGGCCCCAGCTTCCTGGACACTCTCCAAGCTGCTGCCTGGCTGACCACACCCCTTGCCTTCCCAGAGCCCACCGGAACGACATGGAGACCATCTACCCCTTCCTGTTCCTCGGCCTCGTCTACTCCTTCCTGGGGCCCGACCCTTTCGTCGCCCGGATGCACTTCCTCGTGGTCTTCCTGGGCCGCATGGTGCACACCGTGGCCTACCTGGGCAAGCTGCGTGCACCTACCCGCTCCCTGGCCTACACACTGGCTCAGCTCCCCTGTGCCTCCATGGCCCTGCAGATCGTCTGGGAAGCAGCCCGCCACCTGTGACCAGCCATTGACACCTCGGCCGCCAGACCACCGGCCACAAGCCACCTCGGCCGCCAGACCACTGGCCACAAGACTGTTCCTGGGGCAGTGGGCGCCCTTTCAAGGTGGTGATAGGCCTCAGAGCCTGGTTACCTGGCAACCTGCTGAGCGTGAGATCCTGGGCCCAGTGGGCCTGTGTGTGTTTGGGGGGGTGTGTGTGCATGTGTGCCCCTTGGATTCCTTGGCAAAGTGGCCAGTTGGAACTGTTCAGAGATCGGTTGTCAAGACTGATCGAAAATCCTTCCACTTAAATAACAGCATCAAAACCACCACCCCTTCTCGTCCCTCAGAATGGGAAATGTGAGCGGACACTCGGTTCAGGTTTCTGAACCTAATGACCGTCCGAATCCAGGGCAGTAATAAACAAGGATGTCTCAGAGCCACCCTGGAGATTCTGGTGCAGCTGGTCTAGGGGGAGCCTGGGCGTCTTTAAGGAGCTCTCCCCGTGAGTCCGAGTGATGGCCGGGCCTGGGAGCCACTGCCAGATCCCCCTAGAGCAGGGCCCGGAGCGGCAGGGTGTGACTCCGTGGCTTCTCTCCTGGTGGGGGTGTGGTGAGGTGGGGGTAGGGTGACACCTCCCCGTGCTCCGGCCTCATTCCTATGCTGGGTCCTTCTCCCCTTGGCCCGGGTGCTGGTGGGAGAGGCCCACAGTAAGGTTGGCCTTCTCTTCCTGAGGCTTCACTTGCTCTGAAGGACTGACTGTCAGTCAAGGCCCATGAGTTCTGAAGGGCCAGTCACAAATGTGAACCCCTGCGGGGAATCGTGTGTCTCTCTTAGACTCTTATGCTAAGATGTTCTGTGGCTTTAATCATTAGTGGGAAATCTGGCCAGCTGGGCTCACTGCTTCATGAAGGCCCTTAGCTGCTGGTTCCTGGCATCCACCACTGTCCAAGCTGGCACGACTCCAGCTCGCCTGAGAGAGTTTGTAGGTGGGGCCAAACTGATGGGACACAGTCTCTGGCAAAGAGACAAACACATCCTGGCTGGGGAGTTAAATCACTGCAGAAACTCCTACCTCCTGCCATGGGCAAGTAAGATGGTCAACTTTTTTTTTTTTTTTTTAGTGGAGGTACTGGGGATTGAACCCAGGACCTCACGCATACTCAGCATGTGCTCTACCATTGAGTTACATTCCCCACCAAGTCAGGTCAGGAGGTGCAGGATCAGCTCTGAACCCGGCCTGTCTGGCTCCCAAACCTGCTCTAACCACTGTGCACTCCTGGCGCACTTTCCCCAAGCCCCCTCCCAGCACCGCCCCTTCCCTCCAGGACCTGGGCAAGCCCCCCTAGCACCTGGGCACGGCTCCCTCCCACTGCCTTGCAACCCAGAATTTCTGCCCCTGCGGACTGATGGCCTGCAGAGTGAGGGCCCCACTGGGGACTCAGGGAACCACACGCCTCCCTCACTAGAAAGCCGAGTTAGCTGGGAGCTGGGTGTGGGTAACACTGCCCCCTGGTGGTGAGATGAGCCTCCGTTCTGGGGCTGCAGCAGCACATCTGGGAACAAGAAGGGCACTGTTCTATATTGGATGCCTGCTGTTTACTAAACATTGGCTGGGTGCAGTTTATTATTTTTTCCCACTTGATCCTTAAACGCATCCCAGGAAGGAGGTATTCTACTTTTTGATGAGGAAAGTAAGGCTCAGAAAGGAGCGGTGACTTGCCCAACATCCCTGAGCTGGGATGTGGTAAGGAGCAGAGTCTGTGTGTGCTGGTATTTTAATGTTTTCCTTCCTGGGGAAAGGGGGCTGAGAGTGAAAAGTGCCCAGCTCAGACTGGGGTGAGGAGGGCATCTGACACCACGGGGACCATGTGAACCTGGGACTGATGAATGGGGCAGCCCCTCGGAGCTGCGGACAGCGAGCCCCTTGTGCACTGGTGGGTCACTCCCTCCCCAGTGTGGAGCCATAGCAGCATAGCGAGGACAGCAGGACATCAAACAGTGACAACTCCAAGTGCTCAGTGCCCTAATGGGGGGATGGGCAGGGGGAGCACAGGGAATCCCTGCTGGGGAGGGGCTTCCTGGGGGAGGTGGCAACTCACCTTCGATGAGAGATAAGTCAGACTGATTTGGGGGGGTCATGACCAGTCAGGTTGAGGAAACTGAGGTGAAAAGACAAGCAGAGCTCAGCCCCCTGGGGTCTTGTGGCTGAAAGTGGAGAGGGGAAGGGAAGTTGGGGGTGTGCAGGGAGGAGGGGGCCTGTGGATGTGGAGGGGAGCGAGGGTAAAGGGGTGAACAGCAGTGGGGCTCACTGAGGCTTTGGGGCCTTGCTGGGGAGTTCAGAGCCAGGGTGAGGACAAGCAGGAGCCGGATTGGTGCAGCTGAGTCTGTGTCCTAAGAGAGTCTCCAAGAAGGCTGTGGGGAGAACAGCAAGGAGGGGTCGGCAGCCAGGCAGCGGCCCTTGTTCTCCAAGAGGCACAACTGGTGCCCCAACTGCCCATCCAGAAGCTGGAGGGCCCAGGGGAGAAGCAGGTGCTGGCGAAGGGCAGGAAGGGGCCAGCCCAGGGTGCTGTCTGGGAGAGCTGGCAGGAGCTGGGTGATTTTTCCAGGGGAGAACTAGGCCCCAGGGCAGACCCAGCCCTCAGGATGGGGAATGGCTGGGAGCGGGCTGCCAGCAGCAGTGGCCCCTGTGACTGAACACCCAGGCCCAGGAGAGCTAGCGCCCCTCTCCCCCTCCACCTGTCATCTGCAGTACACGCTCATCCTGCCCTCCACCCAGACTTGGGTCCCCTCTAGGGCTGCCTCCTCCTTCTGACCCTGGCTGGGGGTTAGATGCTGGGCAGCAGCTGGAGGCTCAGGAACCACGGCTCTGAGGGCAGGCGAGGGCTTCAGGGCCCCCGCCCAGGCCTAGGAAGCCAGAGCTGCCCATGGTGGGGCCTTGTGTCTGGGAGCATCTTCTCCTGGGCTCTGAGTGAGCAGGAAAGGCCAGCGCCTGGCTGGGGTGTCACGCAGACCTCAGGGTCAGGGTGCTGGGCTGCGAATTGGGGCCCTCTCCTCAAAATGTTGCCAATTTGGCTTAACATTATAGAACCTTTCACCCCCACCCCAGTATACACATGTTCTAAGGAAGAAGCCCGAGACAGGTGTTGGCTGGTGTGTCCCATCCATCTTGGCTCCCCAGCCTCCTAGGAGGGCCCCTCCGGAGAACCCCTGGGGTTTCATCATTATTGGGGATCCCTCATTGAATGGATTTCTTGTCTCTAAGGGCTTCCCTGGTATGTGAGGGACTTGGGGGAATTGACCAAGCTGAGAGGACCAAAGGGTGTGATTTTCAATCCTGGAGGTGGGGCCAGAACTTGGGGAAAGCAGAGCCTGAGTCCCACGGCCTGAAGGACTCGTGGGGCTCTGTGTGTGTGTGTCCCAGGGAGGCCACTGGCCTCAGGAACGAGCTTCCAGGCTGGCTAGGGCAGAAAGACCCGCCCCTTCTACTTCCAGATGGGCTGGGTCTGGGGCAGTCACAGAGGAGGGTGTCTGTCAGGGCTACTGGGAATCCAGGCAGCTTCCCAGGAGAGAGATCGTTTGAGTTGGAACCTGAAAGGTGGATGGGATTTTCAAAAACTTAATTATATGTGCTCACAAGTAATGGTCAATATCCAAGCTTCAGAAACTACAGAAAAGCTCAAAGAAGAAAATAAAAACCTCTCGTACTTCCCACCACGCAGAGGCGGTCCCAGTCACGCTCTGGATCGCTGCCACAGCCTCCCAACCTATCCCTGTGTCCACCCTCGGCCCCCACTGTCCACCTTCCACCCAGGGCCAGAGGCTTCTGCTGTGCGCCAAGCCCTCCAGCGGCTTCTCCCCGCTCGGAGTGGGCTGCCTTCTCAGAAGCCAGCAAGGCCCCGCACCATCTTCCTCATTTGCTCCGTTGTCTGCTTCTCCCTCTGAATGTGCGCTCCCCAGGGTCAGGGACTTGGGTCTGTGTTGTCCCTGGCTATGCCGGTGTCCCTGGGTCTTGGAAGAGCACCTGCCTTCTAGGCCGTTTCTATTAAATGGAGGAATGATGTGTAAAACACTGATCAAGGTGTTTTGACACTGGGGAGCGTTGCTGTGTCACAGATGTGGGTGGCATCTGTGCTCAGGGGCTCACAGCCTCACAGCAAGACCTTGGACTGGCTCTTTTGTTATCACTTGAGACTTTCCTTAATAATACACCTGCAAGTCCTCCCAAGGCTTTTCGATGGTCAATATCATGAATTTTAACAGCTCCCTGACATTCCATCATTCTGGATACCCTCATCATTTATTTAATCTGCCCTTATTGTTGGATAATTAATTTTCCGGGCTGCATCAGCATAAACAATGCTTTCCTGGGCACCTCTGTACATAAATCTCTGTGGACATCCATTGCTTGCAGATATGTTACAAGAAGTAAAATTACTGAGCCAAAAGGCATGCCTGTTTTTAAGGTTTGTGGTATATATTGTCCTCCAAAAAGATGGTTCCAATTTGGATAGGGTTCTAAAAAGAACTCTGTCAATTTTTAGTAGCCGAGAAGGGAAATTTACAAGCGTATATATAAAGGGCAGAGACCACCCACAATCCCACATCCCTGGGAAAACCACTGTTCACGCTATGATTTACGATTTTCCAGATTTTTTTACTATGCATATTAAATATATATGCAAATTGTATGTAATATACACAATATGTTTATATCGATGCATATTACATATATAATATTTATATTCTAATATGTATACATATCCCAGAGAGAGAGACCGAGGAAGATTGTGTTTCTTCACCTCCACTCCCTGGAGATCCGCATGGCCACCCGTGAGACAATGGTTGCTCTTCTTGGGATCTGTGCCAGCCAGGAAGTCTATGAGGAGCTTCACTTTTTAAAGTCTGAATTATGAAACTAATAGGGTTCTTCTTTCCATTTTTCCAAATATAAAATTACAACATCGAATTATTTTCTTTTTCAAAACGACATACATCTCCCTAGACATGCTGATGCGCCTGCTGACTGTCTAGAATTTAACTTGTTTTTAACAAAAGCGGACATTACATTGTAACCTGCGTTGGCAGAGCGGGTGCTGGCAGAGGGGGGCTGGGTGGGGAGGGTGTTGCCGCAGGGGGACAGTGAGAGGACAGAGCACAGTGGGGAGAGGGGACTGAGTTGTCAGCGTTGTCTGAAGAACCTGGGGTACGGGACAAGGGGTTTACAGCTAGACAGGGAGGGCAGGGCTGGATGCTGGGGCCTCAAACACTTGGCCTGGGTGATGGAATTTTGTTGGGCGGGCCCTGGGGAACCCCAGGAGGATTTAGGCAAGAGAGGAACTTGATTAAGGCTGTGCTTTGGGGCAGTTAATCTGTCAGCTTGTGCAGAATGGCCCAGAAGATGATAAGACAGCAGGTAATTTGAGCAGAGGCTTCAAGTCTTCTCTGTCATGGGCCTGGGGGTTCTTTGGATGTGCCAAGGGCAGAGATAGGCCAAGCTCAAGGTGGACTTCACCTGCACTAGTTTTCTATGCTGTGTAACAAATTGCCACAAATGTAGCAGCTGAAAATAACACCCATTTATGATCTTACAGTTTCTGTAGGTCAGGAGTCCAGACATGGCTTCACTGGGTCCTTTGTTCACGGTGTCACAGGCTGAGTCAAGACCCCAGCTGAGGTCTCAGCTGGAGCTCAGTGTCCTCTTCTGAGCTCATTCTGATTGTTGGCAGAATTGAGTTCCTTGTGGTTGTAAGACTGAGGCCCTCGGCTGTTAGAGACGCCCCCTCCACAGGCAGGTCACAGCACAGGTGTTTGTTTCTCAAGGTCAACAAGAGAGCATCTCTTTGCCCTGAATCTCTTCTTTCAGGGAAGATGGAGACTCTGTTTTAAAGAGTTCACCTGGTTAGGTCGACCCAACCCAGGATAACCTCCCTTTTGATTAAAGTCAGCTGATTGGTGACCTTAATCATACCTGCTAAATCCTTTCATCTTCGCCATCTTCTGTTGGTTAGAAGAAAGTCAGAGGTTCTACCCCTACCCAAGAGAGGGGATTACAGAAGGTATGTCTCCCTGGGGTGGGAGTCATAAGGCCATCTTAGAATTATGCCATCTACACCACTTTTTCCAGTGCACCTTCTGATTTCAAGGTGCCCACTCCTGACCCCTCATATCCCAAACTCAATCCAGTCCCATTTTTCCTAAGATGTGAACTGAGTTAAGAAGCCCTCCAACACTCTCTTCCCAGCACTTGCAATACAGAAGGGAGTTCTTGAAGGCCACAAAGCTTCAAGACTTGAAGGACTAATGGTGGAATAACAGAGTAGACTAGAGAGCTTTGGCTAGGGGCCACTCACTTACCAGTAGGTATGCAAAAGACTGTCCAGCTCTGACGGAGCCAGCAAGGGGGACACAAAAGGGAAGGAAACATGTTTTTTTGCTTCAAAGAGCTCTTTATGTAGTGAAGACGATCTCACTGGCCTGCTTGTTTTGTTTCCCTATGAGGTTACTAGCCTCATGACATTACAGAAAACACGGAGACAAGTGGATTGTGAGTCATTATAAAATGAAAAGTACTGACATTTTGGTTTGCATCTTCCAGATTTTTTACATTTCATGTATGAAAATATATGATACACATCTTGGCACACACCCCTCCCCCCACCCCCCCATTTTGGATTATTTCTTGAAGTGGGTCTCAGAGATGGAATTACCGGGTGAAGACATGCAAACGTTTTTCATGGCTGTTGGTGCATTTTCCAGGAGGCTTTGTGCTGATGCTTATGCTCTGACCCCTGCTGGTGGCTTGGGATTTGCCTGTTTCTTTGTCTTTGGGTCAGGAGCCTGCCGGGGATCCTGCAGGAGAGGGCGAGTATACGCCCAGCTCTGTGGGCGGCAGTAACCCCACAGCGCCCTCCAGGGGCAGGCAGCAGAGGTGCAGGAACTGGGACGCCATTTTGGTTTGGTGCCCTGCTGGCGCCCAAGAAATGTAGGCTTGGAAGGCACAAGGGGAAGAGCCGTGTTCTCTGCACAGGGAAAGTGTGATTTCACCCCAGGACAGAGAGTATTTCGACTTCTTCAAACTACCCCTTTGCTCAGCGCTTTTCCACCATAAACACCAAAGTGCACATTAATGGACGGTAACTCTGTGCCAACAACCCTGGTAAGTGGCTTATGTTATCACCCGCATTTTACAGAGGAGGAAACTGTGGCCCGGAGAAGTGCCTTGCCCAAGGTAAAATTCTGGTCTTTATTTCTCCGGTTTTGGGTTTTGCAAGAGTTAGACTGCCTTTCCTTCAGTTTCTCTCTCATTCACTTAACTTCCTTTGTTTCAGACAGAAGACAGAAGCAGGGACACGCAATGTCCTCCCACAAGCTTGGCCAAACGGGCAAAGGAAGGCAGACAGACGGGGCTTCCAAGGTCTCCTAGCCGGGGGCGGGGCCTTGGGCACCTTCTCCTCATGGAAAATTACATCCTGGGACGGGTGCCCACACAGCCCTACAATTAGGGCTACAATAGTGACAGCAATGTTTGAATATATTTTCTTTCACAAGGAGGGCCACCGTGGCCCCTCCCTCAGCGCCGCAGAGCAGCATGTGTAAGCGATTAAGCCGGTTTGTTTTTTCTAGAGTGCTCGGGAGGAAGTGACATTGACATCCCTGTGGCCCGATGGCAGGGCCAGTGCCTCTGTGGGGACCCAGCTCATGGCTTTTTCTGGAGCTGGTGTTCTTGAGACCCGCCTTTCAGGCCCTAGTGGGAGCCCCCCGCCCGGTGTGACCCCATCTCTGCTGCAGGCAGCCCCAACCTGGTGATGCTTCATGGCCGCTCCCTTTGGATTGAAAATAGAAAGACCGTCGTGCCTCCATCTGAGCTCTGGAGGCTGCCGGGGGCCTGGGCGGGCTGGCCCACTCGTTCGCAACCAGTCCGTGCTTCTCAGGGAGAGAGGCCGCTCTTCCTGGCTGCCCATAAGGGCATCGTCGCTCTGGGCCCTGTGGGCCGGCCCTTCACTGGTGCAAATCCCTGGGATGGCGGGTAAGCTGCTTGTGAGGGAAGACCCTGCTCAGAGCAGGATGGCCCCAGGGCTCTTCTGGGTGGAAGGACAGGCCAGCATCTTCCCGACACCTCTACCAAGCCAGTCTTATTTCCAGGGTCTCTTCTTCCCAGGCACATCCATGTGCCTAAGACAAATCCTTGGCCCCCTGGCCTCCCCCTTCTCCCTCAGTCCATCATCTAGTCATCAACCCCTAATCCTGCTGTGCCAGGGACATCTCCCAGATCACCCACTCTGTCCCCATAGGGTCCAGGATGCTGCCCCTCTTGCCTGGACATGTGCTCCAGCCTCTGCAGGGCTCTCTGCCTCCACACAGAGCCCAAGGGGCAGGTCCCCCCAATAAGAAAATCCCCTCCGTGGTTCCCTCACTACCAGGATGATGTCCAAACATCTAGATCTGGCGACACAAGCCCCACGTGAGCTGGTCCCTGCTTCTCTCCACCTTTATCCTGCACCAGGAGGTCCAGCCCGGGAACTGTCTCCACTGGCCCAAAGAGACAGCTTCTGGCCTACCCCAGGGCCTTCACATATGCTGTTCCCTTAGCCAGAAATGCTGGTTCCCCCTCCCCTCTTTCGTGGAGTCTTCATTTTTCAGACACTTCCTCCAGGAAGTCTGCCTGGATGCCTTAGACTAGGTTTGAGGCTCGCTGTGCTTGCTGTGGCCTCTGCAGCCAGGGACCCCGTGTCAATTCTCTGCTCTCTCCTCAGAGCCCACGGGCAGAGCCTTGGCACACATCAAGTATTTCAAAATATTTGTTCAGTGAATGAATGGCAAGTAGAGTCCCAGAAATCACTTACTCAAGGCAGAGGTCAAACTGAGCAAGAAAACATGGCTCTGGCTGCACCCCATCCTCCACACTTCCCCCTGACCCCCCATAGTCCAGGGCACAGGCCTCTGTTTTTCTCTGGCCTCCACAGTCAGGCAGGCAGAGCCAGCTCCAAACATCAGCAGAATGCCCCCTCCCCCACCTCCAGCCGGAGCCTGCGTTCCCCCTCCCCTTCAGCATCGGTGCTCCATGCTCTCCTGCCCACCAGAGTCCCGACCGCCAAGAGGAAGTCACAACGTGAGCATTCCCAGGCCTGTTGACACATCTGAAGGGGGCAAAGCTCGTCCCACACAAACTGTGCTTCCACTGTGGGATTCCTAATGGAGGATGGGGAAGAATCTCAGGGCGGGGGTGATCTGGGGGAGAAGGGGAAGGGTCCTCGCCTCACTCAGGGGATAGTTGCCACACCTGCTAAAACAAAAATGGGGACTGTTCCTCGCATGAGGATTGTCACGTGGTTTTGACCTGTTCAAGATCATATAGAAAGACGTAGCCTGTGGGTGGGGGCTGGCCCTCTGGGGGTGCTTTGATGCTGGGTGAGCAGGGTAGACTAGAGAAATGGGGTCCATCTGTGGATTCCAGCAGTGCGATCGCTGTATTACTGGGAGGGACACCCCCTCGAGGGGCCGAGCCTCTTTGTGCCCTCTGGGGGGTCTGTCCTACTCCCTGGGGGCTGGTTGTGGTTACTTCCAGCAGAAATTATCTCTTAACTTCCCTGGAGGGTGTGCCCATCAGGACGGGTGGCAGGGGGCCAGGTGGAGAGGGCTGGTTTCAGACCATTCCCCTCACCCTACAGTTCTCTGCAGACCCCGCATAAGTGAGGTCATTGGCATTGGCTGGTGGCACATGTGTCCTCTGACACCCGCAGTTACCATCTGTGCAAGAGTGGGTTGGAGGACTTGGAAAAATGTCTTCTGGTGGCCTTGGCTGTTAGGACCACTGCCCTCTCCTGTGAGCCTACCTGGGACCTCCACTCTGTATCCCACTTTCTAGACCATCTGTCCAGGCTCCTCCACAGTCAAATGCCCAGAGGGGCCCCACACCTTCTGCACGCCCAGAGCAAGGGGTTTAATTCCAGCGTCTGCCCCACACACCCTTTGGCCAGTCCAGGAATCCATGGTCACCCACCTTGCCCTCTCTGCCCAGATAGGGGTGGGGTCCTGCCCAGAATCACATGGCAAGGTTTCTCCCAAACACCTGGGTGTCTTGGGGTTCCAGGGCAGGTCTCTGTCCTCCTACCCCACTCCCCACCCCTGGGGCCCTGCCGGTTGATGGAGGACTCCCTTCAGAAAGAGGCCCAGAAACGAGGGCAGCTGGCCCCCAAAGGCTGTCCCTTCACTGGGTTGATTCCCTTATCCGCCCTCTTGCAACCTTCTGGGGCTTAAATTTTTTTATTTCTTAAAGACAACAGCTTTTTGGCTTTAATACACAAAATAAATGAGGTCCTTGGTGAGCTGCTGCTCCAAGCTTCCGGCCTAACCCCTCCAAGGGTCGTGGGCTGAGGTCTCCAGCGGCCGTGAATGAGGGGCTGAGCCGGGCTCCAGGCATCTTAGCAGCCTCTTGGGCCCAGGAGTCTGGGCTGGAAAGAGGGACCAGGAGAGCCCACTCAGCTTGTCCTGGAGACAGGGGACAGGAGAAGTTCACTTTACTGCGTGTCTGCCCTCTTTTCTGTTGCTGGTAGACCAGGGAAGCCGCGGGGTCCTGGTGGGGCTGGCTGTCAGTTCACCGTGGGCACCTGGCTGTGATGCAGGCTAAACTCTTTGGCCTTGAGACGGAGGCTGGCGATGCTGTTGGCCATGTTGACCCCCGGAGTCGCAGGGCCTGAGCCTCCAGGGCTGTATGGCGGCACTGTGCTGGGGGTGACACAAGACACAAGGACATGGTGGTGTGGCTGGCAGGATGCCTGGAGCTGACCACTGCCAGCTGTCAGTCCTGGACCCCAGTCCCTGGTCCTCCTGCTTCCCCGCCTCAGCTCACTCTCCTGGGAAGCCTTCCCCTGGGGCTGCAAGGTTAGGGAGGAGTCAGAAGCTCCCACAGGTGGCCCTGGGACATGGAGCTGCCTCTATGGGTTTGTGGTCATTCCTCACTGGACCAGGAGCTTCCTGAGAGCAGGGCCTGCATTCTGTTCAGCCCCAGTGGCTGCCCTGGGCCTGGCACATAGCAGGATGGAGGTGAAATGAACACACACCTGTGTGTAAGGATACCTCTTGGTTGTTCTCCTGCCCCAGAAAAGGACAGGCAGGGAGGGAGTTGTGAGAGCTGTGAGGCTGATGTGAGCATCACTGGGACTCAGACTGCACGATCTGACCCACTGTATCTTACCTCTCGTGAGACCACAGCTCTGGCAGAGCTGCTCACACAGACTAAGGGGTGGGTGGCGCCCCCTGGAGTTGTGGGATGCAGAAACCCTACTCCCTAGCACCTCCTCTCTCTCTATTCTTACCCTGCCACCTATTTCCAGCTTTCACCAGGACAAATTTGGCTTTGGGTCCCACCAGGTTCCCAGGACAGGGAGGCCATTCTCTCAGCCCGCCCAGCCTGTTTCCCTCGGAATGGACAACACAGGATGCTGGATGCTCCTGCCGGCGGAGACATCTGCAGGTTTTCAGCTTCTTGAGGGTGACGTGGATTCTTCATTCCCTCCAGATATACCTCATCTTCTCGCCGTCCCCCACATTCACACACCCACCCACACACTCGTGTGCACTCACAGGCACACACATGCACACTATCATGTGCACACATGATGTGCATACACACACGCATGCAACCCCTACATGTGCACACTCATGAGCACACACTCACATGCTTGCCCGCCCACCCACCCCTGGGTGGACCCCAGTGCCACGCGGCCCCTAGGCACCATTCACAGCTCTCTTCAGCTCCTCAAAGGAGTCTGGGCTCTAAAACACCCCACGGGATCCCCAGGCTGCTGCCCACTCCCGACCCGAAAGGGGTTCCCGCTCTCACCTGTACGGGGATGAGGCTGTCCAGGAGAGATAATCTGGGCTCAGGGTGGTGGGCCGGGGAGCCACGGGCTGCTCGATGGCGGCCTCCTGGCTGTAGGACTTGAGCAGCGAGGCGGAGCGGTTGGCCAGCATGGCCCGCTCGTTTCGGCGGAACTTGGCCCGGCGGTTCTGAAACCAGACCTGGGAAGTGGGAAGGTATGATGAGTGGGCTGCAAAAGGGACCCAAGTCCTTTTGGATCCACTGTGCGCCTGCTCTGCCACCAACCCTGTACTGGCAGCTTCGCCTCTCTAAGCCTCGGTTTTCTCGTCTGTAAAATGGGAGTGATAAACGATGCCTGTGGCTGGGTATGTGCTGGAGGACGGGCAAGTGAACGAGTGAATAAATGAGCATTTAGCTGTTGTGCGGTTGTCATGAGCGGTGCAGGCTGAGCACTCAGCTCAGAGCTGGCCCCCAGTACGCACAGAATACTCAAACGACTTTTATTTATCAAAACCCTGGGCGCCAGGCACTGCTCTAAGCTGCAAAGATACTAACTCCTTTCATTCTCGTAAGAACGGTGTAACATGATTCTCATTCTACAAGGAGGCACCTGCGGCACAGAGAGGTTAAGTAACTTGCTCAAGGTCACACAGCTGGTAAGTGGCAGGGCTGGGATTTGAACCTCAACCCTCCTGGCCTCAGATGTCCCTGCTCTTAAACACCAAACTATGGCAGCTCCCTAACCCTGGGTGAGTGGCGGCTGCTCCACCCCGGGGGGTCCCGCGGATGGGCAGCGCTCACCTGGACGCGCGCCTCGCTGAGGTTGACGCGCCGGGCGAGCTCCTCCCGCACGAAGGCGTCGGGGTAGTGCGTGCGCTCGAACACGCGCTCCAGCGCCTGCAGCTGGCTGCTGTTGAACGTGGTGCGGTTCCGCCGCTGCTTCTTCTTCCGCTTGGCGGCGCCGCCGCGCGCGGGGCTGGGACACTCACCTGCGGAGGGGCCCGAGGGTCAGCAGGGCGGCGGGCGGCGCGCGGTGGGTGCCCGCAGCGCCCCTGCGCCCGGGGGCGGGGGTGGGGTGGCGGTGGGCAGCACTGTCACAACTCAGGCACCAGCTCAGCAATTTGCGCTGAGCGCTTTCCCTGTGTCTCCCTCTGCAGACGGGTCGTCCAGCCTGAGAGCCGGAGCACTTCCCTTTAATTCACTCCATTCACTCCTTCATCCACCCATCCATCCATCCATCCATTCTACAACACATTTTTACTGAACCCCTACTATGTGGCTGAGGCCCTGGGGACATAATGGTGAACAAAAGCAGTCAGGATCCTATTCTGTGGAGCCAGGGGACTGGTACCTGCTGCCATGAGGGACAACTAACGTGGTCAGGGAAAGCCTGGGACACCTACATGTCCTCAGCACCTGGCTTAGGCTCTGAAGCATGGTAAATCCTCCATAGTTATTTGTTGTTGAAATCTATTAATATATAAAAAAGAACAGTAAGAGTCACAGTTCTGAGAGTCCACTGCACACAGGTAGGCTTTTTAGTAGATCATTGGATGCTCACAGACATCCCATAGACAGGTGCTGTTAGCCTCATCACACCCTATTTACAGAGGGAGAAGGAAGAGGGGATGTTCAGCTACTATTTTCACATTTAGATTTAACCCCAGGGGCAGAACTGCTGAACCTTCATCCTGCAGGGCCCAGTTCATTGCCCACTCCTCCAGGGAGCCCTCCCTGACCGCCTGAGTCCAGTGAAATCCCCTCTTCTCCACCACACTCACTCAGCACTTAGACCCAACAGTGTCCTGTTCAGTACTTCTTTGTGTACCTGATTTTCTTCTTAAAAATGCATATTTTAATAACCAAGTAATGTCACTGCTTGACACAGTAACACATTCAAAGAACACAGAAAGGCATAAAGTAAAACAAGATACTCCCTTCTCCTGATTCTGCTCCCCAGCTTTACACAACTACAAATGTGCATTTAAAAAAAATTTACAAGCATTAGATCACGCTGAACACACTGGTGCTGCAACTTGCCTTTTCCTGTTTAATTTATTCCAGATACAGTTCCACCCACAGAACAAACCCAGTCCTATTTACCTGCATTATTTGCATTTCTTTCCCTATTGTATTTTCCCTCTTGCTCCCTCCCTCCACTTGTAGGAACCAATTTTAAATTAGTCTTTGGTTTATCCTCCCAGCAGTGCTTTTTACAAGTTTTTTCAAGTGTACATTTTCTCCCCTTCTATTGAAAGGTAGCAGACCGTATACTGTTGTGCACATCACTTTTTTTTTTTCTCACTGAGCAATACATCGCAGGGATTTCTCCATCCAGTGCAGAGGAGTCCTGCACGTACCTTCTCCCAGCTCCATACCATTTGTCTGTGCAAATGTACTGTGGTTTATTCAACTAAAACCGGAGCCCTATTGGATGGGCACATGGCGTGTTTCCAGTCTTTTGCAATGAAAAGAATACCACAATGAATAACCTCGTACAAACATGATTTTCTATTTCTGCCAGTGAATATTTGGGACAGATTCCTAGAAATGGGATTGCTGGGCCAGTAAGTAAAATGCTAGGTGTGGCCAAATTCCCCCATGAGGCTTCCTAGCATCGGTGAGTGGGGAGGCCTGTTTTGGCCACAGATTGGGCCAACAGAGCATATTGTCAGCCTTCTGGATTTTGGTCCATACCTTGTATTTTTGCTCCCCTAGTTACACATTCTCTTTATACATCTTATGGTCTTCACATGGTGCTGGCTGGTTGTTCAGCTGAGCATTAGAACATTCCAGGCCCAGCCATGGATACCACTCAATCCTTGCTTTTGAACAAGTTCCCACGTCTGCAGGGTTGTGTCAGTAATTTAGCCTCCAATTGAACCAACTGATTTAATTGGAGGCTAAATTGTTCCGTGAGACTGGTAAATGTTTGCGTGGAGCATATGAGGGTGTCAGGCAGGAATCAGGGATGGTGCCCGGGAAAAGATGACCTTCCAGCTGGGTTTGGACCTGTGGTTCTCAACCAAGCACAGTTTTGCCTCCAGGGGGCATCTGGCAATGTCTGGACATTTTTGATGGTCAGGACTGGAGAGGGGGTGTTACTAGGATCAAATGGGTAGAGGCTGGGATGCAGCTAAGTACACTTCAGCGCACAGGACAGGTCCCGCATCAGAGAATTACCTGGTTCACCATGTCCACAGGGCTGAGGGTCAGAGGCCCTGGTTTGGAGGGAGGACCAGGAGTTGAGGTTCAGTACTTTTCCCCTTTGGGAAGTACTGCAAACACACGAGATGTGTGTGGGGGTGGGGTAGGCGGTGGCAGGTTCTGGAACGCGGAGTGGCCCCATGCGAGCTGGCCTTGTCTCCTGGACCGACTTCAGTCTTCACTCCTCACCCCTTTCCTCCACGAAAAGGCGAAGATGGATGAGAATGTCTGGTGCCTGGGAATGTCTCTCCACCCCCTGCCCCCCATCCCCTTGAGCGGGAAGAAACCTTAAACCGAAATAACAGGGGCCGTGTGCTGAAAACCTGTGTGATCAAGAGCCTGAGAGCGGACGGAAGCTTCTGGAACACCAGTCACTGCGAGTCGATTTCCGCCCCCCTTTAGGCAATGCTGCTTGGGCACAAACCCAACGCAGGAGGCACTGCAGCCAAAAAAGGAGACTTTTTTGGGAAATTTCTGAACAATTCAAAACTGAGGGTGTTTAAATGAAAACCATTTTGCAACCTTGGCACCGCCAAGTGGGCACCGGAAGAAACAACTCTGCTTTTTGGCCAAACTGCGTGGTGCTTGGAGCTGAAACCCTCAGGCAAAGGCATTTACTCTTCCCTCCCTACTGCCAACCCCAGGCCCCATCTCCACCCCACCCCTGGCACCAGCTGGTCTCCACTGATCTGGAGGCACATCTCTCCGGGGTTCTCATCAAGGCAGCTCTGATGGGACGTACTCAACAAAAGTTGGTTTCGAGTTAGGGGTGGGGGGCAAACACTCCATATGCCTCCATCCACTGAATCCCAGCATCCACCCCATTTCACACACAGGAATACTGAGGCTCTGAGGGGCTTGCCTAAGATCACGCTGCTGGGACCGGAATCCATGTCTGTAGGAAGGCTCAGCGGGCCCAGGGTGTCAGCCTGTCTCTGTCGGGGTCACCTCCCTCATCCACCTCGCTCCCAGGGAAGGTGACACGAGGGTCTGTCACACTCTCTGTCCCAGCTCTGGGAGACGCCGTGGGGAGGGGACCATGGGGTCTCCAGGTCCATGTCATCTCACTGGTGTGGAAATAACCCCGAGTCTCCGTGGCTCTGGGAAGGGTGCCCCTGGGAGAAAGACCTCACCTCTGGGAGCTGTGAGGGACAGTGGCTTGCGAAGGTCACACCAAGTTCCTGGAGGAGCCGAGTTTAACTCGGTGCCAAGGGCGCAGCGATTGCCTGATCAGTGCTCACCGCCCTTAACATTCTTGCTTGTGTGCAACGCGCTCACACCTGAAAATAAGGATCTTCCTCCCTCAGCCCAGCCCACAGTAGGAAGATGGGTCCCTGCTGTGCCAGAGGCTGAGGAGAGGTAGCCACGGTTGAGGAAGATTCAGGCAGTGTCTTGGAGGTGACCCAGGATTCAAACCCACAGCTTTGGACTCAGCCAAGCTCTGGGGCTGGGTTCTGCTTCTCAGCAGATGTGCCGTTACCCCGAGTTCCTGACTCACCTCCTGAGAAACATATTGTGGTGGGCGTGTGTCCTTTGGGGGCTCCACACTGGAGCTTCAAGCAGTTGGAAAATAAATAAATACTAAGGCTCAGGCCAGTGAGCGCTGGGGCCCGCTCTGTCCAAGTCGGGCTGTGCCCAAAGTTGCCTTTTGTTCAGGAAAAGTTTTGCTTTCCTCTGGGACAAGAAAAGAAGGCCTGAAACCACCTCCATTTACACCGGCTGTTTAGACGCAATTGGGAGGGGCTGAATCAGGGAAGAGTAAACAGACTCAGATGAGGGAGGCAGACCGCGCTCTCTCTCTCTTAAAACCAAAATTACTTCGTCTCCGATTACGTTACGATGAAAAAAAAGTGACTGGTGCACAGTTTTCTGCCATTAAATTATTTCACACATACCATTTATTTGGCTGACTTCAGGCCAAAGACATTTAAAAACTCTGCTCTCAGCCAAGTGATCAAGTGTTCCTGGCTCTTTCCTGCACCCATGGTTTTTCTTATTCCGTGTAATTTAAGGGTCTAAATAGTCTGGAGGGAATTAACTGCAAATTCTTCCTAAGACAAATAAACCCAGCCTCTTCGTTTCTGCCTTTCTCAAGCTGTTGAGAGACACTCTCAGTTTGTTTTTGCTTCAAATAGTCAGTTTGCGCCTGACCCTGGGGCCACGGTGAGCTCCAACCCAAATAAATAACTTTTATTAATTAGCATTTATTCTGACCAAATAAGCAGCCTCCCCCACCCCAAATGTGATCTCTGCCAACACGTTCACAAAAATAAACAACAGGTCCCCAGGACCTTGATGTGGATTTAACAAATTAACACTGGGCCTTGGTCAAAGGAACTTCGAAGCTGCAGAAATATTTACAGCCAGAAAAGGCTGAGGAAGGAAGTGGAGGTTGGGGGCGTAGAGAGGCCACCCCCCTTGCCGCCAACATTCAGGTCTCTTGGTAGAGACGTGGGTTCCTCTGAAAGACCCCTGGGAGAAGGGCCCAGACAGGAATTCTGGAAACTGTGTCCTTAGTGGCTGTTCAGACTCAAATGCCACTAGAGACCTGAGGAACAGTCTCATTGCCTCAGGGAGTGGTTAAGGATTTCAGGGGTCCCAGTTTAGGACCTCAGATTAGCCCCAGCTATCCTGCAGAGTGGCCCTGGGTAAAGAATTTATCCCGCCCCAGCCTCAGGAATCTCACTGAGGAACCACCTCATATAACCCTCATAGCAGTCCAACCCGGGTGCTCTTAGCCTGATTTTACAGATGAGGAAACTGAGGCACAGGGGGTTAAGGAAGCCACACGCCAAAGCCACGTGGCTAGTAAAGGCCAGAGCTGGGATTTAAACCTGCAGATTGGCACCAAGCCCTGGGCTCTTAACCATCTTGGCACAAGGCAGCCGGCCCTAAAGGCCCCCCAGGTCCTCATGCAGTGGGAGCCTGAGGGCGTCTCCAGGGGCTTAGGTTGTGTGAGTCAGCCAGGAGGAGGGATACTGAAGGCAGCAGGAGCATTTCTGGAGCTGGAGTCCCTGGCACGCAGGCCAGGGGGAGGAGAGGGGCATGTGGGTTGCCCAGCCTGTGAGACCTGTGAGGGCAGAGCCAGGGTCAGGCCTGGCACCAAGTGTGTCACCAACATAGGAAGGAAGAGAGGAAGGACGGACAGAAGGGAGAAGGAAGAGGAAACATGGACCCAGGAGCCCTCTGAAGAAGGGTGTCTGGGCATCCCCTAGGCCCATCCCAGCCAGAATCTCAAGCAAGGGGCCAAGAGCCAGTTTCATGTCTGAACAGGTGGGCCTTAGTCCTGGGCACTCAGGGACCAGGGCTAAGGCACAAAGGAGGGGTGAGACCACACAGGTGGACTTACCAGCATCACCTCCCTGAAGGCTCCCAGCAACCTCAAGAATGGAGGCAGATTCATCTCTGTCTTACAGAGGAGAAGATGGAGGGAGGACCAGAGAGGGGCTAGGACCTACCCAGGGTCACACAGCGAGTGAAAGTCCACCCCCTAGGCCCTTTCTTTTCTCATGACACCCCTGGTAGCCACTTGGCAGGGATAACAGAAGGAGGAGGTAGCCCCGCCCCCAGCCTAGCCCTGCGCAAATCTGACAGTGAGCATGATGGAAGGATGGGGCTTTTCTCTTAAGGGTTTTCTGACTCTATCTATTGGATGGGGCCACCCAGGCCCCTGGGGTAGGCAGCGCCAAGACAGGGGGCCTCAGGCAGTCTCAGGGCTGCTGTCCCAAGTTCACAGCCTCCCTGAGGCTAGTGTTCACATCAGACATACACATCCTCTCCCTTGTGGACTCCTGCCCATTCCATTCCTGAGCTTGCAACATCCCCTTCTCCACTTCCCTGGATGACCTTCAAGTGTCAGCAGAATGCTGCCTCCTCCAGGAAGCCATCCCAGATCCCATCACACTGTAGGGTAAATGTAGGGTCATTTGTCTGGCAGGGACTGGAACTTACTGTTTTCTGTCTCCCTGGGGCCCTTCACAGGGCCTGGCCCACGGTAAATTCTCCACAAATATTTGTTGAGTGTTGAGTGAATGAATGAACAGATAACAAATGAATAGGGAGGCATTGGGAGAGTGGGGGAAGACTTCAGAGCCTGCCCCTGTCCTGGGCTGTCTCCAGGGTCCAGATTCTTCTTTGCGGAGCCACAAAGGCCTGGCCAGTGCTGAGTTATGAGAGCCTATGTCACAGGGCAGGATGGAGTGGCTGAGGGCGGCGGGGTGGGGGAGTCAGCCACTGACACCCACTGTCCAGCCAAGGATGTTTCACCTCATTAATTCTGAACAAAAACCCAAGGTGCTGATACGTTTTTATAGCTATCAGTCTGGAGAAAGATACAATATCTCAGGAAGGAAGAGGAGGAAGGGAAAACACAGTGGGGCCCAAGGAGTTAGGTCCCCTGGGACCCCATCCATGCCCCCATGGCCTTACAGGCCCTCAGATAGCCTGTGAACCTGGCGTCATGGGCCACCCCAGCCTGGGGTGCTGTGCCCTTACCCGCTCCCAGCCCAAGGGCTATGAGGAGGCCTCAGCAGATTTGGGCTGACCCTGGAGTCTGGAGGAGGCTGGGGGAGGCTCCTATATGGCATCTCAAGACCTCGGCAGAGCCCTAGAGGCAGCTGCAATGCATCTGGGTGTCCCTGGGGTCTAGAACCTCTCCCATACAGGCACTGAGGACATGGCATGTGGCATACACTTCCATCGGGCCAACAGACCCCCCCACCAAGAAACCCCAGTGAAAGGGCCGGTATGTCAAGGGGACTTGCCTTACCAAGCAGCATGAGCGCCTGCCACCTCAGGGCCTTTGCGCATGCTGTTCCCTCTGGCTGACACACTGCACCCCTTTTGCCTGGCTAACGCTTCCCAGCCTTTAATCTCAGACTAAATGCCCTGCCCCGAGGGTCTTTCCCAGCCCCCAAACCAGAACAGATCTCCTTATTACAGGCTCCTGGGCCCTCTTCCTCTCCCATACATCTGTAATTAAGTCATTCTTCTGTTTTGGTTATCTGCTTCATGCTTGTCTCTTCCATTCAACTCTAAGCTCTAGGACGGCAAGGAATGGGTTTGCCTTGTCACTGCTGTATCCCCAGGACTGGGCAAGCAGTTTGGCTTAAAAATATTTCTGAATGAATGATTATATAAATGAAGAAAGGCCTCATTCCAAAAAAAGAATGAGAAATCTCAACTCCCAAAGCCAGTTACCTTCCCCCTCAAAAGGGCCAGACAGTGGTTTCTTAGATGGGACACTAAAAGCACAAGCAATTAAAGAAAAAAAAAGATACATCAGACTTCATCAAATTAAAAACTTCTGTGAACATCATCAAGGAAGACGACAAGGCACAGAATGGGAAAACTATTTACAGATTATTAATTTGATGAGGACGCTTGTATTTAGAAAATAATTAAGAACTTTTATAACTCAACAATAAAAAGACAAATAACCCAATTTTTAAAATGAGCAAATGATCTGAATAGACTCTTCTCCAAAGAAGACAGACAAATGACCAGTACATGAAGAGATGAAGAAGCACATGAAGAGATGCTCAGGATCATTAGCCATCAGGGAAAGGCAAAGCAAAACCATGAGGGGATTCCACTTCCCACCCCGTGGGATGGCCAGAATCAAAAGACAGATAATAACAAGTGGTGACAAGAATGTGTGGAGAAATCGAAACTCTCCCGTCCTGCTAGGAGGAACGTAAAATGGTGCAGCCACTTTGGAAAACAGTCTGGCAGCTCCTCAAAATGTTAAAAACAGAGTTAGCCTACGACCCAGCCGTTCCACTGCTAGTCATATACTCAAGAGAAATGAAAACATATGTCCACACAAAACCTCGTATATGAATGAATGTTCATAGCAGCATTACTCATAACAGCCCAAAGGGGGAAGCCCTTCAACTGATGAGTGGATAAACCAAATGTCGTGTATCCATAGGATGGAATATTATTCGACCATGAAGAGAAATAAATTGTGCTGGTCCAGGCCACAACATGGATGATCTTTGAAAACATTACGCTGAGTCAAAGAAGACAGTGCCAGTCACAAAAGGGCACATGATGTATGATTCCACTTACATGAACAGTTCAGAAAAGGCAGATCTATAGAGACAGAAAATAGATGAGTGGTTGCTGGGGGCTGGGGGAGGGTGCTGGGGAGATTGGAGGGTGAGGACTAAAGGGTTCAGGGTTTCTTTCTGGGGTGATTAAAATGTCCTAAAATTGTGGTGATGCCTGCACAACTGATTATACTAAAAAATCACTGGACTGTACACTTGAAATGAGTGAGTTGTGAGCTATATGAGTTACATGTCAATCAAGCTGTCATAAAAGAAGAACACAGAAAAGGGGAGGGGGCAGAGGGAAACACTGGGATTGGCCGAGAATGGCAAGGAAAGGAGGTCCCCTGAATGTTTGGGGGGATGCAGGGAGGGAGTGACAGGGAGTGGAGGGTGGAGTGACTAAGGCCCACAGAGTGGCTCAGTACTGCCAGAGGAGCCTCAAAGCCACGCTGGGTCAGGGGCTCTGGGGAGACTCTCAGTAAGACAGAATCCACAAGGCGGGGTTCTTGGGACCGAATGTCTCCATGCGGGGGCTGCTGCAGCAGGATGGGGGAGGCCCAAACTTCTTTGGAGACCCAGGATCCTCTGAAAAATGGGATCATTGGACCTAAGTGGGGGGCAGGGACAAAGCTACAGGGCAGAGAACATTTGTGTCCAGTCTCAGGCACAGAAAAGGGCGTGAGGTCAAAGGCCAGATACAGCTGACCATCTCAAAGACTCTGGCGTCCCCGGATCCTCCCCCCAGGCCCCCCAGGCCGCTGGGTCTGGGGCTGATCACCTCTCACCTCAACACTCCAGGAGCCAGGGGCTCACGTCTGTGGTCAGCCCAGTCTTCTCTACTCCTGAGACCCCAAAACCGAGCTCCAGAAAGTGGGGGCACGTGGCTGGAGTGGAGGTGCAGGGGTGAGTGTGGGTTGGGGAGTCATTCAGAAGGAAAAAGAGCAGTCCTTTGCTCAAAATTTGGTCTAGGAAGGGGGTTAGTGTCTGTCCCGTCTGGTTTTAATCTAAGGTCGGTGGCCAAATGCCAGATTTATTGTAAAACCTACATTTTAATAAGGGGCTGGTATCTGGAGGAAAGAAAGCTCATTAACCATTTCCAGACCAGGGTGAAGTTGCCACTCCAGGCTCAGTGTGGGGTTTCCTCTCCCAGCTCTGAGCTCCTGGGTCTCTCAAAGCCTGCGCAGCCAGCATCTGCTGGGAGTCAAGGCAAGGGCTGGTGGCCAGGAGCAGAAATGGCCCAATTTTGTGCAGCTTGGTTCTGAAACAAAGCTGCAAGAGGCTCTGGGATCTCAAGCCTGTTACACTTGTCTTCTCAGTCCTCAGACCTGAAGGGACCTTACTTTACAGATCATCTGTCAAAGCCCCTTGTTTTTGCTAATGAGGAAACTGAGGCACAGGATGGGGCAGTGACTTAGCCAAGGGCTCCCAGCAAGGCAGGGGGACCCTAAGTTCTGCCCACTGACGTCCAACTCCTGAGAACACACATTTTCCTCCTTCCTGCCTCCTCCCGGTTCCTGGGTTCCCAGGGGGCCGGATGCAGGAGTCAGAGTGATGAGTGCATCCCTGACACAGCAAGCGGGCACGGTTGGCAGGGGGCGGGGCGAAGCAGCAGCCCACTTAGCCAATGGCTGCCTCCCCTGAGCATCTGAGATTGAGGAAAATGACCCCCTGTGTGTCCTTAGTCCAGAGAGTTCTCCTCTTGGGCCCTGGGTTTCACCACCTGTGCACTGGGGCAAAAGCAGTATCTGTGCCTCCCTCTCAGGGTGGCAGAAAGGATGGAAGAGCCCAGGGCTTTCCTAAGAACACGCTAAACGCCATGGGCTACCAAGATGCCTACTATTTTTCCAGAATGAAACCTAGGTCCTGGCTCATTGGTTCCTCCCCTATTTCGATCATAAATCTCTTGAGAAATCTGAGGAATTCGATGGACCTTTCCCCAGAAAAACACAGGTGCACACAGAAGTTTGCGTGTAACCCAGGGTGGGGGGCGGGTCAGGTCACAGGCTCCCTGAATCATGTCCACAGATCCCATACTGAAAAGTCAGCTTGATGGAAAGTCAGCTTTTCCGCCCCAGAGGAACCCGCCTCTCTGCCTCTGTTTCACCTTGGGGTCCCCTGGCCAGCTCCCCACCCCAGACAGCAGCTGAGACAAAGGCAGTGCCTGTCACCCCTCTTCTAAGGCTTCCGGGACCTCCCTTGACCCTGGCTCTGAGGCAATGCTGCACTCCCAGAGAGGCTGACCTTTAAAGCATCACTGCAGATTTTTATGACCCATCTGTGAGTTCCAGGCACGCTGGAAAATGTGAGTTTGAGGCTCAACTCAGTGAAGCTCCAGGCTGTCTTGAGTGTCTGCTGCTCCGCTCACCGCAGTGTGGGCGTGTGGTAAGGCCAGGACTCCCACTTCCCATCCTTTTTTATTTTTTTATTTTTTGGCTTCCATTTACTAAACTTTTATGCTGTGCCTGGCACTGGGTTACAAAGCCTGACTTCTCCAATATGGACGGCACTGTTATTAAGCCTTGTTCTCCATCAGGGACAGTGAGGTTCAGACAGGTGAAGCAGCTGACCCAGGTCACACAGCCAGGCAGTGATGAGGCAGGGGCTTCTGTCCAGGTTGTTTGTCCCCAAATGGCTGGCATCTGGCAGTGGAAGCTGCCCTCCTTAACCATTTCCAGACCAGGGTGAAGTTGCCCCCAAGGACCCAGTGTGAGGTTTTCTCTCCCACTTAAGAGCTCCCAGGACTCTCAAAGCCTGCAGCCAGCACCTGCTGGGAGTCAGAGAGAGGCTTGATGGCTGGGTGCAGAGACCATTTCAACTCCCTGTGACTTCGCCGGCCACCCCTCTCTACTTGAGCAAATCTGAGCACTCTGCCCACACCCACCCATCATGCTCTTGGGTGCTGGTGCCCTTAAGGCTGACGATCCCCTGCTGTGTGCCAGCGGGATGGGTGCCTGTCTGTGTCCCAGCTGCCACAGGCCTCACTGGCAGGATGCACTCATAGCCTGGGCACAGAGCCATCTGTGACATCTCTAACTGGTCCCAGGCACACCCTCAAATGACAGCCAACCCGGACACTAGAAAGTTCTCTGTTACAGTGAGCCATAATCTTTCTCCATGTGGGCCCCCCAAGTTTATGCTTTGAGCGAGGGGCAGCACAGGGGACTCTTCCCCAGGGCCACCTTGCTAACATTTGAAGGCAGCCTTTCCAATGCCTCCACTGGAACTCTGAGAGCCTGCGCCACACCCTCACTGCCCTGGTGGCCCCCAGCGGAGGGGCTGATACCAGGTCTTCCAGATTTCTCAAAGGGGTGTCCACTGACAACTTGCTTCGAAACTCCGTGGGAAGCTCATTAGAATGGGACATTCCCATCCCATCCTGGGGGATTCTGATCCAGCAAGCCCAGGTCCGGAGTCTGCAGCACCGTCTCCCTCGCCCACAAGGTTAGGAACCATGGGCTTCCGTGAAGCCAGCAGAGTGACATGGCACAATGTGAAAAGTGCCGATCCACCCTCCAGCTCTGCGCTGGCCAGTACGGCAGCCACTGGCCACACGGAGCCATCTCCAGTCCAACTGACATTGATTAAAATGAAATAAAAACATAAATCCTGTTCTTCAGTTACAGTAGCCACATTTCAAGGACTCAACAGCCACATGTGGCTAGTGGCTACCATGCTGAATAGCACAGAGTGGGAATATTTTCCTCATTACAGAAATTTGTATCAGAGCTGTTCTCGATATTCCATTTTTTCTCCTCCTCCTCCTTCTAAAGGAGAGGAACAACAACAAAGACCAGCACTGAAGGACGTTTGAAAGAAGAAAAATCATCCCCAAATCCCACCATGCCAGCATATCTGTTTAATTTTTGGCAGACTTTTTGGCCCATGTCCACAGGTCTCCAGCTCACACATGAGTCCACGTATGGTGTGCATGAATATCATTTCCCTTTTTGGATGGCGCACCAAGAGGCCAGGAGGAAGATCGGACACACCCAGGGACAACATGTATGGTTGAGCAGGTTGTGCACTGCACAACTCCAGGGGCAGCATTCCCTATAGATTAGAGTGTGACTGGTGCCCACTATAGTTATGCAGTTGACAACCTGCTCAATGATACCTCTCTTTCCTGGAAATAGCTGCATTCAAGTCCTGGCTTCACCACACACCAGCTATGTGAGCTCTCTGGGCTAGTGGCTTTGCCTTTCTGAGGCTGGGTTTTCCCACTGTAAATGGGGACAGCAGTACCTAAAGTGCTTAGACAACGTCTGGCACCTGGTAAGCACTCAAGTAACATTAGTTATTATGTGGGTAACTGTTATAACCTCACCATTTTATACAGCACATTCAGTATGACAATGCGGGTAAAGTGTTTCTTGCTGTGGGCGGCATGGAGCAGGGCTGAGCGTGTGGTGGTTAATGCTCACTTAATCTCCACCCACACCCCACCTACTTCAGCAGAAGTTCTTATGACCTCGTCCTCCTCTCTGCCAGGACTTCCTGGGCTCCTTCTTACCACCAAGTCAGTCAGAACAGGCTGCCCCACAAAAGCATAAAAGGTGATTCATCCAGCATATTACAAATTAGACTCTGGAGTTCACCTGCTCAGGTTCAAATCCCAGCTTCACTGCTGTGTGACCCTGAGAAACTTACCACTTTTCTGTGCTTCTGTTTTCCCACCTAGAAAATGGAGATAATATCTCCCTTCTAGGGTTTTTGTGGAGGTTAAGTGAGTTATCATATGTAAAGTTCTTAAAACAGTGCCTGGGACATGGTCTTTCATGGATGCTTCCAGAGAAGCTGGGTTAGACCAGGCAGGAAGCTTTGCCACAGTCACAGACCAAACTTGCCTCATTATTATCAGTGTCTGGCACGTAGTAGGTGGTCAATAAATACTGAACAAATAAACATATGATTGAATGAATGGAACTTGGGTCCCAAAGAGGAGGTAATCCCAATTCTCTGTTCACCCAATCACATGAAGACTTTTGTGCACTATAGACTGGGTAAACTGTTACAAGTTTCCCACCTTCTTGATCTTCCTATTGGCAGAAACAAATTTACTTTTTTTTTTTTCAATTTAGGGGCCAGAACATGACCCAGAGAAATCCCCTCCCAAAGGGAAAAGCTTCAGTCCGGTGCTCAAGGCCAGAGGAATGGGGCATCATTCTTCTTATAGGGGCAGGGACAGAGGAGGAGGCTCCTGGGCTGGAGCCACATCTGCTGAGTCTGCTCGGAAGGGAAGGGATGGACAGACTGGACTGGAGGGGCAGGTGGCTGTCTGCCCTGACCCCCTCTCCAACTGGGTCCACTCGCACCTCCACTTTCCTAAAGGTTGGGAATGAACCGCCTCGTACCTTGAGTCTCCAGACAGAGGGGATTTGATCCCAAGCCCAAAGTTTTGTCTCCAGAGCCCAACAGCCTGGATTGGAATCCCCCCTCCTCCACTTCCTGGCTCTGTGACCTTGAGGCTATCATTACTCCTCCTGGGCCTCAGCTTCCTTGTGAAGAGGGCATGTGATGGTTCCCACAGGATGGCGGTGATGTGAGAGGCAGCCTCCACCCCAGCACTGACAAGCAGCCAGCACTCTGGCCGCCTAGGTCCCAGCCCTCTCCATCCTGAGTCCCTAGAGGCGGCGCAGGCATCTACGGGAGGGAGGGTTGATGTTTATGGAGCTGACAGCCCCTTCCCCTACTCAGCATCTCAGTGCCTCATTTCCAGAACAAGGAAGGCCAGCAAGGCTGGGAAAACCCAGTCTTTCCACATATCTTCAAAGGTTTTCTATGCAACACTCTTCTGGAAAGCACGGGGAAGAACTGCAAACCAAGGAGACTGCCCCAAGCCCAAAGGCCCTGGGTGAGGCCATCTCCTCGGCAGCCAGAGTGGGCTGGTCCAGCCTGACAGCTTCGCCCTGTCCTACGCCTCCTCTCTGCTCTCAATGAGGCCTCCATCTAGTGGTACCAAAGCAGCGCCTTTCCACACACCCCGCTTCCCATCTTCCTAACCTCTTGAGCTGGAATTCGCAGCTGCCAGGGCCTGGGAGCCCATCTACTGAGACCTGGGTACTCCAGAGGCCCAGCTCCGTTGCTCACTTTACAGGACCCCAGAGGAGGCCCAGAGGGGATGCAGAGGACCCCAAGGCTGTCAGGCGTGGAGGTGGGGCAAGCTGCTCAGCAGCAACCAGGGCTGGGGACCATCCTGCGGTTGACAGCAGATGCGGTGCCAAATCAGGACAGGCCTCAGCGAAATCCTTCTATTTCCCTTCCCCCCACCCCCATGGGTGAAAAGCCCACTTCAGAACTCAGGCGTTTAAAAGCCGCCAACCCCTACATTTCCTTTGCCCCATTTTCTGCTCCCCGCCGCACCCCCCCCCTCATGTTGGCATTTCTCGGTAAGGCCCCAGCTCCTTCATCTTAGGGGAAGCTCTGACTCAGAACCTTAAAAAATCTTACACACAAACTTAAGAAAACAAACTTGGGGGGGCGCGGCGGGAAGAGTCCCTGGCCCTTGTAAGGGGCGTGGAGGGGCTGGGCTTTCCAAGAGAGGTCCTTCCCTCCGAGGGACCAGACCCGCGGGCTCGGCGGACCCCACCCAGGAGAGCCCAGCGTCCCGGGGTCACTTTCCCATCTGGGCCGCGCTCGGTCGGCGCTGGCCGGGGCCGGGGCGGGGGGTCGCTCTTCCGCACGCGCAGGTGGGGGGTCGGCCCCGAAACCCAGGGGGTGCCCGGCCCGGCGCGCCAGCCGCCGCCTGCCCCGCCCGGCCATGTGCACGCCAGCCCGTGCGTGCGAGCGCGCCGCGCCGGTGGCGGCCAGAGCGGCGCCGCGGCACATCTGGTTCCAGGCGAGCCCCTGGCGCCTGCCTCGCCGCAGACCCGCGGCCCAGACACACAGACGTTAATAGATCGGCGCGCCCAGCCCAGCCCCGCGCGGCCCGCGCCCGCTGCCGCCAAGCTGCTCGGTGCGAGTGCGAGGCGGCCGCCCGCGCGGGAGGGTGGGCGCGGTCGGAGGGGTGGGCGCGCGGCGGGCGGGGCGGGCGCGCCCGCCCCACCTCCCCCCTTCCTGCCGCCCTCCTTTCCTCCCTTTCCGACGCCTCCCTCCCTCCCCCCAATCCCCCAGGCTCCGCTAGGCCCCGGATTGGAGCTTGCAATGGTCTTTCCATCCTGGGAAACCGTCACGGAAATCGAACCCCAGTTAGTAACAGAGGCAGTCCCTGCTTGCCTGGCGCGTACCACGGGCCCAGGACTGGACCGGGCACCGCCCTGGCTCCTCTCCGCACAAGAACCCTGGGCGACAGGTATGCGGCCGCCATCGCCGGTTCCCATTTCACAGCTGGGGAGACTAGCTGCAGATGTCACTCGCCCAAGATCGCACAGCGCGAAGGCAACAGCAAAGCTGGCACTCAGCTAGGCTGGGACTCCAGCCCCTACGGAGTCTGGGCTCCTTCCTCAATTCCTAACGCACACACTTGGGACCCAAGGCCTCCCAAAGTTGGAAGCAACACGTACCTTCACCGGGGACGCCCCTCCTCTTTCTCAGAGAACCTCTCCTCAGCTGCACCCCTGGTCCCTTAGCTGAGGTCCTGTGACCCAAGCACCTGGAGGCAGTGAGGCTTCCAGGGGACTCCAGGGAATCTGGGTAGATGAATTCCCTTGGCAAGGTTCCCAGATGGCTGCTTATTCTGAATTGCACCCCACATCAAACCCTGAACTTGGAAGCTACACCCCAGGCCCACTCTTGCTTCTGAGAGAGCTGCTCCGTTGTAGAAGGCTATTTCTTTGGGTTTTTTTTTTTTTTTTTTGGTGTTTTGTTTTGTTTTGTTTTGTTTTGTTTTTGTTTTATTATTCAAGGCTGCATGACGTTTCGCTTCTGAAAGGGGGCTATGATCTTTAGAAACAGCCCCTTACCAGATCAAAGGGTCAGTCCGGGTGGGCCAAAGGGCTGCGGTGGGAGGAGGTGGGTTTTGTCTTCCATTTTTTAAAAAAAATTTATTTCTTTGTTTGTTTGTGTATTTTAGCCATGGCCTTTAGCCCCTAAGGACTAAGCACATATGCTCTCAAAGCGCAAGTCATGTGTTGGCTCCAGGTTAAGTTTTAGTACCCCCTCCACAGAGGGGACTTTTTAAAGGGCCAGGGCCCACATCAGAATCTGCACTCACCCTTAAAGTGGGAGAAGAGCCTTTCTCTGAGATGCTTCCATGAGGGAGAAGGAGTCTAGCTCAGAACTTTCCCACCAATACGCTCTGAATTCACTTGGGGGGCTTATTAACTCAGGCTGTCAGAAATTCTGGGTTTTAGAACAAAACCACACTTTTAGAGTTCCCAGGCTGAAGGTATTAAGCCCTGTAATGGCCACTGCGGACATGCCCAGGCATTGGAAACCAACAGTCTTTTTCACTCTCCAGCCAAGTCCCAGGTAAATGTTCTGGGGTGGTGGGGCCCCTGTCCTCCCCGCCCCCACCCCAAAGAGGTGGGGGTCTGGGGAAGAGCAGCCTGCTGCAGGAAGGGGAGGCTCAAGCAAACTGGGGTCCCCTGACTCAGCTCCCAGCTCTCAGCCCCCTACGGCGGTAAGAATGGGCCTTTCCCAGCCTGGGATGGGGTGAAGTCCAGGCCACTGGCTGGGACTAACCGGCACTGGCTCAGGTGTGTGACAACCAAAGCAAACAGGCACACTGGTCAAGGGGAGCCTGGAGTGACAGTGAATTTGGAGGGAAGCCGATTCTGCGAGGCATCTGCCACTTCCGCGTCCTGTCTGTCTGCCAGGGCAGGTTCTCGTGGTACTAGAGAGGGCTTGTGGCGATTTCTGCTCACAGAACTCTCCTTGCCTTTCCTCCCCTCTCACTACCCTCCCCCCCCCCCCCCCCCCGTCACCTCCTGCTGATTGCAGGTACCCTGTCTACATGCCAGGGCTGGCGGTGGGGGAGGGAGTCCTGGAACTTCCAGAACAGCCCTGATCTCCCCAAGGCCCGTAAGACACTGAACCTTCCAGGCCAAAGGCCTGGCCCAGCCACGAGGCCTTTGCTTGACGCCCACGGCCACATGCAGACACCACAGGGGTTATCGTGATCTGAACAAGGCTCCCGCAGCTGCCCTCCGCAGAGTCCCCATGTGCCAGACACTTTATACACCTGACTTTGTAGAATCCTTACAGCTGTAATGTTAAGAAGCAGACACCATCAACCCATCAGACAGAGGAGGACACAAGATCTGAAAGGTCTAGTAACTTCTCTACAGTCACACAGCCTATTGGCGGAAGAGCTGGGACTCGCCCACACTCTGATGCACCAGACTCCAGCACCTGAGCTCCTAACCACTGAAGCACACTGTCTCCTGTTGAGAAGGTTCCTGCTGAGCACAGGTAAGTCTGTGCTCAGCTCCTCCCAGGCAGCATCCTGTACAGAGAGTCAGAAGCACAAGTGGCCTTAGAGAGCACTCAGATCAGGGCTGGCTCACGGTGTCAATATCCCTGTCATTCAGAATAATAGCCCGGTAATAGCTGCTTGGAACACTGTTAAGGAGGATTCTGAGAAGCGCTGGTTGATTAGTTCTGTCTGCCATGGGCTCAGGAAGGGGAGTCTGACAAGGAGGCAAATATTTGTCAATCCTACCCCTGGTTCCGATGTCCTCATTCTACAGATCTGAAGATGGAGCCCAGAGAGGAGGTGTGACTTGCTCAAGGGCACAGAGAAAGTTCTGGGAGGGGACATGGGCTTCGGTCCCTGCTCAGGGCTATTTCCACCTCAAGGGACAGTGTCACATGTGCCACCATCTCACTACCCCTTGTCCCCTGACACATTCATTTTGGGAAGTTCCATGTAGACCACAGAAATACACTTGAAGAGAGCTATGCTAGTTCTGCCTCTTTAAGGAAATTAATGAGTAGCAACCTGGTGTTGTCAGGAGGCAAACCCTTGTCCAGGGCCTTGGTGATACAGGAAGAATGATCCAACCTCCTTCAACATTTAAAAAACAGGGACAATAAGGGACATAATGTACAACATGATAAATATAATTAACACTGCTGTATGCTACTCATGAAAGTGAAGAGAGTAAATCCTAGGAGTTCTCATCATATGAAAAAAATTTCCATTTCTTTAATTTGGTAGCTGTACGAGGTGATGGATGTTCATTAAACTTACTGTGATAATCCTTTCATGATGTATGTCAGTCAGGTCATTATGCTGTGCACCTTAAACTTATGCAGTGCTGTGTGTGCGTTACGTCTCAGTAAAACTAGAAGAAAAAAACTGGGGACAACATTCTACCCCTTGCACAGAAATACCACATTGCTAGGTTTTGCCCCAAGAGAATAGGCTTTTTTTTTTTTTAAGGCTATCTACCGTGGGAAAAGTTCTTTTACGAAATTAAATTATAAACAACCAGATTAAAAAAATTGGCCAAGACCTTAACAGACACCTCACCAAAGAAGATATACAGACGGCAAATAAGCACATGAAAAGATGCTCCACATCATATGTCATCAGGGAAATGCAAGTGAAAACAACAGCAAAACACCGTCACCCACCTACTGGAATTGCCAAGATCTGGAACACTGACAACACCCAGTGCTGGGGAGGATGTGGAGAAACAGGAAGTCTTCATTCGTTGCTGGTGGGAATGCAAGATGATACATCCATGTTGGAAGATAGTCTGGTTTACTAAACTAAACCAACTCTTACCGTACCATCTAGCAAGCATACTTCTTGGTATTTACCGGAAGGAGCTGGAAACTTATGTCTACATGAAAAGTTACACGTGGAGTTCACAGCATCTTTATTCGTAACTGCCAAAACTCGGCAGCAACCAAGATGTCCTTCATGATGAATGAAGGTGAGTGGATAAGTAAACGGTGGTACATCCAGACAATGAAATATTATTCAACAGTAAAAAGAAATGAACTATAAAGCCATTCGAGGACGTGAAGGAAGTTTAAATGCATATTCTTAAGTGAAAGAAGTCAGTCTCCAAAGGCTCCCTACTGTATGATTCTGGAAACTATGTGACATTCTGGAAAAGGCAAAACTATGCAAACAGTAAAAATATAAGTGGTTGCCAGGAGCCGGGGCGGTGGGAAGGAATGAATTAGCGGAGCACAGAAGATTTTTAGGGCAATGAAGCTAGTCTGCAAGATACCATAATGGTTGTCCAAACCCTATGGTTTTTGGGTGATAATGATGTGTCAGTATAGGTTCGAGGATTATAACAAACGTGCCACTTTGGTGACGGATGATAATGGGGGGAGGTGAGGGCCGGGGTGGGGGGTGTGGAAACTGTGTACTTCCTGCTCAATTTTGCTGCGAACCTGAAATTGCTCTTAAAAATAAAATCTACTTAAAAGGGAAAAAAAAAGAAAATAAAAAATTAAAATATAGTCTGTGGTGTGCTGGTAAACGTTTAACAACTGGTTCTCCGGGAAAGGGGGCCCTTAATGTATAGTGTTTACTAATTTCTGGGGTATAGATACTTCCCACAGCCAACTTCTAGGTACAGTGTGACATCAGTGAAGGCAAAATTGTGCAGAGGCACACCAGTACACAGTATTTCCACTGTCCAGATGGTACATAAAGAAATCATCCTAGGAACATAAATAATAGTAAAATGAAAATTACTAGCAAGAGGTGAGTTTTGAGTATATATTGCCTCTGTTTTAAATATAATTTTTGTCATTGTAAGTTTATATCATTTAACTTTTGATAGCATGTGTATTTGACAACCAACTTCCAAAATTCTGGAAATTTAACAATTGGTTCTCATGAGCCAGTATCAGCTGGTGTTAGAAAAATGATTTGTAGCTTGTGTAAGAGAGGCGGTCTCAGTTTTGCCTATTTCGTCCCATCCTCATTCACGGGCGGGCATATTTTGTTGGAGTTGGCATCCCGGCGGACAGCTCATTTTGGATATGGAAACCAGGTACTGTGATGGTGATGGTCAGGTCTGTCGCAGGATTAGCAGTTCACCCAGAACTGCTGCCCTTGGAGGCAAGTCCCCAGATCCTGCTAATCTTGTCATCAGGGTTCAGATCCTGCAACCTGAAGCTATGCGTGATCCAACAACATTACCAGTCTGAGCGCTGGGGGCCTTTCCAAAGTGAGTTGTTACTCTCAAAAGTGTGCTCAGAGGGCTGAAGAGTCCTGCCAGAGAAAACTCAGGCCTGCAGCTTTCATGCCAACTTTCAGGGAAAGAGTGATGGGTTCCCCAAAACAGAGGTCCCAAGGGACAGGGAGGATGGGCTGAGTAAGGTGGGAGGGATGGAGGCGGCAAGGTGGGGTCCTCAGCGCTAGCTGCTCACTGCAGTCACTGGGGGGTGGGGAGGGGCGGAGCTTTTCAACATAAAATGCTAAGCCCCACCCCTCCAACCTGTCTGACTCAACAGGTTTTGGGTGGAGCCTGGACATGGCAATCACTGACCGCTCTCCAGGTCCCGCTGTTGTGCAGTCAGGGTTGAGAACCACTCACGGACAATGACATGACTCGGGGTTATTATACCAGTCTAGAGTCAAGTCCCAGCCACTTCCCCAAAGTCAGTCAAAATGAGTTTCTTTGTCTGAAAAATGGAGATCTACCTCCAGGGATGTCATAGGCAGTAACTCACATCACCAAGCACAGGGCCCGGTCCAAGGAGAGAGAATAGGAAACGGTGATGGATCCTGAGAACACGAGTGGAGCGATTCCTGTGTGCAGGGCACCAAGCTAAGTGCACCACCTTGGGAAATAAGCACTATCATTTACTCCTCTTTTACAGATGAAGAGCCGAGGCTCAGGAAGAAGGAGGGCTTGCCCAAGGTCATCCAGCAAGCTGCTGGCTGAGTCAGGATTCAGACCAAAGCTGGCAGGCTTATTACTCAGGACACAAATGCTTTGGGAGCTCAGAGAAGAGTCAGGGGTGGAGATGGCAGGAAAGCTTGAAAGAGGAGGGCTTTGGAGAGGAGATGGGAGCATGTCAGGGGCACTGGAGTGTCTCCTTGTGCCACAGGACCAGCACTGCTATGCCATGGGCCTCTTGAAAACCAACAATATGGAGTAATCCAGGCCTCATGCACACTTCACCTCTTTCCTCTGAGACCCTCCTTAGTCTGCGGGAATTCTCAGCAGAGTAGGCCCTTTCCATTCCATCCTATGAATGAGAAGGGAGGGATGCTAGGCTCAAAGTCACACAGGCTGTGAGGTGATGTGGAATGAACTAGTGAACAATGGGCTCCTACTCATCCTGCAAGACCCCACTTGAAAAGCCCTCCACTGATGCTCAGAACCCCTTGTGCAAATGTCGGCTTCAGCTTCCTCACACTGGCTTCTGGGCCTGGTCCTCTGTCTCAAGTCCTACTAGGCTGTGAACTCCCAGGTGCCTCTTTGGATGCAGTGTAATTGAACAGAAGTAGCAAGGGGCTCAGAAATGTGAACCCCAGGAGCCCTCCTGGCCTTTCTCCTTCAGAATCAAATAGACCTTATCCTGACATTGATGATGCTTCCTGGAGAAAATGTGAGATCAATGTACTATTGCACATGTTTGGGGAGGGGAGAAGAAGCTACAGAGAGAGGGGCAGACATTGAGGTGGGCAGCTCGTGGTCAGTGCCCACACCATGGAGCCTGGGTCCAGGGTGGAGTCTTCAGACAACCCCCTTTCACGTCATGGAGCCCTTCCCGGTCTTCAAAGCCTTTCTCATCCACCTTCAGTGACGGTGCAAGGGGGATGCTGTCATTAACTTGCTTTACAGAAGGGGAGACAGGCTCAGAGAGTTGATCCTGCCTAGCTGGGATCTGAGCTAGAGTCTATCTTCTCTTACTTCCTGGGCCATGCTATCTTTCTGTTCCCCAAATCTCAAGTGGATCTAATAAGAGTGCCCATCCCCAGTGGTTTCTTATTGTGACTGCATGGACTCAGGTAAAGCGACCACAACGGGCTGCGAGCCAGGCTGCTGATTCTGTGACCTTGGCAAGTCATTCTGCTGCTCTGCACCTCTGTCTCCCAGTCTGCATAGCACATCACTCACAGATGGTTGTGAGGATTCCATGGGATGATGCCTAGGTGGTCAAGATACAGGACACACAAGTGTCGCCGTGGCTGACAAGCATGAGTTCGGGCCTCTGTAAGCCTCGCCTCTCCAGAGGGGGTGGGCTGGACAGCCAAGCTCCCAGCCAAGCCAGGGGCCCATCTCTGTCCCTTCTCTACTATGAAGCATCCCTGAATGCCAAATGCAGTCTCGCAGGTTCCCAGGACTGAAGAAGCAAGCTTCCCCACCCCCCACCAACTCCCCATCATATTCCCCATCCCCCTCCGCAGGGGGCTGCACCGCAGGGGGCTGTCCGTCAGCCTGCACCAATCAAATACGGAGAACAGCCTGTAGCAGGCTGGGTGCATTTGCTTAATTCTCCCCTAACCCGGGCCTGGCCCCACCTGGGTGCCTCTGATTTCATTAGCATTCGGCTCAGCCCCCCATCACCCCCACCAAAGCCCCCTACTCAAAAAATCAGGATAGGGAAGTTTTTTTCAGAGAGGAGGGGAGGGGGCCCAGGGCGGAGGAGGGGCAGCTGATTGGAGGCTCCTGATGAGCAGGGACCTCTTTCTGAGCTGGCCCTGGCATCGAGGGAGCAAACGTGAGGGTCTCAGATGCCCCCCAGCACTTGCACGGCCCTGACAGTGAGCACCTCCTTACAGTTGGCACCATTAGTGCCTCACTCTCCTCACTCTGGTCCTGACCCAGAGAAAAGCCAACAAGCGAGACCAGAGTCTAGATCCCAGACTTAGGATCTGCCCCCGCCTCCTCTGGCCTGAACGGTTCCCCTGCCCCACCACAAACACCCCACCAGCCACGTGCTGTTACCTCCTGCCTTTGTATATGCTGCCCCTCTTGCAATACGCTTCCCACCTTGTCATGAAGCCCAACCTAGTCTTCACCTTAGGCACCACTTCCCAGAGGAACTCTTCCCTCACAGCCCCAGAAAGGTTTGGGGGCCCACCTACCTCCCCAGCCACTTCACTCCCACTAATTAGACTCCCTTGGGCTGCACCAGTCTGTTTCTCTCTGTCCCTCTCCGGGGTTCTCTGTGTTGATAGTGGTGCCTGGCACAAGGCAGGTGCTCAAGTAAAAGCTGGATGAATGAACGAACGACTCACAGCTCAGCTCCGTTTAGCCTTGAGACCCACAATGCCTAAGGCGCAGGAGATTTTCAAAGGCTGATCTTTGGGAAGCCTGAAATACAGTTTTTTATTGGCTCCAAAATAATTTGTAATTAACAAATGGTTAGCAACATGTTGACCAGACATGATGGCATGTCAACTGGACATCCAAAGTCCCCCACACTCCTGGCTGTGGATAAAGTGTATTTGTCATGGAGTGTTTGATGTCATGGGAGGGGAACACTGCTACTTAAGGGGGCCCAGCAAAACTCTAAGTGGATTAGGTGGGATAATACATGTGAAGCGCATGAAGCAGGGCTAGTGCTCTTCAGGGAACTCTTCCTTGTAAATGTGAGCTCTGTTATGTTCAGGAACAACGCTTTGGAGGGCAGCCTCCCTCCATTCCTGGGCCAAGGGGTTCCGGTGAAGCGCCACCCTACACAGTCTAGCTCTGGCCAGTTAGCACGCAGCTCCTCTGCGGCCAGGGTGATTGATTCAGAGGTGGACAGGGACCCAGTGTAGCACAGCAAGATTCTGGGAGACAAATTCTGGCTGCTCCATTGTTTAAGTCCTGGATTGAGTCGTGCCTGAAGTCCCACTCTGGATTTTTTCAGTTTTGCACATTAGCTTAGCTTTGCTTAAGCCACTTGGGGCTGGTTTTCTATCCATTGTAGGTGACAGTCCCGACTAGCACAGTGCCCAAGCCCCACCTATACCTAGACCCTGGCAGAACTAGTGTGCCCCCAGCGAGGGAAACCCCCACCCCCAAGTCGCGGTGAGTACAGCCCCAGAGGACTTGTGAACCCATCTTTGGAATCCTGTCTTCTGCTCCCAATCCCACCCCTGCCACATGGGCTGGTCGTGGGTCCCTCTCCCAACTAATTTGGAATGTGATCTTTGCAGCCTGTTCAGAGGAGCTCCCATTAGCCACAGCGTTGTGCCGTGGGGAGAGAAGGGATGGGAGGGCCTGGGGTCTGATCCCACCTCTGCCAGGTGCCGGCTGTGCAGCCTTGGCATGGCGACACCTGTCTCTGAGCCCCAGAGGCCCCTATGCTTCTGAACTTGCTGAAATTTACCGGCACTGCAACTAATTACCTGTCTGAGTCATTATCAGTTAATTGCCTGTCTCCTGTTGTCTGGGAGCTCTTAAGGGGTGATGGGCGGATGTCAGCCTAGTGCCCACACATAGTAGGGGCTCAAGAAATACATGCTGAGTGGAGGAGCCTGCTTCTCATGTGTAAAATGAAAATTTCGATAGCCTTCTTTAAAGACGGAGGACACCCTGGGCTTAACAGGGCCTCTTCAAGGAGATGATGTGCTACTGTTATGACAGGGCTCCCAGCAAGGGCTCCCTGTGGACAGTGACTTCAACCAAAGAAGTGACATTTATCATGGCGTGGCAGGCACTGGCATAGCCCGGGGAGCAGGGGGAGATGGATGCAATGATCTGAGGACGACAGAGCTAGGAGCCCCTCCCCTGGGCTGTTTCTGACCCTGCTCTAGGCGCCCAGGCTTTTCTTTGTCTGCTGTGCCCAAGACTGGGCAGTGCTGAAGACATCCGAGCAGTGCCCCAGGATGGACAGCCCCTGCTGAGAGAGGGGTGGAGACACTGCCTGTTCCCTCTCCCCTCTATCTCGCCCTGAACATGGCAACAGACAAGGGAAATAAACAAGCCCCACTCACACTGCCTGCCCTGGGGTGGAGCTGGGGGTGGAGGGAGAGCTGTTGCCTTAATATGGAGCTAGTTTGGGTTGGGACAGTTCCCGTCCTCATGCTGGGGAGATGAGGGACCTTGGGGACCAGCAGTTGCCAGGGGTGTGGCTGGGTCCTCCGCCCTCCCTCAGGGACCCGCATGTGAGTTGCTAATAATAACAATGGCAGTAATGATAACCACAGCAGCAGCAGCGGGCCACGTGCCAGTTCTACGGGAAGTGCTTCCTATCTTTTCACCTCACCATTCAATTGCCTTGTCCCCACTTTGCGGATGAAGAAACTGAGGCTCGGGAAGGGGAAGCCCCTGGGCCCAGGGAGCCAAGTGGGGTCAGTCTGACTTGCTGGCCTCACTCTGGCCCTCCTCTCCCTGGGGCCCCTCAGACACATTAGGAGGCTGCTAGGCTCCCACCCTTGGCTACCAGCTCCCTGGAGATGCTGCCCTCCTGCTACCTCTTCCTCCTCAGGGAACTGCCAGGACCCATGAAAAGGTGGGGAGAGGAAAATCTGCAGTGCAGAGGGCAGCCCCACTCTCCCAACCTCTGCTGTTGTTCCGGTTTGAAGAAAGCAGCCAACATTCACCAAGATCCCCACAGAGCTCTCCAGAACCCCACTGCTCTTCTGTGGGGGCTCTGGTCTGGGCCCTGGGTGCCAAAGGGGACACACCCCGCCCTTGGCCTCTTTGGAATGGGGCTCGCCTGGCTTGTCTCCCTCCTCCCTGACCAGGCTCCATCCCACGCTGTCTGCCCTGTCCAAAGACCCACTATTCACTTAGATTTCCATCTGGTTTTGGTTTTAGGGGGTGGAGGAAGGGGAGGGTTTAGGGAGAAGCTGAGAGCTGGCACCCGATGGAGGTTAACCCAATGTGCTCGTGCCCCAAGCTCTGTGTATTTCCCCCTGCCATCCGCCTCCACCAACCCTAGGGCTGCCTGAGCATCATGGAACCTGCTTCTGATGGGCGGTTGGAGACTGGAGTCTTGGGCAGAGAAAGGAGCCAGCATCAAGATCAACTTTCCCAAGAGTGCAAACACTGTGTCTAAACCAGCTTTGCTGAAGCCAGAGATCAGTTGAGTGCGTGCGTGCGTGCGTGCGTGTGTGTGTGTGTGTGTGTTCTAGACACGTGTGAGAACCCATCTGTAATCCCTCAGGGAGCATATCTGAATATCTCAGCCTTCCTCCCCAAGCCATCTTATCCACAGACCTTCTAGAAGTTGCAATTAATCTCTAATTGAATTTTTAACCTCAAATGCTACATTATAAAAATAGCTGCATTGTGTTTTATAGACACATTTGTCAGGAAATTATACATGGTTATTATATCTTACGCTGTGGAAAATAAAGCAAGTTGCTCATTCCTCATGAGAGCAGCGGTCAGTTCCAGCCAGGCTGGGGCTGCAGCAAATCCACACCATCCTTCCAGAGAGGGGACCCCAGGTCACCAGGCAGGGCTGGCAGGGGCAGCGGGGTCTTGGTACTGTGTGTGCGTGGGTAACCTGTCTCCTTTTTGGAGACATAGTTAGGAACCAGCAAAGGCCACTGGGTTCAGATCCTGGGACCCACAACTCTGTTTCTAATCTCAGTTCCTCTTCCTGTGGAGCCTTGGGAAACTTTTCCCTCCTTGGTTTTTCTATCTGTGAAGGGGGCTTGACAGTCCTAAACTGTGCATCTTCCTTCTCTTCCCAAATGGCAGGGAGAGTGAAAGAGAACACATATTGGTGTTTACTGCGCACCTATGGGGGTCCAGGTGGACACAGAGCCAAGCCCCACCTGCTTGATGCCATCAAATCCTCTGAGCAACCCAAGCTCCAAGTACTAGATTTGCACCCATTTTGCAGATGAGGAATTTGAGGCTCTTAGAAATGAAGCACTTTCCCAAATCACCCAGTAAGTAGGGGTGAGGTTGGGGCCAGCATCCCACAGCTACGTTGGGACCCTACCAGAAGTGTGTCCTGCCCTGGAGAAGGCAGGTGACCCGCTGGGACTCCCTGGGGCTGGCTCGCTATTTCTATGCCTGTGTCACCATCAAGCTGTATGGGAACAGTGGGGGTTGTCCCTGTCCCAGGATCCTGGCCTGCCTGCCTGGGTCGAGGAACAGCTCTGGTTTCTGTCCAGCAACCCTCTGCCCTGGCGTTATCACATCTCTTACCCATCCCTTTCTAAACAAGCCGGGAGAGACTGGATGAGGTCAGAGCGAGCACAGCCCAAGGGCTGCAGGCCAGTAGGGGTGGGGAACATGCCGAGGACAAGGACCTTAGGCCTGCAGCTCTCATGTCCTCAAACCATAACCCATCTTTCTGGGCCTCAGCTTCCTCATCTGGAAAATGGGGTCATAAGACAGCCTACAATATCTGGGAGGAATTCATGAGATGATCTACATGAAGAATTTAGCACATAGTAGGTGCACAATAAATGGTCCTCACTGTTGGGATCTTGGTGACGATGACAATGATGAAGATGAACACACTCAAAAGCCACCCAGTCATCCAGCCCCCGATTCAGCCACAAGCACCCCAAACTCCCTCTACTCCCCCCGGGAGATGGGATTTGCAGTTGAACAGCCTGGGCCGACCTTCCCTGTCTTGCTAATGCATCTGCTAAGGAAATTTCCATCTCTGAGCTGTACACCTACGGCACGAAGTCCTAGTGTTGGGGCCGTGATTTGGATGCAGCTACCCGACAGATGGCCGATTGGTGAGCTTGAAGCTGGGCACAGGGACCCGCCTGGCCTCTGGTTCTACATGGCTCCTGGACCCTCCCCTCCCTGACTCACGATCTCAGATCTCACAGCAGCTGGGCGGGGGCAGCTGAGCAGTTGGGGCTTGTGATCAGCTCCTTTGGAGACAGGGCACCCCGGGAGGCTCTGGGCAGCCAGGACACAAGTGCTGTTCCCAAGTTAACCATTTACTTCCCACATGACAGGGAACGCCCGTTCAGCAAGAGTGCTACTGGGAAGGGCCTGGGCGCACTGGACACTCCAAATGCTCACAGATGCACAGAAAGCATTCCTGCCGCTCTTAACACATAAATTGCACATCTTGAAGCAGGCTTTGCTCATTGGCCCTCTCCACCAAGCTCCCTCCCACCCCGTCTGCTCCTGGAACAATAAATCTCTTTCTCATCTCTGAGCCTCTGTATCTGCTGTTCCCTCCACCTGGAGTACCCTTCCCAACCTCTTTTTTCTGGCTAACTTCACCCATCCATTAGGTCCCTTCCTATAGGAAGCCTTCCCTGAACCTCCAGTCCTCCCCTTATCTGTTCTCATAGCAGCGGGGACATCTCCTTCGTAGCAGGGCCCACATCTCCCTTGTTTCCTGCTGGGACCCCAGGATCCAGCCCAGGGCTGGGCATGGAGCAGATGCTCAACAAATCTTTGTGGGAGAAAAGATGGAGGGACGTGTTCATGGGACGCCTTTCCCATGCCCCTCCTCGGAGCTCTGCTCTGCTCCTTCGAATCCGCTGCAACAGCAACAGTTTTCTTTAAACAACGACCCCCGCTTTCAGCTGCATTAGATCTTCGCCTTTTCTTTTTTCCTTCCCGGTGAAACCAGAGTAGTTCGTTTTTACTTCTTGTCTCCAGCAATTTCCCGCTTCGAGCCCTGACACTCTCCTCACCCGGGGGTGTAGTGGCCGGGCAGCCGGCTCTGCAGGAGAGGCTGGCCTTCCAATTAGAACACGATGTCTCTCGGAAACACGAGATTCCCAAAGGCTGGGGTACCTCCCTAGCCCCAGTTCCCCGATCACAGCACAGCTCTGAGCCCTCCTGCCTGATAGCTACAGACCAGGCTCTGCAAAATGGTGTCCCTGGAAAAGCGGGGCCTTCCCCGGGCACTGCAGCGGTCTTGGGTGAAAAACGAGGAGATGGGAGGAGGCACAGTCCCTCCCTGGAAGGGCCTAGGCCACTTCCCCAATAGGACCCTGCAGCCTCTTGGCCATCTGGGGGCCCAGCATGAGTGGCCAGCGTGGTATCTGAGCTCAGGGGATGATCGCGTATTTCCTGAGTGACCCTGGGCGAGTCACTCAGCCTTTCTGAGCCTCAGTTTCCACACCTGTAAGATGGGGATAATGCTTCACCTCCCTCATAAGGCTGCTGAGAGAACTCAGGGTGAGGCTGCATGTGAAGGGCTGAGCTTGGAGCCAGGCAGACATGAACAGCTGGACGTCGGGGAGCAATGCTGTCTCCATGCTCCGCTCCCCAGTTAGGGACCAGGTCTCGTCTGTCCACTGGGGTTTCCCTGGCACGATGCCTCCGCAACACGCACGTGCCGAATGAATGAATGAATGAGCGAATGAATGAATCCAATCCAGTGTTCTTGGAACCAAAAAGCAAGGCACCTCTTGGAGGAGGACAGGGAGGCATGAAGTTTTGCATACAGTCTCTCAGAGGAAGGCAGAAAGGCCTGTTTTCTGTAGCTTCATCATGAAGGAAAAGGGGAACAAAGTGTCCATTTGTCTTTTCTCCCACTTCTCGGATGTTTTCCTGGACTTTCCTCCCTAGTCTGGGATGCGGCCCTTCCTCCTCCCAGTTTGTGCTGTGGGGACAAGTGCTTCAGGTCCTGGGACCCTCTGGCTTTGTAGCCCAAGGGGTTAGTGGCAGCAGAGGGGTGAGTCTGAGGGGCGCCTGGCCTCAGTGAGGGCCAACCTGCTCTCTCTCAGAGATGAGTTCATCCTCTGCCGTCAGCTACAGACTTGAGGTTCTTTGAGGGCAGGGGCCGTGGCAGATCCATTTCTGAATGTCCGCCTCACTCAGCACAACATTCATTCTTCACTCCGTGCTTCATGGGGTCATGAAAATGGTGTAGACCCTGAGGCTCCAAATTTCGCTCCCCTTCAGCACTGTGGAACCTTGGGCAAGTCACGTAACCTTGTGGAGCCTCAGTTTCCCCGACTGTAATCATTATAGCAGATGCCCTTTCTGGACACGTCTCACATGTTCCACCGCTCTGTTCTCATCACTCCCCTAAATCCTTACAACCGCCCTGCAAGGAGGCACGACTCTTCTCATATGACAAACGAGGTGCTTAGAGAGAAGAAACTCGCCAAGGTCATATGGCTGGTCAAGGGGTCAAGCCCCTGCCTGGAGTGGGGGGCTGTGATGCCCTGAGCAGGGGCACTGTCCCCATGCAAACAGACCCTCAGATGACTGGTTCTCATCTATAAGAAGAGAGGGCTGAAGACTGAGTCGAGGAGGGAGAGGCGGAGAAGGAGGCCCCAGGTCCCACAGGGTGCGGGGGGAGGCCCAGGAGATGGGGGACGGTGCCAGGCCCTCACCCACCTGGGGTGGGGGCAGCCAGAACCTGAGCGCCGGACGGCTGGGCTGCCCACTGGCTGGACCGGCCGCCCGCGGCACCATCTTGAGAGCATTAGGGGCTGCTGTTCACAGATGTTTTCTGTTACGTGTTATTTGTTAGTCTAATGAAAGGAGGTGCACTGGCTTTCAAGACCTCGGCGTTCTGCGGGGGTTTTATATGGGAGGCCCGCACGGAGCTCTGGCGGCGAGAGGAGGCCGCGAGGCCCCTGCCAGGCGCGCCCAGCGGCTCCTGCTTTGATTCCGAGGTTTGCAGCCATCCGCGTGGTAATTCCAGCTCTGGTTAAATGTCATTTTTAATAACGCCATCTCTGGCGTGTAAACGTCTGCGCCCACGGCAAGAGGGGTGGCCGGGAGGGCGAGGCCGGTGGTGGGGGAGGCCAGGCAGGGAGGCGGGATGGGGGGCCAGTGGACCAAACCTGGGGCGAGGCGGCCGCCCGCCTTGGGGTGTGGATGCTCTACCTCAGGAGACCCCCGCAAGGGGAGCCCGTAGTGCCGTGAGGGGCAGGGTGGGGGGGTGCGCCCGGAGGAGGGGGCAGGCAGGATGATGGGAGGGGCTTTTCCAGCAATGAGTGGTAGAAACCCCCAGCTCTGCAGCGAGGCTTCTAACCATCCCACCCCCCAACTTTGGCAGCTGGAGGGAATCAGAGTGCTTGAGAAGGAGAAACTCCCTGTGGCAGTTGCCCCCTTTATTCCAGCTCTTCGTTCAGGTGCCCTTGGACAGGTACTCAGTAGGTGTCCAATGAGTGCCGATGGATGGTCGACAGCGATTGGGCTTTCCTAGACGCAGCGATGTGGCTTCCATTGCAATCAGGTCTCTGGGGATGCTGGCGCTAGGGCTGGGCCTTGGAGCAGTCCCTTCCCCCCAGGATGGACTCTTCCAGGTGCTTCCAAACGACGCCAGCCTCAGGCTTCCTTGGTGGCGCCGCGCGGCCTCTCTATCCTCCCACAAGAGGACCACTTTCCACTCAGACAAAATGACAAGCACAACAGAGGGGCAGAGTTAGCACTGGAAGGAGCCTCTGAGTGCACAGCAGTGCTCACCCTTTAATTCACATAAAAATGGCTGGGGGCCCTGCTAAAGGCAGAGCCCCTTGGCCTCCTGCTCTATCTGCCCTGCACTCAGGACCTTCTCCAGAGACCACAATCCACCCAGCAGCCCCCGTCCATCTCTTGGGCCACCATGTCCCACCTTCTTGGCTTCTCTGTAACTCATCATCCCAGCTTCCTTCTAACGTCTCCACTGGCCCCCAAACTGGAAAGTCCCGGTTGTCCTTCCCAGGCAGAGGAAAGCAGAAAGGATCATGAAGAGGGACCAAAAATAATGTCTTCCAGAGCCTGCTTCATTTTTAGGATGCAATAAAAGATATCATGAGCGGTAAAGGGCCCCCCGTGGACAGCGTCCTGTCATCACAGTGGCCCCTCGGAGCCAGGCTGGGAGCAAGCAGCTTCCCAGATGTGGAGGGGACAGAGAGCAAGGAGGACTGACTGGCAGGGGCAGCGCGAGCATCTGGGTCATTTATTCAGTGACGTCCATTCCTAGGACATCTGGAGATTCCATGACTTCCAGGAGTCGACTCCCTCTGGGCGGGGAGCACCTTGAGACATAACCCCCCCCCCACCCCGGTCCCTAGGGGCTGCCGAACACCCTGTCTCCCTGTGTCTGCTCAGCAATGGGCGCCTGCTGAGATCACTTTCCCCAGCTCTGTCTAAACAGGAAGCTCCCACAGGGCTCTCCTACTCACCACCTCGCAAAAGACACTTAACCCCTGGCCCATTCAGGCGCAATCTGGCTGCTCGCTCATCTATACACCAGTCGCCTGCGGCCACCCTGACCATTAAAAGCCTGGCCCTGATCATCTGCAGGCTGTAGCCCTCACGAAGGAGTGTGAGGGTGGGTGTGGGTGTGGGTGCAAGTGTGTGTGTGAGTGAGTGGGTTTGTGGGTGGTGGAGGGTGACTGTGTGTTTGGGGGGTGGGGGTTGTATGTGCGTCTGTGTCTGAGCTGGGAAAGCCAGTCCACCATGTGCTTCCCAAATGCCAGCCCATGACTGAGTTTTCACCGACCTACCACAAAAGGTAGGGGCACTTTGCAAGTGTCTCTGTGAAGCTAAATTTAAAATTCATTTTGAGGACCATTTTTTACTCTGAGATTAAGGTGCTAAAAGGTTCTCTCTTAGATAAACAGATGTGAGCAATAAGATAGTAGTTGTTGTAAGTAAATGGCTTTTCTTGGCAACTTTAAAGCTGCCCAGTCTATGCCAGTTCCTCTAAGTGCCTGGAAATTTCACCAGGGTTTGAAATCTGAAAGTCTGTGTAGGTGGTAGGAGATCAAGGCCTCACACATAGTTGGTGCTCAGAAAATGACTGTTGAATGAGTAAGTGAATAAATGAATGAGTGAAAGAATGAGTGAGTGAATGAATGAATGAGTGAGTGAGTAAATGAATGAATGAATGAGTGAGTGGGTGAGTGAATGAATGAATGAGTGAGCGAGTGAGTGAATATGGGAGTTGGGGTTAGGCAGGGAAAGGGGGCCTGCCCTATTGATGTTCCTCAGAGTTAGGGACCCTCCACAGCTCTCCTATGTCCAGGACGCCATTCCAGATGTTTCTGGACAGGCGGGGTGGAGGGCCCCCACTCACTCTCACACCTCCCCAGGCCCTCCAAGCCAGGCTGTCCTCCCGCTGCCAGGCCTGACCCGTCTCCCCACACCTGTGACCCAGGCCAGGCTGCTGAAGATGTGGAGGAGACCCCCACCCCTGGCTGCCTCGTGGCCCCCTGAATGCAGCCCACACCAGCCTGGGAGTAGACATCCCTGGCCAGACCACCTAGCATTCTGGGGGCTCCAGGGATGGCTCCAGCCAGCGGCAGAGAGCAGAGGCTTCGGGACAGACCTGGGCTGGAATCCTATATTCCTTCTTGTCACCTTGGCAAGGGCTCATCTCCTCTGAGTCTCAGTTTCCCTCTCCATAAAATGAAGTTAATAAAAGGACCCACTTCCACAGTTGGTGGGAAGACAATGAGGGGTGAGGCATGTGTGGAGCCCTGGACAGTGAACAGTAAGTAACTGGTCATTGTCACCACATTCCCTCTGGGACAATCCCTTCAACTCCACTCCTTCGGCCTCTGATCCCAGGGCAGCACCTGGGTTGGCCGGGTTCCAACACTGATGCCCTATTTGTAGGATGTGTTCAGGGGAAGCAGTGCCCTCCTCAAATCACTTCCTAGGCTCACTTCTGCCTGGGGAGAGCCACTGCCTTTTGGGTCTAGGACACCAGGAAATTTTCCCCAGTTTGGCCTTGTCCAGTCTGACCTCACATCCCTGCCCAGGACAAACAACAGAAAACCCTTCCTTCCTGTCTCTATCCACATAGAAACCTAACACGGCACTGGGTCCATCCCAATAGCCCCACTCTGTGCCAACCCTGAAGGCCCATCTCCCCCTGCCTCCCTGCCCCCTTTCGATTCCCAAATAAACCTTACCTGAGTCTCCCCAACAACCAGATCGGGCTTCCCCTCCCAACTCCTCCAGCCCAAATACTGAGCTATGCAGGAGAAGCCTGGACTTGAGATCCAAAACCAGATCCCACCCCTCTCTTCCCAGCTGGGAGACCTTGGGCAGGCTGCTTTGCCTCTCTGGGCCTCCTCAAAATAGGCATGGGAATCACTAGTCCTGCCTGATTCACGGGGCTGCTGTGAGCATCTCCATGAGCTGAAATGGAGACCCTTCATTGAGCACCTACTACATGCCAGGTGTGGTCTCCCACCCCCATCAGGGCCCACCCTGTAAGAGACATCACTGGCCATCATACCCATTTCAAAGATGGCAACACTGAACCTCAAGGTGCTTTTTAGGCCTCAAGGGTGGTGTACCTGCGAGCATTATCGCTAATGCTCCAAAAATCACTTTTCCTGAGTCTTCTGGGAGGGAACAGTGACAGCTCCAGCCCACAGGGAAGGGCTCTCGTGGGGCTGCCAGCTGGCCCGAGGCCCCTGTGCCAGGCCCCCAAGCTCCACCCGGATGACCTATTAGATAGAGGAACAAGACCACTCTGGGACCATGGACAATGAATGAAAAAACAAGAGCCCTTCCTGATGACAGAAGACCAGAGCCACAGATCGCTGCCCCCCTCCCCCTGCTCCCCTCCCCTGGTGAACCCAGCAGTTCTCAAACTGAATTCCCCGGGCTCTCAGCTTCCAGGCCTGGTTCCTCAGTCTCTCACTCACGCCTCCTCTCTCCCTGTTCCTGGGCGTGTGCTGAGGGACACCCTCACCTGTCTGGCCCAGGCCCAGCCAGGACCCAGGTCTCAGACACTCCACCTTCCTGGGGAGATGGGCAATTTCTCAGCCTGGATCAACTCAGGAGGGGGGACAGAAGGAGCCTCACAAGCGTGTGTGCTGCCTCCACGGTTCAGGTGGGGACCCGAGGCCCAGAGAAGGGATGTGACATGGAGTCCCACATGGAGATGGCAGCAAAAGGCAGGGCCCCAATCTGGGTGTCCTGACCCCCCATCCAGGGCTCACTCACCGCAGATGCTCCGTCCCCCACCTCCGTCAAGGAAATGGATGGAGGGAGAGGCAGGGAGGGGAGGAGGGACGAGGGGAGGAAAGCAGGCTTGTCTTTCAAAGGCCTGGTTCTGAAGAAGTCCCTTTGTCTTTATCCCCCACCAGCCCTGCTCCTGTCTTGCAGGCCCTGAGGCTGCCACAGCCAGATTTCAGACCCAGTCAGAGGGAGGCCGGTTAAAAAGTCAGATATGGAAAACAGCGTAGCGGTTCTCAAAGAATTAAACAGAATTACCATACGACCCAGTGATTCCATACCTGGGGATACGCCCTGAAGAACTGAAAGCAGGGATCTGAGAGAGCTTTGCACACCCAGGATCACAGCAGTATTATTCACAACAGCCAAATGGCAGTAGCAGCCCAAGTGTCCCCGACGAATGAGCCGGTAAACGAAATGTGGCACATACACAGGACGGAATATTATTTGACCTTAAGAAGGAAGGAAATTCTACCACCTGCTACGACACAGATCAGTCTTGAGAACATTATGCTAAGTGAAATAAGCCAGACACAGAAAGGCAAATACGGTATGATTCCACAGATATGAGGTCCCTAGAACTGTCAGATTCATAGACAGAAGGTAGAATGGTGGGGGCCAGGGGCTGGGGAGGCAGGATGGGAGTTAGTGTTTAATGGGGACAAAGTTCCAGTGGGGGAAGATGAAGGAAGTCCTGGAGATGGATGGTGGGGATGGCTGCACGACAATGTGGATGTATTCAGCGCCCCGAATCTACACTTAACAATGGTGAAGACGGTAAATCATATATTAGGTGTATTCGACCCCAAGAAAAATCAAAACATTGAAGGCCAGTCTGCCTGTCTCTCAAACTACTCAGTGGCCCCTTCAGGCCCTCCACTCAGACACTCGGCCCTGCCCTCCCACCACTGGCAAAGCGGAGCGGGAGGTCCCCACCCAAACCTCCTGGCTTCTTGTCACCCGTCAACAGATGCGGCTCAGAGAACAGCTCCATGAGGGGAGCCCAAAACCCCTGCCCTGGGCTCCAGGCCACCCCGGCTCAGCCTGTACCCTCAAACTCCAAGTGTTCCACTGTCCTGAGTCTCTGGGAGGTGGACCATTCGGTCCTGGCGTTTTCCCGAAACGGGTCCCAGCCCCACGCAGGCCAGGCAGCCTCCCCGGGCTGGGGGCCTCACCCCTGCCTGGCTCCAGGGGTTTAGTTTATTTTCAGTGTGTCCGCATCCCTGTTTCCGCCCTGCCCACAGGAGGGAATGCTTTAAAGAAAATCTCAGTTATTAATGTGGTTTCTTTTGTTGTAAGTCATTGCAAAGGCAGCAAACGAGAGTTTATTTTCCTAACGTGCTTGGCATAGCTCGGCGCCCCAGCGCAGACCTCAGCGTTTGATTTGGGAGGAACCCGAGACCCCGGTTTGCTCTGAGTCACCGGTGAAGCCACAGCCTCCCTGGCCAGTTCTGGGGGGAGCCTGATCCGGGGAAATCATTGGCAAGAAGAGGCAATATCTACCGGTGACTTGCTGAAAACCAACGATTGAAAAATATATCTTAAAAATTTTGAGCCTGCTAACCTGGCAGGTAGAAAATATACCAATTTTCTAACTCATTAGTTTCCCCATTAACCTTTATTTTTCTAATGCGGGCACCCCGTTTCTCTTTGGTGTCAGTCGCTTCGTTTGGACCTGGAAACAGCTCCAGAAGCCAGAGGAAAATCTACTTGCCGGCATGTCCAAATCCTCAGTGAGGCACCAGGGCTCCCTGTGGGCCCAGGACTGGGGGACGAAGCCACAGCCCAGAGCCCACGCCTGCTGGCCCGGGGTCCAGGTTCCCCGCACCTGAGTTTGACTGCCCACTTCGGAAAGGGGTCCAGGGTTGCGGGCTGGGCTCACCAGGCTGAGGGGACGAAAGGGCCCTTCTCCCCCAGCTTTGGAGACTTCAGGACTTGGGAATCCAGCGGCTGTGGGAGGGGGCACGTGCCTGAAAGAGGAGGAGAAGGAGGAAGAACAGGAGGCCGGCCTCCCCTCCGTCCACCTTCTGTCTGCAGGCCCAGGCCCGGCGGGCAAGGGAAGAGCTCTCCCAGACCTGGCCCAGGGGGCTGCCGCGGAGCACCCCCACCCCTGCTCCCTCGCCGCCTGGCAGCGGGCACCCCTGGAATGCACCCAGTTGGCCTTGGGGAGCTGCTTGACTCGACATAAAACATTTGGATTTCATGGCCTAGTGATTTGTTTTCAGTCTGAGGAATGAGTATAGGGTTACCTCCTTTTAATTTTGCCAAGTAAGGACATTAAAATAAAACCATCTCCAGTTATAATCCCTATTTCATAAAAGAAAGGGTGTTTTAAGACCAAAAATGAGTAAGAAAGATATAATCCCAAACCAGAGAATCCTTCAAACTGGATTTTTTTTTTAGTTTCGTCAGGGAACTCTCTGTATTGTCCATGTTTGCTTCCATTTGCAGCGGCCTGGAGAAAATCTCCCTGAGGGCTGGGAGCCCAGGGCTGCATGTCCCCAGGGCTAAGCTGGGGGGCGGTTCCTTGAGCCAAGCTCTGACTCTGCATGTGGCCTCTTGTCCCCCACAGATGAGGGGAGAAGATGCCCTCCTCTGGGGGCAGACTGACTGCTGCCCTCAGGCCTGTCCCACCTGACCTCACACCCAGAGTGTCCTCTGTCTCCAGTGCCTGGGAATTCCCAGTGTGCAGAAGCCCCTCCTCAGGCAAAGGCCCCGGGCTCTCAGAGAGGGTGGCCTGGCCCCAGGGGGCTGCTGGGAGGCCTGTTACCCACCCAGGTACCTAGGGGCTGCCAGTGGCCCTGTCTAGACACTTGTGACCCCAGCTATTCTGGGGATCCCCAGAAAACCCCTCCATTTGGAGACCTATGCTGTGTCCCAGAGAAGCAAGGCCTTCCACTGTCTGTCCCCACCGCCAGGGGCCAGGGGCCAGGGCAGAAGCGGGCACTCACCCCCCGCCAGGACTTGAGTACAAAATGCCCAGCCTCCTTCCTTCTCTCCCCAACACTCCTCTACTCCTCTCTTCTCTTCTCCTTCCTTTTTTCTCTTCCTTCTTTGCTTCTTTGCTCCTCCTTCTCTCCCCAGTTTATCAGGGTAAGATCGGAGACCTCTCCTCCGCTCTGTGGGGAAGCCGGCTCCAAGCCAGGAGCTCTTCCCATGAGACCTGGGGTCCTCAAACAACTCAGGATGGCAGGACCCAGCCCGCACACCAGAAGGCACCCCCACTTTACCCCTGGCCCAAACCAAACACCTTCCTTCCACCTTTCTACCAGGGAAACCCCAACTCCCAGGAGTGGGTCTGACGGCTTTGTGATCACCCGGGCCGGTGAAGAGATGCCAGTCTGCTGTGGCTAGCAGGAGGTGGACGCCACTGAGGGGGGACCGGAGGACGCCGGATACAGCTGGCACCAGCTGGGCGCTCTCTAAGGTGCACTATGGAACGGGTTGTGTCAGGCATCCCTCACATACACACAGGCTCCTGGACAAGGTTTCAGAGGAGGCCGCCTGAGCCACCTCAGTTTTCCCTGCACGTCCTCTCATCTGAAAAGCATAGCATGCAGCCACCAGGGCTCCCCTGAGACCTGGAGGCTGGTGCAGGAAGTGGGGGTCCCCAGGGATGGTGGGAAGCCTGCTGGAGTCAGGTGGGTGACTGTTAAGGGACCCAGAGCCTCCAGCAGGCCAGCCTGCTCCCCAGAGCTAGGGGAGCGGGCAGTGGTCTCAGATGACCGCACCACCTCTTCAGGACGTGGGTGAGCTATGAGGCCGCAAGTCCTCCCCCTCCATGAAACTCTTCAGGGCTGAGATCTTTGCTTTATCCTCATCTTCTCCTGCTCTAGCCACACCCCCATTCTTACCAAGCACTGAGGACCCTGTGATCCTCGTGACTTTTTGAAAAAAGCCACTTGGGTGGGTTGTTTGTTTTTAAAGCCCCTTCCTGATGACCTTTAACCTCGGCAGGGGAAGGGAGGACTTACTGGCTCTTCAGGGCTGAGCCATTCCCCCTAGGAAGCTGCTAGTGGGGCAGACTGAAGGTGGGGGGCAGGCACGTGTACCCCAGCCGGGGAACCCGTCTTGCAAAAGCCTAGTAGTAGCTGGAATGGTATCCCGGAGGAGAGGGGGCCAGAGTTGGAAACCCAGCTGTGTGACCAGGTCACTTTGCCCCTGGGAAGCCTCAGTTTCCCCAGCTGTGGCACCACAATAATCACACCTACTTCTCAGGCTATTTGGGAATGGGGCCTTGAGGGCTGTCTCCTGAGCTGAGCACAAGGCAGCACGTCCCTCTGCTGTTCCGAAGACTGGAGGTGGTTCTGGCCAAAAGACAGTGCCCTCCCCCTGTCTAGAGCTCCGGTCCCCGCAGCCCACCCCATCAGGGACAGACTATCTCAACTAGGGCTGCGGCGGCAGTGGCGGCGGCGGGCCAAGCCAGTCACTCGGGCGGCAGCGCCCAGCACCCGCGCCCCCGGAGGTCCTGCCGCCGCGTCTCCTGCCCAGTCTGGGCTCGGGCAGAGCCAGCGCCCCACCTCTGTCGCCTGACCGTGCGCGCCACTTCGTGCCCACGAGACTCCAGCCTCGCACCCCTCTGCCCCCGGCAGCCCCATAGCCCCCGGCTCCCCGCATTTCCGTTCCCACGGCCCCTCGGGTCCCGCGCCCCGGCCCCGGCCCGGCACTCACCGTCCTGCGGCGCCGCCTCGCTGCCGCTGCTGCCCCCGGACGGCTCGCGCGCCGCGCCCTCCCGCGCCTCGGCCCTGGCCGCGGGGCGCGCCGCGAGCCGCCCGGCCGCCGCCACCTCCTCCAGGTCCAGGAGGTGGCTGACCGTGAAGTTCTTGCGCGCCTGGGCGCAGTCTCCGGGCCCCAGCGCGGGCGGCGGCGGCGGCGGCCCCGGGCCCAGCGCCGGCTTGTCCAGGGCGAAGGCGGCGCCGGCCGCGCTGTCCATGCCCGCGGGCCGCCCCGGGGTCGCCGGCGGCGCTGGCAGGCGCGGGTCCGAGGCGGGGATGGCAGGCGCGGGTCGGAGCGAGCGCGCCCCGGCCGCCCCGCGCTCGGCCCCGCTCCCGGCCGCCTCCTGGCTCCGCGGCCGCCGCGACCCGCCCGGCGCTGACGTCGGGGGAAACCAACTTTCTTCCCTCCCCTTCTCTGCCGCCTCGCTCGCTCCGAAGTTGCTAAAACGCGAGCTCCTCCGGCCACACGCCCCTTCTTGAAGCAGACCTCGCCCCCTGCCTCTCCTCCTCCCGCTCCTCCTCGCCTCGCCCGCCCCCACCCCTCCGGGATGGCGGGAGGGAGGGGGTCCCGCGGGAGTCCAGCTGGAGGCTGGGGGCGGGGAGGGGGAGAAGAAGGGGCGTCCTCCTTTCACCCTCCCCACCCACGTTTTAAGGACTGGGAAAGTTTAGTGTCTGTGTGTGTGTGTGTGTGTGTGTGTGTGTGTGTGTGTGTGTGTGTTTTATAATCCCCCAACAAGTGTCTGGGGAGGTGATAGTGGAGAGATTAGCAGGCCCCTTCCATTTACAAATTCCTTTGCCGAGAAGGGGGAAGCGACTCTGAGACAGTTGGCTGGGAAGATCTGGAAATCTCAACGCCACTGTCATCCCGCGTGCTCCACAACGCCGGCCGGAAGAGTCCCCGGGTCCGCCTTGTTCACTCCACCTGGCCCCAGGTTCTTTCCCCCACAAAGCAGCACATCCTCAAGCTTCTGGGGTGCGCGCGCTTCTCCTCCCCCAACACACACCTCGAAGCCCACGGCCAGGATGCTCCAGGGCCTCCCCAAGGAAAACCAAGCCGGGAGGAAAGAGTTTCCGCCCAGAATTCCTAGTTTACACACAGAGGACAGACTGCCAGATGACAGCCGGACTGACAGATGGGTGACAGGGAAAGAGAGGCCGGCTTGGGTCTCTGCTCTTGTTTTTGTTTTTTAAGGAAAGCACAAAAAAGATGCTCCCGGTGGTGAAGCTGAGAGTGTAAGCCTTCCAGATGCCACAGGTCTTTCCCCAGGATGGCTGCCTGTAGGCTTGGCCCTTTCTTGTCCCAGCATCACTGCAGAGCTGTAATTCATAGCAACAAAAATAAACCCACCAAAAGAAGGCCTTCAGAATCTACCCTCTGGGCTCCCGCACAGAGACGCCACCCTGCACACACCCGCTGAAAACCTCCAGCCCAGCAGCCCAGCTTCTGCATGAGTGAGGGCTTTTCCCAGAGAGGAATCGCCCCCGAGATAAAGCTGAGTGTCCCCGAAGGTGACAAGCCATCCATGCACGTGGGTAGGTTGAGAGTTTGGATATGATGAGATTCTTTTTCTTTGGAAAGCTACCCCAACAAGGCCGGCTTGGGTGCCTGGGCACCTGGGTCCACGGTGTGAGTGGCTGAGAACTTTCTGAGCAGGGCGGGGCCGTTCCAGGGCTCAGGGGACTATCTGGGAGCCTTGTCCCTGCTGGAGCACCCAGCAAGCCAAGCATGGGGGTGCTTATCCCAGGAAGAGCACAGCCAAGCATTCAGAACAGCACTGGTGTCAGAGACGAGGGGCCAGGCCCAGGCTGCCACGCACTGCTGTGTGACCTCAGACATGTCACCTTCCCTTTCTGAACCCAGCTCCTCCCTTGTAGTCTGGATCTAATGAAGTACTTACCTCCTGGGCACTATGGGGAGTCCATCACAGGTAAGATCTTGGGTCTGTGGCCTAGAACACGAGACACTGTCAGCATCAGCATGTGGAACTGGAAAGGGCCTGAGAGAACATCTCATTCCCATTCCTAGGGGGCTCCTGGGTTCAAATCCAGACCTTGCACTTTCTAGCTGTGGACCTTAGCAATCCACTTGCCTCTCGGTTGCCTCATCTGTAAAATGGGCTGTTAGGAGCATTAAGTTTGTTGATATACCTGGAGCACCTGGTACCTGGGGAATGCTCAGTAAGTGTCAACAATTATCATTTAAAAAACATTTATTCCAAAAAGCAATGGAGGTCAGTGACGGCAAACTCAGGCTCCAGAGCTGAAGGGACACAGGTTTAAATCCATTCGCTGCCATGTACTAGCTATGTGGACTTGAAGAGGTCACTAGCTGGTCCTCTCTCAGTCTGATCCATCACCTGTAGAATAAAAGGACCAGTCCAAAAGGATTCTTGTGAATTTGACATTATTAGGTTGTTGTTATCAGGTTGTTATTACCCTTGCCAGTCCTAGGGGTGGGTGCTGGGGTGGCACAGGGATTTCAGAGGGGGGCAAGAGGTGCAGACTGCTATTCTAAATCTCAGCCCCTGAGGGAGAGCTCCCGGCCTGGTGCAGCCTGGAAATGAGCCCAAGGAAGCTCCAATTTAGGACAGAACTCATTACCCCAACGGGATACAGCTAAAAGATAAATAACTTCCAGGGGGAGGGTATAGCTCAGTGGTAGAGTACATGTAGCATCATGAGGTCCCAGGTTCAATCTCCTGGTACCTCCACCAAAAGTAATAAATAAATAGATGAACCTAATTACCACCCCCTACCAAAGTTAAAAAATTAGAAGACAACTTCTGTGGTGATTTATTTTTATTTATTTATTTTCTAATTGAGGTACTGGGGATTGAACCCAGGACCTTGTGCATGTTAAGCATGATCTTCGCCACTGAGCTATATGCTCCCCTCCACAGTGATTTAGATAAATTCTGTGGTGCTAACCCAGAGTAGGCAATGAGGGAAAACAGGATTCCAGTTTGGAACTTCTCTGTTCAATAAGTGATTATTGAACCAGGGCCTGCTCTAGCAGGGGCAGGGAGGAAGAGAATGGAACAGAGAGGGCTCCTGCTCTCCAGAGAGGATTCCAAGGAAAAGGAGCTGATCCTTAATCCTCTGTTGGAAGCTGGACCCTGGGTCTGACCATGAGTAAAAGTGCATATTTGCCCCAATCTCAAAAGCTCACATGCTTAAAAGAAAAATTAACTTCTCTTATTACAGAAGTAATATGCTTATTGTGATTTTAGAAAACACAAGTAAAATTAAGAAAAGAAAAACACATATATCCCACTCCCAGAGATTTCTGAGACAAAACAGGTATTCTGTATATATATATATGTTTTTAATTGGTTTAATGAAAGAGATTGACAATAATCATCTTATTTATTCAATATTGAAGACCTAGAAGAAGCAATAAGACAAGAAAAAAGAGTTAGCTAAAAATAAATTTATAGTGTATCTCTCTAGCTTCTATCTATATTCTAGATAAGTGGAAAAAGATAACCATACACATAGAAAACAAATTTATGGTTACTAGGGGGAGAAGGGGCCTATGGAGGGATAAACTGGGAGTTTGGGATTTGCAGATACTAACTACTACATATAAAATAGATAAACAACAAGTTTATACTGTGTAGCACAGGGAACTATATTCAATATTTTGTAGTAACCTATAATGAAAAATAATATGAAAAGGAATATATATATAACTGAATCACTATGCCATACACCAGAAATTAACACAACATTGTAAACCAAATATACTTCAATAAGAATGAAAGATAATCATATATATTATAAAAGTCAAACTTTGTTGTACCAACTTTGTAATAACTTGTACACTGTCATTACTGTTGTCCACCATTGTTTTTAATGAAAACCTAGTGATACATTATTCCCTACTGATATACATCCATAGTTATTTTCTTGGTAAGAAATACCTAGAAATAGGATATCTGGATTTGGTAGGCAGAAAACATCCCAAAGATGTTCACATTATAATCCCGGAACTTGTGGATGTGGCAAAGCCGAATTAAGGTAGCAGATGGAATTAACGTTACCTGTCAGGTGACCTTAAAACAGGGAGAACATTTTAGATGATCTGAGTGGGCCCAATGTAATCCCAAGAGTCCTTCAAAGTGGAAGAGAGGGATAGAGTCCCACTGGAGTGATGCAGTGTGAGACTTGACTGGGTAGTGCTGGCTTTGAAGGTGGAGGAAGGCAGCCACGAACTAAGGAATGTGGGCCACCTCTAGAAGGTGGAAAAGACAAGAAAAACAGATTCTTCCCTTGAGCCTCCAGAAAGAAGTGCACCCCTGCAGGTATCTTGATTTTAGCCTGTTCTCCAGAAAGGCAAGATACTGCATTTGTATTATTTTAAGACACTAGGTTTGTGATCATTTGTTACGGCAGCAAATAGAAAACAAACGCACTGAATGAAAGACGCTGCAAAAAAATTTAAGACTTTTGATAATATTGCTGTATAGCCTCCAGAAATGTTGTATTAATTCTTACCTCTGGATGTGCCTCAGTATCCTTGCTAGCAGGAGCTGTTTTGTTTATTTTCTTTATTCATGGCAGGCACTTCATTGTTTTATTTAACATGAATAACACGTGCGCGTGAACTGTCTACTCACTTTCTTTGCTGCACAACCCAGCATTGGGATGGGTGACTCCCATGGCCAGCTGGCTGCTCTTCCAGGACAGCTCTGCAGTTGTTGGAAGAAACACTGAGCAATCTCAGCACAGTAAGATCTGTTGCACATTAGCAATATTGTTACTTCCAGCTCCTTGATGTTGTGGACCAGGAACTTCAGGAAGGCACTGGGTAGCATGTACTAATTTCCTTGTTCACATCATCACATAAAGAACTTGATCTTGAATCCTCTGGATATCCTGTTGTCAATGCCTCTGGGTTTTTGCCAGTTACACTGAATTCTGACATATCAGTCTAACTGCCACCGGATGAACTTCTTGGTTCTCCTTTTGATGATCTTGGGTTTCCCCAGGAGACAAGATGCTGAGTGGCATCTCCTCTGCCTTCAGACTGCAGAGAGTGATAATAATAATTTATTTCTAATTTCAAAAGACATTTCCTTCTTTTAATCTGCATACCTTGGATTAATCGCCAGAGGTAAAGATTATGGGTATTTAATAGCCACTTGCATTTCTTATTTGCACAATGTCTGTTTATAGTCACTACCTGTTTTTCTACTGGAATGATTCCGTTTCTCATGGAATTATAATCAGGTCATTCTTTCTCCATAACAACCTCTGCAAGACACTTGACTGTCAGTCACTCAAGGACCAAGTCCATTTCACAGATGGGGACACAGAGGTGACATGGAATCCTGCAGCTCTTCTGTTCACCTGATCAGCCCCCATGGCCACATACCCAACAGCCTCTTTAGAAGGAGATAGTTCCGCAGAGACTACACACAGAGGCTCACAGGCCAGACTGTGTTCACTGCTCCATGTCTGGGGAATCATAAACATTGCAGGCCGATGTGACTCAGATGTGACCAGGCGTGACCGTGACAGATCCCAGGGTTCTGTAAATATTGTGTCAGGCTGCTATCACAGCGGGGCTCCCTGCTCACCCCAGACCCGGGTCCACCCTGTGGGAAGTGGAGCCTAGCCGGACGGGACAGGACATCTGGCTCTCTCCCTCAGCTCACTGCCCAAATTTTCCCAGCCTCAGTTTCCTTCCTGAGGACCTCCTAACCAGGATATCCTGCTGAAGTGACTGGTTCTCAGCTCTTGGCAAGGGTTGAAATATTATACCCTTTTGAAAAGTGTTTCTGCTCTACCCACAAATCTAAAGATAAAGATGCACTCTATAACAGCAGGGGCTCATATTTCACGAGTTTTACTGTAAACCAGGCGATGTGCTGAACCATATTGTCTTGCAGCATCCTCACAATTACCATGGGAGGAGGGGAAACAGAGACTCTGAGAGCTTAAGCTCTAACTTCTGGTAAGTTTGTCAGGCTCCTAACCATCATGCCAGGTTGTTCCATGAGAATTTAGGGCTAGGAAGTTATTTGTTTCTCTTGAAGAATTATGGTTTCTCCTTTAAAGAAATCAAATAATGAGACTTGGACAATCCATGGCATTTCCCTTTTTGCCTTGGCTACCAGGAACCTCAGAGCTAATGTTAAGCCATAATCACAGTAACTGTCCAGGTGTCAAGTCAGTGTATTAACTTCTCTTGTCTTCTTTCACATGAGTTTTTCATTTTCCTTTTCATTTTAAATCTTTTTGATGTAATGGTCCTGCACTGGACATTTTCTAGCAGCGTGACATTGATGGGGGTCACTTAACCTCTCTGGGTTTTAGTTTCCTCATCTGTAAATTGGAGATAACAATGGCACGGATCTCACAGGGCTTTCTGAGCATCAAATGAAGTGATCTGAGTAAATAAAAAACCCAGCATGAGCTCAGCATGTGGAAAATATTCAAGAAACAGCACCTATGGGGCAAGAGTATAGCTCAGTGGTAGAGCACGTGCTTAGCATCCACAAGGTCCTGGGTTCAATCCCCAATACCTCCATTTAAACAAACAAACAAACAAACCTAGTCTTCACCCCCCCACAATTAAAAAAAAAGAAAGAAAGAAAGAGTACCTATGGGTATGAGAAAAGGCTTTAATAAAACCAAGAGAGCAGAGAGGATCTGTCCTAAATGGGAAGATGTGGCTGGATTCAAGGCCGTCCTGCTGCAGATCTGCTGTGGACCTGCTGTGTGACTTTAGGACACGTACTTCCCTCTCTGAGCCTCAGCTTCGCGTCTGTAAGCTGTCCGCTCTATCCTTTACACCACTGTGTCCCCAGAGCCTGCACAGGATAAGACAGTAGAAGTGATGCAGGTCTTGACCTGGCACATAGTAGGGCTTCATACATGGTTATTCTGAGAGTGAATGGCTGGTTGAATGGCTGGCGATCAGGTTCCCTACTGCCCAGGAAACACCTGGCTGGCATGGTGCACTATGCCTGGGCCAGTGCCAGGGTGGCATTCAGGCGGGTCTGGAGGCCCAAGGACCCCACCCCCAGGGCTGGGACAGGCCTGGATTCTGGGCCAAATGACAAGCTCCTATTGATGACCTACTGTGTGCAGAGCTCTTGGTGGGCACAGCGTGGTACCCATGTTACACTCTGGACCCACAGCAACACCTCTGCTGCCCTCATCAGGCTGCAGTCTTCACAGGGAAACGGACCAATGGGAAATGGTCCTGAAAACTCACTCCACAGCAATTTATTGGGCACCCACTGTATACTGAGGCATTTCAGGTGAGTACCAGGCCAGAGACCTGGTGGGACTCTCGGAGGAGATGCTGCGGTCCAACCTCGTCAGCCAGAGAACCACAGACTTAACTCGGTTGGGCCAGGCACTCTGTCTGTTACAACGAAGACATCTTCCAAGCCAGGGGTTTGGGCTGGCCCTTGTTGGAGAACTCCTTTCTGTTACAGGCAGGAGAAACTGAGGCTCAGAGGAGAAAAGACCCAGCCTGTGACCCCCCCCCCCCAGCTCTCCGGAATTCTCTCTGGGTGAATGCCCCTACCTGCTCCCGCCCTACCTTCCCCAGGAGTCAGGAGAAGGCTGCTGGGGTGAGGGGCACAGGCCTAACTAAGGCCTCGGGGAGCCCCGAGACTTCACAAAGGCTTCCGGAGCCCTCGGGCCCTGCCCTCGCTCCCTCGCGGGCCTGGCAACATCTTGTTGTGATTACTCTGTGGTGACTCTTCACTGCACTCAGCGTGGGGGTGGGGGCCTGTGCACACTGGGGGCGCGGTGGCTCAGGGCCAGGCGGGGCTGAAGGACAGGGCTGAGGCTTCCAGCTCACCGGCTTAATTGGGGATATAATAGTTATTATTATTTATAACTTGCTCTTGAACCCTCGCCAGGAGAGTGTGTTCACAGCCTACACAATCCAGGCAGGCGTTAAATAATTAAACCAAAGGCCTAATCGGCGGTGAAACTCCCCCTGGGCTCCCACTTCCTTAGTTTGCTGATTGCTGATATTTTGGGGGTGAAATATGACCATTTTTACGATCAAAGAGATCAGAGTTCCAAAGGAAAGAAATGGGAAGAAAAGAAGGGGCGGGGGAGGGGGGTCTCCCAGTGTTCTTTTCCTCTGACTTAGTGGTCTGGTAAAGTTTCTTTAGACATGCAAAGATTTACACACCTTTCTGCAGGGAGCCTTAAATTACTCCCGATTCCTCGCACATTTCCCCGAGCAGCCGGGAACAGTAAGTCATTGAGAAATGAACAGGCCTCCCCGTAATCGCTCCGGCAGCCTTTGAGAAGGAGAATGTCTAATGACTTTTTTTGAAGTGGAGGTCAAGGTTTTTTAAATAAAACAATCTGTATTAATGCAATTTCCTTTTTAGCTGTAGCATTGGATTTTTTTTTCTTCCTTTCTCTCTCTTTTTTTTTCTTTTTGGAGGGAGTGGGAGGGACGGGAGGTAGGGGTGGGAAAGAGGTTCATTTTTCTCCCTCCAGACAGCGCGTCCCTAATGAGATACATTTATTTAAAACTCTGTATATCATCACCCTGTCAGGGCCTCCAAGTGGGACCCCACGTCTCCCTCTTGGTTTGTTTCGGATTAACAGGGCGTGTGGACGGCCCTGCAGTCTGGTTTCTTTTGCTGCCACTGGTCTTCCCGCTTCCCTCCCTTAGCGTGGCCTTGACCGTGGCATCTTGTGCCCCACGCCATCCCCTCTGACCCCCCAGATCTTCGTACAGCGCCTTGGCCTCTGGTCCTCTGCCTTCCTACCCCACCGTACTCCAGCTGCCTCCCGCAGCTCAGCACTGGCCTCTCAGATTCCCCAAGGCCCTCCTCCCCACCCCACGAGGAAATATATCTCCGTGGTTATGCCAGTGACCCCGCCCCAGACAGAGCTGAGTCCAGTCCCAACTTGGTCACTCTCCAGCCCTCACCCTGTTTTCCTAAAGTTTCCTTATTTATCTGTCCAACAGAGGGATAAGAGTTACACACACACCTTGGGGTCACCATCAGGCTGCAGGAAGGTTTTGCTGGGCATCCTAGCATCTGCCTAGTGCCCGGCCCACAGTGCACATCTGCTTACAGCAGCGGCCACCGCGTCACCGTTACTACTCCCCCAGACCCAGAGCAGAGCCTGAGGGCAGGGCCTGTCCTGTTCCCATTGCCCCCACCCCCACCCCAGCCTACAAGCTGGTGCTCCTGGTGAACGCAGGGCTTAGAGCCTCTATCAACACGTTTTTATTGAAAGCCTTGTAGTGCTGGGAGCGGGCTGGGGCACTGGGGAGAGAATGGTGACCCAGACAGCCCAGTCCTGCGGAGAAGTCAATAAGCCAATCTCAGCAGAGAAGTAAGCAGTGAGCAGATCAGGGCTCCACAGGGAAGTGGGCTGGGGGAAGGGTATCAGGGAGGGCTTCCCTAAGGAAGAGGCATTAAACTGACTCTTGAAGCTTGAGCAGACTTTAGCAGGTGACAGGGGGCAGAGTCTAGGGGCAGCCAGGCAGGAGACTCAGCACATGTAGAGGACCGACCCCCAGAGCCCCAACCCTTACCAGTTCCAAGGGGCTGGGGTGCTGCAGTAGCACCCTTTTTGGCCTTGCTCACTTCCCCTCCTTGCCAAGGGCTTGAATTACATCTTTAACCTGCTCTGCAGGCACCAAGATCGTGAGACATCCATTCCACAAATATGTACCATGCTCCATCCTGTGCCTGCGCAGGGCTGGGCCTGGGGCTACGCTGGGGACTGAGTCCGAGCTGGCTCCTGTGCTCCAGGCTCACAGCCTGCAGAGGAGGAGTAAAGATGGATGTTGAACCCAAGGCTGAACTTCAGCCATCCTGGGTGGAGATGGGAAGGGTCCAGGAAGGGCCCCCAGGCTGCTCAGGCAGGAGGGCAGGTGCTGAGTTTTAGACAAGGAAGGGAATCATCCCAGAAGCTGTCTGCAGAGTGGAGACCGTGTTCCTTCCCTGCAGCCCTGGCTGGAGGAGACTGGGGGGCCTTTTGGGCCTGGGGGCTCTGGGACCTGGGGGCAGGGGGATGGTAAGCTTGGAGACCAGGAGCAGGATTGCTAACGTGTAGGAATCTGGCTGAAAGGGGACTAGGCCAGTGTCAGATGGCTCAGCTGTGGGGGTCAAGCCTGGGAAGTCATCTGACCATTCCTGTGGCCCACCGCGGGGCTGCAGCCTGAGGCCTGGAGGGTCCTGCTCCACAGGGACTTGAGAGAGACCCCCAAGGCCTCTGTCCCCACCTCCTGTCTCAGCCAACTCTCGCCCAGGAGAGCGTGCTCCCTCCAGGAGCCTAGCCCGGTGTCCGGCACCCGCTGCCCAGTGAAGTGATGCCATCACAGTGACCCACGCAGCACGTCTAGACAGTATCCAGACAGCCTGGGATCAAACCCCAGCACTGCCACTCATGCTCTGCGACCTCAGGCAGGTCACTTCCCTGTCATCTGTAAACGGGGCTAAAAGCGGTATCTACACTTTGGGGGGTGTCGGGAAGATTCACCCACAACACGTGTTTCAAGCAGGGCAGGGGCTCGATCAGTGCTGGCTACCCGAGGGACGCTTGGCCGAGCATGTTGATTTCTGGAACCTTCTGGAGCTTATTCTCTTGGTTTGCCAAGTGAACCTTTACCTCTTGTCACTGCTGACACCACCACAGCCAAGTCCCAAAGCACAGCCCAGCTGCACCCTGCTCTTCTTTCCTGGCTCTCCCGTCCCTGCCTCTGTTTCAGTCTTCACCCATCTCTCTTCTCCTGCCTCTGTCTGTGCCTCCACTAGGGCTCCACTGCCTTTGGTTTCCCTCTGCCTCTGTCTGCCGGGAATTGTGTCCCAGAGGAACGGGTACTCTGGACTCTCCTCTTTTACAGCAGAGCTGGGCGAGGGAGGGAGGGAATGAGAGAGAGAGAGGAGGGGAAAAAATCAAAGCCCGCATATTGGTTCCAGATGTGGCCCTCTCTCACAGCCCTCTCCAGCAATTTAATTAAATTCCCCCAGACAGCCAGGAGGGTTTCTTAATGATCAAATTTCCCAGCTCCCCTCCTTGAATGGGCCCACTCTGTCCCCCTGACTGACGGCTGACTGGATTCTTCCTGCCGACAGCTTTGCCAAGCAGGGCCAGTGGGGGTGGAGTGGGGGGCTCCCCTGGGAGTACGAAGGACCCAGCCCTGAGCCCACCTCTGCCCTTCTCCTTCCCCAAGGGCGCTGAGCCCTCGTGGGCCTTCTCTAGGCAGAGCCTGACTGGACCTATTGTAGTGGCTGGAGGGGCCCCAGGGATCCCTTCCCTTGAACTCTGCCTCTGGGCTGGCCTGCCAGGGACTGATGCCACGTGGGCGCCAGCAGGGGTCCGATGGGGGATCTGGGCTCAGACCAGCCAGAGATGGGTCAGGCTCAAACCTCCGGGGCACCCTCCCCAACCCATGTGGCAGTGAGATAGACCAAGGCTCAGAGAGGGCAAGGCCTGGGCCAGGATCATGCATATCTGCTCACCAGGGACGGGAGAGGCAGAGGCAGGCTGACCAGCAGCTAAGAGGCTCTGCCAGTGAAAGGCCCAAGTGATGCGAAGGGTCACTCTCAGTAGGACGCCTGACTCTTGGAGTGGGAAGGAATTTAGGTGAGCCCTGAAACCACCATCTTCTTGTGTAGGTGGGGCAGTGAGGCTGAGAGAGGGCCAGGCCAGAGCCCAGGCCCCAGACTCCCTTCCATCTTGAGGTGAGGGGCCTGAGGGGCTCCGTATGGGCTGAATGTGTCCCCCTCTCCCACCCTCCCATAAATTCATATGCTGAAGCCCTAACCTCCAATGTGGTGGTATTAGGAGGTGAGCCCATGAGAGTAGAGCCCCCACAATGGGATTAGGGCCCTTGTAAGAAGAGGAAGGATGTCCTGCGAGAGCACAGGGAGATGGTGGCTGCTTATAAGCCAAGAGAAGAGGCCTTGGAATGAAACCCACCTTGCTGGCATCTTGATCTTGAACTTGCCAGCCTCCTGTAAGGCTGCAAGTGCCTTCTCACCCTGTCGTCCTGGGCTTCTGAGGGCCTAAGGACTCATCTCATTTGGAAGAGGCTGGGAGTCAGTGGGGCCCCTGATGTGGGTACATAGGGATGACAGAGGAAGGGGGTCCCTCAGCACCCCTTCTGAGGCTCTGGGCTGCCCACCTGGGGGCTTCCCTAGGGCCTGGCCCAGCCCAGCACTGGTTCTCACAGGCCCCATTCCCTGGCCAAGCATCAGGACCACCTGCAGTGTCTGGGTGTGGAATGGGGTGGTGGGCATGTCAGGGAGGAGGCTGCCCTGGGGCAGGAGGCTCTGGCCTGCAGAGCCAGGTTTCTTGGAGGGGGCAGGTAGCAGGGAGGAGTGAGGCGGGCTACTGGGAGCACAGACGTCCCTGGGTGTTGGGGGTCCACAAAATGAGGGAGGGGACAGGAAAGTCTTTCCCTGCTGCCGGCCCCCATTCCCAGCCTCCCCGTCCCTCAGCTGCCCGCTGAGCCCACAGAGGGCTAAGCCCCCCAGAGCAGAGAATTGGGTTCTGCCCTTCAGCATGGGGACTGCAGTCAAACAGAGCCGAGCAGGCAGGGCCTCCTGGTCCTGAGGGTCAGGGGTCAGGGCGGGGTCAGAGGTGGGGGAATGGGGCTGGGCCCCAGGAGGGGTGCAGACAGGAGGAAGCTGGGGGGCGGCAGCCCCATGACTGCACTGGAGAAGTATGCCTGCCCGCCCGCCTCTCTGCCGCCCCGGGACCTGCCAGGCCTGAAGCTGGAGGCTCTCCACCCAGAGGGGGAAGCACGTTCCTGGTGGCAGATTGCTACATTTTTCCAAATATCTCACTTTATGGAAATGCTGCCAAATCAGAGAGAGAGAGAGAGAGAGAGAGAGAGAAAGAGAGAAATAAAGTGAGGGGGCTTTGACCCAATTTCCCCTTCAGGGGCCTTATAAGGACAGACTTGGCTGCCGAGAGCCCCTCCTGGGCAGGGGGCACAGGAAGGTGGAGGTGCTGGGACGGGGCCACGACACCGCCCCTCCTGCCGCCCCTCCTGAGCGTGTGTGTGTGTGTGTGTGTGTGTGTGTGTATGATTGTGTCTGAGGAAGTGTTGGTGTGAGTGTGTGAGTGTTTGCGTGGGAGAACATCTTGTGGGCGTGAATGTGGTGTCCCAAGTCGGTGTGGGTGTGAGAGGGAGCACGTGCGTGAGGGTCTGCTGTGTGAGTGTGTGCGTGAGTGTGAGAGTGTGCGTGACGAAGGAGGAGCAGGGAGAGTGCAGGGGACTGTGGCTGGGCGGGTGGCCAGGGCCCTGAGCTGGGGCTCCAGGGAGATCTTAAGGGCCAGGCTCGGGATGGAGTCCCAGCTGGGCCCCCAACTCGCTGGCTGCCCTGGGGTTGCTCAGTTCTCTCTCTGAGCCTCTGTCTCCCAGACTCTCCCACTGTTACTCCCTTCCTGGGGTGTTAATGACCAGTCAGTCAGACAATCCAGGTGGAGCTTCTAATCTAATCCACGGGGCACAGGACACACCACACCAAAGGCTGCTGCTGTGATCAATTTATCATTCATACAGTCCGGCTGTGCCCTGAGGTACCAGAGGACTGGGGAGGGCCATGAGAGTGCGCTAATGCAGGCTAGGGGGGCCCAGGATTAGGGGGTTCAGGAGGGCCTTGGGGGAGGTGATCTGTGTGCTGGGAAGGCTGTCACTAGATGGAGCTGGGAGGAGAAAAGGCTTTGTGCACAGACCACGGCCTTGCCCTGGTGTTCACGGCCTTAACTTGCACCCTAGGTGTCAGAGGACGTGCAGGGCCTGATCCCCCTGCCTCTGGCTGATCTGGAGTCTTGAGTCTCAGGTAAGACACACTCATGGGTAAGAAGGTAGAACACACAGAGAAGAACCAAGAAGATAAAAATTCCCCAGATTCCAGCACGGAAACACTCACCAATAACATCTCAGCCTGGGACCATCCAGAGTTACTCCTGCCCCTGCATGTGCATATACACACACACACCCCACACACACACTTTTTCCTAAATGAGATCAGACAGTACCTACCGTTCTATAACTTGCTTTCTTGAGCTGCTCGAGGGCACAGTCTAGCGCATGGTATGTCCTAGATGTCCGCTATCACTGCTGTTGGCGTTCGACAGCTTGAGGGGCTAAATTTCCCTCCTTATGTTTGTGGACAGTTTTTCATCCTCTGTGACTCCCCTGTGGCTGTCCTTTGCCCATTTTTCTGTTAGTGTTTTTGCCATCTTGTTGATTTTTAACAGTTCTTTATATATTAAGGTTATCCCCCTCTGTGCACTGGATAGTCAGAGGGACTCCCAACCTCCCTGGGGAGGTGGAGGCAGGGACAGACCCTGCCAGGGTCTGAGCATTGAGTGCTTGGCCCCAGGACCCCCAGTCTGCTGAGGAACTGGAGTTGGGTAGCAGGAGGCGGCTAGGCTGGCAGGACTGTGAGAGGCAGTGGCAAGGAAAGAAGAGAGGTTTGGAGCTGAAATGAGAGGCTCTGAGTGACAGGGCCTTAATGGAAGGCAGATGGAGGAAATAGGGTTGCCCTTGCTGACGGGAAGGAGGTCATGGGTCACAGAGCTTTCTAAAGATAGGAGCCTGGGCGACGGGCAGGCGGCAGGGCCTACTCCACGATGTGGTGCCCAAGGGCTGTGATGGAGCAAGGGTCAGCCCCTCCCTCCGGCATGTCCAGACCCTCTCAGGCCCTGAACCAGAGGAGCTGCAGGGCTCTCGACCCCTGGAGGCCAGGTATATGGAAGAGTCCTCCAAACTTGGGTTAAAGTCTCAATCTAGATGTGCAATGTTAGGTTAGCGTCCAAACCTCTCTGAGCCTCAGTTTCCTTGTTTGAAAAAGTAACTTAGTAGAATGTCAAGTATTTAGCACAGTGTCTGTCGCATCAAAAGGGCTCAGTAAATGAAAATTAACTCATGACTGCTACCATCCTAATCACAAGACAATCAGAGTTTTCTTGTTGGCAGAGTCCATCAGTGACATCAAGGACCTCTTCACTGGCTCCAAGACTGTCAGAGCTGAAGGGCCTTCAGGTTACAGGGGAGGAAGCTGAGGCCCAGAGACCAGAAGGGCCATCCCTGGGGGCATCTGTTGGAGTGGCTTTCATTAAATCCTCCAAAGACATACATTCAAGTCATGACCCCATGGAACCTATGACCGTGACCTTATTTGGAAATAGGGTTTTTGCAAAGGCAACCAAGTTAAAATCAGTCCATCCTGGATTAAGATGGGCCCTACATCCGACGGCTGGTGCCATTTAGAAAAGATAGGGAGATTTGGACAGAGACAGAGACACAGGGAAGAAGGCCACGTGAAGACAGAGATGGGCAGAGACTAAGTGGATGCCGCCACGAGACGGCATCCTGCCTGGGGAGAGCAATACCTGGGGCTGCCAGAACCTTCCCCAGGGCCTCCAGGGGAGCATGGCCCTGCTGGCACTGTGACTTGAGACTTCTGGCCCCCAGAACTGGGAGGCAATACGTTTCTGTTGTTTTAAGTCACCCAGTTTGTGGTGCTTTTTTAACACGGCCTTAGGAAATGAATGAAGTCAAGGCTTCAGATCAGGCTGCTTCCTCCCAGCCTCCCGTTCTGCCCTGGACCCCATTCTAGAAGGGCGTCCTTCAGGTACTGACCATGTGCTCTTGGGCAAGTCAGGCTTCTTCAGGCCCCTCAGGCCCCTCAGCTGTGCCACGAACAAGTGACCCTAGATCAAATAGGACTGTGAAGCCCCAGGGTCGCCTGGGGGCTGCTGCATCATTCCAGGCCCTGAGATGAATTGAGGGGTTGGGTTGTGGACCCTTCAAACAGGGGCAGACATTCCCAAACCCCCAGGGAAACTAACACCCCGCAGGATGGAGACACAGCAGAGCAAGTGCCCCATCCAGATGCTCTTTGCTGCCAGGTAGGAATTTGGGCCTGGGTGCCGGATTTTCCGATTTTACAAGACAACCTGGAAATCTCCATTTATGTGTGAGCAAAAGATCCCAGTTTCACTTTAGGAGAAGATAACTTCTTCCCTGAGGGAGAACCAAGGCAGATGTGTGTGGGAACCAAGGACCCTGTGTCTGGAGCCCCTTTGACAAACCTAAGCTGGCCTGCCCAAAGGGGCTTAAACCCTGTTGCCCACCCCCACCTCTCTTTCTTGCTCCTTTAGGCAACGAAGTGGGAGGCAAAATGAGGCTTCTCAGAGTGATGGGGATTTTAAGAGCTCATCATTACATCTGCACAACAACCTTGTAAACTGGACGATAATAATAGCGAGCAATTATCCAGCCCCTGCAGTGTACTCAACCCTGCTGGGTCCCCCTAGCTGGACCTGGCAATGCTTTGGTTGGGTTTTCTTGGTGAGACTGTTTAGCTCCCAGAAGGAGGAGGCTTATTCTGTGTTTTTTTTTTTTTTTTTTTTTTTTTAACCATGGACACATGGTTAAATTCGTCTCTAAACGGTTTCAACTTCGCTCAACAACTCTTGCCTCTGGCACCTGCCAGGCAGGAGACACTCCCAAGCCCACAGTGGGTAGGGGGTAGACGGGAGACCAAGGCTGCGCTGTGAACGGCTGGGAGAGGCGCGCCTCTTCGTAACGGACTTTTCAGAATCATGAAGATATCAGGGTCCTACTGTGGGCCTCAAGGTTGTGCAGGTTCAAATGCGAGGCCAAGGGAAGTTGCCTACACCCCAGAAAAGTGGCCCCAGGCTTGGATTCCTTGCTGCAAGTCTCCAATTCCACCGACAGTAAGAGCTCTTGTTCTAGGATCTTGCGTGGGGTTTGATTATCTCCATTTCACAGATGAAGAAATTACAGTTCGCTGAGTCCCTCAAAGCATAAAGTGGAAGGAACCGGCAGCCTGCGGAGTTAGAAGCTCCCGGGGGCGGAGACTAAGGAATTGTCCGCATCGCCCATCGAGGTGGGTGTAGTCTAGTCAGTGTAGCGGGGAGGCAAGAGCCGGGTCCAGCCGTGGTCCGACCCGAGTCCACGGCGGCTCAGGTACGCGGGAGGTTCGAGTCACCTCCACCACCGGAGGGAGCTGAGCAGTGATCGGGCTAGTGAGCGCAGTGGGCGGAGCTCGGACGGCGCCCAGCGGCCGCGGGCGGGATCGCAGGGCGGAGCCGGGCCGGGCGGAGGACGGGTGGGATCACCGTGGGCTGGGATCGGGCTGAGCTGCGGGTCCGCGCACTGGATTCCCGCGGGGCCGCCCCCTAGAGAGCCCTGGCTCCCGCTCCCAGTTGCGCTTCGGTCTTCCTAGCCCGCAGAGGGCGCTGTCGGTCCAGATGGCTTTTCTGGGCCGGAACGAGCCGGAAGTGCGAGGGTCACTTCCGGCGCGGAGCAGCGGGTTGGGCGGTAGATCGGGTCGGCTGTGGAGACTGGACCAGCAGTGGCCAGAGCTGGCCGAGACCGCGGCCGCTGGAACGCGCCCAGTCGGCATCTTGGCCTCGGCGGAAGGCGCGGCTGCCGCAATGCCGTTCTTGCACGGCTTCCGGAGGATCATCTTCGAGTACCAGCCGCTAGTGGATGCAATTCTGGGCTCCTTGGGGATCCAGGACCCCGAGCGGCAGGAGCCCCTGGATGGGTAACTGGTCCCCTTCCCGCCTCCGACCAGGCATTGCCTCCCTTTAATTGTCATTACAAACATGGCGGGGGTTGGGGCGGAGTGGCCCCGCCTGACAGATGGAGAGACAGACAGGGGTGGAGAATGCTCCTGGCCAGCGCAGGGAGGGCTGGAGGGTGTGGTGTCGTCAGGGCCTCCGCCTCAGGGCCCTACCCTGCGCCCTGCCTGTCCTGTGTCCTCCACCCTGAGTTGCAGAGGAGCAGGGTGGAATCTGTGAGCAGTGCGAAATGAGCTTTCTGTAGCTGAGTTTGCATTTTATACAGATGGGAGCAGGTCTATCCGTGAACCTGTGGGAAAGGTGTTAGAAAGTGAATCGTGCGGGGGTCCATCAGTGAGCTAAACAAAACCCCCCAACCTTTGTGATGCTTGTGGCCCAGAAAAGAGACTGACAAGCATAAGTGAAGTGCACAGTGTATTAAATGGAACAGAGAAAAGAGCAGAGGAAAGGGGATCAGGTGTGTTTCTAGGGGTCAGTTGGAATTGGCAGAGGAGGTGGGTGGGTTGGGGCTGGCGTGCTAAAGACATGTGTGCACTCAGCCTTTGGAAGGCTGGGAGGCTGAGTGTCTCTGAGCGTGAGCCGGGAAGAAGGTCTGCTGACTGCCTTGGCTGCAGAGGTTGCCTGGGCTGGTCTGGCATCCTCTGCAGCTCAGGGACAGTATCTGAAGAAGGGGTGTCAGTGTCTAGTTCTTGCTCTGGCCACAAGGGTTACCTTCAGTGCCAACAACCCAGGTGTATGTACCCAAGCCAGGGGCCAGATTCTCTGGGCAACTTGGAAGGAAGCTGAAGCCAGGGTCCTTTCTCAGCAAACCCAAGGAGTTTGCTCCAGTGAAAAGATCCAGCTTGGCCCTCTACCACAGACCTTTTCTGAAGAGACTTTCTGCCCCACAGAGCCAGGGCCCTGCCTAGGGGGGATGACAGCAGGAGACTAAAGGCCACACACGCACAGGGTGCCCAGCCAGCTGGTCTGCCTCTTTCCTGCTGCAGGCCCAGTTATGTTGCCAGCGAGGAGAGCCGAATCCTTGTTCTCACCGAGCTGCTGGAGAGAAAAGCCCACTCTCCGTTTTACCAGGAAGGTGTGAGCAACGCCCTGCTGAAGATGGCTGAGCTGGGACTGACGCGTGCAGCGGACGTTCTCCTGCGGAACGGAGCCAACCTCAATTTTGAAGGTCAGCTGGAGCCCAGAGGGGCTGGGGTGCATATATGGCTTAAGTGTGGCCTTGCTCTGGGTGGGCGGCCAGGCCTTCAGGCTCTGCATTTACTGTTCTCTTAGGAGCTATTTCCCTCATTTATTTCGTGGGTGATGACTAAGGAAAGCCACACTCAGTGGCCTCCCATCTCCCTATGGGCTTTCAAATGGCCTTTAACCACCTCTGATCCAAGAGTGAGTTTGCTTCTGCCATGTGATAAATTTGGGGAACTTTCCCTGGCTCCCGGCTAAATCCCTGCTTCCATTAGTGTGAAAATGTGGCTGCTGGCACTGTGCCCAAGGCTAAGGGAAAGTCATTTTCTGCTATTCATTCTGAGCCATCTTGCATTTTTGTTCCTGCCATCAGGAGAGGGGAAACAGATAAGCCATGCCAGGCATAAATCACATCAGGACCATGTTGGCTTCTGGCTTGTGTGCTGGGGGATGGTGACGAGCCATTTTCCTTCCCTCTCTGCTTTCACTGGGGGTGGGGAAGGGGGGAACAGGGTGAGCTGGGAGACAAGCAGGGCTGACTTGTGGCTGAATGGGGGGTTTTTGTGCTGAGGCAGGATATGTCCAGGCGTGTGTCTCCTCCCCATGTGAGGACAGGCTCTGAGGCTGCTGGGCTCCTGGAAGTTCAAGGAGCTGATTGGGGGAAGGGGACATTCTGAAGTCAGTCCCTTGGGGACCCAGCTTTGAGAACTTAGCTTTTATCACAAGACTAAAGGAGCTGTCACTCTGGGTGTTCCTTTCAATGGCCTTGTTTTAGGTCCCATTTTACAGAAGACACTGAAGCCCAGGTTAAGTACCATGTCCATTAGAATGCCCCCAGGACCCAAACCTAGGCCTGACTCCAGAGCCCGGGCTGTGGCATCCGATGAGGGCAGCTGTGTCCTGATCCCTCATGGTGACAGGAGCCCGGGACTCCTTAGGCTTCAGTGCTGGGGCCGGGCTGCCAGGCCAGGACCTGGGATGCTGCAAGAACATGCCGAGAGGCAGGACTGACGTGAGCTGTGTCTGTGCCTTCAGACCCCGTCACCTACTACACGGCCCTGCACATCGCCGTCCTGCGAAACCAGCCTGACATGGTGGAGCTGCTGGTGCGCCATGGGGCCGACATTAACCGGAGGGACCGGGTAAGAGCCAGACCCAGCCTGCTCTGAAGGGGGCATGTGGTAGGGGCCCCAAGCAGCCCACAGCCCCCCAGCCCAACCTGGCTGTGCTTTCTGGGCTCAGATCCACGAGAGCAGCCCCTTGGACCTGGCCAGCGAGGAGCCAGAGCGCCTGCCCTGCCTGCAGCGCCTCCTGGATCTTGGAGCAGATGTCAACGCCGCCGACAAGCATGGTGGGTGCCTCCTCTAGAGAAACAGACGGGCCTGGGCTGAGTTGCCTTGTGAGCACAACCAGGTACCCTGGGCTGGATGCAGCCCATCTGATGGCACAGCACAGCCAGGCTACGCTGGTGCGTTTTGCTGACTTGCTGAGGCAGTGCGTTGAGGGCTGCCTGTAGGAGGAAATGGGGTATGTGTGCGCTCAGCTTCTGAGGGACAGGGCCTCCTACTGGGAGAGACCCAGCCTGGGTCGCAGGTAGCATCTCAGGGTCCAGAAAAGTTCTACTTCTGGCCCTTCGGTTCCCACCTGAGTGTGGGTGGAGAGAGTGACCAGAAACTTGTCACCCTCCACCCTGGCTGAGATATCAGTAGCTTTTCAAGTTCATTGTGTTCTGACCCTGTGTGTCTGTATTTCCCCTCCACCTCTGGGGCTGCCCCGCCCTTGGCTTCCTGGCTTCCCTCTCCTCACTCACTCTCCCTCCCCAGGAAAGACTGCTCTGCTCCATGCCTTGGCCAGCAGTGACGGGGTGCAGATCCACAACACCGAGAACATCCGGCTCTTACTGGAAGGAGGTGAGGCCCAAGCCCAGGCTGTTCCCCAGCGTCATCCTTTCCCACTGCACTTGGTCTCTGCGGGCTCTCCCCACCGCCTGGAACATGAAGTATTACTTGGGAAGGGTTTAAGGCCATCTCCCACCTTCTGTTCTCCTTCTGGCTCTTCCAGGGGCAGACGTCAAGGCTACCACCAAAGATGGGGACACCGTGTTTACCTGCATCATCTTCCTGCTGGGTGAGACGGTGGGAGGGGACAAGGAGGAGGCCCAGTTGATCAACCGCTTCTGCTTCCAAGTAACGCAGTTGCTGCTGGCTCACGGGGCTGACCCCAGCGAGTGCCCGGCCCACGAGTCCCTCACACACATCTGCCTCAAGAGCTTTAAGCTGCATTTCCCGCTCCTGCGCTTCCTGCTGGAGTCCGGAGCCGCCTATAACTGTTCTCTGCATGGCGCATCCTGCTGGTCCGGCTTCCACATCATCTTTGAGAGGCTCTGTTCCCACCCAGGCTGTGCCGAAGACGAGAGCCACGTGGACCTACTGCGCAAAGCCGAGACCGTCCTGGATCTCATGGTGACTAATTCCCAGAAACTTCAGCTGCCTGAAAACTTCGACATTCACCCTGTGGGCAGCCTGGCAGAAAAGATCCAGGCCCTCCATGGCTCCCTGAGGCAGCTGGAGAGCTACCCCCCACCCCTCAAGCACCTGTGTCGCGTTTACATCCGGCTCTACCTTCAGCCGTGGCCAGTGGACGCGAAGGTCAAAGCTCTCCCTCTGCCTGACAGGCTGAAGTGGTACCTCCTCAGTGAGCACAGCGGCACCGTGGAAGATGACATCTGACAGCTCCGGACACAGGGGACGGCGTCTGGGCAGCTCAGTCAGCCTGCTGGTGGATTTCAGTACCTGTGGCACCTTAGGGAGAAACTTCGGTCCTGTCTGTCAGAAGGTGCAGGTTGGAGGCGAGACTTGATCCTTACTGAGTACAAAGCTAGCCAGGTGGAGCGCAGCGGCCACAACCACTGCAGTGGGGAAAGGCTTCCATCTTCAGAGAGACTGCCTCGGCTTCCCCCTGCCAGTGCCCCCAAGTCTCAACCCATATTGGAATAAGGGCCGGGGTTTAGATTTGGGACAAGCTTATCCCCTCTTCATTTGAGGGGAGTGCTGGGCATTTGCAGAAGCAGGGGAGCTCCAAGACAGGCCCGTGCTGCCTGGAGACAGGTGAAGCTAAAGGAGGCGGGAGGGGCCTGTGGGGGTGCAGCCGGGCCGAGGCCCTTTACTCCCGCCTCTTCACTCTGGATTCTGTCCAGAAGTGTTTTTGGTGGGCAGGGAGAGCTGACTCCTGCCACTTCTGTAGCTCTGGGGCCAGGTCACCCACCACCCTGCCTGCCAAGGCACAGGGTTGGGCTCTGGTGGCAGCTCTGTGCCAAACCTGAGGTCTTGGGGACCATGCCTTCTAAAAAGCAATCATGCACGACCAGGGGCTATGCTTTCCAAAATGTGTCATTTTGTGAGGGGTTCATCAGATGGAGAAAGCCACCAAGACTGAAAGCCAGCTACCGCCCCACCCTGAGCCCTCACCAAGCCGTTTGCAAGTCACACACAGTGGTCATTGTGAATTGTGAATTGTGTAAATGCCTTGGAGACAAACTGAGGCAAGTAAATGATATATTTATATTATAAAATTAAATTTTCTTTTGGCCTTAAAGGTCCTTGTATAACCCACTCCCCACCCCGCACTTCCCGCCACAGCCGCCCTACTCCAGGACAGAGGATCCTGTGGAAGAGATGACACATCAGATGCAGCATTTTGGAGAACAGTTTTCAAGTAGCACGACACTGCTGTCCCTGTTAAGAAAAGCACCACTCCAGACTGGCTAGGGATGTCACATACAAGGCGTCTCCCTTTTATTTTTAATGAAAATGCCCACCAAGGAGGAGCCACAAGGTGCAGCCGAGTGAGGCTCCGGGCCCCTCCCCTTGCTGCAGGCCACGGCAGTGATCACAGTAAGGACACCAGGGCCTATCTCTAAACAGGACTCAGAACGTGGACATCCCACCAGCTGCACGATACGGCAGGCACCACGTGGGCTCAAGGCAGCCGGGGGGCTCAGGAAGCCGCAGGTCCCACCAGCCCAGCCCCTCCTCCCCTGAGGCAAAGTCCTCAACAGCAGAGTTAAGGGTTATTCTCTTCCTCTTAAGGCAGCCAAGCCAGTGGCAGGAAGGCCAGGTGGCGTTACTGGAGATCAGGGAATCTCTGCTTCTGCTGGGGTCGCCGGGTTCCCACATGGGGAGCACCAGGGCCCTCCCCAACCCCCACCTCTCACAGCAGCAGAGCCAGGCTCCCGCCTCACCGCCCCACTCGGCGGCACCCCTCCCCGCGGGGTCCCACCGTGCCTCTGTAAGAAGAGTCTGTATAGTGAGTGGACGGCAGACAGGTGTATTTAGTGGCCTCACTCAACACTCCCGAACCATCCACGTGGAGCTTCTGGACCTTGCCCGCTGCTGGCTCCCCCGCCCACACTGGTCCCGCTCTCCTGCCAGCCCCTGCTCATCTCAGGGCTAAGCTGTACACGTGGTAGATCTCGTCCGGGAGGTTTTCCTGCCGCTCCTGGGCCAGGAGGCTGAGGCCCGCGCTGCGGATGATCCTGTGGACCACGTCGAGGTCCCGGCACACGCTGCTGTCCACGTCATCCAGGATGACGCCCTCCTGGGCCATGTTGTCTTTGATGACGATGATGCCGTTGGGGCGGAGGCCCCGCTTGCAGCGCCGCAGGAACTCGGCCAGGTGCTGATCGGTCAGGTGGCCTGGGGAAGGAGGAGGCCGTTACCGGGGAAGGACATGGGCACTTCACCACTGCCTTTCTTTCCGCCACCTCTTACTGACTTACCGGGCACTTACTCTGTGCTTAACACACAGGGCTCACTGGCTCCCAGCAGCCTGGAGGGGTTTACCAGGCCCCATCTTAAGAGGAAACGCTCGAAGTCACCTACCTGATGGCAATCAGAAAGTACGCAGCTGGGGTTTCACCCTGACTGGGTGACTTCCAGGCCCTGCCCAACACCTGCCCTCCATGCCACTCGCCCCTCCTAGGCCTGGATTAGGGGCCTGTGCCAAACAGAGTTCCTTCCCTACATTAAAACTTGAGACAGGCTTTTTGGGGACCACAAACTACAGGCCCGACCAAGCATGTCCCTAGCAGGCCTGTGCTGCCCACCTTGGAGGAGGGGGCCTGCCGCCAAGTCAGCAGCCTGAGAAGAGCACCCTGGCTGTGCTGTTAGGCTAAGTGGGCGCAGGACAGGATGTGGACAGAGTAGGGCTCGTTCACCGCGAACGGTGGGGTGGGGCAGGGGAGCCAAGGCTTCAACTTTTCCTCTGACTAAAAACCCCTTACTTACAAAAACTCATTTCCACATTCTTTGAATGCAGTAAGTTATTGGCAATTTAAATTTTTTCAACCAAAAACTGCCCCCAAGTGGGTTGTAGCAGGTATTGAGTCAAAACAAAACATGGAAGCAGATGAACCTTTTAGGTGGAGTCTGGGGAGCAGGGGGAGGATTCAAGGCTCCCGAGGCGTAGGGAAGCCCAGCCTCTGAGATGCGCGGGAAGGCGGATAAGGGCCGGGGGATGCTCACCTATTACCCACTGGATCCAGATGACGTCGTAAGAGCTGGGCTCTGGGCTAAAGTCCTGGAGCCCACAGCAGAAGTAGTTCCTCACTCTCTTGCCCTCCTCCCCCAGGTAGGTCTTAGCCTTGACCAGAAAGTCCTCCGTCACGTCCACCATGTCCACCACCGCGAAGAGAGGCAAGAGCAGCCGCTTGGTGATTCTCCCGATGCCAGCTCCGCAGTCCAGGGCACACGAGGTTCCCGTCTTGTTCGGGCCTTCCTAAAAGCAGAGGAGGCAGGCGCTAAGGATTAGGAAGCCAGAGGCGCCCTGTCCCTGTGAAGGGGCTGTTCTTCATAAGCCCTGGGACGACTCAAATCAGGGCTGGGCCCAGACTGGCAGCTGGCACTGGTGGGGACGTCAGAGTGTGTGAGCACAGCACGCTTTTTCTGAGCCACACGTATCTAAAACAAAAGCCAGCTTCCACATAAAGGTACTGACTTGAATAGGTGCATTCATCTCACTCCTGAGACCCCATTAAAATGACAGCAGAGCAAGAATAAAAACGGTTCAAGCAGTGAAGGAATGGAAGAGGGCAAGCAGTGTGCCAATCTGGGAAAATGGAAGGTGGGTGGAGCGGGGAGCAAGCAGCAGCCTCCTGGAGACAAGGATGCAGACCCAGGGCAATGCCAGCCTGATGCAAAGGAGGGCGGTGGGGCGAGTAACTAGGAGCCTGTGTTCTGCAGAACAGCCAACACCTATAGCCCAAATGCTTGCCAACACAGCAGAAGAGCAAAGGTTTTGCCTCTGGAAAAACTGGACAGTTTGCCAGAGGACTGCTTCGTTCTGGCACCCGGGAGGCCCCAGCCTAACAGCCCTGTCCCGTCTGGTAACCTTGAGGAAGAGTCTACAAGTCGCCCCACCCGCTCTCCGAGGCGGGGGTGGCAGACACCGGCAGAGAACCGGAGACCCTGCATGGTGAAGGTGGTGCCCCATGCAGACCAGGCAGGGCCACCAGCGCCATGTCCTCTCCTCCTGGAGAGCACACCAGACCTGCCTACCCTCAGGAACCTCTGCAGGAACTTCCGGGAGCTGTTGATGTCGATGCTGGAGATGTGGCCATACCCCCCGAGCATGCCGTCCACGGTGGGTGGGACCTCCTTCCAGTACGTCTTGGCCTTGGAATAGAATTGTTTCTCATCTTCGATCACCTCACTCGTCATGCTGTCACCAACCACGTCTCTGCTCAGGCACCAAATTCAGCAGTGGCGCCTCCTAAATAGAAAAGAGTAAAGGAGCCTGGTTGAGGGCCCAAGTCCCACACCGTGCTTTTCCTGGTCACACGATCCTGCCTGACAAAGAGGAATGGCCAGTGTCCCCAAATCTGCTTCCACCCTTTGGATGGCAGTGCCTTCTGTCTCTTGCATTCAAGTCATTTTACAAAGCTATCTTCATGTCAGAGCAGGAGACCCAGAGTCCTGGCTTCTGGTTCCTTCCTTACTCTTCATGACACCTGACTCAGTAGCTTCTGACCCCAGGATACAGAGACCCCCAACCTGCACTTAAGAGAAAGGAAAACACAGCAAAGAACCCAGGCCTCCTACAGCAGAAATTTCAGCTGGTCCCGACAGGGGCCCAAGGAGCCCCACACCTGCCTTCCTCTCTCGTGAGCACAGAAACAAACTCACTGCAGGGTCCAGTCCTTCGTTACCCATGAGGCAGACTCTGCCAGGCTCCGGGCTGTGAACCAGGACAACGGACACACACAATTGTGTGTGTGAGGATGGCAGAGGTACTGCGGCTAGAAGGGAACAGCCCGAGGAACCAAGCGTGCCCAGGGCATCAGGGCAGACACCCCTGGGGACAGGACACACCAGCTGGAACTAAGACGGAGGATGTGTTTGCTAAGCAGTCAGGACGGCTGCTTCGGGAGGAAAGTGTGTGGAGAACCTTCCAATGGGAAACCTCGGGTCCTGCAGGTTACATTTAGTAGTCTACACTCCACACTAAGAGCGATGAGCTTGCACTCCTCTAGGATAAGCAGGGAGTGGCCTGAGTTGTATGCTTCTGGAAGGCTGTGTGGACTGTGGGAAGAGTGAAAGCAGACGGGTCAGGAAGCAGCAGCCAGGCCATGGCGGCAGAGCTGAGGCCCCAGTGCTGCATAGGAGGGGGGGACGGTTCGACGGTGCCACACTCAGGGAGGGACATCCGCACCACGACAGGAAGGGTCGGAGGATCACATCTCTCCACCTAGGCATGGCTCTCAGCTACAGATGGTCACCATGGGCAGGTGCTGTCCCAGCTGCTGTGAGGCTTGTCCAGATCAAGTCCGACCCCCTGAGAGCTTACAATCCAGAGGAGAGACAGGAAGAAATGGAACCATCAAAAACAAGGCAGAAACAAGGACCCTTTGTTGAGCCACAAAGTGCTATGGAAACTCAGGGGATGGAGGAGTCCTTTCCAAATGGGAGACGAGGCAGCAGCCGAGAGAAGGCAGCCCCTGAGCCGGGCTTAGGACAAGGAATGTTCTGGATGGGGACAGAGCAGAAGAGGCATGACACGCATGCTACACAGAGAACTGGTGATGGCCTGGGCGGGCTGCAGTGTGGACAGAGAAAGCGGGTGTGGGAGATGAGCCCACAGGCTCAGCAAGTTCAGCCCTGTCCCCCGTACCGCCCACCAGCCTTGACAAATCTCTGGTTCTGTATTTGTATCCATCTCCCCACTGGACTGGGAACTCTTTAGAAAGCAGTGGACACCAGGATGCATCACTGTATTTCTCTTGCATCCCGCGTAGCACACAGGTATTCAACAAAAAGCTCCCTTCTGATCAAATGAACCAAATAAATCTGCAGTTGGACACTTACCTGGCTGTATTCTATCTGTTGGCCTACCCTCCTGGGAGGTGAGCTTCCCAGGAGCAGGGACATTACCTCATACACCATCAGCCTTACACCTGTTACAAGGTGGGTGTTTACTAATTGGTTGCTGAATGAATCAAAGAAGGACCTTTGTGCAGCTAGTCATTTTGCACTTTAAAAAAAAAATCCTACAGACAAAAATCTAACCACTGAAACCTGATAAGGCTGAAGCCCATTACTGACAATATAATTTTTTGCTTTCCCCAAAGCCTTACAACATGATTCCTTTAAATGTCAAGGTCTCCCGAATAATCTAATTTACAAGCATTCTACTTACAGGCAGATTCTAGGAACCAGCCAGGCACACATAGGCTGGGAAATGGCAAGTATAACTCTGACATTTGTTCTAGCAGCTTAGATTCATTACTAAACGTGACTTCTGGGGCCCTGTCTACACTTTGCTTCTGGGCGTCCAGATTGGGGTGGGCAGGTCCCCAGGAGTCAGAGGGAACAGCTGGGTTGTCAGACTGCAGGAAGTCCTCCTCCACTCTGTCCAGATCACAGCGAGGAGCTACCTGGCTGCAGGGAGGGGGAAGGCACCTGGGCCCAGGCTGGCTTGGTGGGTGCTCCAGTCCAGCTTGGAGGGGAAGAGGAACCCTTTCTCAGAGAACCACTCCTCAGCCAGTAGAATGTGTCTGTGCATCCTTCATGGTCATCTGGCCAACACCTCCCCTGCCAAAGGCGTTCAGGGAAACACCCAGGCAGCCGCTCCAGTTACTACTCTTCTCCCAGGATCCGTGGGAGAGAACGGTGTTAGGACTGTCCCCATCAGGCTCTGCAGGCTGATCTCATCCTCCTCTCCAGTCTCTAAGAAAAAGACCGGAAGCAACAGGAGGCAAGAGCCTGCCTGAAGCCACCTCTTCCCTCCCACACCGTATTATAGGACAGGGCCTGTTCTCCCTGGATCTGTGTGGACAGCAGTCGGACTTATGAGAATGGCAGGGTGCTCTATGAAAGAGAAAGGGAGGGAGGGAGTAAGGAAGACAAAGAAAAAAAAAAAAAAAAAGAAGGGGATTAAAAAGCAAAGGCTCAGATGGACTAAAATGAACCAGGTCTGAATCCCAGCTTCGCTTCTCATCGGCTGTGTAAACTCAGGTAAGACACAACCTCAGTTTAAGTAAGTGTCTATCTATGAAATGGCAACAGCAATATTTACAGGAAGGCTGTGATGGTCAGACGTGGATATAAAAGTATAAAGTGATCCATACGTTGCTGGGCACATATCAATCTCAAACGTAAAACTCTCTGTCAAATGAGATTCTCATGAATTCTCTCTGCCAAGTGTGAAGATCTAATGAGAAAATGCACTGAAAGGCCCTATAAACCTTAGCGTGTTGGCCACACCTAAGGGATTATGACTTAACGCAGACTCAAACAGCTCTACCAGTCCACGTAGGAGGGGACTGAGATTCCAATCCATGTAAACGGGGAAATACTGCAGGTTTTAGAGACTCTATCTTTGTGATTGTGGCTTCTGGCCTCCACCAAAGCATTCCACGTGTACTTCCAACACTCCCACAGTCCGTAGTTTACAGGGAGAAAAACCATTCCAATAATGGAGTGATGCACACACAGAGGAAGCCAGGAACAGGATTTGGCAGAATCCAGACTTCTTACCCTGGTCAAAGCCCTAGTCCTCCCAGGGGCTCATCCCATCTTACTGGGCAGATTCCATACATCCAGACCATGTGCAATACTGCCCAGCCTTACCGGCAAAGCTTCTGACACCAGCTGTTTCTACCCTTTATGGTTCAGACGAAGAAACCAGGGTCCAGAGAGAGAGATCACAGAGTTGATGGGCAGCAAAGCCCGGGCCTTCTGAAATGGCAGCCTCTCTGCCAACAGGCTGACCTTGACTCCAAGGGCTCTTGGCAGTGGGCTGTCTTTTGAGTGGCACCTATGTTGAGCCGTAACTGGGGTCAGGTCCAAAGTGAAATATGACAGCAACTTCCATGTAACAGGCATTACCCTGCGGGCGACTCTGATCTGAGCATTTTACTGAATCCTCACACCCATCTTCCTAGTGGGTGCTCTCCTTACCTTCGTTTCTCACAGGGGAAACTGAGGCTCAGAACGGGAGAGGGACTTGCTGCGGGGGGAGCTGGCGTAGGGGAGTGCATTGGTCAGGCTTCGGGGGGGCCTCGGCCTTCCTCCACCCCCAACCCGGGGCCCAGGCCCGGCCCGCCGACCTCCCCCGAGCGCGCACGTGAGGCCCGGCCGGCTTGAGCCCGGATCACGTGAAGAGCCGGGGCCTCAGGGCACCGAGGCAGTTGGGGGCCGGGGCCTCCCCTCTCCCGGCGGCCGCCGCGGCCCCTCCCCCCCGCTCCGCCTCGCACTACTCACCCCGGGCGGGGGCTCCCGGGACGCGGGAGAAGAGGACCAGAAAGAGGAAGGGAGGACGGCGGAGGCGAAGACCCCACAAACCCACAACCAGCTCCGTCAGACCTCGGCCAGAAGCGACACCTCGCGGCTGGCGCCGCCTTTGTCCGCTTACATCACTTCCGGGCGCCTGGAGGGGCGGGGCCGAGGTGGGCTCCGCCCCGTGATCGGCTTGCCCCGCCCTGTGGGCTGGGAACCTAACGGGAGTTTAGTATCGGGAGAGCCTCGTGGTCTTAAGGAGACGGCCGCTGTGCAGACCCTGTCCCGCCTCCAGCTTGCGCATCAGCTCTTTTGGAGGCGGCGAGGCTGGACTTTTAAAAATGAGCCTTCTGTGGGTTTCCACTGGGTAAAGAGGGGGAGGGAAAGTTTCATTCAAGCCTTAATCCCACCAGTAACAATGAACATCTTTAAATAATGCACAGATCAAAAAAAAAAAAAAAAAAAAAAAAAGAAAGAAAGAAGAGAAAGAAGAGAAAATACCTCTGGCAGTGCCATGAGGTTGCCACTCCAAATAAGCAGAACAAGTCCATTAAGTTTCCATTCCAAAAAGGTTGCCTCCCCTAATCTCCCATACACAGAAATTCCAGAGAGTTCCCTGAAGCAGCCTTGATGGAAATGTGAGTTTGCAGATAGGTAGACCTTGTGAACCTCTTCAAGCCTCAGTATCCTTTTCTGCAAGATAGATGTAATAATTACTCACCTTCCAACATTCTGAGGGTTAAATTTGTGGGACATTGTGCATCAAGCCTTCAGCCCTGTGCTTGGAGCAAGCTCTCAGTAAATAGAAGCTGCTTCATAAAATTCATCACAATATTCATATGTATCATAATAGTCACAATATTCATCATAAGTTCTTTTTTCCTAAACTGACATCCTGACTTAGATTTACAGTGATTTCCTCTGGGCGTTCCACAGCAGGTGCTTAAAGTGTGTTGCTCTAATGAAATGAAAGCTATGGTGAGGGGTGCGCTGAAAAGGGTCACCTGCTGTTGAGTCCCCCAAATCTGTCCATATTATTTGGCACCTCTAAAGTACCTCTCTAGGGTACTTTAGGTTCGACTTGGTCCCCCTGGCTTGGGCCTTTCTCCCAAGCATCATTTTCCATGTCTCTACGGCAAGGGGATAAACTTGGACAATCTCAATTGCTGGAGGTGTCTGTAATATTTGGGGGGCAGCTCTGAGCCTAACTCTTTTAGGGGCACCTAAAAATCCACCCCTAACTTTGCTTCTTGTCAATGGAAGACAAAATCCCTTCCCTACACCTGGACTCCAAGGCCTTTTGGGTCTGGCCAGCCTGCTGACCTCAAAGCTTCTTGCATCTCTGAATTCCCAAGCCTTGCACATAGTATTTGTTCAATAAATGTTTGCAGCAAGTAAGGGTTGGAGGGCTTCTTAGAAATCATCTAGTTAGTCTGGTGTTTCAAGAGCCACAGATGGGGGCCCAAAAGTCCATTTCACCATGGAGCCCTGAGAAAGGAGAGATTTATCCAGAATCACACAGCAGGCAGGAGCAGAGGGTCAATTCAGAACTGGTTCTCTTAGTTTCCAGGTGCACGGCATTCTTACTGCCCAGCCTTCTAGTGGAAGTTCCAGAGCCACCCAGCCCAAACGTGACTCACCTGAGCCTCCCAGAACCAGAGGGGTAGCCAAACCCTGGTTCCTTCTTCGCTGGCTTGGGCTTGGCTGCCCTGGCCAGGAGTCCCACGCCCTCTTGTGACTGCAGCCTTGGCATCCTGAGCACAGCAGCCCCGCCCTCTGCCCCTAGCCTCAGTCCCACTTGGCCTGGGGTGAGGGGCGGATCACAATGACTGAAGAGGCCCTAGAGGCAGCAGGGAGGGGCCCGCGGAGGGACCAGGCCAGGAAGATGGGCTCTCCCAAGGACCAGCCCACCTGTTAGGGGGCTCTAAATTCAGGGGACTGTCTCTGGCCCCGCCTCCAAACCCCACTGCGGTGAGTGTGACACTAGAAGACAGCTCAGAGTTGACAACCATCTTGGAGTGGGGTATGGTAGGGAAGAAGCTGGCTCTGAGACCCCAGTGTCAGAAGCTGGGGTCGGTCTGGGGCTCTGTTTCTCAAAGAGGAAGTTTGTTAAAAAAAAAAATATGCATCTTCGTCCCACCCAGGACCCCGTGAATCAGAATCTTGGGTATCTGTATTTTCAAGAAGCTCCCACCCACAAGGGGCTCTGGGCCTCCAGCAGGACTGGGCAGCTGCAGGGCAGGTCACCCTTTCAAGCTGGTTCCAGGTTCCCAATTCCCACGGTAGCGCTGATAGCAGTAACAGGACGTTAAACCCTCCAAGTGCTAAGTGCTCCGTACCACGTGGTGCTATTTCACGCTCCAAAGGAGCAAGTGCTCCGTTATCCCCATTCTACAGACGAGGACACTGAGAGAGGTTAATTGCCAGTCTTGCTCAAGGGTACAGCTAATAAGAAGTGGAGCTGAGAGTAAGTCCTAAATAACTTTTTAAGAAACGATAATAATGTCAGCTAGTCTTTGTTGAGCATGTGCAACGTGCACTATTCTAAGCCATTTACGTGGGCTCGCTCATTTAAACGTCACAGCAACTCAAAAAGGTGGGTACTCTCGCCGTCACCGTTTCTCAGGTGAGGAAACAGAGGATCGGAGCGCTGTAGCCGGGAGCCACTTACTACTGTCTGGCGAGCCAGTGGTGGTACCCCCCCAAACCATACTGCCCCGCTCTGGGCGCTATGGCCTGGGGGCTGGTCTATGCCCGCCTCTCCACTTCGGACGGCACCCCCCGCCCCCACAGGCGTGAGGATGCCCTGAGCTGAGCGCAGGACCAGACATGCCCCGGCGTCACCCCCGCTCCTGGGCCCAGCAGGTGGCGCCCGAGGGGCTCCCCGGCGATGGCGTTCGCCGAAGGAAAGACCCGGGGCTGCCCAGGCTACTTCTGCCCGAGCTCCGAGCATCCTCCGGCGTGCGGGGCTTCTCCCGGGGGTCGAGGGCCTCGGGGAGCGGCGCCGACTGGTGGGAGGACGCGGGGTGTGAGGCCTCGCACTTAGATCCCGGGGTGGGCGTCAGGCGCTCCGGGCCGCGCCTGCCAGCCTTGCCAACCCTGGCCCAGCGGGCGGCGAGGAACCGGACAGGGCTGAGGCCGCAACTGCTGCCGCCCCTGCTCTGGGCCCGCGAGCCTCAGGAACCGGCGCCCTCGCGCCCCGGGCCTGGACCGTGCGAGGACCCGCGCAGGGGCTCCGCCAAGGAGGTCCCCGACTCCTTGAGCGCCCTCGTAGGAGAGCTCCTCCCCGGCCGGTTCCGAGAGTTCCTGTGCCAGCTCGGAGTCCAGTGTACCCAGCAGACAAAGCCACCGAGTGAGGCCCTGCTGGACCTTCCAGGGGGCGGGGCAAGGGCGGGGCTGAGTAATTTCCGGCGGGGGGACGGTGTCCCACCACCTGGCATAGAATGATGCTAGTGTGCGGAGTAGGCCTGGTAACCACCCCTTGAGAGCAGGTCTACCATTGCCCCTACTGTACAGATGAGTAAACTGAGGCCCGAGGCCATACAACTAGGTAGAGCCTAGCAAGGACTGTCCCCAGGCGAAGGCTCATAGCTATTTCCACCTCCTCCTGGCTCCCAGCACCCTCAGCATCGCAACATCAACGGGGTGTATCAGAGCACTGCAGAAGTTCTCAGTGTCCCAGCGGCTCCTTCCTCCCAGACCTCCAGTAAGTGCCAGCGACCTGCTGCTGGGGACAGGGTTGTCATCAGTGCTCCGACAATGGGGAACCTTGATCACTCATGCCAGGTGTGGTCTATTTGTCTTCAAGGGACCAGTCATCACACTTCAAGAATAGTCTGAAGAAGATTTTGCTCCATCAGATACCTGCCCTGGGGCCCTTGAGGAGAGACCACTCACAATTTACCACAGTCAAGGCCAACCAGTGAGTTATGGGAGGGTGGGGGCAAGGGAGTGGAGAGAAAGAGCATTTCTTTCCTTCCTTTCTTTGCTCTGACTTTCACCCATGAATTTATCTATCTGTCCACCTATTCATCCATCTCTGTGTCCATCCATGAATCAGGTCTTCTCCCAACTTGTTCAAGAATCACCCATCAACATCTATGAATCCATCCACCCATGAATCAAGTCTGCTACCAACACATTCATAATTCATTCATGGATCCACACATATATTCATTCTCCCATTCACGGATCCACACATATATTCATTCTCCCATTCACCCTTCCACCCTTGCATACATCTCATCTCTGAGTTAGGTCTTTTACAACCTGTTCATGAATCTCTCCATTCATCCATCCATCCATCCACTCATGAACCAGGTCTCCTATTGATCCATTAACCCACCTAGCCATCCATCCACCCATCCATCCATCCATTTAACTAGTCATCCAGCTATTCACAAACTCCCAGAATTCTATCCATCTATCCATGAATCCAATAATCAATCATCTACCAATCTTTCCATCCACTTGTAAATCCAGGATACTATCCATCTCTAATCTAGTCATGAAGCCATCTACAGGTCTGCGTACTCATCTACATAATCATTCATCCACCCATACATCCATACATCTACCCATCCTCCTAAGATTCAGTCCTTCTATTACGACCTTTTCATTAATTCATCCATCAGTCCATCCATCCACCTGCCTTCAGACACCACAAATGGATCAGAGTAGGTGCCAGAAATGAAACACATCTGCCAACCTAGGAACTTTAAATCAATCAGGCCACTACTTCTCACAAGAAAGAATAAATAAAAGTATGGAACTCATTATCTCAGATGTGAGCAACAGCAGGGGTGGACACCACATTGTTTCACATTAAGGAGCTAATTCTTGAGCACCTTTCAGTGAGTGGGATTCCCTGGTAGGTCCTGCTGAGGACACCAGGGTGCCTTTGAACAGGCTCCAGCGGCCTTTGAGAGGGGAAGCTGAGGGTTCAGACCAGCACAGAGCTGGAGCGAGCCTTTGTCGGGTCCTGCAGCCAGCACTGAGCAGGCGTGCATAAGCAGACAACTGTTGGGTAACTAGGTCCCAATGCCTGTAGCCAGCACTGTCTTGGCCACCTCCTGGCTGCCTGGTTCTTCAGTGGGCTTATGAAAAGCATCCCTTCTGTGTCGACATGGACATAAAGATGTGGTCAGATAAATGGAGGCAGTATGTCAATATGCATATACTTAAGGTCAAATATGGCATTTCTAAATAACAGAGCCATGGATGGATCAAGCCGGCCGTCCTACAGCCCTACCCTGGAGGCTGAACTAATGACAGTAAATAAATGACAGTAAGTTAATGACAGTAGCAATAACAGATACGTTTTACTGGTACTTTACCAATATCAGATTCCTTACCTTGTCCTGGACGCCTCACGTGTTACTTGCTGCTCACCAAACTCTTATAAGGAAGCTATTCTCATGCCTATAACACACAGGACATAATTTAAAGGGCAAAAAAGCAAAATGGAGAGGGCAGTCTGCTCCAGGCCACATGGCTGGGAAGGAGCATAATTGAAATCGATGATTATGAGAACAGCTCCCGGTCAGAGATGTTTACTCCTGGCCCCGCAGACCCTGGGCAACGTGCACCGAAGTCCCTTTCATCTCTTCGCCGCCCTGTACAGTGGGCACAGTGATGATCCCCATTTTTCAGACAAAGAAGCTGAGGCTCAAAAGAGTTAGACTTGACCCAGGACCGCCTGACTCCTGAATTCATATCCTTATTCTCGCTGCTGGATTGCTTGACGTGTGAGTGCCCGCTCTGGAACCAGGATTTAAATCTCAGCTCTACTTCTAAACAGCTGTGTGACCTTGGGCAAGTTGCAAAAAACAAAAAAAAACAAAAAAAAAACAAAAAAACAAAAAACCCAACTCTGTGCCTCAGTTTCCTCATCTGTAAAATGGGAATAATCATCATGTTTCCCAGGTGGTGTGGATTTCGTGGGCTGATGCCTGTCACGCACTTGATCCACTGCCTGGTGGGCAGGACGTGCTCAGGAAACACTATGGTTGTCAGGGTCTCACAGCGAGCTCCGGGCTGGCGAATGTGTGTGGTCAGGGTGGCGTGGGGCGCTGGGGGCTCAGGCCCTGGTCCTCCCCTGCCCCTCTTGCTTCTCTCAGCAGGCCCCACTCTACACAGGGTCCCAAGCTCAAGGCTGTGCTCACCCACAACTCCTCGGGGGAAGGCTCAGGCCACCGCAGGCGGTGTTGCCCTTTCCGAGTGCGGTTTGCTGATGAGACACTGAGGGATGCAGCACTCCGCTACTGGGAGCGCAGCTGTGCAGGTGAGCAGACAGGATGGGAGCCCTGGACTCCAGAAAGTTCCAGCCTGGACAGCAGAGGCCATGGACCTGGGTCCTGGGAGTTAGGGGCTGGCCTGCAAAGGCCAAGAGGCAGCTGACCCTGCAGAGGGGACATCTGAACTGGCCTTTTAACAGAAGCCATTAAGGTGACCTCCAAGGACTAAGTAGAGGGTCTGAGGTCCAACAGAGTTGTCCCAAGGCGGGTGGCACCAGGGAGAACAGTGGCTGCCCAGGCCTGGCCACCACGGAAGGACTTCTTGCTGCCAAGGGTTCCCACACGCCCTGTCTGCCCACCTTGGAACCAGCACCACAGCCTGCAGACCCCTCGTCTGGCCCCGAACATGGCCTCCAGGGGCTGGAGGAGGTAGGAAGGCACCAGAAGCATCTTTTTCCCACATCCATGAAGGCAGGCCTCCGGGGCCTAGCTGAGAAGGTGCCCAGAAAGTTTCAGAAGATCACACCTCTACGGAAGGCCAATGCTGCCTGGTCCAGACAAGCAGCTGGAAACCAACCACCAGGCCCAGAGTCTCAGGCAGAACCTGGCTCTTGGCAATTTGGGGACAGATACGATAGTGTCCATTTTGGCAGGGCTTCCAGTGTCTTCTGAAGTGGCCGTGGAGAGTCAGGCCGGAGGAATACCTGTCCTTGCTCTGGTATGACCTTTACCAGGGCCCCTTTCCCCAGCTGCTCGGTCCCTTCTCTTCTCAGGAGTCCAACAGCCACATCTATTTGTTAAGCACTGACTGTGTGCACTTTCAGGGAACGGCTGCCCCAAAGCCTCCCTGGGGGTAAAGCCCTCAAAATGCAGGACCTTGGCCAGACCCAGCCCCCTTCGGGCCACAGGAAGTTGGAGGTGCAGGCTGCAGTTGTGTCCAGCTTCTAGTTGTTCGATGGGGAAGCCAAGGCCCTGAGAGCAGATGACACAGCAACCAAGAAAGAAGCCACAGAGTCCCCAGGCCACCCCTGGAGATCCAAGGAAATGGGGCACTGGAGAAAGTTGCTTGCAAATGGCAGTTGGGTAGAACGGGAGACTGGGTACAGGGGCTGGGTTATAGCCCAGGGCACCCGCGCGGGGCTCGGACGGCTGCTTCTCAGTCCTTTCCACCTGGGGAGTCTGGGGTTCCTGGCCAGCTGGAGGGGCAGCTCTTGGACACGAAAGGCTCCCATCCCCAGCTACCCCTTCTAACTACATAGGATTCTCAGCACTGTCTCTTAGATTTCCTGGGTGGAGTGATTGGCCTTCCCACTGTGGGAAAGGCAGCCCATTTGGGGCTGGAGCAGGAGTAGGTGTGGGGGGGGGCGGGGGCACAGCTTGGGTAATAAAGGCGGAAACAGTCATGCAGGATAGTTTTAAAACCCCAGCCTTCACTAGAGGCAGCCAGAAGGCACTAGGGAGCCTTGGGTTGCCATGGAGACGGGGCTCTGCCCGGTCTTGCCTGCCAGAGGGAGGAGGGGAGAGTGGGGGGGGCGCCCCAACCTGGGTAGAGAACTCACAGTGGCCCTCTCTCCTCCAGCACAGCAGGGTGTCACCAAGAACAGGACAGCCAACCGGTCAGGGCCAGCGGCATCAGAGCGGGTGTTAGGGAGTGTCGGGAGATGGCTGGAGAGTTTGCCCAAAGCCCTGTACCCCGGAGCCAAGGAGGAGACCGTGGACAACTCATTCACCTGGGACTTCCCTGGCCTGTGAGGCTTTGGGGAAGGGGACAGGATTCATGCATCTCCCCACACTGTAAACCCCCCTGTCCAGCAGTGGTCTGGGTCCTTGAGGGACCCAGGGACCCTGAGTCCCAGGATCTCATGAGTTCCTGTCCCCCTCAGGTCCACCCAGGAGCTGAAGGGCCACCTCTCTGAGGACACCTCCATGAACAGCAGCCTGCCCTTCATCCCTAGGGCCACCATCCCGAGGCAGCGGGGGGACCTCAAAACCTTCCTGGAGCAGGTGGGCAAATCACCCTGTTCCTGGAGCCAGAAGCTGGTAAGCAACTGCTGGCAGCTGGCCACCAGGAGCTCTCCTTGCCCAGTGGTGGGTGCCTAGTGGGGTGGCCCAGGGCTCCGGGTAAACCCCACTGTGTGCTCAGCTCAGGGGTGGACTGTAGGGCTGGGCTGCCTGGGTTCAGATCCCAGCTCCTTACTTGCAAACAGTGGGGTCTTTTTGCATATCAGTTTCCGAATCTGTAAAATGGGGCTGACTGCAGTGATTTGCCTCCCCGGGCTGCAGTGTAGAATCCCTCTGGGCCCAGGGAACCCCATCTCCTGCCCAGAGGCCCCCTGCATCACCCAGCTGGTCCTCATTCTCACTCTAGGAGTCCTTCCTGCCCAGCCTGGTGTTGCACACTGTCCTGAAACGAGGCCACCCTAAGGGGTACCAGCTCCTTCTGCCTTCCGCAACATCTCATTGTGCTCAGAGATAAATGGCCACTGGAACCCAAGCCCAGGCGTGGACATGGGCCAGGAGTGAGGAGAGGATTTCCCTGCCCTGCAAATAAACACACATCCCAGGTGGCTGGAACCTGCTGCCAGGTCTCACCCTACAGGCTTCTCCAGGTGCTTGGCTGCTGGTCTTGAGGGATGGGGCAGGAGTCCTGGACCAAGGGGGAGGGAAGGGGTGGAGTCACAGCTGGGATGGGGCTGAGGGCTGGGGGCAAGGTGTCTTCAAGGGTCAGGCTTGTTCCAAATGAGCCCCTCTTCTGGGAGGTGGAGACTGCCACATACCTCAAACTTGGGACCAAGCCTCTGTCAACCTAGATCAGCCCACACCTGAAACAGGTGCCTGCCCTGACCACTCCCCCCTCCCTGACCCCAGCCTCCATCTTTGACTGGAGCCAAAGGCAGTCTGCTGACCACCTCTATGGGGTGAGGGCATCCAGACTCTGGCTGACGGGGCAAACATTTGTCTTATGTGTTCCCCAGGTCAGGTTCTCACCATCTGGTCCCTGGAGGGCAAACATCTGGGTGGGCAGAGGCCAGATGTTTCTCTCTTAGTGGCAGGAAAAGGTAGGAAGGCACTAGGAGCATCCTTTCCCAATATCCATGAAGGCAGACCTTAGGGGCCCAGCTGAGGAGGTGCCCAAGAAGTTCCAGACGATCACACCTCCACAGAAGGCGGGCCCTGGCTGGTCTAGCAAAGCAGCAGTGTTCTGAGCCACATAGGAGAGGGTGAAAGACAAGATGGTGGGAACTGCCTTGGAGGTTATCTGACCGCTGCACTGACCCAGCAGTGCCACCCCGCTTCGCCTGTCTGCCAGGTTAGGCCCTGCCACACACCTGCACTCCAACTGCTGGGCAAAGTTTGAGCTCCCTCCCCTCTCTTCTTGAAGCAGTGCTTGGGCACCAACCCCTGGCCAAATCCCGGATCGAGTTCTTTATCGCCACCTCCTGGCCAGCGAGAAAACAGCCACGGAATCCACAGCTAAACGCTGTGTTAAGGGATGGCTGGGATTGGGCTGGACAGGCAGTGGGGATTTTAGGACCAAGACGGGTTGTGGATGGGGGAGGCCTGTTTTGAAGGGGTGCTCTGGCTCCAAAAGAAAGGCCACAGGGGAGTGGGATGGGGCTGTGTTGCCACCCCTCTTCACTGGGGACTGTAGTGGGATTCCAAACCCTGGATGACCTCTCCTCTCCATCCCATTTCTCAACTTTCACTATCCCTCCTCCCCAGTATTTCTATTTCCTGAAAAGTCTGTGGGTCCCAGAGGAGGCCTGATTCTACTGCACCTCCTCCCCGTGGCCTTGCACAGCCCATGTCGCCCTCTCCGAGCCTCAGTTTCCCTGGCAAGGCCGCGGCCACCCCAAGCCGGCCACCGGCTGCAGCGCCGCGCTGCGCCCACACGGGGGCAGTGTTGGCCTGGCTTTGGTGCCGCCCGGCGCGGCTGAAACTTCTCCGCCTCTTGCTAAAGGGTTGGAAACTTTTCCCCTCGCGCCGCCCTCGCGCCTCCCTCCCCGCGCCGCGCGGCCTCCTTCCACCTGCCTGAGTTCGAGGCCGGACCGCGCGAGGATGGGGGCGTGCCTCCCCCAGCCCCTAATTTCTCTTTCTCGCCTTTTTGTTGTTGTTAAACCAAAAAACTACTAAGCTTGCGACAGCGCCGTCAGCCACGAGCACTGGGAATGGAGTCCCGCGTGCAAGGCACAGGGCGCGGATGGGGGGGGGGGGGCGGGCAGCCCTGCGGCATCTGGGACCCCAAAGCAGGACGGCCAGGGCGCGGCCCTACAGCGTCCCTGTACTTCCCGGCCGGCGGGGTCGGTGTGGGGACTCCGCGGGCCGCCACGTGGGTCCGGCACCCCGGCTTCTCGGGGACCCCTCCCCTGCCCGCCGCCCCGTCTCACCAGCCTCCCTTCCGCTCGCATCGCCCCCCTCGCCCCCGCCCTTCATTTCTTCTCGCCTCTCCCCGTCCTCTTCCTTCTTCTCCCTCCGGTCGCCCTCTTCCTCCTTGACAAACGTGGATTCTGTGTCAAGAGGACCCTGAGCAGCAGCTCGGAGCCTCACCTCCCGCCACTCACAGCGGAAACACACGGACATACAGGGACAGCCGCAGACAGGCGCCCGGTGACGCGCCCCGCACACACCACATACACACAAGTCAGACACACACCACGCAGGCACACACCCAACACACCACACAGACCAGAGGAACACACAGCACACAGATGCACACCATGTAAAGATGCGCCACAGACACAAGCCCCCAGATACCCCCCGACACGCACCACAAACACACCCACACCCGTACAGAGACCCACACCACAGCACTTAGAAACAGCACATACTCACAGAGGACGCACACATACCCTCCCACTGTTAGGGTCTCCTAGCGACCCCAGCCTCCCCATTCCGGGTCCACTTGTTGGCTCAGAGGCAACCCCCATCCCGTCTGTAGATCTTTCCAACATGCCCCTGCTCCCAGCAGGCAGAGCTTGAACTTGAACGTGGGGGACAGAGGGAGGGAGGGGTGGGAGGGAGAGCTGCAGGGAGCGCCTGGACCCCTCCCCAGGGTCCCCAGCAGGGTCCTTTTTGCTGGTACATTTCCACTCAGGGCTGGTAGGTGGCCTGTCCCTCCTGGGCTCCTGGGAGCAGTGCAGCTGGAAGGCCGAGGAAGTGGCTGTGGCTGGAGCTGGTTGCCCCAGCTTTTGCTCCCCACAGTCCCAGACCCCCTGAATCTCTGGGGGGCAAGGCAGGTGTACCCCACCACGGGTCTCTTCCACTTCTTGTCTGCCTTCTCATTCTGAGCAATGGTAACCCTCACCCCATTTCACCCCCACCCCCATCCCACCCTGGCCCTTGGGCAGACTTGTGCCAAACCAGGGTTGGGGGCAGTGGGAGTTGGGTTTGGTTTGGGGTGGTGGAGAGGGAGCAATGACTCCCATTCAGGACAAAAGGAAGTGATGGGAGAGGGAGAAATTCACTGCTCTTTTCTCTTGAGCGCTCCCCCATCTCATAGGGCCTCTCCACCTGAGAGGGCATCTCTTTAGCCCCTCTGCAGGGGAGACTGAGGCCCAGAGAAGTTAGGGGCTCTCGCCCAGGCCATGCCAACCGCAGGAGCTGGATCTGGGACCAGATCCATACGTGTCCTAGGCCAGGACCCAGCCTTCAGCCACACACAGAGGCATTCTCTCAGAAGAACAGCCATTCACTGTTGGGAAACAGAGGCCCAGAGAGGTTCATTTCTTTTTCAGTGTCACTTAGTTTTCAAGTGTTGGAGTCAGGATTCAAATTCAGCAGGAAGAGATGCCAACAGACAATCCTGGGGCTCCCCCTCCTCAGGGCAAGCAGGGTGGCCTGGAAGATGCTTCCTGCCCCTTCCCCCGCCCTCCGCCCCCACCCCCTACCTGGGGCACCCTGGAAGCAGGGAGAACCAGGGCAGGGTCTGGGAGGGAGAGAGGTGTATTCGGGGAGGATGTGGAGACTGGCACAGAAAAGGACAGGAGCGAAGGGTCTTGTGAGCCAGAAGCCTCCAGAATTCCTCAGAGGGCGGGGCTGGACCCATGGGGAGCGAGAAAGGCAGCCCCAATGCCAGTCGGGGCCTGGCCTGAGAGGGGGCCAGAGACCCGATGGTGCTGGGTAACCAGAGCAAGCCGGCCCCGCACGGGGCTCCAGGGACATGAGCTGCCCTGGCGGCTCATTCACTTTCATTCTGCAGGCAGTTACTTGAGCACCTACTGTGTGCCACACACATGCTGGGCCCTGGGTGCACGGTGGGCACCAGCCTGCCCTCAGGAGGCTACAGTCTGGTGGGGGACATGGATGGACTCAAATGGGCAATTCACAGTGATAAGTGCTCTGATGGGAGACCCGGGCTCTGGGATGGGGGGCTAACCCAGTGTTCAGGGCATGGGGTGGACACCTGGGCCTTGGATGACAGTGAGGTGAGGGTGTTGTTAGACCCAGATGGGAAAAGGAGCCCAGGAAGGGGGGTAACTGTTACAGTCCCTGCAGCAAGGCTGCTGCCATGATTCTCAGCACGGGCCGGGGGAGCCAAGGGGCCCAGGGGGCTGTTGACACGGCAGGGGGAGAGGCCAGTGTTCCCCTAGCCCAGAACACACACACGCGCACACACACACACACACACACACCCTGTGCCCTAGCCATGAGAGGGGATACCCCCTGCTCATTCCAGGCCCTCGGCCTTTGTGCCGGTTATCTAAGTTCCCCCTCCCCCACCATGGCCTCCCTTTCCCTGACATTTCTGCCTTTTGGGGTCCTGTTGTCAGTCCCTCCCAAATATGCCCTGAGTGATAGATGGGCTGCACCTTCCGGTGGCTCCTGCCGAAGACCATCAAACTCCTCCATGGAGACAACACATGCTGCCACCTCCAGACAGCCCCACAAGCCTCAACACTTCCCTGTAAACAGCCTTAGGAAAGTGGTGACACTGTGTTCACTGTGCCATTTGGGCTCATCATAGCCAGCCTCGGATGCTGGGTGGGGCCCGAGCCAGAAGCAGAGTTCGGTTGGACCCAGCAAATTGGGCTCTGGAACCCTCTTGAATAGTGGCACTTGGACCCAAAGAGCCAGGGGCTGCTCATCTGCTGTCTCCCATCATGAGGCCTTGGGGACCCTTAATGACTCACCCACCAGGGTTTCCTGGGTTTATTGTCTGCACCTGGCAGCCCTGGGGATTGTGGTGACACCCGCAAGCTCCCGGGGAGCCCCCGTCTGGGCTCTGGGCTGACTTCCAGCTCTCCCAGCTGCAGAGCCCAGCAAACCCCAAAGAATCTTCTCCCAGGAACCTACTGGCCCAGGCAGTCCGAGACCTAGCCTGTGCTCTCCTGGGGAAGATGCCTCCCCAGGCTGGGTCTGGCCCTGAGTACCTTCTAACAGTCCATAGCCAGCTTGTAGTGTTAACGAGGGCGACAGGAACCCACATGAGCACGACAGACCCAGGTCCTGACCTCCTGGAGCTTGGAGTCCAGCTGGGAGTCACAGAGGCATTGTGACTAAGGCTACCGAGCAGGTCCTCATGCAGACACTTGTCCAAAGGCCGTCATGCTCCAAGCTCACTTATCCATACAGGAGGACACAGCTCTGTGAGGTAGGCAGGCCCTTAGCTCCACATTAGAGATGAAGAAACCAGGGCACAGAGAGGTTAAGTCACTTTCCCAAGGTCACACAGCTGAGCAGCAGATAAGACATCAGTGATAATAAGCTGTGATGAAGGAAGGACAGGCAGGTGTACAGAGGAGCACAGGGTGTCTGCTTCCTCTGAGGCAGGGGTCTCCTCCTCCAGAAAGCTGGCCCAGATTTCCTCCAGCCCAGAGGGCAAGGCCAAGGGGGGCAGAGCTGGAGCCAGTGTCCACAGGCTGCCTACCTATGGTAAACTCTACCCCTACCTTAGTTCTGTTCCTTCTCCTCCAGTCACAGACACATTTATTGAGCACCTACTGTGTACCAGGCTCGGCAAACAAGACTGTCAGCACTCTGCCTCAGGGAGCCCACACCTTGGTCAGAGAGATAGGAACGGGGCTGGCCTCACAAGTGTGTGACCCCTGCGGTCAGTCACATGGGGCCTCACCCAGGAGGGCCCTCCACTCGGCTTAAATCTCTGTGGCTCCCATCGAGATTCTGAATCAGTTTTGTGCAAAGGGACCTACGTTTTCATTTTGCCCTGGGCCCTTGCAAGTTGTGTAGCTGGGCCTGGACACAGCTATTAAACTGTGGCAAATGCTGGGCGGGGCTGTAGGGAGGGCTGGCAGGCAGTCCGGGAGGCTTCTTGGAGGAGGCAGTAACAGATTGGCCTAGGCCTGGGCTTTGTCCTGATCCCACATCCTGTCACGGGTCCCCGGATCCCACAGGGCAGCTCCCTGGGAGCTGGGTCAGCATCACACAGGAGGTCAGGAACAGCAAAGCTCCAAGGGGACCTTACAAATACCCCTGCGTGTCTGTTTGGACTAGATAACGCGCGGGCGCAGCATCGGTAGGCACACGCCTCCGGAAACCAGAGAGGAGAAAGCCCCGCCCAGTCGGCCCCCACCGGCCCTGGCCCCTCCCACTAGGTAACCTGTTCCCTGGGCACCACCAGAGTTGTTCTGTACCATACGAGGAAGTGCGTACGAGCGTGTATTTTTGCATTGTGATGCTGATTTGTGTGGGGGGGGGATGTCAATCTTGTACACATTCTGTATTGCACACACTTCCTGCTCTTAGCGTTCCCACTTGACAGCCTAGCTGGGAAATCACAGAAGGCTCTTTCAAGGTCATTTAATTGCATAGATGGAGAAACGGGGACCCAGAGTGTCCCAGCAAGTGTGGGTGTTCTGGTGGCCCACGCACGGCTCCTGGCCTTGGCAGAGAGGCTGTTGGTCCTTCCACGTGCTCATGCGCACCCAGGCCTCCCTGACAGCCTCTCTCCTGTCCTAATTGCAAGGACTGCTGTGGAGGGAGCCAAATCTCTATGCTGTGAAGGAGGTACTGGGATGATCCGTATTTCTACGTGAGGCTCAGAGAGGTGCAGGTACCGTCCTAGGGTCACACAGCTGAACAAAGGTTGGAATCAGCAAAGCTGCACTGCCTCCCAGAACAGGTTCACATTTCCCGGGGAGAGGGAACTGCCCCCTGCCATATACTGACAACCTCCCGATGCCAGATGGGGCAGCTCCAACTTCAGCAGGTGAGAATTGGCCAAAGGACCCTTCCAACCCGACAGCCACCAGGATGGAGCTGGCAGGAGTCCCAGCCAGGCCTGGAGGGCGGGGCCGGGCCAGGTGGCCTGCTGGGGGCTGGGGCAGGTGTGGGTACCTGGCCCCCAGGCCCCAGCTGCACCGAGGTTCCTGGCACGCGCCCCTGGGCAGCTTGTGCCTGTCGCCAGAGAGGGCTGGCGTCAGCTGGCTGCATGTGCCTGGGGCAGCGATTCAACATTTGGGTTCGAAGCGTTATTTTTATTGTGTTTTGTTTATTCAAGGCTCGCCTTTGAAATATGTTTTGATGCCTCCCCATCCCAGAGAAGGGAGCTGGTTTGGTTGCATCGTACAGCCTTGACTCCGCCTTAAAAATAATTCCCCTGGAGTTGGGTGCTCATTGTCCCTGAGCACACGTGGCCCCCCAAAGTGTGGGTGTCTGTGGTGGGTCTGCCCTGGTCAAGCAGGGGCAGGCAACAGGCAGCCCCTCAGAAGCTGTGTGAAGACCTCCAAGCACTGGGGGTGCCGTCCATGCTGGCACAAGGAGGCTCAACTTTGGGGGGTCATGAGGCCTTCGGACAAAAGCTAAGGACTTTATCTGTCCAGAAAAATGTACCAGCACACCAAGCTTTGCAGTCAATTCTAGGAGCTTCTAGAACCTCCTGAGGCCTATCCACAGACCCCTCCCTCCAGTTTAGAGCCTGTTCCTGAAGGAATCCCACAGTCAGCCTTTTTGGAATAATAAATAATCATCTTAGTAGCTAAAACTGAGCACTTACTGTGTTTCCAGGGCTGTGGTGTGGGGTTTCTCAGATCAATTCCTTTATGCCCCATAATTGAGGCACAGACAGCTTGGGTCACTCACCCAAGGTCACATAGCTGGTAAGTGGCTGAGTGATGGAAGCCCCACCAGTGCAGCCCAGTCTTTACTCTTAACCTAGCACGTGTGCACAGGCTCGGTGTCTGGCCCCTTGGTAAACTGAGGGTTAGGCCCTGGGAGTGGGGCAAGGGGGACCCCTAGGTCTGGCTAAGCTTGGTGACTGGGGTCCAGCCCTTGTGAGAATCATATAAGACCCACCTGGGGACTCCCCTGGCTCAGGGCTAGCATGGGGGCACCACCTGGGGAGCTGAGGTTACTGGGGGTGAAGGAAGTGAAGTGCAGACACCGTCTAGCCCAGGCTCCTCCTCCCTCCATCTCCCTCTCCTTTCTGTGTCCTTCTTCCTCCCCTCTGCCTCCCTCCCTTTTCTCTACTCCTCTTCCTCCCTCTCCCTTCTCCCCCCTCCCCGCCCCCATCCACAAACAAGACGAAGACTTGCTCATGCCCACAAGCACCTGTGCATCTTAGGGTAGAAACTGCTCAACCCCTTACACAGCACACTTCCGAGAAGCCCAAACCACGTCTGGGGGAGCCACTGATCCCACTCAGTTTGCACATTGGCTAAGCCCCCAGCCCAGGCCAGGCTGCCCAATCCCGGCCTCGGCCTCGTGCGGCCCCTCCCTCCTTCCCCAGTGCAGGGAGGACAGGGTAGGGCCTCCATGGGCCTTCCAGGCTGGGATTTTCAGCGTTTGTGGAGTTAAGACCCTAATACTATTTTCCAACAGCTTTTGGTGGTTTAATAGAATTGAGGGTAAATCTAACTTGCAAATTTTCCCTTTTGATCTCCCTCTTTTTTCTTTTAGTAGCTCAACAGAGCTGGGTTTAGAACAGGACTGGAGACAGCTCCCTTCTCAATCCTGCTCCCAGCCAGGGTACTCCTGAGATTTGAAGTCCTGGCGTGCTACTGAGGTGGTTGCCAACTTTCATTCCCTGCTGCCCCCGCCTCCTCTCCCCTGCCTCAGCACTGACCTGGCCCAGGTAGAACAGGACTGGAGACAGCTCCCTTCTCAATCCTGCTCCCAGCCAGGGTTCTCCTGAGATTTGAAGTCCTGGTGTGCTACTGAGGTGGTTGCCAACTTTCATTCCCTGCTGCCCCCGCCTCCTCTCCCCTGCCTCAGCACTGACCTGGCCCAGGCAGGCTTCTCCAAACCCCAGGGACACACACCTTTCTGCCTTCTCCCAGGCTCCCCTCCTCTGCAGCAGGCTTCTGGCTTCATTAAGCTCCTAAACCAAACCCTTTCATGCCCCCAGGGCCTTTGCACGTACTTTCCCCTCTGCCTGAAATGCTCTTCCCACTAGCTCCACTGACTCCTATTTAACATCAGGTCTCAGCTTCAATTTCTCCTCCTCGGGGAAGCCCTCCTGGATCCAAATTGAACAATGGTAATGTTACCGGTGCACAGAGGACTATTCTCAGCAGAACCGGAGCTCCGGAAGCACAGGGACTGAACAGGCCCCCAACACAGAGCCTGCCACATGGGAGGATTTCAATAAATGCTGGACAAGGGGCTCCCTGCTGTGTTCTGGGCCTCAGTTTCCCTGCCTGAAGGAGAGAGGGCAGGTCACACTCCTGCGCTTGCCACGTGATGATTCTCCGGTGCTCCCTCTGGGTTTCTGGCAAGGATCACACTCATTTCACGGTATTTGACTTCCTTGATTATCTGATTTTCCAGGGAGGAATTTTAAATCTCTGGGTTGGGGTGGCATCTGCCTGATACCCGGGTACCCATCCCATCCCACCTGGCTGAGTGCACCTGACAACCTGGGGAGGCCCATTAAAACTGCCCCTTCTTGGCAGTTAAGCACCCCCCACCCCCAACCCCGGCACAGAGAAGCCCTGTCAGGCTCCATAGCTGTGTGTTGCTAGGCCCGAGGCGGGGATACTGGTGGTGGCAGGACTGCTCTCTGTGGCCAAAGCTATCAAACTCCTTCATGCCCCCAGGGTTCAAACTCTGACAGTCATTTCCTGTGAGACTGAGGCTTACCATGCATCCCTCTCTGTGCCTCAGTCCCTCAGCTACATACTGGATGTAATAAGGGTAGGTCGCAGCTGGGGTCCTTGTGTTGGCTGGGTGGTTCCCTGCCTGGGCTGTTGGGGATAAGAGGCTCGACTTTTCTCATCCCAGAGGCAGCAGCTAAGCTTCAAGTCTTTGGAGCAAAAAAAAAAAAAAAAAAAAAAAACCCAGGTCCATACCCAGCTCTGCTACTTATCTGGCTATGTGGCCTCCTAGGGACAAGGTTTTCCCATCTGTAAAATGGGGCGATAGGTACACCAGCCTCTGAGGGTAGCTGCCCGCCAAGGTGAGCCCTGGCTCCCTGCTGGGATCTCAGCGTCTAATCACTAGGGAATCTTCCCAGAACACTTCTCCCCAGGAAGGTCCGGTGCCAGGGCTTCCTGAGCACGGTGGAGGGCAGCTGGGGAAACCGAGGCACAGAGAAGGGCAGAACAGGTCTGAGGTCGCACAGCCCGGCCAGGATAGAGGTTGTCCCTGCCGGGACGAGCCGCACAGGCTTCTCTGGCCGCTAGGCCCTGTAGGGACAAGCCCAGCAGGGACGTGCAGGGCCTCCCCAAGGTCCCTGCTGGCCGAGCCGCGGGATGAAAGGGGAATCTGCCCAAACCTGCCTCCCTCCGGGCTCGCCCGCCCCTTCCGCAACCGGTTCAGGCTGGGGCGGCGGGCTTTGATGTAGGCGGAGGAGCAGCGGCCCCCGCGCCCAGCCGGCTCGGCTCGGAGCCTCCGGGAGGCCGACTTGAAAGGGCAGCCAGGGGCCCCGCCCTGTCTTCCCGGGACCGCCCGGGACCGCCCGGAGGAAGGGAGGAGGCTGGAGGTGGGGTGGGGGTGCGGAGCGAGGGAGCGGGTTGTCCTCGGCGTTCAAGGCCCTGTCGGCGGTTGCCCTGCCTGCGCCCCTGGTTGCGAGGCTCCCACGCAACCCCTGGGCTAGACAGAGTGGTTCCCAGGTATTGGCCTGTCTCGGGCCTTAGCGCGGGCTGCTCCTCCTGCCTAAAAGGCCCTTCCCACCTTTTCCTGCCAGGCTTCAGGGTCAGCTCCTCATTTGGGGCTCTATCTCTTCCCAGAACCGCGCCCCAATCCCTTCCAGGTGCCCTCCTCCCGGTCCCCTGCTGCAGCGCCCCCAGTGGCGGCCCAGGCTCTGGCTATGAGCTCCAGGATGGCATCCCTGCATCCCCAGCCTGATGGGCTGTGGGCAGGTGCTTGGGGAACGGGGAGAAGGAATCTTTCAGTAACAGCAGTCATGATGATAAGCCTTAGGGGCCGGCGGTCTGGGGTGGAGGAGGAGGGGGCGCAGAGAGAATTCCAGGCTCCTAGAGCACATCCCAGGTTCGTGGTATACCGTGTCCTATCTTCCAATTACAAAACTGGGTGGCCTTCCTCCCCCCTCCAGCCCGGGCCTTGCCCTCACTGCAGAGGGGCTCAACCACTGACAGCTCCGCCAGTCTCCTGACTCCCTGCCCCAGGGTCCTATGATGCCTCATACCTGCCTCCTTGAACCCTCTCCTCTGCCGGCCCAGCTGATTTCCCCCACCTTTCTCTCCCAGCACCCCCAGAGTGGCAGGCTGGGGTTGGAGTTTTAGTTCCAGGCTGCAGATGGGGGACGCTGAGGCCCACAGAAGGGTCCAGATCCCAGAGCTGGCGTGACAGACCTGGCAGCGCTAGGCCTCGGGAAAGAGAGGGGCCTCTCTCAGGCTACATTCAAACCTAGGACTACCTTCACTCAAGGCCTCCTGGGAGGCTGAGAGGGTCCAGGCACCATCCTTTCGGGAGGTTTCCATATATTAAACACAGGAACAAATTGGCTGCAAGCCTCAAGATAGGTTTCAATGTTATGTCTCAAGAATTGATGTTTATTTATTTTATTCTTTTTTGGGGGGGAGTTAATTAGGTTATTCATTTATTTATTTATTTTTTTAATGGAGGTACGTACTAGGGATTGAACCCAGGACCTCATGCATGCTAGGCATGCATTCTACTACTGAACTATACCCTCCCCAAGAGACCTGATGTTTAGATGCATACACAGCACCATATAACTGGCTGTACGTGCACACAAATCCAAGGGCAGCCCTGAAAGGGGCCCTCAGGAGGCGGAGGGGGGCGGTTAGTGGGCTGTGGGGTGGATGCGCTGCCCGCAGGAGCTGCGGCCTGGGTGGGCCAAACCAGATGTGAGCTTCAGCCTCCCCTCCCCACCAGCTCCAGCTTTCTGCCTCCCCAGGGTGTTGGGTATTCTGTCTACAGCCCCCTGCCACCACGCCCACTGCCCCCCCTACCACCCCACACCAAGCCTGCTCTCTGCTGGGTTAGGCAGAGGGGAGAGGAAATGGAGAGCTCACCCCAGGGGCAGGAGACCTGACCGCTGCCTGGGCCAAAGCCCTCAGCCTGTTTTCTTATCTTTCCTGGGGATTTGGACTAATTCTCCTACTTCCTTCCTTTAATATATGTTTGCTGATCACTTATTTTGTGCTAACCCTGAGCTAAGTACTGTGGATACCTCTGTGGACAAGAGAGATTCATCATTTAGTGGGGGAAACAGACACGGATCCAATAGACTCAGTAATACAGGCTATCATGATGGAACTACAGACAGTTTAGTGAAAAGGCTCTAACCCAGAGATCAGGGAAGGCTTCCTGGAGGAAGTGGCACGACTGAATTGAAAGCAAAAGCCAGGGCAGGTGAGAGTGAGTGGTAGGAAGGGCAGAGTAGGGAGGCAGAGGGAACAGTGCGTGGGCTGGATTGTGTGAGAGGGAGAGAGAGGAAGGACTTTCTGGAGGAGGGAAGAGAACCTAAGTGTAGCAGAGGCCAGCGGGTAGCAAGCAGTCTGGGCAGGGCCCTGGCTGAGCAGGGCTTTGCAGGACCTGAGAACCCACAGAATTCATCCTAGAATGTCCCAACTGCCAGGTGGAGGGAACCCAATGAGTGCTACCCACCAGAAGCAGCAGGGATTAAGTTGAGGTTAGAAGAAAATCTCAGCCTGGATTTCAGACCCCACCTGGAATGGACTGACTAGAGGCGGAAATGGAGACCTGGAAGCTGGGCTCTGAGGAGGTACAATGGGTGGCGCTGGCCCCAAAGTGGATAGTGAGTAGAAAGCGTGTGTGACCCATTCTCCTAGGAGGCCTTTTCTTTCCCCATCTTGGTCATACTCCTCCATCCCTCAGGACCCAGTCTAAATGTTCCCTCTACTGTGAAGACTTCCAGAACACTCCCTTATTCCTGCACCCCACCCCCGCCCGGCCCCCTCTATGATTTCACACACGGTTCACCTATGCCTTCTAAAACAGCCATCTTTCACTGAACACCTACTGTGTGTCAGGTAGTTGCTGAGCACTTTGTCTCAGAGAGAGAAATAGCTTGCCTGGGTCCCACAGCTTGGAAGAGGCAGGGCTGGGCTAGGGGCCCAGGACCACCTACCTGACTCCACCCCAGGCTTGTGCTCCTGGCAGGATGGGGGCCATCTCCATCCCTTTTCCTCTCTTCCGCTCCTCCATCTGTCAGATCTCAGCTCAGCTGTTCCCTCCTCCAGGAGGCCCTCCCGTGGATGCCTGTCCTCCCAGTCAGTCAGTCAGCGCCTCCTCCACTCCCCATATGGTTCTCCATCCCCTCGTTTCACTTCCTTCACTACTGCAATTACTTCCTTCATTGTTTACATGGTTATGGATCCTCCGCGACTTGACTATCAGCTGAGTTCCCCGGGAGGCAGGGGCTGTGTGTCTGCCTTAGCACAGCATCTCTGTGTTGAAAAGGATTTGGTTGTTCTTCACACAGGGAAGACTTCAAACAATAGTGGTTTAAACAAGAAAAGTGTCAATTTCTTGCTGAAGTGAATACAGGCAGTCAGGGCTGGTATGAGAGACCACGGCCACTGGGGACCCAGGCTCCTACTGCCTTGTTGCTCTGCCATCCGCAGTATGCAGCTGCAACCTCACAGTGCACAATGGCTGCTCCAGCTCTGGCCTCCACCCTCACATTCTAATCCCAGAAAGGAGAAAAAAGGGAGGCAGCGTCCCAGCTGTCCTTTAAGGAAACTCCCAGGAAGTGAGCCCAGGCATTTCTGCCAACACCGCATTGGCCAAAACTTGGTCACATGACCATATCTAGCTGCAAGGGAAGCTGAGAAGTGTAGTCTCTAGGCCAGGCGGCCATGTGCCCAGCTAAGGATGGGAGATACTATTCTTATGGAAGAGGAGAAACGAGACCTAGCAGCCTGTGTCACTGTGCACATCTCCTGGCTTATAACAGTAATAATAATGATAATGGTCATAATGATATGTATTTATTACTTTACTTTGCAGACATTTGATAATCCTCATAATAACCATCAAGGCAGTGAAACTGAGGAACAGTATCGGTCAAATCACCTGACCAAGGCCATCTAGCTGGTAAGGGGTGGGTCTGGGATTTAAACCTAGGGCCTTCTGACTCCAGAGCTGATACATCTCTGCTTCTCTGTAGTGCCTGCTGAATTGCTGCAGAAGGAATTTGTGATGTGACTGAATTTGTTCATCTCTGTGTGCCCCACAAGTGGCTGGGCACCCCCCAGTGTGAGTTCCCCCCTCAGTGTGGATTCCCCACTCAGTGTGAGCTCCACCCTCTTGGACTGTCTCGGGGCCTGGGCTGTGGCCTCCAGGACTGAGCCTGGCCTGATGCGAGGGGACTCAGAGAGGTCAGCTCCTGGATGGAGCAGGGGATTTTGCCACTGAGAGGGAAGGAGGTGCAGGGATCCACTGGATCCACTTCCAGAGGATACACTCACTGTCTGCCCTCCTCCTGACCTCCTTCTTCTGCAGGAACCCCAGAGAGGAGCAAAGTAAAGGAAACTGCAACCCTGAGCTGGGGTGATGGAGGGTGCCAGAGGGCCAAGGCAGAGGGGGGAAGTGGTGGCAGCCCCCGGCCTCCTTCAAAAACTGGGACTGAATTAGTGTGAAAAGAAGATCTTTCCGGGGCAGCATGATGCTAGGGTGGCTCTGCCCAAGCCTCTGGCTCCTGGGGTGTGCTGACCCTGGGGGAGCAGGCAGGAGAGTCTGGGGGTGGGCTAGGCTCTTGCCTGGCCCTGCAGGAGCCAGGGATGTTGCCTCACCAGCAATTCTCCAGCATCTCCCTTGGGTGGTGGCTGCCTCCCCCTGGGGCATCTCTGCCAAGGAGCTCTTCTTGGGGACTTTTTCCTACTCAGTCTGGGTTTGGTGCAGAGAGAGGAGGCCCTAGAAAGGCCCAGCCTCCAGCCTTGAGGCGCCATCCCTCAGGGAGAGAGGCCCAGACAACCAGAGAGCCCCATTCTCTCTCCAACCAGCTCCACCTGAACACCAGGCACCCACCTGCAGGGCCCCTGACAGATTCCCTGCAGGCCTCCCAGCTGCGCTTCTGGCCCTACTTCTCCAAGTACCCAAAGTCCCAATTCTTCTCCCTACAGCAGGTGGTCATGACTTTTCTGTGCCATGGACCACTGGGGCATTTGGTGGCACCTCCACACCCTGTCTTGTTTGTAAATGTATCACAAATACATGGGATGATACTGGAAGCCAATTAATTTGAAATACAGCTATCAAGATATTTTTAAAAGCCACAGTTGTGATGAAATGATAAATGTGCTACTCTATTAACCATTAACAAGACTCAGCAGCGGGTCTAAAATGGAGGAGGGATGAGTGAGATTTTGAGAAGTCTGCATCAACTTTGATGTGATCTGAAGATACCAGCAATTTCTACTGGGAACAAAGCCGCAGGTACTGCTGAATACAGGGCGTGCTGGGTATGTTCATCACTGAAGGAAATGCTAAACTGGATATGGTTACAGGGTAGGGAAATTGAAGATGTAATCTTTTTCCCATCCAAGTTCATGAACACCCTGAATTCTACCCATGTGATACCCCAGTTTAAGGAATCCTACTGTGCTCTAATCTTTGGGGTGCAGACATTATACTCACCAAACATGGCGTTCTGGGAAGGCAGAAAAAAGGCTTGGGGCAGGCGTGGGGGCGGGGCCAATCACTAAGGGGAGGAGCCCTAGACTCCAGGTAGAATCACCTGACCCCAATAACCAATGAAATGTGGGAATTGAAGGAGAAGGTGGAGCCAGCTCACTTCCTCGTTTTTCCCTCTTGGGTCGCGGGTTCCTTTACTTTGCTCCTCTCTGGAGTTCCTGCAGAAGCAGCAGGTCAGGAGGAGGGCAGACAGTGAGTGTATCTGCCGGAAGTGGATCCAGCTGGGGGAGAAAACGTGTTAGTCAGGTCCCGCTTAGTTATGCTCTGGTAACAACCAACCTCCACATCGCGGCGGTCTCGCAACCACAAAACTCTGCCTCTTGCTCACGTTAGAGGTCAGCTGAGCGGCAGGAGGGCAGCAGCTCCGCTGGGTGTCACCTTCTCTCCAGGATCCCGGTGGAGACATTGCTGTTTTCATGGTAAGTGAAGGCCTATGTCTGGCTACTTCGCAGGTTTGGACTGTTCTTAACATGGAGTACCTGCGCCACCAGCTGCGCTGAATCCCCAAGTAACCCAGGAGGAGGGCTCCAAGATTATCTCCATCTTCCCCAGGGGCCCAGAGAGGGAGTGGGACTCCCCACAGGTGGCCCAGCAGGGACATGGCAGAGTAGGGACTCTCCGCTCCAAGCTCCCTGGAATGCCCTTGGGCCCAGGTCCTAGAACCCCCCTCCTGTTCGCCGCCGCCAGGAAAGAGGTCCAGAGCCTGGTGGGGCCCAGCTAATTGGCTCCTGGCACCATTCCCCCAGAGCTGGAGGCAGCAGTCGGGTCTAGGGGAATTCGTACAGGCCTTACAGGTCCCCACCCATTCGAACTTCAGCTCCTCCTTAGCCGGCTCTTACCTCTGGCAAGGGAGGAGGGGTGGGGCTCAGACCAGAGCCCAGAGAGCCTGAGACCTCAGGGGCATCCTGGCCCCTTCCCAGGAAGCCTGGACAGGGCTCCCTGTCTTCTAGGCAGCAGTGGTGGACCCGGGCCTAACCCGGGCGGTGTGTGGAGGGTGGGGGAGGAAGGATGTGGGAGAAGCACTACCAAGCCCCCTGGGGGTTCACAGTCAGGCTGGTGGGGGTGGGCCCAGTGTAATCACAAGATAAGCAGGAAGGTCAGAGTTAGAAAGAGAGGCTGGAAGGTGCTGTGCTCCTGGCTTTGAAAAAGGAGGATGGGGCCACAAACCAAGGAATGTGGGCAGCCTCAAGAAGCTGAATAAAGCAAGGAAACAGATTGTCCCCTAGACCCACAGAAGGAACACAGCCCTGCTGAGACTCTGACTTTGGGCTTCTGACTGCCAGACTCTTAGGAGAACAAATTTGTGCTGTTTAAACCACGAACTTTGTGGTTATTTGTCGCAGCAGCAACAAGAAACCAGTCCAGAGGGGTTGCACCAGCTTTTCTCCCAGGTCTTAGCCAGCCCTGCTGTTCCAGAAAGAAGGGCTCCCCTCAGGTGCTGTCTGCCGCTGCCTCTCTTCACCAGGGGGCCTCAGAGTGTGGTGGTCACAATCTCAGCCTGGAGACGGGGTCCTGGGCGCCGCTTCTGCTGAGCCTACATGTGAGTCTCCGGACAAGACTCTGCACCTCTCCGACCCTCAATTTCCTCTTCTGTAAAATGCGGAGAGTAGGTAGAACTTACCTGTAGGGCCAGACCGGATGCTGTGTTTGTGAAGAGCTCAGCACAGGGCCAGGCACATAGGTGTATCCCTGCGTGTGTCCTGGGTGGGTGCGTGGGTGGGGGCAGGTATGCGTGTGTGCCGGGACCTGTGTTCAGGTGTATATGCAGCCTGGATGAGCATTCTGAAACTCACCTTTGACCTGGCACTCCCCTGCTCACAGCCCCCTGTAGCCTCAGGGAGAAATTCAAATCTTCACCGTAGCCGACAGGGCCCAGCACCTTCTAGCTCTTGCAGCATCTCAGCTTCCCCAGCTCCCCCACTCGCACCCTCAGATCCAGCCCTGCCTGCCTCCTCTCTATCCCTTAAGTGGGTCATGTTCCTGTGGGAGTCCAGGCCTTCACCCATGCTATTCCCTCTGTCTGGAACACTTTTCCCTTTTCCTCCTCACTGACTGGCTCCTACTCATTCTTTGGTAAGCTATCACCTCCTCCAGGAAGCCTTCCCTGACTGCTACCCCCACTGGGATGATTATCCTCCCCTTTGACCTAGTGGCACCTCCCTCTCATGTGCTCCCCCAGTCTCAGCACTAACCACAAGGTACAGTAATCCCTCATGACCATCCTTCTTCCCTCTGAGGTCCTGGTCTGAGGACAGGAACCTAGAATGCCTTGCTGTACCCTGTCACCAGCACCCAGCACGGCGTCTAGCCCAGAGCAGATGCTCAGAACTTTGTTGAATGAATGAATAAATGAATGAGTGCATATGTCTGGGTGCATGAGTGAGGAGGCTGCGATCTTGCAGGAGGGGTGTGCAGCACGTGTGTTCCTGTAGTTGGTGATCAGGGATGGTGGTGGAGCCAAGACTGTGCCCTGGAGTGGGGCTGGTGCAGGGGAAGGCCAGAGGGCTCCACTCCCCAAGCTAGTCCCCTCTACCTTGCATAGACAGTGGACTCAGACTTGTAGAGGTTGCCTTGCTGTTGGAGGGGGAGGGGAGAGTAGAGAGGGGAAGAAGGAAGGCGGATGCCTGCAGCCTTCAATGCCTGACACATTCTGCTCCTTCCTTCCTCCCTAACCTCCCCATGACCTCCATCCCCCAGGCCAGGCCCCTCCACTGAATGGGGGAAGGGGTAGAGTCCTCCCAGGGTCCCCAGGGGACACCAAGCCAAGCGTTACTTCTCCAGGCAACCCACCCCACCCCCGCACCATCCTCCCAGCTCTGGCCTGGGTCCTGGGGAGGAGGACAAGCTGGGGTAGTGGAGGGGGGGTTGGTCTGGCCCCTTAGCCCAGACAGCCTGCCCCGTCCCTCACTCATGCCTGGCTGAGGGAGGTTGTGCCACCTCTCTGACCCTTAATCCTGTCATCTGTAAAATGGCACCACGACACTTCCTTGTTGCCTTGTAGCAATTAATGAAATCATATTCACAGGTTTGACACAGTGTCTGCGATGGAAAATGCTCAGTAGGTATAATTTTGTCATCATCATCCCATTCCTACCCTCCCTCCATCCCTGTGGCCATCCTGCACTGAGAACCATGCAGGTTTGGCCCCAGCGTATCCCTGATGCAGTGGGCCAGGTCTGTCTTGCTCATTTTTCTGTCTCCAGCCCTTAGCACAGTGTCTGGCACCTAGTAGGTGCTCAAAAACTGTTTGTTAAATGAACGAACCAGCAGACTCACTCGGGGGTAAAGCACTTCCTCTCTCCGGGCCTGTTTCCTCACGTGTAAAACGGTGTGTCCACAAACCAAGAATCTCCAAGGTCCCTCCCGGTTTGAAATCAGGGCTGGATAATATTGTCGCTGCTGTGCTGAGTCTTGGGTTTTGTTTTTTGTTTGTTTGTTTTGTGTTTTAATATTCACACCAGCTAACATATCCCCAGGTCCTCTCACCTGGACGCACCGCCAGCCTCGCCTTTTTGCCTGCTTCTGTGCGTTGACCCCACTCCACCACACCGGCGCGGGGGCTCAAAACACAGGTATCTGCCAGACAAGAGTCTGAAACGTGGCTCACGGGGCCCTACCCACCCCAGCCCTTGGGAGCATTTCCAGCCTCGTCTGAATCCTCCACCAACTCCATTTCATGGGCCCTGTCCCTGCCGCTTCTCTCCGTGTCCCTCCCTGTACAGGTCCTTTGAATAACACATGCCATTCCCTCAAGCTGCCATGCTGTTCCCTTCCTCTTTAGCTGGGTTACTCCCCCTCATTCTTCAGATCTCCGCTCATGGGCCACCCCCTCCAGGAAGCCCTCCGTAACCTCTCCTTAGACTGGGTCAGATCATCCCATTATTGACCTCCTTTCCCTCACAGCGTTTGTTGTGATTAGAAAGTTCCAGCTGCCTGTAGGATCATTGCGTGTTCCCCCCACTAGATGATGTGCTGTGGGAGGTCAAGCCTGGCCTGGCTCCACCTTCCATGTCTACAACACGGCAAAGAGCCAGGCACATAAGAGGTGCCTGAAAGGTTGGCCTCTGTCAGCATCCCCTCCCTGCAGAGTGGGAGTCTTTGAGGGTCTCTGCAGAGCATCCTCATGCCTGAGGGTCAGGCAGCCACATGGGAGGGAGCATGGGCTGGGCGGAGGTTCATGCTTGTCCTTCAAGGAGTTTGGAGCGCCCACGGGGAGAGGATCAGGGCAGTGGCGGGGAGGGGAATGACCTCTGGGTGCACATGCCTGGTTCCGCCCTCTGCCCTGCATCACAGCCTGCTCTCACGGAAGGGCCTGCATTAGCCACAACACTTTGGGATTAATTCCATTTTTTGCATTTGGCCTCTGCTGGGGAGAGCTGGGTCTTGGGACTAGGGATGAATCCCAGCCCCACCACTGCACTCGCTGTGCATCCTTAGGCAGAGCCCTACCCCTCTCTGGGCCTTGGTTCCTCATATAGAAAATGGAGATGCTACTAGTCCCTGCTGCAGGGGATAGGAGTCAGTGAGATCCTCTGTGCACAGCGTCCTGCTAGGACAAGAGGGTGTCACCCAGGCAACTGGAACACAGGGAGCAACGGGGGCATGGTTTTCAGAGAGTGTCCCAAAGTCCCTCTGCACTGGTCTGCAGCAGGCATTAAGGAAGGTGGTAGAGAGAGCCCGAGAGCGGCTGTCAAAAGGGGGTGAGCACTGAGTGTGCATGTGTGTGTGTGTGTGTGTGTTTAAAGCTGCCGGAGGAGAGACTTCAGAGGAGAGGAAGGAGGGAATCAGCTGGCAGAACTCAGCGCTGCAGCAACAGCTGAGCCAGAGGCCCAGAGGCAGGGAGCTAGAGGGAGCCTCCCAAGGCCAGTGCCGCCAAAGCTGGAGAAGGAGGGGTGGGCCCGGCTGGAGGGAGGGGCTTCCCAGACCTGGGAGAGGAGCCGGTGATGCCGGGCCAGGGGGTCTGAAGACTGACTGCACTCCTAGCATTCCTAGTGTGGAGCGCCTGCACTCTGCTGCCCAAAGACCCCGTTTGCATTTGGGCTCTGCTGCTCACTAGCTGTGTGACCCTGGGTGAGTCCTTGCGTCTCGAAGTCTCGACCTCTTTGGTTGTAGAATGGGGGTGATAACAGGACACCGTGTGTATCTCTGAGCCGCCATGACAACGCGCCACAGACCCAGTGGCTTAAACAACAGAAATATATTTTCTCACAGTTCTGGAGACTGGAAACCCAAGAGCAAGGCATTGGCAGCGTTGGTTCCTCTGAGGCCTCTCTCTCCTTGGTTTGTAATTGTAGATAGCTGTGTCTTCATGTGGTCCTTCCTGTGTGTGTGTCTGGGTCCTAATTTCCTCTTGTTAGAGGGACACCAGTCCTTAGATTAGGGCCCACCCTGGTGACCTCATTTGAACTTAATTACCTCTTTAAAGACCCTGTGTCCAAACACAGTAACCTCTAAGGTACTGGGGGTTTGGACTTCAACCTGTAAACTTCGGGGCGGGGGTAGGGACATAGTTCAGCCCGTAACACCTGTTTGGTCTGGGTTCCTCCAGAGCAGGCTAAAATAAAGGCTGAAGTACATGTCTGGGAGTATAGTCGCAGGGACAAGAGCAAGGGATGGGGAGAGGGGAGAGCGAAACAGGATAGGACAGACAGCCAGCACCAACTCGCATCCCTGAGTTCACCATTACGGTGTCCGGGTGCCCAAAAGTCATTCCTGGTGGGGGAGGGGTACCCCATATGGGGAATCAGAGATGTCCCAGGGCTGGTCCCTGGCATGAGGGCTCCACAGTGCTCAGAGGGCAGTCACAGCTTTGAGTTCAGTGGGACCCATTCTGTGCCCTCCCCACACCAGTCCCAGGTAACCAGGACCTCTTATGTGACAATGTCTTAAGTTGCAGGGAGGAGAAATGTAAATCTTCAAGCAAGGCACTGGAAGTGATGGAGGGGCCGCAATCCTATTTCCACAGCTTGTTCCTGGACTGTGTGTCCTTGTTAGGGGTACCATTGACTGGCTGTGGGTTCTGGGCACCAGGTGTCACACGAGCCAGATGCCCCAGCATTCCATCAGGCCTGTTGCTCTAGGGTCAGACCAGTGGCTACTGTGCTGCATCCACTGTGCTCTTTCCTTGCCATAAAGTGTGGCTCTTGGTCCCAGGCCCAGGTGGGCTGGGATCTCACGTCTCCAAGCCAAAAATTCTGTAAGGCCTTGGGTGTGGTCATGCTGTGGTGTCCTGTCAGGTGGCTCAGCATCGTCACTGTGGCCGAGAAACGTGGCAGGGCCTGGAAGACTGAAGGATGCAGAAGAGGGGATGCTCACCTCCTCAAAGGCCTTAGTGGATGGGTCCAGCACAGGGTCTGGCCTGCGGGGCTCCTACTGAACCTCCGAGATGCCCATCTTCCAGATAGGGACCCTGAGGCTCAGCCTGCACCAGGGCACAGGGCTCGTGGGCAACAGCCGGGGTGGGACCCAGGCCTTACAAACCCTGTGCTCTCAGCTGCAAGGGAGGCTGCCCTGCCTTCCCCTCACAGCTGACTGGCGGAGCACAAGGCTCTAGAAAGGGAGGCTTGGCCCCTGCCTGGGCTGGCTCAGGGGCTAGTGTGGAAGCTGAGGTCACCCTGATGACCTCCCCGGGCATCAGCCGCCACTGGGTGTGGGCAAAGGGGCAGCCAAAGCCACCAACTGAGGGAAAGGTGAGGACTTAGTCCTCACCCCATGGCCTGGTTTCTCCGCAGGATCCTCAAATCTGCAACTCTGAGGCTTGGAACAGGCACAACTTCCCGGCTGTGGGACCCTGGGTGAGTCCTGGTCTCTGTTCCCTCATCTTGCCTCACGGGGACTGCAGGACTGGATGGACGACATACTGGGAGCCAGGCCCTCAACATGGTTTTTGTTCGTCCAGCCAAGGCACAGAGGGGCCACCAGGTGGGTCTGAGTTCTACCTTGACTCCCAATCCAGTGCTCCTTCGACCACTCCTCAAGAGAAAGTGTGGGGGTTGTGGGGAGAGGGAGAGGATGGAAGAGGCAGGGACCTCATGCCCAGCCCCCTCCATAGTGCCTTGCACACAGTAGGTGCTTACTAAATACATGCTGAATGTCTGGGTGGGTGGATGGATGGACAAATGGACAAACGGGTGGGTGTGGCCTAGTTCTGTGTGTTCCAGATCCCAGCCACCCAGCGCAGCCCTTCCTGCCTCTGCTAACCTCATTTGGTTGCTAGCAGACTTTCATTTCTGCCAAGTCACTGCTCTCTACCCCGTGACTGGGCTGGCTGTGCCAGGAATTTGGAGGGAAGAAGACTGACAGACCCTGAGAACTTCACCACTAGCTCCATTTTCAAGATGAGGAAATTGGGGCAGGGGGAGAGTCCTGAGGTTTGTTCAGGCCCAGAACGCCTCACCCCCCAGCAGCCTTGGGCCCCCACCCTCATGGGGAAGCCTTAGGACCCCTCTGTCAGATCTGGGCATCTGGCTGGGGGCAGGGCAGGGGGAGTCTGGTCAGCAGATGGGGTTCCCTGAGTCATTCCCAGGCCTCCCAGAGATGTCCTAACAACCCACGTCATTCCAAGGAAGCTCCAGCTGACCTCTGAGAGGCACAGCTGGGCTCCCCTCCCCACTCTGACCCAGCCTATGGGCTCCCCCCACTGCTCCCTCCCCTCAGTCCCTCCCTCTCTGGCCTTTCTCTCTCACCTCAGGACTCAGGAGCCCACCTCTGACCCCTACATGCATTGTGGTCTTGGGCAGGCCCCTGCCTGTCTCTGAGCCTCAGCGGCTCAGCTGGGACAGCCGACTGCCTGCGTCCCTTCTGACCTTGACCCTGCAGGCCTCCCGGCCATCAGAGCTCTGTCCTCCCTTCTCCCTCCGTCTACACTCCCCCTTTCTCTCTGGACTCCCTCCAGGCCCCACTGTGGACTCGACCCATCTCGCCTTCTCCATTCTCTGTTCTCCCTCCTCCTGCCTACCCTCCTCAGAGAACGCCAAGTCTGCAGCTTTCCCTGACCTTGAAGAGACAGCAGGGTGGGAGCCAGCAGCTCCAGCTTGGCAAAGGGGCCTCTGGCAAAGAAGCCCTGTTCAGTTGGTCCTGGGGGCTGCACCGTCCTTGCAACGCCCCCCACACACACCCTATCTCACGTGCCCTAGTTTACTTTCCTCTATTGCTTTTCTCATCTTCTCACTTCATTGATGTATTATTGTCCATCCCCTCGGTAGAAGGTCAGTTCCATAAGGGCAGGGATTTTTGTCTACTGTCATCATTGCTCTGTTCCCAACGCCCAGAACAGTGCCTAGCGCACAGTAGGTGCTCAGTGAGTAACTGATGAAGAGTTCCTCCACTCTCCGATGACAACCACCATTTATAGAGCGAGTACTTGTGTAACGCCCTTCCAACACCCCCGCCCCCCGCGCGCCTCCGATCAACAGCCCTGCGTGCCCAGGACTATGCCGGGCCCCTTTGGGAAGATGGGGAAACTGAGAATCAAGGAGGAAGAGCTCAAAGGGAAGAAGGAGTCCGAGGTCACACAGTGCTAGCTGGTAGAGACCGGATTCGAACCTACGCATCCAGACCACAGCGCCTGCGCTCTCAGGCGGGGGACGCTTGCATCCCGCAACGGGAAAGCCTCGAGGGCCGGCTCAATCCAAACGCCAGGCCTCCGGCCACGCCCCTACCTGGGAACCGAGAAACTGAGGCACTCTGGCTTCCTCGGATTCCCTGGAAGTCTCCTTCCCAAACCTGTCAGTCCGGGAACCAGCCCGCGCCCCCCATCCCTCTCCTCGGCGCGAGGCGGAGCTTCGCCGGCGCCCACCGGGAGCCGGGGAGGGAGAGAAAAATGAGTTTTCCTGCCGCCCGGTGGCGGTGTCAATTGATCGGGCGCGGGCGGGGGCCGCGCGCCGGGCTGGGGGCCTCGCTCGCAGCTGCCGGCGCACAATTATCGGGAAAAAACTGGGGCGGCTGCTACGGTGAAATTAGTTATCGATCCCTCGGCGGGGCCGCGGGGCCGCGCTCAGCGCTGACGGCTGCAGACCCGGGCCGGGCCCGCCGGGCGGGGTGTGGGGAGGAAGGCGCAGCGGTGGGGGCGGGCCCTCCTCTCCCCCCTCCCCTCTGCCGCCCTCCCCATCCCGGCTGTCCTCCACCCCCCTCCTCCTCCTCCCCGCGCCCTCCCTGCCGCTCTGCTCTCTCCTCTCCTCTTTATCCCGCCGCGGTATCGACCCACGGCCGGCCCCGTGCGGACAGGCGCCCCCGTCCAGCCCCAGCGCGGCCCCCGCCCTCCGCTCTGGCCGCCCCGCTGGTGGGCCTGGCGCCCGGGGCTCCGCGTGGCGCGGGGGTGCGGAGAACGCCCCCAGTGTGGACCCTGCCCCCGGGCCAGCGCCGGCGAGGAGGAAAGACAAACCCCTGCTCGCTGTAGACCGGGGTTCGGAGCCCTCCTGCCTGCGAAAGTGCGTGGCCTGAGCCTCAGTTTCCTCACCTAAACCGGGGTAGTTCTTACGTCTTGCTTGTTGAGAGGATAAAATCAGAGGCTCCATGAGGAGGGCCTGGGCTTGTCGCCGAGCAGGAAGCTGGGCGTTTATTTCACGATTATACCGCCAGTTCTTCCCAGCGACTCTAGGAGAGGTGTCAGAGCCCCAATTTATGGATGAGTAAACTAAGCTCAGAGAGGGGAGGTGCCTTGTCCACCTCCTACAGCCAGCGAGTGGCCCCATGACCCTAGAACCCAGCTAGCAAAGGGGAGACGGGAGGGGGTCTTCTCATGGGTACTGGCATACTGCAGGCTTGGTGGGGGAGGTCAGGGCCCCCAGGCCCACTGGCTCAGGGCAGCTCGACTCTGCAGCCTCCAGAGAGGAGGGAAGGGGGAGGAGGGGCGGGCCTCTCCTTTCTCATTACTAGGCTGTTGGTGGTGGATGGGTGGGTGGACTCTAGGCTGGAGAGCAGGGGACCTCAACTCTAATTCTGTCCCTCTTCTCACCAGTGTGTGACCTTGGGCAAGCCCCTGCCCCTGTCCCCAGCCTAATACAAAAAGGGGTTTGGACCTTATGTCCCCCAAGGCTCCTTCAGGCTCAACCACCTTCTCTCTGCTGCCCTCTCCCCTGCCTGCCTGCCAGCCACAGCCTCATCATTCCTCTAGCACAGCTCCGTCCAGCATCTGCTATGTGCCAGGGCATACTGAGAGCAAGATGGCCCCTTGGGGGTTCCCTCTTGGGGCAAGGTGGGTATTGAGCAGATTAGGAATAGTTGTGGTGAGTTCAGGGGACTGTGACAGATTATGGCTGGAGGTGGGGGATTGGCCACCAGGGAGGACATCCTAAGAGCAGACATGACATTTGAGCTGCAACTGAAGGTGGAGTAGGAGGATTCAAGGGCAGGGGGAACAGCATGGGTTAAAGTTGAAGTCCAAATGGAATTTGGAACATTCGAGAAACTGGGAAAGGCTAGTGTGCTGGAGGGCAAGAGACGAGGGGGAGGTCAGCAGGGTCCGGTCAGGGAGGGGTTGGGAGTGTGAGGATTAGTCCCAGTGAAGGGGAGCACGGAAGGGCTTTGAGTAGGGGGATGACAGGGTCAAGTTCATCCCTGAAGCTGGAAGCCTAGTGTGCAAAAATCCTACAGAGGAGTCTTGGCTCTGTTCTTGGTCTCTCTGAGCCTCAGTTTCCTCCCCTGTGAAAAGGAGATAATGATCTCCATCACTTTAGGGGCTGTGGGCTTTGGAGGGGATCAGCCCTGGGTTCGTATTACCTTGGGCGAGGTCAACAAGTGACTCAGTCAAAGGGGCAGGGTGGTATAGAAACTTGAGGGCTCCCCATCCCAAGATTTCCTGGTTCCCCAAGGGGGCTCCAAAGGTGGTGCTGAAGGTCCCCCATGGGAAAGTGGCCCCTCTGCTGGCCACAGGAGCCCTGGTCTGAGGAAGAGGAGAGTGGGAGGAAGATAAAATCAAGGAGTAATTCCTGAATTCCCCCTTCCCCAGCCACAAGCCTGTCCCAGCCTCACTCACCCACATGGGACTCCTGGCCATTCCCCAGACTGTCTGGGCCCAGGACCTGAGCTGGGCATCAGGGATGCAGTGATGAACCAGAGGGGCTGTGATCCCTGCCCTCGTGGCGCCTTCAGTGTAGCGTGAATGTGCACCTGCAGGAATGAGCGCCTTTTGCTGGGGTCTTCTAAGCACGGAGTATTTATGAGGACACATGCCTATCTGCAGGTACCTCTTTGCATGCATGGAAGTATTTGTGCACTGTGTCCACGGGCATGACTGTGCACGTGTGCATGCACTGCTGAGTCTGCATGCACGTGTTTAAGTGTGAGTAGCTCCGTACATGTGTGAATAACTGTGTATGTGAATGTGGGTGTACATCTGCGTAAACGTGCATCTTTGTGCATGTTTGCATGTGCCTGTGTACCTCCGTTTGCACTTAGTTTTCAATGCACATAGATGTGTGTGGGTGAACATCTCTGAATTCTTTTAAGCGCCTAGAATGGGCGTCTCTGGATGCACGGAGCTGCAGGGATGACATGGCCATGTTTGCCTGGGCAACTGCTGTGTATTTGCATTCTGGGTGCATAATGTGTGCATGCCAGCATGCGTGGATATGTAGTGCATATACTCACCTTCGTGGTTTCATGCTTTCTGTGTGTTTGCATGCGCACACGTGTAATCCCTCTACACACGTGCACGTCGGTGTAGGCAGCTACTCCCAAGCGCGTGCACATTTCCGCGCGTGCTTATGTTTGTGCCTGTGTTTGCCTCCATTGACTTTCTGAACAACACATGGCGCCCTGGGTGTGTGTAACCCCCACATTCATTAGGGAGCACAGCACGCTCCCGTGGGGAGGAGGGTGCTTCCCAATTGTTCAGCCGAGAGCTGGAGGACAAAGAGACAGGGGTGCGGCTTGGCTGCTGCTTACCTGGTGGAAGATGCTCAAGAGGGAGGTAGGAGCTGGCCAGCTGCCCCCTGCACCCAGCTGGGGTCCAGGGAGATGGCCTCCTCCCCACACCCCCCGGGCCTCTGAGGCTGGCAGGGGCAGGAGACAGCAGGTGGCCTTGCCTAGCACGCTGAGGCCTCCCCCGGGCCCTCTGCCAAGAGAGGCTCTCCCGAGCCTCTGAGCTCAGAGAGGCAGGCTGCCGCCTGCCACGTCCCCGCTCGGGCCTCTCACACCTGCGCCCTGGCCTGTCTGCTCCGAACATCGGGCTCCAGGGACAGGCTGTGGGGCCTGGCTCCTCTCGACTTTTTCTCCATCCCACAGCCCTGGTTCAGGTGGGGGCTGGGTCATGGCTCTCCTCTTAGGCAGCCAGAACCTTCTGTGAAGGCAAGATTGCACAAGCACATCTTTCCTCAAGCTGCCAGCCTTGGTGGTAGTGATGGAGCCCGGTGTGCGGAAAACCAGCTCTCTCTCTCTCTCTCTCTCTCCCCCTAGGAATCTCCCTGGTTCCTAACCTAAGTCTGTGATGCCCTTCCATCCACCACAGCTTGCTGCCCCCCCAACCCCCACCAATTCCCTCCCCACTTTGTGCTTCCTGCACCCTGGTCCCTGGGGTCACCTCCTCACCCTGGCACAATGCTTCATGCTCAGAAGACTCTGAGGTCTCCCAGAGTCCTCCTCTCCTCACTCAGAGTGTCCCTCCTGCACCAGCAGGATCCCCTGGCCAACATACTGGCCTCTCCCTTTCTCTATCCTGTTGTTCCCCGCGACCTTGGCTCGGCCCCTGCACCGTGGTCCAGCCTGCTCTGGTCTTTGCTTGCATGACGGCGCTGTCTGAAATTCAGACATCCCTGCCTCCACCCCACCTCCCACTCACCTAGCCCTCACTCTTCTGAGAATATTTTAAGCTTGCCACCCTCTTCCAGGCCCCGTCTACCATTTTCTGTACAATATCCTGAGGCAGTCTCCGCCTAGGGCCAAGCCAGCCTCACCAGACTTCACCTCTGAGCGACAGCATTCCCACTTTAGACTCTTCTCTTACTGGGCCACTCCACCTGGATACCGCGCTCCTTGGGCTTCCCTGCTCTCTCTCTGCATGTCCCTCCTCAGGCTCTCATGCGGCTCTTCTGGCTCTGCCCCTTGATCAACTGATAGTATGTCCTGAAATCTGCCCCTGGCCCTCAGCTCTCTCCGGCAGTGATCTCTCCACGATCTCCTGGGCTTCTAGCTCCAGCCCGTTGCCTTCTGAACGCCAGACCCATCACGTTTGCTGCCCTTGGCACCTCCATCTGTATCCCTAGAGCCCACACAGATCCTTCCCGCCCCAATCCCACCCTACCTGCCCTTCCTCCAGGCCTCCCCATCAGAGAATGGTACCCTAGCCGTGTCTCCTGGGCCAGAAGCTAGGACATCATCCTTGCCCACTCCTTCTCCCTCACTCTCCACATCCAGTCGGTCACCAAGCATGGAGTTCATTAAGCTTCTTGGATAGTTTTCATTAAGTTTGGAAATTTTTCTCCTATATTTCTTCCAATATTTTTTCTGTTTCCCTTTCTCTATTCCTCTGGGACCCCAATTATCCTTATATTAGGCAGCCTGGAATTATCCCACAGCTGACTACTGTTCTTTGCACTTTTTAAACAAATTCTTTCCCTATGTTTGGTTTTGGCTAGTTTTTATTGCCTCGCCTTCATGTTCATTATCTTTTCTTCTGCCTTGTCTGACCTGCCACAAATCCCATTCAGTGTGTTTTTTCATCTCAGACTTTGTAGTTTTCAACCCTTAAAAGTTAACTTGAATCTTTTTTTTTATCTTCATGTCTCTAACATTTTGAAAATATGAAATACAGTTATAAAAACTGTTTTAGAAACTTTCTCTGCTAATTCTAACCTGTGTTAGTCCTGGGTCAGTTTTTATTGATTGACTATTCTTTCCTTTATGGGTCATGCTTTCTTGCTTCTTTGTATGCCTGGTAATTCTTGGTGGATGCCAGACATTGGGATTTTTGGATATTTTTATATTCTTATAAATCTTCTTGAATCTTATTCTGAGAAACAGTTAAATTACTTGGGAGCCAATTGATCCTTTTGGGTCTTGCTTTATGATTTATTAGGCAGGTTTTTAGCAGTGCTCAGTCTAAGGCTAATTATTTCCCAATTCTACCCAATTCTGAGATGAGAACTTCCTCAGTGCTCTAGCCACCCACTGCCCTGTGAATTATGACTTTTCCATTCTGGCTGGTGGGAACCAGTATAAGCATGAGACAGTTCCCTCTAATCCTTTCAGATTTTTTTTTTTTTTCTAAACCACCGTTTCATGTGTTTTTGTTTTTTTCTCTGAATTTTTGGTTGTTTCAAGTGGGATAGCAAATCTGGCCTGTTACTCCATCTTGGCCAAAAGCAGAAGTCAGTTACCAAGTCTTGATGATCCTACTTCCTAGTAACTCTTGATTCTGTCTGCTTCTCTCCTAGCCCCTGCCACCGATCCAGACCCCACTGCGTCTTGCCCAGGGTGACACCCAGAGGCTCCCGGGCTGTCTCTGCTCCATTCAGTCATTTTCTGCAACAGCAGCCGGAGCTGTCTTTCCAGATGGCAGTCTGACCATGCCGCTCCCTGGTGCCAACCCTTTTGCTCTTCATTGTCTCGGAGTTAATCCCAGGCTCCTACCTGTGGCTCATCAGGTTACGATACAGCCAAGCTGACTGGACTGTGTGCAGGTCTCCCGAGGGCTCATTGTTGCTCTGCGGGGTTTGCTCGTGCTGTTACTCCTGCTGGCAGCTCCTGCCTCCCTCTCCTCGTCTGCTCCTCTAGGTGACACCTGCTCCAGGAGGCCTCCTCACCCTTTTCTCTTGTGGACCTGCCCCTTAGCACAAATTGCTCTGGATGGCTCTGTCCCCTAGGTTGGGCCTCCCTGAGAGCAAGTCCCTGGCACCTCATGCTAAGCCCTGCCTAACTTATCCAGTGAATGAATGAATGACAAGAAGAGAAGAGAATCACTGACAACAGGGAGGACTGCCCTAAAGGCGAGGGAGGCCAGGACTATGGCTCAAAAGATCTGTGTCCTCCTCCCAGCCCTCCCCAACTTGCTGCGTGATTTCGGGTCCTCACTGCATGATGACTTGGTCCCCGAGGACTCCTCTGTATCACAACACTCACCTGTTTCCACAGCATCAGAGAACGAGCTGCAGTCAGGTTGAACCCATCCTCCTTGTTTGAATGATGGAGAAATCAAGGCCCAGTTGTGGGGAGAGCTGGACCCCAGGTCACTCAGTGCGTCCATGGCAGAGCCCAGCCTGAGGCCTGCATGCCGGCTCAGTTCTGCAATTCTGGGCTTTGGTAAGGAGTGTGGAGAAGAAGCAGTCCCCGCTCTCCCTGTGTCCTGGGGGAGTGGCCTTGTGGGTACTCTGGGGCCCTCCAGGGCAGAGGCACTCCGGGGCTGGGGCCAGGGCACCTCTGTGCCTGGCACTACCCTGGATTCAGAACTCACCAATAGAGAAGAGGAGGAAAAGGGTCACTTGGAAGTGGTCACACATCCAACTGGAGGAAGACTTGGGGGGAGGCTCAAGGTCAGCCTGAGGTCAGCCCCTGTCCAGCTTAATTATTCATTAACCAGGCAAGTCCAGGCACTGAGTTAATGACCAGCACAAGGCTGGGGAGGGGAGCAAATTCTTCCCCCGAGTGTGGGCATGACCTGCAAGGGCAGGGAAGCCTACAAATGAACAATTGGTGGAGAAGCTCTTCCCTCATTCATTTGTTTGTCCATTCATTCACTCGCTCACTAATTCACTTCTCTCTGTGTGTCTGTAAGTAAGCAGAAGCCTGGAGATCCAGCTGGTGGGGGGGACAGAGCCGTGGAGACAAGGACAGTGCAGAGTGGTCAGTGCTGTGTTAGGGGCAGCCCGCGGGCCTGGGGGAGTGCAGAGGAGACCCCCAGGCCAGCTCGGTGGAGTTGGTAACGATGCCTGGAGAGAGTGAGGCCCCAGAGGAGACCTATAGGTCCACTGTGGCTGGACCACCCTGGCTCAGGTTCTGTGACATCCCTGTCGGCAGGGATGGTACCATCAAGCCCGCTTCTGTCCTTGCCTTCCCTTCACCAGGAGACTAAGTTGGGGATTTCCTCTGATGGTCCAGCCAGCTCCTGCCCCCATCCCCAGCACCTGGCCCCCAGGGAGTGCTCCTGGACAGATAGATGAGGAAGGGGCCTAGGGACGCGTCAAGTGCAGGCTGAGGAGGGAGGCAGGGAGTCCTCCTTGGGGTCCAGTGGGTACACAGCTGAGGTGGAGGTCCTGTCTGAGGGACGGCTCCAGGGATGGAGAGGCTTCAGGGGCCATTTGGCACCAGGGGGTGATGTGATGGCCTGGGCTTGGGTTGCGGATGGGAACTGACCTGGGCGTTGAAGGTGGGGCCCAGCCTGGAGAGGGCAGGAAAGGCAGGGGGAGGAAGGAAGGCCGCAGGTAGGGCAGGGGTCTCCTGGGAGAGTAGCCACTGGGGCTTTACAGGGGACACTGAGGGGGTTTGAGCGTTGGGACTGTCCTGGGAGCCGGGGCGTGGAGAAGGAGGAGCCAGGTGCCTCTGCATGTGCTTGTGTGCACACCCGTGTGTCGTTGTATTGCTGGCTCCCCATGCTCTTATCTACCAGATAGATGGCTCCCTTCCGAAGGCCCCTGTCCTTTTCGGGTAAGGTGTCCGTACTGGGGCCCTGCCTTAAGTCGGAATGAGGAGAGGGGCTGCAGCCTCACCATCACCCCTCCCTTATTTATTAGCTGAGATTGAGAAACCTGGGGCAGCACGCGGATCTGGGCCCAGGGGCTGCAGCCTCATCCGTTCTTCACTGCACTTCAGGGAGCTGCTGGAAGGCCCGGAATAAAGGTGGCACCTCTTACTGAAACTAAACAAAACCCTACTGGGGACAGTTCACTGCCCCTGTCTCAGCCTGTCCAGAATCCTGGTGCTGGACCCATGTAAGCCGGTCACGGGGGAGCGGGATGGGGGCGGGGGGAGCACGGGGAGAAGCGACCAGGAGGCATGTTCCGCCCAAGCTGGCCCCGCAACCTCAGTCCTGGCCTCACTGGGCAGCCTCACCCGCTGCGGGAGGCCCCGATGCCTCCTCCCGCTGGCTGTGGGGCTGAATCTCGTCCTGATGCGTGGGCCGACGCTGGAGCCCACTGGGTTCCGGAGGAAGTGCTGGGGCTTGTGCTCTGGCCCCACGTGAACTGGAGGTGGGCTTCATGCAGCTGGTGGGGGGCAGCTGGGCCTGGAGGATGGGTGGGGGGCTGGAAACCACGATCCCAGCCTGGGCAAGGGCGGGCCTGGACTGTTCCCCCCACTTCCACTGCCAACAAAGGCCCCGCCAGGAGAAGAGGGCGTGTTTGTTCAGCTCTGAGACCGAGGGGGCAGGAAGCAGAATTTCAAAGCGATCTCACCCTTTGTTACCCCTTCCCAGCGCTCCCCCCCCCCACCCGCCACGCCCCAGGCTGCATTCCAGAACCTGAGGGGGTCCTGCCCCGGGAGAAATCCGCTTAACCAGAGGCTCAGGTTACAGCCTAGCTGCTCCCGCGGAGCCGGGCCCTTCCCAGCCTGACATGGAACATTCTGGAAGGCTGGTCTCCAGGTCCACCCCATCCCCACCCTGGGACCCCCTCCAGGCCCTGGGGACTTGAGAGGGAGGAGCTGGGAGGAGAGGAGAGAGGTGGGGAGGACCCGCTGGGTTCAGGTGGCTTTTTTTTTTTTTTTTTTTTAACTGGGGGAGCCCGGACTCGGTTTCTGCCCTGAGTGGTGACCTCAGACTCAGCCGGCAGGGTGACTCCTGATTTGGCTGAGGTGGGCTGGGGTGAGGTGGGAGTCTCTCCTTCCAAACAGGGCAAACTGTATTTATCTTCCTTTCAGGACTTTCTCAAGGTATACTTTACACAAGATAAAGCACTTTCGTGTTATGGGCACAGCGCTGCGATTTCTTACATTTGTGTCACTGCGTGATCACCACCCTGAGCAAGAGTCCCAGCAGCCCTGTCACTCAGGAGGTTCCCGTCATGCTCCACCCGGGACAGACCCGCTAGCCTGCCCTCCATCACCCCAGACGGTTGTGCCTCTACACACAAGCGCAGTCCCAGCACCGTTCCCTCTTGTGCCTGGCGCTTTCACTCAGCATATTTTGGGGATTCGGCCATGGCACCGAGTGCATCAGGACGTGTCCTTTTTAATTGCTTAGTTGAATTCCACTGTTTATTTATCCCTTCTCCTGTCAGTGGCCATGCCGGTCATTTCTGATCTCTGACTCTGATGTGTGAGGCTGTGAACATCGAGTACCTGTCCTTTTGTGGAGAGGGAGGGACCTGATGTGACACTTTTGTTTATCCTATGATTCCCAACTAGGAGCATACAGAGACACAGGGTCTTTGCACATGCTGTTCCCTCTGCCCAGATGCTCTGTTCCCTGTCCTTCCTAGGGAGCCCTTGCTGACCCCGTGGTCTAATGATGTCTGCCAGATTCTGTCTTTTGGTTTTGTTGTCTTTGTGGCATTTACTGCCGTTTGTAGCCATCTTATCCCTGTACTTGTTTCTTGGGTGTCAGGCCCCTACCCACAGGTTTCTGTTCTCTGAAGGCAGCCACTTCTGCCTCAGGTCTCCCAGTGCCCAGCACAGGGCCTGGCATGGGGTGGTGTCAGTCAAACCTTTGTGGGTGTGTCTGTAGGCCCTGGGAGGTGAGGACCCTGTTGGGCTCAGAAGGATAGCCTCTCCCGGGAAGGTTTCCTGCCACCATGACCTCTGACCCAGGAGGCTAGCTAAGAAGGGGTGGGAGCCAAGGAGGGGTGGGAGATCTGTGTGCTACACTCATACCTTCCTTATCTTTTGGCTAATGGTTTGCCAACAGTGTTGGGCTTCCAGGAGAGGGGAAGATGGGGGGCAGAGTCCAGCCTTGCTCCAACTCCTGCCTCAGCCTGAGATGCTCAGCAGTCATCTGTTTTACCAACACAGGTGTTACAAAGTCTCCTTACTAAAAAGGGAGGTTTGGAAACTACAGCTGTAGGCAATGGGGAGCCATAGAGGGTTAGGGAGAGGAGTGCCATGGAGGTTGCCAGCAGTGACCATCTCTCCCAGGTTGGTAGAAAGAAGGGCTGGACTCGATCATTTTGCCATCAGCCTTCTGTGGGCTGAGAACTGGCCACACTTATTTGGAAGGTAGCTTTAGGCCTGGGAGCAGAGTTGGGGGAGACCCAAAAGTCTTCAGAGCTGGGTGAGTTCAGTGCTGGAAAGCAGCAAGTTGAGATTACACAGCAGGAGCAGCAGACTTGCTTTGAACTGGGAAACAGTACAAGTCCCCATGAAAGACATTTAGACACTGTGCCTTCCAACAGGATGCAGGGACCCTGGTCCCAAGCTCTGGCGGTCCCTGTGTTGAGTCCCATTGGCTGAAGGACAGAGGCCAATCACCCATCTGGTTAGAGGCAGGGACAGGTGAGAAGCAGGGGTCCTGAATCCAAGGCAGAGCTGGCTCCCCTCACACCGCCCTTCCCCAAACCCATCCCTTCCAGCCCCCAAGAGCTAGGCTGCTGAGTTCTCCCTCCTCAGACTCCTCTGTTTACCCGCTGGCAGGAGGCCCAGGGTGGTGCCTCAGGAGAGGCAGGGAGGCTGTGGAGGGGCGCTGCATTCCTGTCTGGCATTTGGCAGGGCTGGCCTGCTTCTGCAGGAGAGGGGCAGGGCGGGGGGACCAGACAGCCAGCCGGCACCTGTCCAGACCCCGTCTCACTGCCAGAAGTTCTGGGGGTGCAGAAGAGTCAGCGACATCATGGACACATTCAAGTTTACTGAGCCAGGAGTAACTTGGGAACACCTGGTGGTTAGGATAGGACCTGGCCTGCCCTGGGAGGCCCCCAGCCCCGGGGGGAAGCCACAGTCTGGTGCTATGATAAGGGACACTGGCTGTGTGGGCGCACCGATGATGGAAAGAAGAAGGGAACCAGAAATCAGAGGAGGGCAGGGGGCCCAAGCTGGCCCAGGCCAGGCCCAGCACATGCATGGCTTTGGGGCCGAGCTGCAGGTCAGGCTGGCCGTAGAGCAGGTGAGTTCCACAGGACTGGGTCCTCAGGGCCCCAAAGAGGCTGCCATTAGCCAAAGCTGATTCTCATCAGCGTTCTCCTGTATAGATTAAGCTCTGGTCACCTTACTGTTCCAATACAGAGTTTCTTTCTCACAGTTCAGTGGGCAGCTGTCATGCGGGGAGGGGGAGGGAGAGGGGGAGGAAGAGCTTGCTTAATGCAGAGAGGGGAGGTGAGCAACGCAGACCTTTTAGCAAAAGGTGCAGGCTACCCCTCACTGCCATTCGCAGCAACAAAAAATCCTGTCTAATTTTCGCCCAGTTGTAGAAACCACTTCTATAGGAACAATTCATTTAATCTGGGGACAGCTCTGATCACCCTGAGCACTTTCTGGGTGCAGAGACCTCTACTAAACACTCTATGCCCTTGACCTCACTGGACTGCAACCTTATAAAAGGCATGCATTTATTATCCTTGCACACTGAGAGGGAAACTGAGGCCCAGAGAAGGTAAGTGAATGCCCACGTCACCCTGCTGGGAGAGGCAGAGACAGGATTAGAACTCAGACTTCCTGGCCCTGCCACCCACTGCTACCTCCACAGGGGGCCTGCTCACCAGTCCTCAGGAAGGAGGTGGCAGGGGCAGGAGACAAAAGGGGAAAGTGTGGGGAGAAGGCCCGGATTCCAGGGCCTGCTCCACCAAATCCTAGTGGGGTGACCCCAGGCAAGAAGGAATTTCACTTTTCTGAGCCTCAGTTTCCTAGTCTGTAAAATGGGCATAGTAGTGATGTCCACCTCACAAGGCCATTGTAAGGATGGCAGAATCTTTTTGTGGACTGTTTCCTCTGTCTGGGAAGTTCCTGCCTCGCTCTTTAAGTGACCGGCTCCTTCTTGAACTTTACATCTCACCTTGAATTAACCCTCCTCCAGGAAGCCCTCCCTGACCATCCCTATCCAGAGTAGCTACCACTCACCTCTCGCCTTGCACACTGGTTGCTGTCTCTCTTATTACCTTGCTTATTTCATCCCCACCCCTTGTCACCAGCTATGACATTCATTAATTCATTTGTCTGTTGTCATCTCTCCACCAGACTATGAGCTCCATGAGGGCTAGGAGCCCCTCCAGTGGTCTATCACCAGCATCTGGCAGGGTGCCTGGCAAGAGGAGGGGCTCAGCAGACACTTGTTGAAGTGGCGGGCGAATGAGCCAGTGAAAGAGGACACATGTAAAATGCTCACCTCAGTTAGTGCCTGCTACAGAGCAGTGGCTCAAAGAATGCTGGCAAATGTCCTTACTACAAAACAAACCCGGATCCAAATTTCGAGCCTGTCTACATAGGACACCTTTGGATCAGTCACTCCTCCAGCTCTACTGCTTTCAAGGGAGCCCAGGGTGGGGCCATAGTCTTCCTCAGCCCCCAGCATACTTTGAGTGCTGTTTATGGTGGTTGTGGGAACAGAACAGGGACAGGCAGCGCTGGTATGGGGGTGCTGGGGGGGAGGAGGCTGGGGTGCAGGCTGAGTAGAAGCCAGGGTACCTGTGAAGTCCTCAGAGACCCCCCTGCCCCAGCCCAAGTTGGGCTGGCTCCTCTGTCATTCCCACTCAACCTCTCCCCAGTTCCTTCCTAGCCCCAGAGCGCCTGTAATGACATTTATTTGTAGTTTGTCTAATGTGAGGGTCTTTCTCTAGAATTCATGGCTGCAGTCCCAGGACTTAGCACGAACCCGGCACATAGTAGGTCTCAATAAATACTGGTTGAATAGATTAATTAAAAAGATGCATGGGAAGCATCTCAAGGGCTGTGACTTTTTACTTTTCTGAATCACTGACTTCTCTGAAAAACCCACAAAACCTTTGACACCCCCGCCCCCCATCATGCATCTAAAGCGGGACATATAATTTCAGGGATTTCATGGACCCCTTCCATCCCAAGGTCATTCATAAAACTCAGCTTAAGATCTTTCTGTCTGGGGCAGGGGCGGTTCCTGAGATCTTGGGGAGACAGTGGGGAAGACGTTACCAAGAGACACACTGGGGAGCCCAACCTCCTCCCAGGAGGCTGGCGAAGAACGGGGAGAATGAGCCCCTTTACTTTGACTTTCTGCTGTCCAGGAGAAGGCAAGGCAGAGAGGACGAGGCGATCAGGCAGGAAGGAGAGAGAGCGGGAAACACAGGGCCAGGAGGCGAGGGAGAAGAGAGGAGAAGGAGAGGACGGAGAGTCAGGGAGGAGAAGGGGGCGTGATGGAGAGGCTCGGTCCCGCGGAGCGCAGGGCAGGGCGAGCCGCGGGGGCGGAGTGGGTGGGGGACAAAGAGCGGGCGCGCGGCGAGCGCGGCGCGGAGGCGCCGGGAGGGAGAGGGGCCGAGGCCGGCCGGCCGCCCGGGCTGTCTGATTTTCTGTCAGCCGCCGCTGATTAACGGGCCGCCTTCCAGCTCCGAGCGCGCCGCGCCGCGTTCCTGGCAACGGGACGCGCAGCTTCCTGGCGGAGGCGGGGCCTGCTGAAAGGTTACATTTGCACAAAGTGCCTCGGCGCGGCAGCCCGGAGGGGCTGCGGGGGGCGAGCGAGCCAGGCGGGGGAGAGAGAAAAGGCTGCGGCGTGGGTAATGGAAAAATTCCTCCGGGGGCCGCGCAGAGAAATATCAGGTTACACGGCGGCAGCCCACGCCGCTTCTCCGAGGGGCGCCTCCTGCCGCCGGCCGCCGCGGGCGGCCCGGCCGAGGGGGCGCGGGGACGGGCTCCCCGGTGCGCCCTGGGTCCTGCGCCCCAGCGGGTGCCCGACCGCCTGCCCGGCAGCCCGAGCGCCCCAGCCTGTGCACCCCCGCCGGTGCTCCTCAGCCCGTGCTCTCTGGATCATCGCCTTGCCTTCGCAGTTCCCTTCTCTGCCTCTGAAAGCAGGTGGAAGGGCCCCGTTTTCCCAAATCTTAATGTCCGGGCCTCCCTGCTGACCATTCCCCTCTCTCCAAGAATGCTGAGGTATAGCTGGGGCCAGGCCCTGCAGTGAGGGCTGACTATTTGCTGTGACTTGGGAAGAAAATGTCTCCACTTGTGTCTGTCCTCGCCTTCCCTGGTGGCTGCCCAATTCTCAAAAGAACTGGGTTGTTGCCTCCCGCGGCACCGGCACCCAATTGCGTGGTGTAAGCAGTGCTCCTCCTCCCCACCCCTAGGCATTGCGTCACTCCCCTGCTCCCAGACCATCTGCGGCTCCCTATTACCACCTCTACATTCTAGTTTACACACTTGGGTCCTGTCCAGCATCGGGGGTGGAGTGTGATGTCAAAACTCTCCAGCACCTGGGGTCCCCCTTGTCTGGTTGTGGCTGAGGGTTGAAGGGCTTCTCACTGAACTGATTCTGTCAATAGACACTGTATTCATTCAATGCCAGCTAGATATCAATCAGATTCTGGGCCTTGCACCGGGCCCTGGAGGAAGCCTGGGCTGCACCAGAAGCAGTCCCAGCCCTCAGGGAACACAGGATCTGGCAGGCAGAGTGGAGGCTGCCTACTCAGGAGGTTAAAATCTGGAGCCCAGTTGGTTTGGGTTTAAATTCTGCTCTTCCACTTCCTGGCTGTGTGTGTCCCTGAGCAAATTACTCTCAGAACCTCAGTTTGCCCAGCTGTCAAATGGGGATAAAATAACAGAGCCACTTCCTGGGACTTAGCTGGCCAGATTTAAGGAGACAACACCAGTAGCTCTTGGCCCAGAACACGGCGGCACTCACTCCATGGGGCATTTCATTACTGCTATACTAGGGCCATTCTAGTGCCCAGTGCATGGCACAAGTCTCAACTGAGGAAGCTTAAGCAAAGGTTCAGAAGGCAGGGTGATTTGGGACGGGGCTGCTGGGTGTGTCACGGTACTTCGGTGCACACACACTGACAGGTCCAAAGCATGACTTCCGTAAGGCTCATGTACACTTGGACCAACCAAGGTCAAGGCGGTAGTTCTCCTTTAATTGGCCCTGGGGGAGCTGGGCCACTTGGCTCAGGGGGCTGTAACCCTGGAGGGCACCTCCTGCCACCTAGCTGAAACAGACATTTCTCTGAACCAGCAAAGCAGTGGGCAGGACCTGCTGCTGCCTCCCAGGGAAGGCTGGCCTCTGTGAGCCCAGCAGGGACAGACTGGAAAGGGAAGGACAGACCAGGGAAGGAGGGGTCCTGTCAGACAGGTTCCCTCCAGAGCTTACTCAGGCCCTTGCAGGAGCATTGGTCCATGGGGTCCTGGGCTTCTCAGAATATGGTCCAAGGGCACGTGGGGCAGGGATGTTGGTGGTGGCGGGAGGTGTCAAGAACATTTTGCGCTCGCTGCTGCCCTGGTGTCGCTCCCCGGGCCTTGAGAACTGGTCTGCATTCAAAGAGAGTTCTGACTCAGTCTCTGAGCTGGTGACTTGCTCCAGGCCAGTGTGGTTACCTTGACCCCTGGGGCTCTCAGCCAACCACAAAGTGACAGTTGGCATTGACCGAGTACTTAACACTCTCTACGAGCTCGCAGATATGGTCTCCTGGCAATCCTGGGGAGTAGGTGTCTGTTAAGTTCATTTTTCACAGATGAGGAGACTGAAGGTCAGAGAGTTTAAGCTACTTGTTATGCAGCTAGTCATTGGTGAGGCTGGATCTCAAAGCTAGACTTACCAGAAACCAAGATCAGAACTCATAACAAAGTGCCCTGAGTTGCCTGTATGGTGGACCCAATGAGCCAGCAGCAATAGGTGTATTGGGTGAAAATCCACTCTAGCTGACAGGTTACCTCTGGTAATGTACCCATGACATAGATGAGCTAGCAGGGGCTTTGCTTCAGTGACTCACCTAAGGCCACATTGCTAAGGAGTGAGTTCAATTTAAAAAAAAAGAAAAAAAGCAAGTCGTAGGATATTGGATCTCAAAGCGGTCTCAGAGCCCATCTAATGCAAAGTTCACTTTCCAGACAGGGAAACTGTGGCCCAAAGAGGGTCAGGGCCTGGCCACCCACTGAATCTCTCTCTCCATCATCTTGGCCTGTTCACCCTGCCCTGTGAAGTGATGACCCCCTAATCTGTGAGTTCCATGGAGCTTTTGAAAAGAAATGTAAGGTGGATTGTGAGGAACAACCATTCAGTGAAAGGGTCCAGATTCTCATCCCATGAGAGAACTCCCTTGACACTCTGCCAAAATTTCCTGCTGGAATTTCCCAAGGTTGGAGAGGTGGTGGGGAGAGGGGAGGAGGAAGTGGAGGGAGGGGAGGGGGAAGAATGCAGTCTATGTCAACCAAGGTCACAGCCTGTCTTCTGGGTCCCCCCAAGTCCCAGAGCTGACCTGTGCTCCCTGGCCCTAGGGAGGGTATAGTTGGGGCAGAGCAGGGGCATGGAGGGGCTCTGGGGCCCTTGGGAGTGAGGGCTTCCATTGCTGTCCCAGCTCATTAGGGTCCCTGGAAGCCTACACCCTTTCTCCCTTCATCCTGTCCATCCCTCCCTCCCCTCCTATAGCGAAGAGAGAGACTCACAGAAGCCCATGAAGTCACAGCTTCTCAGCTCTGCACCTGAACAATGTGAGTGCCTCTCACCTCTCTAGATCCTTCAGTCCAAGAAGCTGGGGGACTAATTGGCTGTGACCCTGACATTGAGAGACCAGGGCCTAACTTTGTGATGAAGAGTCTCACACGCTGCACTCATGTGTTCTACCAAAATTTGTTAGGCTCCTGGTTGGTGCAGGCAGTCCTATGCTAGGGACTGGGGTGAAGCTATGAGTGAGACAGACACGTGCCTGTCACCATGGAGCTCCCAGTCCCACGGTCTGGTTCTCAGTCTAAGGGTCCAATGTTCTGAGTCTATGAGAGCCTTATTTTGACAAAAGCAGTTCTATCAGAACTCTGATGTTGTGGAAGGAGGAAAGAGGAAAGAATGGGTGGGGAGAGAGGTGGGGGTCACACAAGGGCACTAATTCTCATGTACAAGTTCAGTAAATTTAACCTTCTGAGATCTATCACGCTTACCAATATGAATGTCTTAAACTACCATTGCTAGCGGAAGAGGGGCACTTGTCTCTTTCAGAGGGCCATTCACCCAAGCATCGCAAATAATCTGTGAACATCCATTAATTAAGCCGCAATGAAATAGTTATCAACTGAAAATATATCTACTGCACACGTTCAACTGGCTACTGGTTTACCGATTGTGATTTAGCCACTGCTGTCATCATGCTTGATTTCCATGACATGAGGGCATTAGAAAATCCAGTTCATCTCTGGTGATGTGCACAGAGGTGCTGGGGACATACTCTGCTGAGGACATACACTCTTGGGGACATCAATTCTAAGGACTCTGAATGGGCCCTCAGGTCTCGTCCATTCTCTGTCCTGGGGCTTCCTTTATGCTGGGAGCTTACAAAGATGGACCATGCATGCCAGACTCCTCCGGAAGAAAAGTTCTAGGTCAGCAGTAGCCTGGTTATCACTCCTGCAGTGTAAGTCTTTCCCTCCCTTTAAACCCTGAGTTCAGTAATCCTTTAGAGGATTACTCTGATGTTTAGAGCTTCTCCACTTCTCTGCCTTCTGCTAGAGGAAATTTCCTCTAAGTTCTGTGTTGGCATTAGGATGCGGAGGGCGGGGGTAGTGAAGGAGATCTACCAGATTCTGAGCAAGGACCTGCTATGAGTCAGGCAGGAGCTGAGCCATCGTGAACGGAAATTTTCCTCATCAGCATTTCCCCAGGGTACGGGAGGATGGGACTGGCTGGCTGGCATGGAGGTCTAAGATCCTCTGGACATCTTAGGGCAGAATGGCAGGTAGGAGCAGAAGCCCCCACTCCAGGATTTACTGGGACACGTGGCACCTCTGCTTGTATTCGGGTTACACCAATGGTAGAAACACAGCTGGATTTGCTTAGGAAAAAAGGGGAAAGTATGAGCTCACATGTGAAACCAAACAGTGACAAGGGCAGGAATGGAGCCAACCTCAGTGAGGTCTTCCAGGTCCCTAGCTGTTCTTGCCTGCTTCTTTCTGCCTCTGAGGAACAGCTCAGTCTCATTCTTCTCCACTGTATATGTGGTTTCTTTGGGGAGGTGGAGAGGGGTGATTTTTAAAATGCTGATTTCTTTTCTTTAATGGTTATTGATTTATTTAGTTTTTTCCTCTTCTTGAGTAAACTTTAATCTATATTTTTCAAGATATTCTCTATTTCATACATTTTCATATATAGTGGCATAAAGTTGCTTATACTATCCACTTAGGATTCTTAAAACTTCTCTATCTGTAATTTCAGCCTCCTTTCATTCTTAATATTGGGTATTTGTGCCTTTTCTCCCCCCCTCCTCTCCTCCCTCTAGACCCCACCTCAAAAAGCAAAAAACACCCCAAATAAAAAACAGAAAAACCTAAAAAAAAAACAGAAAAAAAGAAACGGAAACAAGATCGAAGACGTAGAAAGCCCTCCTCCCTCCTCCTGCCTCCCCGATTAAGAAGCTCGGGGCTCTCTTCTTTTTCTCTTCTTCTTCTTCTTCTTCTCTTCTTCTTCTCTTCTTCTCTTAGGGGATCTTCTTTTCTTATTCTTCTTCTTCTTCTTCTTCTTCTTCTCTTCCTCCTCCTCTCCTCTCCTCCTCTCTTCTTCTTCTTCTTTCTTGATTAGTCTTGCCAGATGTTTATCCATTTTATTGTCTTTTCAAATAACCAACTTCTGGCTTTGTTGATCACTTTTGTGATTGTGGATTTCCTTTTCATTTATACTCTTATCTTTACTGTTTACTTTCTTCAACCATTTTTTTTAAGCTTCTTTAGTTAGTTGGAAACTTTACTCATGTAGGTTTAAGTCATTCTTGTTTTAGAGTAAATGCACTTAAGACTGTATATTTCACTATAAATGTCATTTTAGTTCCATTCTACAAATTTCGTTGTGTGTTTATCTTTTTATCCTCAGTACAGAATATTTCATAATTCCCATTTCTATTTCTGTTGATGTCTTTGAGGGGGCTCAGCAAATAACTTCCTTTCCTCTCCTGGATTCCTGGATTCTGATCTGAGAGATAAGACAAAGTATCTTGGTGGTGGGGGTGGGGCGACTATCTTTTTTTTTTTTTTTTTTTTTAATGATAATGATAAGGTTGGAGGATGAGGATGAGGGTAGACGTGCCAGCCAAATGGCTTTCCTAATAGAGAAAATGGGGGTTTGGCAGCCTTAACCCCTAGTCACTGTGATGCTGTGGGTGGTGGATGGGGAACAGAGAATGACCACTGCCTGTGGGCAGCTCAATGCCAAGAAGAGAAAGGAAGTTGGTGAATCAAGCAAGACTGTTTTATTTCCCCCACATTGACCAGTCAGCTTAGAGACTCTTCCGCCCTGGGGCAGAGGACCTAAAAAGGCAGAGAAAGGCTGAAATTGTTATGCTAATTTGCCTCCCTCCAGATAGGAGGAAACATCAGGACTAGGAAAGAAATGTTCCTACAACAATTTCCTATTTGAACTCATGACATATTTAGGATTGTGTTTTTTAATTTTCAAAAATACACCTGTTGTTGTTTTTAATCTGCCTTTGCTGTTGTTGACTTCTAGTTTTGCTGTATTGTGGGTAGAGAATGTGGTCTGCTTCATATCCACCTCAAAATTTGCACAGGCTTTCATTTATGATCCAACACAAGGGCAATTTTTATAAATGTTCATATGTGCATGACAACCATGAACCCATTCCTTTTGTGAATTCCTCAGTTCTTCCAAGTAATTCTTCCGGTTTTTGCTTTACTTATTTCAAGGCTAATAGTTAGATGTAAAAAGCTTATTATTGATGGATCTTTTTGGTGAATTCTTACTTTAATCATCTTGTAGTGTCTTTATTAATATTTCTTTGCCTGAGGTGTATTTTGTCTGATATTAATGTTACTACATCAGCTTTCTTTTGGTTAGTATTTGCCTGGTATATCTTTTCCCATTCTTATATTTTCAGCCTTTCTCTTTTTCTTTTTCTTTAGAATGTTTCTCCTAACCAGCATGGTATTGTATTTTGTTTTGATCCAGTGTGACATTCTCTGTCTTTAAAGAGACAAATGAAATCAATTTACATTTATAATGACTGTTGGTATATTTAGACTTACTTCTACCACTTTATTTTCTTCTTCTGTTTACCCTAGCTTTAAAAATGATTACTTCTCATGTTCTGTCATCTATTAAATTTACAGTTTTTATTCTCCTTTTTTCTCTGATAGTTTCAAAACTACAGCTGTATTTCTGTTGTTTAAATTTTTAAAAAATTATTTTTATTTTTTGGGGGTAATTAGGTTCATTTATTTTAATGGAGGTACCAGTGTACACATGCTCTACTACTGAGCTATGCCCTCCTTCCCGTTTAAATTTTTAATATTGATAGCTAGATAGATATTTTCCCAACAATGTCCAAAGCAGGGCTGTCCCAGCAGAAATATAATGAGTCATATGTGTTATTTAAAATTTTCTAGTAGCCACATTACAAAGAAAAAGAAACAGGTGAAGTTAATTTTTAACAATATTCTTTATTTAAAATAATATATCAAAAAGAGTATTTCAAAATGTAATCAACATAACATTATTATAGATAAACAACAAGTTTATACTGTATAGCACAGGGAACCATATCTAATATCTTGTAGTAACCTATAATGAAAAAGTATGAAATTGAATATATGTATGTATATGTATGACTGAAATATTCTGTTGTACACCAGAAATTGACACAACATTGTAAAGTGACTATACTTCAATTTAAAATATATATATAGCATTATTAATGAAATAGTTTATATTTTCTGTGCTAAATCTTGAAATCTGTTATGTTAAGTATTTTACACTTAACAGCGCATCTCAATTCAGACCAGCCACATTTCAAGTACTCAGTAGCCACACTTGGCTGGTGGCTGCTAGATTAGATAGCACGAATCTGAGGTTATTCAGCCCCTCTGTATGCCTCCAGGAGAAGACAATCACTTGAGCAATTTTTTGGTATCCTCTGAATTCCTCCTTCCCTCTTCCTTGTTACTTTGTTCTTTTTCATTATCAGTTTTATCAATATCTGATCTACACGTAATACTCATGCAATTTTGGTGAGTTTTAAAGAGTGAATAAACCCATGCAATCACCACCAGAATAAAGACAGCAAACAACTGATTTTTGCTTTCTTCCCCCTAGATTAGTTTCGCCTTTCCCCAGATTTCATGTAATTGGGCTCATCCAGTATGTGCTATTTTGTATCTGGCTTCTTTCCCTCAACATGCCTTTGAGATTCATCCCTTTGTTACATGTATCAGTAGGTTGTCACTTTGTTCATTGTGAAGTAGTCTTCCATTGTGTGACTGGACCACCATTTGTCTCTCCATTCACCTGCTGGAGGACACTTGGGTTGTTTCTAGGTTGAGGCTGCCATGAACATTCATATACAAGTCTTTGGGTGGACGTATGTTGTCATTTCTCTTGGTTAAATAATACTTAAGAGTGGACTGGCTGAGTTGTATGGCAGGTATTGTTTAACTTTATAAGAAACTGCCAGTTTTCCAAAGTGGTTGTGCCACTTTAGGTCCCTCAGTGTTGTCTGAGATTCCCATTTGCTCCACATCTTCTCCAACACTTGATATGACTAATAATGTTGAGTATTTTTTCATGTGGATGAAAAATACATGTATTTTTCATACAGATGACATCATTTACAATGAAAAATTCATCTATCTTCTTTTGGGAAGTATCTGTTCAATTCTTTTGCCCGTTTTAATTGGAATATTTCCCATTTTCTTATTGAGTTTTAGCTGTTCTTCAGACATTTTATATATTACTATTTTTTAAAACTGAAGTAGTGTTGATTTAAAATGTTACATTAGTTTCTGGTGTACTATTACTCATTTATCAGTTATTTGTGCTGTGAATATTTTCTCCCAATCTGGGGCTTGTCTTTTCATTTGGATTATTTTTCTAAGTGGAATAATTTCCAGCAATTCCAGCACCAACTGTTTAAAAAGTGTCTTCTGTGTTGTGTTACTCTGGCATCTTCACTGAAATCAATCAACAGTGTGAATGCGGGTCTATTTCTGGATTCTCTGTTTTGTTCCATTGATCTATTTGTCCTTAGGCCAACATCTCATTGTCCTAATTACCGTAACATTTTAGTAAGTCTTGAAATCAATTCCTTGTTATTTTTATCTGGAATTTCATCTCCACTTGTTTGTTTTTTTTAACAGGTGGGTACCGTACAGGTTTACAGCGTATCAACTGAATCTGGTTTGATGTATCTTACCATATCAGTCTAATCCTTAACATTGTCACTTGTACCGTCTCCATCTTTGTGGAGGTCTTAATCTTTACTTGCTATGTCCCAGATGGAACCTCTTGGTTTTAGATGAGAATTTCTCTCTTTTGCAGACACTAGACACTGAGTGAGTGTTTGTCATTTTGCAATGTGCACATTATCACACACACAAAAATATCTCCCTCTTGTAGGCTTCTTTGCTTGGACATATTTCCCTCTTGAACTAATTATATTCTTTAAGGTAAAATTTTAATTAGGATTATATAGTTTTTATAGTCAGTGGTTGTGGTGGAGTTGCTTGGTTGTCCCTCAATATCTGTTCTATCTATTTGCAGAGTAAGAGGATTTTGATCTGGGCAGATGGCCGTCTTGCTAAGGACTACGTTTTCTAGCCTCCCTTGACTTTGGCTGGTAAGATGCGAGTGGGAGTGATATATGTGCAGCTGACAGATCCTACTCTGTAAAGGAAACAGTGTACTTTGCCCTTTCCCTGTTTCTGCTAATGGGAAGGTAGATGCAGTGGAGAGCCATCTTGAACTCTGGGGACAAGAGCAATGCTGCAGGAATCACAAAACAACAAAACATAAGAAACCTGAGGCCCTGACACCTTGAAGCTGTTATATGAGCTACTTAGGCCCAGACTGCTACAGAGGGAGAAATAAATTTCTGTCTTCATGAGCCAGTAGAATTTTGGATCTCAATCGGATCAGCCAAACTTCTATCTTAATATAATAATTAGATTTACCAAAATCATTTACTATCTTATTTTTTCACTATTGCTTCTTGATATTCCCTCCTTTTCGGTTTATATTTCCTCTTGGCAGAGAACATCCCTTAGGAGGTTTTTCATCAAGAGTTTGGGGGGATGAAAAATTCTTAGCTTTTGTAAGTTTGATGATGTTTTCATTTTGTTTAGTGATAGTTTAGCTAGGTATATTATTCTAAGTTAGTAATTAATTTTCCTCAACACTTGGAATGCCTGAAGGTGTTATTGCATTGTTTCCTTGCCTCTTTTGTGGTCAAGAGTTCTCATTTTGGCTTATTTATCATTTCTTTGTGGGTAACCTTTTATTTTAAATTCAATAGATTTTAAAAAATTGAAGTATAATCAGTTTACGGTGTTGTGTCAATTTCTGGTATACAGCATAATGTTTCAGTCATACATGCACATACATATATTCCTTTTCATTTTTTTTCATTAAAAGTTACTACAAGATATTGAATGTAGTTTCCTGTGTTATACAAAGAAATTTGTTGCTTATCTATTTTATATATAGTAGTGTGTATCTGCAAATCCTGAACTCCCAATTTATCCCTTTTTACCCCCTGGTAACCATAGGTTTGTTTTCTATGTCTGTAAGTTTGTTTCTGTTTTGTAAATAAGTTCATTTGCATTTTTTTTAAGATTCCACACATTAGTGATATCGTATGGTATTTTTCTTTCTTTTTCTGACTTATTTCACTTAGAATGTCAATCCCCGGGTCCATCCATGTTGCTGCAAATGGCATTATGTTATTCTTTTCTAATGGCTGAGTAGTATTCTATTGTATAAATATACCACAACTTCTTTATCCAGTCATCTGTTGATGGACATTTAGGTTGTTTCCAAGTCTTGGCTGTTGTAAATAGTGCTGCTATGAACATTGGGGTGCATGGATCATTTTGAATTAGAGTGCCTTCTGCATATATGCCCAGGAGTGCGATATCTGGATCATATGCTAAGTCTGTTTTTATTCTTTTGAGGAATCACTACTGTTTTCCTTAATGGTTGTATTAAATTACATTCTATGGGTAACCTTTTTCCCCTTCAAGGTCTCTTTTAATATTTTCTCATCATCTTTGATATTCTGCATGTATCTGGGTGGAATTTTTATTTTTATTTATTTAGCATGGCATTTGTTGGGTTTATTTTGAGAATATGTGCTTTTTTTCACTGCTTGAAAATTCTCAGCTATTATCTCTTTGCATGTTGCTCTCCTGTCATTCCTTCAATATCATACTTCTAGAAATTTCTGTTATATGTATACTCAATCTTCTAAAGTTATTTTTCATTTCTCTTAACTTCTCTTACATATTTTCCATCATTTTTTCTACATTACCTCCTAAATGAATTCTTCAGTGCTGTCTTTCTATTACCCAGCTCTCTCTTGGTGTCTGGCTTACAGTTTATACCATCTTTTGAGCTGCTTTGTCAATGACTATAATTTGTATATCCATTTGTTCTTCATTCATATCTGTTTGCTTTATATTATGTTTTTGTTGTTTTTATTCCTGTCCTTATCTCTCTGAGGAGCTGAAGCATGTTTATTTAAAAGCATTTTGGTTTCATTATTCGAATTTCAACAGTAGTGATTTCATCTCCTGATTGGACTTGGATACGGATTCATCCCCAGTCAAGCCTCCAGTTAAAAACACAGCCTAGCTGACACTTTGCAGCCAAGGGAGACCTTAGTCAGAGGAAGAAGCTAACCTCTACCCGGACTTCTGACCCACAGAAACTATGAGAAAATAAACGTGTGTTGTTTTAACTCATTAGATTTGTGACAATTTGTTTGACGATTAGAGGAGTAATTATACATGTCCCTGTATTTGATTTATAGCTTATGAAGTTCCACCTTTAGTATGAGTGAAACTCTTGGAATGTATATACACTGAAGGGGATAGTCCACCAAAATGTGAAGAGTGGGTTATACATGGATGGGAGAACATGGGCTATTTTTATTCTCCTCTATACTTTTAGTATACCAAGTTTTAAAATATTATATCTATATGGAACAGCTAAAACTATTTGCTTAAGGTAAATATTTCATTAAAGAATAATAACATACTCACTGTAAGTGGCACAAATCTTAAACGTTCAGTTTGGTGAATTTTTACAAGGTGAACACATCTATGTAATCACCATCCATGACAAGAATCAGGCTACTAACAGCATCCCAGAAGCCTCCCCTCTCATCTTCTTGGTCATTAACTCCAAAGAGATAATCGTGAATTTGACTTTTATCACTGTAGGTAAGTTTTGCTTGTTTTCGAACCTTTTATAAGTGGAATCATTGAGTATATTTTTTTGTTTTTGACTTTTTTATTTAACATTATGTTTGTGAAGTGAATAATGTTGTCCTGTGTAACAATAATTCAATCATTTTTAATACTTTTTGGTATTCTGTTGTGTGAATATACCACAATTTAGCTATATATTCTACTACTGATGGATATTTTGGTAATTTTCAGTTTGGGACTTGCTATGGGCTGAATGTGTCCCCCACAAAATCTGTATGTTGGAATCTTAACCCCCAATGTGGTGGTAAGATATTCACTGGTCATTTGGACAGCCCCTTTTTTGATGTCCCTATACAAGTCTTTTGCCCATTTTCTGAATGAAGCTTTTTTTTTCACAGAGTCTGTAAGAGTTCCTTATATATTCTGGACATGAGTTCTTTATTGAAAATATGTATTGTAAATATCTTCTACTCTAATTTGGTTTTTATGTGTGTGAACAAAAGTTCCTATGCCGATGAAGTCTAATTCATCAATTATTTTTAAAAGATTAGAACTTTTTGTGTCTTACTTAAGAAATCTTTTCTTAGTCCAAGGTCTATGTCCAATTCTCTTATGTTTTCATAAAGGTTTATTGTTTTACCACTTACATTTAGGTTTATGATCCCACAGAAATTTATTTCTACACATGGTGTGTGGTAGGGATCAAGATTCATTTTTTTCCCATATGGATATCCAATTTACTCAGTACCATTTACTGAAAAGAGTTGCCTTTCTCCCATTACACTGTAGGGACATCTTTGTCACAAAGCAAGTGACATATATATATATATATATGAGTCGCTTTCTGCGCTCCATTCTGTTCTGTGGTTCTGTGGGTGGTTTTTTTTTTTTTTCTTCTATCTTTGTACAAATATCACACCATCTTAATCTCTTCAACTTTATAATTCTTAGTATTTAATGTAAGTAAGTCTTTTAATTTTGTTCTTCAGTATTGTCTTGGCTATTATTGGCCCTTTGTATTTCCTTATACATTTTAGAATCAACTTGTAAATTTCCACAAATATTTGCTGAAATTTTGATTGGAATTACATTAAATCTATAGATCAACTGGAGGAGAATTACATTCTTTCCAATATTTAGTCTTCTGATGCAAGCTCTTAGTATATTTATTTAGGTCATCTTTAATTTTTCTCAGTAATGATTTGCAGTTTTATGTGTAGAGATTTTGTCCATCATTTTCCCCTAGGTATTCGATGTTTTCTGATGGTATTGTAAATGGTGTCATTGTTTATTTTCCATTTTATTATTGTTTATTGCTAGTATATAGAAAGGCAATTGATTTTTTGATGTTGACATTTTACCCAGGGACTTTGCTAAATTTGCTTGTTAATTTTAGTCATTTAATTGTTAATTCTTTTGATCTTCTGTGTATACAGTCATGTTGTCTGTAAATAGTACCAGTTTGTCCTTTCTTTCCAGTTGTTATACTTTAAACTTTTGTCTTGTCTTACTGCACTGAATAGGATCTCTTCTACAATATTGAATAGAAGTTATGATAGTGAACAACCTTATCTTCTTCCTAACCTCTGGAGGAAAACTTTCAGCATTTTGCAATTAAGTATGATGTTTGCTGTACTTTATGGTAGATATTTTATTAGATTAAGGAAAATTTTCTATTTCTAGTTAAGAATTTTTATTCTGAATGAATATTAAATTTTATTGAATGCTTTTTATGCACCTACTGAGATAATTATATGATTCGGCCTTTTATTTTGTTAATATTGTGAATTATCTTGACTTTTAAAAATTTTATAATTGTTAAATCACCCTTGCTTTCTGGAATAAACCCAACTTGATCATAGCATATTATTGACAACATTTGGTAATGTTTATTTATTTTAAATGTAGCCTCTTTAATAGGTGTGTAACGGTATCCCATGTGGTTTTAATATGAATTTCCCTAGTGACTAGGAAATGAAACTGAGCATCTTTCCAGCTTCTTATTTACCATTCATATATCTTCTTTTGTGATGTGACTGTTCAAATCTTTTGCCCATTTGAAAAGCTGTCTATTTATTGTTGAGTTTTGAGAGATCTTCACACATTCTGGGTGTGAGTTTTTGTTGGGTATGAGATTTGTAAATATTTTCTCTCAATATGTAGTTTATTTTTTCATTCTCTTAGCTGTCTTTTACATAAACAAAGTTGAAAATATTTGATATAACCTAATTTATCATTTTTTCTTTTATATACTATGCATTTGTTGTCACATCTAAGAATGCTTTGCTTGTATCCAAAGTCACAATGATTTTCCCCCTGTATTTTCTTCTAAAAGTTTTATTATTTTACATTTATCATTTAGGTCTATGATCGACTTTGAGTTAATTTTTGTATAATATGTGAGATAAAGATTGATAATCTTTTTCTTAATATGGCTATCCAAATTTTTAAACCTCATTTGTCGAAAATTTTAAAAACCCACCACAACAACCAGCTATGCTTTCTCAATAAAATTGCCTTTGCATTTTTATAAAAAATCAGTTTGCCAAATTTGTGTGGCTCTTTATGGATTCTCTACCTTGCTCCTTTGATCCGTGTATCTATCCCTTCACCAATTTCATACTGTAGTTTTATAGAAAATCTTGAAATAGTGTGAGTCCTGAGAGTTTGTTCTTCTTTTTTCAAATCATTTTGCTTATTCTGATTCCTTTGCCTTTCCATGTAAATTTTAGAGTCAACTTGTTGATTTTTACATAAAAGCCTGCTATGATTTTGTTTGGGCTTAGACTGAATCTATAGAGCAATTTGGAGATAATTTGCAGCTTAACAAAATTGAGACTTCCAATCCATGAACATGGTATATCTTTCCATTTATTTAGGTGCTTAAATTTTTTTTCACTAGTATTTTATAGTCGTCAGCATACAGATATATGTCCAAGTATTTAATTTTTTCCAGTGCTATTTCTTAATTTCAATTTCCAGTTATTCACTGTGAGCATGTAGGAATACTTTTTTTGTGTATTGTCTTATGTGAACTTATTAGTTCTTTAGAATTCTTTAACATAGTCGATCATGTTGTATCTGAATAGAAGCAGATTTCTTTCTTTCCAAGCTGTATGTCTTGTTTCATTACCTTATTACACTGATTGGGAATTCTCTTATGATGTTGAATAGGACTAGTGAGAGCAGGCATCCTTATTCCTGATCTTAAGGGGAAAACATTCAGTCTTTCATAATTACGTATAACATGAGTAATCCACCATCAAATCCCACACCAAAGGTCTGCTTTCTAGGGTTTCAGTAAGCAGAACTGAGGTGACAGTGAAGTTCCACTAATGTTTTAGGGAGCGCAATCCCAGGAAATCTGGAGTGGGAGAAGAGAAAAGGAGGGAGAAACACTGTGAAGATACATTACTGAGCTGACCACTTCTTGATGTTAATTGCAGTTAATTGCTTGATTGTATGGTGGTACTTTGCACATGCCAGGGCATCAAGGGGATCCATGGCATTTCAAGCATCAGCAGCCACAGGGAAGTCCATGGGGTTAGGAGGCTGAAATGCTCCCAGGTTATTTATGTGTGGAGTTGATCAGAGTCCATGCAGAATTGGTTGGGACAGAACAACTGGCCAAGACTCTTGTAGACTGGTGGAGCTGAGAGGATTCAAGCTGGCACTGGAGAGTATATGACAAATTTATTTTTCAAATCTATCTCATCTGTTTTTAAAATTTTTCATTTGTATAAATGCATATATTTTAAAACATCAGGCAGGTCCACAAGGCTTATTCTTAAAACTGCAGCCTCCTGTCCCCCATCCCCCAATTCTTCCATTTGCCGCTCCCCAGGGGCAAGCAACTTCAACTCTTTTAACTATTGCTTTTGGAATTTACCTCTACATCACTAAATAATGTGCCTTATTATCCCTCCTTATTATCTGTCAACTTTCCACAATAGAAGATGAGGAAGTATCTGGTTTTCACCAGCACCACCCCTCCCTCCACCTTCTACACACACACTTCCTGTCTCATCATTCTTCCAATATAGTTTAAATCATAATTTAAAGTTTACATTATTGTGATTACATAAATTCTGTTCACCCTTGTACCATGTAGACCACAATAGTTATTTTGCTTTTCTTCCACAATCTTTTGTTTTCCTTTTAGTTAATATTGTCTACGTTTTATTTATTTGGTTGCTTAGTTTTCTATGTAATTATCATGAATTCATCCCAGATCCTTTCCCAGCAGCACACTGCCCTTTAATAGACCCAAACACATTTCCCAATTTGTCTTAGAAATGTTTTTCACAGACCCTCTGGTCTGTTCCAATTTCTTCTGGCTGCTCTAACAGGCCCTCACTTCATCAGTAGCTTGAGGATTCACATTATTTCTCTTACGCATTGGTTTCCCACATTAACCTCTTTCTTGATTTATTCCCTTGTTTACTAAAGGTGCATGTCCTCTAGTAAATTCCCAGGAAAGGATGTATGGGAGTTAAACTTCTTGAGAATGTTATTTCTGAAAATGTCTTTATTCTACACTTAAAATTGATAGTTTGGTTAGGTATAGAATTCTAACTTTGAAATATATTTTTCCCTGGATTTTGAAGGCATTGTGGTCTAACTTCAGAGTTGCTGTTGAGAAGTCTGATGCCATTCCGATTTTTGATGCTTTATGTAAAACCTAGTTTTTTCCTCTCTGGGAGCTTATGTGATTTTTCTTTTGTTATTAGTGATCTAAAAGTTCACATTGATGTGTCTTAGTGCACAAAAAAATATCCATCTTGTTGAATACTGATTGGGCATCCTCAATCTGGAAACTATTGTAATTTAATTCTGAGACATTTACTTGAGTAATTTATTTGATGAATACTCACCCTTCTATTTTTCTGTTCTTTCTGGGACTCCTTTTATTTGGATATTAGGTCTCCCAGGTTGATTCTCTAATGTCTCTAAAGACATGAGCCTTTTCTCTGCTATACTTTGTCCTTTTGCTCTGCTTTCTGGGAAATTGTCTCATCTGCAAATTTATCTTTAAGACTTTCCACTAAGATTTTAATTTGTGCTGTGCAAGAGATGTTTTTTGTTCTCAGAGTGTTCCTTTTCAGTAACATCCTGTACTTGTTGAATGTGTGCTGTATCTCTTATGTCTTTGATGATACTAATTTTTTTTTTTTTTTTTTGCATTTTCTTCTATCGTCATCATCATCTGTGTTCCCTCCCAGTTGCTATTTACTGTCTGGCTCTGAGTTAGGAGCTTCCTTTGTGTGCCTGGTGATCCTTGGCTTCTGTACAATCTGCTTGGAAGCTCAGATATCACAATTGGCTGCCCACCAAGGACTCCACTGAAGGGTGAACTGGCTGGGTTCTTTCATTGAGCAACTTCTGATGTCACTGCCCTTAGGTCGTTCCTCCTAGGTTTCTCAGATCTGCAAAGAATTATCTTTCAATCTCTTGCCTGGAGATTCATATTAAACCTGGTTGCCAGTTGTACTGACATGCAATGTGAAGACCACTGAATTCCTCCATTTTCGGTGAGATGTCCTTGCCCCCAGCTGGATCTGCTCTTCCCCAGTGCAGACTCCCATGGTTTTGCCCTCCAGGCAATAAACGATCTGTCTTCTATTGGGCTATAGTAGAGGCAGTCACCTTGGGGGATGAGATCTTGGCTACTAACTGCTCTTTAAACTGTCTTTCAACAAGTCCTCTGTGGTTCTCTCTGCTTTCTCTCCTCTGCTGCCAGAGGTAGCTGGTACTCAGTTCCTGAGCCTTCAGAGGTTCTGTGTGTCCTAGACTTTCTTCACTGCCAGCTTAGGACTCAATTTTTTTGCATTCCCTAAGTCAATTCCCACTCATCAGTCTGCTTTCCAATTTCAAAATTATCCCATTTTCTTTTTCATTGTAGCATTTTAAAACTTCCTTTTCTGCCATTTTAAAGGAGTTTCAGGAAGGAGCAGGGATAAGTGCCTGTGTTTAATCTGCTATCTATAACCAGAAACCCTGGCTGTTCTTTTTTCATTACACTTAACTCTTCTTGATATTTCCCCAAATGTCTTAGTCACTGCAATCACAGCTATTCTGTGGTCTTTATCTCCTGGATCTATCATCTGAGGTTCCTGGGTTGGTGGGAGTGGGTGAGGCAAGTTTATTGTTGCTTTTGCCATTGGCTTTGTCTTTGACTCCGCTTTTGTTTTGTAATTTTTCCTTTGTGAGCTCATCTGCAGGAACCTTTTTCTGTGGGAACCCTGAGCAGTCTGGGTTGAGGTCATGGTCCTCTAGCAAGTGTTTGGATCTGTTTCTGCCCACTGCCCACTGCCCACAGGCATCTCCAGCCAGGGACCCCTTTTTGTATTAATTTCTTGCTTTCAGAGTCTGTAGAACATACAGGAAGCAGGGCAGTGTAAATTTAAATCCCAAACCCCTTGGGGCTAAGTCTGTGATTACAAATTCCCAGAGCTCAGGCTGTAGCAGATGAGCTTCTTGGTGATCTGTCTGAGCAGAGAGTGGGTTTTTTTGTTTTTTGGATTTTTAAATCCTCACCCACCTTTTCACCGAGAATATAACTCTGAAGAGTCTGGCTTGGCAGTAGGTCTTATTTACAACTTCCAGCTTTGTGGAGCCCAAAGCCTTATTTCTTGTCCCCACTGGGGCTGTAAAATCCAGTCCCAGGCTGCTAAGACCCACGGCGCCGCCCCCCCCCCCCGCCCCGCCCATCCCTGCCCAGCACAGCATCAGTACTAGCCCTCCCGATTCCTGCTCTGGTTTTCAGCTATTTCTTTGTTTTTATCCCTGGGGAGTTTCCTTTCTTTCTTGCAAGCTCAGCCGTGCATTCAAAAGGATGTTTGTTATATTTTAGCCACCATTTCCAAGTACAATTCTGTAGCAGAAGGGTTTTCTGCTGTGTAACTCACAATTCTGCTGGAAATGGAAGTCCTGTGTATTTTGCTGGCTTCTACTGTCTTTTACATCTCTGTATTCCCCACAGCAGAGCATAAATAGAGGCCCCATGAATAGTAAGTAAATGGAATTGAATTGCCACCATTGGTGCCTGATCACCTAACTGGCGATTTTGCCAAGGGCCACAGCAAAGCCAAGTCAGGGTGTCTCTGGTGGTCCTGCTGTTTGGAGCAGGAGTCTCAGAGAACATTCAAGACAGCCTGGGCTGGACCCATCCAACCCGTGGGTACCATCTGATGTCCAGCCAGCCCTCCTTGGCATCCTTTCCTTCAGCCACACACCTCATCATAAGCTCCGTCTCACCCTTCTTTGAACTTGCTGTTCCCACCCCCTTGCCCAGGCAGAGCCTCTGCAGTGCTGCCTGCAGAGCTTCCTGGGGCTGTTTGCTCACTGGCCAGCCTCCTCCAACAGCCTTGCCCTCCCCAGGAGGAGACCGGGCTGCTTCCCTTCTCCGTATCTTCAGCATCCTCATGGTAGTGTAAACATTGGAATCGCTGGATAAATTTGTGTCTAATGCATGAACTAGAGAGCTGGCATTCCCACAGAACCAGCTCCAAGCACTGAGTTTGGATTTTACAAAATCAAAGCAGCTGTTTCAGCCTGGTTGCTAAACCTAACTTTATCCTCCCTCCCCTGAGGCAGACACCAGCCCTGCACAGGAGGAGCAGAACTGTCCACTGCCATTCTAATAAGGAAGTGGCAGGTCTTTGGGGTTTAAATGAACCCTAATTAGCCCTCTCTAGAGCAGCACTGCTCTCTGCCTGGGGGAGGGGAAAGAGGGACTCCTCCCTCAGCCCCTCCCCTCCTCCTCTTGTGGGTGGGTGGAGCTCCCGGGCCCAAATTTGGGAAGACATCACTTTCCACAAGAGGAACTGGGTGCGTGTGTCCCCAGAGCTGTGGCCCCCAACAGCTTTGTCTCTGTGGGTCCCTTTGGCTGCCAAGGTGCACAGATGAAAGGAAAGTCACACTGTCCTGCTCACAGTGAATTTACAAAGCACTTTCCCTTTGATGAAGACGCACTTGGGAAGGGACTCAGCCAAGGTCACTGCAGCCACTAGCTACAGGGAGTGAGCACTTGAAATGTGGCTCTTCTGAACTGAGATGTGCCTTAAGTATAAAATATACACCAGGGTTCAAAGACTTAATGTGAAAACCCAAAGGGTAAACATCTCATTAATAATTTTAAATATTTCTGACATGTCTAAATGATAGTGTTTTGGATGTATTATTATCCAAATACGATGTATTTGTATTTGTAATAATTGTAATAATAATACAAATATTATTAGAATGATGTAATGACAATAGTACAAATATTATTAGAATGAATTCCACTTGTTTTTTTTAAAAACTTTTAAAATATATTGTTATTGAAGTATAGTCAGTTTACAGTGTTGTGTCAAATCCGCCAGTTTTCTTTTTACTTTGCTCTAATGAAGCTATCAGAAAGGTTACAATGACCTACATGGGTTGCATTTTGGCTTACGTCTTATATATGTTGGACAGTCCTGGTCTAGAGTGTGGGCCATGTGATTCCTAAGCAGATCTCCCTCCACTCCCAGCCCTGGGCACCACCACGTCAGCTCCAGGACAGACAGGGGTCTTTGCAGGCTGCCGATCAGGTCTCCGCTGCACCATTGATAAGCTGTCTGATCTTCCCTGGACAAGTCCCTATTTCCTCATCTGGAAATGGCAACCACATCGAGCCCTTCCCCATGGCCCATTCATATCCTCATCACAAGGGCCACCAGGTGTAGCAGCAAAAGGGCAGGGCCTTGTCTGCTGTATCCTGCACAGAATGAATGGGAGCTTGTTCAATCCCACTTAACACCAGCTTATCGATGAAATAGCTCCCTTTGGCTGTGAAGACGAGCCATTCGCAATCTATTTTCCACCTTCATGTGTGTGTCATACTCATGAGATGCACAGCCGTGGGCAGAACTGGATTTTGAGCACTGCTGCTGTCCTATATTGGGATCTTTTGGAGGCAGAGCCTGAGTTAAGGACTTGGGGGTGACCCCAGGCGGCGGGAGAGCAAGGACAAGGGAGGAGGAGCCATGGGGGTGTCCTTCCTGCTGTGGGCAAGAGAAGGCTGCTTTCCACCAGAAGCTCTGGACGCATACAGAATGCCTCCCAGAATTGTTTTCTGGAAGACAGGAGGCGGAGGTGTCCATCCACTGGCTCCTGTCCTCCATTGCAGAAGCTTGCTCGGCGGTCTTTACTCCCCACTCCTGAGCGGTCTGGTGGCTTCAGGAGGCCTTGGGAAAAGCCCGCCCAAGTGGAAAATCTCCTGCCTGATGTAGCACAGTCAGCGTGAGTCAGGACTGTCCACCTCACTGCAGCTGAAATTAGAGGTGGGGCAAGGGGATGCACCACGGCACAGACGTGTCTGCTGCAGTTCCTGAAGCTTCTAGACACCAAAAAGAATTCATAATTGCTACAATTAGACAAAATCACTAGCTCAGCTTAAGGTCTGTGCTTTGACAGAATGGGCTGTGGCAACTCCTGGAAAGTTAGCTGAAACCTCTTTCTACTGGTTGGTTGATTGATTGAAGTACTGTCAGTTACAATGTGTCAATTTCTGGTGCCCAGCACAATGTTCCAGTCATGTATATACATACATATATTCGTTTTCATATTTTTTTCATTAAACGAGACCTTTTTCTTTTGTTCATTCATTCATTCCTCCATCAACCAATATTCATTGTACACTGCTTCTGTGACAGTCCCTCACCCACCCGAGAAAGGACAGCAGAATGAAAGAGGGGGGTGAGAATGTCATTCTATCAACAAAGTGGAATCTTTCCTAAGGCATAAATTAGGTGTTACTTGCAAACTTCAGTACTTTAATCTCCACTGGTAACAGGGTACTGATGCTGCAAGCCACCCATCATTGGGTGACAGCACAACCCAAAGCCCCTGGTGAGGAAATTGTCTCTTCCCTGGGTCAAGGAGGACTTAGAAATGAATTCACCCACCCATCCTGCTTTCCTGCCATCACTCAACCTACAGCCCCTGAGCACTACTTGGTGCCAGACTCTGTGCAAGTTCCAGGAGTGCAGTGGTGAATGAGACAGAGCCCTGCTCTTGGGAGCTTACAGTCTTGGGGGAGAGAGGATAGCACCTTTGCAGAGTCCAAAGGCAGGCTCCAAACCCTGGGGTAAGGGGGAGGGGGCTGCAGCCTGCTGGGTCTTGGAAAGCTTTCTGGAGGAGGTGCACTCGGGTATTCACCCTAAGGCCTCTGAGCCCCAGATGTGAGCTTCTGGCACAGACCAGACCTGGCTGAACCCCATAACTGGCTGCTTGGCAGAGGACATTGGCAAACCCAAGCTAACTCCAGGGCCATTTGCATATCATTTGCATCTATCTGCATATGCAGTGGCACAGCCTGGTCTCTTATGCATTTAAATTGCAAGTTATTTGTCTCTCTTTGAAAGCTCTCATTTTTTTTCCCAAGGGGGGCTGGCTCCATTTCCCCTACTTGCCCTTATAACACAACACTCTGCTGAGTTCGCCAAGCACAGTGCAAGGCTGTAGATCTTAGGGTGCAATATATGTTATTCTGGCTTTTAGAGTACTTTGCCATTTGTACTGGGTTCATGGCAGCCTGGTGCAAAAAAGGAGTACTGACCATGTGTACCCTTTGTCACAGATGGGGAAACTGAGGAAGAGAATAACTAAGTAAGGTGCCCAACCTCACTTCCCATATTGGAGGCAAGACCACGGCTAGGGGTCAGGGCTCCCGATTTCTGATCCTGTGATGAGACAGCCTTTAGGGGTCACCTCTTGGCACAGGTGGTGGAAGGTGACCCAGAGAGGGGCAGGAACTTGCCCAAGGCCATGTGGCTGGTCCAGGATGCAGCCTTGGCTTCCACACTCTGCCTGAAGGCAGTGAGCCCCTCTGTCAAGGTGCTTGTTTTGGCCACTGTGTCACTGGCCTTTGCCCCTTCAGAGGGTGATGAGCCGCCCCATAAATACTAAGTATATTGATGTCTTCCTCTCTGGATTACTGTTTAAGCCTAGTGAGTGAGTGTCACTCAACCCAACCCAGCCCAGCCAATTTGATCAGAACTTGACTTAGCCCAGACGTGAGCTGGCAGGAGTCCTTGTTGGTCTTCTATCTGGGGACTGTCTCCTGCTGAGGAGGCACAGTTTGGGCCATCCCAGAGGGTGCAGGTCCCTCCCTGCACTCAGAAGATGCACCCCTGACATGACTGTGAAAACCAAACTTGCAGACATCAATTTGTACTTTAGAGTGTCAACAGAGTAGAGTGGGGACTTACTCAGGGTCAGCCTTGGGTCTGGCTGACCATCATGTCATTGGGACTCTTTACTTGTAAGAATAGAACCGTGTAATTCACTGCTAATAATGGCTCCTATTCACTGAGCACTTTACCACGTGCGGACATGGGACTGGGCTTTTGTTTAGGTTTAGGTTACTTCCGTTTCTCATCCTGAAGATAGGGACTGTTATTCCTGTTACACAAGTGAGGCCACTGAGGCTCAGTGAGATGAAGAATTTTGTTCAAGGTCACACAAGTACCAGGGTCAAGACTCAACCACAGGGCTAGCTGGTGCCAGACCCCAACAAAATGGCCTCCACTTTCCACTAAACCATATTGCTTCCAATGTCAAGTCTAAAACTTTATCTATCATGAGCACTAAATTATAAGTCTTAGGCAGCATGATGTAGTGATCTATAAAGCATAGACTTGCTGGTAGTAGAGGAGTAGTTTATATCAGATTAACTTTCTGCTGATAACAATTACAAAATCTGGACAAAAAAAATATAAAAGAGATTTGTTTGGAACTACTGGAAAGTGACCAAAAGCAGGCAGAAACTAGAGGTGATATGAACCTTGAAATAAGGAAACCATACTGGTAAGAGACACATTTATCTGGCTTTCCCTCTAAGGGCATTGCCTAGTTTATGTAGTGCATGGGGGATAGAACTCAAGCAGAAAGCAGAAACCTTATTGACTGAGGAGAAAAAAATCCCAGAAAATAGAGCTGCAGAGGGAGAAAACTCCCTTCAGATTCTTGGCTGACTCTGGTATAGGGCATGATTCCGTGGAGCCCAGAGGAAAACACAGCTGGAAGGCTGAAAGGGCTGAGCAGAAATTTCTGCAGTTGCTTGGCATTAGGGATACAAAGTTTCTAGTTCAAATCTCACCAAGTTAGAGTGGCTTGGTAAACACACCAGGCTTTTCACTGAGATCCTAGGAGATCGTTACTTAGGAGTAAGGACCAAAATAAACCTGTGCTAATAAAGTCTAAAACCAGGGCTTCACAAGATTGAGGTGAATGGCCAACAATCAGACAGAAATGATACACAAAATTCTTCAGAGGAAGATAACACAATCCAGAAGCTCTACGTTGTATCATCACAATAGCTGGAATAAAATAAAAAATTACTAGATATGGAAAGAAACAGGAACATGTGACATATAGACAAGTTTTTTTTTTTTTTTTTTTAAGGTCAGTAGAAACAGATCCAAAACAATCTAGATGCTGGAATTCATAGGCAAAATTTTAAATTATTATGATAAATTTTTTAAAGAATTTACAGGAACAGGTAACTACAATGGATGAAAACATGGGAAATTTCAGAAGTGCATTAGTTACCTGGGATGGTCAGAGCAAACTGGATGACTTACAGCAACAAAAATTTATTCTCTCACAGTTCCAGAGACCAGGAGCCTGAAATTTGGTTGTGGTAGGGTTAATTCCTTCTGAGGGCTCTGAGGAAGTATCTGTTCCATGCCTCTCTCCTAGCTTCTGGTTGCTCAGAGTGGACCTTTGCATTCCTCGGCTTGTAGATGCACCATTCGAATCTCTCTCTATCTTTACATGATGTTCTCCCTGTGTCTCTCTCCACTCCTTATAAAGACATTAGTCAATGGATTAAGGGCCCACCTTATTCCAGTATGACTTCATTTTAACATACCTAATTACATCTGTAATGATCCTATTTCTAAATAAGGTCATATTTTGAAGTGCTAGGGGTTAGAACTTCAACATATCTTTTTTGGGAGGATATGGAAACTTTTTTTAAAAAACAGATCAGGTCAAATTCTGAACTTTAAAATACAATGGATGTTCCTGGAGAATGTCATTCTAAGTGAAGTAAGCCAGAAAGAGAAAGAAAAATACTGTATGAGATCGCTCATATGTGGAATCTTAAAAAAAAAAAAAAAAAAAAAGAACATAAATACAAAACAGAAACAGACTCATAGACATAGAATACAAACTTGCGGTTGCCAAGGGGGAGGAGGGTGGGAAGGGACAGACTGGGAGTTCAAAATTTGTAGATACTGACAGGCATATGTAGACTAGATAAACAAAATTATACTGTATAGCACAGAGAAATATATACAAGATCTTGTGGTAGCTCACAGCAAAAAAACAAATGTGACAATAAATATATATATGTTCATGTACAAGTGAAAAATTGTGCTGTACACTGGAATTTGACAAAACATTGTCAAAGGACTATAACTCAATAAAAAGCATTTAAAAAAATATAATATCTGAAGTCAAACATTACCATGGGATGGAATTAGACTCAATAAAAAAGGACCAGTGAGTTTAAAAACAGATCAATAGAAATTATCCACACTGATGCACAAAGAGAAAAATGATTTTAAAAATGGACAAAGCCTCAATAACCTATGGAACAGCATCAAGCAGTCTTAACATACATGTAATTGGAGTCCCAGAGGTGTTACAATAGATGATGGAGCAAAAAATGGGGTTTTTTGATGAAATATTGGCTGAGAATGTTCTAAATTTGAAAAAGCAATCAACCTACTGATCCAGGAAGTTCAGTGAACCCTAACCAGGATAAATATAAAATCATACTTAGGCATATCGTGGCCAGACTGCTGAAAACCAAAGATCAGGAGACAATCTGGAAAACAGCTAGAAAAAATATATAATAATCGTATAGGAGAACAATGATGCAAAAGACAACAGACTTCTCACAAAAATAATGCAAGTCAGAAGACAATGGAATAGCATCGTAAAAGTGATGAAAGAAAAATTTGTCAACTTAGAACACTTTCAGGAAAATATATTTCAAAATGGAAAGATTAAAAGATTCTTGAATAGACAAAACCAGAAAACTTGTTTCCAGTAGACCTGCATTATAAGAAATGCTAAAGAAAGGTTTTTAGGCTTAAGGAAAATGATACCAGATAGAATCGCAGATTTATAGCAGAAAAAAAATAGCACTGGAAATGGTTAAGTATGTGAATAGAAGCAGAAGACTATTTTCCTTTTCTTAACTTCTGTAAAAATCAATTGACTCCCTAAAGCAAAAATAAAAGCGTCCTTTGGGATTTACATCACATATAAAAGTAAAATACACGACCACAAGAACACAAAGGACAGGAGAGAACGAAATGGAATTCTACTTTTGAAAAGTTCTTACAGAATACATGAAGTGGTGCATTATTATTAGAAGGTAGACTGTGATAACTTAAGAATGGATATCGTAATCCCTATGAGAACCACCCAAAATATAAAGAGGTAGAGCTAAAAAGCAAACAGGGAAGACAGAATGGAGTCTTTATAAATACTTGATAAACCCAACAGAAGGCAGACAAAGAGGAACAAAGGAACAAAGAAGAGAGGGGACAGATAGATAACAAGTAGCAGGTTGACAGATGTAAACCCACCCACAATAATAAGTACATTAAATGTAAAAGGACTAGACTCTCCGACTAAAAGGCAGGTATTGTCATTATTGATCTTTAAAATAGTCATGTCTGAATTAAATGAGGTTGTGCACAAAAACTCTGAGCAGAGAGCCTGGCCCATGGTGGGTGCTGCTTGAATGAAAACTCTGAACTTATATTTCGATTCCTTTATCAGAAGCCTGTCAGTGAACTTCCCATGGGGAGGCCCCAGTCGGCCATCCATATAGCATCTTGCCCAACTGAGAATTCATCCAATCAGTCTTTGTTTGGTAGCAGCTTCATGCCAAAGAGTTGGGACCCTTGTCACTGGCAGCTGCTTGTAGACTATGTGTGTGCTTTTCAGGAGCAGGAAATGACCCTTCTCCTTTACTTGCTCCAAAGTAGGGGGTAGGGACATGGGGGTTGGTAGAAGGGTTTAAGGCACAAACAAACAGATCCTCAAAGCCAGGACTGGAGCTGAGCTTTCCTGAGGCTGCCTAGGGTCAGAAGCTTGTGGCCAATGTGGCTGCCTCATGCCGCCCAGCCTCCTATCCTTGCCTGGAAGCTGGTGCCAAGCTCTCCACTAATTGCTAGTGCCCCAGGGCTGCGGGCAAGGTCTTCCCCAACAGGAGCTCTTGTTCTCTGGCCTGGAAGGTCAGCCCCTTTCTTACCCCTACTCTAGTTTCTTCTAGTTAAGCCTGGGCACCTACGTTACCACTTGCGAGTTGGTCTGTGAGGGCAAGGAAAGGGGCCCTGGGACCCTGAGCTGCACTTCCATGGGTCCTCCCCCTCACCCCACATCTGGACTCACAGCTGAGTCCAGAGCCTTGAAGACCACACTCACTTTTAGCAACTTCCTGTCTAGTCCATTGGTCTGTCCCTCCTCCAAATCCCCAGTCACTAACCCTCCTCCCACCTGTGGGTAACTCTACCCCGATTTCTAACACCATAGACTAATTTGGCTTGTTTATGTCTTTTGTATAAATGACATCTTTTGCGCATCGTATCTGTGAGATTCATCTCTGCTGTTGAGACTAGTTGTAGATCGTCCATCCTTAAAACTGACCAGTCACCTGCTGCAGGAATAGTCTACCAGTCGTTTGTCCATTCTGCAGCGGCAGGACATTCGGATTCATTCTGTGCAGGACTGGAACACTGCCGTGAATATTTCAGGTCACATTCTTTGGAGAACGCACGAATGCACTTCTGTTGGGTACAGGCCTCAGAGTGGAAATGTGGGTCGGGGGTAGAGTGTGCTCAATTTGAGCAGATCGGATGCACACTTCTCACAGTAGCACACTTCCCATCAGCTGGGTGTAAGTTCCGGTTGCTCCGTGTGCTCACCAACGCTTGCTATTGTCAGCCTTCTTCACTTTAGCTTCTCTGGTGTCCGATGTGGTAGCTCAGTGTGGGCTTAATGTGTGCTTCCCCCGATGAGTCATGAAGCTGAGCACCTTATCACGCATTTCCAGTTATTTGGCTATTCTCTTGTGAAGAAGTTTAATTCAAGTCATTTTCTCCATTTTTCTCTTGAGCTGCCTGCCTCTTTCTTCTGGGATTATAAGGCCAGTCGGCTCTGCCCCACAAACTCAAAGCCATGGTAGTGGGGCCAAATTTGCATTGTAGGTGGTGATGAGGTTTCAAATAGAAGACATAGTGTGTCACACAAAATTAATCCAATTTGAATTGATTTTGTATTTGATTGACCAGTTTGTCTTGGTTGTATTGTTGTATGAGAGCCGTAAGGAGTTTATGCTTTATTTAATCTTGGTACATGTTGAGTAACACCACAGTAAAAATCACTGAAGGCAACAAGAAGGGCCCACGAGATCCCCTCCCCTCTTGGAAACCAGGAGGAGAGTTTTCAAAACACAAATCCAGTCTGGTAACTCCCCTGTTTAACACAACTTGAAGGATCTTTTCTGTCTGGGATGGAAACAAGCTCCTCACCTGGCTCTCTGGCCCCACTGACACTTTGCACCTGCTCCCCTGTGTCATTCACTGAAGCTGTTGACCCTTTCTGGTCTGCGATCTCTCACATGGGGCCTTCGCTCTGCACAGGCCCTCAGCTCTTGCTGCTCCCTGTTTTGAAGCAGCTCCGGCCCATGGCCACTCTACCCACCCCTTTGCTTAGAGTTAATTCCTTGCTCAGCCCTTAGCTCAATTATCACTTCCCAGGGAAGCCCTCAGCAAGGCCCTGAAACACACCATCTCGGCTGATGTTTGCCTTCTTTGCATAATCTCAGCTGCAGTTTTTGATTTCTTCATGGCAGTGTCCCCTCCTGGGCTGCAGGTTCCACAAAGGCAGGGATGGCATTCCCCCCACCCCCAGCTTTTCTTCTCCAGCATCTACGCCAGGGCTTGGCAATTGCTGGGCGCTCAATACACATTTGTTGAGTGACTTAATGATCTGAGCTGGTGTAACCCTCTCACTGTATTGGTGCTGAGGGCAGGGAAGGCCCGAGGTCACATGCAGGGAAGGGCCAGAGGCAGGCCTGGGGCCCAGCTCTTCTTTGCCAACCACAGGAACGCTCCCCTGGTCAGGAGCGTAGGGGCCAGGCCCACCTCTTCAGGATAATCTAGTCCAATTCTTTTGTGCTTCAAATGAGGAAACTAAGAACAAAGGAGAGGATAGGGATTTCCTGGAGTCACTTGGTGAGGCAGAAGCTTGGCTGGGTTTGGGACCCACGGGGTCTGACACTCAGCATTCTTCTCACCGCCCCACACTCTCTTGGGGGCTGGAGACCGAGGCAGGTGGGGGTCACGGTTTTCCTAACCCTGACTGGGAGCCTCTGATCGTGGCTGCGTTTCCCGGTGGGATGCAGGCTGGAGACTGATGACAAAGACCTTCCTTGTTCTCCTCCAGAGTCCGTTCTAGAGTCCCATGGGGAGCAGTATTGAATTCCTGTCTATGTGAAGGTGAGAGAGGACAGGAACATTCCAGAATAAAGGCTGGGGACCCTCAAAGTGAAGCAGGAAGGACAATTCACAGCCGAGGAAAACTCCAACTGCCTGGCAGGTGCCCACTTGTCCCTGGTCCCAGTCTGGGTGGATGTGATGAGGGGGAGGGGAGGGGAGGGGAGTGGTGGGGGATGAATTTAGGCCAAATTGCAGTGGTTCATTTAACTCTTTCTGGGCAGAAGCAGATGACATTTAAGTCGAAATTTCCATTGAGATCATTGTAGGTTGTCATGCAGTTGTCAGAAATAATACAGAGAGACCCCTGTCGCCTTCCCCCAGGCTCCCCCGGGGGAAACATGGAGCAGAACTGGAAGACAGTGTCACAGCTGGGATGTGGACATTGACCCAACCCACCCGTCTTCCTCTGATTTCCAGCTTTACTTATACGCTTTCATATGTGTATTTAGTTACATATAATTTTACCGCAGGTTTGGGGAGCTTCCATCACAGTCGGGGTACAGACGTTTCCATCAGGGCAAGAATCCCACCTTTGCTCTTTTATACCCACACCCCCATTCCACCCCCATCCAGCCTGTCCTCCTAACCTGGCCCCCATTGCTAACATTTTGTGATTTCAAAAATGTTATCTGGATGGAATCATAGCATCTGTAACCTTTGGGGATCGGCTTTTCCCTGGGCAGACGCCACTTTTGGAGGCAGTACCCCGTCTGCAGACTCTCAGAACCCCAGCACGTGGCTTCTGTTACTCCCACTTTCCAGCTGAGCAAACCGAGCCTTTGAAGCTCCAGAACCAGCACTCTTGGTGGCCACAACAGGGAACATCTCCTCGAGGAGAAGCGTGTGAGGGGGGCCGGGGCTGGCGACTTGATGGCCCCCTGCCCCTTCCTCAGCCCTGCTGTGACCTAACCTGTCCTCTGCCTGCCTTGCCTGGGGTAGGTCTCCTCTGCCCCCACCCCGTCCCCAGGGCCATATCTCCTCCACACAGAGGCAGTGACTGGGGGCCCCGTTTGGCCCCTGAGATGCTGTGTGACTTGCACGGTGGCCCCATCCTCTGAACTCAACATCCTCCCTGGGTAGAACGGGGAGGCGGGGGAAGGGTCGCACCCTTCGAATCCGTGAAGATGCAATGAGGCAACGTGTGAGGAGCAGTCAGCAAAGTGCCAGGCGCAGAGTGAGCCCCCAGCGCACAGCCGCCCCATTTGGCAATGAATTATGTATGGCCTTCTGGTAGCCCTGCTCACTGGGGCTGCGTGCCTTCTCCAAGCTTCTCCGGGGTCTCTCTCTTCAGTGAGGGGCTCAGGCTCCCCTGGGAGGAGGGGGGCAGCGTTCTTTGTCTCTCCTGCAAGGACCTGATCAGCTTCTGGTGGCCAATGCCTCGGCCCCGGGACACCCATTTCACAGGCTGGAGAACCAAGGTCGGGGCTCAGCTCAGGAACGTAGTAATGATACTACTACTAATAGCTGCGGCAGTATCAGTAACAATGATGATGGTGGCAGCTGGGCTTCACTGAGCCTTTTTGATGGGCGAGGCTCATTAAACAGACAATTGTTCATTCAGCAAAAATCAGAGCTCCACCTGTGCAGGCACTGTCCTAGGTGTGGGGGCAAAGAACAGAGTCCTGCCTTCATGGAGCTCAGATTCTACTGTGGGAGAGCAGGCTGTTAATGAGTCATTGATTCAGTGATTCCTCAGATGATGGAGACTGGAAAGAAAGAGAAGAGAGAGCAGGAGGGGTGAGAGGAGACGGGTCGTCCAGGGCAAGGCTTGCTGAGGAGAGCCCTGAAGGAAGTGAGAGAGTGATCTCATGAGATATCTGGGGAGGAATAGTCTAGAAAGGAGCAGCAAGTGCAAAGGGCTTGGGGCAGGACAGGGGCCAGTGTCTGAGGCACGCAGGCTGGCTGGTATCATGGGAAGTGTCAAATTCTCAGGGCAACCCTGTGCGCTGGGTACCACTGTTGCCCCATTTTAGAGATGAGAAAACTGAGATTCAGGGAGGTTTTGTATCTTTGTTCATATGCTTTGCTGCAGACATGTTGATGTGTTTGATTACTGGGGTTGCCCCACACTTCACTGGGGGTCTGAGGAAATACCTGGTATGTGTGTCATATAGTATCCTTTCTACAGCTAGAAAAATTCTGAGTTTTGGAACTATCTGCCCAGGGATGTGGAGTCAGGGAGAGTGGGCCTGGTCTTCCCCTTTACTGCTCCTGTCCCACCCCCACCTGCCTTCTAGCATGTGCCTGCTCCTGTTTAGTCCTTTCTCAGCCTGCGAACCCCCAGTATCCGATTCACAGTACAGCGTTTCAGTCTACAGACAGGAGGTGCTGTCTCCGTGTGCCTGCAGCTCCCCATCAGGACTCTGTTGCACATTCCAAGTCAAGTCCAGAGAAGCCACAACCCAGGCCTGTGGCTGCATCTCTCCGAGGCAGGCCCAGGGGTGGCAGGCAGGCAGCTCATCGATGGATCTGCCAGTGTTGGCCCCCAGCGGCCACAAGAAGTGTCCAGGCGTGGACTCATGCTGTCTGACATTTCCGTCAATGGCCTTGATGAGGACTGAATGGTGAGAGTCGCTATAGAATCAAAATGACTCTGCAGAAGGAGGAGGGGCTGGGGATGAAGACAAATCTGCTGGGGAAGGAGGCCTCCGGCCTTCTCCCCAGCCTCCCTGCCTCAGGTTTGCCCCTTTAATCCAGCCTGCAAAGGTTCCAGATTCATCTTCCCAGTTAATCCTCCTACCTGAGCCACCAAACTTGGCTGTTAACCTCGCTTGTAGGGGCTGAACCTGCCCCACTGTCTCCCCTCCAGAGCACACCTCTGGCTACACTCCCCTCCACGCCTTTGTCCTCAATGTGTCCATGTCTGGAATGGCACTGAAGGCAAACTCGTAGGCCAGCTCCCAACATCATGAGAGGCCATCTTTCTAAAACTCCTCAGGGCCTCTTTGCTACACCTGGCCTGTTCCATTCCACATCCTCCTGGTTATCACAGCCCGGCTTCCAGGTCTCCTACAGTCTCCTAACTGGCCTCCCAGCCCTGGAATAGGTCGCAGCTCCTGGCAATTGAGGCCCTTCCAACTTGCAGGTTCCAGCCTCGCGGCTCCCCAAGTGCCCTCCCTGGCCCTGCCTCCATGTGGGCTGACAAAGCTGCTTAGGGCTCTCTGGGCCTCTGAGGACCCTGTTCCTCTCCCACTTCAGGACCTTCTTCTGTGTGGTCCCCTCTGCCTGGAACACCTTTTCCTCTGCTCTTAACCTGCCTAACTCTTCCTCATCCTCCAGGACAGTGTTGACTCAACCTCCTCCAAGAAGACTTCTTGGATTTAGGGTCCCTCCTATTGGCTCCCAGAGGCCCTACATCCCTCATGTCATACTAATCCTGCCCCCACCATATTGAACGTAACTGACTTGCCTCTTCCCTCTGAGCCATGGTGTCATGAAGACAGAGCCCCACATTAGCCTCTTTCTCCCCAAGCCTGGCCAGGGCTGTGAGCCCAGGAGGGGCTCAAGAAAGCCCAGATGGGAGAAGTGGGAAATGCAATAGCTGCATTTATTGAGCACCTACGTGGGGCCAAGCCTTTTACAAGCACAGCAGCCCGAATGGTTTGTTAGGCCTTTCTGACACGGAGTTCGGTCACCATCTGGCCACACCCAGCACTCCTGCACTATTCTCTTTTAATGTGAATAATGGGCACAATCCTGGATCCTGTCTAACAGCGTTGTGAGGATAAAGGAAACAGTACGTGTCAGGTGCTCATTTCAGCCCCAGTATTCAGTACGCATTTAATGTTTGTATTGCTGTTAATTATTGGGGCTCTAGAGTCAGTGTCTGTGGCTTCAAATCTAGGCTCCTCCACTTGCTTGGCTCTGTGACTTTGGACAAGTTACTTAACCCCTCTGGGCCTCAGTTTCCTGATCTATAAAATGGGACAAATCATAGGCTTATTCTTTCTCTCTCATAGGGCTGCCGGGAGGATGACATAAATGATTATGCATACAGACTGCACGATGCTTGGCGCAGGGAGACCGAGCAAATGCTGGCTGTTATTGTTACTGACTCAGAATCACCCTGAGGTCCTGATTCTGACCCTAGTGAGACTCCAGATCCTGGAAAATCTTCTGAAATGACTGATCTGAGTTGCAGGAACACATCTTAAAACTTGTGAAAATTCCCTTCCTGCCCCCTGTATCTCCTGAAACCGTTCCATCCATGTCTGATGGTCAGAGGCACCAGGAAGGTCTTCCTTGGACCTCCAGGGATTCCTCTGGGTTCCCATCCGGTGGAAAGATGAGGGAAGGAGCTGATGAAGCCCAGGGCTGCCCAGCTCAGCGCAGAATCCAGCAAGGTGAGCAGCCTGGGCTTCTGGAGGGTTCCGCTGAGCTCAGTCTTCTCCCAGGCCAGCCAGCCAGAGCCAAGTGCAAAACCACTTTTGTTCCCTGGATTTCAGTCCTGCGGATGCAGTGGGTGAGTTTGAGTCTGAGGGTCAGAGGGGGAGAGGGAGAGAGAGAGGTAGGGTCTGAGCAGGACAGAGGCAGGACAGGGACCCTGGGCCGCCCGAGAGGGGAAGGGGTGTGGGGAAACGCAGGGCAGGGTGTGGGGCAGGGTTGGCAGCGCTGGGAAAGGGAGCCTCGGGGAGGCCAGGGAGGGAGGCCTCATACCAGACACTGTCTAGACGCAGCAATTATTGTCAGCTCGGAACACCCAGGCTCTGCCGGCTCAGCTGAAAGGGAGCTTAACAAAGAGCCGAGAGAGGAAGAAAGCAGGGAGAAAAGTGCCCGCGGAGCCGGCTCCTCGCCTGTCGGGCTCTTTTTCTGCCCGGCTACCCCCCTTTGTGCTCCGTCGCTGTGAAAGCCAGTTCAGAGATGCCCGATGGGGACTCGGCTCCTCCGGGGCCCAGAGGGCCTGGCCAGGGTCACTGTGTGGGTTTTGGGCAGGGAGAGGAGGGTGTCCTGGAGGGGAAATGCATTTTGCACTTGAGTTTCTTTATCTGGAGGGCAGTGGTGGTGGGAACCGAAATGGGAGGAGAGAGCAGGCCAGAGAATTTGAACCTTTCCTTTTCTGTAGTGCTGAGCCAGTGACAGAATTCCCTGAGCCTCTCTTTTCTCATCTGCAAAATAGGAACAATACCACCACCTGAGCCGTGGTCCAGTTCTCTTCCACCTTGCAGTGCTGAAGCCCACAGCCCTCATCATATTGCTGGGGAAACTTCAGGGGCTCAAGTGACCTGGGACAGGCCGCTCTCCTTGTAAGGGCCTTATCTCCATAGTTTCTCTGCCTCTGTTATTATTATCCCCATTTTGCAGATGAAGAAACTGAGGCACGGAGGACAGAGCTACTTGCCAGAGCTCACAGCCAGCCAGGCAGCAATGGGTTTGTATTCCAGTTTGCTCCCTTACCTTAACCATAACTTTATGATGTGCACCCACCCCAGGGGGTTGAGTACTAAAGGAAGTAGCAGGATGGATGGGAAAGCCACAGGCCCACGTGGCCCAAGAGGCTGAAAGTAGGGTCAGAGCTGCAGGTGGCCAGGCCACAGTCCCCAACCACTGGAATCAGGCCTCAGCCAAGCCACTGGACGCTCATATTAAGGGCAGCACCAGGCTGAGCAGACCTGCCCTCCATCCCGGGAGAGGACCAGCCCGGGCCCTGAGTGGGAAGTGGGTATAGGTGACCCTGGGCTGCTGCATCAGGGCCCCCTTGGCACCCTGCGATAGTTAAAAGCATACAGACATTGACCTCCAGCCACTAACCCAGCACTGCCCACCCCATCTCCTTTGGGGAGGGGGTCAGGTGCTAGTTCCAGGTTTCAGAGTCATGTGTTCGTGTGTGTGTGTGTATGTATGTGTGTGTGTATCCAGGGATTTCAGGGCTGGGGCCAGGGGCTGAGGTCCTCCTCCATCCATCATCCCCCTGGTCTGGTCAGGCCTGGACAGACCATTCCCTGGTCCTGGAGGGTTTGGTTGTACCCCCTGGGTCCTGTCCTCAAGGGGAGGGCAGGACACTCAGTGCAAGGGACACACACTCAGTCACTCTCACACTCACCACACAGGCTGCCCCAGAGGCTGGCCCCTGACACGCCTCCCTCATCCACATCCCTCCTTGGAGTGCAGGCACCGGCTGCCAGAGACTCAGCCCCTGTCGGCCCTGGTCACTGTTTGCTGAGCGCCCTCCCTGTGTTCAGCACTGGAATGTACCTTCTTCTTCGCCTACACTTCCACTGCTCAACACTGACTATAGGTTGAGTTCAGACCCCTTTGCTTGCAGTGAAGGCCACCATAAGCAGACTCAGCCCCTTTCTGGAGGATCCCAGCGCATCCCACAGTACCACAGGTGGTTCCCTTTGCCCTTCTCTGCTCCTTTGCTGGAGCTGTTCCTGCAGCCTGTCTCCACCTTGTCCCGACACAAATGCCTGACCTCCTGTGAGCCTCTTCCCTTGGCTGCCCTCTGTCTTCCAACAGCACCGGCCTCTCTCGTTGCACAAGCCAGAGGCTGGCACTTCCCTAACACCTCCTTGGCCTCCTTCACCTCCACACTATGACACACCATCTCTGTCCTCAATCTCCCAAATCATGTCCAAGGCCAGCCTCTCCTCTGTCTCAGAGGCCACTGCTCCAGGCCAGGCTGCCATCGCTCTCCCAAGACCTTGTACCACTCCTGTATCCACTCTTGTCCCCTACAGCCCAAGTCAGCTTTCTGGATCTGGTCTCTTCCCTCTGCTCTATAAAACCCAAAGCTTCCGGCTGCCTGTAGTACAAGGGCCACGTATGGGACACACTAATCCCCTCTTGGGGGCCCTCGGGTCTCTGCCCTTGGGACTCTTATCCACGCCGGCCCCTCTCCCTCCAACAGTCACTCTCCCTCTGGTTAGTTCCTCCTGGTCCTCAGGCACCCCTTCTCAGGGAGCCCTCGTATGACCCCTGCGGAGATCAGGTCCCTGGGACCAGCCCCTCTTAACTCCCTGCAGGGTCCCCTCCCAGCCGGATACCCTCTTGTCATTATTTAATGTATTATTCATAGCGGTTTGTGCAGCCCCTGCCTCCCCTGCAGGACTGTGAGCCCCGTGTGGGCCTGGCTACGTCCTGTCTTGTCTGTTACTGTGTCCCCAGCCCTCTCCAGGTAGGCCCCCTCTCCAGGTTTGGTTTTCAGCTTAGCTCCATCCTAAGGCAGGAGAAAGGGAGCCGTAGGTCCCTTCTGTCCTTTCCTCCAGGAAGCCCTCCTGGCAGAGGCCATGGGGTTTCCAGGGCAGCCCTCCTTCCCCTCCTCCCCCAGTGATCACCACCCTGACAAGGACAAGTCACGATGCTGATGCCGCTATGGGCTGGAGAGCACCATAGGGCAGGGCTGCAGCTGCCTTTTGCCCCCACTCTCCAAGCCCCAGGGCCTTGCACAGCCCGGGGCTGGTGGTACCCAACAGGGCACCGCTCTCAGCTCAGGCTTGGGAAGGTCAGGATGGTCAGCCTGGGGTGGATCTAGCAGGAGAGCCCCACAGATCCCGGGCCTGGGAGAGGAGCCAGAGGGGTGCAAGGAGGGGCTGAGGAGGATGGAAGTGCCCTCTCCACATCCATTCCCCTCCCAGAGACCCCCCGCCAGCTGGTTTCCCCCCACTCCAACTGGCCCTGCCTCTCCTGGCACTCCCCTCCCTGACCCCACTGCCTGCCCCTCTCCTCCCTTGCCTCTTGCCTTCCCTCTCCCCATATCCTGCTCGCCTTCCCTCTCCCTCCCCCTCCCCAGTCCCCTTCCCCATCCTCTCCTCTCCGCTGCAATCCTCTCCTCTTTTCTCTGAGTCCTTCTCCCTCGCCTCCTTCCTTTCTTCCTGGGTTAAAAATAATCAACTTTCTGGGAAGCAGCAGCTCCTGCTGAGCCGCCCTCCCCACACTTGGGAGCCCCTGAGAATAGCTTTCTGCGGTTCTCAACTGGAGCCCCTCCCCTCCCCCACCGCCCCCCTCCCTGCGAGCTGACTAATAAGCCCAGGCCGCAGCAGCACTGCCAGCTCGGCTAGAAAGGTATTAACCGCTTCGTGCCCAGGTAGCCTGGATGGGTGTGTGGCCCCCTGCAGGCCGGCAGGCCGAGAGGGCGCCCCCCTCTTCCCTGGGGTCCCGGGCAGCCTCGGAAGCCGGCTAGACAGCAGCCAAGCCCGCAGCTCTGAGCTACACGTAGTAGACGCTCAATTAATATTTGTGGTTGGAAGAACTTTGACCTGTGACCAGGCTCGGTCTGGCTGCTTTTGCAGCTAACTCGGGGCTTGGTGGCAGCAGAGGGGAATGGCGGGGCGGGGGGAGGGGGTGCTCAGACATGCAACGGAAGGGAGAGGCTGATGCTTCGGGGCTATGTGGAGCTTGTGACTGGACTGGTGAGGTTCCCTCCGTTTGGTGCCCAGGATTCCTCGCTCCCTGGCGCTGGGCATCGCCTGAGGAGGGTCAGGGCCATTCCTGCTACATTGTGGGCCAAGGGCAGGGAGGCGCTGAAAACTGTCCTGGAATCCAAGACCGTCCACCACCTTAGAGATCTTCTTGCAAAAGGGGAAACTGAGTCCCGGAGGAGGCAGGAAGTCTCCTGCCGTAGACCTTAAGGATTCAGGGCCGCCGGAGGCCCTCAGCTCCACCACAGGGTTTTCTGCGGGTGTAAGGCTGCGGGGTGCGGTGGACATCAAGGTCAAAGGTGAGGAGTAGGTGGGGAGCGAAAGAACTCTAACTGGCAAGGTCCCCGCTGGCTCCGCCCACTCCGCGCGGTTCTGGCATTACCTCATCGCGGCGCGCGCCCATTGGCTGGTTCCCCCGGAGGCCGGCCCAATGCGGCGGAGCCCGTTAACCCTTCCCGCCCCGCAGGCTCGGCCCTGGTCGTGCTTCTTGTCTCTGCGGCCCCACGCTGCCTTCGGGCGCCCATGGGCCACGGAGACCAGGGAAGGGTACTTGGGGGTCAGGCCAGCGGCCTGAGAGCTCAGTGGTTAGAGCACAAGTCGGCCAGCCTGGCGTGGACCCCTTCCCCCTACAGGCTTCATGACCTTGGGCAACCGGCCTCACCTCCCTGAGCCTCCTCCGCTTGTTTTCTCAGCTGTAAAAAGACGTGAATGATGTAACTCCTGCCCTTCCTAATTCCTTCCCCGAGTACTTGCCAAGTGCCGGGCACACGTGGGCTCCGCGTTCCACACTGCCTCCTCACTGCAAGAGGTACAGTTATGATTATGGGTTTTCAGAAGAGGAAACCGGCTCAGAACAGCGAAGCGCCTCCCAAGGTCACACAGCAAGAAAATCACAGAGGTGGGATTTGACCCCAAGCCGGTGTGCGTTCTGAGCCTGGATTCCTACCCAAGGCAAGAAACTGCTTCTGCTGGGATGTGGTGCTTCTAGGAGCTCCTGGTTTCGCAGGAGGGACAGGACTCCCATCCCCAGCTAGCCAGACCACCAGGAGCCACTGTGACCAAATAATACTAGTAACAACAGCTGAAGAGCCAGGTCTTCTGGGAAGAGAAGGCTTCCTGGAGCAGGAGGGTCTGGAGGTGAACATTTAAAGGGGGAGGCGGAGGACCCTTGGATAAAGGCTGAGGTACTGGATGGAGTGCAGGGAGGGCACAGGCAGTAGGGTCAGGAAGCTCTAAAGAAGCCTGGAGGATTCCCTGGGGTGGACCCGCTGGTCCAGGGTCAGCCACCCAATGCCACCCAATGCTGATGTGGAACCTATGGAGACTGCTCACATACCTCACGTCTAAGTATTTACAAGTTATAAATCAAGCTAACGAACTGCTAAATAAAATATGTTCTGTCCTCCTTTCTTGACAAATACACCTTCCTAAGGGCAAACATCTCTGGAAGGCAGGGTTTGTATTTAGAAGTCTCAGACGCCAGGCTCCATGCTGGAAGTGGGGCCTGGGCAGAGGCAGCGCTGGCCTGCGGTTTCCACCCAGCTCCTCTTTTCCTTCTGCCCCAGGTTTCATTCTTTTCCAGGTAGGTTTTTGGTATGGACACTCCAGCTTCAGTGTATAAACTCTGCTCATACCCTAGGGCTTATGGGTATCCAAATGGACAACTCAGACCACCCCCAAGAGGATGGACTGAGGAAGTGGGTTGGGGGTCACTAAGCAGGAAATTCCATGGTCCCAGGTGTCCAGATTACGGATCTACCTGGGACTGTCTCCTTGGTCTCGAGCACTCCCTGCCCCATGAGGAAAGGCCCATGCGGAAAAGGGCCAGAGTGCTGCAGTCTGGTCAGGACTCTAACCTGAGAGCACTGCCGGGGTCTCTGGGCACTGCTGCCGCTGGGGTGGCCCAAGCTGGGTACAGCGCTTCCCTCTTTTTTGAACTTGCTCCTGACCAACACTTCCAGACGTGCATCCCAGGTGCTGTCTCCTCCCCAACCCCCAGCCCAATACTTACCCAAAACTAAGGAGCTTCCCACTTCAAAAAGTCAGCTCTTTCCCTCCTTCGCCCACTGCCCCTGCCCCGATCCAGGCTGGGCCCCCAGCTCCCACTCTGCCCATCTCCCCGTCCAACCTGCCCCCTATGTCTGCCAGACAGATCTTTCTAAAAAGCAAGCCTGACTGACCACTTCCTTCCCTCTCTACCCATCCCTGGCTCTCTGGGCTCTGGGTGTAGCATTCCCAGGCTCCATCACCTTTGGTTCTGGGCTCCAGCCGTTTGGACCTTCTCTCCTGTCTGGACAGCTTGGTGTCCTTTCTGCCCCGGGCTTATTATTCTCTCTGCCTAGAACCGTGCTTTCTGCTTTTCATCTTGCCAACCGCAGCTCCCTGAATCCCTGGACCAGCAGAAATGACACTAGCACCATAATGAGCTGATTGGTTCTGGAGTTTCGAGTGTGTTTCCCATCTGGACTGTAAGCTCCAGGTGGGCAGGCTTGGTCCGGCTTGTTCATTGCTCCGTCTTTCAGTGTTGACAAAGTGCCTGGCCCTGAGCAGGTGACACCGAAAGTTCCCTGAACAGAGGGGTCTGCACTGGACTAGAAATGAGGAGACTGAGGACAACAGAATCTATTGCATGCTTACTGGGTCCCAGGCCCTGTTTTTATGCATAGAATATGCTTATTTCTGGCAACCATATTTGAAATAGGAATCATTATTCTCTTCATTCTCCAGAATGAGGACACTGAGGCACAGAGGGTTCAGAGACTTAGGCTCACAGCTGGTAAGCAACAGACCCAGATTTGAACCTGGGCATTTGAGTTCCAAAGCTGAACCACTTCCTCCCATCCAGTCCCAGCTGGGCACATATCTTGCTGTGGGTCCCTGGGCCAGTGTCTCCACCTCTCTGAGCTGAGGCTTTTCCATGTGTGCAACACAGGGTTCCAAAGTGGTGATCCCTGAGGTCTCTTTCAGTCTGACATCCTGGGGTCTCACGACCCTGCCTGGGAAGCTCCCCTGGTGATCTGCACCTGCTTTCAGCCCCACTCCCCAGGTCTCAGGCCAAGGCTCTCTGTGGAGGTCCTGTAGGTGATGCCGAGGAGTTGAGTGGATGGAGAACAGTCATGGGTGTGAGGCAAGGCGGGGACTGGACATGCCTATTTCTCCACTGACACAACAGAGAGGGAAGAGTAGCCTGGTGGGTAAGAGGTCAGGCTTTGGACACAGAAAAGTTCATATTCTGGCTCCTCCAGAAAGTCTAGGGAGCAGCTGCATGGCCTGGGGCACAGCGTTTCCCCCTCCCAGCCTAGGTTTCCTCATCTGTTGTGCATCATTTGAGTTGGAGAAACCTCGCTGTCAGAATATCTCACAGTGCCTGGCTCACATCAGGTTGGCGGTGGTCAATACTTAGAAGCTGTGATCAATTTTCCTTTTTTAATCAGTGGGTCCCAGCAGGCAGGAGGCAGGGTCCATGGCTCCCCCAACCAAACTGATCAGGTGGTTCTAGAACTCCTCTCCATTTGAAACATTCCACCTCAGAGAGCCAGGAGCCTAGAGCACTCAGCCAGGGAACAAAATTGTCTTGTCATCATGGTCAGCTGGTGTGGGGCCTCCATCTCCCAGGGACTGCTCATCCCCTCCAAGAACTGAGCTGCCGGATCCTAGGGCTCAGGGAGAGACTGGAGACTAGTGGCCTATGGGGGCTGAGCATGGCAGGCATGCCCATGGGCACTTAGAATCGAGCCAGGCTTGGGTCCCCACACCAGAGGGGACTTTTACAACATCTCAGGGGACCCAGTTTCCAGGAGGGACATGACCAGGACACTCACTTGGGGAAGGGGCTCACCTAGGGGATGAGCTGCACCTCCCAAAGCTCAGTTCCCTCCCAAACCCAGCCCCACAGGGACCTGGTAACCCTGAAATGACATCCCCTGTGACATTTCTGAGTTTCTGCAAGGTACTGTCGATGTGACCCCATTTTACAGATGAGAAAGTTGAGACCCCAGATAGAAGTGACCTTAAGGCTCTGATGCAGTTCAAGTCACCAAATATTCCTGAGGCCCTGGGCTGATCTGGGGTAGGGGTGATGGGGGTAGGAGGGAACGGGGACAGGTAGCCACTGGACATGGTTCTTCCTGTTAAGTAGCTGTGGTCTGGGTGGGATGGGGCTGACCACAGCCCAGGTAAGTGTGACCTGTGGGTGAAAGGGCGGGGCCTGGAGCAGCTCTAGGGGGAGTGCAGACAGCCCCCAGCAGAAATGGGGGCTGATTCACATATGAGAGGGCCTTGGTGGAGGTGGAACTGTGACAATGTTGGCCATGGGAGGGGTCAGGGGTTCAGGCATTAACTGAGCAAGATTTGGTGCAAGGCCCTGGGCTGGAGAGAGAATGGAGGAGAAGGATGAGTCCCTGTCCTCATTGGGGGGGGTGGGGTAAATACCGTGGTGGGGAGACAAGACTAGAGGTTGCAGGAGCCCAGAAGAGGGGCACCAATGCAGCCTTGCTGTGTGTTGTTAGGTCTGTGTGTGAATGTGTGTGTTTTTGTGTGGTCAGGTTATGTAAGGTGTGCGTACTGAATGGTCTGTGTGATGTGTGTGGAGTATGTCTGTGGTTTCTGGCATGTGGAATGTGTGTGTGTGTGCGTGTGTGTGAACACGCGCCTTTGTGACTGTGATCTGTATAGTGGGGTATGTCTGTGCCTGTGTGTGGTGTGGTCTGCATGATGTGGGGGAGAGTGTGCTGGTGTGTGTGTGTGTGTTGTGGGGTGGTGGTAACTGGGACACTCCCCAGGGGAAGAGCTAAGGAGAGACGGAGGAGGAGATGTTAACCAGGAAAATGGGAGAGGAGAGGGGGTGTTCTGGGCAGAGGGAGGGAACAGTGTGTGCAAAGGCCTCTAGGCAAGAAGAGGCCACCCCGCCCCCTGGAGCACTGGTGCACTTGAAAGAGTTCCAGTGAGGCTGGGGGGCAGGTAGGGAGAGGCAAGGATGTGGGGGCTCGCAGGGCGGGCCTTTCTCAGGTAGCTTGAGGGTGTGCATAAACAGGAGTTGGGGGTGGCGCTGAGAGGTGCCAAGCCACACTGACCAGGCAGGAGGGGCAGGCCGGGACCAGGGGCAGATGCTGGGTGGAGGTGGGGGTGTGTTTGGGGAACCGCCGGAGCCTTGGCCGTGCATCTGGGAGGCTGCGTGGTCTGGGATCCCAGCCCTGAGCCTAATCCCTGCTCAGCTCCTGAGAGCAGTAGCCCGAAGCTTCTTAGTTCCCCATTTATAAATTGGGTCCCTAGATTGTATGCCGAAGGCACAAGAAAGAGCCCAAGAACTGTCCATGTTTTGGGTGTACTCACTGTGCGTCTCTGGTGAAGGACGGGGTGGGCATTTGCTGACAAACCTTCCCAGCATCCCAGGAGGCTGAGATATGGAAGATGGCAGCCCTGGCCCAGGACTCAACTGTCAGTACCTGGCCTGAGGGCACAGAGGAGGGAAGGTAATGGGGGGTCGGGGTGGGGGAGCCAGGATTTAAACCCAGGTGACTCCAAAGTGGCCCTCTCACCTGACTGTGACTACGATCATGCTCTTAATCAAGCTTCCCCATACTCTTCACACTGGGTGGTATTTTCTCATTTGAGCCTCTAGCGTCGTAGATTCCCCATGGCTATTACACTGGATTATCAGTCCTGCTTCAGAGATGCAAAAACTGGCCAGGATGCAAACCCAGGCACCACCCCCACCCCCGCCCCCTCCTTGTATGTCTGCAGCGTTTTCTCAGCATATGCCAGAAAGGGTCCTCAGGCGTGGGTAACAGACTGCATGTGGCAAGGCAGAAAGAACTTAGGCCCAGAAACCCAGCTCTGCTGCCCATCTGCTGTGTGACTTGGGGAGAGTCCTTTCCCATCTCTGGGCCTGGGTTCACCCAGCTGCACAATTCACTTACTGAATCTGAGATTTGTTGAGCCCCTGCTAAGTGGTAGATGAGGAGACTGACGTTCAGAGAGCCTAAAGGACTTGCCCCAGGTCAAACAATCCACATTAGGCGACTGTAGATTTGAACCTGGAACCCAGAGTGTGCCCTTCACCTTGGCCTAATCCACAGCCCCCAGGGGGGCTGTTCCCACCCCTAGCGGCCCGCAGCGCGGGGCTCAGGGGCCCCACGCGGTTCCAGGCCCTGCCAGCCTGACGTCAGGCCGGGGCCAGCGGGGCCCAGCGCTCCACAAACAGACGGCGCGGGCCGGGCCGGGGGCGGGATGACTCAGGGCCCCGAGACGGCCGGGAAGCGGAAAGTTTTGTGCAGATGACATCACCGGGCCGCGAGGGCGGGAGGGGGCCGGCTCCGGGAAACGGCGGCCTGGCGGGCGGCCCGGCCTGGGGCAGGGCGCGGAGGGGCGCGGGAGGGGACGCGGAGCCGGCACGCTCGGCCGCGCCGAAAACACACCGACCCCCACCCGCCGCGAGCCCCGGGTCCCGGATCCAGGCCCCGGAGCCCGACCCCGCGCTCGCGGGCGAGGAGTGAGCTCCACCCGCCTGCGAAGACGCCGCGCTCCCCAGCGCTCCGGAGGCAGCCGCATCCATCCTGCTGCGTCCCTGCATTTTAATTACCGTCGTATTAATATTCATGAGCCGGGACTCGAGGGGGACCGCGGGCTGTCATTTCCCTCGCCCGCGCACCACCACCCCCCGCACCCCCTCTTCCCCGGCTGAGTCGTGGGTTTTTTTTTCCCCCGCCCGCTCCCAGCCCCGCCCGCGCCAACAGTTGGTGCACAGCCGACTTGGGGGAGGGGGGTGTGAGTGTGAGCATGAGTGTGAGCTGGTGTGGGTGCCAAGGGCAAGAGTGAGGGCGCAGCGGAGACACAGGGTGAGGGGGCTGAGTGTGTGCCGGTGTGAGCATGCGCCTGTGCTCACACGTGTAGGCCTGTGAGAGCGTCTGTGTGTGTGTGTGTACGTGTGCACGCATGCCTGTGTGTCTCTGGGCAGTGCCAGGGACCGTGTGCAGGTCTAGGGGAGGCCACTGTGTGTGCAGGCACGGAGCTTGGGAGAAGGGTCACAGGGCCTGACTATCAGTGGGGAAGTTGAGGCCTGGGGAAAGGCTGGGCCTTACCTAAAGTCACCTGGTAAATGGGTGGCACGAAGAGACAGAGCCCGTGACCTGCCTGTTGGGTACTTTCTGCTCCCTGCTCTCCTGTGCTGTTTACAACAATGGCAGACAGGATGTGCTGAGCTCCCCAGCAAACCTGGGCAGCAGGCGGCTCTAACAATCAGGCCCCTCTGTCAATCAGGCCCCTTCTCAGACAGGACACTGAAGCACTGATCTAAGTTGTGAGGGGTGATGCTAGAGCCCAGAAATGTCTGAGGCCAGCGCCCCCGACTTTAACGACCACACCAGGCTGCCCTCTGTGGAATTGTGTGTGGGGGTCCCTGCTGGGGCAATGTTGGGGTGCCTGAAATTTCCTCAGGGATCCTGGTACTGCCCGTGCCCAGGCAGCAGAGGGTGCTTCACCAGAAACATGCCTCCCAAGCAGGGCCTCTGCCCCGGGCGCTTCTGGTCCCCTTACTTGCCTCCCTCGAAGCCCCCCCCCCACCCTACACACCAGCGGCTCCACAGGATGCGGGAGGTCTTGTTTCACAAGGGAGCAGGCAGACAGACTTCAAGTCTCCTGGCCCTCCTCCTTGGGCCCGGGGTCAGGCAATCACTCCTTCATTCATTCATTCGTTCATCAACCAATGCTGAAGACTGCTCTGGCAGTCTCTGCCAGAGACTGCTCTCGGCACTGGGGATCCTCTGAGTTTGGGAGGAGCCCACACTACACTGTTTCCAATTCTGGTCATCTCCGCCCCAGGGTGCGGGCCTCTAGGCTCTAAGAGGGGGCTTTCAACTCTGCGCACATGCTCCCTAGGGGTGGGGTCTAGGGCACCTGTGCACAGAAGACAGCTTCCCACTCCCTGCCTTGCCACAGAGGTCCAGGTGCACGCGTGCTGGGAGGGCCCGGCAGAAAATGGCTTGTTGTCTCTGGGCTGGTGGAGAACTGGCCAGACCATGCTAGGCAGCCTGGATCTTTTCTTCCCTCTCCTTCTGGAACTTGTCCTTCTCCTGGCCTCTAAGCCAAATAATCCCAGGGGCTGGCTGATCCGTCTTTCCCTGGGTGAGCCAAGGCCAGCCTCCCTCTCACGTCCACCCTGCCCAAGTCCTGCCCTTCTGAGCACCCAGAACAAGCCCATCGTCCCCTCCTCTCTGCCCACGCGGGGCTGGGCTGGAACTCATGTTCCAGCCATGTCCCCCGAGTTTTTTCCTCCCCTCTTGGGGAGCTCTATGGGAACAGATAAGAGGACAGGAGGTGCCGTCTGGGACTCTCTGAGAGGAAGCAATGGTTTCACTGGGCTTCACAGGTTAAGTAGGAGTTTGCCCTGTGAATGGCGCTGAGAAGGGAGTTGAGGCATCGCAGGCGGAGAGAATGGCTCAGCGGCATGATTGCATCCCCTATTCTGGGAACCAGAGCGGGCCAAATGCATGAGGTCTGCAGTGGGGGAGAGATAGATTTTCTCCTGAGAAGCCAGAGGCTGTACAGCCTAGTGGTAGGGCCTCTCGGCTGAGCCCACCCTGGGTGAGAATCCCACTTCCCCACTCACTGTACGAGCTTGAGCAAGACACTAAGCCCCATTTCTCCATCTGTCAAATGGGGAGAGCAACATATCTTTTTTCTGGATTATCTTCAGATTAAGAGATACTGCCCGGAAAGCGCCCAGCATGGTGCCTTGTGCTTCTTTATGGGACAGTCTGTCCTCAAGGACACAGGGAGGCCCCTGGGATAACTGTCCCCGTTTAGCCCAAAAATGAGATTTAAGGATCAGCCTGTGTCCCAAAGCCTAGCCCAAGGGGAGGAGTTTGGATGCGAACAGATTTCTGGGGTAAGCAGGGACTGGCTGAAGCCATCAGTCAGGGGAGGCTCACGCTCTAGGTAAGAGGAAGGTCTCAAAGCCTGGTGGCCCCACCTGTCAATCTCTGAGAGGGGGCTGCCAGCCCATCACTCAAGCAGCCGCAGAGCCAGCAGTCAGAGAGGCCACCTGGGCCCACCCATCCTGGCTCAGTCCTGCTGCAGCCGCCCACGCCTCTGCCTCCCAGTCCCACTCTTTCCTTTGAAAATTTTCTTTCTTTTTTTTTTTTTTGGAATAGTTATACCTTTAAAAGGCAAAAAAAAAAAAATTTTTTTTTTTAAGGAAGCTCTGTAAAAGTTCATGCAATGCATAGCAACTCATCCTTCTAGTTTTTCTGTGTGTCCTTTCTAGTTTCTCTGCCGAGAGGACTGTCTTTCTACAGCTCCCACAGGATGATAGCCACCCCTGCTCAAAGACCTTCGATGGCTCCCCACTTTCATACAGCGAAGGCAGCTGCCTAGGGCTTCTAGCAACACCGCCCGAGTGTGTTACCTCCTCTGACGCTGCCACGCCTCTGCCCTTGCTGTGTGTGCCTCCAGTGCCCTCCACTAAAATTCCTCTTCATTTCTCCAGACCAGCCTTCCCTGTTTCCTGGCCTCTGTGCTTCCTCCCCTGGCTCCCACCCTCCCTGCCCCCCACCTCTCTCTACTGGTTTCCCACAGCCCTGGTGGTACTTTTACAGTGGTGCTTTTCTGCATCAAACTTCCATGAGGGTGTCATTGGAGTCATGTGTTTTCTCACTCAGGTATGAGCTTCTCAAAGTCTCTGCCATGCATCCTTATTTTTGTTCCCACTTATCTCGATGTCTTACACATAGTAGGTGCTTGAAATGTTTTATTTTTGAAAACATTCAACTGGCATTTTCTTTAGGGATTCAGGCTTTAAGCCAGCAGCTTAGGGTTTGAATCCTGACTCTCTCATTTCCTAGCTGTGTGTCCTTGAGAAAGTGAATCGGCCTCTCTGAGTCTGTTACTTCATCTGGAAAATAAAGTCAATAATAAAACCTCCCTCCAAGAGTAGCAGGGGGATGACAGTGTATGTACGACACCCAGCACTGGCCTGAAGCAGAGAGCCGCTGACATGTTCTACTCACTCACATTATTCAGAATTAATCAGTCTCGTTCAGACTTGTCCAAGGTCACCCGCTCAGTTTAGGGCAGTGCTGGGACTCGACCCCCATCTTCTCACACTCCAGAGCTCCTTACTTCCCTCTGATGAGTGAGGGCCACAGGTCACTGTCTGTTTTGCAGATCGAGAGAACAAGGTCCAGAGAAGCTGAGTTACTTAGTCTAGGTCACACAGCCCTGTGAGCAAAACAAGGGTCAGCTTGTCTGCCAGGTCCCTGGTGGGTTCTCTAGGCCACTCCTCCACAGCCCCAGTGAGACCCACCATCCTGATCAGAGCCTCTGGTCCTCCTGGTGACCAAGGAATCTGCAACGTGGGCCTCTCAGAGGCCTGGTGGCCCCCGTGATTGGGACAGTCACTAAAGAGCCCTCACTTGTGGCGTACTTGGAACTGTGCTAAGTGCTCATAGCCACCCTGGTACGCCATCTTCCAGGGGTGCTCACTCAGACTCCCGGAGTACAGGGCTTGCTCCAGGAGGGCACGGCCAGCACTGGCTCCTGCCCCAGCCCCCCCCCCCCCCCAGGACGATGGGCTCTTGCCTGTGCTACAGCAGCTGGGGGCTGGAGCTGCAGGCCAGGCGCTGCCCAGGGTCGGGGGTGCTTCCCGGGTCTCACAGACCAACTGGGGGCCCTTCCCCAGCCCTGGCCCTGTAGAGCCTGCCTGACTGCGTCTCTGAGCCGCACCCAACCTCTTCCCAGCTTTGCCAGGAAGACTGGAAATTTCTACCCAGCAGCTTCTCTGGGATGATTTCAACACACTCAGCTCAGCGGGGGATGGGGAGGAGGAGCCGGTCTGCTTCACAGGCTCAGCATTCTCTCAGCTCTGCTTAGGGGGACAAGGAGGGGGGCTTCGCTAGGCCCCAATGAGCCCTTCAGAAATAACAATAATAACAAACAACCACCTCCAACAAGAGTGACCATGCATTGAGTGCTCATGGTGTGCCAGACCTGTGCTGAGTCAAGACTGCCATGGCCTCGTGGAAACTTCCAGTGCCCAGGCAAGGCTGGGACTCTTACTAACTCATCTCACACATGAGCTAGAGAGGCTCAGAGTGGTGGAGGTGGCTGCCCCAGGCCACAAAGCTGAAATCAGAGGCCAGGCCTGTGACACTCCAGAGCCCAGCAGGTCCAGGTCACTAACTGGCGGGAAGCAGGCAGGACTGGCAGGAGCCCAGTTGTGGCTGGGGTGGGGGAAACACTGGGAACCCATAAAGGAAACTGTGATACACAGAAGTCAAACATGGCTAGACCCCGAGTTCAGGGGAAGGCATACTTGGACCCTGGTCTCTGTTAGCATCTAAGAGTGTCCATTGGGGTACACTGAGTCTCCTTGGAGATCTCAAGGGGTCTGGAAACTTCTCTCTACAATTCGTCCTGGTAAAGCAATAATTCCAAACACCTCTCACCCCTGCCTGGCCCTGGGGCTGGGGGCATCTGACACTGTGAGCTCAGATGCACAGGCATGCTCACTGCTCTCCGAGGTTCCTGAAAAAGTGACTCAGTCAAATTCAGCCAATGGCCAAGGTACCCCTACTGTGTGCCTGGCCCTGAATCCCCAGGGATATTGCCAGGCCCAAAGTCAAAACCCTGGTAGAGGGCTGAATGGAGAATCTCAGGCTAAGGAATTGAGGCAGCGGGGATCAGACACCCCGGGCAGGCAGCTGAGCGACCTGCCGCAGCGATGCCCCTCACTGGGCTCAGGTTCCCCACCCCTTAAATAGGCAATCCGATCCCTTCCTTCCCTGGCAGCTGGGGATTCAGTGAGCTCCCGGGGAACCTCACAGGGAGGGAAAGGAGGCCACTCCAGGCCTTGCTCCCCGCTCCCCCGTGTCCTGCCACCCACACCCCAGGCCGGCCGGGCGCCGTTCCCGCCCCGGCCGCGCTGCCGAGGGCGATGCGTGCAGGGCGCGGCGGCGGCGCGGGCCCAGGCGCCCAGTTCAGCGGAAAGGAATGTCTTGCTCGGCGGGGGAGGCCGCGGCCCCCGAGGCCGTGTAAACCCCGCCGCCCTCCTCGGGCCTCATTTATTGCGTCTCTAAAGCCGGGCTCGTTCCGCCAGCCGGGCTGATCGCCGGGTCCGCGGCATGACTCACCCCCGCGCCCCACCGCCCACTCCAGGCCGCCACCATAAGACCCTCTAACAACGTTCGCCCAAAGTTGGGGAAGGTCTTCCAGCGAGGGTGCGCGCGCCCCAGCCCGCGGGAGCCCGCCGCCCCGCCCCCACCCGCAGCGGCGCCCCCCTCCCCTCCCCTCCGGTCCCCGCGCCGCCCGCCCGCTCCCTCCTCTCCCCCCTCCATAACTCAAAAGCTTGTCAAGCTGGTTCCAGACTCCTGGCGCCGGGCTTCGCTCCAGGAAAGAAAAAAAGGAAAAAGAAAAAGGGAAAAAGCCGGCGCGAGGGAGCGAGAGGGAGAGAGAAAGGTCTGCAGAGCGAAACTGCGCCCCCCGGACCCGCTCAGCACAGCGGTCCTGGTACCCCGCGCAGCACATCCTGCTCCCCTAACCCTGATGGGGAACCCTCGCACCTCGGGGGCAGAGGGCGCGCGCCCAACACTGATCAATTATTTATGGGCGAATCAATTATTCAACTGCCCAGGGAAGGGGAGGGGCGGGTAAGGCCGAGGATGGGGAGAGAGGCTGCGGAGACCACCCCGTTGGAGGTCTTGGCTCTCCCGCTGGGCTTCGGGGGTCAGGAGGCGTCCCCACGCCCGGGGTCCTGTTGTGAGAAGGCTGCCTCGGGGTGGGCTCCGGGAGGAGTGCGGGGTAATCCACGGAAGCAAGAGAGGTGGCTTAGAAACCTCCCAATTAGACTGCAGAGGGGGCTGGGGAGCGGGAGACCGGGGTTGGAAAGAGCTAGCTGCGGGGTGGGGGGTGGGGTGGCGTGGGAAGAGGCTGGCCTGTGAATTCTTTCCTTTCTTACTTCATTCATTCCCATGTTTATTTGCACTACGTGCCAGTGTGCCGACGGCCCAGGGTGGTGTGGTAGGAGAGGGTTAAGAGCAGGAATTTGGAATTAGAGCTGGGTCCAAGTCCTGGTTTGTACTGTATTCTCCCCTGCTTGTGCCCTTGGCAAGGGTCGTGCCCTCTCTGAGGCTCCACTTCCTCCTCTGCTGGATGGAGAAGAGCAGAATGAGGACTTGAAGGACGTGGGTGTGAGGATTCAGTAAAATGGGGCACTTGGGCAGGGCCTGGCCCAGAGTGCGGTGTGGGAGGGGGGTCCTCCTCTCTTCACATTGAGGGGAATGTGCTGGGGGCTCCGATATCTTTCCCTCTCCCGTGCCCCTAGCTGTGGGTCCTGGATAACCTGCATCTTCCCCTGGTTTCAGACATTTCAAGGTCATTATCAAAGCCAAGTCAGCCCCAAGGCCTCTGCCGAGGGCTCTTACCTCTGGCTGGCTTCTCACCAGCCTGGCCCTTCAAAGGCTGGAGCATAAGGCAGCCAGAGGGGTCTATATGAGCCCTGATCTAATCCTCTTGCTCCCCAATCTCTCCCTCCTCCACAGCCTCCTCCCTTCCCCATGTCCTCCATCCTCCCACCAGCCTGCTCCTCCCTGCTTCCCATCTGGGCTAGAGAAGTTTAGAGCCCTGAGCTCATGGGGGCCAGGGGCTGTCAGAATAGGAGGGGGACTCAGCTCTCAAGAAGGTCCTGGCCCTCCAGGGACATACTCCGCCCCTTTTGAGGGTGCCAGTAGGTTCTCCTTTCAAGGCTCAGAAGCCTAGGAGGCTTCTGTTTCCAGATTCAGGCTTGCCAAGGCGTTCGCTGTTTTCTCACCAAAACTTACAATAGGTCGGCCTGGGCAGATCCAGGTTTTGTGGGGCCTGAAGCTTTTACAATATAGGGGACGCTCCTTAAGAAAAATAATACAAAGTTCTGTTCTGTCTTGTCTGGCAAAACATTTCCAGCTCTCAGCCCAGGCAGGCGCAGAGCAGACAAAATATGTTTAGTGATGACATCTATTCCCAGCTCAGGGAGAAGGTAAGGTGTTAGGAACAGCGGAGAGGATGCTAAACTGCAGATTCCTGGGTCCCTCCAGACCTACTGAATCAGGCAGGCTCTCTGAGCACAGGGCCTGGAACTCTGTATTTTAAAACTCCCTTAGGTACATCTCAAGCTCAGTAAACTTTGAGACTCACAGACCCAGGGGCCAGAAAATGCAAAATGTGTGGCTGGACCAATCTCCTTTCACAAAGGGAATTCATCTCCCCTAATTCTGGCCAATTTTAGCAGAGCACCAAGCTCATCTTCCAACTGAGAGCTAATTGTTTCTAATACTTGCTAAAGACCTAGTGTGTGCCTGGGACTGGATCTGAGGCTTCAGATAGTTGACCTGATTGGACACTCACAAAAGCCTGAAGAAGTTGGGACAGTTATTGTCCCCATTTTACAGATGGAGTAACTGAGGCCAGGGGAGGCAAAGTGACTTGCAGAGGGACAAGGCATTGGGGAATGAGGAGGTTGGAATAGGAGAGCTGCCTGCAGATCCACTGACCTCAGTGGTATAACTTGTAACGGTCTTGCGAGAAAATCCAGAGATGAAGGTTTATACACTGTCTGTGAATGTCTTGGAGAAATCAAACACTCTGCAGTAACTACAGGGACCCCAGGCTAAGATGTACAACAAAATTAGGTGACAGACCCAAAGAAATCTAATCAAGCAGGCCTCTTCTCCTTGGTATCTTTGGAGTCAGCATTCTGGGGAATGCGTGTTTGTGGAAGGATTTGATGTATTTGCTTCAGGCAAACCTTTGCTTTTTCTCTGCCTGCAGTTCTGGTACAAAAGGGAAGGCCCCAGACCAGCAAGAGGAGAGAACCAGGGCTGGTGGTGGGCAAGCGGGCTGGCGCTACAGGCCAGCGTGGCTCCCTGGGCTTATCTGCAGGGCTGTATCATTACACTTCCACTGAGCCAGTGCTCTGTGCAAATGCAGCCTCGCTCTTTCCTGCTTCAGTCAGGTGATCAAGGCACTGGGGATGTGTCAGGTGAGGAGGATCTGATTTAGTGGCCTCTGTCCCTGTGCCTGAGGGGCTAGTTGGGGCAGAGGGTGTGGACTTATTCTGGGAGGACCCAGAAGGCAGATGGACGGGAGGTCGCCCAGAGAGGTCTGTTTTGCCTCACAAGATAAAGTATCTAATTGTCAGGGCAGCCTTCTAGGTAGTGAGTGCCCGACCTGGGGAGGTATTCAAGGACAGATGGGGGTGTGTGTTTACAGAGCTATGACTCAGGAAAAGGATTGGCTGAGGCAACTTTGAGTTGCCTTTATGAATGTTGAGACTTTGGGAATTTACATTCTTAACATAACTGACCAGCCCAAGTGGGGCTGATGGGAAGAATTAAGAGAGGGAAGGTGGCAGGGTAAGGTGCCTAGACTGGGAATTCACAGACCCAGGGGCATGGAACCAAGTCCCCAGCCCTTGGCCTTCTAACAGAACTGCCATTTCTTGACATTTAGTTGTGCTACTAAATGGGAGTCATCTGTGAATGCTCATTAGTCCTTCATTATACTCATTAACAATAATATTAGTGATAACTGACAATCAATAACCGTAATACTCATAGCATGAACTGAGCATTTACTGAGACAAACTCTATTCTAAATACTTAATATCTATAAGCCTATGTAATTGACATGACAGTCCTATGAGCAATGTCCTTACTTTTACTTTCATTCCCATTTTACAGATGAGGACACTGAGGCTCAGAGAGCTGATATGTGACCCAGGACTCAGAGCCAGGCTCAAGAAGTGAGCTGGGAAATGTTGGCAGTGGGCCGAGAAGAAACATGCTTGTCTCCATTTGTGGGGCTGCCCCTGCCCTCAAAGGCTGGGGACCCTGGCCTCTCCCAACCCCAGGGATACAAGCAGCAGAAATTGGGATGGGAATGGGGAGAAGGGACCAGCTTCTCAAACTCCCTCATTTTATACGTGGGAAACAGGTATCCGAGAGGGGAGGAGATGTCTCAAGGTCATCATCAAGTCCAATGGCTGCTGGTCTCCTGGGTCCTCTACGTGGGCTTCTCCTACTGCACTCCCACATCCTATTCCTCTTTTAAAATGATATTTTAAAAGTTATTAGTGGTAGCATCTTACTAAGAAAAAATTGTTAAAAGAATAAGAAGACCCGCCACTTGTCAAGCAGTTACTATGTGCTGGTAACGTGTGCAGAGAATGTTTCCTCACCTGTAAAATGGGGATAATAACCATGCCTCCTCTGCTGACCTCACGGGAGGGGGTCACAGTTAAAGGTGACCGTAGGTGTGAAGCTACTCTTTGTAAGCTGGAGGACACTGTCACTGTGATCACCTTTGAACATTGGGCATAGAAATTAGAAGCGCTGTGGCTCCTACCAGGAAAATGTGTGGAATTCAGAGCCCAGAGCAATGAGTTCTTCTACTGTTAGACCCTCCTTAGAAAGTATCCTGTTCATTTATTTATCTCTCTGCCTGAAAACCATGTATTGAGCGCCTGCTGTGCGCAGCAGTGTGTCCAGGCCACCAACTTTGAGTACAGGCTCCAGGTCAACACCTCCCAGGCCTGAGTTCAAGTCTCGGCTTCACCACTTCCAGACAATCACAGACCTCCCTCTGGGAGCCTCTGAGTGTGTTAGGATGCAGCCCAGCTGCTGTAGCAGAACCCAGGGGACCATGGCTAGAGGATAGAGAAGCCAATTTCCCCACCTGTCAGTCTAGGGGGCGCCACTCTGGGAGCTGGTCCAGGGCCCAGGCTCCTTCTGTCTCTCCCATCCTGTGGGGATTGCCTCCATCCACAAGGTGGACGATGGTCACCACCTCCCCCCCCCCCCCGTTCTTTCCCATGTGTGTTGGGGGTACCCAGGAGGTGGCGGCTGCTCCTCCCTTTTAAGGGCAAGCTAGAAGGTGCATAGATCATCTCTCTTGTGTCCCATTGGCCAGAACTGATCACATGACCATGCCTAGCTGCAAGGGAGGTTGGGAAATGTAGTATTTAGCCTGGCAGCCGTGTGCCTCAGTAAGACCTGGGAGGCGAGGTTCTGTTACTAAAGGGGAGAGGGCAGAATGGATACTGGGCAACAGCCAGCAGCCTCTGCCACTTAGCATTTAGGGAGGTACTTTAGGGAAGTGCTCAGCACAAGGCTGGGTGTACAGGCTGGCGCTCAGGGAATGTGCGCTGTTGTTGCTTTGCACTTTCCCAAGGGACACAGGGGCCTGCTGAGGTCCAGGCGCTGGGACTGCCCTGGCTGCTTCGTGGGGTCTCCACCCCATGCCCTGATTCCTCTAGGCAATCGAGAGAAGCACTGAGAGACCTCAACCCTCAGCACAATCCTCCAGGGCCCACAGCCCGGGCGAGGGAGGATCTCAGGTCTCCTCTCTTCCTTCAAATTAAAAACAGGAAAGCGGTCTGGTCTTCAGGATATGGGGACATGGAGAGATGGGTGACACGGGGCCTTGCAGCTCCACCACACGGCTGCCTCCACAGAGCAAGGTAACCTCTGCCTCTCCAGGGCTCGAGGCTGGGGTCCACCCTGCAGGGCTCAGGCTCTCCAACCCGGGTCAGAAGACCTGCAGGTGTGTTTGTTCAGTTCCCTCCTAATGCAGCACTGGCCGCTTTGAGCTCAGGTACGTTCTCTCCCTAAATATTCCTCTCTGGACAGGAAGCCCTTTTCGGCCCAAGGAGGACTGGTGGGTGACACAGGAAAGAAGCGCTCGACCTCCAGTGGACCTCCAGGGTGTCCCTGCAGGGCCAGCTCACCCCTAGCCACTGAGCAGGATGCTCTCTTCTGCAGATGCTGGGTTCAGGCTCAGGAGCAGAGACCCCCCAGATCAGATAGACCCTGGCTCTGCCTCTTAGCAGCTCTATGACCTGATCTCTTCAATTATAGTGGGGACGGTAAGGACACTGGTATCTCCATCTTATTGTAAAGATTTATAAAGTAATCCATGCAAGGTGCTTGCGGAGAGAAAGAGCTCAATGAACGGTGCCTGCTCAGACCAGGATTATGACTACTATTTTCTTTCATCCATTTCCCAGACTTTGCCTGCCTGCCACCTGTCCACACCTCCCCACCGGCAACACCCTCCCATCCTGCAGTCTGCACACTAAGCCTTTTCCGAAGCTTCCAGACTGGGCTGGCCTCCTGCGTCCGCGAGCTTTGCACTCCAGCTTTCTCCTTCCTGGCACTTTCCAAATCATGATGAATTCATTACTGGGTAGAGTGATGCCCTCCAGACGAGAGGTCCTGAGCCAGCAGAGACTCCTATTTCTTTCATTGGCATAGCCCTAGTGCCCAGCGCAGCATGTGACATGGTCAGGAGTCTAATAAATGCTTCCAGACTGAATGAATGAATGAATGAGTGAATGGCTGGATGAGTGGAGAGGGCATTTGGCTACCAGCCTGAGAATGTGTATTTAAGAGTAGAGTTCATAGATTTCGAAAGACTCATTTGAATTTCAACTCTGTCCTTGACTTGCTGGGTGACCCGGAGCTAGATTCTGCTTCTTTTTTATTTTTTCCACTCTCACCTCTTCCCTGATTCTTCTTGAGTTTCAGTTTCCTCACCTATAAATTAGCAACACTTCATAGAGCCTGATGAGGAGTCACTGAGATGGTGGGGAAATAACGCAGCGATATAGAGCTCCTAACATGTAATAACCGCTCAGTAAGCACTGACTATAATAATAGTCATAGTGCTTTTCTTCTTTTTTTAAATTGAAGTATAGGTGAGGTACACTAGTATGTACATTACAAGTGTACAATATAGTGATTCATAATTTTTAAAGGTTATATTCCATTTATAGTTATTATAAAGTATTGGCTAGTCATAGTTAATGTTCTTCTTGAAACAAGTGGAGTTTGTTCTGTACTTTTAGATCAAAATACCTTGGACTCACCCACTCTCCTTGAGTCCTGGAAAGGTCAGGAATAACTGATAAGAACTTTCATTCATTCATTCATTCATTCACGCACACGGTGATCCAACAAACATTTTTTGGGCGTCGGGCCCAGGGCTGGATGCTGGTGGTGGTGGCAGAAAGGGGGCCCCTGCACCGAGGAGAAAACCATCATGTTCATCCTCTGTGCAAAGGGAAGTGGCTGAGACCCTCCGTCCACATCCTGTTATCCTCCCCCTCGCCCACCATGGCTGGTCCGTCTGTATCCTTTTCCTGTGCCTCTTTCATCCCGGCCTGGGCAGGGGGCTCCGCGCCCCCACCCCACCAGCAGCCATTTCCTGCCCTTCTGTCATCTGCTTCCTTTGATCCTTTTGTCAAGAGACTCTTAGAAGCCTCTCAACCGTTGGCAGCCTGGCAACCTCCTCTGCTGGGCTGGGCCCAGCCTGCTGACCCTGCAGGGGTCGGAGCCAACTTGCTCTTCTCTTGGGATGCTGCCTTGGGAGGCAGATAGATTCTGGCCTCATTCATTCACTTACTCACTCACTCAGCATCCATCATTCATTCTTAGGCTCCAGGCCTGTGTGGCGCCTACAGAGTGAACAAGACAGGCGTGGTCCCTGTCCTCATGGAGTTCCCAGTCTGAAGGGTGACCACCCATCCCACATCAACGGGGTGCTCCCTAGAACAACCACAGTGATCCAAGGACCCAGGCAAGGAGCACTGGGCTAGGAGTCAGGACTTTACTTCTGAGCCTCAGTTCTACATCTGGTGGATGGGGCGACTGGCGGCTGCAGAGAGGGGTGGCCTCTATGCTCTCTAAGGTCTTCCAAGCTCCAAGCCTGAGAGGTCCAGGGAGGGCTAGAGTGGGCTTCCTAACACAGGAGGGGGTCCCTGGGCCCAGCAAGGGGGTGGGGTGGAGGCCGGAAGTGGAGGGAGCCCAGTTCTTAAGGGAGACGGATGCACATCATTGGTCAGAAAGTGAACAGGGCCTCCGAACACGGGCCTCTGCCCTTTACCTGGCCTGAGCCCCCACGCCCGGCTCAGGGCAGGAGCTTGGATGATGCTGTGGAGGGGCTGCTGTTTACTGAGCAGTTACCCTGTGCTGGGCATGCTGGCTCAGTTGTGTGTGCCAGGCAAGAATCTGCTGCCTCCTCACTCCAGCCTTGTGAAGGAGATACGGTTATTCTCCCCATTTCACAGAGGAGAAAATGGAGGCACAGATGGATGAAGACGTTTGCCTAGGGCCTTGTTGCTTGTAGATGGCAGAGCTGGGTTTTGAATCTTGTTTGCCTGAGTTCAGCCCCCACGCTCTTCTGTCCCTTGGTGAATGAGTGGGGTGGGGCGGTGTCCCAGGCCTAAATGCCCTAGACTCACCTTTGCTGCACACAGTGGGGGACCTGCCCTTTCTGTGTTCTGGCCTCAGGAGTTCCGGCGGGCAGCTGGCTGGGTGGGAGGGTGGGAAAAAGTCAGGAAAGTGAGTGGAGACCCACCTCCAGGGGAGGCCCTGCAGAGGCAGCTGTAGTGACTCTGAGGCAGGTCTCCTGTCTGCCCCACCCCTTCTGGGGCCCCCGGGGAACTTTTATTCCCCCAGCGCAGAGGCAGCCAATCCATCCATCCATTTATCCACTCATTCATTCACTCAGATGCCATGTGGGCAGCAGAATGCACAGGGGAGCCCAGTGTCTGTCCTCAGGGAGCTTCCTGCAGGGCAGCAGAGGTAGCTGAGGTTTGAGAAACACTATGAAGCTGGGGTGGTGGAAGGGCGAATGTGGTTGGGTTGGAGCCTCCCTGAGGATGTGACATCTGGGCTAAGGCTGGAAGGATCAGTAAAAGGAGCCCCAGGAGGTCTGGGGAGGGGGTCTCCAAGTGTCAGGAATGGCTAGTGCTAAGGCCTGGGTAGGGGCGGAGGTAAGCCTGCGGCGAGATGGAGGGAGAGGTGGAAGGGCGGTGGGGACCGTGGCAGAGTCGTGTGTGGGCTGGTGCTGTAGGTAGTGTCTGATGCCCTTCTGGGCACAATATGAAGCCACCAGGGGAACGAACTTGAACCCAGTTGTGTCTTTAAGGATGTTGTGGGCTTCCCTGAGGCAGGCGGACGGGGAGGCAGGGAGGCCCTGAGGAGGCTGGTGTGCAGGGAGAGATGGAGAGACTGGACTTGGGGGTGGCTGTGGGGAGGGACAGGGAACAGATTTGGTGGCAGAGCTGACAGGACTTGCTTACGACTGAATGTGGGGGTCAGAGAGAACCCTGAGCTTGGGGATTTTCACTTTTCAGCACTTGGAACCAAGGGACAGAGGAGGGCCTGAGGTTGGGAGTGAGAACACCCCGTGGGTGGGGCAACCCCCGGACTACAGACTCTCTGGACCCAGAGCCCCGCCTCACATCCTCCTTCTCTGTGATGGATGGAGGCCCCGGGCAGTGTTTGCTCAGCTGACTGGGCCCTCAGGGACTGGCGGCCACTCTGTCCTTTGGCATCTGTCTGTCTCAGAGAGGAGGAAGCCCGAGGCAGAGGGAGAATCTGTCAGGGGTGGAGCCAGACCCTCTTCTCTCTGCTTTACCCTGGATGACTCATCCCGGGAAGAGGCCTGTCCAGGCCGAGGGTCGGACGTTCTGCTGGCTGCAGGTGGTGCCCCCTGTACCCTGGACTCGGTCCCCGACTGCTAGCTGTTAACCCACAAGGCCCTCTACCAGCCACAGACCCATGGTTTCCATGAGGACAGCTCCCCTTGGGGCTGAGGAGGGCAGTTTTACAGTCAGGTTTGCACCATGGGGCCCTGGGCTGTGAAGATGCTGCCTGGCCTGCTTCTCCCCTGTGGCCTGACTCAGAGACAGCCCCCCAAACCACCCACTGTCCACCCTCTTCCCCCTCCTCCCTCAGCCCCTTGTCCAGCATATCTGCCCTTTAAGCCCTTTCCATCAGTCCTCTCTGTCCCTCCTTCTGCCACCCTAGTCCAGTCCCCCATTATTCTTCACCTGGACACCAGCAGGGGCTGCCTCAGTGGTCTCCCTGCTTCTACCTTTGTCCCTGCTTGGGGGAGCCTCAGCAATCTTTCTGGAAGGTGCTTCTGAATGTGTCTCTCCTCTGCCTAAAACCTCCCATGGCTCCCCATTACCCTCAGTGTGACATTGAAACTGACACAAGCCTGGGAATGGCCCGACCCAGGCTGACCTCTCTACCTCCATCCCTCAGTGGTACTTTCCATAGCTCTCTGATTCTGAAACTGAACATTATTCAATTGTTCAAATTAGCCCTGTTTTAGTCTCAGCCCCTGGGCCTTTGCACATGCTGTGTGTCCTTTGCCAGGAGCATCCCCACAGCCTCTGCCTGGCTGATTGCTACTCAAGCTTTGGGTTTCAGGTCAGACCTCTTCTCTTTTTCTGCCCTCTCCCCTAAACAAGACTTCCCCAGACTCTGGCATCCCCCTCATCACACCCCTGGCCACACAGGACAGGCCCTCCTCTTTAGTGCCTCTCCATGCCCACACACAGTAGGTTTCTGGGAGAAGGTTCACGGGTAGGGTGGGAGGATTGGTGGATCCGGCTCAGGCCTCCAGGGTATGTGTGCAGGGGACAGAAGGAGGCGGCTCATGGAGTCACTGTCACAGCAGATGTGACAAGATGAACTTGAGAGAACGTCAGGCCTAGGCTGTGGGTGGAGGGTAAGATGGCCTTAATACCTTTTGAGAATTTGCTGGGGGCCACACCTGCCCACCCACAGAAGTCTGCCTTTCAACTGGAGAGTGGACCCTGTGAAAACAGACACTCTGTCCCTGCATGGCGGCCTTGGATTCACCTCCTGAAATATTTACTGGGTGCCTGCTCTGTGCCAGGTACAGAGACTCAGAGGGGAGGGGGTGCAGATGCAGCCCCCACCCCCACCCCCGGTGCTCACAGCCTGGCCAGGCAAGCAATCCAGAGCCTGAGAGTTAGGACACAGTGTGGCAAAACCGACAAAGGAGTGAGGCACAACTCGGATCCCTGACCACTGAGCTCTGGGCCTGGCCTCATGAGGGATCATCACCTACATTTGCCAAATGGGGAATCGGAGGCTTAGAGAAAGAGGCAGTGAGCTGGGAGCTGGGATTTGCATGGAGGTGGAGCCAACACCACAGTCTCCTACAAACCACATGCAGGAGTTGGCAGCCCTCAGGAGGCTTGCAGACTCCTTGGCAGGGCCTGCAAGAGTCATATGATGGGGCCCATCTCTGCACCTCCTGCTGCCTCCATTTCAGCCACGAAGACCCTTTCTGTGGCTTCTAGGAGGTACCACGCTCCTACCAGCCACAGGGCCTTTGCACATGTCAGGACAGAGGTTATAACTTCCTAGTGTTGTAACTGCCCCAGACTATGTACCCATGAGGATGGGGTTAAGGCTGGTTTCTCCCTTCTTCATCCAGGAACTGGTCAGGTCTGGCATGGAGCAGGGGCTTCCCTTCTCATTGTCAAGACATGAGTGAGTGGTTGGAGGATAAACTAAAACAGTGAACATCGGGCAGGTCTCACAGTCCTGTTCTTCTCTGTCCTGGATGGGGCACCCATGGTTTGCTTGGGATGAGCTGAGTGATGAAATAACATTATGTAATTGAATTCTCATAGCCATTCTGTGAGGTTACCATTACCAATATTCCATTTTCATAAATGAGGCTTGGAGAAGTGAGGTGACCCACCCAAGGTCACTCGGCCAGTGAGTTGTAGAGCAGGAATTAGTTTTTTTCAATTTATTGAGGTATAATGGACATACAATAACTCACACATTTAAACTGTGCTTTGGCATATGTACAAACCCATAAAACCACCACTACCATTAAGATAGTGAACACATCCACCACCCTCCAAACCTTCTTGTGCCCTTTTGTGGGACCTCCCAGCACCCAATGTCACCAGACAACAACTGAGCTGCTTTGTCACTACAGGTTAGTTGGAGATTTCTAGAATGTTCTAGAAATGGAATCACACAGTATGCACTCCTTGTCTCTTGGCTCCTCTCACTCAGCATCGTGACCTTGAGATTCCTCCACGATGCTGAGGTATCAGCAGTTCGTTTCTTCTTTCCGTTCCATTGTAAGGATGCACCGCGACTTGCTGAGCCGGTCTCCCGCTGATGGACATTTGGGTTGGTTCTGATTTTGCCTGTTACAAATGCTACGAATATTCCTGTCCAGGGCTGCTTGGCCCTAAGTTTTTACTTCTCTGGGATAAATGCCTGGGAGGGGAATGGCCTGGCCATACCAGAGATATATGCTTCACTTTTTAAAAAGCTGCCAAATGTTTTCCAAAGTGGTTGAACCACCTATGACCCCACCAGCAGTAGAGGAGGGTCCTGGAACCCAGGCCCAGCCCACTGCAGAGCCTGTGTCCCTCACTGCCAAGCCCGACACCCCCAGGACCCTCTGTCTCAGCGGGCCTTGCCCCCTGGACCACAGGCAGAAGGACCAACCCACAAGCAGAGGGCTGGGATGCAAACGCCCCTCCATGCACCCCCCCCCCCACCGCCACAAGCAGGTCTAGCTGCCTTCCCAAGGGGTCCTGCGCTGCTGGAGGGCAGGGCTGGACACACAGCGGATGCCAGGCGGATGTCAGGTGTTCAGGGAGCAGCAGGCAGGTTCTTGTCTCTGGCTGTGCTGCGGAAGCCTGGGGTCTCCCAGACCCCTGACAAAGGCTCCTGGGGGGATGGGGATGCTGAAGGTTTTGCTGGGCTCCTTACCAAGCTGGTGAGAGGTGAGTGTGTATTCCTGCGTGTGTGCACTCCCGTGTCTGTGCATGCACGTGTGCTGGGAAGGGGCCTGTGCCTTTGAGCTCTGGGAGAGAGGGGGAAAGAAAGAAGCTTCAGAACCCAGCAGAGGGGGAGAGACAGAGACCAAGGACCAGAGAGAAGCAGCCAAACCGAGGAGGGGCGAACCTCCCCTTCCAGACCCCAGGGAGGTGGGCAGGAGGCGGGGAGGGGTGCGAGAGGGAAGCAGGAATTCTTCATTAAAAATGAAACCCCGGAGCCGGGCCCGCGGCAGCCGAGGAGCCGGGCTGCCGGCAGCTTCCCGATCGCAGGAGCACAGAGGCCCGCGCCGGCTCCAGCCGCCCGCGGCCGACCTCACGCGTCCTCAAAGCCAGCCTGTCCCACTTCCCCCGCCGGTTGCTACAGCAACTGAGCTCTGAGTAATCAGCTGCACGGTGACCTTTCTTCCCCCGGAGAGAGGGAGGGAGGGAGAGCTAGGGAGGGAGGGAGGGCGGAGAGAGGAAAGGGGGGAGGAGAGAGGATGGAGTGGGGGAAGGAGGCGGAGGGGAGGAGGGGGAGAGGATGGAGAGGGGAGAACAGAGGGAGAAAGATGAAGAGGAGGAGGGGGGAGAAGGGAGGAGAGAGAGGGGGAAAGATGGAGGCGGAGGGAAGAGGAGGGGGAGGGAGAGGAGGGAGGCTGAGCGGCTGGTCAGATCTGTAAAAACACTGCAGCTGGGGTCTGGGGGCTTTGTGGGGAGGAGCTGGCAGTCAGAAGGCGGAGAGGGGAGGGGGCAGCTGGCAGCACCGTGGTGGGGGGAGGGAGAAGCTCCAGAGCTGGGAGGGGGGAATGTGGAGGGTACTGACCTGGACTGATTCCTGCCCAGACACCCCCTTCACTCGCCCCCAACACGTTCAGTGCCGCCCCTCCCAAGTCGCCGGGACACAGAGAGGGTGACAAGTCCCTGTGTGCTCTCTGGCTCAGAAGATATGCTTTCTGAACCGTCTTGACTCCCCCATTCGCCAGATGGGAAAAGTGAGGCCAGGAAGCTTGTTTGTAGTGTCAGGACTCAGGACATTCACCTTGGTGACACCCCTCCCTCCCTTCCTACCAGCTGCTTCTGACTGTGAGGCAAAGCTAAGCCAGGGCCGAGTAGGTGGTGAGTCCTGGTCCACCCCCAGCGCTCCCAATGCCCTGCTCTCTGGCCTTGGTTTTCCTGGCTGTAAAGCAAAGATGCCCAAGGCGAGGCGGGGTGCATGCAGCCCAGAGAGGCAGCCCTTGTTGGAGGGGGTCCATCGACCCTCTCAAACCCAGGTATTGATTTGAAATTCTCTAAACACAGCAGAAGCCAGGCGGGGAAGATGTGAGAGATCAGGGAACCAAAGGAGCTCAGGGAAGGGGGTGGGTGCAGATGGGAGACAGGGCCACAGAGGGACCCCTGGGGAGTAGGGGCACCACTGCAGGAGGGCTTGGGGACCTCCTGGTACCTGGTATCCTGCCTGCCCCCCACGGGCTCCATCCCAGCTCAGCAGCTCTGGGCCAGCACCCGACCCATCACCTGCCTGGCCCTGGGGACCCGCCTGCCTCCTGTTTACAGGCAGAGTCACAGCCGGGCCCACGGAGTGGGGGAGGGACGACAGATGGTGCCGATGCCATTTCAACCAGAGTCTGCAGCAGTTGGGGAAGGGGAGGGGGGACCCCAGGGTTGGTGGGGGCTGGGATTTTGCATTGTTGTCACCCCCAGGGGCCTTGGGTCCCCATTTCTCTCCCCCGGCACCTCTCCCAAGCCTGGGTCGCTCAGGTCTGAGGGGGCGCTGGCCCAGCAACCGGGTCACTTGGGCTGCCCAACCTCCCATGGACTCTGGGTTCCCCTTGGGTCTGCAAAGGTTGGAGGGGTCCCTTGGGGGGGCTGTCTCTCAAGGCTTGATGGCAAGGAGAGTCCCGTGACCCCCAGAGCTCACGACCAGGACTCCACCACTGCCCAGGGAGTAGCAGCATCAGGAGGAATCATGGCCCCAGAGCCCACCCTTCAGCTCCAAGCTTCAGCTGGAATACAGTGGGCAGGTCGAGTGCAAAGCTTGGGAGGGGTCTGCATTCTTATCCAGGCTCCCCGTTGAAGTCATGCAGAACCTCTTCGGACCTGAGCATCTGCATCCAGCGGTGAAGCCTGCTGGCTCCACCCACCTTGCCAGGTGAGGGGAGGGGCAAACGGCCGGAGATGGGGAGGCAAACGGCAAAACACACGGGTTCTCTGCAGCCCACCTTTTACACATGAGGAAGCCAAGACCCAGGAAGGTGAGGTCGCTTGCCCAGGATCACCCCGCTGGTAACGGGAAACTTCAGGCCCTGGGTTGTCCAGAACAAGGTCCACGTGAAGCCGCAAAGCAACTGCACAGGATCGTCATCCAAGCTGGCTGCTGTGGCCATGAGCCTGCCTGTACCAGGGGGTTCCGGAAACCTGCGTGCACCCAGACCTTCACACACGGATGCTGGTTCTGCAAGCCCCGTGGGTTCTGGTGGAGACATTAACAAGGGCAGCGCTGCCTCTCTGAGCCCAGCCCTGGGCCCCACACTGGCCTGAGCACCCACACGTGTTTCATCATAGGGCCTTCTAGGCACCCTCCCTGGGGTGGGGGCTGCTGCTTTCTCCGTTTTCAGGTGGGGAAAGAGAGGCTCAGAGAGGTGTGGTGACTTCCCTTAGGTCCCACCTCGCTGAGTGCCAGAGGTGGGATCAGAATCCACTTCTTCTTTTTAATCTTTTTTTTTTAATTGAAGTACAGTCAGTTTACAATATTGTGTCAATTTGTAGTATACAGCATAATGTTTCAGTCATACATATACATACGTATATTCCATTTCGTATTCTTTTTCATTATAGGCCTCTACAAGATATCGAATGTAGTTCCCTGTGCTATACAGTAGAAACTTGTTTTTCCATTTTATATACAGCAGTTAGTATCTGCAAATCCTTGAACTCCCAATTTATCCCTTCCCACCCCCTTTCCCCCTGCTGGTAACTATAAGTTTGTTTTCTATGTCTGTGAGTCTGTTTCTGTTTTGTAAATAAATTCATATGCATCTTTTTTTTTAGATTCCACATATATGTGATATCATATGGTATTTTTCTTTCTCTCTGGCTTATTTCACTTAGTATAACGATCTCCAAGTCCATCCATGTTGTTGCAGATGGCATTATTTCATTCTTTTTTATGGCTGAGTAGTATTCCACTGTATATGTATATATACCACAACTTCTTTATCCAGTCATCTGTCAATGGACATTTAGGTTGCTTCCATGTCTTGGCTGTTGTAAATAGTGCTGCTATTTACACTTCTTGATCTCAGAGATGGCCTGTTAACCCCAGCCCCTATCAGCCAATCTTGACCAGACTAAGGGGTGTGGGTGTTAACCCATGCTGGACTTGGCTGTGAACAGAATTCCCTTGACCTCTATTAGAAAACATTGATGGAAACTGCACAGAAGGTCCCTGTGGGCACAGGAAAGAGGAAGCTAATCACAGGACAAGCACACGGGCAGGGTGAGATAGGTCAGTAGGGTTGGAGAGGCCATGGTGCCAGGGAGTACTCACAGCCCGAGGATCTTTTCTGATCCTTGGGTAGTGGGGAGCAGGGACTATTGCCCCTTTAAGCAGATAAAGAAGTTGAAGTCCAGGAAGGTCAGATGACACTGCAAGTCCCATAGGGCATTAGGGTGAGAATCAGGCAAAGGCAAGATTGTCTAACCCCTAACCAGTGTGCTCTTTGCTATATGCCAATGCTGCCTCTACCCACCCTCTCACCTATCCACCGGTCCTCCTCTCTCTCCATCTTCCTATTCATATACTCATCTGCTGATCCATCCACCCAGCCACCATCTGTCCATCCATCCGCTCACCTACCTACCGACTCATCCATCCATCTTCCCATCTATCCATCCATTCATCCGTCCACCTATGCACGTACCCACCCACCTATCCATGAACCCATTTACCTGTCCGTCTTCCCATCTACATCTCCATCCACTCATCCATCCACCACCCATCCTCCTCTCATCCATCCACCCATCTTCCATCCACACATCCATCCACCTATTCACTCGCCCATCTATAAGCCCATTCCCACCTACATATCCATCACTCCACCTGTCCACCCACCCACTCATCTATCCACCATCCATCCATCCACCCATCCACCCATCCATTTATCTACCCATCTATTCATCCATCAACTCATCCAGGCATCTAGCCATCATCCATCCAATCACCACCCACCCATCCATGTATGCCTCCTTCCACCTACTACTCAGCCACCATCCATTCATCGATTCACTTTAGAGTTTATTCTATAACCATTCTGAGTCTGTCCTACACCTTTTAGTTTTTAAACATATGCTTATGTGAGGTGGGAGCTGACCCTGTCCTCTCCGTGTAGGTGTACCAGCTCCCCAGCCCCCACTTAGGCACACCAGTTCCAACTGGTCCCCATCAAGATTGCAACTTCAGTGTAAGAGTTTCAGGCTGCCCTCCTTCCCTACTTGCCTCCACTTGGGCAGGATCTGGCCTCTAGGTGCTTCTTATCTTTTTCTTTTCTGAGTCACTTCACTTCCCCATCTAGGTATTTCAGACCCAGAGAGAAGACTCAAAAAGGTGGAAAAAGATCAAGCGGCCAGTATGAAGGTCGCCTCCATAGCCTTGCCACTTTGTAAAGGATATCAATCATCAGGGCAATGGGGACCATGCCGTGGGCACTAATGGCAGCCATGGGATGGGCCAAGACCCACCAGTCCAGGGACCAAAGACCAGAAGGATGATCTGAACCAGGAACCAGGCAGCCGCTGCTCCTGCCTCCACCATGCTGTGTGATGCTGGGCGACTGAGAGCTGCGAGTGATCATCCCTGCCCTAAGGAGTGGAGGGAAAGGGGGACTCCCGGGGAAAGGCAACAGCTTTTCACCAACATGTTGGGAAGTTTTTTGAAGGGGTTATAGCAGGGCTCAGCCTTTGAGGCATATGCTAAAATTCCCAGAAATGTTCCTGGATTCTGCTCAGACCAGCTAGCTAGGCATTCATTCATTCATTCTGCATCATCTGTGTAGTAGGGCCTGTTAAGACTCTAGAAATCAATGCAAATATTTTCTACCCTCAAGAAATTTGCTGACAAGGTGGGGAGGGTATAGCTCAAGTGGCAGAGCGTGTGGTTAGTATGCATGAGGTCCTGGGTTCAATCCCCAGTACCTCCTCCAAGAATAAATAAACCTAATTACCTCCCCCCACCAGAAACAAAAACAAAAACAAAAAGAAATTTGCTGACCTTGGCTTGGAACAGAAACCATAGTCACATTGCATGGGTGCTGGTTTAGGTACGAACTCAGTCCTGGGGGATCTGAGGATGAGTGTCAGCTGTGCCTGGGCTGGGTGGGTGAGGTGGGGGTCCCAGTGCAGGGGGGCATTCGGGATCTGGAAGGCCAAAGAGGGCTGTTGGAGAAGGGCCTTCGGGGCAGAAGGAATAGCACCTGCAAAACCGTAGGGACAAGGGAGGGGCAGAAAGGGGGAAGAGAGGAAAGGCACTGACTTCCTTCAGTACCTACTATGTGCAGGCATGGTACCCAGTGTTCCCTACTATGTGCGGACATGGTACCCAGTGTTCGCATCTCATTATCTCATAGATCCTACCAACGCTGGCATTCTATCCCCCTGCACATTTCACTGATGATAAAGCTGAGGCTCAGAGAGAGCCGGCAACTTTCCCAAAGTCACACAGCTCCCACATGCTGGATCTAGGGCACCAGCCCAGGCCTGTCAGTCTGAATCCAAAGTCCAGAGCCTTTGCTCATCCCCCCTTCACCTGAGCATCTCGCCTTCAAGGTAAGGATGAGGGAGAAAGCGCCCCGTCAGCATTCGCTTTTTGGGGCAGCTTAAGGCCCTCCTGCACTCATTCAGTTAATGAATATTTATCCCTCTTCCTTGAGTTCAGGACCCTGCTGGCCTTGGAGGTACAGCAGTGACAATACTGGCCCTTCCCTGTCCTCCTGGGGCTCCCTGGTAGGGGGAGGCTTTGGGGATGGACCTCAACTCCTGGCAAAGTCCTGCTTCACCAGACTTAAAAAGAAACCCAGGTGCTGTCCAGCCCCAAAGAGTGTGGGGTGAGAGGGTTGAGACAGGCTCCCAGAGCCACGGCTGGGGAGGCAGCAGGCAGAGCTGTCAGCTCGGAGCAGGCTCCTCTCATCAGCATGGGGCCCCAGCCTCCCCGCTTAAAGATCGCCTCGGGCGCTCTCTTAAAGATGCTAACGGTGCAGCTGACATTTGGGAGATCCTGGCAGGCGATCAAACCCGAGCTGAAAATCGGAGCTGCCGGGCGGAGGCGGGCACCAGGCAGCAGGGACCGGGGCCGGTTGGGGCCGAGGGCAACAGGGCTCGGGCAGCCGCTGCTGGTGAAGGCTGTGCTTTCAGGCCGCCCAAGGCAGGTGGGTATCCGGCTCTCTGCTGGAAGGACGCAGGGGAAGAGGGGGAGGATGCAGAAGGCAAGGAAGGAAGTGGGAGGAGAACGAACATGGAGAGACCTAGATCTCTGAGTTCATCCTCCAACTTCAGGTCATTCATTGTTAATAATCAGACCAGCTGCGGGAAGAAAGCCCACAGGCTGGATGGAAAAGAGGTAAAATGGAAGAAGGTTCCTGGTGGCAATTACATCTCTGGCTGCAGTGCCCAGAGCTGGGTCTCACCAATGAAGGGAGCACAGTGCTGTGAGGATGCAGAGGGGTCAGTGGGAGCAGTTCGGGAAGAAAGATTCTCACTCCACCGCTGCCTTGGACGCTCTTGGCCTTCCACAAACTTCAATGTGCCTGAGCCAATCTTGTCTCCTTTCCCTTCCTTTCCATCCAGTGTCCTTTCCACTCACCCATCACTATCTGTGCACCTCCACCCATTCAGTCACCTACTCATTCATCTATCTCATCTACCCTAGCTTCCATCTGACCGGTTCACCCTCTGCTCTTCTATCTATCCAGCCTATCTATCTAGTTAACCAATCATGCCCTTCATCCAGCCATTCATTAATTCATCTACTGGGCCATCCATCCCCCATCCATCCATCTCCATCCATTCATTTTCCCCATCCATTCATTCATTCATTCATCCTCATCCAAATGTCCATTCATTTCTGATGCATCCACCCAAAGAACACTTCTTCAGCACAGGAGAGGCACAGCCAGCCCAGTTTTAGGAAGTCGGGAAAGGCGTCCAGGGGGAAGACCATCTTAGCTGAGACATAAAGAATGGGTAGCAGGGATCCAAGTAAAACGTGGAAAGGAGAGTGTTTTCCAACGAGATGGGAGGCAAGAGACCAAGGCCTCTTAGGGAAACATCAGCTCGCAATCTGGTTGTAGCTGAAGAGAGAGCAGCTTACCAGAGAGTCAGGGAGAGGCTAACTCTGGGGCTGGAGTGGGCAGCAGAGCGAGGGTATGAAGCTGGGACACCTTGGCATAGAGCCAGGTGTATGGGCTCAGGGAAGGGGAGTGAAAGATCTGGAAGGCCAGGTCGTGGTCCTGCAGCTGTTTACCACTGACCCCTCCAAATAGGCCCATCCAGTCCCTGCAGTCCTCCCGCCATCTCTCTGGCCTCGGAATTCCCATTGTCTCCTTGTTAGATCCCTACAGCCACATCCTTTCTGGCTTTTTCTTGCTATGTGTGAACTCCAGCTTCCCTGGATTAGGGCTGGACCTTATCCTTCTCGGTGTCCTGCCCCATGATACTTGGCCAAAACTCAAAAGATATTCAAGAGATGAAAAGTGTATGCCCCCTCCCAACATCCTCCCCTTCTTCCTCTTGGGAACCCCTTCCGTACACCCAGTCACCCTGCCCAGAAGACTGGTGCTGTCCTCATCCCCTTCTCTCCCCAGTGCCACCGCCACGTTCAGTGAATCAGCCAGACCTGTCATTCCACCTGTCACACACCTTGAATCTTCTCTCCACCTGCTCAGCCACCAGCCTGGGTCAGAGTAGCAGCCACCTCGCTGCTCTCCCTGCCTCCATGCTTGTTCTCCATCAGGCCATGTGCAGGCTGCAATGAGAGAGATCTTCCTAGATCATAAACTTGACCATTCTGTTCTCCCACTTAAACCTTCTCATTGTCCTCTGGATAAAGTCCTAAATTGCTGTCATTGCCTATTAAGACCCTTCCCAAGTTGGCCAGTGCTGACTTCCCTGGGCACCAGCTTCATCCCTCTAAGATATGAAACCTGTCAAGTTCATTGCTGTTCATGTTGTGTCTCCAAAGCCGTGGTCCTGGCTCCAGCCCCTGGACGGTCTTGGCCCCAAGCCTAGAAACATCCTGTGTATTCAACTTCCTGCTCCTCCCACACTTGACTCCACTTAGACCCCACATTCAGTCCCAAAGAGTCAGGGAACCATCCCACCACCAACACCTGGTTGGCCCGCAGGTCAAAGAAAATATTGCTAATAGCTGCAAGAATATTAGCGTTAACCCCCAGACCCCTTCCTCCCCAGATCTGACCATTTCCATTTGTTATTTCTGCCTTAAACCACAGCCAACTGCTTGGGTTCTTCTCTGCCTACAAAACATTTTTTTAAAACTGATTTTATGGCTACAAAAATTTCCTTCCTGTCTTCACATTCACAGGAAAGAGAGCCCTGGCCCTGACTCAGAATTGGATTCTAGCTGGAGGCGTCCTCTCCGTGGCCGGCTCCAGGGAAAGGGTTTATCTGTTTGTTCCTTGACCTTGAGCGGGAGCTGAGGCAGCCAGAAAGAGGAGAGACAGGAGCTGGGAGGGGCAGGAGGAAAAAAGCTGGAGCTGTGGCCCCTGGACCCTGCACTCTGCCCTGAGGGACCAACCAGGTGATGGGAAATTAGAAAAGAGGGAGGAGACAGGCCGTGTTGCAGGCACAGCTCAGCCGCAGAGGTCCTGGGGAACAGGAAGCAGGCTGCCTCCTCTGCTCCGGGTCCTCTGAGGTCCCCAGGCTGCACTCTTTGCCTGTCCCCATCCCTTGTCCCCTTGGAAACGGAACAGACCAGACATTGAGAGAGCTGGAAGGAGAAGTAAACCACCCAGGTAGAAACTGACTTTGCCATCCACATGGGGGCCAACTGTGGCTGGTGTAGGGCATCAGTTGGCCTTGCCCATGGTGAGCTTACAGACTAAGGACAGTAGCATCTATGGCGACAAGCGATAAAGAGAGAAAAGTGCCCTTCTCAGAAAGGGTCTTCTTCCTCCTGGTGCATGACTGAAATTTAACCCAAATCTGTACTGAACGCCTCCTATTTACCAGGACCCTCACTCTCAATGAGCTGACCATGGAGGAGCAGTTAGAGCGGGGACTTTTATTTCCTCCCCAAAAACTTCGTTCTTACTACAAAAGTAAGACATGCTTGCTACAGATATTGTGAAAAATAGAGACGAGCTTAATGAAGACAATAAGACCATTTTTAACCCCATCACTTAAAGATGTCCACTTTGGACTTTTCGAGGGCTCGATTCCCCTCCTGGTCCTCCGTATTCAGCATTTTCTCTTGGAGTCTCGCATACAATACCCATGTAAGGACCTTATGTCTGACTACATACCTGTTTATCATTACTCGTTAATTCCAAAAGTGCTCATTGAACCATCAGTAGGTCACAATTTGGCTGTGGTTTAAATTCTTTGAGGGCAGAAAGATATGTACAGAAATCTAAGCTAATGTTGTTATAACCCAAATAAATCTGAAGTTCCATGTAGCTCAGTCTTGGTGCTGTGTGACTTGATAGTCCAGCAGTCAAAAGTAATTTAAATGAGTTTTTTAAACTCGCTTTTCCCCAAGAGAAGCTCAAAGGGGTCTAATTTCCAACCCACAGCATCAGCTCTCAGTGGCCCTTTGGCCCCAGTTCTCTCGGTAGAAGCTCTGGAATTTTGCACGTGCTCAAACTCCTGAACCGTTCTGACATCCACCTCTAGGCTTTTCAGTCACTCTCCTTTTTCTCCTTTCTCTCTCAGATACTTATTATGATCTACACTCAAAGACCAACCCCTTCTCCATCCCTTCTCCAGACAGAGTCAGTGGTCAAGAACCCAGATTCAGGTCCAGACCTGGCCCCATCACTCATCAGCTATGTGGCCTTTGGCAGGCCACTTGATCCCATGCAGCCCCAACTATGGTCCACAAACTGGTGCTGGCCCACACGCTGTTCGCTGATGTGATAAGTGAAGCATAGAAACTGGTAATAGTGTAGTAACTTGCATAGCGGTTTGGTACTGCCTCCATCGGATTGTGACTGTGTAGATTACAAAAGCGTAATTTTTGACAGACTGGAAATTTCTTTCCAAAAGTTCCTTCACCATAGATAGTTTGAGAAGCACAGGCTTAACCTACTCTGTGCCTCAGTTTCCTTCTCAGTAAAATGGGAATGATGATGGCCCCTAACCTGATCAGGTCCCTGGGAAAAGTAAATGAACTTAATTTATGGAAGGCTCTCAGGACAGTGACTGGCACTACAATCTCTCATTAAATGTCAATGTCACTACTGTTTTTGCACATTCCCCACATTCTGCATTTAAAGCACCCAATTCTCCTCTGAGGGCAGGAGAGGGAGGTTGAGAAGGAAAGTGGATCTTACCCTAACCTCAGTTTCCATGACTTCTAGTCAATCCTTGAGATTGAGATACCCTTGTGATTGCTTCCAGAATCTTCCAGTTTTCCAAAGGAACCACCAAGTAGTTTATTTACCCACTTATCAGTTATCTATAGATCACTTACAGAGTGAGAGCCCAGTGGCTAAGAGCTTGGGAACGAGACAGCCACGGGTTCAAGTCCTGCCTCTGCTACTACATCCTAGCTGAGTGACGTTGGGCAGGTCACATAACCTCTCTGAGCCACAGCGTTCCCAGTGAGGGCCCACAGCGGTCCCAAGTCAGGACTCAGCCCAGGCAGGCGATGCCCCCAAACCTGTGGAGACGATGACGACTCAGGCCTCGCTGCACCTGTGCTCACACGTGAAGACTCTGGCGACCTCCCAGGGTCCCACCCTCAGAGACTTCTTGTGGATTGAGGAAGAATAGGTGGTGGCTTAAGGTGCCAAACGTACTAGGTGTTACTTCTAGAAAAGTGAATGAATTTAAGGACTTTAAATATCTGAGAATGGACAGATGTGAAAATGCAAAGGCCTCAAGACGAGTGGAGGTCTCATCACGTGGACCTGTGTTGTACGGAACAGGGAGCTTGTCTAGCGGTCCTCTCTAAAGCATTCTGCCCACCCCTCCCCCAGCAGCCTGGCTGCGCCACACGAGGGCTCTGAAGGCTCCTCCCAAAAACCTGGTGTCACTTCTCCTGATTCACCAGCTCAAAGGAAGTCAGGTCACGTGGCCAAGCTGGCCGTGGCCGGGGGTAAGGTGCAGCGCCCATCCCCCACCCCGCCACAAGGCCTGCACATCACGGGGCAAGGGGGGCAGGCACGGAGAATCCTTTCTTTGGGAAGACAGCGAATAATTGGGAACAGTGACCGGCCCACTGTCTTCATCACAAATATTCACTCCTCTCTTTTGCACAGTTGGCTGCAGACTTCTTTCATCCTCCCATCAAGAGCTAGGTGGTGTTTTTTGCCCTCTCCCCTTGAATCTGAGCTGGTCCCAGGACTGGCTTTGAAAAGCAGAATGGAGCCAACATGATGCTGTTTAACTCCTGAGACTCGAGGCCCCTGCACTCAGCCTTCCTGGAGCGCTCCCTCTTGGAAGCCAGTGGCCATGTGAAAACCTACCATGTTGTGAGGAGGCCTGAAAGGGAGAGAGAGAGGGAAGAAGGAGGGCAGTGGAGAGGCCCTGACATATGAAGGAAGCCTTCTTGGACCTTCCACCGCAGCTGCCAGTCAAACACAGCTGAGTAAGTGCCCCTCACCCAGGCTTCTCTCAGGCGGGAGCCCTACATGTGGGGTCAAGTCTTCCGGTTTCACACACAGACCCAGACTGACTTGCGTCTCCCAAAATTCGTATGTTGAAGTCCTAACCATCAGTATCAGAATGTAACTGTGTTTGGAGATGCGGTCTTATAAGAGGTAATTACACTAAAATGAGGCCATTAAGGGGGCCTTAGCCCAGTAGGACTGGTGTCCTTATAAGAAGAGGGACACACAGAAAGACACCAGGTATTCGCGTGTGCACACGGGGAAGAGACCATGCAAGGATATAGCAAGAAGATAGCCATCTCACACCAAGGAGCGAGGTCTCAGAAGAAACCAGCCCTGCTGACACCTTGATCTTGGACTTCCAGCCTCCAGAGCTGGGAGAAACTAAATTTCTGCTGTTTAAGCCATCCAAGTTGGTATTTCCTTATGACGGCCCTGGGGGAATCGTCCACCCACCTGATCCTCGGGGGTGGAACAGGATGGGGATAACCCACAAACACTCTCCTCTGCGGGGCTGGGGAGGGGGGGTGAGGCAAACCACACCCCCTGTGCAGAGCAGTTCCCTCCGGGAGGACTTCCTTTTCCATCATCTCCTTGGCCACATCAACGGGGCTGAACAGCCTTCTCCATCTGCTTTCCTTCCTTTGGGACCCAGATGTGGTTTTAAAAAGTGAAGGGTCACAGCCTCTTTTGGTCCAGGCTGGCAGCTCTTTTGACAGCGTGACCATCTTCAGAACTTAGGTAACTATGTATCTATCTGTTGCCTCAACTGCGTATGCTAAAAGCACAGCCAGCTTTTCCAGCCACCCCTCTCTAGACTTTATCCCAAGTCCCCCGAGCGTGCCAGAGGTTTTAACAAAGGGAGTGATGGCCACACCCTGTGTGATTTTACCCTGAGACTGAGTCTTAACTAGACTCTGTCACCCAAGGGCATTTCTTCATTTTATTATTTTTCTGTATGTCTAGCCTATTCTTTATAGACTATTTGTGGGTTACCCATTTTGAAATCTCTACAGGGAGATTAAAATTCACAATTAGACTTCTTAAACAATACATTTCTGGGGACACAGACAGTTACATTTAAAGCTCATATTCTCCTCCAAGATGACGGTACCATGTATGCCAAACACCAATATGCTAGAAGCGCTACTGAAATGTCATTTGTAACTGGAATTTGCAGAACCAACTAACTGCCAGGGGGCAGGAACTGGGCCTGTTTGGCCCACTTGTCATGCCAAGAGCAGGTTTTTCCAAAAACGGCCCTGGGTTCCATGTCTAGGTTGTCAGAAAGATGAACCACTGGGTGGGGGTGGGAATGTCACCTTTTTCCACTTGGGCGTGAACTCAGCCTCCCACAGGACGGTGGCCCCCTTCTGATCCTCCCTGCATCCTGATTTGTCTCTTTTATCTTCCCGGCTTGCAGGCCCTGGGCCTCTGGAGCGCTCTCGTTTCCTTTCTCTTTCATTGAATCGAGATGAGAAATAGTTGCAGTTTTCAACCCTGCAAACCCATAATTTCTGGATTTTCTCTTTCTCTTTCATTCCTGCTTGCGAGCAGGCTAATTCCTCTCAGAGGGCATCTCTTTTCTGGAGTGTTTATGAAAAGCAGTGTATGAGTTTGTAGGGGCTGCTACAACAAATACAACAGGACTTTATTTTCTCAAAATTCTGGTGGCTAGATGTCTGAAATCAAGGTGTCAGGAAGCCAGTTCCTTCTGAAGACCAGGAGAGAACGATCTGTTCCAGGCCCCTCCTTGGCATGTGGATGACCACATTCTCCCTGCCTTCACATCACCTTTCCTCTGTGCATGCCTATCTGTATATTTCCTCTTAGAAGGACACTAGTCATGCTGGATTAGGGACCACCCTGATGACTTCATTTTATCTTGATCACCTCTTTAAGGACCCTGTCTCCAAATACAGTCACATTCTGAGGTCCTGGGGGTTAGGGTTTCAATATATGAATTGGGAGGGACTTGATTCAGCCCCTGACCTGTAGCAAAAAGCAACCAAGACGTTCGAGACATTTCTGTTTCCCAAGCTCTTCAGCAAAAGCCACAAGTGCAGTATAGTATCAGCTTTGCACGTTATTGTAGGCAACGACCTTCCCAAATGTTTTCCACTGTATAACATGGGTCACCATCTTTCCTGCCTCCAATAACTGATTCCTTGTCACCTGTAACCTGCTCCTAGAGCCAGTGCTACATATTTGTTGCCACTACTCCTAGGTACCAATTTCTGTATTGGTCAGGTTTTGCTAGGTTATGCTGTATAGCAAACATCCCCTAAATATCAGTAGATCATCATGGCCAAAGTAGCTTTTCATTTGGGTTTAATGTTGGCCAGGGTTTGTTTGCCCCTCTGCCCCACCACTCTACTTCACGTGCCATCTTTATTTTGGGATCCAGACTGAAGTTGCAGCCCCTATCTTGAATGTGTCAGCCTGAGAGAAAAGAGCCAGAGAGCTGGCATAACCACAAGATAGCATTTAAAGCTTCTGCTGGGCACCAGCATGTGGTCACTTCTGCTCACATTTCATGGGTCAGAGCAAATCACACAGCCAAGCCTGCTGTCAGCGGGTGTGGGTCTGCCCATAGGGAGGCACTGTGAGTTGCTGACCACAGGGCAGAGAGGCCTAACCTTCTTAGGGTCTAGAATTACTGGGAACGATGGCACCATCCACCACAATAGTTAGCACTGGCTAGGATTTACCACATGTGGGGCTTTGTGCCATCAGCTTCACATCCTGAGCTCACTGAGTTGTGATCATAGCCCCACTTTATAGATAAGAAAACTGAGGACTTGACAGGGGAAGAGCCTTGTTCACTACCTAGTATGACAAACAAGATCTAGGAACAGCACTTGAAAAATCCCTCAGGGTCTACACGTGTATCAGGTCTTATTCTGGTCACATGTCTTCGCATCAGCCGGGGTGAGAAGACGGTTGGTGATAGGGGTCCTGGCTCAGGATGTGGCCGCGGGGCATGTACACAAAAGCTAGCACGGGGGCGATGTTCTCAGTTGGGGTGGGAAGCCGGGAGCCAGCCGCACCCCCTGCCGGGGCGTTGGAAGAGCCCGTTCCTGGGGAGCCCACCCCTCACCTTTCAGTTCAGCTCCACCTGGCTCACCCTGCCCTGCAAGCCTGGGGCTCCCGCCTGAGCCACGCGGGGCTGAGAGAGGGCAGGGGGCTTATGCAACAAATACAGCTCCTGGAGGAGAGGGAGGGGGGAGGCTTGCGCTGTCCCAGGAGCCCCCGTGGTATGTGCTCTGCGATCTGTGCTCACCCGCTTGGCAGAAACTCCTCCTGCTCTCAGTGCCTCTGGGACGTTGAGCATTTTCAAGTCTGTTTGTTTTATTTGGTTTTTTGTTTGTTTGTTTGTTGGGAGCCAAGGAGGAGCTTAAGCAACCTTAGGACCTTATTACTATTATCCTGGTTTTACAGATGGGGAAACTGAGGCCCAGAGAGGTGAAAGCAACTTCCCACAGCCGGTGGTGATGTACCCAAGACCCAAACCCACACGGGAAGGCGGCAGTGAGGCTCGACGTGAGGCCCACGCGGCCCCGCATTCCAGGAGGCTGTGGCGGTGGGGCCCACGGGGAAGTGGTTAGGGAACAGGGCCTCTTCTGCTTCCCAGAGTTGTCCTTGGGCCGTCCCAGGCCACCGGGTCAACAGGCCTGTCCTTCACACCACGCACACCACACTCACATACGCTGCACACACCTGAAGTGCACACATACTGCATTCACGCCCCTTCATGTACATAACACACACTCCCCCCACACACACACCACACACATATTGTGCATAACACCCCCCCACACACACTATACATCACATACCAAACACAGACACATGCCGCCACGAACTTTTTCTTGGTTTTGACACCCAACTCAGAGGAGGTCTTTTTTTTAACTTCAGGTTTTTGAAAACAGCCTTGCTAGGAAGAATAATAAAACTCACAGCGAGGATGATGAGCCTGCATGGGGACCTTGTCAGGAAACTGACCGAAGGCTTTGCGCGGACTCCCTCAGTGAGTCCCCACAACCACCCCGTGAAGTAGGTGCTGTCCGTCCCCCCGTTTTAACAATCGGGAAGCTGAGGCTAGAGGATTTGGAACTTAGAATCAATGGGCTGTCACTGAACATGGATCAGGGTGTCTCCAGAAGCCAAGCTGAATGTCACCTTCAAGAACAAACGCCCCACCTTGCTTGCAGGCATAGCCCCTTCCGGCTGACCTAGGTTCCATCTGTGGACGCTGGTTTGGGGTCTCCCGCTGGTACAGGGAGACAGTGTGGAGGGGAGAGGGAGGTGGGGACTGGGGACCACGGAAGGTGTGGAAGGAGGAGAGGGAGCTGGGTACCTACCTCCTCTCTCTGTGGGACACAGATCACGCCACCTCCTCAGGGAAGGGAGTCAGGGAGGAACAAGACCAGGACAGCCCAGAATGGGTCCTGTCCCCAAGGTCTCCACATCCTGGGGCCCCCAGGTGGCTGGGGGAGGGGTTTCCTTCCCCTTCAGGGATGAGGACCGGGACTCTAGGGCCCTGGCACCCAGTTCCCCTGAGGCTACTTTCTCCACCCAGCTCTGGTCTTAGCAGGGCCCCCATCAGCCTGTCCCTATGGAAGTGGCGGGGTGAGGGGAGCCTCCCCCATGCAGCAGCCCATCTGATGCTAACAATGCCACCTGCTATGGAAGGCCAGCCCGTTCTCTGCAGCCCTGAGAGGGCAAGACCAGACGCAGCCTCTATGCCCATCCACTGGGGCCTGGAACCCGGCATGCAGACACGTGCACAAGGGAACGTATGCCAACACGAGAAAGAGCGAAGTCGCTACACGTATAGACCTGGAAAGGAGACCAAAAAGTGTAAAGGAAAATAAATTGCCAAATAGGACGGATAGCATTGCCCAACTTTTATCACAAGAAGTACTTTTATACATGCTTCTATTGACAGAAAAATCTGGGAGACTTTGTATTAAACTCTTGACCCTGGTTGTCTGGGAAGTAGAATTGTAGATTTGGGGAGGGAGATCATTTTACTATATTCTTTATACCTTCTGTGCTATAACAATTAAGACGGCTCATTTTTCTAATTAAAAAGTAAGTAAATGATGGTGGGACGGATGAGGGGGTGGGACAAGCTGGGTGTCTGTGAAAGATACAAGGACTTACTTCCCAGCCTCACTCCAGGCAAAAGTGGGGGCTCCGTCCACAGGGTTCCTCCTCTCCCACTGCCTTCCTCTCCATCCGCCCCAGCAGGAGCACTACCAGGCAGTTTTCAGCATCACTCCTGTAAGTTGGGACCAAGAGGCATTCTGAGATGAATGGCAGGGTCTTGGTCTGGAGAAGTCTGGAATCTTCAGAGTAGGACAGGTGGGCAGATACACATAAAGATAAAAGTAATCATCACAATGGTGGGGGTGGGGGGCACCTCCAAGTGCTCCGTCCTCTGCCCAGGGCTTCACATGCATTAACTCACTGAACTCTGACCACAGTTCTGTGGGGTTTCTCATTTTGCCAGTGAGGAAACTGAATCTCAGAATGGGGTCCTGGGGAGTAGACCCAGCCTTGCCCTGGGAGTCTGTGCTCCAGCCTCTTCAAGGACAGAATAGTCCAGCCTCTGAGCCCCAAGTCATCCCTGAGAGGCACCAGAGACACCAGGCAAGAAAAGTGGGTGTGGTGGGCGCAGGATGGATCCCGATGGAGCCCCCCCCCCCCACGATGCAGTGCATGTGTTGATTTGGTCCTCGCAGGAGGTACCATGGGCTCCATCTGAAGGTCGGAGGGAAGACCATGGCCAAGGTCACTGTGCTGGAAAGCATCATGGCTGGTGTTCCAGCCCTGGTCCATCTGATGGCAAAGACCTCCTTGCTCAGCCTCTGGCTCAGCGTCCAGCGCCATCCAGAGCCTCATCTTTGGTGATGCACAGCACTTGGCATCCAGCACATGCTAGATACACAGTTAGCCTCCCTCCTTATTCCGGTTCTGCCAGGGTGTGACCTTGGCCACGTCATCATTCTTGGGTTCCAGGCCTCAGTTTCCCTATTCGTGCAGGGAGGGTGTTGCCCTGGGGGTATCCTAGCTTCCCTCACAGCCCAACATCCTAGACTTCCACTGCGGAAGCTGGGAAGAACTGGTGGCGTGCCCCCGGAGCTGGGGCAAATTGGGGTGTCAAGGCTCTTTTCTGGCATGACCCAGGAAAGCCCCGCAGACGGTCCCCAGCACTCCCCAAAACAGCAGCGCTGGCCAAGCCTGGCTCTCCACCTCCATCCCTTGCCCGACCAGACTTGGTCTTCCACCCCGCACAATCACATCGACCCCTGGCCTCTGCCTCGGGCAGCCTCCCACCCTGGCCGGTGCCCGAAGCGCCTAGAAAAATCTCTCTGGCGTCCGTTCCCCAGCACACAGCCCCGACTGAGCGGCGGAGAGGTGAGCAGAGAGCGAGGGGGAGAGAAGGAGCGAGCAGAGCGAGCGGGCAGGCAGAGAGGGAGCGAAATGCAAATGTTTTTTATCCTCCTTTCTTTTAAATGCTGAAACCAGCCTTGACAGCCTCTGAAAATAAATGGCACCGACTCGCTGGGATTTCAAATTCCGTGATTAAGGGCTGAAGCAAATACTTCTTCCCTCCCTCCCGCCCGCCTCCCCGCCCTCCCTCCGCGGGCTGATAGAGCGGCTCGCGGGGCCGGGGACAGCTTTTTGCGAGCCTGCCAGGAGCTCTGATACGCAGCCTCCCGCCGCCGGCAGCGCTGCGGCTCGGGGCTGTTTATCAGGAGCGCTCACGCCGGCAGCCGCGAAAGCAGCTTTAAATCCCCTCCCTAGCCCGGCGGCCCCCCTCCTCGAGCCTGCACGCCTGCTGCTTGCACAGACACACACACAAAGTGCACGTGTGCACACAACACACACAGGCACATGTACACTAAGGCACGCACGCGTGCATACAACACACGCATGTGCCCAAGGCACACACACACGTGCACACGCGCGCACACAGCACAACACACACAGGCACACACCTAGCAGGGGTGGGTCTCTGCCTGTTCTCTAAGCAAAGCCGAGGAAACCTGCAAAGTTGGAGGGATGAAGAGGACGACGGGGAGTGCGCAGTGAGGGGAGGGGCCAGGAGGAGTTTGCCGGGGCTGCCTGCCTTGGGGTGGCTTCGTGCGGAGGGCAGCTTTGATGCCGCAACAAGAGAGGGTCCCCTCTCCTTAACTGCTGCCCCCACCCGCACCACCACAGTGGCTCTGAGCTGCCTCAGTCCACCCCCACACCACCGCTTGCTGCTAAGGCCCTCCCTCTGCCCACCCCAGGCCAGGTCTGGGTTGTACCTTCTCAGGTTTGGATTCCCCCTCTGGAAAATGAGGGCCTAGCACCAGACTATTAGGTGTCTACCCATGCTGGGTACCCATGAGACGCAGGACAGGGGAGCCCCACCAACCAACGCCTGGGACCTCACCAGTGAGGAGGCTGCCTACCCCTCCCCTTTTACTAGAATGAAAGCTGAGGCAGGAAAGGGAGTCACCCAGCTGGAAAGAGGCACAGTCCGGGTGGACCAGCACTGGCAGGTCTGGGGAGGGCTGGAGGGGTAGGGTAAAACAGAAAAACAGAGACCCCTCCCCTGATTTTGCTAGGAACACCTCTGCTCAGAGACGACACCTCCACAGACTCCCCGGCCCCTTGGCTGCTGGGCTCACTCTGCAGTCTGGACCCTGGGGGTGGACGGGTAAAGGCAGGGGCTTCCAGGTACCAGCTGCAGGGGTCTCCACTCCTCATGGGGAGCGGACAGCTGGCGCACAGAAGGCCTCCCTAGTCCCTCCTTCCACTCACCGCTAGTTGTGCTCTGAGCTTCCAGCAAAGTGGAAGGTGGGCAAGTGGGCAGGTGGGCAGGTGGGCACAGCACTGTAGGGGCACCGATGGAGACCTCTGGCACCTCGTGTCCTTGAGCAGCAAGGCTGGGGTGGCTGAGGAAGAGGAGCCCGCTCTGCAGACGTGGAACATCCCCCCTTCACCTTCACTCCCTTCCACATACCCTGAAGCTGGTGCCTCCCAGGAGAAGCCACCACCAGAAAAGGCAACAAGAGTTTACAGGGAGCAGCAAAGACGATGGGGATGCTGCTCCTGCTTGCTGGGCTCAGTTCTACACTGGGCATACACACGTTGTGAAATCCTCACTGCAAACATACCCATTTTACAGATGAGAAAAGCTGAGGCCCAGAAAGGGGAAGTGACTTGCTTAAGGTCTCCTAGCTGGAAAGAGACAGAGTCAGAATTCAAACTCACATTAACTTCACTCTGACCCTCAAGGCAGGGATGTCTCAGAATCCCCATATGTTCTTTTTTAAAATTTTTAAATTTTTTATGCAGATACTGGGGATTGAACCCAGGACCTCAGGCAGTGCTCTACCACTGAGTTATACCCCACCCCCTTTTGTTCTTTATGTACAAAATTATTAGCATAAAGTGTATGAAGTTGCCTCTATTCAACCATTTTGACCTGTAAAAACTTCAGCGTTGGGCAGTTGAACTCAAGAGCTGCATTCGCTGTGCATCAGTTCAGTTCCCGGTCAACATGGCTGCAAAGCAAAGCCGTGTCTGCCTAAATGGCGCAGAGCTGTCCCTCCTTCGGCATTAGAAGCTGCACAGGCTCTCCGGCCCTGTCAGGGTAGAAACTTGAGGTGATGTCCATCCAGAGGAGGGGACTCTGGAAGTCCCAGAGAGGGGAGGTGACATCCCCAGAGCCACACAGCAGGGAGGTTTCGGACCTGCCCTGGCATTTCTCCCTCGCACCTCCTAGCCATAGATATTGAGACTCTGGGGGTTGGGATGCCAGATTTAACATATAAAAATGCAAAACATTCAGTTAAGTGGTTGTTTCGAATAAACAATGAATAACAGTTTAAGTATGTCCCATGCAAATACTTCTAGTTAAAACTTATTTGCTGTTTATTTGAAATTTACATTTAATTGGGTCCCCTGTATTTTATCTGATGTTCATATCTGGGGGCCTTCCTCAGAAAGCAGGCTTTGAAACTGGGTGCTTTTCAATCCAGAAACTCCAAAACAGGCAGTAACAACACGGGTACCCTTGACACAGGGACCAGTCTGGACTGATGAAGGAGACTGGGATGGCTCTCGCAACTGTCACTTAAGGAACTGGGTGCTGGAGATCACAGTCAGTCATGAGAGCCCAAGTTTCCTCACAATGACTTGAGGGTGAGATGATGTGAAATGAAAGCTGAGATTTTCCAGAAAACTGTCTGTGCAGTCTCCCAAACACACATGCCAATCCCCTTCTTTCTAGCTTTCCTCTATACAGAGTCCAGAAGTTAAAAAACTCAATTTCTCAGCTTCCCTTGCAGCTAGGGGTACATATGTGACCCAGTTCTGGTCAATGAGGTGAAGGCAGAAGATCCTGGGGGAAATTTCCCTTCCTGAGTTAAAAGGCAAAGAATTCACCCTGCCCTCTTCTTCCTGCCTGGAATGTGGACATGATGGCCAGAGGTGCAGCAGCCATCTTGTGACCATGAGACTTTCCCAAGTGCTCCATTAGGGACCAGTGCCCAGTGCTTGGCTGTGGCAAACCTTTTCCAGGTCTTACTCATAAGAGACAGTGCGAGGTCTCCAAATGTTCTTTTTGGGGGAAGATGTTTCTTCATTCTAAGATTATATGCCTCATACTTTTGGGGGTTTTAAATGTAATTTATTTCATGAATTGAAGTGATAGTTGACAGTAAGATTTTAATGTGTGGTTTTCTTTGTTTTGTTTTGTTCTTGTTAACACCCTTCCCTAGAAAAAGTTAAAATTGGCATCACCCTATCAGCCTCCCAAGTTTTCTTTGAAAATTATATTTAGTCTCTGAAATCTCAAAAGCTTCAACAAACTCATACACCCAGGCCCAGCTGGGAGAAGAAGGAGGGGCGGCCCTTGCCACAGGCCTGCAGCATCGGGGTTGGGGAGGGAGGCGGATGTCCAGGGGCCACTGTGCCAGGTGTCTGCACTTCGGGCCCCGAGGGCCTGGCACAGAGAGAACATTCCCTGCCTGCTTTGTGCCTCCCACTGCTGCCTGGCCACCCCATGGAGGCATCCCCAGCAGAGTGGGAACAGCTTGTTGCAGCTCCCCGGGAAGGTGCGGCCCCCAGCACACTGTGTTCCAGAGGTCAGCGAGGGCATGTTCCAGGCTCGGGCCAGTGGACCGTGTGTGCACACCTGCGCCAAGGCCCAGTGGCTTGGCAGGTCCCGGCCAGGGACCGCCACACTCAGCTCAGCTGGGCGCCCAGCTCAGCAAACATTGAGATGGCCAGGGATAACAGGAAATCATGGGAGCATCCAGGCCCCCCAGGAGCCCTGCAAATGGTCCGGGAGACCCTGACAACCCACCCATCGGGAGAGAGAAGACCTGGGAGAGAGTGATGGCAGAAGCAGCAGGCTGGGAAACTGCTCAACCAGGGAGAGAAAAGGCAAACACTGTGCTACACTCACAGCATTTTAAATCTCACAGCTCCTGCAACTCTGCCCTAATGAGAAGCAGGAAGCACTGGCAGGTGGGGAAGGGGGTTGCCAAGAGGATGGCGGGGCAGAGAGTTTAGCCAGGTCTCTGTGCCCTGCTATCCTGGGGACCATCCTGCCCCACATAGACCCTGGGAGAGCGTTTCCAAGCAACAGAGAGCAGCCAGAACTCCTGAGGCTCACTTTTAAGGGTTCAGACTGGAAGGCACATGAGAATTAGACCACGCACGGGAAATGCACGCGTTCAGCTGTGTGTCATGTCCACGGTCCCAAAGTTCCTTTGCCTGTTACAGCAACACCCTGTCCCAACCCCCAGATATGAAAACACACAGCTTGAGGACAGCAGAGGGGCCCTTGTTCTCTCCGTAGGGGTGACGCTCGGCTTCATGCGCTTAACAAGGCAGTGAAGTGTCAGCTAAATGTCTGGCTGGCATCAGACAGTGCTGAGTTCAAATCCTGACTGAGCTGAAAACTGCCCGGCTGGGTGACCCTGAGCACATAACTTGTCCTCTCTGAGCTTCAGTTTCCTCTCTGTAATGGGGAAGAGGATGTCCACGTCCAGCAATTGCCATGGGAATTAATGTCAGTGCTGAGAACAGGCTCTCAACTACCGGTGACAGAAATGACCCAGTTGCTTCCAGACGTTTCCAAAATTTCTGGGCTCACAGGGCTCCTGGGAGATGCTTCCAGATCTCTTATCATTAAGAGAAGTATGCAAGGCTTCCCCTTGCATTAGGGAGGATTTATCTTATTTTTAAAGAAGTTGAGGCCACTTTGCAATCAGAGCCCTCATGGCTGGAGCAGAGAAGATCCTAGGAAGGGGTATTAATCAAGGCGCCTCAAGGGCATGCAAATCAGGAGAAAGCTCAAGTGATTAGGGCGTGATGGGGCCTGGGGTCCAGCCTTTATCCCATATGAGAAGAGAGAACCAGAGGCCCAGCTGGGGGCAGCGGCCAAGGGGTCTCATGGGGGCAGGAGGCAGCGGATTATGAGCAAGTGGAAGCAGAGGGAAAGGCCATGGGGGCGACAGCCACGCAGAGGTGGCCAAAGGGCCCTGATGGCAGCGCTACTGTGGCGTCCCTGCCGGCTTCCTGCCTCCCCTGTAGCTGCAAAGCCTGGGGCTGCTCTGGCAGGACCCTTTGCTCAGCCTGGCTGGGCCACTCTTCTAAAGATCAGAGAATGACACTTTGGGAGAGATGGGCCGGGGCAGGGAATAGGGCGTGGACAATCTGGCAGCGTCTACAATGAGACAGACTCACTCTGCATGGACCTGGGCCTTCAGCTTCTACAGACGTGGCCCAAAGAAAGAGGCTGGTATGTGCACAAGGATGCCATCTTGGGGATGTACATGTTAATGAAAAACTGGGATCAAATAGTGTCCAACAAGGGGATTGTATGAGCTGGTTACGTGTTTGCACAGACTTCCCTGTCTCCCTGTGATACAAGGATTTAGGTGTGGGAAGATGACCACAACATATGGTTTAGTGATGAGGGGAAAAAAATGTAGGTTGCAAAACACTGAGTGACGAAACCCATCTTTGGGGAAAAAAGAGAAGATGTATCTAGAAAAATCTGGAAGGAAGAGTAGTCACAGGAACGTCCACAGCAGCTGCTATGGAGAGGGTAGGTCTCAGATTATGGTGATGTTCTTCTTTTGTGTGAATTTTTAAAATAATGATAAGCATATATTACATTTCTAATCAATAAAGCTATTTTCTCTTCTCTTTTTAAGAAGGCTCCTCTGTGGCTTGACCTCACATCTTCTCCCCAATCCCTTTACTATGAAATAAAATATCCCAGCAGACCACGAGAGTGACACCCACCCAGCCTCCTTGGGGAGTCGGATCAGCGAGCCCTCTTTATCCGCCACACAAGGAACAGGCAGGCCAGAAACTGGGGTTATTTGTCAGACCCTCATCTTCTTTGGATTATGTAGGAAAAAAAAATGGAATATACGATTGTCTAATCATTATGTTGTACACCTGAAGCTAACGTAATGTCATGTGTTGATTATATTCAAAAAAAAAAAAAGGAGCACATGGCGATCAGCCCATACTGGGAGAAGATAAAGTTCTAGTGTGATTCCAAATCTCTTTTCCTAAACCCCTGGGCCACAGGAGTCTGGGGACCCAGAGGTGTCCCTTTAGAAGAGCAAGATGGTGCATACGGCATACATTAGGTAACAGTGCAGCAGGGCCCAGGCAGGCCCACAGGCAAACACATTAATATCTTTGCAATGAAAGGTACAAATCTTCACATCCAGAGGAATAAATAAAGCTATAAATAGCTTCCTGTCAGTTGAGGTCAAGGTTTGCCTCCAAATGAATTTGCCACCATCTTACCAAAAAACTGGGGTTTTCAGATCTTTGTTAATTTCAGATTCCAGATAAGGGGTGGGGGGCCCGATCAGGATCAGGCCCAGGCTCGCTGGTTTGACTGTCTTCCTGCAGGGCCCCCAGCATCGGGGCAAGTAACGTGCACAGTCGCTCAGGGCCCCTGCTTGGTTTAATGCTCTGGGGTCGCCATCTTCAAATTCTTAATACATTTTGGACAAGGGCCCCCTATTTTCCTTTTGTACAGAACCCCACAAATCACGTGGCCGGTCCTGCCTGTGTCCAGAACGAGGCCTGGCACAAGGCAGTCGCTCCGTGAGTGCTGGTTGAATGAATGAATGAAATATCCTGTCCGTCATGCCTGCTTTGCCCCTCCCCAATTTTCCATCAGTGTGGGGACTGGAGAACCAACCCTTGTCAGGGTCCCGAGAGGCCCGCTCCCTGGAGAGCCTGAGGTCCACGCAGGGGCACTCAGACCTGCCCTCAGAATCTCAGGAGGAAGCACTTGAACTTCTAACTTGTGCCCTGAGTGATTCAGACCCACACGACACTGTAAACCAACCGTGTGGTCATCGTGAAGGCAACCTTGCCCTCTCCCTCCTTTTCTGGCTGTGTGATCTTGGGCAGGTTGCCAAACCTCTCTGAACTTCCTAAAATGGGCAAAAGGTTAACTCCTACCCTGAAACCCTACCAGGCTGATTGTCTGGGAATAAGCCCATTCCTGCCAGTTATGGGGAGCTCCCCGGGGGGCAGGCAGTCTTGTCTGTGAAGCTGCCTCATCCCCTGTGCACCCCGAGCACTCAGCCTGGGGGTGTCAGGCATATGGAGGGCTCAGGAGATATGTCCGGTATATATGGATGGGAAAGCAGGATGGTCCCCACATCTCGCAGGGTTGCACGAGGGTGGGGGTGGGTGGGCGGAGGGCACACAGTAGGTGCTGCATAAGTGGAGCTGTTCTTACTGGTCTCGCCTCCTCCTCCTGGGGCTGTGGCAGCAGGTGAGCCATGCTTGGGGTGGAGGCTGTAGGCTGGAGGGCAGCAGGAGGGGAGGAAGGCGAGGGCCGGGAGGATGGAGTCCAGGCACGTCCTGATACCAATTAAGGCAGCTCTGGCGCAGGGGGGCCTCGGTCGGCATTTATCAGCCTGCCGGGGAGGGGCTGGCAAGCTGTCCTCTGGCTGACGGATTAGACAGCGGACAATTAGGTTTCAGGCCAGCTCTCTCTCTCTCCCTCACTCCCTCTCTCCCTCTCTCCCCCTACCCCCACCCTCACACACACACGCGCACACACACACACACACACACCTTTCACCATCAGTCTGTAAGGCCCAGTGACAGAGCCCAGCTGGGTCCCTGCCCAGCCCCCAATGGTGGGGACAAAACAGACACAGAGCTCCCACCCTAAGGAGGAACACCCCTCAAAGAGAACCACCAGGGAGACCGTGACCCAACCCTACAACCCACAAGGACCACAGCTCAAGACCCCAGTCTCCTCCCCAAGTAGCCCTTCCAGCTGGAATAGCAGTGGGGTTTTTCTTGCAAACCCAGCACATGGGAGATGACAGCAATGATGGTGCTTTTTAAAGCTGAGATGGGAATGAACCTAAGCCACCCAGGGACCCCTTCCTTCCTGAGAAATAGCCTCTTCCCTTCCCCAGTCGGAAACTTTGATCCCTGGGTCCCAATGGAAGGAATGTGTGGGCAAGGAATGGGACTTTGAAGGACTTTGCAAACCTGGAGGAAAAGTCTTCAAGATTCTAGAATGCTTTATACTGCAGACTCTCTGAGATGAGTCGGGAACACTAGAAGGGAAGGATGGCCTGGAGTTTTCTTTGGCAAAGGCAGGATCTGGAGGGACCTTGGGTAGCTCTTGCCCGCACCTGCAGGCTGAATCTCTGTCCTGCAAGCCCCTGGCCTCTCCTCTAGGTCTTGGACGCTTGGCCATCGCCCCGGCAGGACCTTCCCACTGAAGTTGTCTCAGGCACCTGACCCTGGGATCTCCGTGCTGGAAAATTAACATCATTGTCATTCCAAGGCCAGGTCCAGAAATCTGGTTTTAGCCTCATCGCCCCGCTTCCCTCCCCCTCCACGTCTGTAACCATCACACCCAGTCCCTATACCTCCCACGGAGCTTTCAAACCCTCCCATGGCCCCATAGCCATCAGCCTGCCCCAAGCCACCTTCTCTTGCCCCAGGCCTCTGGTCTTTCCTCGTACTCCGTTCTGCTTGCTCCCAGCCTACAGGGCTCATCCAGAACGCCCTCGGATCACGCCTCTCCCCGCTTCAGCTGCGGCCTCAGGTCCCGCCTCCCCACCTCCCTGTTCCGTTGGCTCCATTCACTCGACACCCTCTGCGATGATCTTGTTTATTCATTTGGTTACTTGGTTGATGTTTGCTACCCTCCATCTTCCATTGGGGTATAATTCAGGGGGGGCAGAAATCAGCACTCTTTTGTTCACCTTTGTCAGTCCCTGTCACCTGGCAGGGACGCTGGGCAGCTGTGGAGGGAGTGAGGACATATCGCCTGGCCACGAGGGCCTCACCCAATGGCCAGCGATTTCCCTAAGACCACACTTGCCTCACCCTCCATCCTTCTGCAAGAAACACTCCCCCCGCTTCCCACACCTCCCTCAGCCGCCAGCTCCCATCCCTTGTCCAGGCTCAGCGTGGATGTCACTTCTCCCCGAAGGCTGCTGGGCTGATCCCAGCCCGAACAACCACTGAGGCTAGGTGGCCAGCTCACTCATCTGCCTCTCCCACTGCATGCTGGGCTTCCTGGGGGCTGTCTCATCCACAATGCCTGGCACACAGGAGGTGCTCAATAAATGTTGGCCTCCCAGGTGAATGAGCCCAGAATGCTGGCTCTATCCTCAGCCCAGCCTCTGCTTTCCTCTGGCCCAGTCTCCCCTCTGCCTGGGGCTCTGAGGGTCCTGGGGCCGGAGTGGATGTGACCAGGCTGAGTGATGCTGAAAGGAAGTGTTCTGGGGACCCTGTAACTGGGGACTCTGCTCTGAAAAGGAGGCAAAGGCTTCTGGGATGACTGGGCTTTAGAGGGCAGGAGGACATGTTGCGGAGGAATAGGAGAGAATAGGGCATTTATTAATGAAAAACTGCAAGCTGGACCCCGTGCTGGTACTTTAAATGGGTTCCCTTGTTTATTTCTTATTACTACCTTTTGGATAAATAGTTTTGCCCCCACTCTTCAGATAAGAGGTGGCCAAAGAGATCTGAAGTCACTTGCCCGGCATTACACAGCTGCATGTGGCAGACCCAAATTCAGACTGGTTCCAGGAGCCATGTCCTTACTCCGAGCACAACCACCATCCATCCAATGGGCCAGCATCTGGGGAGAGGTAACCCAGCTGAGCAAGGCGTGGGGGCTGGATGGAATCTGGCGAGTGACGGGCAGCAATTACCTAAGAAGGCTGTGAGGACTACCTCCTCAACCCTGGAAGTCTGCAGTGAAAGCCAGAGGGGAAGTGGGTCAGTCACTTGTCCCCTCCTCTGTGCCTCAGTTTCCCTGTCTGCAAAATGGGGACATAATGACACCTGCATCATTCTGAGGATAAATAACCCTAAAGTGCTTAGAACAGTGCCTAACACAGATGGTTTTAAATAAGTAAATGGGAAAGGTGGTCGGTCGGAGTCCAGGTGGAAGGGCGGAGGAGCCCCTGGCACATCTTTGGGCCAGGAGGCTCCCTGGGCCCTGGGGCAGCAGGAGGCGTGGGGATGATGTGCTGGGGCTGGGGTCAGGGCTCATGGCTTCATTTTCCCCAGCCAGTGGCTGGGGCAGATCCTTGGAGAGCTCTGGGACGGCTCAGTGAGGCCACGAGACCAGTGGGCAGCGGGCAGCCCTCTCCCCTGGTCCTGGGAGGCTGCCCAGCACAACCCCTTTCTCGATCCAGGCCCGGAGAGAAAACGTGTCCTTCTCCCCTTCACCCAAGTGCACACAGGCTCCTGGGTCAGACCACAAGGCAATGAGAGGAGGTGACAGAGTCCCCTGAGGAAGAGTTAGATGGTCAGGCTGAGGGGCGCATCCCCCATCGGCACCCACCACAATTAATGTATTGTCAGCTGAAAGAAAATCACACAGCGACCTCCATCCTGAACTCTTTTCAGGGTGTGTTGGAGGTCAGCGGCTGCAGTGGTTGGTGACTTAATCCAAGCAGAGGTAGATGGCAAGTGCCAATGTGATCCAATCCATGCAGAGGCAGGTGGCCAGTGCTGATTTTTACTTAGCAGTATAAATCATGAAGATACACTGAGGCAGAGGGGTGGTGACAGTTCTTGACCAGGTGTCACAGGCTGCTTGTTCCTCAGTTCTGACTCCATCATTCACTCAGTCATTCAACAAACATATAATGAGCATCTACCATGTCCTGGTTCTGGGGTATAAAGCTGAGCGCACAGACACAGGACCTGCCCTCAGGGGACTCACAGTCCAGGGAATACAGTAAATGGGCTCATTATCACTGTCACAGGACACTGAAAGAGAGGTACAGAGATGGATGGGGGCCCCTGAGCCCACCCAGGGGTCTGGGCAGCTTCCCTGGTGGGGGGGGGGGCAAGTTTAAGCCAGCCCTGAAGGATGTGGTGGCTATCTGTAAGGCTTCGCAAAAACACTGCACCTCCCTGAGCCTCTGTTACTACATTTGGAAAAGGGGGTATCTCATCATAGCTGGTGTATTATAGATGTTGGGGGAACCTCAGTGATTCTATCAGATTAAAGAAAAGGAATTTTATCCTTTAAGAAATCACTACTAATTTACTCTGTTAATTACTCAAATGGGGAGGGGGTGTTGTTAAGGCCAGGAGGATCCATGACCTAGACCCAAGACCCCACTAGACCAAGGTCAAAAGCAGAATTTGAGTCTGTCAGATCCCCGAGAGGCCTGTGGCCAAGCCACCTGGCCCTCTGTGTGTCCCTGGCCCAGAATCCTCCCCTCCCACTGCCTCCTGACTTTGCTCCCGGGCCATCAGGCCCCTCACCTCTGCCCTTCTCCCCTCCCTGAAGGGAGGACTTGGAGCCAGGAAGGTCAGAGCTCCGCGGTTCCCCCGAAGCCCCCTCTCGGACTGTGGATGTCATTCTTGCTTGCTCACCCGCCCCCATCACACACACACCCAGCCCCAAATACGGAACCTCCACAAAGCCCCTTATTAAGAAATTGGTCAATTTCCTGCTAATTAAAATAAATACTGTGCCACATTAAAGGCCAATTAATTTTCAGAGCTGCCAGGGAAACATCGCCTGGAAAATGCACCCCCACCCCACCCCCACCTCCTCAGAGAAGGGCAGCCTGGCAGCGCAGGCAGCAAGGGGAGGAGCCCGTGGGCTGCGGAATCCAGCAGGGGTGGGGGAGGGTGGGAAGGAAGGGATGACCAGCTGTGGACCGGATGGCAGGAGGGGCTGCCAGGTGGGGCTTCCTTTTCCTGGAGGGACCCTGCTCGCTCAGCCCAGGAGCGCTGGATCCCAGCCCTCCCCAGAAAACATAATCCCTGAGACAAGATCTCCCAGGCCAAGCCCACAGCCAAAGGGGAGCACTTGCTCCATAACTGGTACCCTTGGTTTGTTAGAAAGATGCGATGCAGAAGGCTTGTGATTCCCAGGTCCTGCAAGGCTAAATTATCTCATTGAGGCCCGCCCAGTCCTAGGAGGGAGGTGCCATTGTCCCCGTTTTGCACACGAGCAAGCTGAGGCCCAGAGTCACCAAGTCCCTCTCCTGAGGTCACAGCTTCTAGAGGCAGAGCAGGGAGTATGCCTGGTTCTCCCAACTATACCCAGATAAACCTGCAGTGGTTTCTTTCACAACTTGGAGGATTTTTCCATAATATGAAAAAGGGCAGAGGAATATCCACATCTGCATAAAACAACTTTCATTGGTTGCATTTGTTCAAGGTGAGGCTTACCTGCTCCTGAATTATAAGAAATCTCCTGTCTACTGAGAGTTTGGTCTGTGCCAGGAGGCCTGCTAGGCCCTGTACAGTTGTCATCTCACTGAATCCTCACTAGCACGTGAGGCTCAGAGAGGTTAGGTAACGTGCCCAAGGTCACACAGCCTGCCCATGTCTTAGCCACGGAAACCTGTCTTTAAGGTCCAAGTGTTTCCATTTTCTCAAGGTCAAAGCCAAGATCTGTAGGTCTTCGCCTCTCCTGGCTGGGCAGTGAGCTACAGAAAATAACACTGGGTTCACCATGTGACCTCAGACATGCCTCTTCCCCCCCCCCCACCCCACCCCGGGCCTCAGCTCTCTCATCTGCCCAATGGAAGCACTGAACTCAATACTCCCCTGGACTTTGTTCAACTTAAGCATCGTGCAGAGGTCCTGGGTCTGGGACAGGTGGTCAGGAGCAGGGCATCCAGTCAGATGGTAGAAACAGCCGTCCCTCGGCCAGGACAGGGAGACCTGGCTGCCTCGCAGTGAGGGGCAGAAAGAGGCCTAGTGGCCAGACAGGGACACAAGGAGAACAGTGGGGAGGGCCCAGCCAGGGCCATAGAGCACGCCCTTCCCCGGCTTCCCCCCAGGAGATCCCTCAGACCGCTCACAGGGCAGTGTGGGGGCAGTGTGCTCTGACCCCAGCAGCTCCTATAGGACCTAGGTATCTGTTCCCCACCTACCCCCTGCTCTCCACTCCTCACCCAGTCCTGGAGATCAGCCACTCTGCCTCGGTCAGAAACAGAAGGAGGTGTCAGGTAGGGGTGGGGGTGGGGTTGTTGGGGGGGGTCCCTCTGGCCCTCCCCCTGGTGCTGAGCTCTGACTTGGAGGCCCCAGCATTTCACAGCCACTTCTCCCATGGGGATCATCAGAGAGGCGCTCAGGCGTCCTGCTTCTATTTGATAAGGAAGAAGAGGAGCAGGAGCAGGGGCTGGTCTGCGTCTGCTGTGCGCGCTCCAAGCCTGGGGATGGACAGCTCCACTCGCCCAACCTGCCCTAAGGAGCAGCTACCAGTGACAAGCAGGGCGCTGGGTACCGAGGACAAGAAAACCAATCACCCATGGCACTCGCGCCTGAGAAGTCACACTGACGTAGGACAATCAGATGGATGGTAAATGTGGACGCTGCACTGGGGCAACCGCCACGGGGCCGAGTGCACACAGAACGCCAAGCAACTCACCAGGAGGGTGGTGCCCAGAGTAGCTGACCACTGACTGGGGTCTGAAAACAGCGCGGAGAGGAAAGGGCATTCCTGACAAAGGGCACAGCATAAGCAAAGGCCCAGTGGCATGAAAGAACAATGGTGTCCTGGGGGAACAGAGCAGCATGGTATAGTCGAAGTGAAGCCGAATGCTTGGAGCTGATGAGACAGGAATGGCAGACTGGGGTTCACGCAGTCAGGCCATTCTGCGTAGTGCTCTGCCAAGTCTTAGAATCCATAAAAATAACAATAGCCATCTGCTACTGAATGGTTATGATGTGTCCAGCCCTAGGCTGAGCCCATCTCAATCACTGGTGCTTACTGAATCCTCCAACAATCCCCTTAGGTGAGTATTATTATCATCCTCATTGACAGATGAGGCCCAGAGAGGTTAGGTAAGTTGCTGGTGGTCACACAGCTGACAGTGGCTGGGCTGGGACTTGGATCCAGGTTCCCAGCTCTCACCTAGTAGCATGTGCTACCTCTCAGGAGTTTGGACTGCACCTTAGGGCAACTGGGAAGCATGAGGGATCTTAAAGGGGAGGTGAGTGGTACAGTGTTAGTGTTCCAAACCCCCAAGTCAGGCTTGTGGAGATTTGGCAGGTCTGTTTTCAAGGTCCACTGGTGGCTCCAGGCCTTCCAGGGATCTGCCTTTGCCAACCACCGAGGTTTGGCCTGAGGCTTGTGCCCTGGGGCTGGAGGCCATCACTGCAAGGGGACAGAGACTCCCACCAGACGGGGGTCGTAGCCCCTCCAGACCTTCCTGGCACCCCCCTCCATTGCCCACTCTCTTCCCTCGTGCCTTCCTTGCTCAGGGATGGCCTTTCTGGGTGCGCCTGGGATGCGATCCCCAGTGGAGCCAAACCACCCGCAGAAAAAGCCCAGCAGAGGAGGCCTCCCCTCGGGGCGCTGCAGCAGCCCCGTACCCCTTCCCTGCTTCCTTCCCAGCCACCAACTGCCCGGTGAGGATCTCAGATGCTGCAGAGTTCCTTTCCTCCATCTTCCCTCCAGAGGCTCCTCTTTCGACCCCCATCCCCTCCCCTCCAGCTGCCCCAGGGGCCTCAGCATTACATGCATCACAAGACAGCAGATTTGGGAAACTCTTCAGCATTTCCCCTCTCCAACCTCCTCATTGAACATGGAGAAGCCGAGGCCCAGACAAGGACAGGCAGCAGGGCACCTAGGGACCGCTTTCCTGGGCTCCTGCCGCAGCCCCGAGCTCCTGGTCTTCCGCCCCACCACGCATTCACTGACAGTCCTGCGTTTGCTTGTCGGGGCATCTCACATTCGGTCCTCACATCTGCCCAGAGCAGGATGAGTTCAGACAGGGAGGCTGGGCTGAACTGCTCCAGCTCCTTCTGTCTCTAAAAATGCAGAGTCTGTCAGCATCTGTGCCTCACAAAGGAGTAAAAAGAGACAATGACTTACCCAAGTCAAGCAGCAGGCTAGCCACAGTCAAAGGGTCTTGGTCTGTAGTCCTTCCGGTTCTTCAGCGTGAAGGCAAATGCATGGGCTTTGCTTCCCTTTCTGGACTCATGGCAGACCTGACTAATTGATCACAGCACTCTTTCCCTCTAAGCCGGAATGCAGCCTCAGAATCCTTCTCAACACATTCTTCTCAACGCAGCCTTTAGCAAGTGTGAGCTGGCAATCGAGGTGACACTTGTTCACCACCCTTCCTAGATTGCAGGATCTAGTCTGGTCTCATATCTGCCCCAGCACCTGGCCCAGGGGCCAGCACATAGTACAGGTCTCAGTAACAAACATTTGCTGAGTGAATGAACCTGAATGAATGATCCCTCCCAAAGCCAGGTGCTCTCGGCCAGCTTCCTTCATTATAACCACATGGCCACACAATAATAGTAACGTCCCCAACAGCTGAGATTTCCTGAGTTCTCTAAGGTACTTCAGCCAAGCCGAGGGACCACTGGAGAGGTCATCTCCCCAGGCCACTCATCACCTGGCCTCCTGCCTCCCGGTCCAGCACTCTGCCCGCCCACCCCCCCCCCAGCTTGCTGGTCACTCTCTGCAGTGGTCCTGGGCCTCCATCTGGGGACTTGGAGGGTGTTGAGGGAGGTCTGAGGGACTAGGGTGGGAACAGGTTAATCAGGAGCTTCCACACTCTGCTTGGAATTTTAGAATTGCAGAATAGGGGAGATCACAGTGTACCCCCATATTGGTACAGGTTGGGAGAGAGTGGCCCCGAGGAGGGGTGACCTGCCCCAGGTCACCCAGAGGGTTTGGCTGAGGTGGGTCTGCAGAGCCCAGTCTCAGAGTCCCCACAATGTCCTTGGCATCCTGTGCATTCACAGTTAGTTGTTTATTTAGTGTCTTTTTAAGAATGTGAGGCCCTTGGAGGGAGGGACCCTGGGCACCTAACGTAAGGTTTGGCTCAAGACAGGTGCTCAAGGAACACTGGATGAATGGAAGGAAGGAGGGTGGGGGAAGGAAGGAAGGATGGAGAGGGCGGGAGAGAGGGTGGGAGGGAGGAAGGAAGTGGGTGAATGAATGAGTAGGTGGATGGACGGATTGATGGAAAGATGGAGAAGGTTGGGAGGGAGGAAGGATAAGAGGATGGATGGATGGAAGGGCAGGTGGATGGGTGGGTGGGTGGATGAAAGGAAGAAAGTGATCTGTGACTGTCCCCTACATGGGGAGGCATCCAGTGACTCAGGGCGAGAGGACTGACTCTGACATAAGAGCAGGCAGTTCACCCAGGGCCCCTCCTCCCTCCCCAGCGTTTTCATTAGGACGCATCTGCTGCACCTGGCCCCCTGGCCGCTGCCTCAGGAAGACGCAGACGCTTCTGCTGGCTTTATTAAGGACCTATTAACCTAGTGTCTTCCAGGCCCAGGTTTTAGAAGCATCTCTGGGCAGGGCTAACACTGCTGTCACTGCAGACCTTGGTAGGGAGCCCCCAGAGGGGCTCCAGTGGGAAGGGCCAGAAACCTGGGGTTACAGCGAGGGACTTAGAGCCACACAGTCCTGCCTGGTTTAATCCCAGTTCCTCTGCTAATTGGCTGTGTGGCCTTGGGCAACTCACTTCCCTTCTCTTGAGCTGCAGCTTCCTCATCTGTAAAATGGGGTAATACTGCGCTTGTTTGAAAATTCGTTGAGCTAATGCATTATACTACCCAGCACAGAGTAAGCACTTGCTATAACCAATGACACCCTGGACACCCTCTGGGAACCTGGCGGGGTGGAGCGCTCACGCACATCGGCCACCTGGTGGGACAGGGAGGTGCTGTGACCGTCCTGAAGTTACAGATGCGATGCGGAAACTGAGGATAACAGGGAGATGAAGTGCTTGGCCGGAGCCACACTGCCTGGGAGGGACAGGGCCAGGATTCAGATGCAGGCAGTGGACGCCACAACAGGACTCTTTCCTGCCTGGCTCCTGAGCGGGAACAAAGTGCCTGGGGCGGGTGGGCAGGGCTGGGGGTGCCTCTCCCACCAGTGACTTGAAGTGACAGCATAGCAGAGGGGAGGGTGAGCTGGGACAATAACAGAGATTTATGGCTTCCAACTCGATTAACTGCACCATCTGGATGCCACACGTCCACCTGGGCGTATGAGGGACCCCAACCCTTTAATATAAATAGCAGGGAGAGACAAAAAGAGTGGGAGAACTGGTGTTGAGCTGCCAGGTTGACCGCAGGGACTGTGTGGGGCTCACCTGGCCCTCCTGAAGCCACCAGTGGACCCTTGCGGGGCATCTCTCGCTGAGAGTGCTGAGTTCCTGCAAGTCTCAGGGGAGCCCAGAATGGTTGAAGCCCAGGGTGTAGATGCAGAGGCAGGGGCTGTGGTCTGAGCCACGGAAAAGATCAGAGGATGAGTAGGAATGTGGGGAGAATTATAGGAACACAGACAACGTGATGCTTGCTCTCGGCGTGCATGGCAATCCAGTATCTGACCGCCTTCGAGTTCTGGGCCACTCCTACTGTGTAAATCCCCAGCAAGTGACTTCCCCTCTCTGAGGCTCGGTCCTCTCACCTGTGAAATTGGGATCATTCTGGTCCTTACCTCTCAGGGTTGTTTTGAAGGCTAAATCAGATAAGGAAACGTAGAGACCTCAGTGTAGCGCCTGGCACAGAATAAGTTCCCTATTAGTGCTTGTTGTGATTATTATCCCCATCTGCCAGATGGGAAGACCGAGGCCCCAAGAAGGTAAGTGACTTGCCTCAGGTTGTATAGTGGGTTGGTGGCAGAACCCGTGCCAAAGATGGACCCCAGGGCCCAGGGCCCAGGGCAGCAATCCTAGGTCACACCAGGGAGAGTAGTAAGCCCCCTCCAGGTCCAATAACAGCTGCCCCATTCTGAGCACCTACTCCATGCCTGACACCGTGCTAAGAGCTTTTATGCATCACTTAATGGGACCATTACAACTAATGAGGTGGGCACTGCATTGTCCATATTGTCCAGAGGTACAAGCTTTGGTGGGCCCCAGAGGGATTCACCAACAGGACTGCATCTGAAGCCCTGGTTGTCAACACATGCTACCGCCCTCTGGATAGAGGTAGCAGCTTGTCATTGTAACCACTGTTCCCAGTTCCCTCCTCCCTGGGTCCTTCTTTCCTCTTCCAAGAAGAAGAGGGATAAATATGATGCCAAGCCAGCCATGGTGGACCTGAAGTCTTCTGATCATTAGACAAGCTTCCCCTTCCAGGCTGGGGCCCCTCTCCTCCATGTCAAAAGAGGAAGGAAGGAGGTGGGGAGGAAGAAGGTGAGGAGGATCATCACCCATGTCCCGCCCTCTCTCCTTAGCTCCTTCCACACCAAGTGGTCAGAAACCCTTCAGCCTGCACCAGGCCACTCTGGGGAGCCAAGCTGGTGGGGTGGGGGAGGAGATTTGAAGCAGTAACCCTCCTCCCTCACACACACACACACACACACACTCACACTCACGCACGCACACACACACACATACTCCCTACATTCCCATCTGATCAGCCTGGATGCTGAAAATCTAAGTCTTCCCCATACAAAAACCAAAAGCTTCTCCTTTCCATTATAGAAACCCCCGGAGACCTGAGCTGCTCTGCTTGCTTTTCTCTCTTGGCCAGTGTGGCCAGGACAGGGGCTGGGGCAATGACAGCTGTCCTGGCCAGGGGACAGAGGTCCCAGTCCTTGGCCTGGGCCCTCGCTGGGGCCATACTCCAGGGAGTGGCCCAGAGAGCCAGGCGCCCACTGACCCCGCCCCCTGCCTGCCAGGAGCCGTGCCAGATGGGAAGGCTCTGGCGCCTGGCCTCCTGCCCAGCATGCAGGCCCCCTGACCTGTCCTCCTGGGACCTCCTGGCCTGTCCATCCGAGGTGACCCTTCCCCTTTCCCCACAGAAGCCCAGACCTCTGACCCTTATTAAAAACAAACAAAATCTGGAGAGAAATCCTGCACAAACATCCTTAGAGATGATTGTGTCCCCTCCCTCCCCTCAACACACACGCACACCCACACATACACACAGCCTAGGACGTGCAGGGCTGCAGCCAGGCTTCCACATAAACAAGTTGTTGCAGAGTGTCTTTTGTTTATCAAACATTTAGGTTTCCCTCAACTTTTTGGTGGGGGGGGTGTGTGTGGAATGTTTCATAGCTTTCTGGTGAACAGGGAGTGGAGAGAGCCTGGGGTTTGGCAGGATTTCATTTCTCCCTCCGTGCTCTCTGCCAGTTAGAATCTGGGGAAGGTGAGATGAGGGGAAAGCGAACAGGCAACAGGAAGGGAGAACCTCTGGGCATCACATCGGAGAAGTCCCCCCACTGCCGATGGGGAGGTCAAACAGAAAGGACTTCAGGCGGCCAAGGTCAGCCCCGAGGCCTGGTTAGACCGGGCCAGACCGGGCCAGGCCGGGCCTTTGGGAGGACAGGGCCAGCCCTCCGCGTCCCCTCGGCGTTTCGGACGCAACCCAGCGCCTGGCGCTCAGAAAACCTCTGGGACGGACGGCTGATGTGGCCCTGCCCCCGCCTTCGACGCCTGGAAACCAACGAATCCGACGGAGACAAAGGCGGGGCTGCTTTACAAAGGCAAACGACAAACACTTTTGCTTTTGTTTTCCCACCCAGGAGGGCGACCAGGCAGGTCTGGGGTACCGGCAGCGCCGGGGCTGCAGCAGTTCGCCCGAGTCCGCCACGCGGGGCTGGCCCGGGGCGCATGCGCGGGCCAGGGCGCAGGAGGCCGCGGCCGCCCGCGCAGCCTCGCTCCGGCCGGTCTCCGTGGCAACGGGCTCGCGGGGGGAGGGGCCGGGCGCGCAGGCCGCGGCGGCTGCTATTTCTGCCGCTTCCTGTTCCTTGCGGCCACGTCGCCATGGCAACGGTGTTACTCACCGCGGCCGCTTCCCGGCTCGGCTGGCGCGCGTGACCCCGGCCGCCCGCGCCCCCTCGTCTCTCACTTGCTGTGCTCCCGCTCTCCCCCTCGGCGTCCTCCTCCTCCGGCACCGGGCCACCTCCCGCGCGCCCCGGTGCCCCCTCCTTCCCCTCCTCCCCGCCCCGCCCTCCCGGTGCCCGCGGCCCGGGAGAAGGGAGGGAGGGAGATTGATGGCGGACGCTTATTAAAAAACATTGTAACCGTTTCCGTTTTTATTACGTTGACAAGGGAGCGTTATTTACTGTTATTGTTTGCGAAGCCGGCCGCGCCGGAGCGCGGGCGGCCTCCCGGGAGCTCACCTTTCGGGCGGTCCCAGGGAAGTCGCGGGTGGGAGCGGGAGGCAGGGGTGCGGTAAGGCCCGGGGCCTGGGTCTGCGAGGGGGCGCCCAGGCAGCCCTGGGCCCCTGGGTTCGCTCCTCGCCCCTTCCCCCAGCCAGCCCGGCCGACCCTCTCGCGGGGCGTGTTTGCGCGGGGAGAGGCTGCAGAGGCCGGGTGACTCGTGTTGAAGGAGAAAGGCAACAAAAAATAAAAAAGAAACAGATGACTTCATTCTCGGGAAGGCTCCGTCCTACGTGGACCAGTTTCCTGGGGACTGTGGTGGAACATACCGGCTGCCGTTGGAAGCACTCGAAAGGAAACCAGAGAAAGACCAGAAAATTCTCAGCCTTGCCTGAACCAAGCAAGGGCAGGCTGCTGGCACGTGAGCTCTGGGTGTGCCAGGAGGAGGGTCGAATTACTCCACCTGCGCTGAGGCTTGACTTCCAACAAACCTCCGCATTTAGACTCCTGTACCCTGAGAGGGTGAGCCACTGCCCCAAGGTCACACAGCCAGTTTTCATTCTGCTCAAACACCTGCAGGGACAAAACCAGCAGAGGCCAGGGAGCAGAGCCAGTGGTTGGACTTGGGGCCCTGGAAGAGGATGCGGCTCAGCCGGAGGCGGGAGAGGGGAGATTAACTCAGCAGGTAAAAACTCTGGCTGGGCTGACTCCTGCGTACCCCACCAGAGCCCTCAACTAGGGGGTTTGTCTGACGTATGTCCACTGGGATCAGAGGGCCTGAAGGATGCCCCACCCTGCAAGCCCCTGCTGGGATGTTCATCTCATCCTGCTAATTAACGTTTGCAGTTCTGTCCCTAACTTAACTCCCCACTCTCGAACATTATTAGGCGAAATACAGTTGCTGCTCTGGATAGGTGAGGGAGGAGGGCAGAGGAAAAAGGCTTGAGTTCACACTATAAAAACTGCTTTTTAAAAATGTTTATACTTATGATGAACAAATGACTCCTAATGAACACACCAGGTTTTGGAAACGGAGTTTTCAGACTTGCAGCCTGTTTTTTGTTTTTTTCCCCCTTCTGAGGGCGGGTGCTTGGGATTTGGTCACCTTGGCCTTAGATGATCAACAAGGGCTCTTCCAGCCCCAGGATCGCTTCTGCAGATTCTCTGGAGTCTAGTGTGGGGGTCCAGTTCCCGGCTAAAGCCTCTGGGTCTGGGGCGTGGCAGCAAGATCCTTATCTTTGGCTCTGTTCCCAGCACCCTTGAGCTCTCAGCCTCCGAGTCCTCCCTGAACGTACGAACCAGAAGTCTTGGGCTCCAAGAGGAGAGTACCCCTACCCCCTGGTCCTTCCTCAGTAGCTTGTCCCAGCCCTGTGATGCAGGAAGGCAGAGGGACAATGAAACCCAGCACCGCTCTTCACTCCTCTGTCATCAGCACTCGCCCCACGGGGCCAGCCTTCCAAGCAAACCCACTTCTGGTAGCAGGTTTAGAAAGTGGAGGTGTTGTTAGAGTTGTGTCCCTGGGCAGCGTTGGAACAGGACCGAGATGGCACAGGACACCCAGCATCACAGAACTTCAGAGCTGGGAGGAACTTGGAGGTTATCCAGACCAACCACTCCCGCTTCCAGTGTTGCAGGTGGGCAAACTGAGACCCAGAGAGGGGCAGAGACCTGATTGGCATTTGCCTCTAATTAGTAACAGAACCCAGGTGCCTTGCTCCCTATTTGGGTGCTCATTGCTCCACTCAGATTCCTCTGTGGAATTATCTGTATGATCAGAAGTTTGGGAACGGGGTGGGGAGGGGCAGGATACCTATAGTGAGGCAGGAGGCACTGAAGTCAGACTACCTGGGTTGTAAGGCAGTCCTTGGACAAGCAAATTCTCTCTGAGCCTCAGTTTCCTTGTGTGTTAAATGGAGAGAAAAACAGTACCTGCCCTCAGGTTGGCTTAAGGAATAAAGGAGACAGTACAGGAGAAGCACCCAGACTAGGGCTGGGTACTTACTAGTACTGAACTGATGCTGGGAAAGAGGCTGATGCTGGTGGTGAGGCTGGTGGTTGGTGGGTTGAATGGTGGCCCCCACAAAAGATATACGTTCAGCCTAATCCCTGGAACCTGTGAATGTGACCTTATTTGGTAAAAGGGTCTTTGTAGATGTTAAGGATATTGCGATGAGATCATCCTAGATTACCCAGGTGGGGCCTCAGTGTCATCCCAGGTGTCCTTATAGGAGACAGAAGGCAGGGACACGGAAGAAAAGGCCGTGTGCAGGCTGAGGCAGAGATGGGTGATGCAGCCACAAGCCAAGGAATGCTTGGGACCACCAGAAACGGGAACAGGCAAGGAAGGATTTCTTCCCAAAGTCTTGATTTTGGCTGACGCCTTGATTTTGGCTTTCCAGCCTCCAGAGCTCTGAGAGAGCAATCTTGTTTTGAGTCACCAGGTTTGCGGTGACTTGTTAAGCAGCCAGGAAGCTCATACAGTGGTGATGCTGCAGTGATGGCCATGATGGTGGTGGTGGTGGTGGTGGTGACAATGATAGAGATAGCGGTCGTCGTGGTGATGCTGAGAGCAGCCACAAACTGGGTACTGAAGAAGAAACCGTTCCAGGCCTTTCTCCTGGCTTCTAGTAGCTCAGGCATCCCCTGGTTTGTAGATGGGGTCACTCCAATCCTCTGAGCCTCTGTCTTCACATGGTGTCCTCCCTTCCCACTGTCTTCCTTTGCATCTGTCTCTGTGTTGACATTTCCCCTTTTTATAAGGACATTGGTCATATCGGACTAGGGCCCACACTCATGACCCCCTCTTCGCTTGATTACCTCTGTAAAGACCCTATCTCCAAATAAAGTCACATTCTCAGGTACTGTGGGGTAGGGCTTTAACACATCTTTTGAGGGGGACACAATTCACCCCATAATGCTGGTGATGATGGAGATAATGGTGGTGACAGGGACGAGGGTGATGGTGATGGTAACAGGCCTCAGCCCTGGGCCCCCAAACTCTGCAGGAGCTACTTAGGGAGCTGTGGTCCATCCCCATGGCTTTCTGGAGCTCAGGAGTCTGTTCTCTGCAGTGAAGAGCTGGGTTGAAATGTCCAGCTGAAGGGGCAGAGAAGTGAGAAAGATGATCACTGCCAAGTTAGGGCCACGGGAAGACCCAGACGCCCTTCTGGAAGCTCTGCTGTACCAGCTGGGAGTCCTCGAGCAAACCTTTTAACCTCTTGGCCTCGGGTTGGATCTGATGTTAAGGAAGAACTTGGTCTGCTCCAGGATGCAGAGAATTTGGGATTCCAGTGTTGTGGACATAGGAGCCCAGCCCGCCTCAAGCCAGGGGAGTGTGTCAGGGTGAGTGGGCAGCAGGAGGGGGGGACAGGAGAGCTCTCCCGCTGGCTCCGTGGGTGCCTGCCTCCTCCCTCTGACACAGAGAAGGCATTTGCCATTTTTATACACCCTCCCAGCTGCCAGAAACCTCCCTGAGGGCAGGGACCACAGTGTGCTGACCTGTAAGTCCCCTTGGAGCCCAGCATGGTCCTTGCCACAGATTGAGTAGGGGCTGTTTTCCAGAATGGCTGGTCCTGCCCTTCTCTTTCCATCTGGCATGAAGGAGGCAAGACAAGGTGGGGGTAGCCACCTATTTCTGCATGTGATCTTTCTCCACCAGACCTGGGCCACTCAAGGAAGATGTGCGACCACCTGAGTGGAATAGCAGAGTCAGCCTGGCCTCGTGTTTCTTCTGGAGCCCGCAGCACCCAGTAACCATAGCAGCAGGCAGCCTGAGCCCCGACCACAGAAAGCCCACTGGTCTCTGGCAGAAGACAGGCAGGGTCAGGCCACTGGATTTTCTCTTATTAGACACAATCACATTAACTCCCTCCTCTACTTATCTTTCTCCAGCTTTTGCAGAGCAAGAATGATAATAGCACTCACTCATTCATTTGTCCAATTATGGCTCTCAACCAGCACGTGCTCTTGCCAGGCACCGTCCTGTGCACCAGGAGGCAGTGGACGGCAAGATGCAGTTCCCTGCGCTGCGTTTGTGCGGCTCACGTTCTAGGGAAGAAAGTGACAAAGAACAAAGAAACAGGTCAATACTAAGAGCCAGGGAGCAAGACAAGTTAGAGAGAAAATGAAAACAGAGGAGGGGCTAGGGGGCTAGGCCAGACAACAGAAGGGCTGGAGTTTGGAGAGGGAGGTCAGGGCAGTGAGGAGATGACAATGGATGTGACTTGGGTGAAGGGAGGGGGAGAGCCCTGTGGAGAGGGGAACAGCAAGTGCAAAGGACCTGAGGTAGCCCATCCCGGTGCCCTGAGGGCTGCAGAGGGAGTACATGCAGGTCTTGTTGAGGACTCAGATTTTTCCTAGATAAACCTAAAGCCAATGGAGGACGGGTCAAGGGGAGTGCAAGCCAGGGGCCAATTTGTGTTTTTAAAGAATCTCTCCGGTTTCTGAGTGGATCAAAGACTAAAGGAGCCAGAAGGAGGCTGGGAGAAGTTAGGAGCCGATGGAGTCCAGGGGAGAGATGGTGGTAGCCTGGTTGGGGACAGCAGCAGTGGGAGAGACAGAAATGGCTGGATTCAGGGTTTATTTCAAGTAGAGCCATCATGATTTGACAAAGGATCGGATGTGGGTGTGGAAGAAAGAAAAAAGCCAAGGATGACTGCAGTGTCAAGAACGGTGGGAGGTACCATTTCCTGAGATGAAGACTATAGAAGTGGGGATGGGGCTGGGTGGGGAATCAAGAGTTGGCCTTTGGACAAGGGATGTCTGAAAAGCCTATTTGATACGCACATATTGTGCACTTAGAATGATCAGATGCTGTCATTTAATACACACAACCACCCGACGAGGTTAGCACTACTGTTATCCCCATTTTACAGATGAGGAAACTGAGGCCCAAAGAGACAATTTGCCCAAGAGTGGGAGGGTACAAACCCAGGCAGCTGAAAAGCCTACCCTCTTGTTGGTCCAGTCCTTGGCCCATCTGTTTGTCCATTTATTTGCTATTATCTGCACGGTATGCTAAGCCTTGCTCTAAGGTCCTGGCGTGCAATGATTCTTTCCTGCTACGCACTGTGCAGGCACCAGGGAGGCAATGATAAGCAAGCCAGACTCTAGCCCAGCCGGCTTGGAGCTGACTTTCTAAGGAGGAGATAGGCAGGGGACGAGCAAAGAGAAACACTATGAGGAGATGTGCTCGGTGCAACAGAGACGAGTCTCTTCTTCAAGAGGATAATCGGGGCACACACTGTAAAGTGGTTGGGGCTGCCTTGGAGGAGGGGAGATATCTCAGAAGTAGCCAAGCTAAGAGCAAGAGGAACGGCATTCCCAGCAGAGGGAACAGCAGGTGCGAAGGATCTCCCTGTGGGAGAGCGGGGAGGGGAAAGGGCGAGACTGGCAGCTCCAGGCATGGCTAGGGGGCTGAGTGCCCACAGGAATTAGCCCCAAACAGGAGGCAGGTGGGGCCAGAGGCACATGGAAATGGGGAAAGAAACCAAAGCAGGGAGGGAAGGGCCCTTGCCTCACAGGTCCAGTAGCCCTGGGGATGGAGAAGGACGTCGAGGTCGGCAATGACTGCCAACCCTGAAACACAAGAGTACGGGCTGTGACCCCGGTGGATGCAGATGGCCCAGTTCTGCACAGGGCGAAGGACACCCCTCACCCCAGCCCTTCACTCTTCCTCTACTATAAGTGTCAGGACATGAAGCCACGGCTGCCTCCGCAGCTGGGCCCTAAAGCACAGGCTGTTCCAGCCTCCAGCAGGGCTACCTATGGCCTTCAAAGGAGACCCAGGGCTGAGCAGCATCCATCCTTGGCACCACAGAGACTCATCATCTAGAAAGAGCCAGGCTGACCCCCAGCCACTCGATGAGTCCCTCTCACTCACTCATTCACTCACTCACCAACCATTAGTCACTCCTCAGTGCACCGGTACCAGGGACGCAGCCAGAAATAAGACCAAGTCCCAAGGAGCTGAAGGTTTATAAACAAATGGAAAGTCAGGGAGAGGTACAGGTGTGATGGGGAGGAAGGAGGCGCACGGCCTGAGGAAGGAGGGTTTCACTATTGGAGCTGGAATGGTAACTGCAAGGTTGGGGACCAAGCCCGGTTCGATCCTCCTTTAGACTTGGGGTCCTCCAGCCACCCCTCCCCTGCTCATGGAGATGCGAAGGTTCCCTCACGAAGCGGGAGGAGGGAGCAGTGCCCCCGGGACTCTGGGCCTTGAGAACATTGTTCCTCTTCCCTCTCCTCCTCTGACTTGGCCCTCCCTCAAGCCCCTGCCCCTCCTCTCCTTGGTCAGCTGCCAATCTGGGGACAAAGCCAGGCCGGCAAGAACAACCTCCCAGTGCCCAGGGGCCGTGTCCAAGCTGGGGAGGGGCTCACAGCACGGGCTCAGCTCATACAGGCCCCATTACCCGCCCCCTCCCCGCCCCAGCCTCTGCCTGGGCACACAAAGGGTTAAGGGGGACAGGACTCCTGAGCCCTAGGCCCTGAGACAGAACATTTCATAAGGGCTGGAGGGCAGAGGGTAGGAATGAATATTTAGAACACGCAGCAGGTGAAACAAAACAGCTTTCGGCCAACCGCTCTCACTGGGACCCTCAACACTCACTGAGCGAGGAGTATTCCTGGATCATCTCAGCGCAGCCCATGAGGGTTGGACTATCATTAGCCCCATTTTAGGAGGAGAAAACTGAGGCCCCATAGATCTAATGACTTGTTCAAGTGGTAGAGCCAGGACTGCAACTCAAGGCTGATGTCATTCAACTGGGGTCGTCAGAAAGACAGAGAAATCGGGCATCAGGCGAATGGCAGCTCCCGCAGGTACCTACACCTGAGATGGGCCAGGTGCCTCACTTGGAGGGCCCCACTGGGTCCTCACAATGGTCCTGAGGGTGGCAGCTACCTTATCCCCAAGTTACAGGTAAAGAACCCAGGGACAGAGTCAGTCACCCCTAAAGTTGCTCAGCTAGTGAGAGGGGATGAGATTTGAACCCAGGACTTTTGGACTCCAGGTCCCAGGCTCCCAGGTACCCAGGAGAACAGGAGGGAGGAGTGGGGTAGCAGGGGGCCTAAGAACTCTGGTGTGGCAGGTCCTTGGCCAGGCCTTCTGAGTCCACATGGAGCTGGGCAAACCCAGAGCAGGGAGCATCGCCGACTCTGAGCAACAACTCTCCCCTCACATCACTTCCCTGTTACAATCTCTGCTGTCCCAGCCCAGATCTGACCCCTCTGCCGGCAGGGCTGCCTGACTGCCGCGTCCCTGCAGTGTGGTGAGGGTGCTCTGGATATGCCGCCTTCCAGAGGCTTTGGCCTGGTCAGGGGTAACCCTTGCCCTAGAGCCTCTGAAAATGCAGCTGCCAAACCACTGGAGTTACCCAGCCCAGGACCCCAGCGCACCCCAACCATAGCTTAGGCTGAGCAGGGAGGTGCCTCCAGGGGTGGGAGCATGGGGTCTTCTCTCATTGCCTACTCCTGGGTGGGGCCAGCCCTCACCTCCATCACTGATGCTGTCACGATGGGCAGGGGTCTGTGTGTGTGTGTGTGTGTGTGTGTGTTGTGTTGGGGTGGGCAGAAGCAGTGGATGGAAGAGGGAGGGAGGGAGGGAGAGAGAGATCCAGACAGAGCAGAGGGCTGGGTGGCAGAGACAGCGACACAAATACACAGAGAGAAGGAGGAAGCTTGAAAGCTGGAGAGAGGAGCTCAGAGAGAGGGGGAGACAACAGAAGGGAAAGAGGGACACCAGCAAGGGGCCGGTCTGGCAGCGAGAATCAGAGAATCATGAAAGCAGAGCCCTGATGGGCTGGATGGGGAGAGACCAGGAGGAGCAAGGAGAGGAGGGGGCGACAGGGAGGGGCGGGGGAGGGGGGAGCTGAGCCCAGAGTACAGCTGGGGGCCCTGAGCGGAGGTGTGGGCTAAGGCTGGGGCCCTTAGACGGGCCAGTGCTTTCTCCACCTGACATCCAGAGTCAGCCCTGGGACTGGGGGAGGCTCGGGGCCAAAGGCTGTCTCCCTTAGCCCCCACCCCCACCTGACCTGGGGGGAAGGCTGTTGCTGGAATCCATCAGGGCCTCAGGCTCCCTGCCCTTGGGCCCCCCAACCCCTCTTCTCCCTGTGTCAGCTGGGCTCTGTGACCTTGGGCAGGGACTTTGCCTCTCTGAGCCTCAGTGCTTTCCGAAAGGTGCTGAGCTTAGCGTGGGAGGACGTGCTCAGAGGATGCGCGGCCTGGGCTGCAGGTGTCAGACCAGACAGGTCGGGCCTCTGTGCCAGAGCCGCTTGGCCTCTTTGGTCCCGTGTGCCTCCTCTGTCGCGAGGGATGATAAAATCCGGTCTGCGGTGCACAGTTGCTGTGACAAGGAACAGAGAAATGTGTAAACTGTAAAGTGCAATGGACAAAGGGTCGCTTATCTCAAATGGTCATTCACAAGGTTAAGTTTAGGTTTGTGCCAAGCTGAAGGAGAAGGGAGGTGCATTGAGAAGACTCTCCCCCTACCCAGTATGGACACAGAGCATCTGGGTCAAGAGGACTCTGCCTATGTCTGGACCCAACCCACGGGGCAGTCCCAGGAGGAGCAGGGCTGTCCTGGGCGATGCCATCCCACTGGGGCCAGGCTGGACCCTAGGGAGTCCTGGAAGGGCTTGGGCATCCACCCAAGGTTAACCTTGGAGAAGGGGGCTCCAGGAACCCTCAAGCCCAGGGCCCTTCACAGTCCCCCCGTCCTGTGGTCCAGGAGGAGCCCGCCAAGGGCAGAAGGAAATAGGGACAGGGAAGGAGGCTGGGGTCCGTGCTCTAACTGGGGAATCTGTTCCATTCCCTAAAGGCAGGGAGGAGGGGTGTGGGGAGAGGAGAAAAAGAGGGAGGTGGAAAGGGAGGCAGGGAAGAGAGAGAGGGAGGGAAGAGAGAGATCAGGAGAGGGAGGCAGGGAAGGAGAGGCACAAACGGAGAGGGATTGAACCTTGAGAGAAGCAGCCCAAGGAAAGGAGTAAATGAGGAGAAAAGGGAGGGAAGAGCTGCGGGGCCGCGGGAGCCCAGCGTGCGGGCGGGCAGCGCTCCGCGGCGGTGTCTTCCAGAGACAAAGGCCCGGAGGCCTGGGGAGGAGGCGGAGGGAGGGGGCGCCGGGGAGGGGAGGCGGCGGGGAGGGGGAGGCGGAGGGAGGCACTCAGCCTGGACGCGGCGCCTGGGCTCCAAACCCGGCCGAGACCCTGCCCCCCATCCAGCTGAGGCTCTGACCCGGGGGAGAGGGAGCGCGCTCCAAACTTAAGAGGGGGAAAAGTCTGCCAGCTGCCCTTGGGGCTGTCACAACAGATAAAACCTCATCCAGGCTTCACCAGGAGCGCTCCTGCACGCTAATGCACAGCAGCGAGCTAAAAATACTGGCTTGAGCTGGGAGGTGGGGGTGGGAGGATGCAGGAAGGAGGAAGAGGAAGGAGGGTGAGGAGGAGGGGGGGAGGTTGGAGGAGTTTGGAGGAGGGAGGAAGATGGGGAGGAGGGGGAAGAAGGGAGGGGAGGACGGATGGGAGCAGGGGCTCCGGCAGCCCCGGTTTTCCAGAGCGTCCTAATGACCCAGATGTGCAGCTGCAGAGAGATGGCTGCTTGGGGAGCTGCAAATCACCGGCCCCTGGCGGCCCCTCCCTTAGACAGGGTGAGGTGGGGAGGAAAGAACTGGAGAGAGAAAAGGAGAGGCAGGGAGTGAGAGAAGCTGGAGAGAGAGGGAGACGTAGGGGAGCAGGGCTCTGAAGGGCAGGGATAGCGCTGAAGGGGGAGGAGGAGGGAGGGAGGGGGAGGAGGAGGGAGGGAGAGGGAGGGGGAGAGAGGGAGGGGAGGGCAGGGAGGGAGGAAGGAGGACCGGGAAGTGGAAGGGTGATAGGGAGGGGATGGAGGAACATCCCTGGGGCTCTGAGGCACAGACCTCCAAACACTGAGCGAGCTCCCGGCCCTGGATATTGGGGTGTCTGGCTGGGGCCATCCAAGCTGACCAGTGGGCCTGTGCCAGGTAGCATCCTAGTCTTTGGTCAGGTCGCTGGTAGGGTGAGACCGAGGCTGGGGTCCTTGGAGAAGACCTGCTAGTTGTGTAAGCAGGGCCCCAGCCCAGCACCGGCTAAGCTTTGACATCCTGCTTAGTTTAACACTTAGACTGTCCTGCAGAGGGAAGGAACCATGCTGTCCCCGTTGGTGAGATCCATTCATTCCTTCAGCATCTACTGAGCACCTCCTCTGGGCTGGCTGTGCTGGGTGCTGGAGAGAACAAGACAGAAAAGTGCCTGCCCCATGTGGACAAAGATGTCCTTGGCCCCACACATGAAAGCAAGGGAGAGAGAACTTCAGCGGGGTGATGGTGCGGGAAGGGCGGTCAGGAAGGCCTCCCCCAGGACAGGACATGGCACCTAAAACCCGAATGGTAAGGAACCCCCAAAAATCCGACATGTGCACCCCAAGAAGGAAACTGAGGCCGCGAAACAGTGAAGTCACAGGAGGGGCAGCAGCAGGGCAGGATTCAAACCCAGGCCCAGGTGACGCCAATCTGGGCAGGTCCCCGGGGCTCTCCTGCAACCGCTGGGCCAGGGTTAGCAAGGCCTGGGTGGATGGGGGAGGCAGGGAGGCCCAGGAGGTGTGGGAGTGAGAGCCTCCCCTTCTTGGTTCCTGAGCAGCCTGGGGGCTCCCAGTCCCAGCACACTGCCACCTGCAGCCCACAGGGCCCTCCCTGTGGCGGTGGGCAGATGCCCTGGCATCTGGGACAGACACCACCAGGCCTTGCAGGGCCCGGCGACATTGGGAAAACTACCTCTCCTGTCTGCAGGCCAAGGCCGCTTTCCTTCCTTTCACCAGTCTTTTTCATTCCGAGCCAGGGACCGGCCATAGCCTCGTAGGGGCAGGATGGCCAGGTGGGCTGCGGGACGAGGGCAGAGTGAGGTCTTAAGAGCCCCAGGCCCCAGTCCCTGGCCTTGCGAACCTGGCCCGCCCCTTAATCTCTGTGCTTCTGTCTCTTAGTCTCTGAGATGGGGCCGTGGTGAGGTCTTGATGAGACGCCTGGTGCTGGGTCCGGAGCAATGGTAGTCAGTCAGCCCCAGCTGAAAAGCCTCCTCCCCAGAGGGGCCCTCCTTGACCACCCATCTCTCTGCTGCCTCCCCGGCAATTACAGTCCAGTGAGAGGCAGCGGCTTGCAGTCCAGCCGAGACGTTTACCAGCGGGGAGCCCTGGGCGGTAACTTAACTGTCTGTGCCTCAGTTTCCCCATGCTCCAGAGGCATGGGGGCTGTCGTAAGGGGAGTCAGAGGTAAGGCTGCCAGCCATTGGTGCCACACCGGCACAGGGACTCCCTAGCAGGCCCTGGCCCATGGCCCCCTTTTACTCTGCAATGTCTCATTCCCTCTGCATCTTCCTCCCTGGACGGCAGGTCTCCTGGAGCAGGGTCTGTCTGACCCATGCACGGGCGCCTGGCCCACATCAGCTCCTGCTAAGTGAATGCTGACTTCTGGAGCTGGTCCCACTGCCCAGGAATGCCTCTCTTGTTTTTCTTCGCATTCTCTTTGCTGACAGATTACATAGTTCAAAAGCCCACGCTGGGCTCCAATAGAAGGGTGCCCAGATTCTCCCTGCCCGCTCTTCCTGTCCCCTTCCCATCCATCACTCCCTCCTCTGCCGTCGTCGTCGAAGCCCTTCCTGGGCACTGCCTCCCTCCCCCTCCGACCACCCTGGTCCTCAAGGGGGACAACACCTGCGGCTGGGCACCCTCACGCACAAAACACACAGAACAGGGGAGTCACCCAAAAGGGAACAGAAAGAGGGAGGAGGAGGGTCAGAGAGCCCCGGAAATGAATCTCAGAAGACTTGGAAGCTGGACTTAAGTTATATTTAAGTTATGTGTCTCTGGCCTTTCCTTATATTTCCTAATATTTTTATCCTACTGTCTTGTTAACTGTTTAATGCAGCCCTTGCTTCTTTTCCACTTTCCCTGTCTCCTTGGCTGCCTGGCTCACTGCTGTAGCTCCTGGGGTGTGTGTGTGTGTGTGTGTGTGTGTGTGTGTGTGTGTGTGTGTTTCTGTGGGTGTTTGTGTATTTGTGTGTGCGTGTGTCTGGGGCAGGGGTATCGAGGGAGCAGGAGCTTCCTCTGGGGGCTCAGAGGGAAGGAGGCATTTCCATCGCGGCTGAGTGGGGCGGGACCAGGATCCCCAACCCCAGCACCCAGGGCCTGGTGGGATTTTGCCAAGGTGGCACGCGGGCTGGCAGGGCCATGTGGCTGTTTGTTTGATTTCCCTCTACTTCCAAACTAGTTGAAATTACACACCAAGCATCGATTTAATTAAGTTTTCCGGTGTGTGGCATAATTAGGAAGACACACGACTAGAACAGGGTGGGCGGTCCCATCCCTGCTCTTGCCTGTTAGAATTCTCAGCCCTCAGGCCACAAAATATGGCAAGTTGTAATATGGGGGAATGGAGGAGACAGAGGCGCAGCCGGACCTGCCACCTCGCTCCATGGGCTTCTGTCTCCATGTGACGGGAGACTGGCAGGTGGCTCAGGCTCACAGGGAGTCTACCAGGCACCTGGTGCCAACATTGAACTTGGGAAGTTCAGAGAGCCTGCCACCCTCCCAGGGACCTCGGAATTAGAGACAGGCCTCACCATTGCTGTAGAATCAGTGATTTATCTATAAGGGTGTGTTTCCAAGACAGGGTCACCCCGGGCCTATTTGCCACAGGGTCCGTCCAGCCTCTCGGCCATAATCGAATCACAGATGGACAGCTCCATAGACACGGAGACCTGTTGAAGGCAGCAGGATGCTCTCCTCCCGTAGACCCCTAATACTTCCATCTCTCTCACACGTGTGGGCTGGACCACAGGACAGCAGGTCTGGCTAGTGCTTCTCCATCCCCAACAGGAAAGGCAGATGGCCATGGTGGTCCCTCCCCAGGAAGGAGAGAGCTCCGTGCTCCCACCCACCCTGATGAGGATCAGACTGCCTACAAATCTGGAAGCACCTTTAGGAATCTTCCAGCCTACGTACACTTGGGGAAACAGGTCCAGGGGAGGGAGCCGGTCCTGGATACTGACTGAGCAAGGGAGAAACGGTTGGAGTAGCTTCTCTGTTTAAAAGCACCTTGCATGGCCCCACCCCGGTCCAGCCCATCTCTCCCCTTTGTGAACCCCAGTTGCCTTCCACGCACCTACTCCTGTCTTCCCTCCTGCCCAGCCTTGGTGCCCCCAGAGCTGGGTCCCCTGCCCCCTTGCCCTTCACCTGGACACCCCATAGCTGCCAATACCCTGATTATGCCCTGAGCCACAGGGTGACAAGGATCCCACTACCCTGACTCCTCTCCTCCCCTCCTTCCTCCTTCTCTCGTCCTACTCAGGCCGCCCTCGGGCCCCCTTCTCTGTCCACCCCAAGGGGCCCTGCGTCAGGACAGATCCCCTTGCCCAGTGGACTTGCACCCCCGAGGGCAGCCTCAGCATTTCTGTATTCACCACTGTGTCCCCAAGGCCGAGTTCGGGATGTGAGATAGAATGACAGTGTGAACATTTATTAAGCACTTATTGTGTGCTTTCCATGTATGAGTCACCAGTTTCTTGCTCCTTCCACTAATCCTGCCATGCACGCTCCCTCCCAGAACACTGAGGTCCGGAACACAGAGTCTCAGAGAGATTACGAAACTTGTCCCAGGTGACATGACTACTGAACGGGCTAGCTGCAGTTGGAATCCCAGCGCCTGTCGCCATAGCCCACAAGCTTAACCACTGCATGAAACAGCATCCCGACCGCCCTTCCATCCATCCTCCCGGTCCTCCTGTATCCATCTTATCCATCTTCCCAGCCATCTCCCATCCAACTTTCTATTCGACCTCCTGTCAGCCTCCCGTCCATCTGTCCATTCACCCCCATCTATTCCCCTGTCCAGCCCCCCATCCATTTTCAATCCATCCTCCCAACAGCCTGTGTCTCAAGCCTTCACTCAGGCTATGTTACCCTCCAAGTCTTTATTCAGCTCTCTCTCCTTCATTGGCCTGGCCACTCACACCTGCCTGGTGCTTTCCCTGGTCCACTCCCGTCCCCTCTCCCTCTGCACCTGGCCCTGCCCCTGCGGTGCCAACGCCTCTGCCCCCAGGAGGGCGCCCCATCCCCACCACTGTGCCAGCCCTGATCAGGAGCCCAGGGGGCATTGCTGGTCCACCATCTCATCGGGCCCTGCCCTCCCCGAGCTCACTCTTTGCAGTGGGGGGAAGCGGTGCCACCTCAGTGGCACACGCGATGGGATGTGCCTTGGGGGACACTACTAATTTTAACAGCAGCCTTAGGAAAGAGACAGACGTGTCCCTTTTTTCCCTCCTTAAGGAGAAAAGTATGTGTGTGCGCATGCCTGCACATCTGCATATGTGGTTCAGAGCATCAAATGTCAGGAAGCTGTGACTCGGGCATCACCCCGCCACATCTGCAGTAGCCCCAGCTGCTGCCTCCTGGCACCCAGGGTCCTGAGTTTGCTCAGACATCCAAGCTTTTGGCAGCGCCCTCACCTGCCTGCCTTGGTGCCCGTCTCAGTGACCTCTGACCCATCTTGGGAGGTAGCTGAGCAGAGAGGGGAGACCAAGAGCCTGGCCACAGCAAGCTGAGCATCCTCAGTTCAGCTAATGACCCCTGTGGCCCTCAGCTGCCTCCCCTGACAAGTGGGGAGATGGACAGGCTGCCAAGAGGAGGAGGCCAGACATGGCCAGGAGAGCACTGGGGACATTGCTGGTGCCCAGGCCTGTGTGTCCCCTCCTCTCCAGAGACAGGCTGACTCGCCCAACCCAGACCCGGTGACCTGCCAGACAAATGAGGGCATGGGTCCCAATTCACTCTGCATGGACCTACCTTGGAGTTTGGGGCCCTTGCGGGAGTATGAAGCATTTGGAAACTCTCCCCCGTCCCCCCACCATCCTTTCCCTTCTAAGGCAGGATCTGGCCTCTTGAAATTCTGCACACTAATAAAATTGTAACTAATTTACATCCGAGATGGGGAGTGAGTGGCAGTGGTCGTCATGGAAACCATCTCCAGGGCCCCGGCTGCCTCCGCCTCTCAGTGCAGCCAAGAGATCAAGAGATTCTCACTCCAGCTCTGCAGCTGGGGCCAGTCCTCGTGCCTCCTGGGCATCCTGCACCCTCTCACACCAGGCAGCCCCCTAGGGAACAGGATAGGGGCAGGCACCCTTGAACAAAACCTCACTACACAGCTGTTCTGCTAAGATGGAGCTAAGCATCTGACCCATTCCCGCTTCTCTCACCCTATGGGCCCCACTAGCTTTTCTCACTTCCGATGGATGTCCCCAGAGGACACAAGGCTCTTTCCCTAAGCACAGTCAATGATGGCACTCAGAGTGGGGAGAGTTTCCAGGGAAGGGGTAAAGTAGCAGAACCTGAGCGACCAACCAACTGGTCCTCCTCAGGTCCACTCTGGGAGAAGTCCCATCCTGGACCCCCAAGGGTCCAAAGATGAAGAGATGCACTCCCTGGTCTCAAGGAACTTACTTGTTAACAGAAAAGATGTCAAAATAACTAAGCGGTAACTCTGTGCCATACACTGTGCCAAGTCCCTCACATGCAGAGGGTACTATTTTAATCCCCCTTTTCTCAATAATGAAAAGGTCTCAGAGAGGTAGGTAGACAACACCCAAAATCAGACCCCTGATAAACAGAGGCAAAAGCCAAGAGGCAAAGCCAAGTCCCCTGATTCTAAAACCATCATGGCAAGGATGATAAACTGCCTCCAGGGAAGCAAACAGACAAAATAATTATACCACTAAAGTGGAGTACATGCAACCAGAGAAAGGGGTGAGGGCACAGAGAGCCCTCAGGAATCATGGAATCTAAATTGGGTTTTGAGGGATGAATAGGAGTTCCCCAAAGGGACAAGTGGGAGAAGAGCATTCCAGGCAGAGGGAACATGTACAAAGGCACAGAGGTGAGAAGCTGGCCGGTGCATTCAGAGACCATAGCTGGATGCTGGAGGGTGATGTGGAGAGAAGGGAGGGGTTTGGAGCTGAGTCCCGCTAAGTCCCCTGGAGCTTATCCTACAGATGAAGAAATAGAGTTGAGATCCAAGCAGGACCATCCCTGACATTTGTGGGACCCAAAGCAAATATACCAAAGGAGGTCCATATACTAAATGTCTAGACATTTACAAGTCAGTAATCTGGTGAGAAGATTGCTCACTGAAAACCTTCTCCTTGATAGCACACTGTCGTGCTGCTCCGGAAGGCCAGGTTCACATTTATATGCCAGTATCCTCAGAGTTTTGAACCAGATGTGAGAATACAAGTAGATCCGGGCCCTGGGCCCCTGCTCCTAGCCTGAACTGCTCGAGGCCGGGTGTTGATGGGGTTTGGAGGTGAGCAAGGATCCAGGGTGGCTCCTTCAGGATCGTAAAATCTAATTAGGCTGCAGGAGGTCTGGGCTCTGGGCGGACTCCATTAGGCAGGAGGCTGCTCCCGTCTGCCTGACCCCAGCCTCCCTGGGGTCCCTTCACTGGCACTCTGAGGGTCATCTCAAGGCTATGAGGTGGGGAAAGAATTAAAAGCTGGTCCCAGGCTGCCAGGAGGACGGGGTGGGCTTATTCCCGACGGGGGTTCAGGGGTGGGGATGGGGAGGAGGTGAAGTTTCCTGCTGCGGTAGGACTTGGCTTCCCTGGGCAGAGCAGCGGACCCTCTCACCTTCCACACCTGGCTGCACCGCTCTAGAACACATCTTGGGAATAAAAATAACAGCCAGGAAAACCAGAGCAGCAACACTCCCCATTGATGGAGCATTTATGGCATGCATCACACAGCAAGAAGGTGGCCACAGTGGGTGTGTTGGGCCCCAGGCTATGGGTGGGGAGCCAGTCTTCTCTGTGCCCAGCGGAGGGATTAAGGCTCAGCCCCAGCCCCTGCCCTCAGAGCGCTCACAATCTATCTGGGGCTGAGACTGCCCCCGGATGCATCTCTGAGTGCATCTAGGAGGCTCTGGGAGGCCCATGCACGTCTAGAAGGCTATATTGCCAAACGCCAGCTTTTCAGACCATATGGGAATAGAATGTATTTATCAGCAGCAGGAAGAGAGCTCAGAGGAGCTGCTGGGGAAGGCGTGACTTGAGCTGAATGCTGAAGCAGCAGTCATATTTAAACGAGTGAGAGAAGAAGCAGAGAGGGCTTCCCAAGTAGGGGGTTACAGGCTGGGCACGGTGTGGGGGTGGGAGTGCACTAGGAACAAGGGAAATGCCACTGGGCTGGAATGAGCAGTCACAGGAGGCAGCGAGGCCAAGTACAGAGACAAAGAGCCCATCCGCCCAGGCCGGGCACACACGCTCCTGCTTATGTACTGTCAGGAGGGTAACAGGACACAGAGTCATTCGCCATCACTAGGCTTGTGACGGCTTCCCACAGTTGGGAATGGGTTTGATGGATTTCCCGAAAGAAGAGCCATCCGGGAAGAGGCATCATCATGAAGGGGACTAAGCTGTGGCTCTCTGGAGAATGGGGGCCTGTGATCTCCCCAGAATCCTGGGAGAAAAGCTCATATGCCCTATACCCACCCCAACAAAGGGCCCATAACCACGTGATAGATCGACAATGTAGATCCAGCCATTGGCTTGGCCCAACTGTGCCCCACCTGCCTGTAGGGGAGGTGGACACGCTGGGTCCATTTACTGTGTAACTTTAGGCAAGTTTCTTAACCTCTCTGAGCTCAATTTCCTTATCCATCGAGTGAGCATAAAAACGCTAACCTCTCAAGGTTTACTGATTTGTTTTAGTATTAAACGAGATGATGCAAAGGAAGCATTTAGTGGAATACTTGGTGCAGAGTTCACATTTGATAAATGTTGGTTCCCTCAAATCCCAAACAGGTCGGGTGTGGCCATAGTAGGTTCTCACTTGACTTACCCTTACTGCTTGCACGACTCTCACCACTCCTGTGTCATCCGACCACAGAGCTGGCCTGAGACTCTCCTATGCCATAGACGTGATTGCTTACATTTAAATCTATGATCCATTGAGAGTCATTTTTTGTATAGGATATGAGGTTTCGGTTGAGGTTCTTTTTTAAAAGAATGTCCAATTGTTCTAACATCACTTGTTGAAAAAAAAAATCCGTTATCCATTGAACAGAACACAATTTTGAACTCCTCCATTTTGCTAGCTTTATTACCTGAGTCTTTGTGAATGAAGATTCATTGATTTAATAAATACTGTGGGACATATGCAAAAAAAGAAAGGAAACTTGACCTTTAACCTCATCCCATATTCAAAAAAGTCAACTCACAGCAGATCATAGACCTCAATCTCTAACATAAAACTTTCGGAAAACAGGAGAAAATCTTTGGGACTGGGGATTAAGCAAAGAGTTCTTAGACATAACAACGCAGCCCAATCCATTGAAGAAAAACTTGATACGTTTTTATTTGTCAATTAAAAATTGATAAATTTTACTTTATCAAAACTTAAAATGTTTATGATGAAAACGAATATATGTATGTTCATGTATGACTGAAGCATTGTGCTATACACCAGAAATTGACACAACACTGTAAACTGACTATGCTTCAATAATATATGTATACATAAAATCTTAAAACTTTCATTCTGTAAAAGGAACTGTTCAGGGAATGAAAAGACAAGCTGTCGATTGTGAGAACATATTTGCAAAGTGCGTATCTGACAAAGGACTTGTATCCAGAATATATAAAGAACCATCCAAACTCAACAATTTTGAAATAGTCCAGTTTCAAAATAAGCCAAAGACTTGTATAGACATTTCATCAGAGAAGATATACGGATAACAAACATGTGAAAAAGTCCTCAATGTTGTTAGCCATCATGGACATGAAAATCAAAACTGTGATGTGGTACCACTCCACCCCCAATCGGATGGCTAAAAAAAATCCTGACAATATCAAGTGCTGATGAGAATGCAGAGCGAGTGGAACTCTCAGTCCTTACAGGTAAGAATGCAAAATGGTAGAGTCGCTCTGGAAAACAGTTTGGCAGGTTCTTAAAAAGTGAATTATACTCTTGCTGTGTGATGCAGCTGTACAACTCCTGGGCATTTATCCCAGAGAAATGAAAAACTTAGGTCCACACGAAGATGTACATGTTCACAGATTCAGAGGCCTGGATGTTCATAGCAGCTTTATTTGTAAAAACCCTTGAAGTGGAAACAACCCAAACGTCCTTTAGTGGGTGAATGGATAAACTGGAACATCCATACCATGGACTTATTATTCAGCAATAAAAAGGAACAAATTCTTGAAATACACAGCACCTTGGATGGTTCTCAAGGCCATCACATTGAGTGAAAAATGCCAATCTCAAAATATCACATATTGCATGATTCCATTTTCTAAAAGCCAAACGACGGAGAACAGCTCTGTGGTTGCCAGGGGTTAGGAGCGAGGGGAGGACGTGACTACAAAGGAAAGCACAGCATGGGGGCGTTTTGGGGGTGACAAAACCATAGAACTGTTTCATATCCTATTTGTGGTAGTGGTTACACAAAGTTATACATATGATAAGATTCACAGAACTGTCCTCTAAAAAGATGTCAATACAAATGCAATTTTAAAAAAGACTATGTAGGGCCTCGAGTTCTCAGATAGCTTCTTCCTACAGCCCATGCAGGCCACAGCTCAGCCCAATAGCTCCTTTGAACAGATTAGAAACGGGCACCGCCTCCATGTGGAATGCAGCCTGAGAAGTGGAGGGCTGCCTGAGTTGCAGCTCCTCTTGCCCCCTGAGCAGCACCTTTGTGCAGTGAACAACCTACACAAATGTCCATGCCGGCCCTTGAACCCCCATGTTTTCTTCTCAGCCTCTGTTCTCCCCACTAAGGATGGAGCTTTAACCAGCAGCCCCAGGGGAGGGAGGTGGCGAGGGGTGGGCTACGCATTAGCCCCGCTGGCCAGGCTGGGGCTTCTTGTTAATGGCTGCGAACACACTTAGCGCTGAGGTTGCAGGCCGCTGCTTTTGGGGCCTGGTGCTTAATGGCCCGCCTGCCAGGGAGAAAGAAGGATGGCCAGTTAGCCAGACACGTAGCCAGGCGTCGATGGATGGAGGGAGCGGGACAACTTGTCCCAGCCTGGAAACCTCCCTCAGACTGCTGTGGGAGGGAGGTGAGCAGGTGCAGGAAGGACCTTGCTGGAGAGACCAGCTCTGCCTGAGCTTGGGCCCAGGCTGTCCCCTGCCTCACCTTCTTTGCTCATGGGCGGTGGAGGTGTCACTCCTCTGGGCAAGTGGGTTTAGGCGGGCCCAGCCACATCCACTCTGTCCCAGGGAGCTGGGGATAATGACCAGCTATTATTTTCCTGGCACCTGCTGGGTATCTGGCACTGTGCTAAGGGGTCTCTATCAAAGTGGCAAAAATAACAAAGGCACCAATAACAGCAATTTGAACAGCAAGTCATATTTCCTGCGTGCCTATGAGGGATGGGCCTTAATCCTCCTAATAACCCCACAGGCTGGTCGTTGCTACCTTCATTTCACAGTGAGTAAGCTGAGGTTCGGGGAGGTGAGGTCAGCTTGCTGAGGCCACACAGCCCGAGGCTCTGGCCCAGACCTGTCTACAAAATAGGAGATTGACCTGTTGACCCACCCTTCAAGGGGCCCCTGTGGACCACTTCAGCCTCTTCAGTCCCACGACTTAACTTTTCTCAGCCGCAAGTTTCAACCGAGGTGAAAGGGCACTTTGTTTTCCATACATAAAAGAGGCCCCAGCTCTCCCTACAGGGGGTTCTTCAAGATCAGGTCAGGCTCTGCCTCCTCCAGGAAGTCTTCTTTGACCCCCTCCAGGCTGGGTCAGAACACCTCTGAGAAACAGGATTCCTCACTCTTACTTAGGAACCAAACTAAGTTTGGTCTTGCCTCCTCTGATGATGCAGAGTGAGGATAACATCTGGGACCCCAGCAGCCATTGCTGCCACCCTAACTGGACCAGCTGACACCATGAGGAGGGCAGAGGGAAGAGAACTGCCGAGAAGCCAAGCCAGAGCCTCAACAACGTCATGAACCTCTGGATCAAACCATACCTGAAGCCCACAGCCACCTCTGCATTGTTCTATTACATGAGCCCATAATTCCTATTTTAATTGGATGTGGGCAGGATGTGGGCAGAATGTGGGCAGAAGCTATTTCTGGATGGCAAATAATGAGAGAACTTCCATTCTTCAACGTTCATGTTTTACATTGTTTGCAGTTTTACAGTGAGCATGCAGGAAAATCAATGCTGGTGTTTCCATCCTGAGCAAACAAGTTGGCCATGGGCCTGTGGCTTGAAGAACCAGTGGGTGGCAATGTTAGTAATGAAGGAGGAAGGAGCGAACTGGGGGGAAAGATAGCAGTTTTAACCTGGGGCACGGGAGGCTTCTGTGGAGCCCCCATGTGGGGACTTTTAGGGGCTGGCCCTTAGGAGGAAAAAATTGAAGTGAAGGAGAGTCAAGGTGGAGGCAAGGCCTTACTCATCAGCAAAGTAGATGATGCATCTTCCCCCAGTATACTCCCTTTGGGGGCTGTCACAGTATCTCAAGGAGCCCCGTCGTTGGAGCCGATGACTAAGGCCAGCTGTGAGTGGCAGAACCCATCAATCTATACATTTCTTAGAAGTGGCCTTCTAGCCACCTTCCATTAGCACAGGTGGCAGGGACCCCTCAGATCCAGCTGACAAATTGATTCCTCAAGCCTGAGCCGATGCTCCAAGGATGGGTGTAAATTACAGCAGCAACATGCTGAGACTTTCCACTGCTTAGAATGACATCCCATCCACAATCCACTTTGTCCATCAAGGCTCCTGAGATGTAGGCCAGGCAGCCTTCTGCCTCAGTTTCACTAGGAAAGAACTTTAGGCACAGAGAGGCCAAGCAACTTGCTCACAGTCACACAGTGAGGCAGAATTTGCTGGAATTTGAAACCAGTTCTCCTGCCTCCTGACCTGGTCTCCTTTCTACTGCTTCCTGCTGGTCCTCACAGCAGGGATTGGGGCAGGGAATTGTTTGGGGTGAAGCTCAGCCATTGTGGCCCAACCTGCCTAAACCTGGCAGGGACTGAAGAGGTAGGGGGTGAAGAAGCTCCCTAAAGGAGTGAAGGGAGGGACCCCAGACAAGGGAAATTTCTGCCCAATCCCCACATCTGCCCTGGGCCCACCAAATGTCCTCCCCTGTGCCTTAAGTGTGCAGTTCTATGCTCTATATTGGTTACTACATTGAACTTTAAAACATCCTCTTCTGAGCCCATTTTATAGGCAAGGAAATGAAGGTTCAGAAGAGTTAGGTAATTTGCCCAAGACAACACAACTAGTGAGGAACGGAGGCCTCTGGCCTGTTGGAGCTCAGAGACTGTGCAAAGGCCCTGAGGTGGGGGCCTGGGTACAGGGCGCACTAGAAGAACTGTCAGGAGGATAACAGGCTGGGGCCAGCGGGGAAGCCAAAGAGGTCCTTCTCAGCCCGATCCAAATCCTACTTTCTCAAGCAGAAGGCTCTGGCCTCCACAGGATGTAGCTTCTTGCCCACGGAGCAAGGCTCCATCCACCCTGGCCTTGGTTTCCTGTTCGGAGGGGAGAGGGCCACAGGCCTCTGGAGTCAGGAGAAGTAGGAGCAGCTTCAGGGGCGAATTTTTTTTTTTTTAAGATCCAGAAAATGAGAGAAGTCGGTGAGGGCGTAGTGGGGCACGTCTGTTCACAGATGCAGCGCAGAGGATGGGACTTTCGTCCTGTCTGCTCCATCCAAGACTCCCGTCCCCGGGGCAACGCAGGCTGGGGTGCAACTGGGGCCATCGGAGCCGGTTCGCACGCTCCAGTAAGGCGTGGGGCGGCCGGGCCACGTTGCGCCTGACGCAGGCGGCGGGACCCGGCTGTCCCCGAGCGCCCTTCCCGGGGGCCGGGGGCGCGTCTGCCGGGAACGCGCGGACACATGCGCGCGCGCACACACACACTCGCACGCGCGCTCACGGAGCTGGCGGAGACGCCGAAAGGAAGCAAGAAGTGAAAGTGAGCAACCTCTAGTGAAAGAAAAAGACACGCACAGACAGCTCGGGAATTCATGCCGGTGGCGGCGGGCTGGGCGCGCGCGCGCGCGCGCGGCGCGTTCCCGGCAGCTGGACGCGCTCTGGGCGACCCCTGCGGAGGAATCGCCATCTCGGGCAGCCACCTGGCTGGCTCGCGTCCCCCAGGCCCTGCGGCGGCGAGGCTCCCTCCCCTTCTCCTGGTTCGGGCCGCCGGCTCCTCTTGTCGCCCCCCCCCCCCCCCCCGAGGGCACACTGCTGGGCCCCCGGCGGCTCTCAGCACGCGCACCGCGGAACCCCGCGGCCCGGCGCTGGCCAAGTCCTGCTGCCAGACGCGGGCTTTAGCCCAGAGCCCGCAGGGCCCTTGGCATTTGAGTCCCTTCGCACCCTGCCCGTGTCCCCCACCCCCACCCCCGCCCCCACGCCTCCGCGAGCCCGCACGGACTGCTCCCAGCGGCGCCAAGACCCTGTAGTGGTCGTTGCTCACGTGGCCTTGGCCAGAGCCCATCTCCCCGAGAGGGACTCTCCAAGTGACCTCCCTGGGAGACCAAGGGCCACTTGGCTGATGAGAATAGCTCCCAGACAGCAGCCCTGGGGCCTCGGAAGCCCCCCTCCCCCATCCCCTTCCAGAACCAGCTTTTCCAGCTTGGCAGCAGAGTCAGGTTTCTGGCCAGTGTGGACTGTTTTCCACCCCTGGGGCTTGGGTGGGAAGAGAGAAGACAGGGAAGCTGCTTTCCCACGTGGTGTTCTGCCGTTCCTGCACCCCCTCCTCCAGAGGCACCCCAGGGACCCTCACAACTGAAACAAACACAGGCCCTCTCTTAACAAAAAAGGCCCAGATGCTGGGGCGCTCCTCCAGTCTTTCGGACAATCATCAGGTAGAAGCCTTGAATAGTGTTGCAAAGGCTGCGAAGTCTGGTGCTCTTGGTGGGCTGTAAACAGCACCTAAAGTTCTTAAGAGGTACAGAAGGGTGTGGCTTTTCCCCAGGGGTGAGCAAATCAGTGGGAGAGTTGGAAGACTCATCCCAGACCTGGTCTCAGCTGGGTGAGGTCCTGGAGTCCCACAGGGCGTCCTCCAGTAACGAGGATGCAGAAAGAACACATCTGTCCCAGGCCGCTCAGAGCTCCTAGCCTGATGGGAGCCAGAGAAGTAAACAATCAAAATACTGTGTGCTGAGCACTCCGGAGGGGCCTGAGCCAGGGAGACATCCCAGAGGAGGTGACGTGGGGAATGAGAAGGGGTTCCCTGCAAAGGCAGGGATGTGGGGGAGCAGGGCAGGCTCAGGAGGCTACTGACCCCAGATGCCCCATGTTCCCAGGCTCTGCAGACCCCCAGATTGCAGAGAGTGAAAGACGCTATCAAAATCAAGGTAAGGATCTCTCCGAGACTTGGGGCGCCTTTCACTCTAAAAGTGGAGAAACTGAGGGCCTGAGAGGTAGAGCAAGCTGCCCAAGGTCACCCAGATGGCTGGACTTTGGGCTGAGCCCCAGCACATAGTAAGTGCTAAATAAATGGAACTGTGAGGATTCAATCCAGGGAGCCAGGTCCCTCCCTCCCTTCCTACCAATCTTTGTTGAGTACCTTCCACGTGGTGATGAAGACACAAACACTAGCCTGGCAAACAAGTGTTAAGATAATTTTAGCTGTTGATAGTGGGGTGACAGTGAGTGACTGGGGGTACTCTGAGCTGAAGGACAAGCAAGGACAAGCCAAAAGAGGATTTGGGGACCCAGTACACCAGACAGAGGGAGTGGCAAGTGCAAAGGCCCTGAGGCAGGAATGTGCCTGGTACGTAAGACAAGCAGAAAGACCACCTTGTGGCTGGAGCAGAGGGAGGGAGGAGTATGCAGGCCACGGAGAGGAGTTTGGGTTTGATTTCAAGTACATACCTCACGTGTGATTGGCGTGGAGCGGTCAGGAAGAGCTGCTGTGGGAGAACCCACGCCCTGACCGCAGCAGGCTGGAGAAGCGGCTCCAGGATGAGTATTTGGAATGCACATCTGCTCTTCATTCCCCTGACTCCTTCCACCGCAGCATTTTCTGAGAGCCCATGGCCAGGAGGGAGGGGTGTATAGTCATGCATCCTGGACAGAGCGCTGCTTTGGCTAAACTTCCCAGCAACTCCTGAACCCTGCATCCTCTGGGTCACCCTGGTTTGCCGCCACCAGTGGAACATCATCACCACCGTCACCAACAGAAGCATCGTGGTGGGTAACATTTGTTGAACACTCATTATACCAAATCCTGAGTCAGGCCCTTTATATGTATCTGTGAGCTCTGTGCCCACTTTACAGATGAGAAGAGCAAGAGAGACAAAGGCACCCAGCCAAGATGACCTGCTTGATGTGCAGATTCAAGCTCCAGGGAACATCTGGGCCCTGAGTGTCAGAGCTAGAGGCTTTGCTGGGGGTAGGAGTGGTGCAGGTCATGGAGGGAGAGCAAACCTGAGAGAGAGAGAGAGACGTTGATGCTTCTCCAGCCTTGAGCTAGAAGTAGCGTGCACAGTTGGTGTAAGTGTGCACACACACAAACACACACCTGCATGCACTCATATATAAAAATGCATGGATCCAAGTACATGCACACGGGCATGGCACACACATGCAGGCACTAGGTGCCTTGTGCACACATGCATACAACTCTGTACACATACATACTTGTACATATGTACGTGAGTTTACCACACCCACACGTAAGCATACTGCAGTGCACATGCTCCTGGACATACACAATACGTGCTCACGGAACCTCATAATAGACCATCTGCACATTTCTTTTCTTAGCAATTATCATGGTTCATTCATTCATGCAACAAACATATGTTGAACCATTTTCAGTGCCTGGCCAGGGGGTGAGCACAGCACACCCAGCCAAGAGGACCCACAATCCCAGCCTGACTATCTTGGAGCTCACAGTATAGGCTGAGAGAAGACAGACTGTAAACTGTGGACTAAAATCTTTAAGGACATTTGTCACTGGGGCCCTGGAGCAGAAGCCCAGGGATCTGGGGGTTAGGAGGATGGGAGAGCTGGTCTGTGGGGACTCCCCAGAGGAGGTATGTTTCCATGAGTCAGAGGTTTGGTCAAATGACAAGTCACAAAGGAGTTTGATCAGAAGGAAGCGGTTAGTGTGATGGATGGGAGAGGCTTAGAGAGGCCTGAAGAGCCTGGGGTCAGGGGTCTGCTGACTCAGACTGGCCCTGCTCAGGCCCAAGAGTGCCCACTCACTGACTCCCTCCCACCATGGTGAGTCCCCAAGGGCGGGGCCAAGGCTGGTGCTTCCTCTCTGTGCACCCTCTACCCCAGCATCCAGCACAGGTGAGTGCTAGCTCCTTAAACAGGATTCAGGTCTGCAATCTGGGAGCAGACACAAGCGATGCTCTATCTCTGCCCTTCCCTCTCCTCTTCTCCCTCTTCTCCTCCCCTCTCCCCCTTTCCCTGTCTCTCTCTCCTTTTCTCACACACACAGTCCTAGCTCTCAGTTTCCCTGCCTGGGCAGTGGAGGGTGCCAGCGCTTCCCTCACAGGGCTGTGAGGGTGAGTTGATGGGAGGCCATGGCTTGGCCTGTTTCCCATTTCTCCAGGCAAAGATCAGTCCTGCAGGGGGAGGGGGCAACAGTACCCCCAACCCTGCCCTGCACCCCCATCTCATCCACACACACAACTCCCCCACCACAGCCCCCACCCCCATTATACCTCATAGATATGCCCCACCACTATCCTACACTACTCCACACACACACACACACACACACACACACACACACACACACACACACACACAGCCGCGGGCAGGTTCCCACAGGGCCACCTTGGGCAGCCCAGCCAGGTTCACGTCCCCACTCCAGCCCACCTCCCTCTCAAGTCCTGGGCAGGGCAGTGACAGGCCACTGGCCCCCGGACCCCCCTGACCCTGGCTGCAGGGCTCTGCTCATTGATCCAAGATGCTCTTTCCTTTTCCTGAGACGCTTCTCTGAAGGATGGAAAAATCGATGCCCACGGAAGGAGCGGGTGCAGGGAAGGTGCAGACAGCAGCGCTGGAGAGAAGACCCAGGGCGGGGGGAGCCAGCCTGGGGTCCCCGGGCTGCAGCGGCTGCGGCAGTGCCTGTTCCCGTCTCCCAGAACAAACTCAGAGGCGGGCATGGTCAGCACAGGCCCGGCAGTGGGCTGGTTTTAATTTTTATTATTATTTTGTTCTGATGACCAAAGCTGTATATGTTCATGTAGAAAATCAAAATCACTGAATCCATCCCCAGAGGTAACCTCCCTGTTAATGTGTGTAGTCAATCCTTCCAGCCTTTTTTCTCTGCACATTGAATGCACTTTTTATTCTGGCAAAAAATGGACATGCTCAGCTGCTTTTTTTCACTCAACATTCTGCCACCAACCTCCTTCCGTGCTGTTACCTGGTGCCGGCATCATTGTGTCTGATAGCTGCGCTGAGTCATCTTGTTGCGTGGTGGATCTGTGCACCGCACAGGGCTGGGGGGCAGAATCTTGGCCCCTTGGCTGTGTCACCTCGGGCAGGTGGCCTCCACGCTCTGACCTCGCCGCCATCCTCTGTGTGATGGGGCTACAGCCACGTGGTGAGAAGTACATGAAACAAGAGACAGAAGGTACTCATTCCTTGTGGAGCACATCGAAAGCATTCCATCCATGGGTATTATTATTATTTTTTTATCTTTATGGTTATATTGCTAAACCATCATTTACTCAGCCAACCCTCTATTCTTGAACATTTAGGCTGTTTATTCAGATTCCATTAAAGAAGAAGGCTTTAGTGAATATCTTTGCCAAGAAGTCTTTAACAAATCCTCAGCTATTAATTCTGAGTAATTTCTAGGAGGAAAGGTATGCACGTTTTAGGACCAGTCTGTCTGCATCCTCCACATTGCCCCCTAAAATTGTTCTGATGACACTGTATGGGTGTCCTAGGGGTGTCGTGACAAATTATCACAAACTTGGTGGCTTAAAATAACAATCGTATTGCCTCACAGTTCTGGAGGCTGGAAGTCCAAAACTAAGGTGTTGACAGGGCGACACTACCCCTGAGGGCTCTAGGGGAGAATCCTTGGCTCTTCCAGCTTCGGTCCATGGCCCACATTCCTTGACTTGCAGCCCCATCACCCCACGTCCTCCTCTGTCTGTCTTTCTCCCATGTGCTTCTTACAAGGACACTGTCCTATAATCCAAGATGGAGTCCTCATCTCCAGATCCTTAGTTTAATTACATTGGCAAAGACCCTTTTTTCCAAATAAGGTAACAGTCATGGGTTCTGTGGGACAGGACATGCTCATATCCTTTGGGGCTACCACTCAACACACTACACATTTCTATTAAGGAAAGATGGTCATGTAGAATTCCCTTCCCCCTCACCATACAGGATATTCTAATCTTTCTAAAGTATTTGGTCAATTTGATAAAGGTAAAAAGGATCTTTTGTTTTAAAGTGCATTTTTTTCTTTTTTACTGTTAGGTAAGATGAACCTATGTTCATATGCTTGTGTTTCTTGCTCTGCAACGTCTTATTTCGCATACTTGTTGGTCTTTTTTCTTCTTTTTTCTTTTAACTGGTTCATATCCTTTGCTCCATTCCCTGTTAGGTATTAGCTGTCCTCTTCTGGATGTGTGAGGGCTTTTTGTAGATTACAGATATGGAACCTTGATTATATCTTGTAAATATCTTCCTAATTGGTCACTTGCTTTGGGGGTTTTTTCATAGTTCTTCAGTGTACATAACTTTCAAACTTTTCTTTGTAGCCACAGCTTCGAGAACATTTTACCATTAGTTGAATAATTAAACAGGCTTTTCCCACTCACATTATTTTCATCCAGCACTTTTACAGTTTCACTTTTACATGTAAGTTTTTGTTATCTCTGCAATTTATTTTAGTTACAGTGTATGTTAAGGGTAATTGCCTTCCCCCCCTAATTATTGAACAGTTGTCTTAATACCATTTAATAAATAGTCCATATTTTCCCTATTGCTTTTAAATGATACCTTTATAATATATTCAATTGGACTTCTGGTTCCAGTGACCTAGCAGAATGAGCTAATGGTGACACTCCGCTCACTCCTCCCACTGAGAAATATCAACAAACTTTAGCAACAGCAACAGAAATAATTAATCTTGAAAGAAAGAATGGGAAATTCCCAGGTCCTGGAAATTGGGAGGGGAAAACCAGAGCCAGAAACTATTCTGCAACTGAAGATCCCCCAAAAAGGACAAGATCTTCAATGGAGAGGTGCTGACAGCCAAAAATAAAAACCACAGGACAAAATCATCCACCGCAAGGGAAAGTTAGTAGGCAAAACAAGAAGAGGATTCAACCATTAAGAAACTGAGATCGTACCACAGTCTGAAAGAGACTATAAAACAAGTGTGCCTTAAATTATTAAAAGAAAGAAAGAAACCACTAAAGAAAAAGACACTACAAAAAAAGAAGACACAGATTTGAAAGAAAATAAAGATCTTTTAAAAATGCAGCCATTGAAATTAAAATTTCAATGGGTGAGTTAAATAACAGATTAGATACAGCTGAAGAAATGTTCATGAACTTAAAGACAGAACTGAGGGGATTATGCAGACTGTAGCCTACAAAGATAAAAAGATGTAAAGGCTAAAAATAGAAGCAAATAAGCTACAGTGAGGAAGTGTGACATGTCTTAGAGAAGATGTAGAAAAGATAGATTATGAGGAGAATGGAGGAGCGATCATAATCAAAGTGATAATGTCTGAGAATATCCCAGAAGTGATGAAAGCCACAACTCCTCAGATTTAAGAAGTGCATCAATCTCAAGAAGGATAAATAGCAGTGACCGTACACCTAGACAGGGCTACTAAATATCTTATACTAAAGACAAAAAAAAAAAAAAAAAAAAAAAAAGACTTAAAGCAACCAGAAGGGAAAACAGTGCTCTTAGCACCTTACACATTAGCTCTTACACTCTTGGTATTTATTATTATCCACATTTTACAGGTGGAAAAATCGAAGCACAGAAAGTTTAGCTAGACTATTACTTCAGTAACTTTTGTTACAATAAGGGCCCCTAAAGAATCACACTTCCCCTAGACAGTGCCCTTTCGTGATGTGACTTTGCTGCCCCTCCCTTCAAGAGGACACACTTGCCACAAGGGAGAATCTGAGTCTATTTCCCCCACCTCAAGCCTGGACTGGCCTTGAGACTTGCTTCGACCAATGGAATGCAGCCAAGGTGATGTGTGCCTTCCGAAGCCAGACCTTAAATAGCCTTGTACTTCCACTTTTGCTACCTCAGATCATTTACCGTCTTGTCAAGAAGCCCGGTGTAGACTTCTGGTGGAGGAGAACTAAGATGACCTACCTGACAGCCAACACCAACTGCCGGGCTTTTGAGTGAGGCCATCCTGAATTCTTCACCTCAGTTAAGCCCCAGATGAGAGCAGTCACCTTAGGCAAGACCAGCAGAAGAACTTCTCAGCTGAGCCCAGCCCAAATAGCAGTAGATAACTGAGCACAAAATCACGCAATGGTTAGTGGTGAGGTCAGCACTTGGACCCAAGCAGCCCAGGACTCCAGGTCCTATGGTTTGACCACAATCCCACACAGCCTGCAAAGAAACAACAAAAACTATGAGCAACAATAAAAGCCAAAATACAACACAATAATCATATCTTTGAGATGATGAAAGAAAATACTTGTCAATCAAAACTGTCTTTCAGCTAAACTATCCTTCAAAAGTGAGAGCAAAATAAAGATATTTCAGACAAAGACTGAAGAATGTTACCACTCATGAGCTTTGCTGAAAGAACTAATAAAGGATTATCTGAGAATAAAGGAAATCAATTCCTATATCAGATATGTGATGAACAACCAGCAAAGATATTAAAATGTGGGTAAAATCTAACTAAAAGTGGCTATAAAAATCACAATTATAATAATTATAAATGTAGGCTCAAAAATAAGATGTAACAAAAATACTAGGCAATTATACATGGTGACTGGAAAGTATGAATGGAGTTAAGTCATCCTAAAACGTTGTACTAGGAGGAGGGTGGAGAATACTGGTTGAGATTATGTTAAGTCAATTATGCATGATAAAAATTTAAAGATAACCTCTAAAAGGCAGAAATGGAATGTATAACTTTTAAACTGATAGAGGGAAAGGGAGATAAAGACAATACAGTTAGTCCAACAGAAAGCAAAAAAGAAGAGGGAGGGAAGAAAGTTACTGATTTTTTTGTGTGTGTTTATTTTATACCTGACCACTTTTGTAAAACTCTCCCAATATTTAATAGTTTTTCTTTCACTTCCCTTGGGTTTTCAAGTAGATAATTATCCAAAAATAAGGATAATTTTATCTTCTTTTTAGTAGTTGCCCATTAGTTTCTATTTCTTGTCTTACTGCATTGTCTAGAGCTTTCAGAGCCATGTAAAATTATGGAGGCATTATTAAACGTCCTGGCCTTATTCTGGACATGGCTAAGAATGCTTCCAGTATTTTACCATTAAATATTATATTGATTTTTAGCTTGAGATAAATCTCTTTGTCATTGAGTCAGTCAGGATAAGCTAGATTATGCTGCAGTAACAAACAATGTCAAAATCTCATGGCTTGAGAGAAGTTTTTGTTTCTGTTTGTTTTGTTTGTTTGTTTTTGTTTGCAGGGGACATAATTAGGGTTATTTTTTTTTTTTAAATGGATGTACTAGGAACTGAACCCGGGAACTCATGCACGCTAAGCACATAATCTACCACTGAACTATATTCTCCCCACCCCAAGAGAAGTTTATTTCTTATTCACATTAAGTTGGCTGTGAGTCCAGGCAGTTCTCTCTATGAGTGGCTCAGCATTGAACCTCCACATCATCAAATGTTCCTGTGTTTAGGGAAGCAAAGGAAATAGAATTGGAGATTCTTGTACCAGCAATTAAGTGCTTCTACTCAGAAGTGGCACACAGCTCATGTGGCCCTGCCAAACCCCAGTGGAAAGTGCAATGCCTGCCTGGAAGGAGGATGGGAAAGATTGGCAAACATTGCAGGTATCACCATAACCATGTGATGGAAGCATCCTTTCATTGCTCATTTTAGGCTTGGGACCCTTAAAGACCCTAAGAGTCAGCTTAAAAAGTCATTGAGCCTTGGCTGTCTGGTGAGCAGATGTCTGTTTCTCGTAACCCAAGGAGTTTCAACCAGGATAGTTTGCTGGTACTTTATTTAGGACTTTTATCTTATTCCTAAGCACCACTGGTCTATAGTTTTGTGCTATCTGCCAACTCTTTGTTTTAAGGTTGTGCTACATTCTTAAGATAGTTGGGGAAGTTTTCCATCTATCTTGTATCCTGAAACAGAATGTTTGAAATATTTGAATATTTGCCAGTAAAAGTATCAGGACCCAACACTTCTCAAGGGAGTAGCTCTCTCCTTACCTTTTCAGTTTACCCTGTAGTAATAGGGTTTTGGGTTTACGTCTACTTCTTGAATTGATTTTGGCTATATAAATTTTCCTATAAAAAATATCTGCTTATTCATATTTTCAAATTTATTATCATAGGGCTTTACTTAATATAATTTAATTAAAAAATCTTTGTTCCGATTGTTGTGCATTCATTTCTTCTGCTTTTTATCATCGAATCTGCTAGAAGTTTTCCTCACTTACTAGATTTTTCTTAAAGTCGTAAACTTCTCTTTGATTTCTATTTTTTCTCTTCTCTAATTAGCTAAATTCTGCTTTTTATCTTTTTGACTTCTACGTTTCCTTATTTAAAAATTTCACCTCATTGAGCAATGAATACAAGTTACATTTTAACCACGTTCCCATATGTTTAGATATGTGGTCTTTGCAGTGTTAGTATTTTAAAATAGCTTGTCATGCAGGTTTTATTCAGAGCTATTTACAAAAGTGGTTTTTAATTTTCAAGTGGTTGGGTTTTTAAATTTAAATTTTTTGTAATAATTTCTAGCTTAATTGTGCTGTGGTCAAAGAATGAGGTTTTCACTATATCTGCTTTGGGGATTATATTGAATTTTTCCTTATGGCCTAATATATGATCAATTTTCATAAATGTTTGATGGGCTCTGGCAAAGAAATGAGTATCTTTTATTTGTCAGGTACAAAGTTCAGTGATTAAGTCAACCTTATTAATTGTATTATTCCAATCCTATACAAATGTGGGAGGGGGAGGACATTATTTAAACACAACTCAAAGACAGAAGTCTATTAAGTCTCCTCCAGTGGTTTTTTTGGTTATCTTCCTATGTGTCTAAGTTATCCCTTCCCCTGGTCAAGTCTAATGCTACAGAGGACACAAAAGATCATAACAATCAGCTCTTTACTGTGACCTCTGTCCTATGTCACGCTTTTTGCCCGTGACTCTTGGTCTGATGTGAATATTACTACCTTTGCTTTCCTTTGACTTGAACTTGTCTCATGTAACTTTGCCCAGTCTTTTATTTTTAACTGTTTCGTGTCCTTTGCTTTTAAGTGTATTTCTTATAAGCACTGTATAGTTAGATTTCCTTCTTAGTTTTCATTTTATCCAGTTGGAGAGCCTTTGACATTTTACTAGGAAAACGTCATGCATTTATACTCATTGTAAACATTGACCCTGCCGATCTCACTTCAGTGAGAAAGCTGGTCTCCGCCTTTTCCTTTACCCTCTGGGCTACTTCCTTTTATTCCTGCACTTTGTTTTATGGACTCTGAATTTTTGCCTCAGTCTTCTCCAGACTTTGGTTATTAGCTATTTTATTTTGAATTGCACTCAAAGTTATCTTACATTGAAAACGCTTTCATTTGTAGCTGCCTGATCATCCAAGGAGAATCAGAAACAGTGTCTCCTGGATTCTTCTAATTAAAGATGTCTCTTGGGTCCATCCACATTTTGATCTTCACTGATGTGACTTAAAGCTCTAGATCCAGATGGTTAGATTATTATTTTTTCATTCTATGATTTCTCATTTAAAAATAATTTTTGACATTTGTATTCAGTCTAGAAATGTTATTTACAATAAATCTTTAGACTCGCTGCCTTTTAATTGGTTTCATTGCTAATGCCCAGACTTTTTAAGCCACAGAGGTTATCATTCTTAGACTCCCAGCAGTTAGGAGCATACCTTTTAGTAACAAATGCTCAGTATTTCCCCCAAACCTCATAAACACGGCTGCCTTATCACTTAGCTTGACACAGTATGACACAACCTAAACCAACCTGGGTTTGTTCTTTTATAAGTAACTCACTTTCCTTCCTGGAGGCATATACAACACTGTCATTATTTGCATAAATCGCAATGTTTTCCAGACCATGTCTCAGTAGAACATGTCTCTATTTATTTCCCCTAGAATGCGGTGAACTTTTCCAGTTTGTACATTCAGATCTTTTTGTTTCATTCTAATTCACAGGTGAGCTTTCCTCCCTATGTTCTAAGCCATCTCTTATTCTAGCCTTTTCTTCAAGAATCCCAGTTATGTGTTTGCCATCTCCTCATCTTTATCACTCTCTTATATCTTGTTTTCATCTTTTGATTTCATCATCCTTTTTAGAAAACGTCTCAAGGTTGGCCTCTCCATCACCAATTTCATTTTCTGCGTTACAACTTCTGCTTTTTACTGCCTCCAGTGTGGATTTGAATTCTGCTTACTCTGCTTTTTTCTTTCCTTGCCTTCTTTCTTAACCCCGCCCGTTTTAGTTTCCTAGCTGCTGTACCAAGTTACCACAACTGGGTGGCTTAAAACAACAAAAAGGTATCCTCTCACAGTTCTGGAGGCTGGAAGTTGGAAATCCAGGGGTTGGCAAGGTTGGTTCCTTCTGGAGGCTCTGAGGGTGAAACTGTTCTGTGCCCTTCGCCTGGCTTGTGGTGGCTACTAGCAGCCCTTGGCCTTCCTTGGCTTGTAGCTGCATCACTCCAATCTCTGCCTCCATCTTCACATAGCCTTCCCCTGCTTCTCCTCTCCTGTCTGTCTTCTCTTCTTATATGGACACTTATCATTGGATTTAGGGCCCACCCAGTTAATCCAGGATGATTTGATCTTGAGATTCTTAATTATATCTGCAAAGACCCTTTTTCCAAATAAGGTTACATTCACAGTTACCAAAGGTTAAGACTTGGATATATCTTTTTGGAGACCACAGTTCAATGCACTGCACCATCCATGTCTACATCCCTTTTTTTTTTCCAGGCATCTTTTTTTTTCTCTTTGGAGGAGGAAGGTAATTAGGTTTATTTATTTACGTATTTACGAATATATGTACGTATGTATTTATTAGTGGCAGTACTGGGGATTGAACCCAGGACCTCGTGTGTGTGCTAAGCATGTGCTCTCCCACTGAGCTCTACCCCCCCCTCACATCCCTTTTTTAATATGCTTATGCTGCCTTTTCACATCTGTTGGGGCTGCCCTGTGCTTTCCTGATCCTGTTTTGCAGAGTATGGCTTTCCCATTAAAGTTGCCACATGGTTTCCTGACGTCTTTTGGTTCCTTTAGAAAATCGCTGTCAACCGCCTGCTCTTCAGTGTTTTAGAATGCCAGTTCCCTTTCCACGTTCAGACCGTGCTTTTTCATAGTCCTTTGTTGTTGATACTTTTGCCGCTGTATTGTCCCTCAGACACAGAAACATTAATCTACACTCCACGACTATGAGTACATGGATGCGTAGACTGCCTCTGGTCCTGTCCTCTTATTACTTGTTTGACGGCTCCATCCCATTCTCAGTGTTTGGTCTGGGCAACAGAATCGAGTGGGCTTTGCTCAATCCATGTCCCAGTTTCCAGCAGGCTCTGCCAACTGCAGCTCTGCTGAACGAAGGCAGCATCCGTTCCTGCCCAGCTAAACGATTCTTGGATTTTCTGAACAGACGAAATAAGCAAAAATCCCAGCATGCACTGCTCCTGGGGAGTTTCCCGCTGCTCTCTGACCACCCACCGCCCCCTCTACCGTCACCATGTTTGCTTCTCAGAACACCATGCACCGTGAAAGCCCCCTGCCCTGCCCACTTTCTCTGAATGACCAGGGGTCGTTACTCCAGTACCATCTGTGGGAGAGGGGCAACCATTCAGTCTTCAGACTGGCACAGATTCCAGGTTTCTGAGTGGGGACAAACGATAGAGGAGGTTCTGAGCCCCTTCTTACCTTTGTCCCTGGTCTCTGTGTCCTGAGGTGTCTCTCCAGCACGATCCTCTGCTGTTATCATTAGTATGACTCCTCCCAGATTCTGGCACGAGGTTGGCAGCTGTTTCCCACAATGAGTAAGGTTTTGTCTTTCTCTCTGCCTTCACGGGTATTCAGTGGAAAAATGAGGACGGCTGTATCAGGGTTTCCAGTTACATGCCATTTTATATAGAAGTCTATGGGGGTTTAGTGCTTTTTTTTCTTCAAAGCCCAGACTCATGCATTCATTCACACTTATTTATTCAAAACAAAGTAGTGCCTTCACAGCTTGGATTCATAGTGGATGTCAAGATAAATCAGCTAATAATCCAGGAGACTTCTGCAACGATGGAGGAATAGGGGAAAGATCCAGGCCCCAGGCTCTTCCTCCCTCTGCTGTGCAAAGCTGACGTCCCTCACAATCTCTCTGTCTTGAAGACTTTGTTCTTACGCTCCCAAATTAGCAGTGTGTGAAATCAGACATGTTTGCTGAGAACCCCCTTTGCTCCAGGCACCAGGTGGTTCAGGGGAAAGAAAGCTAGAACCATCAGGATTCCTGCCCTCATGGTGCCTGGTTTCCAGCTCCCTGCTTCAGAGCATGATGCCTTTTTTGTCATCATGGTTTGTGATGATCATTTGATTAATAACCACGCCCAACTCCTGTCAGACTGGCGGCCCCACAAGGACAGGGACAGTATCTGTCTTCTTGGTTGTTAGCACAGCTGGGGCTGGGTGGGGCTGCTTGGAGGAGAGGCATTTGAGCTGGGCTCTGAAGGGTGGATAGGAGTTCGGGATAGATAAGGTGGCTGGGAGCAAGAAAGCGGGGCAAAGTCTCCCTCTCTCTGGACTCTCCTCAGCCCAAACCTGACACTCTCTTGTTCCTATGGTTTCTGCTGCTATGTGGAGAAAATTCTCTCTGAATCTCTTGAGAAGCTGAACTGCCCCAGGGGCTCAGAGAGGATGAAGTTTGCAGGACAGGATGCCCAGGTCTAGGCCTAAAAGCTCAGTTGGGGAGAATGGACAGAGGCCTGTGTTTGCCTCCTATGGACTCCCTTTCTTTATCTTTTTAAAGCAGACATACGTGTGCCCGGCCCACAGTGGCATCCTTGGATTGTCACTACTTTCCAACAGGCACGTTCATGGCTGGGTCTCCTGGATAGGAACCAAAAGTCATTTGCTTTGGAGGCAAGATCTGAGTCAGGCCCAGCTGGGTCTTCCCATCCTTTATTTGCCCGATCCTATTAATAATTAACGGTACAGTAATGAGAATTGCTTTTAATAGAATCTGCTGCCATCACCGCATTCTGTTCCCCGCCAAGGGTTTCCCCCGCAAGGATTCACGCTCACATGGCTGCAATTCCAGCCACCGCACCAGGGAAGCCAGAAGGCCCCTTGCCGATGTCCCTCCCAGCCCCTCCTCCCTCCTGGGCTGGAGCCCACTCCCTGCTGACCTGGAAGCCTCTCTTGCCCTTCTACCATTTCCCACCATCTCCCGTCTTCTCCCTGAAGCCCCACCCATGATCCCTCCAAGGTTCCGACAGTGGAGAGAGGTCGCCCCATCCATCCAGCCAAGCCTGGCGCTGTCACCAGGGCAAACTGGTCCTACTGGGCAGGGACAGGGCAGGCTGGAAGCTGCTGTACATTCAACCTGGGGCAGGCATGAGATCCACATTGTGCATACAGGAGCTGACACTCTGGATAAAAAAGCTCCCTTACAGCAAAGTCCAGTGGGATGGGTGTGGAGGAAAGGGCCTGGCCCGGCCGGGTTAGGTGGGGTTAGTCCCATCTGTTTATGGGACTGTGGAGACAGCATTGTCACCCTTGTCCCCAGCCTCAGTTTATTCATCTGTGGAATGGGGATGAAGATGGTCCCTACCCCGGGAGAATGTTCTGGGGAGAAGGGAGTGAATGGAGGGGAAGCAGAATTATGGGAGGCTCCTTAATACTCGCTCCTGGAAAATACGGTGTGCCCTGAGTTCTGGCCACCATGATGTTATTCGCTGTGTCTTAGTTATGGTATCACAACTCAGAAACCACCTCTGTGTTCAGTAATATGGGACTGGCTCAAATGAGCGTGATCGTATCCACACGGTGGGGCTCTCAGCTGCCGTTGGAAAGGGGGCTTTGCGCCTGTTCCCCAAACTGTACTGGGCCTAGGAACCCTGTGGGAATCCTGGGGGAAGTGCAGGTTCTGGGGCCCCGGGGCTGAGATCCTGCACTTCTCACAGCTGCTGCTCGGGAGCTCCCTCTGAGAAGGAGCGGGTGGAGGCCTTGGCAGGTGGAGAAGTTTGAGTTCTGCTGGTGAAAGGAAGAACCAGGTTGCAAAACAGAGTATTCTGTGACCCCCTTGCTGGGCTCAAAACAGAGCCAGAGCTGCACACCCAGTACGAAGGCTGGAGGCTAGAAGTTCAGGCACTCCAAGTGCAATGGATGGGTGATGAATTACAGATCATTTAACATTTTCTCTTTGGTTTATTGTAATTTCAAAATTATCTGGTTAATATGTGTTACTTCTGTAAATGGAGAAAAATGCTGTCGTTTAAAAAAAAAAAATGAATGTTCTCCTCCCTTCCCTAGAACACAATCAGGGTAATATTCAGCCTAGGAAGACGGGAACTCTGCAGAGACAGGATCAGTGTGGGTACTGGCCTCGCTCCAGAGCCTGCGTGCAGGGCGGTGGGCTAGACCGAGCCGGCCTTGAGGCTCCAGTGCTCAGCGTGTTCCCCACGCCAGGCTAAGCCCTTTGCACCCAGCGTCCCCCCAGCTGCCACATCCCTGGGAGGGGACCATCACTAGACACTGGTATTAGCGCCACTTTGCAGCTGAGGGAGACAGAAGCCCTGGGAAATGAAAACCTCACCCAGGGTCACTCAGCTCTCTGTCAGGGGTGGGAAGGGCCTGCAGGGGGAAGTGGGGGAAGCTGGAAGTCCCTTTCTCCTGGAAGGTCTTTTTTGGGCCTCACCAGAAAATCCAGACAAACAGATGATGAAGATCTTTGAAAATTAGCTGGAGTTTTTATGTCCTGGGAGAGGCAATGGGGAGCCACTGAGTGTTCTAAGTGACGATGAAACGATTCAAGCTGTGGGCAGCTTGGAGCAGAGAGCTGCAGTGACTGGAGACCCAGGCCCAGGCCATGAGGTGATTACAACAGGCCGGGCTGGATAATAAGTAACAAAGACAACAGCAACAACAGTGGTAGTTCACATTTAGGAACATCACATCCAAGGACATGACAGGCACTCTTCCCTTAATCCTTACCACAGCCCTAGGATGGTCATGCTGTGGTTCTTTCCATTTTGCAGGTGGGAGAACTGAGGCTCAGTGCCACGAGGAGGCACAAGTGGGATGGGGACCCAGGTCGTGTGACTCTTAGCACAATGCAACCCCACAGACAGAACAGAGGGAAAGGCAGATGGGCCCCACAGAAGGAGTAGCGTGTGGGGATGGGGTGGGATCAAACCATCCTTCCATCAGCACTAGTGACCCGACTTCCTAGGCAATCCTTGAGCCAAGCTGGAGGGTTAGAGACAAACAAGACACAGCCCCTCTCCTGGAGAGTCTAGTGGGGGTGACAGACCAGTAGACAGACCATGGCACAGGGGTCAGGGCACCTCCCTGGAAGAGGGCAAGTCCCCACTGAGTCCTAAAGAATGAACAGCCCATCCAATGATACATGAGAGCATTCCAGTCCTCTGAACAGCATGTGCAAGGGCACAGAGGCCTGAAAAGTAGCTGGTCTGGCTGGAGCAGTGATATGGGTGCGGAGTGGGAGGCCACTGGGGTGGGCAGGGACCCAGGTCCTCAGAGCCTTCAAAGTCAAGGAAAGGAGCAGACTTCAAAAGGGCCAATAGAGTCACTGGGTCATTGTGAGCTGGGGTGACACTTCAGACCTGCAGGGCGCTTGGTGGAGTGTGGGTTGTGGGGGCCATCCTGAAGGGCATCTTGAAGAGGCTGGTACAAGTGTTCCAGGTGGGAGATGGAGGAGGAGTAGAGAGGGGGTGGCGGGTGGTAGATTGGGCAGATGTGCAGCTTCCGTGGAAGCAGAGTGGCTGTGGGCTGTGGGAGGTGAGAGGAGGAGAGGAAGCGGATGGCTATGTGCATCCTGGGGGCAGGGGTTCCCGGGGTGGGGAGGATGAAGTTTGGGGGGCTCACTGACCCTGTGGGCAGCATGGAGGGGCCGGTGTAGACAGCCACTCCCCAGGGTGCCCTGGATGTCCCACACTTTAGCTGTGGTCCTCCAATCTGGCTGCTGAGAAATTTTGGACCCTGTTCCTGTGGCTCTAGGCCCCTGACTCCCACTACAGCTCCGGCTGGAATCTCTGATGGGGTAGAGGCCCCAGCCCAAATGATTGTGGAGCTGCCTTGAGCTGAGGCAGGGCAGCATCTCATCAAATCCTACCTCCAGCTTTTCTCGGCAGGAGCATCCTTGGGATAATTTACAGAGGGGGGAACAGAGGGCTGCTGTCATGTGCCCAAGGACACACATCTGGAGGGTGATGGGATCAGAGGCTCAGAGACTGTCCTCTGGCAATTTGCCAGTCCAGGCTGGAGGATGGGGGAGGGCTTTGTGGCTCCTGCTCTCTCCCCAGCCTGCCTCTGCCCAGGGACATGGTTGCAGGGGGCGCATGGTGTCCTGGAGCTTTGGTGGGAGCTGGCCTTGGACCAGGAATGGCGGAGGGTCCTCTCCAATCCCCCTTTTCTCCGTTCTCTCCATAGATGCCATCAGCCAGGGAAAGTGAACTGAGCACCCGCAGTGCGCCAGGAGGAGATGCAAGCTGTCCTGCCAACCCCAGAAGGCCGTGGGGAAACCCCAAAATGGCTCTGGGGAAAAGATGGTGGGATGTTGTCAAGTGCAACTGCAGAAGTGTGGGAGAGCCTGGGGATCCCCGCTGGGGATCTTAAGTGTGTAACTGCTCCCAGCCTCACCTTCCCCATCTGTAAACCGGGGGAGTAAGAACCTTTCCACCAGGGATGAGCTCCAGCATGGAGAGCCAGGGGCCACTCAGGACACCTGGACCAACCCCCCTCCTTCAAGATCTGACAGCCCCTCCTACAACCTCTCTGCCCTTTCTTCCTGTCAATTCCTAGGTGGGTCCAGGTTCTAAACCCACTTGCGGGGTCCTGGAGCTCTGGGGGTATGGGGCATAGAGTCTAGAACCTTTGGGGAGGGCCATAGCGTTCTAGAGAAATCCCTCCTGCAGAGGGAAAGTGGCCGGCTTGGGCAGGCCAGGCCTCGGGCGAGGGACCCATAAGCCTCGGACATGCAGTGTCAGTCCACGTGGGAGCCCTGGGATGTCCCCCCCCCCCCAAGAGACCGTGAGGATGACTTTGTGTGTTTGTTGCACAGAAGGGGGTGTGTGTGGGTGTGTGATGTGTTTGCCTCTTGTGGGGGCTGGGGACAGGGAGGGGGAGCCCTGTGTGGTGTGTTTGCCCCGTGTAGGGGCTGGGGACAGGGAGGGGGAGCCCTGCAGCTGTCTCCAGCCCTGGAAGAGCTCCACAAGTCAGGCCTGTCCCTGCCTCAGAGCCACCCCAGGACCCTGATCTGGGAGGATTGCTGTAGCCGGATTAGAGCTGAGAGCTTCAAACAGCGCCGGCCTGGCAACAGGCCTGGAGCCCAGGCTTAAAGGGGCCGCTGAAATTATAAATAGCCACCTCCCCAGTGACTCTCCAGCCCTTCCTGGGAGGAATGTTCCACTAGCCCCTTCACCATCTTCCAGTCTAGCCTCCCAGCTTCGAGGAGGGAGCAGTGGAGGAGCTAGCGCCTGTCAAAAGGGTTGTGCTCAAACAAACAAGAGTTCGAATATTAAATGACACACTGGTTTTACATTGCAAGGAGTGGGCAGTGTGTGCCAAGAGACCCTTCCAGCTGGTGACCCTGAGGGATCCTTCCATTATTAACGGACGGACATGCTTCCCTCTCCCCAGCTCTCTCGCATTTTTTGTCTCAGGCTCAGAAATGGCTTAAGGGGAGGGGCTCGCATCCAACTCCCGGGTCTAGGCAACCATGCCATCCATCTGGCCTCTCTGGAACTCAGTTTCCCCACACCTGGAAGGGAGGAGAAGGGCAAGGAGGAGAGATACAGGGAGCAGGCAGTGTAAGCCCAGGACCAGTTCTGGGTCAGGCATTGAGCCAGATGCTGTCAAGGGAGGGATCGATCACCTGTGAGCCCAGGTCCCAGCTCACAAAAAGCATGTCCAAGAAACTCAGTTTTGTTGGGCTTGTTAAATGGCTGGTCACCACTGGGTCCCTTCAGTGCCCACCAGGCACCTTCTCTCTTAGGGCCTCCCTTTTCTACCTGTGAGTTAAACGATGGACAGGGCAATGGTGACCAGCATGGAGGGTCCGCCCTGCAGGCAGGGGCTGCTGTAGCCCCACTGTACAGATGGGAGACAGAGGCAGGCCAGGTTTGCGGGGGCTTACAGCTCGGGATCACACTGTTAGGACAAAGTTCAGGAAGGATTAGATAGAACTCAGCTCTGTCTCATTCCATACCCGGAGCTCTTAAAATCTCCTACTGTGTGTGCCTGGAACTGATTGCCCCACCGATTAACTGATTGATTAACTGATTGACTGCTTACCTGCCATGGCTCCCCACCTTCCAGGGAGCCCCCTCCCGCCTCCATCGCCCAGTCGCCCCCACAGCCCAGTCCAAGCGCCTCCAAGCCAGGCGCGCCCCAACCACCAGCGTGGTAGGGGGCGTGTCCGGGGCGTGTCCGGGGCGTGGCTCCCGCAGCGTCCCGCCCCCGCCCGCCGGGAGCCGCCTTCCTATTCTGCAGCCCCTACGGCTCTGCCAATCTCCTGCCAGTTGTCAGGGAAACGACCTCTCCCCTCGGATCCTTCAGAGGGCTCCCCACCCCAAGCAGGCGGCAGCTGGGGTCCTCGGATACGAGAGACTGGGGAGACAGAGACGGGAGACAGAGACGGGAGACAGACACCTAGAGACGGAGAGACAGCGAGAGGGAAAGACAAGAGAAGCAGAAACATACAGGGAGAGACAGAGACGCATTACGGGCAGGGAGAGACACAGGCCAGAGAGACTGAAGGTGGAGAAAACAGACAGAGATGAGAAAACAGACCCCCGCCCCCACCAGCGTAAGAGAGGCAGGGAGGTGGATGGAGACTGAGACAGTCACAACCCTATACAGAGATGGGGCGAGAGATCGTGGGAGAGGACAGTCAACCCAGAGACGGGGGGGGGAGGTGGAGGGGGCCCTCCAAAGAGAAGAGACTAGGGCCAGCCAGGGGGAGAGAGTCGGGAGGGGGCGAACTTGTGAAAATAAATATTTATAAATTGAGAGTTTCTAAATTCTTTTTGCATTTCCGTAGTAAATTATTCATCTGTGTATCTCCCTCTCTCCTAACTGCTTAGGGAGCTGCCAAGGGGGGGTGTTCCTTTCTGTGCTGCCTCCGCCCCGTCTTCCCGACCCTCTTCCTCCCACCTCCTTCACTTCTCTCCCTCCCCCCCCCCCCCGCTTCTTCCCCTCCCCTCCCCTCCCTAATCCTCTCCTTCCTGCCCCTTCCTTGTCTCCTTCCTCTTCTCCCCACTGCGTTTCCTATTCCCACTGACCCCTCTCGGGTCTCCCGCTCCCCCTGCCCCTTCCCTACTTCTGCTTCCCACCTCCCCCTCCTTTTCCGGCTCGGGTTGGAGCCGGGCACCGGAGGCAGGCGGGGAGGGGCCGCCGCCCGGAGGTGGCCGGCTGCCGCGCTCTGGCGTTTCTTCTCCGCCTTAAATAAGAATAATCGTCTAAGTCAGCGGGGCTGGGATTAAAAAAACACTCGTCGCTGGCAGTCTGGCACCCCCAACAGGGACCACGGAAATCTTCCTCCAGAGGACTGGGGACACTGGAGTTGGGGGGAAGGTGAGAGCTGGGCCAGGAGGGGGCTGCGGTCCCAACAGGCTGGAGCCAGAGGCCACACTGCTTCCTGGGGACCTGGACAAGCCCCTCAGCTTGCTGAGCCTCAGTTTTCTCCTCTGTGGGATGGGGTCAAGGCCTAACTTTCTGTTCTCTACAACCAAACCCTCTCTCGAGTCTGTTTGGGAGTCTAGAATCAAGGCCCCTCTGACCCATCCCCACAGCTTATCAGGCACAAAGGAGGAACAGGGAAACAAGTCTTCACGGTATCACTGAGTTCCTGAAATCAGGCAAGGAGTGGGGAAAAGCACGCCCAGCCAGCGCCCCCACCCCCACCCCCGTCATAGGGGCCACACCACTCAGTCTGTGGCCTTGAGCAGAGTACCTCAGTTTCCTCATCTGCAAACTGGGCCAGTGATGCTTCCCTCCCCTTGACCAGGGTCCAGGGTCCTCCTCTGTAAACAGCTACACACTGCACACATGTCAGAGCTAAGCAGCAATTGTTCCCTGCTCCATATCACCTGTGCCCAACCCCCTCCCCCACCCCCACCCCCACCCATAGCTTCCAGGTCACCCACATTAAGCAGCAGCGGGAGAGGAGGAAAGAACCTCTTCTCTCCCAGCAAGGAGTGGTCAGTCAGCACCAGAGAAACCAGGGTTGGTGGTGGATCAGAGCCTCTCCTGTCGCTGAGACCAGCCCGGAAGTCACAAGCAAACCTTTGAGGATTCTTCAGAGATCTACATCCTTTTTCTCCAAGCGATGATGCTGTCAGTGGAAGGTGGCCCTCCCCTTCTGGGCAAGGAGGTCTGGGTGTTAGGTCCTGAGTTTGATTCCTGATCCTGCTGTTTGACCTCAGCCCAGTCCCTTTCCCCTCTGGGGTGAGAGTTCCACGTTTCTTTCCAGCCCCCACCTGCTTACAATCCTGATTATTGCTACAATGCTGAGCGCTGCTCAGGGCCTCACATCTCCTTTCATTCCCCCCACACCGCTCTCATCTAGGGCCCAACGACTACTGCCCCATTTTACAGATGAGGAAGCTGAGGCTTGGAGTGGGGACTTGCCCCAGGTCAAGTAGCTGGACAGCAGTTGATGGAGGTTCTGGCTTTGGTGACACAGAGGGGTGTCTTCACCCAGCTCCCTGACCTGCCCACAGGGACATCCTCGGTGAGGTCAGTGCTGCCCAGAGGGAAGGTGGCCCTGGGGGTCATAGTTGCCCAGCTTGCCCCAGCTTAGTGACCTCAGGTCTGACAGGTACCCCCAGACACACCAGTCTCTGATTTGAAGACTTCTTTTCTTTCTGTCTTTTTACATAAGCACAGTGAGAAATGCATCGGGAAAATGACCCTCTCTGGATATCTCTCTGAACTGTATCCTGTGGCCAGCGATGTCCTTGCTAGCCTAAAGTAGTGGCTTTCAAGCCTTTCATAGACCCTAGGGGGCTTTGGGGGAGGGAGGGGGCAAGGAGGGCCAGGCGGGTAAGCTCGGCTCTGTTCAGTATGGGTCACTTGGGGAAGATTTATTTTGAGAAGGAGTAAGACACAAGATTGAGATGGGAGGGTGTGTGGAAAAAACCGGTTTGAAACCCACTGTTGTAAATAATTAAGAGCCATTTGGGACCGAGAACTGAGGCTTCCCGAGGTTCCTCCACCCCACCTTAGGTAACTCGGCTCTCCCCCAGCCCCTCCTCCAAGGATGAGCAGACAGAAACAAAACTACAACATAAGGGGGCCTCTCTGAGGACCAGAATCCTCTACAAGATCACTGCATTCAGTCACTTCAACAGGCCCACCGAGTGGGTGCCATCATTTTCCCACAGTGTAGATGAGGAAACTGGGGCTCAGAGACCTTAAGTCATTTGCCCAAGGTCACACAGCCAGTGCAAGGCTCAATTCGGACACTCTCGGATTCATCTGAGTCCAAAACCCACGCTTCTGACACTGACTGCCCTCCCCAGAAGAAGCAGTGTGATCACCCTGTGCATGTAGTTGGCCCTTGCCTCCATCCTGCTCACAGTCAGTGTCAAGCCATCCCCGAGGATTTTTGGGGCACCAAAAGGACTCACGGATGCTCATGAACAGGTCTGAGGAGCTGCAGATAGAAACAGCCGTGGCTCCTGCTCTGGGCACTGCCTTGCTCTCCACACACCCACCCCTCAGCCAGGGCCCCTCCACCCCCGCTATGGTGACAGCCGTGTTTGCCACTCCCCAATAGAATTGTCCCTAAAGCACTGGAGCCCTTGTGTGTCCATGAGGCCCCAAAGCAGGGCTGCTAGGCTTCCTCAAGTCCGTTTTCCTTAAACTCCCCTTTCCCTCACATCCGAATTGGACTGGCTTCTGGGGCCACCACCACCACGCTGCCCCTCATCTTGCCAGGCCCTGATTAGTCCTGAGCCGTGGCCCCTTTCCCTGGAAATGGAGGTCCTCCCAGGTGGGAGGTCTGATGGAAACAGCCTGGGATTAGGCCCACCCCTCCACCCCGCTAGAGAGACAGGTGGGATCCCCCAGGGCCCAGGCTGGGGCCTGCTCTGTGCTTGCGTTGCAGATGGTGGGTGGGGGTGGGAGATGGAACAACAAAGCGGAGAGACCAACTTGCCTTTTAACCAGCACAACAGGGCAAACTGGGCCGGATCTCAGGCTCTTGGGGTCTGGGAGGTGAGGGAGTGAAACCCCTTCTCCTGGGTGTGGAGCGAATGGAATGCACTTTGGAGGAGGGGCGGTTATCAGCACCTGCTTAGTTGGTACCAAATCCTGCAGAATCTGCTCCCTGAGCCGGAACAGTGGCTTCCAATCTGGAGTCAGAGCAGGTAGGGGAGGCCTGGGCAAGGCTGAGGGTGAAGGATGGGGGAACTGAGAGGGGAAGGAACTAACAGCGACTTTCAGCCCCACTCCGGTGACTCATACTCCCCGCCTTTAGCGGGAAAGGTAGAGATTTTCATGATCATTATCCTTAGAGGGGGTCGTTAGATATGTCTAGAATCTGCGGAAGAGGAAGATCTTCCACACAGACATTAACCATGGTTAGTCATCCTCCGGGTGAGGAGTGTTGATAATTTTTACCTTCTTGCTTGTAGTTTTCAGTGGTGCTTGAATTTGTTTATTTATTTTACAAGAAGGGTGTTTTGGTTTTTTCCAGAAACAACAGTGATGTTACTCCCACAAAAAAGAAAGAAAATTTTTAAATCAACAAGACTAAACTCTGCAAACACCAAGATGCTCATCCAAAGAGATAGAGCAGATATGAAAACAACAAAGGGAAAAAGTAAGAGGCTGATTGTTCAGCCAACAGAGGAGTCCAAGAATTAGACCCGAAGAGTCCTGAGAAAGCGAAGATGAGTTTCAGAAACTCGCCGAAAGAAAGCTCTTGGGGGAACATGAGTGCCTTTGAGAGGAGCCAGTAAAGAAAGGATCCGTGAGGTCTCCAGCAGGGAGCTGGGATCTTGGAACCTAGGAGGACTCAGCCCAGCCTGGGACCGTGGCGCAAAGGCTGCTCACTGGGCACCTGTGGGCAAGTGACTCACCTGTCTAGAACTCAGTGTTTTCTCTCCGTAAGGTGGGCTAGGCAGAGCACCACTATCAGCACTGGCATCAGAGAGTCAGGATGGGAAGGGCATCCCCTCTTCCTGCTTCTCCTCCTCAGTGTCCCCTTTGGAAACCCCCTGGGATGGAAAACTCACTGGGCTCCATCAGCAACTATTCTTAAAAGCCCCTCCTGACCCTGGAGGCAGCACCTGCCACCAGAGAGCTGTCAGATTGTTCCATCCTCCTGCCCTTTGACCGAGCGATTCCATTTTTAGGAATTTGGACCTTAGAAACACACAGGTGACAAGGGAAAATTCATAGGAAATTCACTGCATCACTGTTTATAACAGCAGAACTTTGGAAGGTGCCTAGACATCCATCTGGGGGGACTGATTACATAATGTGAAGGCACTGCCCAATGGAAGAGCCAGAGGCTGTGACAAACACCTCCTGCTCTTCAAGGAGTGAAAAAGAGCAATAAGCCTTCGTTGGTATTTGAAGTGGGCACCTGGTACACAGGGGCAACTTGTCAACCCACAGAATAGCCCTGGTAGGTGTGGCTGCCCCTGGGAAGGGAGCTGGGGCCTTGGGTAGGAGAGGGAATAATTCTAGCGTTAAGCCCTTTTCTCTTTGATTCAGTTCACTGTGAGTATGTACTCCCTGGGAAAGCCATCTGCTGGCCTTCCTCCCACTAGGATGCTGAGTAGAAACTTCTGGTGCTCACCTAACCTCAGTTCTCCTCTCCTTCTCAGTAACCATCACCCTTGCCACGGGTTGAAGCCACGTGACCACTGCTGGCCACTGGGGTGTGGGAGGAAGTGATGGGATGCCCTTTCCCCTCCTCAGTGACCCAGAGATGGAAGTGCCATGAGGTGCAGGCAGCCTGGATCCCTGAGCTTTCACAGGGAGGGTAGTTGCCCTGGAGAATCATCTGGATGAAGGACAGACTTTTGTTGTAAAAAACAAACTTCTGTTGTACAAAACAAACTTCTGTTGTGTTGAGACATTTCAATGTGGGGCACATTTGTTACTGCAGCACAACTTAGCCTTGCTAACCGATACAGATTTGGGAAATCATTTCCTGGTTCAAGGGATGCCAGAGACCTTGGAAAGATTCCTTGAATTTCCTCCAGGGCTCCAGTTCCCCATGTGTGTGGTGGGGCAAGGGGTCTTTTCTCCTCTGACTTGGGCCTGTGCTGCTCATGTTCCCAAACCCCAAAGGCCTGAGGAATATCTGCCGGTACTAAGGATTGCTGGTGAGGAGTGTTTGCTGGACATCGGCTGCTGGGCCGGCCATCTTGCGGGCTTCATGGAATCCTCACTGTGGCCCCAGGAGGGAGGCACTATCATTATCCTCATTTCCCCAGGAGGAAACTGACCCTCAAGAAGGTGAAGTCACTTGCCATCTGTGATTCTTAATTACTCTAATGACAACTGCCATCTGATATTTTAATTTATTTTTATTAACAGAACTTAAAAGAAAGCCTGTTGATAACTTAAGAGAGCTTAGAATAGGATTTTTTTAAATTTACCGTTTTAACCATTTTTAAGTGTCCAGTTCAGTGGCATTAAGTCCAACATATTCTTGTGCAACCATCATCACATCCATCTCCAGAACTCTTTTTATCTTGCGAAACTATGTACCCATTAAACACTAACTCCTTGGCACCAACCGTTCTCCATGAATTTGCCCATTCTAGACACCTAGTATAGGTGAAATCATACGGTATTTGTCCTTTTGTGACTGGCTTATTTCATTTAGCATAATGTCCTCCAGCTTTATGCATGATGTAGCAGGTGTCAGAATTTCCTTCCTTTTTAAGGCTGAGTGACATTCCGTTATATGTAGGTACCACCCTTGGTTTATCCATTCATCTGTTGATGGTCACTTTGGTTGTTTCCACCTTTGGGCTATGGTGAATAATGCTGCGATGAACACAGGTGTACATATATCTGTTGGAGACCCTGCTTTCAATTCTTTTGGGTCTACACCCAGGAGTGGAATTGCTGGATCATATGGTAATTCTATTTTTAATTTTTTGAGGAACCGCCATACTGTTTCCCACAGCGGCGGGACCATTTTACATTCCTACCAGCGGTTCTTAAGCTTTCAACTTCTCTACATCATCATTAACATTTGTTATTTTCTGGGTTTTAAGAGGAGCCATCCTAACAGGTGTTAGGTGGTATCTCATTGTGGTTTGGGTTTGCATTTCCCTGATGGTCACTGAGGGAATAAGGATTCTTTTAAATGCCACTGGTGATTTTATAGTGGTGCAGTCACCTCGACCTGCTTCCACAGGAGGAAGCAGGGAGCCTGGAGGGTTGCTCCATTCCTGGGGCTACTGTGGCCACATCTCAAAGTCCTCAAATCCCGAAGAGGTAAGTGGGGCTGTGCTCCTAGGGCCACACTGTGACCCATACCCCAGTGAACAGGCTGGGGCAGGGGCCCCACCCCAGCTGGGGTCCCAACTTCTCCAGAACCTCAGCCTCCGATGTTGCAACCCCTACTTCCCCTACTGGGCCTGAGCAGGAACTGAGCTGGGTCTTTCCAGCCCTGGTTGACCCTGTGGCCTAGAGTCCCCACCCACGCCGGGGACACAGAGCAGAGAGGAGACAGCACCACAGGGAGGCGGTGGTATGTGGGGGGTGGAGGAGGTCATCTGCACGTCCCTTGGCTTTCCAGGTCCAGACTAGGGCAGCTTTGTGTGGGGGACAAGAACAGGGACTTTAGAGCCAGACAGATTCAGTCTGCGTTCCATCTCTGCCACCTGCCAGCTGTGTGACCTCGGATAAGTAACTTCCCTTCCCCGCCCTCAGTGTTCTCATCTGCAGAATGGCTGAAAGGGTGCTTGGCACATAGTAACACTCATTAAACTCTTCCTTTATTGCCAATATTATCATCATCCTCATCCTCATCAACATGCAGACGTATGATCAAGTCTTACCTATACCAAACAGTCCATGGCTCCCCATTGCCTGCAGGAGAAAGTCCATCACATTCTTATGGCCTGGTGGGCACTGCCTGGACTAGCCCCTGCCAACATTGCCAACCTCCTCTTCCCCTCATTCATCGCACTGCATCACCTGGGCTGCCTTCTGTCCCTCAAACATCCAGCACTCCTTTCTGCCACTGGCCCTTTGCATATGCTCTTCCTCCTGCCCTCCCTCCACTCCACTCTCATCCCTTTGACAGTTAACTCCTAAAAGGCTCTGTCTCACTTCAAACATTGCTTCACTAGAGAAGTCTTCCTGGACATCCCCACCCCCTATCCACATGGGAACCCTTGGCCCTCACAGCCCTGTAACCAACCCCCCCCCACCCCAGCATTTCTCCCAGTGCTCACAGTACTGAAATGTGAAATTATTTGAGGATTATCAACCTCCCCACATGAGCTTGTGAGGCCAGGCTCATGCCTGTTTTGCTCCCCGTGAGGTGCAAACACCAAGGACAGGGTTGACCCAGGGGCCCCCCAAATTTCAGTCAAATTGAATTATTAACATTCAGAAGCTCCCTGATTTGGGAACCTCAGATTCTTTTCCACAAAGACAGTCCATTCCCTACCTAACTAAATAAGCTTCAACACTCATAGCTTTGTAAGATTTTTCCACTTAGTAAGTGAACAAATCTGAGAAAACCCTCAGCTCCATCCCGTGTCCTAATTTTTCAGCTCTGAAAAATATGGTCACTGCACTCAGAGCAGCTGCTCACCATTCCTGCTGTGCCTGCTCGCAGCCCAGCCTCCGGCCACCCCTTCCTCAGAACACGCGGGAGGCTGCGGGCTGCTCCGAGGGTCACCCCTTGCTTGGGGATAAATGCCAACCATGAGTAATGGCGGGTTGCAGAGGGAGGTGCAGACGCGTTTTCAGCTCCATCAGCAAGATCAGCGAGAGCCAAGGTGGCCCCTTGCCCGGGGTCAGGGCCTGGCTCAGCTGATCAGCACACAGCAGCCCCTCAACCAGCTGGGCAGTGAGGGTGCGGACCCTAGGGGGACCACGGGGCAGGGGGCCCAGCGAGATGTGTTGCCTAAGCCCATGCATTCATTGGTTCCTCCATCCTCTCCCTTGTCTATTTCCACAGTCCAGCGACTGCTGGGTGCTCAGCCTGGTTTGGGGGAGGCCCTAGTGAAGCCCAGGGTTCACCCTTTCCCCAGGTTCACCGCCCTTGGTTCTCTGGACTTAAGGCCCATGGGGGGCTCTATAGGATGCTTCTGAGGGCCCCCAGGGGAAGAGGTATTCAGAGAAAGGCAGCGTTGATGTCCATTCAAAATGGTTCTCAATGAAAGAACTTCCTTGACAAGGCGATGCAAATAGGCTACAGGTAACAATCACCATTAGCACCATTGGTGCTGTGATTGTGGATGGGGCTAGCTCAAGGGAGGTGGCATGCTGAGGTCTGGAAGAAGGGTGGACGCTCCCGAAACATAGGCGCTCCCGAAACATAGGTGAGGTGGAGTGGGGGAGAAGAGGGAAGTAGGGGAGGGGGTGGGAGAGGGAGGAGGAATGGGGAAGTCACACTCACACGCATACACACGTGCACGCACGCGTACATACACACCGGAAGAGAGCTTCTCCAGAGGGCTGTGTGTGTCCCTGGTCTCCTGCCCAGAATTCCCAGGCTAACCCATCAGACAACAGGCCACACCCCATCCCCAATAATCAAAGGCCTCCTCATCTATACAGAGATTTGGGGATCCTCACAGCCGTCTGTGAGGTGTCCTACTCCTCAGTCTGCAGGGGAGACAGCAGAGGCTTTAGGAGGAAAGGGGAGCAGATTTGGGGTGGGGATGGGGGAGGCAAGAGGTCTAAGCCGCAGGGAGATGGAAACCCTCAGGGAAATTCACACTCCAGCTGCTCACCAGCCCGAGGACAAGAATACTCAGCTGCCTGTCACACCGACACACACACACATGTACACTGACACACACATGTGTAACCGGACACACTCACAATCCCACCCTCACACTGACACACACTGGCAAACAGATAAACATAATGATACACACACACATACACACACACACACACAGACCAACACACTGCCACGCTGCATACATGGCCACACAACACACACACACACACACACACACACACACACAAATCCTTCTCCCAGCTGGTCTGAGCTGTCTGCTCCAGAATGGCCATCTCTTTAGGCTGGAGCCTCCTCTGTGAAATGTTTGTATCTTCATATGATTCTCCAGGCTGCCCCCCAGCTGCCATGTCGCCTAAAATCCTGAGAAAGAAGGAAAGATTCCTTTGAAACTCATATCTCAAATGTTAGGCTTAAACAATATTTTGGAAATCTGGGGCTCAGTCCTCAGGCTCCGTGGGCTGTGGGCTTGTGTTACCAGGCAGGTGGGGGCAGGTAGGATGCTGAGGGCTCTGGAGGGTGGGGACAGTAGGGTTGGAAAGCAGGGGTTACTTGGGGTGGGGAGGGGGGGTGTTAACCTGGGCAGATTCCACACAGGCCCCACCCCCATGGCTGGGAAGCAAACTTCACAGAGCAAGAGATGGCCGAGGGCCTTGGGGGTCAAGACACGGCTCTGGGAGTCCTAACCACCCCCTCTCACTGCAGCCCTCCCCAAGGGACTGCGCTCCTGTGGGCCTCAGTTTCCCCGTCTGTACAATGGGTGTGATTTACCTCATAGGGCTAGTGTGACAGTTAAATGATATTCATCATATAAAGTTATAAGCCCTGGAAGCCCAAGGAAAGACAGCGTGGGGTTGGGACGGGAAACCCGCGCGGCAGTGGCCTCTCGGGCGTAACCGGGCTGAAAATAACCGGCATTTTCCTTTTCTCTGCGGCTGAAGCAGCGCTTCCCATAGGACCGCGCCTGCTTATCAGGAGCAAAGCCGTTCTCTCCGCCAGAAGGTGACTGTGGGGGCTCGGCTCCCCCCTCCAGCCCGACTCCCACGGAGGAAAACAGTGAATTCCCTCCTCCCGGTTCAGGTTTCTACACTCACCACTCCCCCCAAACAATTTTGCATATATTTAAATCTCCTCTGCTGTTTCCAGGCTTGAGCCGCACTCCCCCCCCCCCCGCCCCCCGAAAAAAGGAGAAAGAAATTACAAAAGCCCGTCATTTGTCTCCGTCCCCGCACCCCATCTATCAGGCCCGCCGAGCCCGTCGCCTCGAATGATGCGCGCGCCCGGACGGCGCTTTAATGGGGCGCCGCGTGTGACTGCAGCCGCGGAGGCGCAGCCGGCCGACATTTGCATACATATTAAACGGAGCAGTAAAAAATGCAGACATGCAAACCATTTGGACGGGCTCCTCGGCGAGCCTGCCAGGAAATCAATCTTCTGGTTTCTTAAAGGAAACCTGCTCGGGAGGAGGTGGCGAAGCCTTGTAGCCCGCCGGCTCTGGGAAGGGGGCAGCCAGCATCTGTCCATCTGTCCATCTGTACGCGGAGCTCGCCGGCTGTAGGGGTTCTTCCCGGCCACGGCTTCGGTGAAGCCACGAACAGGGAGCCAGGGGACGCGAAGTCATCATCAATCATCCCGGTCGTGGGCCCTGGCTCAGCAGGCTGTGTGCCCAGGAGTAAGAAGCTTGGCCCCTCTGAGCTCAGATCAGCCAGTGGTAGTGATAACTTAGCACACCCCCAGTGGGTGCTGGAGAATTTTCCCTCACTTTTGACTCTGGGGCTTAATCGACTGACCCAAGGTGGCCCAGCCCCTCTATACAGAGCCTGGATCCCAAGCCAGGGGCCAGAGATCCACAAAGAGCCCAGGTTCTAGAGGCAAGTGGCCTGAGTTCAAAGTCAGGCTCTACTCATTACAAGCTGTGTGACCTTGAGCAAGTACATCAACCTCTCTGTTTCCTGAAAAAAATGGGTGGGTTTTAGGTGGGTTGTTGGAATAAAGTAGGTCACTGCCTCGCTTGCAGTAAGGACTTAGCTGCAGAACAGAGTGTAGGAGGGCCCTTGGTGTTACTGGTGTAGTTTTTCCAGTTAAAATCCCTCGCCATGTCTGGATGGTTTGGCCAGCCACTCCTCCTGCGAGCCTGTGAGCCTGCGAGCCTGTCAACGGGGTGTTAGATTCTCACAGAGACTTCTAGCTCACAAGGATGACCAACCCTCTGAAGATGTGGGGTCCCTGGAGCGCCACTGCTGATGCCAGCCAGATGTGGCCAAGGTGGCACCTCTGAGGGCTCTGAGAACATCATCCCCTGGCAGCTTAGGCAAAGCCAGGGCCCCAGTGGGGGACAACCTTGAGCAAGCCACAAACAGCCCAACTGCCTATGGGACCAGGAAAGGCAAGTGGCCCAGAGCCTCTGCAGAACCAGCCTGGCGCAGCCACTCCACCCACCCTCTTTGAATTCCCCTTTATAGATGAGGAAACTGAGGCCCACAGAGAGGTGCACGGCCACAAAGCTTGAAGGTGGTGGAGCCAGGATTCCAACTGGGTCTGAATAACCGCAGAGGCCACTTTCCCAGGTCATTTGTAAGTACCACGTGCAGAAGGAGGTCACTCTGCAGTGTCAGGGAAGGCTGCTTTCCCCCAAAGAAGGCATGGGCTTATGCAGAAAGAAATCAGTTTTGTGCCTGGGCTCAACAAGATATTCTGAACTGGAAGAAGGAAGGAGCAGGGGCTTTTGAGAAGTAACTCAAGTTTGGTCTTCATCCAGTTCCTTCACATTCCTGGAGGGGAGGAGTGGAGGTGACCAGTGTCCCCAGGAGAGGCCGGGCAGTGGACAGTGCTGGGGAAGTGATGGGGGGGATGTGCATCCAGCCCAGTGAGAGCCACCGTCCTCTCTGAGAGAGACCCTAGCCCTGAGTGAAGAGTCAGGCCAATGCCCAGGGGTCTTTGCCTTCAGTTGGGAAAGGGTCTCTGTGACTCAGAGTGTCCCATCTGAGTGACAAAGTCACCTCCATGCTGTGTTGAGTTGTAGCCTGCTGCCATGGCAACAAAAAAGTATGAATCCAGGGCGTGGCCCAGTTTGGTGGTGCCACCCTGTGTGACCTTGGGCAAAAGCCCTCCCCTCTCTGGGCCAAGACGGCTGAGATGACAGTAATTCTGGTCTCTCCATGGAAGCCCCTCCCTTTCAACCCCTGGCCTCCAGGCTCTCAGGGCCTCGGCCCCACCACCTCCCACTGCAGGCCCCAGAGTGCAGGCCGCCCCCACTGCCCGGCAGGCGGCGGTGGGTGGAGGAAGCCGGCAGGGCGGGAAAAGGTGGGAGGGGCAGGAGTTACAGGAACCGGCTGGGCCTGGGTGATTGCTCAACTGGGGAGCCTGGCCCGGCCGGCCTCCACAGGCCCCCGCTTCCACCAGCCGCCCTCCCTCCCAGCTCTGCATTGCAAACATTCCTCGCCAACCTCGGTTGCTGCAGCCCCGGAAGGGGGAACTGCCGCAGACACAGCACGAGGCCGCCAGAAACACTTAACCCCTTCCTTCCTTCCAGGCAGAGCCTTCAGCCCTGAGGATGGGGCTGGGCTGCGGCCGCCAGGGTTCCCAGACTCTGTGTGACCGGTCAGGTGTATTGCCGGCAGCCATGGCTGACCCGGGTTAGCAACCTGGGTCAGCAGGCTGCATGTCGGGCTGCTACAGTCCTGGTCAAGGATTCACTCTGCAGATGTTTCCAGAGCTCCCCCTGGGAGCTGGGCACTGCACCATGAAAATCCACCAGGGGGGTGCTCAATGAACCCATATTTTAGAGGTGGGGGTGGGGTACAGATTACAAAGGATGAGTGCTACAAAGGAGAGGTACAGGGTGAGCCTGAGCATGAACAAAAGTCGCTCAATTAGGCAGGGAGGGCTTCCTGGAGGAAGTGGCTTTTAGCAAGCAACAAGAGGAGGAGATGGAGTGTGCGCCAGGCAGAGGATTTGAGGCTCTAGAGAGGGGAGAGAGGCTGGCACAGTCCAATCTGTGTGTCTGGAGGAGACAGGGTGAGAGGTGGAGGGCCCCCAGGTAGGAGAGCTTGGCCTGCGACAGGGCCCAAAAGGCCTTGGGGCCACTCTAGAGCTTGGACTGTCTTCTGAGGGCAGTGAGGGGCCGTGGGAGGGTTTTCCCTGGGGAATTACATGGTCAAGTTCAGCTCCAGGCACTAAGATTTCCTCAAGTTAAAAACTGAACCTTAATGGCGAAAGGGCGCTAGCATGGTTTCAGGTACAAACCAAATACTCTTGAGGACCAGAACACCTGAAAGTCACCAAAGTGCCACCAACAGGAGACGTTTCTAACAGCAGACTGGCAGCTGGGCCTGCCACCTGGTTCTCCTGGGGTCCAGGGGTCACTCTGAGCCCTGCCATCCCCAGGCCAGCCAGAGGCAGCAGACTCAGGTGGCTCCTCCTCCAGGGATGGGATCCACCCCTCCCTCATCCCAGACATCACTCTGCACACAGCTGGGGCTCCATAAATGCAGCAATTAGAGTGTTGACGTCGGGAGGGGCTGAGAGACCATCCAGGCCCACGCTCTTCTCATTTCAGATGAAGAAACTGAGATCTAGAGGCAGCAACGGCTGGCCCAGGCTTCCACTAGGGGCAGGTGTGGCAGCTGGGCCATGAGGATGCTTGGGCACAGGGGGTACCCAAAGGTCATGCATCCAAGATGCCCACAGCACATGTCCAGAGAGGAGGCCGGCACACCCAGCCTGCCCATGACCTTGGCACCCACAGAGAAGACACCAAGATCTCTCTGGACCGCCCCCCACCAGAGCCCCTTCCTTTCTCCACTTTTCATGGGATCTCACTGAGGCTGAATGAAACAGAGATTCAAATCCAGGAAACCAGGAACCATTTGGAAATGGGCAGTCACTAAACCCAGTTGGTGGAGGGTGTCTGTTCCTCTGCTCGGAGCCTGAAGGGATGAGCCAGGGACAAAGTAAGTTAATGGGAAACTTCTCGACTGCATTGTTTTCACTGTAGACTGTTTGCTCTTCTTTTTTCTTTTTCTTCGTCTTTTTAAAAATGCAGTGTGACTTAGAACAGCAACATACCAAAGAGATGAAAACGGAGCTGCCCTGATTGGAGAGTTAAGGGGTGGTCTGAGACCCGCCCTGTGCACACCCACATGGGCTCTGTGTCCTCCTGGCCAACCCCAGGCTCCTCAGAATGGACTGAGGCCCAGCCGAGGTTTTAGGGATGGGGAAACTGAGGCCCAGGGAGGTGGAGGCACTTGTTCAGAGTCACACAGCCCTGAGGGATGGAGCCAAGTTCTCCTGCGCCAGCCTGACCCAAAGACCCTCTATCAGCACAGGCCTGGGCTGCAGGATCAGGAACTAGCAGCTGCGTTCTGTTTTCTGAGAGTCTCCAGGCCTGGTCTGTTTGTTGGAACAGCACATTGAGCCAGAGCTCCCCAAATCCTGCTCAACGGGTTGAGACTTCCGAGGGGAAAACACGCCCAGGATGCTCCCTTGGTTGAAGTCGTGCTGGGACAGGACAGGAGCGGACTGGGCCGGCTCCGTGCCCGCACATGCCCCCAGCAGGAGGAGGAGCTGAGTTCCTTCCAGCGCCCTGGGGTCACCCTGCAGGAGACGTGAGCAGCAGCTAAAGTCTGTTTTCTAGTTCGGGGTCTACTCTTGGTCACGGAGCAAGATTCCAGGCAGTGACACTTCTACAAGGCTTCTTTGAACCTGGGCTGCCACCACCATGGTGATCTGCCATCTGCTTTGCCATGATAGAGCATTCCAGAACGCTCTGAATCCTCATCACAACTGGAGGCGTTGGCCAGTATCACCCCATTTGACAGACAGGAAACTGAGGACCACAAAGTCACTTGTCTGGGTCACATGGCGAGCTAGGCGTGCAGGTGCCTCACTGCCTCCCGGCTCGGAGATGTGACCCCTTCAACCACAAGGCTCTGGCTAAACCAAAGACTCCCTGGCTCACCCTGACTCCTCGTACTATGAATGTACACAAAATAAATATTTTATCTCATCTATTCATTATGTGTTGATCTTCAGCATTTATCCATCCTGACTTTATTCCCCATTCCAGGCTTCTCCACGTGGGCTCTCATGGGTCACAAGATTTTGTCTCTGCACTTCCAGGAGGCAAAGCTGCTTGGGTCGCTGTAGCCGTCATCACCAAAAAAATCTCATTTTATACGTTTCATGAAAACGAATGGCCTAACTTGGAAATATTGTAGAGCTTGCTGCTTGGAGACAAGGGATGCCCAGCGCCAAGATGCCACTGAGGCCCCAGGCATGGGGGAGGGCTGAACAAATGGGCTGTTGTTCATGGGGTTGGCCTGGCTGATAAATCCCTGGTCTTCCTCCTTCACATCACAGGTTAGCAAAGTCACTTCTCAGAGTTACTAACTGGCACCAAATGGTAAAAAACCAGCAATGAGAATGAGGCAAGTTATCTGTCCTTGTGCTTAAGATGGTTACCACAGTAGCTGGCCGGCAAGATGCTCTCCACACCTACCTCCTTAGGCCCCTCCCACTATGAACAGGGCCAATAAGACACTGTGGAAATGACCACACGTGCATTCTGAGACCAGGTCATAAAAGGCACTGTGGCTCCAGTCTTCTGGGGGAAGCCAGCTGCCATATTGTGAAGAAATTCAAGCAGCTCTGTGGAGAAGTCTGTGTGGCAAGGAACCGAGGCCTCCTGCCAACAGCCAGCATAGCCTTGCTAGCCAGTAAGTGCACCATCTTGGAAGCAGATCCTCCAGCCCCAGTCAAGCTGTCAGGTGACTTCGGTCCCAGCTGACACCTCAGTTGCAACTTCCAAAGAGACCCCGAGCCAGGACCAGCTGGTTATGCCATTTCTGAATTCCTGACTCACAGAAACTTGAGATAATTAATGCCTATTGTTTTAAGCCCCTAAGTTTGGGGTGATTTGTTACACAGCACTAGGTGACTACTACAGAAACAGGACTTTTAGTTAGGAGGGTCTTTCATTGACTGGGTTCCCAAAGCGTGTTTCTTAGAATACTGATCCCAGGCTATGCTCTAAAAAACCAGTCCGTTGAGTATGTGCAGACTGTGGAGTTTAGTCTCTTATTCAAGATCCCCAGTGCACCTTGGGATTGTCAAGCAGACCCCTCTGGGCAAGGAAGCTGTTTCTTAGGAGTCTTTGTGGCTCTCTGGCATCATAGCTTCAGAGCTTCTTTGGGAAACACAGCCAAACTGTCATGGCAGCAGGCTCCTATGGCACGTTAGGCAATTGTGTCTAATACAAAGAGAAACGCCCCCAGCCTGATACTCAGGGGGCGGCCTACCGCGCTGCACACAAAGACAAGGTGTCTGGCCCGCCCCAGCAGCCGGTCCCTCTGAGCTCCTCTCCCAGCTGAGGGGCTGGTTGGTCCTGGGCCCCCTCTCGGTCCCACTAGCTGTAGTGGTATCAGTGAGGACTCCGGGCCAGTGTCTGGCTGTGGACCTCAGTGCATTTGGGGGCCATCTGGGATTCAGATTTTGGTTCCCAAACCCTGAAGCGCCAGCCCTCACCAGCTCCGGAGCCCACCGACAGGCAGACCGTGCTGTGCCCCTGACCTCTCCTCCCCTCGCATTTGCCACGTCCTCAGTGACAGTGCCTCAGAGCAGGGTACTTCTCGGTGGGAACGCAACACAACCACTGGAAAACAGCGTTTGATACAGAAAAAATCATTTTACAGGCAACTTTTTAAGAGCGAATCCACCCCCTTCAGTGAAGGAAGGCTGCGCTTAGAAAACCACATTCTTTCAGGCCCCTGGGGCTGCGTGGGGGTGGGAACAGAGATCTTTCTACACGCTAGGAGGCAGAGGCCTTTTCTTCTGTTGAAAACATAATTTTACCCTCATGTTGCTTCATCTTTCCCTGTGGGACATTCTGGGGCTCTTAGGCCTTTCTGGAGCCATTGCTCCTGGACACCAAGTGGTCTGAGGCCCCAGTGTGGGCACCTGGTCACTCAGAGTGGAGCTCCGGCCGCCCAGCACCTGCTCACGTGGGAGCCCTGCCCAGGCCTGCTGCCTCAGAATCTGCACTGGAGCAGAATCCCCAGGGGATTCCAGGCACATTAAAGATGGGGAGAGCTCAGATGCACTCCAGAACTCCTGTCTGCAGGTGCCCTCAGCCTGCCCGCTAACAGGCTACAATGCCTCCCTTCCTCCCTCCCCGTCAGGCTCCCATCACAGACAGCTTCTCAGAAGCTGAATTTCCCGAGTCCCATCTTCACGTGCACCCTGCACACCCCAGCATCCCTCATTCATCATGGAAATCCAGTGAGCTGATCACCACACGACGGGGTGGGAAGTCAGAAGAACTGAACAAGAGGGAGTGGCAACAAAAAGACACCCAGCCCTTACGGAGCACTTCCCACCCAGGAAAGAAGCGACGGGACCCAGAGGTTGAGAGGGAAAACCATCTACCCAAGATCACACAGCTGGTAAATGGCAGAGTCAGCCACTGAGCTTTCCTGGAATACCCTGGGGCAAGAGGACTTCCTTGATGGGGAAATGGGAGTGGCTACAGGGATGGTCAAAGAATGGCACCCAGTCCCAACTGGCTTAGCCCCGTGGTTCCCAATCTGGGGTTCCCTGGGAGGGGGCTGCAAGGCTTCCTGTGAGGGGGGCTTTCCATGCCACTTACAGTCTCTTGAAACCCCTGATGGTCACTGCACCTTGACTGTGGGCCAGGCCTCCACGGGCTACGTACAGCATCACCTTTCTTTGCTTTGGATCGGTTTGTATCAGCCCACTGTGCTCGTTCAGGCTCTCCCAGGCGATGGGAGTTGCACAGGCATCATCCATGCCCCTGATTAACCCAAACTGAGAAAGCTTCTGTTACGTAACAAAGGCAGTTTTCTTGTGGGGCCAACATGGGCCTCGGGGCAAATAACAGCAGAAGAAACTTTTCTGGTGGGAATGTAGAGGGGAATTCATTTAGAAATTTGAGTAACTGAAGGGAGGGTTTTTGTCGCAAAGATTTTTCAGCAGCGGTACTTGCTTTCTTGTATCTTCTTTAAAATGAAGCAAGTGCTTCCCAGCCTGGCAGGTGCTGGCGGAGGCAGAGGCAGCCCCGACGGGCAGGGCTCACAGCCCAGGTCTTCACTAGGTGCTCTCCTGCCATGCCGTCCACAAAAGCGGTCCCTGAGGATGACGCCTGGGCTCCTGTTCTCAGGTTTCCAGGAGAGCCTGGCAAAAACTAGCCACAGACAAACTTGAGTTTCTTGTAGAAACCTGCAAGAAGATGGGGTGTGGCCTCCCTGTGAGGCTCTGACTCTGCTCTGCATCTTCCTTCTCATCTCAGCTTGTTCGCACGTGGGGCTGAGGTGGTGCTTCCCTTGCTCCTTGTAGGTGGATCCTCCCCTCCATCCCTCCCACCTCCACCCCACACCCACGGGAGGTTTGAAGTCTTGGAGGTTTGAAGTCTTGGAGGTTCTGGTCTGGTCTGGAGCGCTCAGAGGCTAACAGCCAGGGCTCCGAAGTCCTATGGATACAGGGGGCTCGAGATCAGCTGACTTTACCTCGCAGCTCCTTGCCTGGACGCATCTCCTCCATCCAGAGACATCTTGGTGTGGGGACCTCAGAGTTCATGACCACTGGAAGGTGTCCTTCCCCGAGGGACTTGAAGTCACCTTCGGCTCAAGATTCAGTGCGAGGGGCACAGCCACTTCTTGAAAAATAATGCTCGTTGTGTCTGAGCAGCAGGAGCTGGAGACCCTGGTCCAGGGGCCCCACGACCGTGGACTCAACAGCACAGTGAAGGACAAGCCACCTGGGTTTCAAATATAGCTCAAGAGGAGTCCATTTTGAGGTATAAAATGCACCATCCATCAGCCCCAGCGAAGGGCTGAGGACTTTGAAGTCGACGCACCAACCCGGAGACTCATTCTAAGCAAGGTCCCGATGGGTCAGTTAGACTGCCTCGGGAGCCCCCTGTTACACCACATGTTTCATGGGTCTGTGTATGTGTCCCCCTCCTAGGAGACATAACTTGTCCAGGGCACAGACACCCCTGCTTCGTCTTCGTGCCCTGAAAGCTCACTCAGTGCCCTGCAGTCAGGACTGAGTTCCGTTCCTCCGTAGAACAGTGCGCCCAGGTCCCAAGCCCAACGCATCAGTTTCTCACTGTGGAACATTTAGCAAGTCACGGCCCCTCTCTGTGTCTGTTTCCTCCCCTGGGAAATGGTGATCCGAGTCCCTCGCGCCTCGTGGGGTTGCTGTGTGGACGGCCTGAGCAGGTGAATATACCGATTGCAGGACATGCCCACGAGTGGAGTCTGGGCATGCGCAGGCATTCCGATACTGCGTGGTGTTCAGATTTTTTTTTAAACCAACATTTCTTAAAGTATAGGGATAAAAATTGTATATTACTTGTGGAAAATGTGATTTTTTTTTTAAAAGAGAAAGCTTGATCTCTTTCTCCCCACCGGCAGCCAGCATTCAAGATAGATACTTCCCACACATGTCCCCCTTTTACAGATGAGGAAGCCAAGGCTCAGAGAGGTAAAATGAGGTTCCCAAGGTCACTCAGAGGCAGGGTCAAGCTCTTAACCATGAGCATCTTGGGTTTATAAACCCTAGCCTCCCTGAGACCCTTGTTTACACCCCTAGAACCAGGGGCCCCATCCCAGAGATAAGCTGCAATGGTCAAGTGCACAGAGGAATTAACCGCGCCAGTAATCACACAGTAAGGTCATCTCCACTTCAAAGATTTCCCTGAGTGGGAACCAATATGCCAAGGAAGAACATTTGAATCAGGTCACACCAAAGACACTGGGCAACTCCAGAAAAGTACAGCTTTCCTGAGACTGAGCTAACTTCCACCCGATTCCCCAGTAAGCAAGGAAAATGTGGGGAGGCGGCAGATTCAACTCACAAGCCTCTTGGGTTTTAGTACAAGGCCTGAGAACAGTGGGTGGGGTGTGGGCTTGGGGGGTTCATGCTCTGTGGCTTTCTTAAGGGAGTCTCAGAGAGGGTCTTTCAAGCAACTGTATGAATTGGTGATTCGAATCTGGGCTCTCAAGCCACAGAAACCTGGGATTCCCTCCTGGCAAGTCGTGCGACCTCTCTGACCCTCAGTCTCTTCATCTGAAATGTGTCCAGCCAAGCTTTATTGTCCAGCTGCTCCTTGTAGAGCTGGTGCTGGGTACCAGGGACTCAGCCATGAACGGGAGAGACCAGACTGGGGCCTTGACCAAACTCATTACCAAACAGGGAAGACAATGAGTGTGGAGACAATCGCGTGCCGATATCAGCTATAAGGAAATAACACGAGGATGAGGATAATCCTCAGGTTAGTGGTGAGGGTGCCGGGTATGCAAGCCAAGGCTGAGCCCAGCGTTAAGCACATGGTGAGCACTCAGTCCATGAAACCTGCTGGTGCTGCTGCTGTTGCATTACTATTACCATAACCTGAATAAAACTGGGCTGCCTTGGGACCCAGTCTCATCACCGTGTCACGTTCAAGAGAAATACCAGCCTGACATCCCCAAATCATTGAAAAGCAGTTTAAATCTTCCTGATCTCCCAGAGACACCAATGGGGAATTCCTTTGCACACCACACACAAAAGCATCCTCACGACTCTCTGTGACAGTGTATCTGCCTAGAAGGTCTCAGGGCAGTTGCTCCAGAAACATCTCCCTTCCCTGCACCTCCCTTTTATCCTTCTCAGAGAGGCAGGGGCTCCTGGCCTCAGGAGAAAGGGACTGGGTGCTTCCAGGCTCTGCCCTCACTGGTGACCATGTTGCTTGGCCACTCTGTGCCTCAGTTTCCTCATCTGCAAAATGTGGGTAACAACAGCACTGCCGTCAACGAGTTACTGGGGGGACTCAATAGACAGTGGCTGTCAAGTGTTTAAGATGGGCAGGCACAGCCGGGCTGCCCAAGTGTCAATTCATGATTTCCTTTTACTACCTTCCCCGCCGGCCCTTTGCATCTCACCCCAGGTAGGAGCTCTGGGCAGGGTCTCCTATAGTCAGTCTGAGTTTTGGGGTCCTAGCACCCAGTGGCATCTCCACCAACCGTCCCACCAAGCACAGAGAAAGGGCCAATGCCAGGCAGGCAAATTCTGGAACTTTATGAAGAGAGGGCAGCAAGGGCTAGGGCCGTGGCATAAAGGGGCATTCTCCCTCCTCCACAGAAGCCACACACAGGGGCCGCTTCCCCTGGGCATCACCTCAGAACGTCAGTGCTCAGAGGGTAGGGCCAGGGGGTCCCCAGGGGTTTGGGACCCACTGATCACTGGAGAAAGATGACTCCCCATCAACTGAGGCCACTGGTTGCTGGAAGCCTAGGCAGTGTGGCCACGGTGGCTTCTGCCTCCTCTTGCATCAGGGGTCTGTTGTCTCACATCCTGAGGGGCTCTGGGCTAGGCCCTTGCCAAGCCTGTGGTTCCTGCCCTTACAGGGCTCACAGGCCTATGTGAGAAGCAGATAATCAGGGCCTGAGCTTGAGGTGAGACACCCAGGATGGCAGGAGAGGACCTGCTGTGGCATCAGGGCGGGCTTCCCAGAGGAAGAGGCACTGAAGGAAAGGCCACACCCTGGCAAAGTGTTGAAAGGGAAAAAGTGTTGGGTTCGAGAAGCTGCAAGAAGTTCTCTCCCACCTGCCCCACCAGGTACAGTTTGCTGAGTTCTGTCACCTACACCTTCTCACTTGGTGCCTCCGTCCCTCAGTCCCCCAGAGGACAGAGGGCAGGAGCTCTGACTCCCAGCTCACAGATGGGGAGCCCAGTCCCAAGAGCGAAAGTGACAATTCCTGGCTGGGACTAGAGCCCGCATCGCCTGACTCCTGGGTCAGGTGACAGAACTTACATGCAAATCTGGACCCAAAGCACCCCTGGACTCTGCCTATGATCACCATCCCCATTTTACAGTTGAAGAAACTGAGGCTTAGTGAGACCACAACATCCCTCCAGTCCTGCCGTTTCTGTCTCTCTCTGGGGACCTAGGACAAGCCTGAGGTGCCCAGATACCCTCCCCAGGTGGGGCAGGAAACAGCCCGGAGCAGGTGATTCGGGTGAAGGAAGGACAGGAGCGTGGATGGGTTTCCAAAACCAACATCAGGCAGGGAAAGGCGGAGGAATGTGGGTGGGGTTAGGGGTGGGCCTCAATGGGAGGCCAATCTGGGAGGGGCCCAGGGCCCCAGGTAGCCCCCTCACTCACCGGGGCGGGTGAGACCCTGACTTCCGGGAAGATACACCACCACCACCACCCCCCAGCTGGGCGGGGAGAAGGACCACTGCCTCCTGGCCGCCCAATCAGACGCACGCCCAGTCTGATGGGGGAGGCGGCCTGGGCGGAGGGCTCCCAGGGCCTGCCTGGAGGAGCGCCCCCCATCCCCGGGACCTGCCCGGGACTCGGCCGCCCACTGCCCACCGCCCACCCCCAGCCTCATTAGCACCGACGCCCGGCGTCCTCCCCTCGGCTTTCGGTGGCTCCAGAATTTAAAGGTTAAATCCTAACCTCGTCTCAGCAGTTTCTCCCGGCTTTGCCTACCCAGCGCCAGTTGCTGGTAATTATATGCATCTCCGAGCAGCCAATCAGCTGTCAGGCTGACAGATACTGATCTTTTCGTTTTATTTTTAGCTCTGTGCTTCCCCCTCTAGTTGCAAAAAAAAATTCTGTTTGTTCTGTGTGCTGCTGCTTGGCTCTCAGCTCTGCAGCCGGCTCTCATCTCCACCAGCCAGGCGGGCGCAGGAAGCCGGAGGGGCTGTGTCCCTCCAGAAAGGGGGGAACAAAACGCACCCGCTGCCCCCCAGCTGCAGACCCTGGGCTGCGATGGGAAAGGGAGGAGGCTGGTGCTGCCCAGAGGCGCCCTTGGAGGCCCAGGGAGCAAGAGAGGAGCCGAACTTGGCTCGGAAGGGGAGCAAGTCCTCACCTGCAGGCTGGAGGCTAGGAGAGACAGAGACACAGAGATAGCCGAGAAACAGAGAGACATGCAGGGGCAGAGACAAAGCTAGACTGAGAACAAGAAAGAGAAGGCAGTAGAAGAGGAAAAACAAGCTCTAGACCCCTGGAAATATTCTCCCCCTAGAACCGAACAGAGCGTGGCTGTCAACCCAGCAAGCACTGGAGTGGGAGTCAAGAGGGGGCTTCCCAGCCAAGCCTGGGGCTCAGGCAGGGGACCTGGGTGGCCCTTCACAGGCCTGCATGCCTCCCCGACCTGGTGAAGGGCAAGTGAAATGCATTTCAGAGTCCTAATGTGGAACATTCTGGAAGGTTCTGGGACCTCCCTGGGGGCACCAGGAGGAAGGCAGGTGTGGGGCCTGGCCGGCAGGAGTCCCCTGTTCACTCAAGGTCTTTAGAAGGAGAGGAGGAATCTGAGGACCATGCAGGCCTATAGGGCCCAGAGAGCCTCCCAGTCAAGGGCCCAGATCCAGGAGGAGTCAGCAAATGATCGTGCTGTTTCCTTCCATCATGACAGCACTCTGCAGTTACAGAGCACCTCCCCATGGGGAGGGCCTCCATTCCTTCCCCATGGTTAGCCTCAGGATGAAGTGACATAGGGGCCAGGAGGCCTGGTGAAGATCACCTCTATTCTGATTGGCCCTGGGGGAGGGGAGGCAGTGTAGCCTAATGGTTTGGGGTTGAGGGGGCACAACCATCTGGGGTTCAAGCTCCATGAGGCCGAGTGAACGCCCCAAGCTCTCTGGGTCCCAGCATCCCTCTCAGGAAGGTGGGCCCCATGCCACCCCCACCTCACAGATGCCCAGGTGCCCCTCACGGCCCCAGCACCCACGGGGCCCTGCGCACTTGTGAGCAGGTATGATTCACATCTCTGTTTTGCTGATGGGGAAACTGAGGTTCATGTGACTCGTAATTGGCAGAACTGGGACTAGAACCCGCCCACCCCCCTTCTTGGCTTCTCTTTCTCTGACACCACAGATGGCGCGCTGAGAAAAAAGAGAGCGGAGAGCGGGGAGAAGGGAATTCGGAGACCAAGAGAGATGGAGGGAGGCAGCAGCGCCGTGATCAATTACTTGGGCTATAAATTTCTGCTGTTTTGCAAAGTGAGCACACAACCTCGGAGAGGCATCTCTCCCTCGTCTGCTCGGGAGAAACCAAACAGCCAAGCCCACGGCAGACCCTCCGATGGCGGGAGCCAGAGAGAGAGGAGCACTCCAGGGTGGGGTCCAGCTGGTGGACAAGGGCCCCAGAAAGGGGCAAAGGAGGGCGAGCTTGGGAGCTGCCCAGAGCTTCCTTGGGAGGGGACTCACCTTCCTCTTCTCTTCCCAGCAGCTTCCTCTCCCACTGTTGGGAGTGGGAAAGCCAGTCCTGGGCAGCCCTGTCTCCCAGCACACCCACCCCCTGGCCAGACCCTGGCCACTGCCTTCACAGCTGCTCCTGGGGGGCTACTGGAATGGGGACTTGGGGGAACTTCAACTTCCTCATCTGTAAAATGGGGCTGTTGATATCATGGCCTTGACCTGTCTCCATCTCCCAGCATGGAGGGGCAGGGGGCGCCGACCAGGGTGCAATTTGTGCTTAGGACCTGAGGCCAGAGCAAGGCAGCCCAAGCCCAGACTCCTGGCCTCCACCGTCCAGGAGTCTTGTTATAGTCCATTAGGAGATGAGCCACAGGCAGAGTCCGCCTTCTCCCTCTGGAATCCAGGTGCTCCAGGAAAATGGGATTCTAGCAACTTCGCTCTCAGGGCTTTCCACGTGGTGGAATTGCAAAGACCACAGGCATTTCAGAATCACCCCGTGCACGCTCATCTTCTCCCAGGCACCAGGAAATTCAGCAGTGAACCATCCCCAGACCCTGCCCTTAAGGAGCTATTTGGGAGAAAAACAAATAGATACAGCTGACTCTGAACCCTGATCTTTGGACTCCAGACAACAGCCCAAGTAATGAGAGGCCACGTGGTGGAACAGGGAGATCACAGACTGCAGACATCGTGAAATGAGGAAAGCAGGGCTGGTGGGGCCTGAGGGCAAGGGGTGAGGCCAAGACTGACAGTAAATCAGGGTCCTGGAGAAGATGCTTTGAGTTCAGGTGGGCACCAGGCACAGGGTCCTCGGTGCACACTCTCCAGGCTTGGGGATCAGAGGCGGAGGCAATAGAGAAGCTTGCTACTTTAAAGGAAACTTAAGATGGATTCCTTTAAGACGAAGAGCAGTTCCCCTGGATGGAGATAATAAAACGTTATATTAGTCACGATGGGCTAACAGATGTAACAAATAACTCCCAAATAAAAGTTTATTTCTTATTCACGTTACAGTCTACTGTGGGCTGGTGGAGGGTAAGGGCTGGGGTCCTGCTCCAGGCAGTCATTCATGGCCAAGTCTCCTTCATCTTGTAGTTCACCATCTTCTAGGGCCTTTTCCTCCTCTGCAGTAATCTTGTGGAAAGGTAAAGAGAGACTGTGGAGGTCAGCACGGGAGGAATTTTATGGACCAGGCTAAAAGCACATCAGCTCACATTGCATTGGCCAGAGGTCAATCACGTGACTACACCTAACCACAAGGGAAGCTGGGAAATGTAGTCCAGCTGCATGCCCAAGAGGAAAATAATGAACCAGGCTATGTTTGCTGAAAACATAGCCATCTCTACTACAAATGCTATCCTCTTCAGGTGGATGAGCTGATGCTCACAAAGCACCCGGTGTAGGGCCCAGACCCTGTCTTGTGTGCCAAAACTGGTTATTTGTCCTCTAAATCCAGGGGCTTCTCACCTGAGGGTCAGGACAGGCATCTTGAGCCTGTTCCTAGTTCTCCTCCTGAAACTGTACACTGAAGTGTGTGTGTGTGTGAGAGAGAGAGAGAGGAGATGGAGAGATATTTTTTGGTCCAAGGAGAGCATCCAAAGCTTTCACCAGACTCTCAAAAATTTGAGCATAATGGCTTAAATAGAGGTGGACAGCTCTCCGATTAAAGCAACCGCTTAGCTGTGCAAAGTTGACATTATTTGGGATTTAGCAAGGCCTTGGTACCAAGTACATTGATTTTTATGGCCCCACTATTCAGTAGCAAGTAGAACCAAGGATTCTACAGCTACCATGTCTCCTCTTCCTCTAAACACATCCCAGAGACCCCAGGGTCAAGGCAGAGAACGCCTCAGCTGATCCACGACAATGGACACATCTGTTCCAGTCGGCTGCAATGGCCAAAGCAGCTGTGGGGTCATGGATGTCAGTACTGGAGGCCAGCTGAGATGTACAGGTGGAGAAACTGAAGCCAGAGAGGGGCCATCCTGCCCAGGATCACACAGTAAATCGGGGCAGAGCCAGGACTGACATTCAGATGCAGTTGGTCAGGTTTCTGTGGTTGTAAGCAACAGAAACGGGCTCTGTCTGCCTTGAGCAGAAAAAGGCTATATCACTAGATTGAGGTGGGGAGTTCAGAATGAAAGAAAATTTGGGAGAAGCAGGCAGGCCTCAACGAGGACGCAAGCAGAGCATCTTGGAGAGCAGGGACAACTCGGTGACCACCCTCAGGGCTGGCCATCAGGATGAGGGGTGAGTGCCCCATCCTCAGGAAAGGAGGATTGCTGATCCAGCCAGGGCTACAGGCCCATCCCTTGGCCCAGAAGGATGGAGCATCTGGACTGACAGCCCACTCCCCAGGCTGCACACGTAGGGGGAATTCCCCATGAGGCAACTGGGGGACTTTTGCCAGAAAGAAGTGGGGCATGGGTGCTGGGCGGCCAAAACAGCAGATGTCCACTCTGGCCTCCTGCTCCAGGGTTGTGCAATCGAAACAAAACAACCATGGGGTTGGTTTCCTGCAACCCAGAGCTACAGCCTAACCTGGGAATCCAGCCCAGAGCATGGCCTGGAGGCCCGGAAAACAGGCGCTCAGCAGACTGCTGTCCTGGGCTCTGACGGCTCCCCCAGGAGACCAGCAGCTCCCTGAGGGCAGCAGGCAGACTGGTGGCTCCATATCAGGCTGGGCTCACATGGGGCTTGCCCAGGCTGGTTAAGGGAGATTTCACAAGCAAGGCTGGAGGAGGAGCTGGGCCGAGGGCTGAGGGTCCAGGAGGGTTCATCACAGGAGAGCTGGGAGCACTGCCCATCTCACCCCTGCCCCTGGTGGGTGCTGTTTGAGAGTGGTACTCAAGCTGGAAGGGGCTAGAAACCATTGACAGAGGAAGAATATGTATGATGGTTGGTGTCAACTTGGTGAGGCTGCAGACCCCAGTTCTTCAATCAAACACTAATCTCAGTGTCACTCTGAAGGTGGATGTGATTACAGTTCATAATCGGTTGACTTGAAGTAAGAGAGATTGTCCTAGATATTCAGAGTGGGCCTGATTCCACCACTTGAAAAGCCTTAAGAGCAGACCTGAGGCTTCCCTGCTGGGGAAGAAGTTCCTCCCGTTGGCGGCAGCATCAGCCCCGGCCCAGAGGTCCAGCCTGCCCTTCAGATTTCGGACTTGTCTAGCCAGCTCCACGACTGCATAACCAGTTCCTTGCAGTAAATCTGCTCACATGGGTCTCCTGCTGGTCCTGTTCCTTGAGTGGAAGCCTGAGTGGGGCAGATGGAGGTAAGTAGGCTGCAGGGGTGCACAAGGAGGCTCCCAGGTCTCTCTTGGGGTAGGGGCACCCACGTCCTTACAGATGAGTGCTAGCTGGGTCGGGTCCTAATGCCCCGGAGGACAGGCACAGTGCTGCCTGGAGGGGCCACACAGCCCCTGGGTGTCGGTGTGCGAAAGGCAGCTCAGAGCCCCGGGGCTGGCCTCACACCCAGTCCCCCCTGTCCCTTGCCCCCTGCCCCCTTGTATAGCAAACGCATCACTGAGCTCAGGCTTGCAGAGCTCTGTTTTCTTGAGCTTTCAGAACCAAGGGGCAGGGAGGCAGCACTAGCCTCTGGGATAGATGAGGAGGCTGAGGCCCAGACTTGCTCAGATGGTCCTGAGCTCTTTGTGCCCCCACCTCTCTCAGTGCAGCCCCTCCCAGCCCACCCCACGGGTGCCACGGGTGTGGACAGAGGCAGAGGTGCCCAGGGGACCCGCAGCCCCCTCACAGTGGTGCCAGGGGCTCTGAACTGCCTCAGCGGAGGGATCGCTGCAGAGGGACTTCCACACTCCCACGGGCAGAAACCGGCCCGGCCAGCTGATGGTCCTCCCGGGTCCTGGTGGGGAAGAGACCCCGTCACTGTCACTGTCAGCCTCTCCCCACCAGGCCAGGGGTTTCCGGAGACTTCAGGCCCCATAAAAGCTCACCCACACCTGTTAGTAGGAGATCACAGGCAGGGGCTTACAAAGCACCCATTCCACCTTCGAAGGACCTCAACCATCACCAGGATGGGTGCAGTGGGGGTAATGCTCTGCTTAGCCTCCCTTCCCCCTGTGACAAAGGGTGGGGGTAGGGGAGAGGATAAAAAAAAAAAGGGACACTCCCCAACTTGAGCCGCAGGCCTGCTCCAACAAGCAGCTGGGCAGGCAGGCTGGCTTTGGGGACACGCCCACAGGTGGGCGGGGCTTTCACTCATTTACCCATGAAACGTGAATGCAGAGCCCACCCTGCCAGGCTCAGCGCCAAGTGCAGATGGCTGTTCACTCCTTTCATCCTCACGACCACCCTGAGAGGGAGACAGGCTACTAGTATCTTCATCGCCCCCGTTTTACAGAAGGGGAGACTGAGGCACCAGGAGGTTAACTTCTTACCCAAAGCCCCACCGCCGGCAAATGGCAGGGGAGCTCCGCTGCCCTCTGGCTCAGCCCTGTCTCACTCACCCCAAGGTCTGGCCCACCTCTCCTTCTCAGGCCTCCCAGAGACCTCCCCCAGGAAGTCACCCCTCCCCTGGGGCATCACCTAAACCCCCCCGGGGTCAAGAGCATTCTCTCTGTCTTCTGTTATAGCACATGCACAGCCCTGGCCCCGTTGTCTCTCTCTTTCTCATCATGCTGTCTGTTTGGTCTTTTGGGCTCCCACCCCCCATTATCAGAGCAACAAACACTCATGATGGTAAGTTTGGAAAGCACAGAGACCTCACACTGTGGTGTAATTGATCTGTTCCCACACCCACCGGTTCCCTCCAGAATACAGTCACACCCGTGGCTGCTTCTGGTGGGTGGGGGGCCCAGCCCAAACAGGGGCGGGAGTGTCCCTGCCGCCCACCGAGGCTTTGCAAATCTTGGGTTGGTTTGTTAACCCAGCACCCAGTGACATCCGTCATAGCTGTCATCTGGGACATCTGCTGTGTGCCAGTGCCGGGCCGGGCGCCTGCCTCCCCTTGTCCTCCCAGCCCGCTGAGATGTGCTGTTGTTACCATCCCTACTTTTCAGATGAGGAAACTGAGGCTCGGGGATGCTGGGCAGTTTGCCCAAGGTCGTATGTCTGCCTGGTCTCAGCACCAGCGCTTGTCAGCAGCCCGGCCTCCCAGGGAGAGGCGCTTGCAGGGCCCTGTTAGTTACTTATCGCCGGCTTAGTGCAGACGCATTCTGCCCAAGACCTCACAAGGCTCAGACAGAAACAGGAGGCTGCACTGAGCAACATCCGCTCGCTACAGAAAACAACCATGGGCAAGTGGTACCCCGAGATGAATGCACCCAACAGACCCTGAGGCTAACCAGTATTCTTACCTTAACTGTGATCCCAAAGATTCCCATAAACCCGGTTTGCTGGAAGCAAGGGAAGTGGGGATTAACTGGGTCTGGGCGGTTTCCATGGAGCCCAGATTGCACAAAACAACATTTAGCCTCTCCTGGGGGTGCAAGGACCACAGGTTGGAGCGGGAGCCCTCCCATAAGAAGGAACCTGGGAGATCACCCCACTGCCAATTGCCAGCATCAACAAGATGTCTGGGTCCATGGACCATCTCAGCAGGTGACACAGGGGCCATTGGGCACTGGCTGTATTTTCTGAGCACTTTCTTGGGCCAGGAGAACATGGTTTTCATCGGCATGCTGGCTCCTGCCCTCCCCTGGCTGCAGCAGCTCTGCCCAGGGCTCTGTTCCCCAAAACCTGTCTAGGGTGCCAAGGAGACAGAATTTCACTGTCAAGCCAGGAATTCCTCAAGGTCTCCAATGCAATCATTCATTCATCTATTCATTCATTCTTTCATTCATTCCATGTATTCATCACAAAGCCTTTAATTGTTAGTTTCTTTCTCATCAGTGCCTAAAGGGTTGAGGGCAGTCATTCCCTGCTCCCTAAATCCCCCAAACCATCACTGACCCTCCATACCCTCTAATTCACAGGGGCAGGGCTGATGGGTGTAATGAATCGCAGGCTTACACAACACCTTCTCCGGGCATTAGATTCTATTAGACAGCATCCTCTGTGGTAACAGCAGAGGCTGGTGCAGAGCTCTGACCGTGGGCTCAGCGCGTCCTGCGTTAGCCCATTTACAGTGGCCCAGGAGGTAGGTGCTATTAATATTAGACACTGTATTCATGATCGTAAGATATTGTATTCATTCATTACTTCTTCCAACACATTCTTATTGAGCATGGGTTCCACCCACTACCCAGATCTGTGCAAGGCCCTGAGGAAGCCCAAGGTGAATAAGGCATGGCTTGCCCTCAAGGGGCTGCGGGTACAGAGGCCAGCTTCCAAGATGGCCCTTCCAGGTATTCATGCCCTTGAGTCACGACCAGTAGAATGGAGGTAACCATATGTGATAACACGTGACTTCCAGGGCTGAGTCACAGAGGACACTGTGGCTTCCGCCTTGCCCCCGTGGATGGCTCACTGTGGAGGAAGCTAGCCGCCATGCTGGGAGGACACTCAAGCAGCCCTGTAGAGAAGTCACAAGCTTGCCAGGCTGTACACAAGCCACAGTGGACATAGCTTCTCCAGCCTCATCCAGCCTTCAATGACTGCAGTCCCTGAGGACACCTGACTGCAAGTTCCTAGGAGACTCTGAGCCAGAACTACCCAGCTAAGCTGCGGCCAAACTTCTGACCCATGGAAACAGTGAGATAATAAGTATTTATTGCTATTCTAAGCTGTTGTGTGTTTGGGAGTTATTTGTTACACAGCAACAGATGAGTAAGTCTGTGTGACAGACTTATAAGCAAATCAAGTGCAAACACATAGGAAGGGGACTATCCAGGGAAGGAAGCATCCCTGCAAGCTGAGTGAGGTTGCATTCCTGACCATGGTCTCCTCAGAGTACAGCAGAGGAGACACACAGGAAGTAACGATTCACAAACTGTTTTCTTCGTTCCAAAAACACAACTGTGAATTTGTTGTGGACTTGACAGTATTAGGAGTTCCAGAGTCAAGATTCTTAACTTAATCACATCGGCAAAATTCCTTTTGCCCCATAAGGTCACATAGAATTGAGTGCCTTCCACTCTTTCACTCTGCTGTCCCTGGGTTTTTTGTTTTTTGTTTTTTTTAAATATCAAATTTGTCACCTCATGGTTGCAAGATGGCTGCCACAGCTCCAAGCATCACATCCTCACACACCAACATCCAGAACAGCTCTCTCTATATTTGTGAAGTTGGGGAAGAGACTCTTTCCAGAAGCCCCCAGAAGACTTACCTTTCTATCTCGTTGACCAGAGTTGGATCACATGCTCACCCCTGTCCCAGTTACTAGAAAAGGGGAACAAGATTGCCATAAGTGGCTTGAACTGATCATGATTGATCCCTTGAGGCTGGCCTCAGTGTTCCTCAAAATAAGCCTGAGATTTGTGAGCAAGAAGAAGTGACATAATTATGTAACTGTTATGAATTCTTCAAAACAGAAGTACCTGACATCTTCCTAAATTCTGCACGTGTTTGTCCTGCACAGGCTGCGTCCAGTGGTGGGAGAGAGTGAGCCCCTGAACCAAGGAGCCTGCAGAGGTCGTAAGCAGCCTGAGGAAGTGAATGATTCCTGAGACCCACATCCACATCTGAGCAGATTCAGACCCTCCATCATCCAATTGGCCTCTCCAAACACTGGCTCCAGCTTCTGGCTCCCATTGCAAGCAGGGAGTTCAGGGGACCCCGCCACCCTTCCTTGGCAGGGTGAAAATGGCAGGTTGATGCTATTGCTCTCCTGGTCACTCTGATATGAGAAGACAGCCATACCTTGTACTCCCAGGTCTTTGCCAGGTCATACCTGCTTCCCACGCCCTTGTCCCCTGCCTCCCAGAGAGATCAGTGTTTCTCTAAAACATTCTTGGGAGCCTCCACTTGCAGCTGAGGAAACCATCATAGCTGAGATGATATCTGTTCTTCTCTTTGTGGTTATAAGAATTTCTACTGAGCCCCTGGCCACCCAACTGAAGACCACATTTCCCAGCTTTCCTCGCAACTTAACAGTGCTCGTGTGACCAGGTTCTGGTCAGTGGCATGTGAATGGAAGTGATATTTGCAACATCCTTTCCTGCCCTTAAAATAAAGGTGGACCCTCTTTCTTATCTCTCCTTCCTGCTGGCTGGAGGAGGGCACAATGGCAGGAGCCAGAGCAGCCATTTCATACCATGAGGTGGAAGCTGTGTGTTGAGGATGGCAGAACAGTAAGCTGGCGGGAGGCTGGGTCCTTGACACTGCTGAGTCCTGTATCACCCCTGAGTTGTGTATGGTGGGAAGTGGCTATTATGTTTAGGTTAACACTCTGGGGTTTTGTTAAAACAGTTGAACCTCCATCATAAGAGTCAAGCAACAAGTTTGAGTCCAGTTTTGCCTTCAAGTCACAAAGCCGAGTGTCATCCACATACACAGCACCCTCCACTTGGCTTCGCAGAGAGTGGGAGGCAGGACTGCTGCTTGCAGATAGTACCCAATACAACTGAGCAGATACAATACGTGTGCGGCCACGCCAGAAAGGCTGTGATGTTTCCAGGGGATGCTGAGAGCCAGGAGGCTGAGAAGCATCGTGAGCCATGGAGGTGGCAGGGCTAGGCTCCAGTGGGCTCACCCTTCCCTCCAGCTTGGGCAGCCCGATGCCAGTAGCACACTCAGGCCGGGAAAGGTGTGTGAGCCAGCACGGTACCTTTTTTTTGGAGTGCAAGAGAGAAACTCTGACTTCCACGTGGAGGGGAAACCCAGACCAAACTGCCAGGCAAGTGGTGGCAGGGAGCCACCATCTCACCACATAGCTGTGAGTCAGGTTGCTGTTCCCTCTCATGCCTCAGTCTCTCCACCTGGTAAGTGGGAGTTTTCTATATATGATCATTTGCATATTTTGCATTCAATGCAGATACATTCAATGCATTTCACTTGCATACTATGACACTCTAAGTACAAAGCCCTCCACCAGAAATTACACTTTCCTTTCTGGATTTTACTCTTACTTAAGTGCAACAGGATTTTATCACTGTGGCTAGGGACTCTCCTATCAATAAACAAAAAGCTTTTTTAGAGAGGAACTCAAAAAATGTTCAAGCGCTAGGTGCCCAATTACTATGTATGCAATCAGACATGCATCCCAAGAGCCATCTCCCTCTAAGGCAAAGAAGAGCCCAGGCTTATTGGCCCATCTCCTTCTAACACATCACAGATCTGCTTACATGTTAGGTTTGTTGTTGAACTCAGTGTATTAGTTTCTTATGGCTGCTGTAACAAATTACAGAAAACTTGCTGGCTTAAAACAACACAAATGTATTATTTTATGACTCAGGGAGGCAGAAGTTTGAAATGGGTCTCACTGGGCTAAAATCAAGGTGTTCCTTCTAGAAGCTCTCAAGGAGAATTCATTTTCTTGCCTTTTTGAGCTTCTAGAGGCTTCCTGTGTTCCTCAGCTCATGGCCTCCTTCCATCAAAAGCATCATTGCAACATCTAGTTCCATCATCACATGGCTCTCTCTGACCTTGACCCTCCTGCCTCCCTCTTATAAGGACCCTTGTGATGACATTGGGCCAACCCAGATAATCCAGGAGAATCTCTCCATCTTGGGATTCTTAATTTAATCATACCTGTGAAATTCTTTTGCCACATAAAGGTCATTATAAGACAGGATAATAAACAGGGTCATTATTCTAAACAGCATCATTATTCTGCCTTCCACAGTCCGTGTCCTGTCACTAGAATGTAAGCCCCTGAGGACAAAGGTATTTCCCTGATGTGCTCACTCACATATCCTAAGAATCTTCAGGGCCTAGGACATAATAGTTGCTCAATGAACATTTGGTGACTTATGAACACAGGAATGAAAGTGCTCCAAATTTCCCAAGGAAATCTTTACAGAACTGTGTCTGGAACCAAGAAGCTCCATTCCCAGGCCAGCTCTGATTGTGGGGAGCAGGTCAGTGGTCCTCAGGGAGAGGGCAATTGAGGCACAACATTTGTCCTTGGCACGGCAGAGGACGGCCTATCAGAGGACACATGAATCAAGCCAGTTGTGCCAGTGATGGAGAGAGAGCAGGTGTGAGCTGGCGTCCAGCTACCAAGAGGCAAAGCAATGCTGTGGCAGTGCCAAAGGGCGCCTCCCATCCCTGGAACGTGGGAGAGCTTTGCCTTGACTCTGTGAGCAATTACAGTCAGGGCAGCAAAGAGCCCATCCCTAACCAAGCGAAGTAAAAAACCTGTGGGTCCTTCATAGAGCTGGGGGACGTGCATGTTGGCCAGGATTCTGCTGTAATGCCTGCTGACCTGTTCAGTGTTATTCTGAATCTTTGTTTACAGTTCAGGGTTTTTTAAGGTAAAATTTGCATATAGTGAAATACACAAATCTCACACGTCCAATTCTATGAGTTTTCACAAATACATAAACCTGTGTAACCCACACACTTATCAAGACGTTGAACCTTTCCATCACCCCCAAAAGTATCTTTGTGACTTCCTAGCCAATCCTACACCTCCAAAGACAACCCATATTTTGATTTTTTTTTTCCACTATTGAATAGTTCTGCTGGTTCCAGAGCTTCATATAAACGGCGTCATACAGTTTGTGCTCTTTTGTGTCTGGCTTTTTTCGCTCAACATAATGTCTGTGCGATTTGTCTGTATTGTGTATATTGATAGTTCATTCCTGCTTTATTAATGAGTAGGATTGCATAGTACAGATACGCCAGAGTTTGTATATCCATTCTCCTGGTAATGGACATCTGGGTTGTTTCCAGTTGGAGGCATATTATAAATAAAACTGCTATAAACACTCACATACACATCTTTTTTGTGAACATAGGCACTTATTTCTTTCAAGAAAATACCTAGAAGTGGAATTACTGGGTTATGGGGTAAACGTGTGTTTTACATTATAGGATACTGCTGAAACATTTTCCAAAATACTTGTAACGTTGCGTGTTCCCAAGAGCAATTTAGGAGAGTTCTGGTTGTTTCACGCCGTTACCAACATTTGGTGTTGTCAATCTTTTAAAATTTTAATCATAAAATATCTTAATTGTGATACTGTAGTAGTATCTCATGGACTTTAATTTGCATTTCCCAGGTAGCCAATGATGTTGAGCACGTTTAAATGTTCTCACTGGCCGTTCGTATACATACTTCTCTAAAGAGTCTGTCAAATCTCTTGACCAGAGATTCTGGCCTGCTCGTATGTCATGTCGACTTTTTTTTTTCTTATGTTTTCTTCAAGAAGCTTTAGAGTTTTGGTTTTCACATTTAGATCTATGATGCATGTTGAATGTTGTGGATAATGTGAAGTCAGAGTCAAGTTCCATTCTTCTCAATATGGACTCCGTTTATTCAAAAGACTTCTTTTCCCCATTGAAATGCTTTGTCCCCTTTGTCGAAAATCAGCATGCCGTGTAAGTATACGACTACTTCAGGACTCTCTAATTAGCTACATTAATCTATTTTTCATGTCTTGATTCCTTAGTTTTCCATCCCTTTTTAAATAATTTTTTATTGAAGTATAAATTTCTTAGTCTTGAAATCAGGTAATGTAAGTTGATTTGATTTGATTCCTTAGTCTTGAAATCGAGTAATGTAAGTTCTCCAACTTACAGCAAGTTTTCTGGTTGCCATAGGCCCTTTGCATTTCCGTATAAATATTAGAATTAGCTTGACAATGTATATATTTTCCCAAAACTGCTGGGAATATAATCGGGATTGTGCTGAATCTATTGATCAATTAGGGAAAACTGACTACTTAACAGCACTGAGACTTCCAATCCATGAACACATTATTTCTTTCCATTTATCTTAGAACCTCTTTAATTTTGTTCTTTTGTTAAATTTATTACTATTTCATGCTTTTTGTGTTATTACAAAAGGAATTCTAAAGTTTTTCATTTTCACCACTATACACCTATCAAAATGGCCAAAATCCAGACCACTGACAACACCAAAGGCTGGTGAGGATGTGGAGCCACGGGAACTCTCCATTCATCGCTGGCAGGAATGCACAAGGGTACAGCCACTTTCGCAGACAGTTTGGCAGTTTCTTACAAAATTAAACATACTTTTCTCATATGATCCAGCAATTGCACTCCTTGGTATTTATCCAAAGGAGTTGAAAACTTATATCCACACGAAAAAACTTGCACATAGATGTTTATAACTTCATTCATAATTGCCAAAACTTGGAAGCAACCAAGATGTCTTTCATCAAGTGAATGAATAGATAAACTGTGGTAATCCAGACAATAGAATATTATTCAGTGATAAAAAGAAATGAGCTATTAATGAAAAGACATGGAGGAAATGTAAGTGTGTGTTACTAAGTAAAAGAAGCCAATCTGAAAAGGTTGAATACTGTATGATTCAAACTATATGACATTCTGGAAAAGGTAAAACTATGGAGACAGTAAAAAGATCAGTGGTTGCCAGGGGTTAGAGGGACACAGGGTATAGAGAGAGCATTTTTAGGGCAATGAAAATATTCTATATAAAGAATACCCTTTATGTATCTGATGGTAGACATATGTCACTGTGTATTTACCCAAATCCATAGAAAATACAGCACCACGAATGAGCCATAATGTAAGCCATGGACTTTGGGAATAATAATGAGTCAATTTTGAGTCATCAATTGTAATAAATGCACCACTGTGGTGGAGAATGTTGATAAAGGCAAGGGATGTGTGGGAAATCTCAGCAAATTTGAAAGAAATGAAATCAGAGTATGGTCCCTGACCATAAGAGAATCAAAGTAGATATCAATAACAGAAAGACAACAGGAAAATCTCCAAACACTCGGAAACCAAACAACACACTTCTAATTTAGCCATAGGTCAAAGAAGAAGTCTTAAAGGAAAATTTTAAAAAACATAGAACTGAATGAAAACAAAAACACAGAATATCAAACTTTGTGGGATGCAGCTAAAGCAGTGTGATGAGGAAAATTTATAGCACTAAAATACTTACATTAGAAAGAGAGAAAGTCTTAGATCAGTCATCTAATCTCTTACTTTAAGAAACTATTCTTTAGAATAGTTTTATGTGAATGAACTGTCCCACTCCCAAAGTATAAACTTTAAATCCAGTGTTACATTGGGGGAAAATTGTAAAGATGAAGCTAGAAAAAGAAGAGCAAAATAAACCCAAAGCAAACAAAAAGAAGGAAATAATGATATAAAGAAAAAAATCAATAAAATTAAAATGATAGAAACAGTAGAGAAAATTATAGAAGCAAAAATCTGATTCTTTGAAATGGTCAATACAATTGAGAAAAGGATTGACAGAGAAAAACACACACACACACACACACAAGTCACCAATATCTGGAATGGAACAGAGGATACTCTACAGACTCTGAAGACATCACAAGGATAAAAAAGGAATATTGTGAATGGCTCTACACACATGAATTTAACAAAGTAAATGAAACGGACCAATTCTTTGGAAAGTACAAACTGTCCCAACTCCCCCAATATGAAATAAATCATTTGAATAACACTATAACTATTAAAGAAATGAAATAAGTAGAGAAGGGAACATTTTCAATTCATTTTATGAGGGCAGTATTACCTTGATACCAAAATCAGACAGATGGTTAAAAAAAAAAAAAAGAAAGAAAACTACAGACCAACATCCCTAATAAATGCAGATGCAAAAATCCTTAACAAAATATTAGAATTCGGCAATATATAAAAAGAATTATACATTGTGACCAAGTGGGGCTTATTCTAGGGGTATAAGACTGATTTAATATTTGAAATAAATCAATGTAATCCACTGTAAAGAGGCTTAAGAAGAAAAATCACAGGATTATACTAATTAATATAGAAAAAATTTTTACAAAATTCAACACCCAGTCAAAAAATGCTCTAAGAAAACTAGGAATAGAGGGGAATTTCCTCTATTCCTACAGACCATAGACCCAAAAAAATCTGCAGCTAACATTATACTTAATGATGAAATATTTAATGCTTCTCCCTTCTAAGAATGAGAAGGATGTCTGCTCTCAACAATCTGTTTTTAGTGCTAGAAGTTCTACCCAAAGCAATAAGGCAAGAAAAGGAAATAAAAGGCATATAGATCAGAAAGGAAGAAATTAAAATATCCCTATCTGCAGATGACAAGATTGTCTATGTAGAAAATCCCAAGAAATCTATAAAAAATCTCCCAGATCTAATAACTGAGTTCAACCCAGTCACAGGATACAAGATCAACACACAAAAATCAACTGTATATCTGTATATTAGCAACGAACACATGAAAGCTAAAATTATACCGTTATAATGACTCCCAAAAAATGAAATATCTAGGCATAAATAACATACATGTTGAAAAGTACAAAACATTGATGAAAGAAATTTTTTTAAAGATCTAAATAAATGGAGAGAGAATTCATGTTTATGGATTGGAAGAATCGGCATAGTAAAAATGTCAATTCTCCCAGAATTGACATGTAAGTTTAATGCACTTCCTATCAAAACCCAACCAAGATTATTTTCAGATATGGACAATATTTTTCTAAAATTTATATGGAAAAATCAAAGGAATTAGAAAATCTAAAACAATTTTGAAAAAGAATAATGAATTGGGAAGAATCACTCTACCCAATTTAAAAATGCTATAAAGCTATAATAATCAAAACTGTGTGGTGGTGGTGGAGGGACAGACACATAAATCAATGGACCAGAACAGAGAACCAGAAAAAGACCCACACAAATATATACAAGTGATTTTGTATAAAGGTACAAAATAATTCAATGGGGAAAGGATTGTCATTTCAACAAATGATGCTAGAACAACTGGACATCTATAGACAAAAAAAAAAAAATTGAACTGCAAACTAAACCTTACAGCTTATATAAAAAATAACTCAGGATGGATTGCAAACTTAAATGGAAAATTATCAAATGTTTAGAAAAAATTAGGAGAAAATCTTCAGGGGCAGGTATCAGGGTCTAGGTAAAGAGTTCTTGGACTCAGCACAAAAAGCACAATCCATAATAGAAAAAATTGATAAATTGGACTTTATCAAACTTTAAAAGTTTTGCTCTGCCAAAAACCCTGCAATGAGGGAGAAAAGACAAACCACAGAATGGGGGAAAATATTTGCAAATCACCTAACATCTAACAACACAAATCATCTAACAAAGAACTTGTATCTAGATTATATAAAGAATTCTCAAAACTCAACAGCAAAAACCCTACAAAGAATCCAGTTAGAAAGTGGGCAGAATATTTGAAGAGCTATTTCAATGAAGGTATATAGATGGCAAATGGGCATGTAAAAAAGATGTTCAACATCACTAGCCATTAGGGAAATGCAAATTTAGTCCACAATGAGGCATCACTAAGCACCAATTAAACAGCTAAAATTAAAGAAAAAAATAAAATAAATAAAAAAATCAACTTCTGGTGAGGATGCAGAGAAACTGGGTCATTCATGCATTCTTGGTGTGGAAAATAATATGGCCACTCTGCAATATAGTTTGATAGTTTCTCAAAAAACTAAACATACAGTTACCATATGACCCAGCAATTAAGCTTCTGGGCATTTACCCCAGAAAAAATGAAAACTTATATCCACAATAAAAACCTGTGCATGAATGTTCACAGCAGCTTTATTTGTAATAGCCTAAAACTGGAAACATTCCAAATGCCCTTCAGTAGGTGAAAGGATTTAAAGAAACCGCAGAATAGTACTTAGTAACGAAAAGGAATAAACTATTTGATATACAGAACAGCTTGGATGCATCTCAAAAGCATCACATGGAGTGGAAAAAGCCATTCTGAAAAGATCACATAGTATCTGATTTCATGTACATAACAGTCTCTAAGTGACAAAATGGTAGAGGTGGAGAACAGAGGAGTGGTTTGCTAGGATTAAGGGTGTAGGAAGCAGGGGTTGGATTTGACTGTAAAGGGGTGACATGAGGGCGATCTTCCAGTGAAGGAACAATTCTGTATCTTGATGGCCATGGTAGTTACAGGAATCCACACATGTGACAAAACAACAGAGAACTGTACACGCACATTGTACAAATGCCAATCTCCTGGTTTTGCTATTGTACTATTATGCAAGATATAACCACAGGGTAGAGTAGCTCAGAGTACCCTCTCTGTTTTATTTTTGGGACATTCTGTGAATCTATCATTATTTCAAAACTAAAAGTTTTTTTTTTAAAGGAAGGGAAAAATACACTTCAACCCAATAATTCTATATCCAGCAAAAATATCTGTTAAGAATGAAAACAAAATAGTCATTTGCAGATTTCATAAAAGTTTTTTAAACAAAGAGACTTTTTCACTGGAAGACATGGACTATAAGCGATGCTTAAAGGGAAAGCATACAAGATGGAAATTCAGATCTTCAGGAAGAGCATTAGAAATGATAAATACCTCGGTAAATAGAAAAGATCACTTTTTTCCTCTAAATTTCTGTAAACTCTCGAGGATTGCCTAAAGCAAAAATGATAAACATTTACATATGACAACAATAGTGTAAAGGCAGCAGTGGACCGCCATAGTTGCCAGGAGTCTGCATTTTATGTGATGCGGTTCAATGTTAACTTGAAGTTGAGAAGTTAGCGATGTAGGAATGAGTATTTTAATCCCTTAAGCAACTACTAAATAATTATAATAATAACAACAATGCAAAGAGGGTAGGAAAGGAGGTACAGAGGAACAAAATGCAGAGCTGCACTTTAAACACAAGGGTGGGTTGAAAGTAAATGGACGGGAAAATGCACACGTGCACACAGTAAGCCAAGGGAGGCTGGCGACTTGTATAAATATCACAGCAATGAAAGCACTGTCCCTGGTGTCCTCAAGACCTGCTCCCTAACTTCACGCCCAACTCCATCTGGGGTCCCCTCCCTGGGGAAGCCTTCTGTAACATCATAGAGGGTGGAGTGCCTGCCACCAGGGCTGGGCTGTGTGTGAACTCAGGCTGGCTCTTCCTCAAGCCCCTTTCCACCTGCTGCAGAAGCCCAGCCTCGGTTTGGCACATACGCAGTGGGTGCTCAGCGAGGACTGGCAGATTCTGTTGGTTCCTGGGTGGTTTCTTGGTACCTAAGTCTGTAATTGCCTTAATGTACCGGCTCCTGACCAGAGCCGGGGGTGGGGAGGGATTCAGTCAACAAAATATTTACTGAGCACCTACCACGTGCCAGACCTACCTGAGCCAGGTCCTGGGGTTTTATCAGCGAACAGAATAAACCCAGACTCTCGCCTCAAGGAGCTTACATTCTGTTGATGGGTTGAGGAGGGGAGACACTGAACGGTAAACATCATAAACAATAAATGATGGAGTTAGGAGGAGACTAGTGCTATGGGGAAACCGAGGGAAGTAGGGTGAAGGGTTGGATGTGCAGGGGTGGGACTGGGCAGGATGCTCTGGGTCCACTTCTGGAAGAGGTGAAGTTTGAACCAGAACTTGAAGGAGAAGAGGGAGTGAGCCCCCTGATATCTGGGGCAGAACTCCAGGTAGAGCCAACAAAGGGAGGCTAGAGGGTGCCAAGAACATTGGGGTCTTGGGGGAGGGTGAACACCGCCACGATGCGCCTGCTACTCGGGGACCCCAAGGCCAGGCTCTGTCCCAGGACAGGTGATCCACCAGGTGACTCCCGCTTTGCAGGGAGGCTGGGGAGAGAGGCTGAGGGTCTAGTTTGGAAGGATTTGTTGGGGAAACAGCCTTCCAGTTATCTGGGGCCAAGTCAGTTCAGGCTGCCCTGTGGCCGTGCTGTCAGAGTCCATCTGCTGCCCTTCCCAAACCCAGGACCCATTTGCCCTGCCCGCCATCTGAACACACCCCCAGGTGTCCTCCCAGTGAATCTGGAAGATGTTTGCTACAGGTCTCATCCTTGGACGCATCTGCTCCCAAAGCCTCCTTATAGGTGTCTGATGAACCCACAGTCTAGGCCAGGCCTCCAATGCGTCCATACCCTGTCACGTTCCCCTCCTGCTAGGCCGGGGCCCAGCCCGGCTACTTGACAACCATTGTGGAGTCATCTCCCTCTTCACTTGCCGATGGGCCTGTCTCCCTCCAGAGGCTCCCTCCCACCACACTTCCAGCGCCAGCCTTATCCCCTGTCCCCCTTTGGCTGGTATTAGCAAACCCCATTAAGGAACATTCTACATTATACAGGTATTTGATATTCCAAATAAAATCTCGGCAGCCCCTGTGAACCATCTTAACTGTTGAAATGCCCACAGGACTTGGGATTAGAGGCTCTACAGCACATGCAAAATGAGAGGATTTTATTTGGTGTTTAGGATTTATACATGTATATTGTGTGCGGGGAGGGGTCCTAAATATGTATTTAAATCAAGTAACTTAATCCACCAAGTTCAAGGCTAAAACCACCATAGAAAAATGGCATTTGCATATATTAATCTCTTAACATCCACAAGGGAGAACGCATGGGAGAGACCCAGAACTGGAGGATCCCAGGGAAATCACCAGGTGGTGTTTGCTTTCTGTCCTCCCCTGCTCAGCCCCTGTCTCACCACATCCCCTCCCCCAACATACATACCTGGCTGGACACAGACTCACAAGGGTAGGGGCCGGCATCGACTTTGAACTTCCCAGGGCCTAGTGTATTTTGCTGAATGAACAAATGAATGAATGAATGTGTGTGTCTTGAGAAGGATGTGAGTTTAATGTTGCAGTCCATTTACTTGTTCTTTGAACAGATACTGAGTGGCAGGACAGGAGATGAAGATGGAGCCTGGAGGAAGTTCTGCTCCGGTGGGGGAGGAACAAACAAGGGGCTGAGAGAACCCTGGCGGGGGTGCAAGATGCCCGGTGTCTGTTGGGGACCTTCTCTGGGGAGACTGGAGGCAGAAACGATGCAGCCCCGGGGAGAGGCTCCGGTGGAGGGCACAGCACAGGCAAAGGCCTGTGAGGCAGGAAGGAGCTTGGGGTGCCCGAGAGTGGCCATGGGGTGCACACCGGGGCAGAAGCCAGCTCTCCGGGCATCAGGAAACTTGGGGGAGTTTGCGTTTTATTCCAGGCACGTGTGAGAGACAGTGGTGACAGTTTGGGGAGACAGCCATCTTTCTGGAGCAAAGACAGCCACTCTTCCTCAGCTAGGTGACGAACTGAGAGGTTGTGAGGTCCCTCTTCCCCAGACTCCACACCCCCTACACCTCCTTATCTCACACACACACACTCACACACACACACACACACCAGCAGCCCAGAAGACAGCCTCAGCAAGGTCAGTGGGGAGCCCAGCCTTTGACTGACCTTGACCATGTTGCCCTAGGCCAGGTAGAGAGGCTGTTTTCCCTCCTCAGCAGCTCCCAGTTGAGGAGCTAGAGACCAACCCCCCTGCCCCCCGAGCCTGCAAAGATGCCTGGGGTCTCCTCAGGGCACAAGGCTCCTAGGCTCCAAGGGCAGGTCCCCCCCCCCCCAGGGAAAAGACGGCCACGCCCTGTCCCTAATCACCTTCAGCAGCAGCAGCATCCACAGCTGGCACCTTTTGGGGCCTTGGGATATCTGAATTCATTTAACTCCCTCCTTAGAGATGGTGAAACCGAGATACTGACTTGTCTGAAGACGCAGAGCCCATCAACGGCAGGAGGTGGATTTGAAGCCCTCCTGCCTGCCCTGCTGGTGCCCCTTCACCAATGACCTGGCCCCTTCACCTGCCCCATCACGAATTGCAGTTCAGCAGATTCTCATTCATTCAAAGCCTCCTTAACTCAGAATTCCTGCGAGGAGGAAATTCTTTGCACCAAATGTGGAGGGAAGCAGGGTTTACTGAATAAATGAACGGCATAAGCAAGACCAACGGGAAAATGGTTTACCTGGGAGAAGAGGCGGCTCAGAAACTTGAGAAATGCACACAAGCGTTGGCACAGTAAGTTGATCATCATTAGAGCCGCAGGAGCCTCTGCAGTCCCAGTTCCCACCGCGGGGGCGGCGCTAGCCCGGCTGGAGGAAACCCTGCGATCGCTCCGGCTGCGTGACCTGCGGCCGGTACTCCCTATCTCTGAACCCCAGTTTCCCATCGAAAGCGGAAATAATAATGCCGTCCCCACAGAGCTGTTGTGAGAGGTGATGTGTATAAAAATAGCCTGAGGCTTGGCGCATAGCTGTTTTACAAGAGTTAAAAAAGTACCTCTGGAACCAAATCGCCTGCACCTCGTCTTCTCGCTAATTCACACGGGTCTTCCCCCAAATGAACCAGAGCTCCACGCACAGTCCTTCCACCTGACTCGGTGGGTTCCCTGACGCACACTTGGCCTATCAATGGGTGTTAATCCAGCACCTCCTCCATGTCAGGTTCTCTGCTGAGGACCGGGCATAGGCAGCGGCCTGGACGGACAGCATCCCTGACCCCAGCGCTGGGGGTTCACAGTCTGGCTATTGAGCGTGCCCGACAAGGGGGCAGAGAGGCGTAGAAGGTGGTAAGGTTTAGAGATTAAATACAAGATGCTGAGTTACGTTTGAATTTCAGAGAAACAACATATTTTTAGTGTAAGTATATCCCATTCGCTATTTAGGATATACTTATCCTCAAAAGATTTTGTTGCCTATCTGAAATTTATGTTTGAGTGTGCTGTATTTTTACTTTAATTGCTAAATCTGGCAGCCCTACAAAGAGAGTGTTTAGCTTTTATCAGTTACCCAGCACCTTCTCCAGAAATCCCTCTCGTGGATGAATAGAGCTGTGGGCTCAGAGGTGGACAGAGGGATGAGCTCACAAAAGCAGCATAAGGAGTGGTCCTGGAGGGCCTTGAAAGGTGACCTCTGAACTCTGACCTAAAGCGTGGAAAGGAAGAGAAAGGCTGCTACATTCTATGAAGAGGAGCAGGGGTAACAGAGCTGGGTGAGGCCAGGCAGGAAGCCACCGGCTTCAAAGGAGAGAGCCCGGGGCCAGGATAGGGGGATAGCGGGCTTCATGGAGGAGGCAGAATTGAGCCAGGCCTTGGAGCACAAGGTCAGGGGAGCTGGACAGAGAGGAGGGTGCTGAGGAGGGTGCTGAGGAGCCCCAGCCTGAAAGGGGAATGGCCTCCCCTCCCTGGTAATCCAGGTAGTAGGCCCCTAAGGTACCGTGTCCCACCCCAGGCTCCACCTGTCACAGGGAGCTTTGGCTCATGGGGACATGCCCACGAGAGAATGTTGGGTGAGACGTTCAAGACACAAAATAGGCAGCAGCTATGGTGTTGCCGGGGTTGACCCAGACCCTCTGACCTGGCAAGAAAGGCAGTTAAACCATCGTTTTCTCATTTGCAGACAAATTCAGGGGAAGTAGAGGTGTCTCCAAGGGGTTTTTCTTTCAGTTTTGAGAGTATTTTACTGAATGAATGAATGAATGAATGGATCCAACAGATGTGTGTTTAATAGGTCTCCTTCCAGAAACCACTGGTCCCAGACTTAGAAGGTAATAAAACAACGAGGAAAGACAGAACCTGCCTCCTGGTCCCGGACGGAAGCCATGGCTCTTGAGCTTGAGATAATTAGTACGTTTGCAAGTTCCCGCATCCTCCTCAGCCTGCTGGGTCTGCGAGGCCTCCTGCCAAGCACAGCAGGAGAGATCAGCTCCACGGCTTCCAACACCCCAGCCCCGTGTCTCAGCCCACTGGGCCCGAAAGGGTGTAAAATCCTGGCTCACCATTTGGAGGAGGGGGGACCTAGATAGGGGGCTCTGCCGGGAGGCCATCCCGCACAGACTGGAGGTCTCACTTGCTACTGTCCTCCTATGTGTCCTTGGGCAAGTGGCTTCACCTCTCTGAGCCTCAGCGTTCTCTGTGAGGTGGGGGTGGATTATGGTGATGCTGCCCTTCACTGATTCATGACGGTTCAGGGAGCACCTGTTCCATGCCCGGCACCACAGCAGGGGTAGAGCCACAGAAAGAGGGTCCGGGGACACCCAGCTCCGGTTCTCCCACAGAGACACCAGACAGTGAACAGGGGCTCAGCCCACCAGATGCCCACGTCGGGTGGTCTGGGGAAGCCCCACAGCCACGCTGATCTTGGAGCTCAGACCTGAAACTTGGGAAGGAGGAGAAAAGACAGATCCCTCCCTTACAGGCTGCAGGTGAGAGGGTTCCTGACACCCCACTCCTGTTGGATACAAGGACCCCCAGCCCAAAGAGCCAGCTGTTGTGCTTAAAAGGCCCCTCTTGATCCTTCCAGCTTTTGGGGGGGGGCATTGGCCATGACTTTTTTTTATTGAAGTAGGGTTTATGTACAATATTACATAAGTTACAGGTGTATAATACAGTGATTCACAATTTTTAAAGGTTATGTTTCATTTATAGTTATTATAAAATATTGGGTCCCCTCCAGCTTTTTAAGCACTTTATTATTAATGATAACACATGGGTAAAGTTTATTAAGCCCTTACTGTGTGTCCACCTCCATGCTTTGAGGGGTTAACACGCTCACACCACACAGCTGGGTGGTGGGGACGCCCTGCCAGGGTGACAGCCGCAGGCAGCAGGCATAGCCAGAGAGTGGCAGCGTGGCCTGGACCCCCACGTTGGCGCCTCCTGGGACCTCTCCCAAGCAGAGGAGGGAGTGAGGGCTCAGGCTGGAGTCCAGGGCAGGGAGGAGCCCTTCCTACCGCGCAGCCCTACTCCATCAGACCATCCCCCGGCCATCGGGCCCCACCCCCTCCCTCTACAGAGAGCGGAGAGCGAAGCTGAGGCCGGCCCCCCTCACCAGGCTCAAGGCTCCCAAGCCTGACCCCACGGCTCCCCCCACACCGCTGGGCCATTCCTCAGCACCCGCTACCCAGCAAAGCCCCTCCGCAGCCCCTCCCAGGATGCGCATGCAGTGGGTGTGTCTGGGTGTGGGAGGAGAGAGGCCCAAAGCTCTGCTCTGAGGCCAGAAGCTGGACCTGGGTGCCCACTGCCCCTCTAGGTCCACCCACATGTGCCAGGCCAGCGAGCACCAATGCCCAGCACAGCAGCCTCTCCCTCCACACACCCCCCACCCCGAAGTGTCTTGTTTGATGCCATTGTGTGTCTGAGAGGCTGCAATGGGAAGGGGGCCACCTGGTCGAAGGAGACCCCGGTAGAATGGAGTGATGGGAGTGGACATGAGATCCAGTGAAGGCGGGATCCCTAGGGAGACAGCTCACCCAGTGATCTTGAGTGGCTGCTCCTTCTGACGCCCATACACACCACCCAGACTCCTTTCTGTCCCCTAGTCCCTCCCCGCCACAACCCACTCCCATTTCTCCACACCCTTCCCTTCCCCTTCCAAATGACTGGGACAAGTAACCACTAGTCCTCTCACTGTGGGAGGTGAAGTCAGTGCCACTCCCAACTCACTGGCTCACCTGGACACATCACTGGCCCTCTCCGATCTGCTACCTCACCTTAAATGGGGGTCACGCCAGCCCCAACCTTGCAGGGCTTTTGGAGGAGGGGGAGTCCCAGGAGATGCACTCAGCACAGACACAGCACCAAGTGCCTGAACCCCTCCTGCCGAACGTGTCATCACCTAGTTTCCTTTCCCACTGGGGCAAACTTAAAACAAGTGTCAACCTTGTCTCCTGATTAATGACTTATAAAGAGCAAAACTTACCCACGGATCCTGGTCTTGGCCCAGCCCTTCAGGTACCATCTTCACAACGTTTTGCTCAATCTGAATCATTGTATTGTTTGTTTGGTATCTTTCTTTAAACAAGTTCACTATCCTTACCTAAATAAATGTAGCTATTCAGGAACTTTAAATAATTGCTGTTAAGTGGAAAACTAGATCCTATGCCATCAAAAGAAAATCAAAGTAAAGATAAGTTACAATTAAAATAAGACAATGTTAGCAAATTCTATCTGGCCATCATTGCTTGCCACAGCGCTTTGTTATTAAAAAAGAAAAACAAAAGTTGGGGAGTGTGAGCTTCTCCTCCAGGAGATTGAGGGAGAATGAAGAAGGGAGTCTGTGCAGGTCCTAGAATCACCCCCTCCTGTCACCCGGGCTGCTCACCCACACTCAGGAAACCCCAACTAGTGGGGGACACCTCCAAGCCCCTGAACCGGGCGTTGGGCTCCCTGCAAGGGACCCGACCTCATTTACAGCTGACTGGTACTACCTCCCCGAATGAGGCAAGTACCACTGCGGTCCTGTTACAGAGGAGGAGCTCAAATCCTGGATAGCAAGACTGGTCCCTGGTCTCCTGCTGGGAGTGGGCAGACCACAGCCCTCAGCCCTCTGCTCCCTGCACGCTAGTGTGTTCTCTGCAAAGGCTCCACATTTGGGGAGGCTCCTGTCCACTGGATGCACCCCGCCACCACCTGGCACCCCTTGTGCAACCCTACCCACATAGGGGCCTCCTCCTCCAGCCCACAATGGCTCCCCGGGTAAAGTACCATCCCACTGAGGACCACGGGGTCTGCAGGGCTGCTCTGCAAGCCAGACCCCGCTGACTGTCACCCCCTTCACACACACACTGCAGCCCAGAGCCTTGGCCAGAGATGGAGGGGAAGGAGGCCACATCCCAAATTCACAAACTACTCCCTTGATTTCTAAGTGAAGGAGGTAAGTCAGATCATAATCATCCCGTATGCTAACAATTTCGCTTATGAGAATGCAGTTACGAGTCTCAGAAAGGAATGTGTGAATTAAAATGTGCAGTGTGACAAAGGGGGTAAGACTCTCACAAGGGTGCCAGGATGGGCCCCAAAGTGTTCTAGGGGCAGGAGGTCAGCCAAGATGGAGGCGACGCTTCACTGATGAAAGGACTGGCAGCTCTTCTCCCGTCTCATCCCCACAAAACAGAGACAGACAGTCCATGCTCTGCACTGGCTGGCAGAGTCAGGGGCCAGACATGCAGGCTGGTGGCTTATGTCACAGGCAGCAAATCTGTCACTCGGCCCAAATAGGGGCAGGGAGGCCTCTGTCCACATGGGTTCCACTCAGCCATGACCAGCTTCTGAAGCCGGTAATGTTCCCTATTCTGACCCCACAACTTCCCTGGTCCCCCTCCAGCGAGGAGAACACCCTGGACTCCCTCTGAGACCAAGAGCCTCCCTAACCCCCTATAAAGTGCGATGAGCCCTGGGTGGGGAGACGGTGGTGCCAAGGGGGCTCCTAAGCAGTCTCGCTGGGCAGGGGGCTCTCAGACTCAGTCTGGGGAGGGTCTGCCTTAGATCCAAATCACAGGATGAATTAGAAGGTGAGCCCAACCCTTTGCATCCTAGAATGGTGAGTCAGCAATGAGAGCCTGGCTGGGGCAGTGGACAGACCCTGTGCCTGCGTGCAGACCACTCATGAGAAACGCTTGGTCCCAGGACCCCACCCCCAGGGTCCCAAGAGCCATCCTGCTCTGCTCAGGGACCAGGAATGCAGGCGGGCCAGTGGTTGGTAGGGGTAGTCCCCAGGTATCCCACCCCACCCCTCAGGTCACCCTGAGCAATTGCCACCTTGACTCCTTCTAGGTCTTAGCCCCAAGATCACATCTCAGTAAGCGAAACAGGAACCCCTCTCTCATAAAGGACTCCCTAGGGCAGAGTGGCTAAGAGGCAAAGACAATCAATCACCATCAAATACAGACGGCAATCGGAAAGCACTCTCCTAAAACCTTCAAGTGCTCTATGCTAGCCAAAAGGAGACAGAAGAGGTGGTGGGTAAAGCAAGGGCTTTAGTGCTACCCAGACCTGAGTTCAAATCTCAGATCCACCCAAGCCAGCTGTGTGACTTTGAGCAAATGACCTCCCTTCTCTGAGCTTCAGTTTCCTCTAATAGGGAAAATCATTAAGACAATCAGCACTGACCAAACACAGGTTTTCTGTAGATGTCCATACATGTGTGTAGAAAGCGTGCGGTGCCTGGGATGTGTAGATAAAATTAGTATAGGTGACAGCAATGATCATTATTGAATATCACATACAGACAAATATTGGCAGGTGTTAAATGTATAAGAAAATTTTAAGTAAAGAAACTTAAAAGTGAGAATTTCTATGCATTAATTCAATTTAGTCTGCCGATTGGAACAGATCCCTGCAGTTCTATTTCTGTTCAGCTCCTGGTGTAATGTCATGTCAGAAGCAAGAAGCAAGGCTTGTGGCTATCTGGGGAAGAACGTGCTGAAGGGGTACTTAAGCCTCCCCCCAACCCCTCCGCACAGGCTGAGTTTGAATTCGGGTACCTCGACTCCCAGACTGGGACAAGTGGACAACCCTTCCTCAAAGCAGAGGTGAGGCGCCTGCGGGACCTACTCCAGGCTGCCAGGTCTTGCAAGTCTGGGCTCTTGGAGCTGGATTGACTGTAAGAGGGGCGTGACTTCAAGGGGCGTGGCCTATGGTCCCTCAGCCACGCCCACCAGGTAGGGGAGGTGAACGGAGAGACCAGGGAAGGTAACCAGGGCTGCGTGAGGAGATTCACACAGGTTCACGAGGGTCTGGGGGCACTACAAAACTTAGGCCCCTGGGGCGCCCCCGCTGCAGAGGAGAGAGTTGGCAACCAGACCAGATGGATGGTTCTGGAGACTGCACACCTGGCCAAGGAGAAGGGGCTCAGGGGCCAAGTACACGCCAGGGCAGGCAGAGGGACAGGAGGAAGCTGGGCTGGGCTCCAGTGCAGGGTGGAGCCTCCCAGGGAAGGCCAGTCAACTGTTCTTCATTTATTCATTCATCCAATTTGTACTGATATGCAGCCTGGGTGCAGGTCACTGTACCAGGGAACCGTCCAAGACCAAACACACAGCCCTGCCCTCAGGGCCTCAGACAGCGTCTGCACAGTAAAAAAGAGGTGGGATCAGGTTGGGCCTGATCAGGGAGACAAGGTCTTCGGCTCTTCCTCTCCCTGCCATGAGATGCCACTGGAGGATTCCGAGCCTGCAAGAGACACGATGGGACTTGCATTTTAAAAGGATAGTTTGGGTTTCAGTGTGGAGAATAGACTGAAGGGGAACAAGGGTGAAGCCTGGAGAAAGTCAGTTAATACAGAGAAGCAGGATGGCTGCTGCTCCCAGGGGGTCCCGGGGGGACCAGGAGAAGGGTCCAGATTCCCAGTGTGTTTCGAGTTAGAGCTGACAAGACTCGCTGGTCTGGATGTGGCTGTGAGAGAGACAGGAGTCGAGGACAACTCCAAGAGTTCTGACGTGAGAAAATGAAAGCACGGTGCTTCCATTTGCTGTGAGAAGAGCAAGCTTGGGGGTAGCAGGTGAGACGGGGCGGGGAGGCTTGAGCCATCCCTTGGGAGATGCTGGGGAGGCCTTGCTGGGGAGCCGGTGGGATGGGCAGGCCTGGAGTTTGGGGGCGGGGCCAGCTGGCTGGAAGCAGGCATCTGGGAGGTGCCCCTGTAAAGCTGGTTCTCAACCCCATGAAATAAAGAGACCACCCAGGGAGAGCGCAGACAGACAGGAGAAGTGGGGTCAGGACCCAGCCCTGGGGCAGGTCCAGGTTAACGGGGAGAAGAGGAGCAAGAAGAAAGGTGGGAGGTCAAGAGAAGGGAGTATTCAGAGATGGAGGCAGTGACCAGCTGTGTCCATTACTGCTGGCAAGTGGACAAGGGGTAACCTTTGGGATTAGCAACCTAGTGGTCAGCACTGACTCTGCCGAAGGCTGTTTGGGTGGAGCGGCCCCGGCAGAGCCTGACTGCAGTGTGCTCAGGACACCACAGGAGGCGGGGCATGGAGAGAGATCACTAAGACCCCCCTGACAAGGCAGTGTCCTGGAAAAGGGTCAGATAAACAGGGCTGGAGCCGGGGCAGGGGGAGGGTTGTGGGGTCAAAGGGCGGCTTGTTTAAATGTGGGAGGCACTGCTGCATGTTTGTTGCATGCTGATGTGGATGATCCGGGAGACTGGACAGGGGAGAGATGGCGCAAAGCTGCGAAGAAGCCTGGAGATGGTAAAGCAGATGAGAAGGCCCAAAGGGCCCACCACCAGTTTCACTGCCTGGGTGCCGGAGCACCAGAGGCAGCACGCTGAACTCAGCCAGGACCAGGATTTGGCAGGTGAATAGGAAGTGGGAAAGGGCAGGAGCTAAGGGTGTCTGCAACAGAGAGAGGGTGTAGGCAACAGAGAGATTCAGCTGTAACCAGAGTGAGGAGAGAAAGAGGTGGCAGGGGGAGGGAAAGGACAAGGAAAAAAGGGTCAAAGATTGTAAGGGGCAAAGAATTATCAGAGTCAAGGTCACAGAAGGAGTGTGTGGAAAGATATGAGGTGGGAAATACTGGAGTCATAGAAGGGGAGGCTGGAAATGGAGACTACAGATGGGGAAGGGTGTTCCTGGAGAAGCCAAGAGCCAGATGTGGCCTTGGAAGTGGCAGCTGAGGGAAAGGATTTCAGGGAACTGAGAGGTGAGGCCAGGTGAGGGAAGGATGAGGACAGAGGAAGCCCCAGAGCACTCGGCCTTTTCTGTGGTGGGGTTTGGAATGTTCCTGGGGGCCTGGCTCCAGCTGCAGAGCAGATGCTGCCTGATGCAGACCATCCTCTGTCCCGCTAAGCAAGGACATCTCTTGATGGTGGCTCCTAGCAAAGGCAGTCTTCAAAGCCTCTCTCTCTTTTTTTTTTTAATTGGAAAATACACAAAACACAAAATTTACCACCTTAAGCATTTTTAAGTGTAAGTTCAGTGGCATTAAGCACATCAACACTGTTGTGCAACCAACCTCCAGAACGCTCTTCATCTCCTCAACTGAACCTCTGTCCCCATCAAACACTAACTCCCCACTCCTCCCTCCTCCAGCCCCTGGCCACCACCATTCTACTTTTTGACTCTATGAACTTGACTACTCTAGGGACCTCAGATAAGTGGGATCACAGCTTTGTTTTTGTGTGACTGGCTTATTTCACTTAGTATAATGTCCTCCAGGTGCATCTGGGTTGTAGCACGTATCAGAATCCCTTTCCGTTTTAAGGCTGAACAATATTCTATTATGTATTTGCCACATTTTGTCGATCGCTCACCTGTCAATGGATATTGGGTTGCTTTTACACCTTAGCTACTGTGAATGATGCTGCTGTGAACATGGGTGCACAGACATCTCTTCAGTTCTCTGCTTTCAAGTCTTTTGGGTCTATACCCAGATGTAGGATTGCCGGCTCATATGATAATTCTAGGTTTAGCTGTTTCAGGAACCGCCATACTGTTTTCCACAGCAGCTGCACCATTTTATATTTCTACCAGCAGCCCACAGGGTTCTGATTTATCCACATTTTCTCCAACACTTGTTATTTCCTTTTTTTTTTTTTTAAGTTAGCCATCTGACATCAAAGTTCATTGACAAGCACTGTCTTACTTGGTAAGGTGAGAGCATCCCAGGTGGAAGGGACAGGTTGAGTGGAACAGGGAGTCTGGAAGCTGGGCGGGGTTGGGGCGGAAACAGCAAGTGACATACACGTTTGGCTGAAGCACAGGAGTGTGATCAGAGACGAGGCTGGAAGTGTGGGTGGGTGAGGCCAACCTCGAGAGCTTCAGGTGCCACAGGAGCCTGAATGTCACTAGAGAGGCAATGAGGAGCTTCTGCAGGGCTCTGAGCAGAAAGTGATAGGGCCACAGATGAGAACACTGATTAATCCTTGGGTGAGGGGTTCCAGGTGGCTGGAGGGGAAGAGATATGAAGTTGGGAAACCAGATGAGAGATGCTTGGAAC